>NC_083604.1:67890732-69140732 GCF_029168945.1 Cannabis sativa
TACTGGAGTAATTATTAACGAAACTAATGAATAAAAATATTGTATTTACGAGTTTAATAAATAATTTAATTTATTGGAGCTTAGTATTATAGGTCAATGGTTCATGAGTGGCCTCTACACCAAAGACATGAATGTCACAAAATTAAAAAAAAAAAAAAGGAGAATTTATTTTTCAAGGGAGAAATAATAATTATTTATTTTATAGTAAATATTATTAAATTTAATATCAAATAATTTGGGGAAGTCACCTTTGTCTAGACAGGATGGCGCCACTTTTTCTATTAGGACATAGGGGTGTGCATAAATCATTCAATCCAATGATAATTGACCGATCCAATTACAATCGACCGCTAAACATTGGATATCCAATTGTGATCTGATCGGATCGGATTAGATGTTATTTTTGAATATCCAATTGGATCGGATCGGATGTTGAATGGGGTATCCAAAAATCCAATACATCCAACATCCAATCAAACTAATTATTATTTTCAGTTAATTTGGATGAGTAATTAGATTTTATATTGTTATACGTAAAATATCTATGTAGTTATAAAAATTAACATTAAAATTTTACTCTGTTCTCTTGGATTGGAGGGATCCAATCTAATCCAATACATATTGAACCTAAAATATTAGATGGATTCGATCCGATCCAAAAAATATTAGGTCTAAAATATTAAATAAACCCAAATTAAACCAACAAATATATAAGAAATACATCCAACGGATAGAACCGATCCAATCTAACATTCCATGGATGTTGGATCGATTGGATCGGATGGTAAAATCTAACATTCAATGGATGTTGGATCGATTGGATCGGATGGTAAAATCTAACATCCAATATATAATTGGATCGGATCTAGATAGGCCTAAAAACATTAGATGTGGTCCAATAAACACTCATAAGGATAGGCACCTACTATGATGTGGACAATCTAGTTTTGAATTATTTAATAATTAGTTTATAAATTTAGACTATTTTAAATGGGAGATGTAATAGTTATGTTATATTATATTTGACACAAAAAATAACATTATAATGAATTTGTATCAATTTTTAATATTGTGTTTCAATACACAATTACAAAATTTAATGCAAAATTTAAAATTTTATTAATATTTTTAATAAATATATAAAAAAATAACCTTAATTTTATCATTTAATGCTATCACTAAATATAATAATAAAATAATATAAATGAAGTAAATAAGAAAATAAATTACTTATGGTGATGCAAATTTTGCATTATGGCAAATGCCGTGTCGAAATTTGCACAACATTTGTTATATAAATTTGCATCACCTTTTGACATACCATACGAGTACATTTTTTTTTAGTAAGTGAGCTATATTTTAAGTTTTCATCACTAATTTACTTCTCCATTAAAAATGCTCTTATTATGTTGTAAGAGCACTCCCAACAGCTTCTTTACTCTATTCTTTAAAATACCTCATTAAAACTCTATTTAATTTTTCTATTTTACTTTACACATTTTACATTGTATCATACATCAACTTCTCTATATTTCTTCAACATCATTTAAATAATATATTTTGAAATATTTTTATTAATTAAATAATAATAATAAAAAAAATACAAAAAATAATAACTTTAAGAAAAAAGAATGAGGAAACAAATAAATAAATAGAAAAACAAATGGTTAAATATTGTTAAGCTCACTTTCTCTCTTCTTAGCTAAATGTAGCTACAATTTTTTTTTTTTTTTTTTGAATCAAGAGCTTAGCTATTATAGCTAAATTATACATCATTTATTGGAGTCCCATGTTTACACTTTAGCTAATTTTTTTTTCATTTTTTGATTGGTAAGAGGTGTTTACTTCCTCTCTTGTGAGTGCTCTAGCATATGGAGATTCTTGTTGAGTTTTCAATAGAGATTTATTGCAAATAATATTTCTAATTTCTTACTATACCATGAAAATTTAAAATTAATTATACAGGTTTAATTAGTTCTTTTTGTATATATATATTTATATATATATATAAATAATATAAAACAAGTATTGTTGTTTTGAAATTATAGAAAACAACTCATGTTAATTGTATGATATTTATTACAATTTAAACCAGTTTATCTTTAGCTTTTTCTTTTTTAAACTATATCTTATTTTACTATTTTTTTCTATATATAATATTATTATGTAGAATTTTTCAATTAATATATTAAGGACCATAATTCTGTGCAACCTTATCCCCTCATTTTGTGAGGACTAAAATAATTAGCATATATGATTTTGCCTGTCACTTATTATTATTTGACTGATTATTATTGTAAAGTCAAAGAATTATTGATGGGTAGAATACAGCATAGGGAGGTGGAAGACTCTGAGTCAACTCTTTATTTCTTTTCAAATACAGTAATTAACGTACCACAGAGTTACGGAATTGATGGTAGACTCTCAGTCAGTCTATTTCCTTATTTTACCTATTTTCACACACATACTTTTCATACAGACATATATATTCCATAAAAATATATAACATATATCTTCTTCTCCCAATTTATTAAAGTAAGTTCAAATTGAGTACTAATTAAGCTAGGAGTTAATAAAAAACTTTCCCGACTCTTCTTCTGCTCTGCTTTCTCTCTCCCCTCGCACAGTATGAACATGGCTTTTTCATTGCATCCAGAGCGTTCACACCTCTCCTCTGTTCGTTTCCACAGCGTGAAACCATTGCAAAGCCCCGTATCCGTCGATTTAGGTGGCTCCGATTCCCTCTCAAGCGAATCTCAGAGCAGCTCAACTCATCCGAGCCACTCGAGCTGCACCAGTCGATCTCGACCCAACCACCCCCGTCGAATCAACATTTATTCCGGCCTCCTTCCCAGATCGTCGACTCGTACGGAGATTAATAAATCTCTTACAGGTATTCAATTTCTCTTCCAATCTACCCTGTTCCTTGTCAAATCGGTGCAGAGGAAAAAACTCTTCACTGAACAATTTAGGTATAAATTTGGCATCCCTATTAAATTACAATACGACTTTTTTGTTTTGAATGGGTTTCTCTGCAATAAGTATCAATTCATATGTATCCCTAGAAGAGGTTTAATCCTCTTTGTCGAATTGGAATTAATAGGTGCATTAATTTCTATCTGTATGTGTAATCCGCATTACAAATTACGTATCTTTTGTGCAGCATCTCTCTTCTAATATTAATGCTCGTGAAGTGACAATTACCAAATCGGTTTGGCTTAGTTTCCTGAAGAATTTTCTATTTAAAGCCAAACCGAGATGGTACTCTTGCACTCTCAGTCCAAACATTCCCCGTAAGTACCTTCCAGTTTCCCATTTAGCCTTTATCACCATTAATACGCAGCATCTATGTCCCAAACACTTTAAAAACTTGTTTCAACCTCACGGTTCTGTCTGCCCAGTACACACCACTCTCGGTTTTCCGGTCTACCGTTTTTGGTATTTTTTAATTTCTGTTATCTCCACTTCTCACCTCCTCAGGCTTTGTTTCGCCCGTAATGCCTCATTCCTTTTTCAAAACAAACATTCCCCCTCTGAAAAACTAGTGTCGAACAACTATTGTTTCTTTTGGTCTTCTGTGTCTTCTCTTAATCAATCTCACTTAGTTTATATTTTCTACAAGAGTCTTTATTACAAATATCACACATTCTCTTGTCTACGTCCTAGCTGCAACCGAAAAGATATTAGCTCTGTTTTCTCGTGGTGTCGATTTACTAGGACTTGTACTTGTTGTTCTTTCTCCACTTTTTTTGTCATCTTTGCTTTCTCGCATTCTCGATTAAACATCCAGTCCATTTAATGGATGACTTAACAAACTCCCTTTCCATTGCCCTTAATCTCACAGACACTGAGTGTACCATCCAAACACTCCATGATCCCTCCCCTCTCAATGTTCCTGAGAACGAAGTCCAGCCCGTTCCCCTCTACCTAGTTCTCAAAGTGCATACGGTTAAATCATTTAACCGTAGGAATTTCATGGAGAAAATGACTAGGGATTGGAACCACATCTCTCGTAGTCCCGTGACCATTACGGACCGCTCCAATGGTCTCTTTTTGGTTGAGTTTGGTTGTGATGGGGATAGGCGCCGGGTTTTGCTCCAACAACCTTGGACCTATCTTAATCAAGCTATCCTAATGGACATTCCAAACTCTTTGGATGTTCTCAATGGTGATAGTCTTCTTAAAATACCGCTGTGGGTGCAAGTGTTCAACACCCCTTTCCTCAAACGTTCTGAAGAGTTAGCCGTCCTGGTTTCTTCCTCTCTCGGCCATCTCCTTGAAATCTACCGGCCATCTTTTCGTGAAACTTGGGGGCCCTACTTTCGCCTTCGGGTTATGTTTGACGTCTCTCGGCCTCTCCCTAGAGGCATTCCAGTCCATTTCACGGGGATAAACAAGGTTGTCTGGCTTGAGTTAAAATATGAGAACCTCCCCGATATTTGTTTTTTCTGTGGCCGGATGGGACACAGTTACAACAAAGGGTGCATGGATTATATGAAAGCTTGTGACGAAGCCCCATTTCCCCCGGAGCTAAGGTATGACATCAAAACCATCATGGGTAAAGTTAAGGTTACCACTAACGCTTTGTTGTCTCCTGAACAGCTCAATTTCGCCAATCCCAGTGGCTTCCTTTATGACTTCCAACCGGCTAGTGCTATGTGTGTAGCCCCTCCCGACAACACCCCACCATTTCCCACATATGGCTCCCAAAATCTTTGCCCCCCCCATGACCAAACCCAACAAGTTGGTTTATACAAGTCGGGCCCTTCGACATACACTCAAGAACACCCTCCAATGACCCAAACTGAGCCCCATACCACTACTATTAACCCCAACCCTCCACCTGAGACAATCACCCCTCCATACACTGCCCTGCTCAATGCCACTATGAGTAACACGAGTGTTCAAAAAGCCTCTCCCGTTTCCAACCCAAGTCAAACTACCACCCCCGGAATTCCGGTAGAGCTCACATTCCACCAGCTCCAAATACTGTCAAGTGCCTTTACCTGAAAATCTCCCTCTCCTGGACACCAAAGACAAAGACTTGAAGCCATGAACCTCACCTACCAGCCGGTGTGGCATCTCCCATGGGCTCAAAGGCTTCGAGGAAAAGAAACAAGCCCGACTCAAGGACAAATTCAAAAGGCAAATGGAAATGGTCCATGGAGAGCTCGAGTCACCAAATCAAGCGATCCCGCTCGAGCAACCCTCCGGCACCTGAAGCCTCTTCGGAAGTGCAGGAGCCTTGCCTCCGAGCAGCTGCCCGCCGCCATGAAGCTTGTGAGCTGGAATGCACGTGGTCTTGGGAGTGATCGTGCATTCCGGAACCTCTCCCGCTTAGTGTCCTCTTGTAATCCTAGTTTGTTATTTGTAATGGAATCTCGGCTTGTTAAAAATGCTATCAATCATGTTAAGATCAAGCTCCATTTTGATTCGGGTTTAGAAATTCCTAGGGTAGGTAGAAGTGGGGGCTTGCTTTTGTTATGGACTAATGATGTAATCATTCTTTGCGTTCCCAATCTATTAGTCATTTTGATTGTTATGTGTCGTGTGCTTATTACTAATGTCTCTTTTCACCTCACTTGTTTCTATGGTGCTCCTACGGCCTCTCAAAGACCTCACACACAGCAACTTTTGAAAAGAATTGGTAGGGATAACCCAAATATCCCTTGGCTCATCATAGGGGATTTTAACGCTTTCCTTTTCTCGCATGACAAACAAGGCGGTAATCCCGACAGGGTCCCTCGGCTGACTTCGAAAACCTTTTGGACTCTTTTAATCTCTCCCCCTCGAGCCAACGGTGGCCCTTACTCACTTGGAATAACAATGTGGCTGCCCCTAGAAACATCCAAGAACGATTAGATTGGGGAATCATCAATAGTGCTTGGACCAATATCTTCCACGAGGCCGCTCTCTCTCATTTGGGTTTCTTTGGCTCGATCATCGAGCTTTGGAGTTAGATACGCTCCCCGCCCCCGGGCTCCCGGCAAAAGGATACAAGAAAACGCTTTTTCTTCGAAAATGCTTGGTTAAAAGACCCGAACTGGAGCCTGGCTTTCGATAAATCCTGGACTGGCTGCTCGGCCCATAATGACGCGATCCCCAATCTGGTTACTTCTCTCGACAGATGTGCTACGAGCCTTAGCAAATCGGAACCATAAGAAAGATTTCAATTTCAAAAAGCACATTTCTAAGATTGAGAAAGAGTTGGAAAGGGCCCGCTCCTCTCCCGTGTGGGATGACAAGACCATAGCAAAAATCAAAGATCTTCAAGCCAATCTCGAAACCCTCCTGTACAAGGAGGAAACTTACTGGAAGCAACGAGCAAGGACTCATTGGCTGGCTCAGGGGGATAAGAACACAAAATTTTTTCACAGATTTGCATCCCATAGGAAAAAGATCAACTCTATCCACAAGCTCCACTTACCAAATGGTGGTGTTCTTTCTAATGAGGAGGATATTACTCGGGAGATCGAATCTCATTTTGCCCAACTCTTCTCTTCCTCCCAGCCTGTTGAAGAGGATATGCAAAAAGCCCTGGAAGGCATCTCTTGTTTTTTATCCGATACGGAAAAATCTCTCCCCGAATGAAGAATTTTCCATGGATGAGATCGAAAAGCTTTTTCGCAACTTCACCGGGACAAAGCCCCGGCCCGGATGGTTTCAATTCTAATTTTTACAAAGCTAATCGGTCAACAGTTAAAATTGACGTCCTTAAAGCGGCCTCAAGTTTTCTCAATGGAATTGGTGATGTGGCTCCCCTGAACACCACTCTCATTACTTTAATCCCTAAAGTCAAGCAACCCACTTCCATCTCTGAGTATCGCCCTATTAGCCTTTGCAATATAGCTTATAAGATTATTTCGAAAGCAATAGCTAATAGGCTTAAACTTGTCCTCAGCAGCTTGATCTCTCAACCGTAGCGCTTTCCTCCTGCGACTTATTTCGGACAACATCATCATAGCCCGGGAGGTCGCGCACTCCATAAAGCTTAAATCAAAAGGGAAAACGGGTTGGATGGCTGTTAAACTCGATATGGCCAAAGCTTTTGACAGAGTTGAGTGGCCTTTTATTGTCGCCATTCTTCGGAAATTCCAATTTCCCCCCCGTTTCATCCATCTAATCTTTGCCTGTATTTCCACGGCCTCGTTTCAATTTAATCTTAACGGCAAAGTAGTTGGTAATGTAATTCCTACTCGAGAGGTATTCGCGGGCGATCCCCTTTCCACTTATCTCTTCCTCTTGTGTGCGGAAGGTTTCTCCTCCCTTTTCGCACCAACAAGAAAGAAATAATGCCATTGTGGGTTTCAAAGTAGCCCGTCGAGCCCCCCCGATTTCTCATCTGCTTTTCGCTGATGATAGTTTTCTTTTCTGCAAAGCTTCCATCAGCTCGTGCAACTCCATCAAAGAAGTCCTGCTCCTGTATGAGAGGGCTTCCGGTCAGAAAGTGAACTTTCAAAAATCTTCTCTCTATTTTTCTCCCAATGTCGCGCTCAGAGATCAAACCCTAATTTCGACTTTTTGAGCATCCCGTCCGCTCCTCCTTCGAGAAATACCTAGGACTCCCCCGGCACATCGGCCGAACTAAAAGCAATTGTTTCACTTATCTCCATGATAAAGTACGGGGCCACTCGCACAACGGAAGAATAAAGTTTTCTCTAAAGGAGGAAAAGAAACGCTTCTCAAATCTCGTCATTCAAAGCCATCCCAACCTATTCGATGGCTTGTTTTCGTCTTCCCGTTGCTACTTGCCATTCTCTCGAGTCCATTATGGCTAACTTTTGGTGGGGTGTCAACGAAAACAACCGCCCTAAGACTCATTGGCAAAGGGAAAAACTTTGCAAGTCAAAACGGGATGGCGGTCAGTGGTTCCGTTCCCTTGTTCATTTTAACCAAGCCACGCTTGCAAAACAAGCTTGGCGCATCCTTAAACAACCAAACTCAACAAGGTGTCAAAAATTCCGTCTGCGTATATTTCCCGCACTCCTCTCTTCCTAGATAGCTCTCGGTCACTCTCCATCGTTTGTTTGGCGTAGCATTTGCGGGAAAAGAGCCGCTCGCACAAAGGAATTATTTCAAAAATTGGTAATGGGCGAACACTAGTACCACCGGGGATCATTGGATCCCGGGTTTTCGTCATATCTCTCCCATCTTCCCAGTTCCCGACGAGTTGACTCTTTCATCACTAGTTCGCATGACTTAGGATACCGTTGCTCTACAGGGGATGTTACCCGACTCATGTGGTTGACCAAATTCGGCCATTCCCTCCCTCTTACCCCTTCTCCTGATGACCTGATTTGGGAATTTTCAAAATCAGGAGTGTACTCTGTCAAATCAGGTTACCACCTTAGTCTATCCTCTACCTCCCCCCCTGATATCCCTTCCTCTTCCTCCCCTTCCCCTTGGTGGAAAAACCTTTGGCACCTTAATCTCCCTGCCAAGGTTAAACACTTTGCCTTTAGAGCCACAAACTCAACCCTCCCCACGCCCAAAACTTAGCCTTTAGGAAAATTATCCACTCTCCGAGGTGTGATCGGCATTGTGGGTTCCCTGAAGAATCTGTGTCACATGCTTTGTTCTTCTGTCAGAGCATTAGAAGAGTCTGGAAAGGTACGCAATTTTATCCTTACATTTTTTCTTGCTCTTCTGAGATTATGTTTCATGATATAGCTGACATGATATACACCTCTCTAACCAAGAAAGAAGTAGAATTGTTTGTTTGTACTGCTTGGTTTATTTGGTTCAACAGGAACAAAGTGTTAAGAGGACAACCTCACGATCAGACTCACGCAATCCTTGATCTGGCGCACTCTTATCTTGCGGAGTACCAAGATTCCTGTGCGACTCCAGTGCAAATTTCAAGAGCGCGGAACAATCCGGGCCTCTCCGAGTCTCCTCCGACGGGACTCCTCAAGTTAAATGTGGATGCTGCAATCTCAAAGATCAGCAGGAAAGTGGGTTTTGGTGGGATTATCAGAAATAGCGATGGTTTGGTAGTAGCAGCCCTTGCTCAACCTTATATTGGGGGAGGAGCTGTCGCTACTCTCGAAGCAAAATCCCTCCTTTCGACTTTACGGTGGTGCATAGACGAGCATTTCTTGGTTCAAGAAATTGAAACGGACTGTAAAGCCATTACTGATGCACTAGCTAATAACAAGGAAGACGTTTCGATTTTTGGAGATCTTATCTGCCAAATTAAGGAAGCCTTATCTCTTATCCCTAATGCTCGGCTCTCCCATGTCAATCGTGAGGCCAACGCTCTTGCTGATAAGCTGGCACATCGAGCCTTGGGGTTAGATGAGGTTGCGATTTGGATAGGCGATGACCCCTGCGACCTTCTTGAGTTCCTTTCTGTTTAGTGGGCACCCTTTCTTTCAAAAAAAAAAAAAATAAAAATTAAGCTAGGAGTTATAAGTTATACGTGTGCGGCTTCGATATAACGTCGTTTCTTCCTTCATTGCTGTCGTTTTGCATGGACCTTCTTGCACGTACAAATGATTAATTATGATATAATAATCGATGTTAAAGGATGGAGTTTCGTAGCGTTTTCCTTTAATAATTTAAGTACGCGTTGATCATTCAAATATTTTGTCGAGCAATGTGATCAGATCAATATATATATAGCTTCCAAATTCCATTCACATCTATGTCGGGCTTTTTCCTTCATATAGAAGGACTAAAATTATAATTCCTCATCTTAAAAAGAAAGAAACAAAGACAGAATGCACAGTATATGAGAATTATTACATATATATGCACAAAAACTGTTTGAATGGGAATTTAGATAATTTCTTCAATATATGCGGCGGAGCAAAAAAAACCCAAAAGTACACAAAGGGGCAAAATAAAGAAAAACTAATTTGATTTTCTTTTTTTTTTTTTCTAAAAAAAAATTGAAAGGAAAATGGAAATATCAATTAATAAGTAGATTGGAAAAATTTCATGATAATATCGCTCAATGAGAGGATTCAACAATAATAGACTAACCAAGTCACTATAATAAATTTGAGTATTAGGGACGACATAAATAACCACTAAAAATCTCCCAGCTTGTTCCCCTAAATGTCGCTTCTAAAGTTTTGGGATTTTTTAAATCGTGAAATCTTTCTTTCCAACCCATTCTCTTCTTCTTCCTTTTATCTCCTTTCTCTGCAACCAAAAAAAAACAATAAAATGGTCAGACGAATAGTCCCGACCACGTCTTCAGCCTCATCGACTAGGGGCGAAGGCACATTAGGAGTAGAGGAGGCCTTGGCCCCCTAAATATTATACGAGCTAAAATAAACCTACTTAATTTTTTTTTTTTGTCATAAATTACTTTTCAATTATACTCTACGAATACATATTTAAAAAGAAAATATATTTAGAATATTAAAAAAAATAATTATATAAAAAATTTACTAGAACAAAGATAAATTTATATGTATTAAAATAATGATTTGAATTAACAAAAAATAAAGTAAAAATAATTCAAAAAACTATTAAAAGTAAATTTTAATATTGCATTGTACATAAAATTTTATAGGTGTAAATAAAACTTTTTCCCATAAAATGGCCCTCTCTATTATTTGATCTTGCCTCCGCCCCTGTCATCGACCCTGGTCCCCAAACAGCCCCGACCCCTTCCTCCCCCTCTCTCTTTTTTGCTTTTCTCTTTTTCTTCCTTTTTTCTTCCTTTTCCTTTTCTCTGATTTTCTATAGTCGTTTACAATTTAAAATAATAAGGAATGAAATCCTAACAACATCTTCAACGAAAAGACTACTAAGCAACCAACTTTGAAGCATCAAAATAGTGTAAAGAATACTAAGTTTCTAACCTAAATGAACTAGTAACAAATCAAACTTATCACTGTCTATCAGCCAAAGATCTCTTAAAAAATAAGCTAATTAGGATTTTTTTCTCCCGAACTTTGACATATACAAAATCATGCCCCCTAAATTTTTTGGCCGTTAAAAATTTCTCTTGAACTATTGAGATTGTTAGATAAGGACTTTTGTCTACTGTCATTCAATTTTTCTGTTTCAGTGATTGTTTATGTACTAAACCATGCTCTCCAGACTTTGATATCTACCAAATCATGCCCATCGAACTTTGATATGTACTAAATCATGTCCCCTAAACTTTTATTCATGTTAGAATTTTTTTACTAAAATTGGACAAAAGTCCTTAAATTCAACAATCTCAATAGTTTAGGGGTATTTTTAACGACCTTAAAAGTCCAGGGAACATGATTTGGTACATGTCAAAGTTCGGGGAGAAAAAATCCCAATTAGCCTAAAAAATATTAGGCAGTGACAACTATATATTCAAACAAGAATAAAAAAGAATAATATGACCAACCATATGTAAAGGATGGACCTAATAAAATATCAAATCCCAAGATATATAAAAGGCGAATAACAATCTAGAGATCTCCCAGATCTAACTATGGAGATAGAGAGCCATGCTTATTAGAGTTTGTCCCACATTGCTAATGTATGGAAATAAATTATGATATATAAGATGAATGAGCTACTCCTCCCATTGCCAATTGGTTTTGAGATGGACCCCCATTCACCTTATCCCCAAATTCTAACAATGCTAGCCAAGCAAAAGAGACATTAACTAATGAAGTAGCATCGCCTATCCACTAGAAGATAAGGCTAAAATCTTGTATTATAAATAAAACATACTCTACTACAATAACCATAATAGACTGGTGTTGTAACACCATTATTGAAAATGAAAATAACAAAAATAACACAATAAAAATAAATAAAATCCATACGGTAGATCCACAATTACTCTAAGTAAACCATGATCCCAAATTGACATTGACGACCGAACACCCATCAATATTCGCCCCACCTCCATCTCTAGAGAATAGTGAAACCTCATATCTATCAAGAAATCTTGCATAATAGCAGCACTAAGCAAAAAAAAAAAATAGATGGAAAATCACCAGGACTGCCACGATAGTAGGAAACTAGACCGTCAGACAGCAAGAAACCAAAAACCCAAACGACAACCCATATGGCAAGAAACCCAGATTCCCGAATGACAAAAAGCAAATAGGTTGGAACCTCGGATGGTCTATTAAACTAGAATCTGTTAGTTAAGTTTAGTCTGTTATTTTTCTTCTTTGCAAACTATCTATGAGCTTCATTCTGTTATGACCGTTAGTTGTCAGCATTAGTTTGTTTTTCTTCAGCTTCTAACTGATTGTAAAGGCATATAAATAAACATCAAAGCAACCCATTTCGAGTTAAGCTTTTCTTGGCAATATTATTTTCTTGCTCTGCATTTGCTCTGTTTCTTTCTCTTCTGGTTTTTGCCTTGATAAAGTTTCTACATGGTATCAGACGCCATTGACGACTGTCTCTAATGGCCTCCACTGAAAACACCTCCGGCGTTCACTCCGATCGTACAATCATGGCTACTGCTGCTCTTCCTTCAACAAACTGGAATCCCTTCTCGAACTCCCTCTCTGCCTCTCTCACTGTCAAACTAGATCGAACGAATTTCCTTGCTTGGAAATCGCAGGTCGTCCCTACCGTCATCAGACACGACCTAGATGACATTCTCTTCACTGGTGTTCCTCCTCCCCAACATCTCATCACTGGCGAACCAAATGTTCAGCATCAACAATGGAAGAAGCGTGACCAACTGCTTCTTTCTTAGCTCCTCTCCTCCATGACCGAAGGGGTTCTGGCCTCTGTCGCAAATTACACAAGTTCTTACTCTGTGTGGAAAGCCTTGGAACAAAGATTCACAAGTCAGTCTCGAGCGCGGCTTCTTCAACTTAAAGGACAATTTTCTCACATCAAGAAAGGCCCTTTTGTCAATCTCTGACTATGTGGAAAAGATTCAAACACTTTCTGATGCAATCACCATTCCTGGTTCTGCAGTAGGCATTCAAGATCTTATTTCGCAATTGTTAAACGGGTTAGGTCCTGAGTATGATCCTGTAGTTTCAAGAATCACCTCCCGAAGTGATGAACTTACTCTTGAAGAAGTCCAAGCCTTACTCATGGCACATGAGAGCCGCCTTGATCATCACAATTCTGTCTCAGAACTCACACTAAAAATGCAAGCCAATCTTGCCTTGAGAAATTCAAGAAATGACCATTTCAGGCCTTTTCAAGCTCACGGCAAAGATCCCTCTACTGACAGCCAATCAAAGAATCAACCTAGAGGTTATGGTCGTGGCTTCTACTCTAATTCTAGATTGATTTGTCAAGTTTGCATGAAATCTGGGCACACAGCTGCTGTGTGCCACTACATATTTGACAAAAATTGGGTAACACCCAAACCGAATGTGTCTGCCCCCCGTGCCTATCTTACTGAATTTGATGCTCATGATTCTCATCAACCTACTGTATTGCCTGACTTTGGTGATGACCTCTCTTGGTTTGCTGATATTGGGGCCACTAATCACATCACAAACAATCTTGAGACTCTAGACACATCTACTGCCTACAATGGACCCGACACTCTTGCTGTAGCTGATGGTAAGAAAATCTGTATCTCTCATGTTGGTTCAGCTATTTTACCTTCTTTAAATAATTACTCCCTCAAACTAAATTCTGTCCTTCAAATTCCTTCCATTAAAAAGAATTAGTTAGTGTTTCTAAACTAACAGAAGATAACAATGTGTTTCTTGAATTTCACAAACACTGGTGTTTTGTCAAGAACAAGGAAACTGGACAAGTGCTGATCAAAGGGAAGGTTAAAGATGGATTATATCAGTTGGGAGATGACTCTGCATCATCCACTTCAGCTACATTGCAATGCAATCTTGTGTCTAGTCCCTTTTCTGAAAATGAATGTGTCTGTAATAACATGAATAATATTCATGATGCTTCTGAAGCAACCAATTGAACTAATCCTCTAATGAATAAAACATCTACTTCTACTGCTTACTCTCCTGAGGTGTATCATTCTTTTACCACTAAAGATGTTAATTCATGGCATTGTAAACTTGGTCATCAAGCCATAAACACTCTCATAAAACTTTTACCCTCTCTTCCCCACACTGGTTCTATCAAAGATCTCACCTTTTGCCATGCGTGTCAGTTGGGTAAAAGCCATACTCTTCCCTTTTCCACTTCTGACACAAGAGCCAACCAACCTTTAGCCTTAATACATACTGATTTATGGGGTCCATCCCATGTTGATGCCAAACAAGGATACAAATACTATGTCCACTTTCTTGATGATTATAGTAGGTACACATGGATTTTCCCATTAACTCAGAAATCTCAAGCCTTTGATGTGTTTATCAAGTGGAAAGGACTAGTTGAAAAGAAGTTTAATCTCCCAATCAAGTTTGTCCAAGCAGACTGGGGAAAAGAGTATAGAACATTTAAAAAGTTCTTAGAAGATCAGGGCATTCATTTTCAACACCCTGGTCCAAGAACTCATGAGCAAAATGGGAGGGCAGAGAGAAAACATAGACATATCATTGAAACTGGGCTAACCTTGCTTGCACAATCTGGTTTGGATCTATCTTATTGGTGGTATGTCTTTAGTGCTGTTGTGTTCTCTATAAACAGGTTACCTACTAGAGTCTTACATTATCTATCACCCTATGAAACTCTATTTCATACCAAACCCGATTACAATATTCTAAAGTCCTTTGGATGTGCATGTTATCCTCATCTACGGCCTTACAATAATCATAAGATGGATTATAGGGCCCAACAATGTCTATTCTTGGGATACTCCAATCACCATAAGGGATATATTTGTGAAAGTAATGAAGGGCGTGTCTACATTGCAGGAAATGTTGTTTTCAATGAACAACTTTATCCTGCAAAAGGTTCTCTTATTGACCATCAGGTACAATCTTCTCACTCCACCTCTTTTCCCTTTAATACATTTAATACTATACCTTTATCTTCAAACACTAATGTACCTGCTACTTTTGACCATAATATGTCCTCACCTTTAATAAATTCACACCCTTTACCCGAGACACCACCCTACCTAGACATGACTCATCACATGTCACTATTCCAACGGCTCCTTCATCCACTTTATCTCCCAACAATGACATGTCCATGCCTATTCCTTTACCACCTTGTACTATACCTATAAACTCTACAAATAATGATACCCGTGTCCCTTCCTCCACCTTATCTCCAAACAATGACTTGTCTATTCCCTTGCCAACCTCCTCTGATGCTTTACCAATAAATCCTAGTGTCCCATCTTCACTTCCCAATGATCCTACTTCTACCACTATTCCATTAGATAAAACAAATGTCATACCAACTCCTTCAGTAGGCCGTACTCACCAAATGAAAACCAGATCTCAAAGTGGAATTACTAAACCAAAAGCATATCTTGCTACAAGACACCCTCTCCCTGAATCTCTCATTTCCACTGAACCAAAGTCCCTCAAAGCTGCTCTTAGTGATCCTAAATGGCTTGCAGCCATGAACACTGAGTTCAAAGCCCTTACAAACCAAAAAACATGGACATTGGTTCCCTTTACAAAAGATATGCAGGTGATTACCAACAAATGGGTTCATAGAGTCAAGCTCAATAAAGATGGCTCACTGGACAGATGTAAATTAAGATTGGTTGCCAAAGGCTATCTTCAAACTCCAGGGATTGATTATGAAGACACCTTTAGTCCTATGGTGAAGCCAGTGACTGTTCGAGTTGTTCTTTCTCTTGCAGTTCACAATAACTGGTGTGTAAAGCAATTAGATGTCAGCAATGCTTTCCTCAATGGCACTCTTAATGAAACTGTCTATATGCAACAACCCCTAGCTTTGTTGATTCATCTAAACCGAACCATGTTTGTCTCCTTCACAAGGCCTTATATGGTTTGAAACAAGCTCCAAGAGCATGGAATAACAAGCTTAAGCAAACCTTACTACATTGGGGATTTTCAGACTCAAAATCGGATAGCTCACTGTTTATTCATGGATCGGGCAGCACACTAGTTTATCTCCTAGTATATGTTGATGACATATTACTTACAGGTCCAAATACTTCTCTCATTAACCACTTTATCTCTGCTCTCAATGCTCAGTTCTCACTAAAGGATCTTGGGCCAATTCACTATTTTTTGGGAGTTGAAGTTTACAGAGATCACCATGGCATGTACCTCAGTCAAAGTAAATACATTACTGACTTGCTTACCAAAGTCCACATGGAGGGAGCCAAGAGCTGTCCAAATCCTACAAGTTCCATTTCTAAGTTAAGTTTGCATGATGGGGATCCTTTTGAAGATGTCACTTTGTATAGAAGCACCATAGGTGCCTTGCAATACTTGAGTTTAACTCGGCCTGATGTAGCCTATATCACCAACAAGTTAAGTCAATTTCTTCAAGCTCCCACTGTCAAGCATTGGGAAGCATGCAATAGGTTACTTCGGTATCTAAAAGGCACTCTTACTGAAGGAATATGGCTTCGACCGACTGACAATCTTCACTTAAAAGGCTACACGGATGCAGATTGGGCCAGCTGTATAGACGATAGAAGATCCACGGGTGGTTATCTCATGTTTTTGGGTGAAAATCTAGTGTCTTGGTCTGCTAAAAAGCAACATGTTGTTGCTCGATCAAGCACAGAAAGCGAGTTTAGAGCTCTTGCAAATGCTGCTGCCGAAGTACAATGGCTATTGTCTCTTCTCTCTGAACTGCAAATATCTCAGTCCAAACCACCGATTCTATGGGTTGACAATCAAGGTGTCACTGCCCTTGCTGCCAATCCTGTGTTTCATGCAAGGTGCAAACACATTGAAATCGATCTTCACTTCGTTCGTGATCAGATCTTGGCAAAACAGCTCCTAGTTTGCTATGTTCCGTCATTCGATCAAGCTGCGGACATTCTCACTAAACCTTTAACTACAGATCGGTTCAACTACTTAAAAGACAAACTTCATATGGCATCATCACCATTTCTTTTGAGGGGGGATATTAAACCAGAATCTGTTAGTTAAGTTTAGTCTGTTATTTTTCTTCTTTGCAAACTATCTGTTAGCTTCATTATGTTATGACCGTTAGTTGTCAGCATTAGTTTGTTTTTCTTCAGCTTGTAACTGATTGTAAAGGCATATAAATAAACATCAAAGCAACCCATTTCAGGTTAAGCTTTTCTTGGCAATATTATTTTCTTGCTCTGCATTTGCTCTGTTTCTTTCTCTTCTGGTTTTTGCCTTGATAAAGTTTCTACATGGTCTGATCGAAGACCTAGGAGGAAGTATAATTTTTTATTTTTAGTATATGAATCAAAAGTTTTTGTTTTTGTAGAAGTAAAAATTTTATGAATATAAATCATATATAAATGTACCATTGAGGAATCATAAACATCAAATAATCATATTATGAATAATTAGTCTATTAACAGTTTTATTGATTTGAGTGACAATATGATTAAAATACATTAATCTACTAAAGAAATCAAAAACATAAACCACACATATATAAATAGAAATAAAAGTGATTCCAATATGCATAGGAACAAAAAGCATAAAATAATAAGGGATATATATTTGCATCTGGTAAAATTATCTAACATTTGTTTTTTTTTTAAAGTATATTCAGATTTTATAAATGTGATTACTGGAATTATAGATGAAGATGAATCAGCAAGTTAGTTATACGCTTGTAATTATTGGTCAATTAATCGTTGTAATTAACTAATCAGTGTTGAGTCTTGTGAGAGCTATAGGCAAAGGCCTTGCGAGTTACAGAGAAAAGAAAACAAAGAACAGATGAACAGAATTGCTAAAAGCTTAGATTCATTAATGAATGCAGGGTATATATACAAAGTCTTTACAGAGAAACAGTTGAAACAACCATAACAGAAAGTCAGCTAGACCCAACTAACTAACTGACACTTGTACACTTAAGAACCGGTAATAACAACATTTACATCCCCCCTCAAACTAAATGGTGTGGACACCATTTTCAGTTTGGATTTAAGGTACAAGAACCTGTCTGTAGTTAGGGACTTTGTAAGTAGATCAGCAGCTTGATCGAGAGCTGGAACATATCTGACAAAGAGCTGCTTATCCAATATTTGATCACGCACGAAATGAAGATCCAACTCAATGTGTTTTGACCTGGCGTGAAATACTGGATTTGCGGCTAAGGCAGTGGCACTCTGGTTATCAACCCAGATGACAGGAGGTTGAGTTGCAAGAACTTGAAGTTCAGCAAGCAATGAACGAATCCATTTTAACTCAGCAGCTGCATTGGCTAATGCCCGAAACTCACTTTCTGTGCTAGAGCGCGCAACAACGTGCTGTTTCTTAGCTGACCAACTTATCAAGTTATCACCCAAGAAAACTAAGTAACCTCCTGTAGATCGGCGATCATCAATGCACGATGCCCAGTCAGCATCATAATAAGCATAAAGATGTAAACCAGATGCAGGCCGCAGATGAATACCCTCTTTGATTGTGCCTTTGAGATACCTGAGAAGCTTTTTGCAAGCATCCCAGTGAACGGATGTTGGAGCTTGTAAAAACTGGCTCAGCTTATTTACTATAAAAGCAACATCAGGACGAGTTAATGCCAAATATTGCAAGGCACCGATTGTACTCCTGTACAACGTAATATCCGAAAAAGGTTCCCCCTCTCGTAATGACAGTTTTGTTGTTGCACTGGCTGGATTTGGACAGGCTTTGGCTCCTTCCATATTTATCTTCACTAAAAGGTCAGTAATGTACTTAGTTTGGGACAAGTACATTCTTGTATAATCTCGATAAATCTCCACCCCTAAAAAATAGTGGACCTGCCCAAGATCTTTCAAAGCAAAACTCTTGTTCAAGTCAGCAATAAGCTTCTGTATAAGCATAGAGTTAGGCCCTGTGATAAGAATGTCATCTACGTAAACAAGAAAAATGACTATGTTGGCACCTGATCCATAAACAAACAAAGAACTATCAGCTCTTGATCCCTGAAATCCCCATGATACTAGAGTCTGCCTTAATTTGTCATTCCAGGCGCGAGGCGCTTGTTTAAGACCGTAAATAGCCTTCTGCAGCTTACATACATAGGTAGGATGCTCTTTATCTTCAAAGCCAAGGGGCTGGCTCATGTACACTGTCTTAGTGAGAGGACCATTTAAGAAAGCATTTGTGAGATCAAGTTGGGAAACATTCCAATTATTAGAGACAACCAATGATAGAACAGTTCGAACAGTTGTTGGTTTAACAACTGGACTAAAGGTTTCTTGAAAGTCTGTACCAGCCTCTTGAAGATACCCCTTTGCTACAAGACGAGACTTGTATCTGTTTAAAGAACCGTCTTTGTTGAGCTTCACACGATGAACCCATTTGCATCCTATAACATGCATATGAGGTTCAGGTGGTACAAGTACCCAAGTATGTGCCTGATGAAGAGCTCCAATTTCTGTTTTCATAGCCCCATTCCACTTTGGATCTGCAAGAGCAGCCTTGAGATTCTTAGGCTCAGTTGGTAAAATAGACTCTGGCAGTGGGTGTTTTGTGGCCAAATACGATTTTGGCTTTCTTATGCCTGACTGAGATCTAGTTTTCATACAATGAGTCATGTGAGATGTGTCAATAGGCACGGGTTCTGAGTCAACAGGAGGAGCATGATGTAGAGTATCGGGTAAGGGTTGAGAACTGGTACTGGGAATTTGATTGGTGTTTTCTTGTTGTGGCTGAGTGTTTGTGGGATCAATGGGTGGGAATTGTGTGGCTTCAGGTGATGGTAAAGTAGATGTGGCTGGTGCAGGGGACATAGCAGGAGTTACATGAGTTATTTCAGTGTTTGTAGGTGGTGCGGGAGTAGCATGGTTGAGAATTGATGTGGATGATGGTTGCTCATTGACACCAGTACCAGTGAACACAGGAGTAACACGATTTGTATTAGTCTCAGTTTGCTGGTAATTACCAGTAGAAAAAATTGCAGTAGGTAAATGAGATGAGGATTGAGAATTTACCTGCTGATGTGCTTGATGAATCTTTGTTGCAGGGAAGGAATTTTCATCAAAGACAACATGTCTGCTGATGAATAATTTGCCTGAGGGATTTTCACAAAGATAACCTTTGTGCACTGAAGAATACCCGAGAAAGATACACTCTTGAGATCTAAATTCCATTTTGTGGTTATTATATGACCTTAAATGAGGATAACATGAACAGCCAAAAGGCTTTAGAATGGTGTAGTCAGGAGTGTGGCCAAAGAGATACTCAGAGGGTGATTTGTTTTGTAACACTGGTGTTGGCAATCGATTAATAAGATAGGCAGCTGTATGAAAGGCATGCCACCAATAGGTGAAATCTAACCCAGATTGAGCTAAAAGTGTTAATCCCATCTCAGTAACATGTCTATGTTTACGTTCAGCCTTCCCATTTTGTTCACTGGTTTTAGGACAAGGGTGAGTGAAAGCTATTCCTTGGTCACTTAGAAATTTGGAAAAAGGTCTGTACTCTCCCCCCTAGTCAGCTTGGACTCGTTTAATTGGCAAGTTAAACTGTTTTTCCACCATATTCTTAAACTTTAAGAACACATCGAGGGCTTAGGACTTAAGGGTAAGAGGATATATCCAAACAAATCGACTAAAGTCATCAAGAAAATGAATGTAATAGCTATAGCCATCTTTGGATTTTATGTGTGAAGGGCCCCATAGGTCTGTGTGTATAAGTTCTAAGGGCTGTGAGGCATGGGAAACTAATATGGGGAATGGTTGTTTGTGGCTTTTGCCTAATTGGCAAGCTTTACAGAATGGAAGCTGCTGTATAGTGCCTGTGTGAGGTATGTTGTGGAGAACTTTACTCAAGACAGTGTGGGAGGGATACCCCAGTTTGTTATGCCAATTAGTAACATTTGAGTTATGACATACAGTATTGACATTAGGAGAGTAATTTGACATATCAGAAGAGTCATTTTTATTCATAGTGACATTGTTACAGCAGTAAGGAGATGATACAATATCAGAAAAAAAAATGACTAGAACAAACTAAAGCTGAGGGATTACACACAGAATTGATTTGTTGTTTGAGGGTGGGTCTTGAGTATTCTTCAAGCACGTACAGTCCATCTTTAAGTGTTCCCTTGAGTAGTACCTTCCCAGTGTGCTTGTCCTTGACAAAGCAACATGTTTAATGAAATTCAAGAAACACATAATTATCATGAGTTAGTTGAGACACACTGACCAAATTTTTGGTAATTGAAGGGACATGAAGTACTGAATTTAATTTGAGAGGGAAAGAATTGAAAGACTTTAAAGAAGTGGATCCAATGTGAGAAATGGATAGTTTCTTACCATCTCCAACAGCTAAGCCTTCATTACCCGTGTATGTAGCAGCTGTCTCAAGATTATCAGTGCCCGAAGTGACATGGTTGATTGCACCAGTGTCAACAAACCAACACGAATCATCTCCAAAGTCAGGCAAGAATGTCGAGGCATAGGCTTGGGGATCATACTCGACTTCTTGCTCAGTAAGATAAGCACGGGGAGTGGACTGATTATTAGTGCCAGGCTTGGGAGGCACCCAATTTCTGTCGAATCGATAGTGACACACGGGTGCAGTGTGCCCAAATCGAAGACATATTTGGCACAGTGGGCGATTGTGCTGAGTTGAGCCACGATAACCTCCTCTAGTAGGATTCTTGGTTGCAGGAGGACGATAGGGAACGTTTCTTGAACCAGATACGGCAATGTTAGCTTGAAGCTTCATGCTAAGATCTGCAACAGAGTTGTGATGATCGATTCTACTTTCATGAGCAAGAAGTAGCGATTGAACTTCCTCAAACGTGAGATCATCACTACGCGCGGTGATGCCGGAGACGACAGAGTCGTATTCAGGGCCCAGACCGTTTAGTAGTTGTAAGATCAGATCTTGATCTGGAATAGGAGAACCGGCTATGGCCAAGGAATCTGCAATAGACTGGACCTTGTCACTGAAGTCAGAGATGGATTGTCCTCCTTTCCGAAGCGTAGAAAACTGGCTTTTGAGTTGAAGAAGACGAGCCTTTGATTGGCTTGAGAATCTCTGTTCTAAGGCACGCCAAACAGAGTGAGAGGAGGTGAAGTTTGCAACTGAAGCCAAGACCGCTTCTGTCATGGAGGCACGCAACCAAGAGAGGAGTAATTGATCTTGACGCTTCCATTGATGAAGCATAGGATTTGGTTCACCAGAGACCAGCTGAGCAGGTGGGGGAATTCCTGCAAGAAGAATCTCGTCAAGATCATGGCCAATCACAGTGGGGAGAACCTGTGATTTCCAAGAAAGGAAGTTAGATCTATCGAGTTTAACAGTAAGAGTGGACATGAGAGAGTGAGAGAAAGGATTGTTCATCTGTGTCGAACGCTCGACGGCAGCCTGAGTAAGGGCCGTGTTCGTGGAAGGAGCTCTGGGAGGAACCGGTTGGCCTGTGGACGATGACTCCATTGAAGACGTTAGTCAAAGGCGACTGATACCATGTGAGAGCTATAGGCAAAGGCCTTGCGAGTTGCAGAGAAAAGAAAACAAAGAACAGATGAACAGAATTGCTAAAAGCTTAGATTCATTAATGAATGCAGGGTATATATACAAAGTCTTTACAGAGAAACAGTTGAAACAACCATAACAGAAAGTCAGCTAGACCCAACTAACTAACTGACACTTGTACACTTAAGAACCGGTAATAACAACATTTACAAGTCTTGACAATTCAATTTTTGAGCTACTTTACTAAGTTGTAATCATCTTCTATAAATATACAAACTATCTCAAAACTCATAAAACACTTGGTTTCTCCTTGGTCTTCTAGGGCCGAATGTAGCGAGAGAAAGGTAAGGTGTGTGTGTTGAGTGTATTTTTTTTTTTCTGAAATAAGAGAATAACTTAAAATGTTCTTTTAATTAAATCCTTTCCGCCCAATATAACTTAGATAATTATGGAATTAATTCCACTAACTAAATAATTACAATAACAAAGGACCAATATACTATTTACTTCTCGGTTGTAATTTAATAACTTAGGTGTAAAATAGTTAAAAACTTAAATAAATACGATATTCTAAATGTCTAACTATTTTTCCAGCAACTACACCGTATTTAAGTGACTTTAATGGCTAAATCATCACATTTTATTATTACCGAGTATAAAATATAAAATTTCATATATAGTATAATAATATACTTAAAATTTAAATATATCACCATAATTATAAAAATAATAATTTAAAGCCTATTTCTAATAATATGCTATAATTATCTACTAATTCATGTAATAAAGTTAGCGGTCATTACACATAGGCACTTTGCGTCCTCACTAGATTTTTCTACTTATATCATCCAACTGTATTTGGATGAATGGTCCCTGGGATTTGTTCTTCCTTCATACAATTCCATTTGAGACATTCTAAAGTGCTCCAGCAGCTGTGCATCTATGATTTTGTGTCCTCTTCTTTCGAGTCAAACACAGTTTCATTTTGTTGTCTAAGATCTTTTCTGTAAGCTTTGTTAACTTTTTAATTTTACGCTCCAATCATTGAGTTTTAGCATCGGTCCATTCTCTTCCGCAAATGCAATCATTAATATGGTTTCTTAGGTAGTCTCTGTGAGGTCTGGCTTTCTCAGTTTAGACCTTTTCTATTTATTTGGCATTTAGTCTCCTCGAAAGATCATTTGTGGAAAGATTTTCACTTTTATCGTCTGATGGCAGATACACCTCTTCGACATCATCACTTCAACTAACAAAATCATCACATCAATTTGTATCCTTTTGGGCAGTAGGCTTCTTGGTTTTTGCATCAAATTTATCTTTCTGCGTAGCTCTGGCTCTAGAATCAGTTTGTTCATCTTGCCTTGAGGCATGATTTTCTTTTTTTTTTCTTTTGAGGTTGGCTGATAGATTTGAATTTCTTTTGCTGTTCAGCTTGGGCAGCCTTCTTTAAAGTTCCACCTACTTTCCTTTTTCTTTTATCCTTATGAGGATCATAGGTTCCAAGATTTTTAGGATCAACTTTCTTGGTAGTGTTATATTTTGGAGCTGTATGATTGGTTGTGCCTACAGTGGTCAGTGCTTTGATTACGACCTCCATTGTTTCTATTTTCTCGTGTGTGAACAAAGAAAATTACTCTTGCAACGATAATTTATCCTCCACTATTTTCAATTTTCTGGCCATGGTGACCATATGATTTGACTCGTTTGGATCACCCTCCTTTTCGGCATCATTATCAGTAGGCATATATTGATGATCATCCTCAAGTGTATCTTGATGATCATCTCCAAGATCATCAGAATCATTCTCTCTTGATTCATCGTCTTCAGCCATAGGATCTTTAGGGATAGGTTTCTTACTGGTTTGATCCTTTTTGTGGCGACTGGTCGCCTCAGTTGGATCTTCAGCATCTCTCGTCTTAGGATTGGGATCAGGATCACCCTTTTTAGGGTCAGTATAGTGAAGATCAAACTGAGTTTGGGTGAGTACCATAATTACTGAATGTAATCTTGGATGGTATCATTACTTTCATCAACTCTCAATGAAAGCACTAAAATATTTACCAAGATTTTAGAAAATGAATTATTTAATTTAGAGATAAAGAAAATGTGATTAAAAGAATCAAATATGAAGACAACACTCAGAATTTTTACATGATTGGGGCGCTAATGAGTCTTAGTCCATGAGTCTATATTATTATGAGATAGACTGGAATAGCCTAAAGGATTACAATGAATATGAACACTCTATTCTATTCTCAAGTTTGCGAGTCAAGAAATTCTAACCCTTTGCATGAAGAATTTAATGAATATTTAAAGAGTAATAGAGGTTGTACTCAGTTACACTTTCCCTATAATGGGGAGTTTACAAATAATACATAGATTTAGGCTTATCTGACGAAGTCCAATTCATGAGGCAATGTGTGTATGCTGATTTGGCATTTTGATCACGGTCATAGCTATTGTTATCATGTCCTATAATTTTGGGTAATTAATTATGCATTGATTATTGATCTTTAATTATGTAGTTTTCTATGTTAATTTAATATTATTCTCTTTTTGAGATTTAAGGAAAATAATTTCCTTATTTTTTACAAAACAATAATGGGAAACTATAACTGCCATCCAGCACATGCTAGATGATTCTTCTAGATACAGGGAGTTAAGATCCTTCTAGATATGAATTAGCCTTGGCAGAAGCTCGCCCAAGCGAGAAATGTGTTTGTTTCTCAAAAGTCCAGATTGGTATTCGACCCAATTCATATCATTTAGGCCCACTGAGGGGCTTCAAGCTTTAATTTAGAATCTGCGTGCCCCTCGGTGGAAACATGGATAACAAGTCCAATGTGCTTCATGTGATTCTACCTTGGTTAATTGCGGCCATAAATATGATTTATGTATGGTTTTACTTTATGTGATTATAATTAAGGCTTTTATCTAGATTGTGAGATTTATAACTCGAGATGGGAACTTTCAAACAATCAAATGTCGGGTAGATCAACTTAGGTGGTGTGAGATCGAGAGATAAGTATTCACTTAGGTAACCGAGATAATTCTAAATTGTGAAATTGAGAGGTTGAATATTTAGGGTTGTTTCTAGAGTGAGACTTAATGAAGGTAAGGTATAATGGTTGTATAGAGATATAGACTATTATTCGCTTACACATTCTTTATGCAACACTCGAGAGAGGGAATAAAGATACAATATTGCTCTAAGTTCTTGAAAATATTAGGATAAACTAGGCACATTAATGATTAAAATAATAGTTGTATTAGGGTGAAATCGAAACCTTGACAATTATTTTTATCTGTTTATTCTCAATTTTATTTTGTTATTTTTTTTTATCTTTGTTAGTTAATTTTAATTTCTTGAACCTATTCAAAATCGATTGCTTAAATAAATTAATATTCACTATAATTAATTGTTTTAATTATTTTTAATCTTAGTGGACGATATCAGTGACTTGGCCGCTTTATTACTTGTGGATCTGTGCACTTATAAGCATATACATATAAAATTTGCAACAAGTTTTTATGGCTGTTGTCAGAGATTAAGAAATTTTAATTTTTAAATTAATATAGTAAAGAAAATATTGAATTTTAATCTAAGCTTGCTTTTTTTCAGTTGTTTACTAATCTTTTATTTTCTAGTTATTGTTGTTTAAGGGGCTACGAGTTAGATCATGAAAAATAAAGTGTATGATGGAAGTAAATCAAATTGTGTCACTGATGGTGCAAATGTCTTTGTTAACTAATCAAATCAATAGTCTTACTGAAAGCAAAGGGATTTGAAGTTAATAGTTGGTATATATGATTGAAATTTATAACTCTAATACTTTTGTGGATGAATAATGTCGATATTCCAATGAGAACTACAATTTTACGCCCATCCACAACTTTCTTAACTACTATCATCCAGACCTACGAAACCATGAGCACTTTTCATATGCTAATAATATGAAGAGGGGTGCTACCGTCAACCTTCTATTGCAATCTTTTAGTCAATCTCCGTGTCCAAAAACACATATTGATTTTTTTTTTTTTAAATTTTTCTTCATGGCGGTGTTCGTTATGCTTACAACATCATCTTTGAAATTTTTTTAAAATTTTCGAATAATTTTCAATACCAAAAATATATTTGAAGTTTTTTGAATAGTAAACTGGAATATTAAGAACTTTATTTTCAGTATTGTAAACTATTCGAATATTTTAAAAAATTTACAAGGATAATACTATAATTATATCAGATACCTATGAAAAAAAATTTGAAAAAAATATTCAAGTATGTGATTTTAGACATAAAGATTGACTAAAAAGTTGTAATAAAAAATTGTAATTAACAGAAAAAAATAGAAAAATGTTTTCGCAACACTTAAGAATTATTAAAGATTTTTGTTGTCGAGTTCAAGATAATGGTAGATCAATACAAAACTCGTCTTAACAATATTGAGATTTATTGCACAATACTAGTGCCTAATTAATTTGAAACAGGTAAAGCTATAATACTAGTGCCTAATTAATTTAACGACCATCCACTTCAAGGCTTGTAGTTATCAAAGGTTCACCAGAACTAAGTGAGTGTGTAGGTATTTGGTACACAGCAACAGGCATCTTTGCTGGAAGATTGGGCAAAGCAGCCTCCAATTTCAGAACTTGAAGTGCTTGCCTTATAGTTGGCCTAAAGTTTCGATCTGGGTGAGCACACCACAACCCAACAATCATCAAAGTCTCCACTTGTTCTTGGTCAGAACCTATATGAAGCCTCTCTTCCATTGCCAAAGCAAGCTCACCTTTCCCATAAAGATCCCAAACCCACTCCACCAATCCCATTTCTGTAACGGTTTCAATTGGACTGCTTGCTCTCTTCCCAGTAGCGATTTCCAAGGCCACCACTCCAAAGCTATAGACATCGGACTCTTTACTAGCTTTCCCTGTACTAACATACTCGGGAGCCAAGTAGCCTAATGTTCCAACCAACCCTGTTGTTTGAGGACCGAGCTCGTGGTCCATAAGCCGAGCTAACCCGAAATCACCAAGTTTGACATTAAAGCAAGAATCTAGCATTACATTGCTTGATTTGATATCTCGGTGAACCACACATTGCTCCCACTCTTCATGAAGATAGAGCAAAGCAGAGGCTATTCCAAGAGAAATCTTGTATCTTACAGCCCAAGTTAGAGGACTTCTTCGACCAAAGAGGTGAGAATCAAGGCTCCCATTTGGCATGAACTCATAGACGAGTATAAACTCACTTTTATCATGACACCATCCAATGAGTTGCACCAAATTTCGGTGTCTCAAACTGCTAATGACCTTAACCTCTGTCAAGTACTCTTTCTTCCCCTGTTTTGAGCCTCGTGAAATTTTCTTAACGGCCACCACCATATCTATATCTCTTAAATAACCTCTATAAACGGCTCCAAATCCTCCTTCTCCTAACTTCCTCTCATTCGAGAAGTTGTTCGTTGCTGAAGCTAAATCTTCGTATGAAAACCTTCTTGGTACTCCTGCTCCTCTTTCGAGATCATAGTTAATCGATGTCAAGTTTTGAGCCTCTGCTTCTCCCCTGTGCTTTTTCCGCTTTATCAATACTAAAAATACTATAATAAGTCCCACTCCTGCTATAGAAACAGCTCCTGAAACTGTTAAGCCAACAATCCACCTACCCTTTTGAGTGAATCGGCTACTTCTCTCCTTCACTACCAAACTTGAGCTAAACTCCCATGAGTGAAGAACATGTCGTTCTACGAAATGGCTTGTTGCAGCTGAGAAACCAACAGTGACTCGTTCGGGAAGAATCTTCATCAAGTCTATTCGGTAAGAAAGGCTTGTGTTCTCTGCCTTAGTAGAAGTGGTTCTGTAAGACCAAACGACACTCAAATTCTTAGTATTGGCATTATAAGTAATCAAAGCATCAGCAATGTCACTACTGTGGTAGCTAGCGTTCCAAGGAGTGAAGGTAGCAGAAGCTATGGAGTTGTTGTTGATCCCCACATGTCCAACAGAAGGATCCCATTCCGGATTTGGGAAGGAATCGAATTCAACCGTAACAATCTGATTGTTGGAGGAATCACTAGTGGTGGTGTTGAAAAGGCCAAGAAAGCCACCAGCGGAATTTGGAGGGATTTGGTACCCGACTGGGGCGAGGAAGAAGGCAAGGCCGGCCGCGTAAATGGGCCGGCCCCGGGTGTCTACGGTGAATGAAAAACGAGAAGTGAAGTTGGTGAGGCGTTTGGTGTGGGCGTCCCAAAGGCGTAGAGGCTCTGCCGAGATGACTCGGCCGGTACGACATAGGTAATTTACGTCGTTAAATTCAACGGCTCCTACTGATGATGCTGCGTCTCCTTCGTAAACAACTCTTGGGTCGTTTGGGACAAACCGAGTTATTTTAAAGTTAATTGAATGAGATGTGATTGGAAGACAGAACAAGATGAGAAAGGGAAAGAGGGTAGCTGCTGCTGCTGCCATTGATAACGTGATTGAGATAGTATGATATAATCTGCACTCTCTATATACTCATAATAATTTAGACCAAAAAAAATATGAAAAATGACAAAAAAGAAAGACTTGACTTTTAGTATGGCGATTTTTATGATGAATAATAACATTCACTGTAGCATAATTCTTAAAATAAAAAATAATAAGGAGAAATTATTATTTATTTATTTATTTGATAACAATAATTTTTAGAAATGTTTTAGTTGCCTCTAAGTTAAAAAAGAAAATTAAAACTTAGTTATTTTCAATTATCCCAAAACAGGGAATATGTTTTTGGCCAAACTAACTTTTTTTTTCTTTTTTTATCACAAAAATACTCTCTTATCTTCTTTTTTTTTTTTTTTTTTTTTTTTTTTATATATATATATAATAACTTAATGTATTTCAAAAAATTATTTTATACAAAAACTACATTGAAGGAATATAAATATATTGATGAAATAAATTGTAAGTATTTTGGCCATAAAAAATTAGTTTGACCAAACCAGCTTATAGTAATATTTTATATTTTGGGCTGAGTCGAAAAAGAGTTAAAATATAATTTTAGTGCCAAATAGACCTAGAGTAGTTATAATGTATTTTTCCTCCCTTGCTGAGGGAAAAGTAGTATGAGGTTCTCTCCTTATAATATGGTTGATCGTTATCTACACTGCAGAGTATGTACTATGTACAAACCTTGTTCACCTAATTTGATATGACATTGCCTTAAAAAAGAAAAGGAAATAAAATCAGTAATATATTATGGCAGGTAAACATGTAATTAATTTTGTATAAGAAATTAAACAAAGACTGAAAGAGTTAGTGAATAAGGACGTATTAAGTAAGTACACCAGATTTCGATAAATTGGGATTTTTATATGTGAAGGTTGACATTAATCAGTGTAATCAAATGAAAATGGAAACGTTTTGAACAAGATATAGGTCATTTTGTGATCTTAAGTTCCTTTTGTTCAAAAATAAAATACAAATAATAATGAATGTCCCTCTCACAGTATGTAAGTTTATGTAATCAGTCGTATCGTAATCGTAATTAACTGTAGTAATTAATCAAGTATACATCCTTAATGAATAAAAAATAAGGTAGTACGTACGGCTAGTTAGTGTGTAGTGTATTTAACTATATAAATTAGTATGATTTCAAAAAACTATATAAATTAGTATTATCATTTTGTCGAAAGTCATAGGAATGAGTCCTCTCCATACAAATTTCACGTCTTGTGGTGTTTCGCTTGTGTCTTGTAGCGTTGCTCACACCCAAAAAAGTAGTAAATTACCAACCATATAATTTAATGGTGTGCAAAAAGTCATTCAATTCAATTACAATCGAGAGATCTAATGCTAACTGATCCAATAGAATCGAATATCCAATCATAATTGGATCAGATCAGATGAAAATTTTGAAAATCCAATCGGATCGGTTGTTGAATGTCACATCCAATCCAATAGATAACCAACCAAACCGATCCAATTATCATATAATGAATTTTATAAATTTTGAAAATCCAATCGGATCAGTTGTTGGATTGGGTCAAAATCTATTAGATGTGATTCAATAAACACCCCTACTGCAAAGTACAAATATCCAATATGTACAAGAGAAAGTAATTAGTAATAACTGAGTTGTTATTAGCAACAAAATAATAATAATAATAATAATAATAATAATAAAGTCAAATCAATGTAACATACACAATGTTGGAATAAGAATAAAATATCTTTTCTATGTTTGGTAAAGGTTTTAATTTTTTTATGTTGAGCACCCACCGATTTTATTTTGGGAAATTATCTCATAGGCTATTTTTTTAATTTTTTTTTTTAAATTTACGGTTTGGGTTTCTAAAATGGTTGCAGCGCTAGTTGTAATAGAAAATTCTATACGATTTTTTGTTGCAATTTAGGTTGCAGGGTTAGTTGCAATAGGAGTTTCTATATAGAATTCCGTAAAAATATATATATATATATAAAAAAAAAACTGATTTGAAGTGTAAAAAAAAAAAAACCCCTTTTATTTTTCCACATTATGGGGTTCAAATAAAATCCATCCAAAAGGTTGTTTAAAAAAAATTGTCATGATAAAGTACAACAATTTAATTAAATAAATGGGTCTCTCTTTAATGGATGTAGTCACTCAGTTAGGGGGTTGTAGTTCTCGTAGAAAAAAAAATTATACATATTACTTTATATTTATTAAATATGTTAATAAAAAAAAATATTGTTATTGGGTATCAGTAGTGTTTAGTACCTTCTAGACGTGTTGTCTTGTGATTGGTTAGTGATATTCTTTAAAAGTTATTATATTAAACTATATGTGACCCGATACTTAATTAGATCAATAACAATATTGACAAATACGAGGGTGCTAGACACCACTAGTGTCTTTTAGCATTTCTAAAATTATATATATAATTAATAATTAGCCCCAAATTAATCTTTTCACAATTTATTAGAATTTGTGATTTGAGGAATGAGGTTCCATCTCAAAACTAATTCGTAATAGAAAGAGTAGCTCATTCATCTTATATATGACAATTTATTTTCACACATTAACAATGTGGGACTAACTCTAATACACTCTCTTCACGTTTGGGCTTGAAAAGTGTGGGTATAACGAACAACCTTTAAAAGACTACATGGTCGAATGTGACATTTGAAAGAATCTCACAAGGTCAAATATTGAGAAATTTGTAGGTGTATTAAGTTGAGAAGTACCTTTTTTTTTGTATCCATTAATAAAAAAATACCCTCATATTATGTTTCATTAAAATCTACTAATTTTTACGAGTGAGTTGTCTAATTTATCCTTGCCCTCCACCTAAGTGTAGCACATGATTTATATTAATGTAAGGGGTATAATGAAGACATCATTTATAAAAGGGGAAATTTCATTTTTAATGCTTAAAAAAATACCTTTTAACAAAATTTAGACTCATAATTAATTTATACAATTTAATGCTATTGTTTTCAATTTTTACCTAAAAGGCCCCCCTTTCATTTTCCTTCTCTCTTTGTCTCTTTCTCTTCCTCACTCTCTTTCCCTCAAACTCAGGCAGACCACCAACCACCACCATATACTATCGATAACCTATCGATAAATCTCATCGATAAACTATCGATAACCTATCGATAACCTATCGATAAATGTAATAAAAAAAATCCAATAAAAAAAATAAACACGAAGATGAAGAGGGAGACAGAGGTTCGGGGCCTCTGGGTTTTTCGATGCTTGAGTGCTATGGAGGTCCGACCAGTCTTGGGCCTCTGGGTTTCGTCTGGGTTTTTAGATAGATGAAGAGGTTCGGTGGTGGAGGAAAGGATGTTCGGTAGTGGTGGTTGGGTGGTCTTGGTGCCTGGGTCTGGTTGGTCTCGGTGGTGCGAGGAAGAAGAAGATAGAGTGAGGAAGAGAAAGAGACAGAGAGAGAGAAGGAAAATGAAAGGGAGGGTAGTTTGGGTAAAAATTGAAAATAATAGCATTTGATTGTATAAATTAATTAGGAGTCTAAATTTTGTTAGAGGGTGTTTTTTTAAGCATTAAAAATGAAATTTCCCTATAAAAGTGGGTATATTTTAAAGAATATAAAAATGAAGGTAAAAATGAAAACTAATAAAGTAAAGTGGGTATACAATGCAATTTACACTTAGGGAAATTTATGGATTTTGAAACAGGCCAAATACCCCAACACTAGAAACTGGCACACATTGGCCAAAATGACCCAAATAGAGGTTAAAGGGAAGATAGCGAAGACCCAAATAGAGGTTAAAGGGAAGATAGCGAAAGTTTTTAAGTTTGGCTTGTCTTTTTGGACGAGCGGCATTTTGGGCTCATAACGGATCACAAGAGGCTCTGATACCATGTTAGAATTTAGGATAAGATGAATGAGGTTTCATCTCAAAATCAATTGACAATGGGAGGAGTAGCTCATTTGTCTTATATATGATAGTTTATTTCCACACATTAGCAATGTGAGACTAACTCTAATATTTTCTCTCCTCATCTTACTAATTCTCCCTCGATTAGTGCTTTCCCTTGGTATTTGTATTCAAATCTTTCATCCTAGTGCAAGATTTTTATTTAAGGGTTTTGAAATACCCTTTGCATGTATCTTTACGATGGTGGCTGGAAGTTCTCGGGATCTTTCCTCCCACAGATGCCACCTCACTTCAGTGAAAGCTTTGGTTAAGGGACTTGCAGTTTTTCTATATCAAGATACTCTATTCTGTTAAATTTTGAAAAGGTTCCACCGATCTTTCATTCTGATCTCTGCTAGAGAAGGCTCAATGTTTATTCATATTTAGGATACTCACTACAAATAATATAGTTATTAGGGGTGGGACTATTACTGACACAATCCACACCTAATAAGATAATTATAATTGAGATATATATATAACAAAATAAATATATTGTTCTAATTTCTGAAATATATATAATTAGACTCATAAGCACGAATTGTCAGCCTTAATTGGTCTCTACTACTATAGAAAATAAACAGCTTTGTTGCCGAGGTCTATTACAAAATATCGAAATTCATTATTTGAATCCACGTATTAAAAGAATAAAATAATTGAACTTTTATTTCATTTGATTTTATTAATTTTAATTTTTCAAAAAAAAAATAAAAATAAAAATAAAGTCCCACAAGTTTATCCATTATAACATGACACTGAAAGTTATATTTCAGAGTAGAATTGGTACTCGTTCGATGTGGTGTTCAGTGTGACAGCTGAGATTGCAAGTAATTTGCAGACTTAGTTTCAGATTGTTGGCATTGTCTCCGAAAATAAGGATGGAGACTACCAACTCCCTCCAAATATAAAGGGGTCTGCATTTCAATCAAACGAGACACCTGCATACACAGCCACTCGTCAGAAAACATATTACTAGCACAGTAGATATAGATTTTCTATTCTATATTTCTCACTAAATAATTTTTAGACATAATCTAAAATATTAAGGTGGGATGGTTGATAATTACAATTCTTTACAAAGTATCTTGAAAGCAGCATTATTGTCTTAACTGTACGGATAGTATAAATAAAAATTCTAAGATTTCTGATTCTAATGCCACTTACTGCTCGACGAAAAGCAAACATCTCTTCTTCGCCGGACAACATGGAAACAATACTGGTTGAGGTACCTCCTGAACTCACATTCCCTTCTTCCAAAACATTTCGACGAAGCTTTGTGCCTTCCATCTCTGTTTCAAATTGGAAACTGAAAAAAGAAAAAGAAAATTATATTTATACGGTATATTTCACATGCTTGGACAAGAGTTTGAAACTATCAACACAGGATTTATTCTAGAAAAAAGAGAACAAGAACAAATACTGGACCTAGTAATAATAATAATGAATGATAATAAAACAAGAACAATACTTAAATGAAGTGCTTAAGCAAATATGACACGGATAATACTTGCCTCTCCAAATCAAAAAGTGTACCCTCTTCAGTTCCTTGAAATAACTCATCGATTGAAGCGGCCGCAGAACAAACAAGGCGGCAGTGATGATTGTACAGCTCGTCAATTAAGGTAATAAATCTCCTTGCCTGGAGCAAATTTTTGCCAAAATAGATGCAAAGCACATAGTGTAAGACATAGTTGAGTTTTCTTACTCATACTAAAATATTAGTCATATCAATAGCAAATATACATATACTAATAAGTTTGTATTTTATACAACCGAATGAAACTAAAAATTTCAATTTTTCAGCAAACATATCATTGACTCAATGGGGAATTTAGTTTTCTCTTTACCTCTCCTCATATCTAGGTGTCGTTGAAAACAATCTTTTACTATTACTTCTGTCCCATTAATTCAACTGACTTAGGTGAATGATGTGCAGCTTGCAGTGAACATAAAAACACCTAACAACTAATTAAACGTACATTGTCTGCCCTTGATATTATTCATCAAAAGGAAAAATAGTACCTTGTCACGAATGCGCATACTCATTGCTGGAATATTAGATATAAAGACTGTGTGATAGTTTTCAGCTACTGCAATATAATCTGCTGCACCTACCTGAAGTCAATCAAGTAACAGAAAGCATATTAACAGAAGAGCAAGCTTCCAATAAACATGCAGAATATCAGTAGAAAAAAGAAGTGATTTTAAGCAGAATAAAATATTTACTTTCAAACTGAAAACCTTTTGTGGCCTTTAGAGACTTATTTTTCTATTTAAAGTCTACTTTCTTCTTTAGATTTCAATTATACACGGTGCTTAACTTCTTTTCTGTTTTCTCACTTTCTTAAAGATAAACAAGTTGAAGTCATATGTTATCAGCAAGTTTTATATAAGGAACAACAAAATCAGAATATCAGTCCCTTGATTATACATTTGCACAATAAAAAGACTGAAATTTCAGGGACCTCCTTCGGATAGACAATTAATCACCAAAGACATGATTGAACAAAAAACATAAAAATTCACAGCCTAGTTATATACAGGAAAGAACAATACCGGCTGGCCACATAAATACTCAAACGTAAATCTCGCGACTCCATTGCAGCTTTCTGGAACCTCAAGCATTCTGACTTAAGAAACAAGTGTTATTAAAATGAATGGTAGAGATTCTGCTGAAAATGATAATATTAAATTCTTAATGCACCTTCCAAACATTACTGGAATAGTAACAGAGCCAATCTGGCCTCCTACATGGTCTGTGTTCTCATGCCACATCTTTTCAAAATTCTTCAGAGCCATGCTATCCAGAGGCCAAAAGTAGTGAGCCTGAACATATAAGTAAAATTCAAACCATAATTAGAATCCCACATTTCTAAAATAAATATAATTATCTGTTACTTGATTCATAACTGAAAAACTGATGCACGATCGATGCATTATGTTAAATATTTGGGGAAATACCATAAATCACAGTCAGGCTGATAGAACTTGCTAGTGCAATGAAAGAATCTCCTATACTCAAAGCCAAGCTTCATATCCAAAACTAGTTAGTAACAATACAGTGGCTGGCTTATTCAAGTTAGCCAAAGTCCACAAAGTCTAAAACTAATTGCAGAATCTGGTTACACTCATTTTATACTTCACTAACAGCCACACAACACCCCTTCTATAACTAACAATTGTTATTATTTCTTTAAACTCCTCAGACAAGTGGATATGTAGGATGCCTATCGATGACACATTCAACTGATCGGGCAAATGATCATAAATCATTCAAAGGACAATCACAAATAATTAAACTTCACATTTAAATTAGTCATTGGGATCTTTGAACACGACCATGATAGCATGTGGTATTTAATCATACATTTATATCAAGACAATAACTGGAACAGCATAACCCTCACCTGGTCTATAGATCTTTGACCTATGAGACGGCGATAATCAATATCACTTCCAATGAGAGCAATCTCACAGTGCCCATACAATTTTTTAAGAAATTTAAGAAAAATCTCCCGCTGCATACCATCCTGCATGAGCATTTTTCCAGAGCAATGTTAAAATTCAGAGTAAAAACATTCTTTGAATGTGCTAGAGAGCATCCTTACTATCAATACAATAATAAATAATAAGTAAATTTTATAGCTTAAATAAAATGCTTGCAGACAGATCAGTTTATGTATGGAGAATTTTATTTGCAACCCCAAAAACTTATAAGTGTACACTATTTCAATAATTTTTAGAATAATTATCTTTTTTACCCCCTGTACTTATGACACTATACTATTATGCCCCTTAATCTATTCAGCTTGTTATAAATAGTCCTTGTATAATTTTATATGCATACATTTAGTCCTTCTGTTTATTTTGTTTAAAAATACTGTTTGTATTGATGATGTGGTATTATAACAAAGGATAGAGTAGTAATTTCATCTCTTTTTAGAGGGAAAATTGACTATGAAGTGGCATAATAACTGACAATGAAAGATGATTAAAAAATGATTTCATAACCTTTTAAAAAAATTTAATAAAAATAATTTTATTAAAATAATTCCAATCGTTTTTTAGCAGTTCAAATTAGAAAAAGGTGTAAAATTAGGATTCTACAGTATTTGAAGAGATGGATATCACTAGAAAGAACATGAGATTTTTGGAAAATTAAGGTAATGATATTCTATTTTTTGGGATGTTATTTTTCATTTTTTTTCCTGTGATTGTAATTTTTATAACTTGTAATTTATTTTCCTAATGGTATATAATTTTTCAACTACTATCTATGTATAATGCCACATTATTAATTTAACAGTCAACTTTAGTCAATTTTAACAAAATTAGATAGAAGGATTATACTATTCCAACTGATATATTTTAGGGGGTATTTTTAACTACACTTATAAATTAAGGGGCATCATAGTATAGTGTCATAAGTACAGGTACTAAAAAAGCTAATTATTCTAATTTTTATTATACATAAAATATATATCTTTAATTATATTTTTTTTTTAATTTTTTTTCCAACTCATATTTTTCACAAATATACCTGTCAAACAAAAATAAATTATAATTTAAATATTATAACAAAAAATAAAATAAAAAAAAGTTGTACATGATTTACAAAAAATATGAAATTAAAACTAAAATTAAAATATGTGTTGAAATTAACACAAAATAATGTGAGAAAAAATTCTTAAAAAATATTAAAAGAGAATTTTAAAATTATTTTAAGCTTAATTTTTTTAAATATTGGACTGTACTTATCATTTTGAGGGGTGCAAATGGAACTTTCCTTATTTATTCACTAATTCAAAAGAATTCCTTGGTAACTTAGGAATGATGTTTATTTTTATCAGATGCAACAACATTTCTTTGATTTTGAAGAGAATTTTAGTCCTATCATTAAGCCTACAACTATTAGAGTTATCCTCACTGTTGCCGTCACAAACCAGTGGATTATTCATCAACTAGATTCAATAATGTCTTTCTAAATGGCATTTAAAAGAGGAGGTTTATATGGTGCAGCTCCCTGGTTTTGAAGACTCCTCTCAACCAAAGTTTGTTTGATAGTTGCAGTAAGGCATTGTATGTTAAGGTCCACATTACTACCTTTCGGTTTTCATAATGCAAAGTCAGAGCGCAGTCGTTTATTCGAGCCACTCAACAACACACAACATACATTCTAGTGTGTATGTTGATGACATCATGTCCACTGGTAGCTCTCCTACTGAAGTTTCTGGTCTGATCAAGAGCTTGAATTCTTTAATTTTCTCTCAAAGATCTTGGTTCACTCCATTATTTCTTGGGAATTCAAATAATACCAACTGCCATTCGTATCCTGCTCAACCAAAAGAAGTACATCACAGACATACTTTAGAGATCACAAATGCATCTTGCAAATGAGCTGCCAACACCTAAGATAGGGGGGAAAGCTTTCTGCTCATGGCAGTGACCCTATCCAAAATCCACACCTATACAGGAGCTTAGTAGGTGCATTACAGTATGTTACCATCACACGACCAGTGATTGCTTATGCTGTCAATAAAGTTAGTCAATTCATGCAAAATCCCTTGGAGTCACACTGGAAAACAGTTAAAAGGTTACTTAGATATCTAAAGGGTACAATTGACTATGGGCTTCATTTGAAGAGAGCTTCAAACTTAGATTTGACAGGATATTGTGATGCTAATTGGGCTTCAAACCCTGATGATAGGCAATCCACTTCTGGTCTGTGTGTGTTTCTTGGTCCAAACTTGATCTCATGGCAAATTGGCAATCCAAGAAGCCGCAAATAGTTTCTCGATCGAATACCGAGGCAGGGTACTGAAGTCTTGCTCACTTAGCTGCTGAACTCACTTGGCTTCAGTCCCTTCCTTCAGTCATTCGTGTAGCTCAATATCGACCTCCTATAGCACAGTTCACATGTCTGCCGATCCTGTGTTGCATGCCCGAACCAAACACATAGAGAATGATCTCTATTTTGTGAGAGAGAAGGTCATCTCCAAGCAGCTCATTGTGAAGCATATGCCATCTTGTGATCAAGTGCAGATATCCAAACAAAGGCATTTTCTTGCTCCAGATTCTCCCTTCTTCAATCCAAACTTAGAGTAGAAGATTCTTCCACCCTAAGTTTGAGGGAAGATGTTAGGAAGTAGTTAGAGTTAGAGTTAGTTTAGCACTGATTTGTTAGTTAATCCAGCTGTATTTGAGCTTCCTGAACAATTAATATTATAACTAATCTACTAACTAATGTAACTTATAAATACTACTCTGTAACTATTTTCTCAATCAATGAAATACAATTCATCACAATCATCTTTCTCAACACTGACCTGATTCAAGTCCTTTGGTGCACGATTACTAGTTGCCACAAGAACAGTTCCTGTACTTAGTAATCTGCCTAGAATCCCAGACAATGCCACAATAGCAAATACATCAACAGTCTGAAAGGAAAGCACGACAAATTAAAGTCAAAAATAGAATGTGAATGCCGTAAACTGAGATTGTAGAATCATGTGCACATGAAGAAAAATACAGGCAAACAACTTGGAACCAAAGGTAAAACTTAATATGAAACTCCACCTAATAAAGCTGCATCTATGCTAGCTTATATAGGAAACGTTTAGCCTTACCTGAATTTCATCAAAGCAGAGAATGCTAGCTCCTTTAAGATCAACCTGCTGACTAATGAAAAGCTTATCTGCTACATCTGGAAGAATGTTTTTCATCTGAACATCCTGTTTGTATCTTTCTTCGGCAGCCAACCACTCCTTTACTTTTGAATCAAAGGGAAGGTTTCTAATCCAATTAGAAACATTTGACTGTAATGAATCTCCCTCCACTTGGTTCTTCCATATCTTATGCATCTGCTCATTAATTTTCAGCATAGCCTGCAGATAGAGATAGTTACACATAATTTGCTTTGTGTGTATGTTTTATATTTTCTGGAAACTGCAGCTAAACTTTAAACCATATAAACAAAGAATAGTTTCCATAACCAACTTTCAGTATGCATATACGAGATTGATAAGGAACATAAGTGGACAACAAAAAAATGAATACTTATTATGTGTACTGCAAACTTGAAATGCCACATTGATAGACCACATAATACTTCATGTACATGAAGCATAAAAACAAAGGATAGAGTAGAGAGAATGAGTCACAAAAACAAGATAGACAAGCGAGCATAACTCAGTACATCTAGGTAAGTCAGCTTTGGGTGGGGTATTTTTGTGAGAGACTTTCTGTTAGCCACCTTGCTTTCCATGCAGGTGCTTTTTTCTGTTTGTGCTGTATTTTTATATTTTCAAAAGAGGAGAAAAGGATTAAAAGGGATGGGCATGAGAATGATATCCAACAACTTTTCTAAGCAGTGGAGCATCTTTGCTCAAGGGGTTAGCTAGCAGATCTTTCGAATATCTATCATTGTACTTGGGTAGTTCTAGAGCCTTGGGCTATCATCAATATAAACTGATTTTTGTTTTTTGCATATCACTTGTTCCTACGACAGCTTACCTCATTAAAGTGATATCTTCGTCTATGTTTAACAATTCCTTGAGTGGCATTATAAAACATATCCATAAGCATGGTCTTTCCTGATACACCCATAAGTTAATTTAGTTAGTGACTATATGAGTAGCTTCAATGAATATGATGAGCTAAAAGGGTGACCCTAATGCAGTCCAGTGTGATTTGAACATTCAAAGGTCTATTAGTACAATATATAATTGATGAGGGATTAAGTATTGATTCTAGAAAGTTTCATTAAGAAAATACCACTTCCGACATTGCCCCATATATATAGTCCTTTTGGAGCCGGAGGAGCAGTGGGACGAGAGCCAACAAGCGAATCCAACTTCCTCTCTCGATTCAGGTATGAAACCCATTTGCCCACTCCTGGTTCTACATTATCAGGTTTCCTCCTGAGTAAAGCAAAATTCCATTGATTAAATTAAAAAGGAGAAAAACATTTTGTGCAAAACACTGAACGAGACACATACTGAGACAGGAGCCATAACCATCTCACATCAGACACGAAAATAAAATTTAACAGAACACAAGGCATAAAAGCTATAGCTAGTATCACTACTGAACCAGATATAATAAATAACGAAATTAAGTTGAAGAATGCAAACTTTTTGATATCATGAGAAACCTTGATTGTGTCCACTTAGTTAGAGAACACGTCCTATTTCATATAAACTACTGGTCATAATTGGGATGATAGTTGTTACCTAAACATCCATCTCCCAAAAAGTCTACTTTGGTGCCTGGTTACTGATGTCCATGAGTCCTGCTGCTTAAGTTCAGCTTCCTCCATTAAAATCCTGCGTCGCTCATTCTCCCTGCTATCCTCCCACTTTGCTAGTTTCTCCTGAAAATACAGAAGGAAAAAAAAAACACAAAAACTTACATAATAAGACAAAGCGAGTGAGGCTTTACGCATTGTTGTAACATAAAGAAGGTAGAATTGTACATGATATTCCTCCATTTCTCTTTCATACCGCTCCAATCTCCCAAGCAAATTCTCCAATTCCAAAGCAACTCTTTCCTGATTCGGATCATGTTGTAGCTTCCCTTGTTCAACCAGACTCCTATATTGCGAAAGCGGCCCTGGTCGAGAAAATCCGTATCATAATCTCAGAGAGAAAATTTAAATAATTTTCTTGTGTATATACACATACAGAGAAAGAAATAAGAACCTGAAGAGCTTGATTGAGAAAGATGGAGTGGCTGACAATATGAGCGAAGCGCAATGACGGGAGAATAATGAGATTTTGGGCTTCGAACAAGCCCTAGAGATCGAAACCCTGAGATTGAAAACACTCTTCTCATTGTTTCTATACGTAAGCTTGATCACGTTTTTGGAGCTTTCAGGTTTCAGAGTCACTCAAAAAAATGAAAAAGAAGTTTCAGAAATCAGAATTCCGAAAAGTCTTTTATACATATTCTGAGGTTGAAGATAAGTGACGTGGCTATAAAATGACCATCCACGTGGCAAAAGTGAATCGTATTTTTGTTTTTTGGGTAGTTAAAACGACCAGTTAACTAGCTCCCACGTTTTCCATTTTTATTTTTCTAAAATAAAAAAATATATACAATAACAATTCTCCATGCAAATCACAGACACTGAAAATGGCCTTAAGTGGTTAGAAACTTCTAAAGATTCAACAGACATTTCTGTGAAATTATTTTTCGTTAAATGCAATTCCAAAATGTTAAGAGTAGAGTTGTCCGTACAGTTACCGAGTCAATCGTCGGTGCCGATGCCGGTAGCAAGAGATTGGCGGAACAGAGTTGCTTATCGCTGATCGAAGTCTGTAACAGTCTTCCTAGATTTTCTCAACTCCTTGCTCGAATAATCAAGTTGGGTTTGCGAAACAACCCACTGGTTCTCACTAAGTTCGCCGCCGTGTCTTCGGAACTTGGTGTAATTGACTATGCTTCTTCCTTCGTGTTCTCCATGGATGCCGATTCAAGTCTCTACGACGCTTTCCTTTTCAATACTTTCATTCGAGCTTATGCTCATACTAGCAATCTAAAGGAGAAAGCTTTGTTTGTTTACAATTCTATGTTTGGATATGGAATTTTGCCTAATAAATTTACGTACCCTTTTGTTCTCAAGGCGTGCGCGGGTCTTGGAAACTTGGGTTTAGGAAAAGCGGTTCATGGGTCAACGGTAAAGTTTGGATTTGACGACGACGTTCATGTTCGAAATACCATGATTCACATGTATTGCTGTTGTGGCAGTGCTATTGAGGATGCACGGAATCTGTTTGATGAAATGCACAAGTGTGATTCTGTTTCGTGGAGTGCCATGATTGGAGGGTACGTGCGTCTGGGCTTATCTACGGATGCTGTTGATGTGTTTAGGAAAATGCAGATTGCTGGAGTCCGACCGGATGAGATTACAATGGTATCAGTTCTTTCAGCATGTACGGATTTAGGTGCCCTTGAGCTTGGGAAGTGGGTTGAGTCTTATGTTGATAAAGAAGGGATTCAGAGAAGCGTGGAGCTTTGTAATGCACTCATTGACATGTTTGCCAAGTGTGGTGATGTTGATAAAGCTTTGAAATTATTTAGAAGAATGAGGGAAAGAACAATAGTTTCTTGGACTTCTGTAATTGTTGGTTTGGCAATGCATGGCCGGGGTGTAGAGGCAGTTTCTTTGTTTGAGGAAATGATAGAAAGTGGGATGACTCCTGATAACGTTGCCTTTATTGGGTTGCTTTCTGCTTGTAGTCATTCTGGTTTAGTTGATAAAGGAAGAGGGTATTTCAGTTTAATGACAGAAGACTATGATATTGCTCCAAAGATAGAACACTATGGTTGTATGGTGGATATGTTATGCAGGGCTGGACTTGTCAAGGAAGCAGTGGAGTTCATTCAGAAAATGCCCTTTGAGCCCAATTCAATAATCTTGCGAACTCTGGTCAATGCTTGCCGTGCTCATGGGGAGCTCAAGCTGGGAGAGAACATCAGCAGAAGCTTGATTTCAAATGAACCGATGCAGGAGTCCAACTATGTACTACTTTCCAACATTTATGCGAAAATGTCACACTGGGAGAAGAAAACCAAGGTAAGAGAAATGATGGACAAGAAAGGGATGAAAAAGATCCCTGGTAGCACCATGATTGAGCTAGATAGTGAAATTTATGAGTTTGTGGCTGGCGACAAGTCACATAAACAGTACAAAGAAATTTATGAGATGGTGGAGGAGATGAGGAGGGAGATGAAGAGAGCTGGTCATGTTCCTAGTACATCAGAGGTAATGCTAGATATTGATGAAGAAGACAAGGAAGATGCTTTGAACAGACACAGTGAAAAGCTGGCTATTGCTTTTGCCCTCCTGAATACACCACCAGGAACTCCTATTCGGATAGTAAAGAACTTGAGAGTCTGTAGTGATTGTCATTCTGCTACTAAGTTCATCTCTAAGATATATCATCGAGAAATTGTGGTGAGGGACAGAAACCGCTTTCACCATTTCAAAGATGGTCTCTGCTCGTGTAAAGACTTCTGGTGACAAGATATTCAATATACTTGATGGTATAATAACTTTAGATGAACAGTCTAGTAAAGGTCCCAAAGCTAGTACAGGTGGCCTTTAAATATAATTTGTCTCCAATATTCACCTCAAATTGAAAACCTCAAAGCTGCTGAACGTACTAACTGTTGAGGAGAATGTATCGAGAATAGTTTCTGAGAATCAATAACTGGCCTTTCCTCATCACGTAACACCTGCCTTTTTCTTGTTACTAGAACTTGTCACTGGTATATTCGTCATTCTACAAATAATTCTCTTTAATTTATACGGACACAAACTCCAAATATGCTCTCAAGTTCATATGTTAGTTCTGTTAAAAAAAAAAAGTTCATCTGTTGTTTTGCTTTTTTTTTTTTTAAAGAACAAAGGAAGTTCATTGCACCAGATAACAGGGACCCCTCCCTACCAATAATTCCATTACAGTGACCCTCCACTCTAGCCCTCTTGGCTAAGGAATCAGTAACAAAATTGTCTACACGAGAAATATGACTAAAATTACAAACATCAAACTTCTTACAAAATTGTATAACCTTCATTGCCAAAGGCCTAACATCCCAAATCGGTGGGCACCTGCTCTCATCCAAAGCCTTGACCACCACTAGCGCTTCAGAAGCAATTACAATTGACCTGTAACCTACCTCCCTATCCAGTTGCAGCGCCCAGAAGATTGCCATGAGCTTCGCTTCAGCTGTCGAGGAGGTCCTGCAATTTTTAGCAAACCATAACGAATAATTTTTCTCTCTGTCGAGCATTCCCACAACAATCCCAGCATCACCCTCCTTCCATGAGGCGTTCATAAGGCATATCAAATTAGTAGAATTTAGGATTCTGCAAACAAACGGAATGCCCCTCGTAGCACACCGCTTATCACCCAACTTTGTATCCAGTAGCAATGTAGACTTCGAAAACCTGCCCATGATGTATTTCCTCACCGATGAAATGTCAGCAAAACATCGAGGAGATCATTCATAGCTTTTCGAATGCCTTCAAACAAACAACCCAGGAAAGCAAGAAACTGGAAAGTAAGCTCCCCAGGTAAGATCGAAATTACCCAATCAATCATTTCCTTCATTGAATTACCCATCCCCACACCACCGATAACCGGGAAGGGGCTGCTAGACCATAAGGCTCGAGCACATGGATAATCCCAAAAGATATGCAAAGCAGTCTCGGGATCCATATCACAAAGCGGGCACGACTTCTCCCCAGCAAAACCCAATCTATCTCTTGTAAGTAAGCATCCTACAACCACTCTCCAAATCATGATGGAGTGTTTGTAGTTAATTTTTTGGCTCCAAACCAGCTTCCAAAAGCTACTGTCTGGTCTGGGACTAACCAACTGGGTGGCCTCAAAATCACGTTTAACAATGAACTCCCCATCACTCGCCTCTCTCCAAACTAACAGATCCCTATTGTTATTGGGTAATCAAGCAATATTACAACTTCGTGCTCCAATTTCACCACCAAAAATCTCGAGAACTACCTCACAATCCCATCAGCCATCAATAGTAGAAAGGTCCACAACTGTCTTTTGCTAAGGATACTAGGTCTAAACGTAGTCCATAAGATCAATGAAGTCACTATAATCGAGCCAAGGAATCCAGGGTTGTTTCCTTATGTCCACCGAATCATCTCTTCCCAGTATAGTCAAACTTCCCTTGCGAATAATACCCCTTGAGTTCAAAATTCCCTTCCATAAGGATGAATCGTTTCCTCTCGGATTTGTACTCCAGAAGGAATTTCTTTTATAGTATTTTACGGTGAGGCATTTGACCCATGGCTTATCGCAATTAGAGGCAATCTACCAAGCAAGTTTGGCCAATAAAGCCTTGTTAATATCTTTAAGCTTTCTGAAACCCAGACCCCCCAAAGCTGTGGGGAGACATAACCGATCCCATCCCGCCAAGGCTAGGAATCTTTCCTTCTCAGTACCCCCGATCCACCAAAATTTCTGAATCGCTCTGTCGATTTCTCGACAAGTAGAGACTGGGATCTTGCAAGCAGACATGGAGTAAGTTGGCACACTTAAAGCCACTGTTTTAACCAGTGTAGAACGCCTTGCGAAGGATAGGAGTTTTGTTTCCCACCCTTCAATTCTCTTCAAAATCTTGTCTTTCAAGAATTGGTACTCTTCTCTCTTCCTTCTTTTAAAAACGAATGGATTCTCGAGATGTTTTTCATGACCCGCACATTCTTGCACATTGAGAATCCAGAGAATATTATCTTTCTAATGTCTGGCCAAATTCCCAGAAAAAAGGACACTCAACTTAGCCATGCTACATTTTTGGCCAGACCAAGATTCATAAATCTTAATACTGCCCAACAGAGCTTCAGCCATCTTCGTGTTAGCACGCGCAAATAGGATCGTGTCATCAGCAAACATAAGATGACTAATAGCCGGGACCGATCTAGAAATAAATATGCCATGTATAATGCCTTTATTCTGCTGCCTAAGGATCAACTTCGAAAACACATCATGACAAAGGAGAAACAAGAATGGAGAAAGGGGATCTCCTTGTCGGAGGCCCCGCTTTGGAAAGAATTTTTTCTGAGGAACTCCGTTTATTAATACTGAATACGAGACCGTGCGAACACACTCCATAATCAAACCGCATCGAACCCGTTACCTCATAGGACTTCTTCGAGGAAATTCCATTCGATTCTATCATAGGCCTTGAGCATATCAAGTTTAATCGCCATAAGCCTTCCCTGTCCTTTCTTCTTCTTTATTGTATGGACCAGTTCTTGAGTTAAAATAGATGATTCTACATTCAATCTTCCTGGGACGAAGGCCGATTGGAAAGAGGATATCAACTTATCAATAATCGTCCTCAGTCTAGTAGTAATGATCTTTGAAATGATCTTGAAAGCAAAGTTACACAAACTAATCGGTCTAAATTTGTCAACAGTGTAAGCATTCTCTTATCTGGGGATCAAACAAATAAATGTGTAATTAAGCTAGCGCTCCAGAACCCCCAAAGAAAAGAACGTTTGCACCATTTGAGTCACCTCCATCCCAACAATCTCCCAATAGCGCCCGTAGAAACACCCCGACATTTTGTCCGGCCCTGGGGCTTTCAACGGATGCATAGCTGCCACTGTATTTAAAATTTCCTCTTGCATAGGAACCCTTTTAATCATCTCATTCTCAGAATCTAAAACCAGCGGGTTAAACAATTCATGAAAGGTCTCATCGATGATCGTAGAGTCTGAGCTATAGAGCTTTATGAAAAACTTGTTGAAAACATCTCCAATCTTTTTTCCCTTTGTATTATTATCCCTTTATGGCTAAAATCTTGTTTCTTCTTCTTCTACTGATTGTTGAGACATGAAAGAACTTGAAATTTCTGTCCCCTAATTCAGCCAGACCTCTCTCAATTTTTGTCTCCAAAGGCTTTCTTACGAATCTAAAGCTCCGAAATTTTATGTTGAATAACAGCTTCCTTTTGCTGAAGTTGATCCAAAATAGGCTGACTTTATATCCAACCAAGTCTGTTCTCTGCTTTTTTTATCAACTTATCACAGTCACCAAAATACTCCCTTTTCCAAATTTGAAGAGCTCTTCTAGTGTCACTTAATCTCACTGCAATTCTATCGCTTCTTCTTCCCTCCAAATCCCAAACCTGCTTGATAGAATCTACACATGACGGCTCCTTGGCCCACGCTTCAAAAAAACGAAATGGCTTAAATCCCTTCTGTCTGTCACACTAGTATCCACAAGAATATACCCATCGTTCGAAACCGAAATTGGTGCATTAGTAACCTTAGCATTTGGAAAATAAGTCACCCAGTCACCCGAAACCACGACACGATCCAATCTCTCTCTCTCTCTCTCTCTCTCTCTCTCTCTCTCTCTCTCTCTCTCTCTCTCTCTCTCTCGTTAAGCCACTAGAAAAATTATTATTTTGCCAAGTGAAATGGCACCCGTGGAATCCCAAATAAATCCCCCAGTATGGTGCATGAAATTCAAGAGAGTACTCGTATCACGGGGTGATACTCTTTTCCTCCCTCTCTTCTCCCAAGGGTGAGCAATAAGATTAAGATCACCTATAATCATCCATGGCATGGAGCACCTGTTAATCCTCACTGCCAAGCTATCCCAGAATGATTTTTTCTCATGATCGCACGGTCTACCATAAATCGCAAATAATCTCCACTTCAAACTAATTAATGAATCTTTGATAACGACTTCAAAGATACCATCACTAGCTTCTGCCACTTCGAGATTAATATCACTATTCCAAATCAATGCAAGGCCTCATTCCATTCCAACAGCAGGAATCGTACAAGAAATCGATACCCCGGAGCTCTTTCAATCACTTTTGTGCCCTCTTTATTGGTCTTAGTCCCCATCAAGAAGATACACTCCGACTTGCATCTTCTTACCCAAGCATGAAGGTCTTGGGGTGTCGGGGATCTCAGCACACCCCGGCAATTCCACGATAAGAGCCTGATGGCGAAGGAGGGGGCTTGATAAGGGCCACCTCCTCACTCGATTGAAATTTTTACACCTCATGAAGAGTAATATCAACCAAGTTATTTTCCAATTCAGTGTTACCCGTACCTGCCCCCTGAACTTCAAACGTATCCAAGCTCCTACGAATCATTCGATTACTGGACTCCTATTTTGTGGAGCTTCATGTACCTCTCGAGCCCCCACCACGTTTTCTTTTGTAATTCTTTCTCTTAGAAGTAGAACCCTCGAAACTACCACTACTTCCCGGAGTGAAAGTGTTGATTTCCAGGGGAGGAAGAAGCGTAGCAGGCGTAGAGGACATTTTATCCCCCATGTTTATGATATCGTCCCTTGGAGCAATGACAAGGATGATGGTCATGCTAACCTTCCTCTTCTTGGCCCCAGAAAGAGTTGGGCCAAATTTGGAGAACTCAATGTTGTCGTGAGTAACTACAATGTGGGATGGGCATTTGTCACTTTGGGTCGGGTCCACTTATTGTTCCACTACCTCCTCCAGGCTTTTCTCTGTGGGCCATGTTACAAAGGTGGGTTTAGGATGTTGGTGGGAAACCCTTGATTTACAAATCTCCTCATGTGGCCTATCCACTAGCTGATCACGTGTAGGCCCAATATCAACCATAAGGCTCACAATGATCCCTTCATCTCTCACACGATTATCAATACGAGTCATAGGATGACTTCATGGCATAGATGTAGTAAAACAGTACGCAAGTGCACGTAATCAAGTAGTAAACTCACACAGGTGAGGTCGAACCACGGGGAATTGGATTGATTACCATTAAACTAGACTTATGATTCTATTTGACAAATCGATAGCTTTTCAAGATTTTAAACAGAATAAAATTCAAGAACTTAAAGAAACAAGTGAAGATTAATCAAGATGAGAAGATAGGGAAGAGAATCTTGTTGTTTGTTTACCCAATTGTTAATGCCTAATTGCTATCCTTTTCTTGATGTGAATGACAGATTATAAATTTAACCTAACTCTTTTCAGATCTTTTAGGTTCTAAACCACATGTTCTCTAATTAATCTCTTAATTAAACTCACATGTAATCAGCATTAAGTAATAACCTAAGCGTCACATAGGTCATGCAAATACTCTCGTTTCACATAGAACCTTGATTATCCAATTTTAGCATTCTCAATTCTCACTTTTCAGATTTTGAATTGAGATCATAGAACATGTAGAAGGTGATCAAGCTTACACATGGAATCAAACACAAATATAGATAATTTCACAAATCAAGATTGAAGGAATGGCAATTATTCATTAACTAGGCAAAACTTTAAACAACATTCATCATCCTCCCTAAATGGAAATTTAGTTCATAAAAATAAAATAAACATCCATGATTAATTCTAAAACAAAAATATACATAAAAGAAAAATTGAGAGACAAAGAAAGAAACTAGATGGTGATATCGCTCCGGGTCTTCAAGATTGCTTCCTCTCCTCCTTCATTCACTTTTCGGGCCAATTTCTGATGCCTTTGGCAGTCTGAATCGTTTCCCTTATATAGGAATGAGAGGTGTGCCTCTAATTGGAAAAAAAAAAAAATCAAAATTAGGTCAAAAATTCCATTTTCCGTGCCTGGTCGTGACCCATTTAAAGGCTGGTCGCGACAAGAGGCAAAACTCGAAAATCAGGGTTTCTGCCAAAACCTCAAGTCGCGACCATAGTCGCGACCAGATAAAAGGGTCGCGACTAGGCTATAGGCTGGTCGCTACTACTGATCCCAGTTGAGCAGCTTCGGCCGATTTTTCACCAGTTTGTCCTGTCTTTACGTCAATTGATTGAATTTGAACTCTAACGCACCGGGAACCTGAAACAAGGAAAATCAAGCGTAAAACAGCTCCAAAAGACAACAATAATCGAGAAAATGCTTATTCTTAAGACCCGAAACTTAGGCTAAAAAATAGCCTAACAAAATTCCCCCAAACTAGATTCTTACTCGCCCTTGAGTAAGACAAAAATTACTACCAACTACGCTATCAAATAATCACAATACTGCTGCCTCATGTTCTGTTTCCTTCCATTGCTCAAACTAGAATTTCAATTCCACAAACTCTAACAATTAATTTAGATGCTCAGTTTATCACACAATGCATAAACACAAGATGACTTCACAATCGAAACGATGTTATAATAGTTTTACTCTTTCCAATCATTCCACAATCCGATAGCTCATATGCTTGCATGCTTACCTCTCTCACCTAATGTTGACAACATCCCTTCAGAATCAATAGGGCTTTTAAAGGTTTAGAATGTATGGCTTAGATATTTGGAAAACAAAAGACAATTTTGGCTAAAGATATCATAAGCCCAAAAGAACCCACAAGCTTCTCATAATTTCAAAATTTCCCAAAGTGTTCCCACAACTAACCATGATTGAGAGAAATTTTTTTTTTCTTTTCTTTTTTTTTCTTTTTTTTTCTTTTCCCAACATCACTGAAATTTTTTTTCTTTCAAATCTTTTGATTCATATTTCACTTTTTTTTTTCAAGTGATGTTGAATTTACAAAATAATCTTTTTTTTTTCTCAATCTTGCAACTTTTCTTTCTTCTATCCTCTCTCACACCATATGTTTTGCTCCCCCAAACTAATTGCAAAGCTTATGATATCATTGCGAATATAGTGAAGACAAAATTAACAGTGTGGATACAAATTTCGGTTCAATAGGTGAAGAAACAAAACAAGTTTAGGCTCAAGAGGGTTAACTAAGGATAATCATTTCATGGTATGCTTGAAAGGCTCAAACTATCCAAACAAATGCCTAAATCATGTTCCTATTGAATGTTATCAAGGATTTCGCCTTGAGAGAATAAGGCATAAAAGTTCTAAGTTATCCAATCAATCTAACCACAAACCATAGTAAAATAATTATAACATATTTCACAGATCGTCAAATTGCATTCATACACAGGTTTCACAAGCATCCAAACTAATTCAAAGAGTTAAAAGAATTAAGCACACAGTTTCAAAATTTCAAGACATTTCACAATTAACAGCAGCACACAACTATATTCAATTTATTTCAGGGCTTTTTTCATAAATGTACAACAAAAACAAAATAATTACAAAAAATATGAAAAAAAAAATCATTTGAAAAACTTATACATTTTGAAAATTTATTACATAAAACCATATATTTTAATCATTAAATAATATAAATCATTAGTAATTGAACTAATTACGATAAATAGAAAACTGTAATTAATGTTTCTAATATTATTTTGTAATATTTTATCCTTATGTTTATTATATTAATGTTTTAAAAATTATTAATAATAAAACATGTTTATTAAAATTCAAAACAAAGAATTCTGTAAAATTAATTAAATAAATAATAAATAGTTTTATAAAAATAAACAAATTAAATATTTTTTTATTAAAGAAAAAATGTTTATTATTTATTTTAGTATGAATTATTATAATTTAATAAGTTTTTTTCAATAAAATACAATATCAAAATTATAAACATTAATGTATATAAATATAGGGCAAGACTTTGGTAGGACCTAACAAAAGTTCCCTACCGGTAGGGAACTTTTTTTGACCATTGATTTTAGATCATGTGGTTATTATGATGTAAAGTGTATACTCTTACGATAGGACTGCTTGTATATTATTAAAATTTTATATATATTATAATAATATTTAATTATATATTTTATTTTAAAAAATAAAATAATATTAATAATTAAAAAAATAATCTTTAATTTGATTTATTATTTTTTTAAGTTAATTTAAATTATTTTTATATAGTTATTTATTTTTTTCATATTATTTTTTTAAAAAAAAAATAAGTGCTAAAATATATAACAATTTAATATAGATGTTTATTGTAATTAAATATTATTTTATCGAGTTAACTTATACGGCAAAAACTTATTTATTACGTAGAGATAAAATAATTAAAATTGACATTGTGTTAAAATTTAATTAATATTTATTTTTAATTTTTATTAAAAAAAAAAAAAATAAGACATCTTTTCAAATTTCGCCCCAAGCCTCTTCTTACCTTGAGACGGTCCTGACTATGGTAGGACCTAGCAAAAGTTCTCTAGCGGCTAAAATTGTAAACAATTTTTTTTTTTTTTTTGTTGAAAATAACTTAAATTTTTTTCTTACACCGAAAATAATTTACTTGAAACTTGATTTCATTTATTTTAGCCATTCTTAAAATGAAATTAAAATATAGCAAAAATATGAACAAGTCAAATACAAAGAACATTAAGTGTACGTGGGCCCACATCTACCTATTTTCGGCTATCCTATTTCCTAAAAATTTGCATCTCAGGACTTTTAATAAGTTAAAAAATTTTAATATACAGATGGTCCATTGTACTTAAAGAAGAATTTAATTTTTTAAACTTATGATTGGCTCACTTTATTATCTCATACTATACGGAAGAAACAAGAGGTCCTACTATAGATATTCCCTATAAATATAAATCAATGCTTAAAATTACTAAAAATAAACATGACACACATACTGATATAATTAATATATGTGAATATTATTATTTTGTTTATTAAATTAGTAGGTTTAATAAATAGAAAATAAAATAAACATATATACACAAAGTATGTTATATTATTAGTATGTTTATTATAATTGTAAATATAAAAATAGACAGCCAATTTATACTATACTAAAATAAATATATTTTCTATTTTTTTTATTGTTTCTATATATTCATTATTTTCTAATGAGTAAGTAAACGAATTAAATACAATTCTTACATCAAAAAATAAATAAACAAATATAACTTTATAAACTCCAAATATTATTTAATTAAAAAAAAAAAATAAACAGGACACAATAAACAAAAACAAAAGAAAAAGATAAACAATTTTTTTATATATATATATTATTTATTTTATAAAAAATTACTAAAAAAATAAACATGACACACATAGAGTAATATAATAAACCTATGTGAATATTATTATTTTGTTTATTAAATTAGTATGTTTAACTAATAGAAAATAAAATAAACACATATATACATACAAAATATTTTATATTATTGATATGTTCATTATAATTGTAAACATAAAAATAGACATATCTAATATTTATACTATTTTAAAATAAATATATTTTTTTTCTATTGTTTCTATATGTTGATTATTTTCTAATGAGTTAGTGAACGAATTTATCTATTGAAAAACAATTCTTACATTAAAAAATAAACAAACAAACATAACTTTATAAATTTCAAATATTATTGAATTAGAAAAAATAAAATATAAATTGTAGATAAGTGGAAATTAAGATTTTTAAAAATAAGCTAATAATGATATTGGACATAGTTAATCAAAAAAATATGATTATATATGTTTTGAATTTTAAAAATATATAATTTATGTTGTTGACGTGATATTTGTATGATAAATACAAATTTTATTGTTTATTATTAGTATCTTATTATGTTTTGTAATTATTAATTAACAATTTTATGTAATTAGTAGGCTTACTCATTAATACTATATAAATTAGTCATAAAAATAGTTATACAAATCTAAATATAGTAAGTTGACTCATTAATATATCTATTATAATTTAATTAAGAATTTGTATGAATTTTTGTAAATATATTTTCAAATGTGTACATTTTTAAAATTGTGTTTTTTTGCACATTTTTTGTAATTATTTAAGAAAATGTATACATTTATGTAAAATGCCCTTTATTTAATCGACTAACAACCAAATAAAAAGACTAAACTAAAGCAAAATAACTAAAAAAAACAGAATAACTAAAACAATTAATTTTTTTTAAGTCCCCCCCCCCCCCCCCCCCAAAACTTAAATACACATTGTCCCTAATGTGTCATGCAAAACAAGGAAAGAGAGACTTACCTGCACCCCCATCAGAAGGGGTTGAACCTCAATACTGCTTCAAATTGGATCAAGTCCACCCCTTGCATTCAATAGAGGTCTCGTACCGAATGAAGAGAATTGACCTCTAATTTTGCAAATTTCAGAGTTTTGCACAAGAATAAGTTCACCTTCAGGACTACCACATTTCAATCTTTTCCAACGACGCTGAATCGTTCGAAGTCACTCTTTAGACTTTACTCTCTTCTTATCAGCTTTAACAAAAGAACCCTTCACCTTCTCAATCTTGCAACAGGTAGGAATGTCAGTTGGGGCAAAAACATTAAAATTGACCTCTTCATCTTGCACTCGCAACTTTAACTCCCCCTTTTGAACATCTATTAATGTTCGCCTCGTGGCTAAGAATGGTCTTCCCAAAATAATAGGAATAGTTGAATCTTCCTCCATATCAAGAATTAGGAAATTAGCAGGAAAAATAAACTTACCAACCTTCACCAGTACATCTTTAATTATTCCACGAGGATGAGTCAAAGAATGATCAGCCAGCTGTAAAGTCACTGTTGTGGGCTTTGCTTTCTCCAATCCTAGCCTTTTGAAGACAGACAAGGGCATTAGATTAATGCTTGCTCCCAGATCACATAGAGCTTTAGTTTCCACCGAACCCCCTATAGAGCATGGAATATTGAAACTACCCAGATCTTTAAGCTTAGGTGGTAGTTTCTTCTGCAAAATTGCACTGCACTCCTCAGTGAGTGCCACTGTCTCAAATTCTTCCATTTTCCTCTTTTTAGACAAGATCTCCTTCATGAACTTCACATAACTGGGCATTTGTTCCAAGGCTTCAGCAAAGGGATGTTGATGTGCAATCTTTTAAAGACCTCTAGAAATTTTGAGAACTGCTTGTCTAGATTGGTCTTTCGGAGTCTCTGCGGATACGGTATCTTCACATGATGATCTATACTGATTGGTGGAGACTCTTGTTTTGGTGCAAGACTATCAGTAGTCTTCTTCTCTGTTGATGTTGGTGCCGGTTGATCTTTAATCTATTCTTCCACTGGTTGTCCCATGTCAAGCCCATCATATTTCTTTCCACTTCGCAGGGTAATTGCCTTGCAGTTTTCTTTTGGATTAACGTCGGTTGTACTAGGAAAGTTTCCCTGAGGACGGGTTGTTATCTGAGTTGCCAGTTGCCCCATCTGAGTCTGTAGGTTCTTAATGGAAGATCTAGTCTCCGTCATAAATTGTAATAATAAATTTGTCTGAAGACCAGAACTCCCACTAGAGCCTTGTTGCTGAGTCTGTTGTTGGTTCTGTGTCTGGTTCTGATTTCTCTGTTGATAGAACCCACTATTCCTTCGATTCCCTCCTTTGTTGAACCCAAAGTTGTTATTGTTTTGAGAGTAATTCCCAATGGCTTTAGCTTCATCCATTGGCAAACTATTCACATCCATCGGGCATTCCGCATAGGGATGAGGGCCTCCACATAGCTCACAGACCACCTGAGCTTTTTTTGCTTGAACAACCATCAGTTTTGTTAGGGCCTCTACCTGGGCTGTCAACTTAGTAATGGCATCTACCTCATGCATACCAGCCACCTTCTTTGTTTGGCTTCTTTCAGTTGGCCATTGCTGATTATTCAGGGCCATCTCCTTCAGCAAATCATAGGCCTCATTCGCACTTTTCCTCATAAATGCCCCACCAGCTGCAGCATTTATAAGTGTTCTAGTGTTATCCACCAGCCTGTTGTAAAAATTATGAACCAGCATCCACTTCTCAATACCATGATGAGGACACTTCCTGATGAGATCCTTGAATGTCTCCCAAGACTCATGGAGAGATTCATTATCCAGCTGGCAAAAATTGTTGATTTCTGCTCGCAGCTTAGCAGACTTTGCAGGAGGAAAGAACTTAGACAAAAACTTTGTTGCCAAGTCAGTCCATGTGGCTATAGAATTCGGTGGCAAGGAGATCAACCAACTCTTGGCTCGTTCTCTCAGCGAGAATGGAAAAAGCCTCAAGTGGATGGCATCATCACTAACTCCATTGACTTTGAAAGTCTAACATAACTCCATGAAATTTGACAAGTGCAGATTGGGGTCTTCAGAGGGGAGTCCACCAAATTGGACTGAAGACTTCACCATTTGAAGTATGGCAAGCTTTATTTCGAAGTATTAGCATCAACGACGGGTGATCTTATACAAGACTGAACCCCCGTGAGAGTAAGAAGGATGTAATCTCTCAGACTGCGACCATTTGCTTGGTCTTCAACAGCACCTCCATTATTTGTTTGGTTTTACGCCCTAAATAAAACTCCATTTCAATGTAATCCATATTATTCAATATCAATAAAGAAACATAACTATTTTTCATTCATTTGTGTATGTTTTGGTTCACCTTATCAATTATTTGTCTATTTGATTTATAAATTCATCCAAACTCTTTTCACATACTTGATCCTGTTTATTGTGTTCTCAGCATAGTGGAAAGTAAACATGACTATGTGATTAAAGATTCTTAAATATATCAGAACACTGGGGTTTTACTGATATGACAATCTACAACAGAGTTTACTTACATTTGGAGAAATGCTATGTTCTTTCCAGAGCATTGGTTAAAGTAAAGCTTGGGTTGGATGCATGGAGTATGCATCGGAAGGGACCGATATTGAACTTTGACATAGATTTATTAAACTTACCGTAATATCTATTCAATTCAATATTACCTAGTTGATCCTAGATCAAATGATCTTAATCCTGATATGATTAGGTTCAATCTCAAGAGTGTTATTTGTGTTCTTTGATTTGTTAGTTAAGCCTACTTTTGGGTCAGGGTGATACTTACATTTTGGGAACACGGTAGTGCAATTGAGTGGGAGCGCTAACATAAATATGGAATCTATAGCTTCTATCTAGCAAATAGAAAGTATAAGATGATTTCCTTCGAGCTTAACCAAACGAAAATAAATGTGGAGTACTCATTTCACTTAGCTGAAATATCATTTATACGGGGTTAAGTGTTTTAAGGATAAAATACATTGTAGGGTGTTACGGTAATTTAATCCCTTTACAGTGTAGATCATCTATATAGAGGATCATTGATTAAATTAGGATTATAACAATGGATAATTAATGACGTGTCTATATGGTGGAACATATAGAGCGTTCTATATAGCTGAGAGTGCAATTCTAAGTTCTATGCGTGGATTCAACGAAGAATTAATAAGTCAGTGAATTTAAGATATAAATTCTTGATCTGCTTATTGGAAGCTCGGATATATAGACCCATGGTCCCCACACTAGTTGAGAAAATACTACTTGTAAGACTCATTTAATTGGTTTTGATTAATCAATTATAATTCTCAAATTAGACTATGTCTATTTGTGAATTTTTCACTAAGCAAGGGCGAAACTGTAAAGAAAGAGTTTCTAGGGTATATTTGTTAATTAAGATACTTTGGTTGGTCTAATTAATAAATATAATAAATGACAATATTATTTAATAATTAATTATAGTTACTAAATAGTTGAAATTTACATTTAAATGGTTGAATTTGAAAATTGGCGTTTTTGAGAAAATGAGATGCAGAAATGATAAAAGGGCAAAATTACAAAAGTGAGGCCCATATCCACTAGCCATGGCCGGCCACTTATGTAGGGTTTATCATTTAGTATTTTCATTATTTTAATGCCAAATAATTCAAACCTAACCCTATGTGGCATACTATAAATAGATAGTGATGGCTTCAGGAAAAGTAACTTTGCACTTTATTCCTTTCGGAGAAAAACCTGAGCCATCTCACTATACCTAGTCGCCACTCTCTTTCCTTCTTCTTCATTAATTGTTTCGAATCCTCTTAGTGATAGAGTAGTGTCCACACACAGCAAGTAGTACCTCAATCATAGTGTGGAAGATCGTGAAGAAATCAATTCAACAAGAAGGACATTCGGGCTCAGATCTTGATAATACTTTGCGACAGAAAGTATACAAGGGTTAGAGATCTGAGTGGAAGAAGACATATTATTTTGCTGCACCCAATGTAAGGTTTCTCATACTTTATATGTGTTTATTTATAATCGTTTTAGAAGTTCATATTTAGGATGTTAATCAACATACTTTTGAGTAGATCTAAGATCCTAGTAAAATAATTTCCAACAACTGGCCTCAGAGCCATGGTAATTGATTTGCTTGCAAGAAATTTGGACTTAAAACGATTTGTTTGTGATTTGGATGGTATCATGTTGTTTTGTGTGTTGTATTGATGATTGATTGATGTTTGTGAATTTTTTGAAAAATAATTGAATTTTTGTTTCTAGAATTATTTTTATTGGATAGTTTGGAAAAAATTAAGCAATTTACTTTTTTACAGAACTCAATTTCGATTTTATTTGAATTAGTTATGATTTTTTGAAGATTTGAAAAAAGATAGGGTGATCACCTAACCCACGCGCACGCGGATGGCTCATTCCCTCAGCCAGACGCGTGTTCGGACAGGTTTTGTCCGAGCAACACGCGCATGGGGTGTCTGAAACCCCATTCCGCGCACAGAAATGCTGTTGGACACACCCAGCGCTGAGTTTTCTCGGCAGTGACACCCAGTGACATGGATGGTATGCAACTGCATACCATCCGTACAACTCACAAATTTTTTCGTTTTCTTCGACTTTTCATGCTGTTTCATGGAATTAACTTCCAATTTTTTGTGTAGTTTTATATTTAGATATTTACTATTCCTATTTCAATTCTAAATATCATAATTAAATTAATTGAATTTTTTAAAATTCATTTATGATATTAGTGTAATTATAATTTGAAAATAGGTAAATATCTATCTTTTTGCTTAATTTTTATCTTTTTTTTTTAAATTTGATTATTTTATCTTATTTTTTAAATTTAAGGTCAGACATTAAATTTTTTTAAAAAAATTATTTTTTTTTAAATAATTTGACCTTATTTAAAATTTAAAATAAGATTACTATAATCATGATATTTTGAATAGAAATAAGATATTTTGCTAACTTTTAAATTTTGTTATTTTCTATTTAAATTAAATTATAAAATCTGAAAAATATTTATTTTTTTATTTTATATTTAATTTATAAAATAACTTGAAAAATTTAAAAGGTGGTTAGCATTTTTTTTTTTTGAAATGATATTTAGGTTAGTTGAAACCTAATTTTTCAAAATTGTAGGTTTATATTTAAATATTTTTTAATTTTATTTTATTTAAAATGTCGAAAATATTTTTTAATTTATTTATTATTTTCGAAATTAATTATTTAAATTAAATAAATCCTACATCTAACTATCCAATTCATCTTGTTGCAGGAGTATGTGTTTTAGCTTGTTTGTAAGTGTTATAAAACCTATTAAATTGCCATGGTTAACTTGTTGACAGATCCAATGATTTGATTTTAACCCATGGTTCAATTGTCAATAGGTCAAGTGAATAATTTGTAACAGGTAAATTTTACATTCTTCTTTCATTTGTGTATGACCTAGTAACATGATAGGATCCATCCAAATCTGTGTGCCTGTGTGAGCCTATATGTTTACTTTTGTTATAGATGCATATAGGTTGTTGTTGCCAAATAAAATGTCCTACCTTGATAGATTTTATTTAGGTCCATTTAGTTTTTGGGCCTATTCAATTAATAACAGTTGTTCATTTTAAGGTTAAATTCCTCTCTTTTGGGCCTTGTGTGAGAGTTGGGGGCTAATAGAAGTGGGTACGACATACTGAACCCAGCTCCCCCTCACATGAACTACCCCAATTGTGAAGGTCCATTTGCCTGATTTGGATAACTGTGCTAGGTTAATTAAATTAGTTTAACCTAATAAAATTAAATAGCAACATAATTAATTTCATTTATTTTGAAATTAATTTAAGAAAACATAGTTTAATGAATTATATTCTAGATAAACTATATGTATTTTCTTGTTTTAATTAAATATAGAATTATAACCAACTAGATTCTTTCTGAAGCTTAATTTAAATTATTTCATTAAATATTCCTATTTAAGTTGAAAATTAGTTATTTCTAACTAGTCAACTTAAATCTGAATATCTTTTGAATTTTAAATTTCAAAATTAAGTTGAGGAATTTTAGGAATTGGTTATTAAGATTCTTTGGATATTTTTTGAGTTGATATTTTTTCAAATATGGATAAACTTAAAATGGAATATTTTCAAATTAAGTGGTTACAACTTAGTTTTAATATTTAATTAAATCATAATTTGAAAAATATTTAAGTTGGATTTTATTTAGATCATTCTAAACAACTTAAATAAAATATTTTTTCAAATTTGTTCCATTTTTAAATTTCGAATTTATTTTTCGAATTTAAATAATAATTGAAATTTAATTAAAGTTCGATTTTTATTTATATAAATTTTTTTTACTAAACCAACTTTAATTTGTAATTTTTCATTATTAAAATATGGAATAAATGATTAAATAAAATACACATTTTAAAATAATGAGCTTTAATCAAGAGGTATTCGATCTCCATTGTTGGTCTTACAATAGTTAAATTTTTTCAGTATAACCTCGAGACGCTAGACTTTGTCCCCCTTCTGGATGGTTATTCGTTGAAAACATTTAACACCGTAAGATCTCATTTGATAAGTGTTTTGTAAGTTTTCGTCTCTATTAGACTCTCCCCTACGGTGACTACTTAGAGATAAACTCATAAAACATGAAACAATGGTGGAAGCTCATAAAATAAGAATAACCTTCACTCTCGCCTACCGGGACAACGTTGGATTCTCATTTTGATCGAATAAAAGGTTGCTAAAATTGTTTTATTTTAGATGAGCTGACTACTCTATTCTAATAATGTTATCTTTGACTCTCGCCTACCAGGACACTATATTTCATTATGTTGGAAACCTTGGAAAATAAACTATGTTAGATTTAGTATTTTTATAACATATGTGATTATTTGTTATTTTCTGAACTTGTGTATGAATTTATTGAACCAAAACCTTACTTCTGTTTTATTGATATGTTGTAGTGCCAATATGGATAACCCTCACCCCGATCCACTCCTAGTTAATATCTTAGCAAATGAACTTGAAGATATGAATAAAACTCCTGGTCAGAGTAATACTTCACATGTGCTCATGATGAACATGAAATTCCAGAAAGCAGATAAGCTGGGAATTGTTCACTCTGAAGAGCAAATAGTTCATAGCTCTATAAATCCTACTAATTCAAGCTCAGTTGAGAAGATAAGAGAAAGTGATTCCACTTCCTCAAATTATACTTCACAACAAAATAAACCAGCAAGAACAACAATTCAAAAACGATTAAGCAGTGATGCTTTAGTCTTCGAATCATGTGTTTTAGAGAATGATAAATCCATTTGGATTCTTGATTCTGGGTCTACAAACCATGTAAGTTGTTCATTGAAATTGGTTGAAAAATAGAATTATTTGAAATCCGAAGAGTTAAAACTTAAGGTTGGTAATGGCGAAATGGTATCGGTTAGAGCTAGAGGAAAAGCCAAACTCAAGTTTCAAAACAGAATTTTGGAATTAGACAATGTCTTATACATTCCAAATTTCAGTAGAAACTTGATTTCTGTTTCATGCTTACAATTGCAACAATACAAATTAGATTTTTTGAGTTCTGGTTCTACCATTTCTCGAAATGACATTCATATTTGTGTTGCATCCATGGAATAGGGGCTTTATGTTCTTAGACCAGACGAACCATTTGCCCGACATAACGAACTTTTTAAAGTAGCTAAACCTAGAAACCACAAAAGGCAAAAGATCGATGATGATAATGAAACATATCTATGGCATTTACGTTTAGGTCACATAGGCTATGACAGACTAAGGGCCAGTTTGGCACAGCTGTGCTGTGGAAAAAAGCAGCTGTAGCTGTGCTGTGAGAAAAAGCAGCTGTAGCTGTGCTGTGAAAAAAAACTGCTAAGTGTTTGGTAAATATATTTTTAAAACAGCTGTGAGTTAGAAAAGTTGTATATAAGTGTTTGGTAAGCTAAATGATTGAATAGCTGTTAAATGTACAATTACTAAAATGGGTATGATATTTGTTATCTAATTTATTTAAATAAATTCATACATATTAATATATTTATAATTATTTTTTATTTTATTACAAATTATCATAATTATTTTCTTAAAATATTTAATTTTTTTAAATATATATAATAAAATAATTAGTTAGACTTTTACTAATAATAATAATAATAATAAAATCTACATAAATATTGTCTATTAAATATTTTTGAATTATTATAAATTTTCATCATAACAAATAATTCAAATTTAATCAAATAAAATAAATAAAAAACATGAATATATTTAATTATGTCCTATTAAACTTGCAGCAATCAAATCTCTGATATTGTCCATTTCATTTAAATTTGAAGCTCTAGTTGTCTCATCTTCATCTTCAATATTAGTTTGATCACTTGCACAATAATTTGGATTGTCTCTAATTTTCTCAAAATGTCGATCACGTTGTGCATGCCTTCGAATGTAATTATGCAAGGTCATTGATGCAATCACTATTTTTACTTGCTTCTGGTATGGATAGCTAGGCATATCTCTTAATATTTTCCATCTTTTCTTCCATACTCCAAAAGTTCTTTCAATAACACTTCGAAGAGAAGAATGTGCCTGGTTGAATACCTCTTTATAACCAGTAGGTCTGCTACCTCGTTGAAATTGTGGAAGATGGTATCTTTGGCCTTTATATGGTCCTAAAAAACCTGTAATTTGTGGGTATCCCGCATCCACTAAATAATATTTTCCTGTCAAATAAAATATAAAAACATAATTAAAAAATTATAAAGACTTTAATAATTTATAAATGTGTTTAGATGGCAACCTTGGGGTGGTTTTGGAAAATTTGAAGTTGAACCACGTAAAGCTGAATAGAAAATTCTTGTATCATGAGCAGAACCTTCCCACCCAGCATATGCATATATAAATTGCATATCAAAATTACATATTGCCATAACATTCTGAGTTGGTACCCCTTTTCTACCAACAAATGGTACTTGATCTTCAGGTGGAATTACGGCATTTACATGTACACCGTCTATTGCACCAATACAGTTCTAGAAAAAGAATACCCGATTATAAAATTATACGCTAGCTTGACAAAAAATTAATAAAAAAATATATAATTTTACAATATGACTTACCTTAAAATGAGGCATATATCTAGAATCTTTCAATATCTCTTCAGGAACATCTCTAAATTCTGGGTCTGGTGGTTTTAATACATCTATACTCATATGACATAAAACATCTAAAACCTTGTTGAAATATCGACTAACTGTCTCTCCTGAGTGCTGAAATCGCTCTTGTGTTAATCGATTTCCAGCGCCGTGACCTAATGTAAATAAAAACATGCCTAAAATTTCAAGAGTACTCATCCTTTTTGAACCCTTAAATCCATAATTAGCTTCCAATTCATTGCATAATTTAATAAAAACATATTTCTCCATCCTAAACATTCTATAACATCTACTTTCATTTCCTTGTAATATTTCCATCAACCACATATGACCAGTTTGAGAAGAATTCATACAAGGAGTCTTTTCAATGTATGTTGTATAATAATGTTGAACAAGGTATGTAGCTACATACACCGATTGTAACTCAATCTCATCATCGGTGTCTGCCATTATTTTTATTTAAAATAAACCTGTAAATATTAAAAAACATATATGAAATAGATATCAAATAGACATAGAGTCTTCATAGCTAATACAAGTAAAAAAATAATAAAGCATATTTATTTTAAATAGTGATAACACTAAGTCTTGAGAGCAAATACAATTCAAAAAATAACATAACAAACATATATTAAAGTCATAACACAAAGTTTAGAAAATAAATACTACTATTCTAAGCGATTTAAGCATTATAAGTATTCTAAAGTATACTCATTCTTGAGCCAAGTAAGCATCAACTCAGGTTCTTCCAATGAAGCAAACATCTCTCTCTTCTCTTTCATGATAAACAAGCGAGTTGCAAATAAATACAAGCTGCTCCCTTTTTCGATTTCAGGCAAAGAATTTAACATTTTCATAACTTCGGCAATACTATTCTCCTTTCTAGCTATTTCAATATTTCTACTTCTTGTCTCCACGGCATCAGCAAGGCGACCAATTTGTTCAAATATCATTACAGGCCCTGTCTTCTTCATTTTCCCTTTTTCATTTTTCACCTTTTTATTTTGTTTCTCAAGTGGCTCGGTTGATCTCTTGCTAATTTTCTCTTTAGAAAATCTATCAATATTAGGTGTCTCTAGATCATCATCACTACTCTCAAGTTGTTCATGTAAGGTTTCAGTATCATTAAAAGGCTTTTCAGACTCAGATGGAATTATTCCAGATGAAGGTGTCCAAGCATGCTCTCCTGTAGCAACAGTGTTCATAAAAATCTTATCTAATTTTTCCTCTACTTCTGGTTCAATTCCCCGAATGCGAAACTTTGCAGCATCAGGATGAGTCTACAAAAGGAGTTTTGTTAATTAAATGTACCATTCATAAAAAAGGTCTTTTAGTTTTATATAAATATTTAACAAGATTATAATGTACCTGTAATTTACTATTCCACCAATCTTCAGTTGCATCAATTGTATTTTTTTGCATACTCCATCCTAAACCAGTTTCTTTTCCCTTGAGTTGCTTCCAAAGCTTCCATTCATTTTTCAATCCATCCCACTTATTTTTCAGCTGGGCTCTAGTGTAATCTCTTTCAGTTGCTTTTTTCATATTTGTAATCAAGTTTTGATACCCAATTTTATCTAAATAAGTAGTAGGACGATGCCCATCATCAACCTCTTTGATACAGAATTCCAAGAAAAAATTCACACTCTCAGAATTCCATATTGCTTTACCTCGTGGTACTGCTACATCACTTTTAGTACAAATATTTTTTTCTTTCTCCATCTAATTAAATTAAAATAATAAATTTTATCAAAAAATAAAAAATAAAAATATAATAATGAGTTATAAAGCTAAAGACTAATCCAACACAAAAAGCACATAATAACTATGATGAAAGCATCATCATCATCTTATTCTACTTAGGTACCTAAAAAATTTTATCTTAAATAAGGAACAATTCACTGCACATGACACTTCCTGCATTACCTTCCTAAAAAAAACCTTACTATGTTGGAGAAATAATGCATTGATGAGTACTAATTACTAATGACTCAAGCAACCACAAGGAAGAGGAGAGACAATTCACTAATACTTTGGGATTTGCATCCTATATCAAACCCGCTATGGAGTACATATCCATCAAAGGACTGCCAACAAATAAGTATAACTGGAACTCATATTTCACTATTTGCCCATGAACCTCCCTACCCAAGTAAACACAACCCTTACCTTTTTTTATAAGACAACACAACCCTTAATTGATGCAGCCATAAGAATCGTAGAGAAAGTAATACGATTCAAACAGCTGGCAGTTTGATCACATAACATCAAATTATAAACCTTTGCATACCAACCAGCATACCAATCCGCCCATGTATGGATATCCTTTGAATGGCATGCAATTCAGACAGATAACAGTGATCAAAATAGCTGCAGAAAGTTCTCCACATGCATTTCACCCCATAAAGCACTTAACCAACCATGATAATATTGGCCACATCATCCATATTTTGAATTTATCTTGAATTCGAACCTAGCTAGCTATTATATATATATATATATTCAAATCATTAAATTGGTACAAGTTGGTTAATAGTGGGAGAGCATATATAGGAGTCAGTAAAACAACCATTAGCTATGAGTGAACAAACAGTTTCAGTAAGTGCATTCCAGGAGACTCGCGATTAAACATCTTTCGCATCAATATGCAAAAATGATGCTATTCCACGATAAAAGATTAACCTATGAACACAACCCCTAAGCCTAATCTATGAACGAACACAATTTAATCACTACTCCACTATATACTATCTCTCTTTTGCAAATCAAAAGAAAATAATAAAAAAAAAATTAAAAGAAGACCTGCGATCAACATAAGTGGAAAAAAAAATCAAAAAAATATTTTCATGGCATTCAAAAGAAGAGTTAAGAGATAAACCTTGATTGTGCAGGAACTATTGACGACGGTGTTGGCGAACAATGGCGTGGATGATCGGTGACGGAGAAGACTCCTGCGAAGGTGAGGAGCCGACGGTACTACGATGTCTCTGCTGCCTCTAGGTTGATTTTTACGAATGAGAAAAAAACCCTAAGTAAAAGGACAATTTTTTAATTTGAATGAGGGTAATTGGGTCAACTAAAAAATTCATTAAACTCAAATTTCAACTTCCCGTAAAAGCTAAAATCTAAAAGTTGGTGTGGGCCAACTTTAGCTAAAAGCTATAATTTTAACTTAAATTATTAAAAAAGCTATTTTTTTTTATTTTGCCAAACACTTTTTAAGCAATAGCTTTTTCAAAAAGCACTTTTAACTTTTCTAAAAGCTACCCCAAACGGGGCCTAAATAGGCTAACCAAACGGCCCATTGAAAGATATCGTCTTAGGTGAATTACCTGTTTGCGAGTCTTGCCTAGAAGGAAAGATGACCAAACGTTCTTTCTCTACAAAGGGAGAGCGTGCCAAAAAGTCCCTAGGGTTAGTGCCTTCAGATGTTTGCGGACCTTTGAATGTAAAAGCCCGAGGTCGTTATGAGTACTTTGTCACTTTCATTGACGATTACTCTAGATATGGTCATATTTACCTTATGCATAAGAAATCTGAAACGTTTGAAAAGTTTCAGGATTTTCTTGCATTGGCTCAAAACCAATTGGGTAAAACGTTAAAGATCTTGCGAACTGATAGGGGTGGAGAATATATGGATATGCAGTTCAAAGATCATTTGATCGAACTTGGCATTCAATCCCAATTAACTGCCCCTAGCACTCCACATCAAAATGGAGTTGCAGAAAGAAGGAATCGCACGCTTTTGGAAACGGTTAGGTCCATGCTTAGTTATTCAACTCTACCTACGTCCTTCTGGGGATATGCTGTTGGAATTTATTTTACCAGGATCTTAGATCTACTCACAAGTATGTTGATTAACACCCTAAATATGAACTTTCTAAAACGATAAAATAAACACATATAAAGTTTAGGAAACCTTACATTGGGTGCAGCGGAATAATATGACTCCTTCCGTTCAGATATCTAGCCCTTGATTCCTTTCTATAGCAGAGCATTATCAATATCTGAACCATGGGTCTATATAACCGAGCTTCCAATAAGTAGATCAAGAATTTAGCACTAAAATTCACTAACTTATTAATTCTTCGTTGAATCCACGCATAGAACTCAGAATTGCACTCTCAGTATATAGAATGCTCTATATGTTCCTGTTGGGTTTTATGCCCTAAATAAAACTCTTTACAATCTTATTAGTTATCAATATAAGAAATTTGAAGTGATTGATGTTTGCATGAATTTTACATGCTAATGGTTTAATATGTTTATTACATTCATACACACAAAATCAGTTAAATCCAGATCATATGTTTATTCACAATTACAGTATCGTCAACACAGTGGAATGTGATTGTGATCATATGAATCAAAAGTTTTGGTCCCTGTTTCATCAGTGTTATTGGATTTACACTAATGTGATAATCAGCGATGATGTGTACTTACACTTGGAGTAAGTGTTATGTTCTTTCCAGGACATTAGTAAAGTATACTAGTTTCGAATGTATGGAGTATACATTGGACTGGACCGATATTGCAACTAAGTTAAGATATTACAAACTTACCGTTATACATATCTTTCCAAGTCAATATCAGTAGTTGATCTTAAGATTAAAAGAATCTAAATCCTGATATGCTTGGGCTCAACTCAGGAGTGCTATTCATGTTCTTTGATTTATTAGTTAAGCCTACTTTTGGGTCAGGGCGATACGTATATTTTGGGAACATGATAGTATGATTGAGTGGGAGTGCTGAACATAAATATGGAATCTATAGCTTCTACTGGTGTATAGAAGTCAAGTAATGATTCCCTTCGAGCTTAGCAAATAGAAGTAAATGGATGAGCTCTTGTTTAACTGACTAATTATTAGATCACTAAACACCATTTACAGGTAGCTAAGTGTTTTAAGGGGCAAAATAGATTGAGGGGTGAGAACGGTAAAGAAATCCCATCTCGATGTAGATCATCTATATAGAGGATCTTTAAATCACAATAAGATTATAACAATGGTTAAATGAGATAGTATATTGATATCGTGGAACATACAATATGCTCTATATAAGTCTGAGAGTGCAATTCTAAGTTCTAAGAGTGGATTCAACGAAGAATTAATAAGTAGGAATTTACTTGGTAAATTTGGTTCACTTATTGGAAGCTCAGCATATAGATCCATGGTCCCCATTCTAGTTGAGAACATTCTGCTTGTAAGACTCATTAATTGATTCGTGATTGATCAATTATAATTCTAAAGTTAGACTATGTCTAATTTTATGAATTTTCACTAAGCAGGGGTGAAATTGTAAAGAAAAGAGTTTCTAGGTTTATTTATTTATTAATGGACTTTATATGTCTAATTAATAATTAAATTAAATGACAATATTATTTAATAATCTATTTTAGTTATTAAATAATTAGTTTTGGCATTTAAAAGGTTAGAATTGGAAAATTGGCATTTTTGAGAAAATAGAGATAAAATTTGATAAAACTGCAAAATTAAGTGAGGCCCAATAACACACCATGGCCGGCCACTTAAATAGGTTTTTTAAATTAATATTTTCATTATTTTAATGCCAAATAATTCCTAACCTAAACCTAGTAGTTGCCTATAAATAGAAAGTGATGGCTCAGTCACATAACATGCTTTCATTAGTAATCTGACAGAAATTTCTCTCTTCAGAAAAATTGAGCCTTCCCCACTTTCTATACCTGGCCGAAATCCCTATTCTCTTTTCCCTTCATCAATTTCGTGACCCTAGTGAAAGAGTGAGTGCCCACACACAGCAAGCAGTAACTCAATCATAGATTGGAAGACTGTGAAGGATCAAACTTGAAGAAGAAGGACATTCGGGCTCAGATCTTGATTATACTCTGCTACAGAAAGGATACAAGGGTTAGAGATCTGAGTGGAAGGAGACATTAATTCCGCTGCATCAATGTAAGGTTTTCTTAACTTTATATGTGTTTAATTTATCGTTTTAGAAAGTTCATATTTAGGGTGTTTAAACAACATACTTGTGAGTAGATCTAAGATCCTGGTAAAATAAAATTCCAACAGTTCCACCATATAGACACATCATTAGTTTTCCATTGTTATAATCCTAATTTGATCAATGATCCTCTATATGAATGATCTACACTGTAAAGGGATAAGATTACCGTTACACCCTACAATGTATTTATTCCTTAAAACACTTGACCCCGTATAAATGATATTTCAGCTTATGTGAAATGAGTACTCCGCCATTTATGTTCGTTTGGTCAAGCTCGAAGGAGATCATCCTTTGCTTACTATTCGCCAAATAGAAGCTATAGATTCCATGTTCATGATAGCGCTCCCACTCAATTGCACTACCGTGTTCCCAAAATGTACGTATCACCCTGACCTAAAAGTAGGCTTAACTAACAAATCAAAGAACACGAATAGCCTTTCAAGATAGAGCCTAATCATAACAGGATTAAAAACATTTGATCTAGGATCAACTAGGCGATATTGACTTGAATAGATATTACGGTAAGTTTAATAAATCTAAGTCAAAGTTCAATATCGGTCCCTTCCGATGCATACTCCATGCATCCAACCTAAGCTTTACTTTAACCAATGCTCTGGAAAGAACATAGCACTTCTCCAAATGCAAGTAAACTCTGTTGTAGATTATCATATCAGTAAAACCCTATGTCTGATAAATCTAGGAAACTTTATTCACATAGTCATGTTTACTATCCAATGTGTTGACGGCACAATAAACAGGATCAAGTATGTGAAAAGGGTTTCAGATGAATTCATACATTATATACATATAATCATGAAATAAATCATGTGAACCATACAACATTAAATGTTATTTCTGATCTATATTAATAAGTAAATCTGATTATATTGAAATGAGTTTTATTTAGGGCATAAAACCCAACAAACTCCCACTTGCACTAATATAAAATAAAAAGTGCGTTTCAAATAATCTCAACACCTTGATATACATAACAAGTGTAGTAGTAGTAAACTCCTCGTAATAGGATCTGAAAGGTTGAATTAAACATAACCTTTTCTCCACCATTACTCTTCCTTTAATCACAAAATCATTGATAATGTGAAATTCCTCTCTATATGTCTACTCTCTTGGGATACTGGATTCTATACCTTTGGCAACTACTTTTGGTTAATCAGGAAATTAACAATAGTAGTTTAAGGCAATTTGGAATGGTGCCAAAGCTGTATAGAACTTTCCTTAGACTGAATAAGTACCTTTCCAGCAGCTTTAACATTCAGTCTCTCTCTGGTAGACCTAGAGACTTCAGATAGGTTTTTACACTTCTCCAAAATCACTATTCCACCCCCAGAGTAACCACCATCTTATCAGAAAGATTTTCTAGCACAAAGGCAAATTTCGAAATCTGATATGGTGTAGTCTAAGAGTTTTAAACACACCCTTATAGACTAACATATAGTTCCTCTTCTTAATCTTAAGATTTACTTGATTGTCTTCCAATGTTCTTCTCCTGGATTAATCTGATACCTACTCATTACTCCCACTCAACACAGGTGTACGGTACCGAGGCATACTAAAGCATGTCTAAGACCTCTCACTGTTGATTTAAGAAATTCTTTCATGGCTTTATCTTTTCTGGAATAGTTGAGACTTTTCCTTAGATAAATAAAACCTATGTCTAAGAAGTTGTGAAGCTTCTATAGATTGCCGTAAGAAAGAAAAATGCTTCAGCATCCAACTAAAGTAAGTTGCTTGCATTAGAGTAAGTAATTACCAGGTATACCACAAGCCATAGGTTTAGATAAACTCAAACCTATAATACTAGGAACAAGAAGTTTGTTAAGTCCATAGAATAGACTTGTTAACTAAAATTTCCTTTTATGTCCTTGTAATAGAAAACTTTAGGTTATTCCATGTGAATGGATTACACCATAGTTCTATTGGCTTTTCTTCTTAGTTTCTTATCTTGACAATCCATTACTTGTTTAAACTCACAAGGGATATTAATCACTAGTGTCTCCCAAGTCATGAGAAGGTGAGTTCCTAGAAACTCTCCCACTACGACAAGGTACCGTGAATTATGTCTAAGAAGACTACAATGGTATTGATCTCTTCGGTTGTGACAAGACAACAGAGGCAGTGGGATCATCATATGTCAAATAAGATGATAGAACACTTTTGGAATCAAGAATTAAATATCTCCTTTATTTTCAGACTTAGTCATTATCTTAGAAAAGTAGTATTTGTTTAAACAAACACTTTTCTTATCTATTGACTATGGGATGGTCCACCCCTAATCACTTAGAATAGCTAACAAACCATGGTTAAGAGTTCTAGCTTTTCTTAAGATTTTGATTAGGTCATCCATGAATCTAGTAATGATTTACATTAAGTATACAACCATTACATCATTCTGAAATTGTATTACCATAGAAGGATTTAGGTAACGACTAGTAACTAATCATCAATATGCAACTCGAAATTTCTAGGGAGGTAAGTTTGGATATAATTCAAAAATCAATTTAATGATCTTTGAACTGCATATCTACTAACTATTTCTCCACCCCTATCAGTTCGCAAGATCTTTAACCACTTACCTTAATGGTTTTAACCATTGCTAGAAATTAATGAAATTTTTCAAACATTTCAAATTTCTTTGCATAAGGTATAATCTAGAGTGATCGTTTTAAGAATACAACGAAAAACTCATATCCACCCCTGAATGTACATCCATCTGCGAATGAGATGCACTACTTTCAGTGGATATAGGCATATTAACTCTTTGCAGAGATTGATCTTTTCTAATCCACTATGAATAAGATACAAATGCCATAGATTAATAAAAAAATGTGGTTGAGTCTTTTAATGTCTTAGGTATAGTTACATCAAAGAGTTCTTAGACTAGTGCAAGTGGATCCTGGTCACAGAATACTAAACTCATATTCCATACAGTTTGAAACCATTAATAGAAGATGGATATTAAACACTTGAAAGTAGATTTGCCCATACAAGTAGGAGATTTCTAAGATTGAAGATTTATATCAATTGGGAATAGAATTTCGGGATTATAATCATATGCGTCATTTAATTTCTTAAGTGAAAATATAGAATGACATGAAATGATTTATAGACCATTCATCCAATGATATGTTATTGAGCTAATTCGAAATGAATAAGCTAAGAGGAATTAGGATAATTTCGTTTAAAATAAGAATCCAACGATGCTTCGATTAGCGAAAGTCAAAGTAATCTTATTTATACAATCTTCTTGTTTCATATCGTAAAAATACTAGTCTAAGGTGTCATCAATTGATGAACAGCTAGATGTCACATATACAATATTTATCTTTCGAGATCTAACACTATTATGTATCTCTAATGGTGAAAATCCACTAAGGATTTATCTCATTAGATAAACAAGCCAAGTTAGACCAACAATGAAGATTCGAAATTAAACTACAACTTAATAACAGAAAATAACATGGTTCAATATAAATTCATACACATTCAGAAATTATTAAACATATAGCAAGTAGGAATGACCAGTGAAAATACTAAAACATACAATCCTAAATATTTTCCAAGGTTTTCAACAACCGATACAAAGGTCCCTAAGAGGCGAGAGTCAAAGTATCATTCATTGAATAGAGTTGTCAGCTCATCTAAAATAGAAACTATTCTAGGAACCTTTTATTCGATCAAAATAAGAATCCAACGTTGTCCCGGTAGGCGAGAGTCAAGGTTATTCTTATTTTATGAGCTTCCACCATTGTTTCATGTTTTATGAGTTTATCTCTAAGTAGTCACCGTAGGGGAGAGTCTAAATAGAGACGAAAACTCACAAAACACTTATCAAATGAAATCTTACGGTGTTAAATGCGTTCAACGAATAACCATCCATAGGGGGACGAAGTCTAGCGTCTCGAGGTTATATTGAAAACATTTAACTTTTGTAAGACCAACAATGGAGATCGAATATCTTAATAATAATCAAGCTCATTATTTAAAGTGAGTTGTATTTTCTTTGATTCTCTTTATTTAATTAATTTATTTTAAATCTATATTTATTTAAAATTTTCAATTTAGAATGAAAAATTCTAAATATAAATTTTAATTTAATATTTATAAATTTTACTTAGATGGATATGAAAATAACATGAATTATTTCCATCTTAGTAATAATTTCCAATAAATATTTAGAAAAATATTCAATTTAAGTTGTTACAAAATTAATTTAAATTAATTTACAACTCAAATTTAATTTTCTATAAATATATATTGCATTTCGAAAAATTAAAGTATTCTAGGACACAATTTTTGAAAATGCATGTTAAAATAAAAAATTAATCCTGGAAAAATTATTCTAATTTAATGTTGGCCCAAAATTAATTAATAAAATTAATTTACAACAAAAAAATATAATTTTCCTATTTAATTAAATATATAAAAAAATTTCAAATATTTAAGTATGATGATGAAAATCAACTTAAATATTAATTTTCTATTTAATTAAATACACTAGAAAAATACTTCAAGCAAAAATATCATCTATCTAGATTTTTCTTTGACTAATTAATTCAATTTCTAATAATATACTTTAATTCAATTTATTTTAATTAATCATTAAATGAAAAAATTATTGATTTAAGTTGGTCCAAAATTAAAATAAATAATTTACAACTTTAATCTATTTTTCAAATAAAATTCGAAATTCCAGCATTTAAGAAATGCAATTTCGAAATTTGATTAATAAAATAAAGAAAAAAATATATTTTGAAAATTATATAAATTTAGTTGAAAAAAATAAATTTCAACTAAAAATAATTTTCTATTTAATTAAGTGTCATGAAAAAGAAATATTTAAGTATGATGATGAGAATCAACTTAGATATTTAATTTTCAAGTTAATTAAATTCAAGAAATAAATAATTAAGTGTAGAGAAGGCTTAATTATTAATCTCTAGTTTAATACTAGGAAAAATATACTTAAAATAAATTGTACCAAAATTAATTATATAAATAATTAATTTCACAATGTATAATATTTTCCTTTTAAATATTAGAAATAATAAGTAGTCTAGAAATAACTATCTAGAAAATATCTTATTTGACTAAGTATCTTTTCCACAAAATTTGAAAAAATATCTAATTTAGGTTGTATTAGAAAAAATCTAGAACCTAAATATTTTTCAAATTTAAATTTAATTAAATATCAAAAATTATGTTGTAACAACTTAATTTGAAAATATTCCATTTTATGTTAATATTCGAAAAGATATTAACTTAAAAAATATCTAAAATATTCCATTTTAAGTTAATATTCGAAGAGATATTAACTTAAAAAATATCTAAAGAATCTTAATAACCAATGCCTAAAATTCCTCAACTTAATTTTGAAATTTTAAATCCAAAAGATATTCAGATTTAAGTTGGTTAGTTGAAGATAACTAAATATCAACTTAAATAGGAATATTTAATGAAAAATTTAAATTAAGCTCCAGAAAGAATCTAGATGGTTATAATTCTATATTTAATTAAATACAAGAAAATACATATAGTTTAGCTTAGAATAAAAAATTCTTTAAACTATAATTTTCTTAAATTAATTTCAAGATAAATGAAATTAATTATGTTGCTAATCAATTTTATTAGGTTAAACTAGTTTAATTAACCTAGTACAGTTATTCAAATCAGGCAAATGAGCCTTCACAATTGGGGTGGTTCATGTGAGGGGGTGCTAGATTTAGTATGTCGTACCCACTACTATGGCTCCCAACTCTCACACAAGGCCCAAAAGACAGGAATTTAACCTTAATAAGAACAACTGTTATTAATTGAATAGGCCCAAAAACTAAATGGGCCTAAATAAATTCTATCAAGAACTATGATAATTTATTTTAGCAACAACAACCTATATGCATCTATAATAAAATTAAACACATAGGCTCACACAGGCACACTTTGGATGAGTCCTATCATGTTGCTAAGTCATACACATATGAAAGAAGATTGTAAATATACCTGTTACAAATTATTATCTTGACCAAGGGAGCCATCAGATCATTAGATCTGGCAAAAAGTAACCATGGCTATTTGCAATCAAGTAATAATAGGTTTTGAAAACTTACACACAAGCTAAAACACATACTCCTACAACAAGGTTAGTTGGATAGTTGGATGTAGGATTTATTTAATTTTAAATTAAATAATTAATTTCGAAAATAATTAATTAATTAAAAAATAATAATTTTGGAAAATTTAAAAAAAAAAATTGAAATAAAAATTTCAAAATTAAATTAAAAATTTAAAATTAAAATTAAACCTACAATTTTGAATAATTAGGTTTCAACCAACCTAAATATCATTTCAAAATTTGCTAACTACTTTTAAAATTTAAATGTTATTTTATAAATAAAAATTAAATAAAAAATTAAAAAAGATAAATGAATATCTTTTTCAAATTTTAAATGTAATTTAAATAAATAAAATAAAAAAATTTAAAAGTTAGCAAAATATCTTACACCTTTTTAAAATTACATGATTATAGTTATCTTATTTTAAATTTAAATAAGGTCAAATTATTTAAAAAAGATTTAATTTAAAATATTTAAAATCTAACCTTAAATTTTAAAATAAGATAAGATATAATCAAATTTAAAAATAAGATAGATTATTAAGCAAAAAGATAGATACTAACTATTTTCAAATTCAAATTACACTAATATCTTGAATTAAATTTAAAAAATATTAAATTAATTCAAAATGATAATTAGAATTGAATTAAGAATAGTAATAGTATAAATACAGAACTACACAAAAAATCGGAAGTTAATTCCATGAAAAAGCATGAAAAAACGAAGAAAAACGAAAAAATTGTGAGCTGTACGGACAGTTTTCGCGATCGCAGGAAAATTTCAGCACAGCTCCGATTTTTTCGAATCTTCAAAAAATCATAACTAATTCAAATTAAATCGAAATTGAGTTCTGTAAAAAAGTAACTTGCTTAATTTTTTCCATACTATCCAATAAAAATAATTCCAGAAACAGAATCGCAATTATTTTTCACGAAAATTCACAAACATCAATCAATCATCAAATAACACTCAATAGAACATGATACCATCCAAAAACAAACAAACAATCGTTTTAAAGTCCAAATTTCTTGCAAGTAAATAAATTACCATGGCTCTGAGGCCAGTTGTTAGAATTTATTTTACCAGGATCTTAGATCTACTCACAAGTATGTTGATTAACACCCTAAATATGAACTTTCTAAAACGATGAAATAAACACATATAAAGTTTAGGAAACCTTACATTGGGTGCAGCGGAATAATATGACTCCTTCCGTTCAGATATCTAGCCCTTGATTCCTTTCTGTAGCAGAGCATTATCAATATCTGAACCTGGATCTCTTTCTCTGAATCTTTGATGCTGAAACCTCCTTCTTGCTGAAAGTCTTTCTTCACGATCTTCCTCACTATGATTGAGGTATCACTTGCTGTGTGTGGGCACTACTCATACACTAAGAATTTCAAAATCTCAATGAGGAAGAGAGAGAGAGTGGGTTCGGCCAAAGATAGGGAGAGAGAGGCTCAGTTTTTTCTGAATCAGAAGTGTTAGAAGAAAAGTGTAATTTTCCTGAAGCCTTCACTATCTATTTATAGCATTCCACTAGGGTTAGGTTTGAATTATTTGGCATTAAAATAATGAAAATATCAGAGGGAAAAACCCTACAAAAGTGGCCGGCCCTACTTAGTGGATTTGGGCCTCACTTTTTGCAATTTTGCAGTTTTATCTTTTCTGCATCTGATTTTCTCAAAAACGCCAATTTTCTAATTCAATCATTTAAATGCCAATTCTAACTATTTAATAATTATAAATAATTATTAAATAATGTAAGTGTCATGTTTTGTGTGGCAAATTAGATATTGCTTTTGTTCAGTATTTGTTGTCTCTAACATCTGTTCTGTAGTTAGTTGCATCTGTTTTCACTAATATCATTTTAGTGCCATGTCAGCTTTCTGCTAGTTTGTTAGGGTGTGCCAGCTGTACTTTGCTGGTTGGTTAGTTAGTCTGGTTTATTATCTTTAGTATATAAATTCGATCAGAACCGTTGAACTAACTAACTCTCTTCTGTTAGAATCTTCTTCTTGATTCTTGCTCTGCTAGGGCAACATATTTTTCTGTTTTTGTTCTTGTTTGTGCAGATTGAAGTTCGAGAGATCTTCCTGAGGTTGAAGATGAAGTTCAAATCTGCTTGATCTGAAGGGAGTTCAAATTCTTTGCTGAAGGTAGTTCAGCTGTGTGTTTCTTGTGTTTGAGATCTAAATGTGTTTAGATCTCAAGGCTTGAGGTTGTTCAAGCACTTGGTAACTTTGTATAAAAGTCAATTTAGATTACATTGTTTGATTTGAAGAATCAGAACTGGTTATTGTAATTGAATTGATTGTTTAGTGAAAGTTACTGTACCCGGTTCAAGGGAACCCAAGCACTACTCGGTTGGAATGCGTTTCCAATGCAGAGGAAGCTTGTAAATTCTGTGTTCATTGTTTTTAATTTCTAATTCACAACATAGAAATAATCTGCTAAGAATCATCAATTTGAACTGGTAGTAATTAGGACTTTCAATTGGTATCAGAGCTAACTTTTTCAAGTAAAGAAATTGCGATCTTGGATTTGTCCTATTGTCTGCACATCCTTAAGTTTCTCTGTCAATCTTTATTCTGTAATTTTCTGGAAAACTAACCCACCACGAGTCTCATCTCGTTGTGCAACAAAGTTCTTTGCTGAGTGTGTGCAGATCTACCTGAAATGGAAATGTTCAGAGAAGGAGGATCAACTTCCAGACCCCCCATGCTGGATGGTTCTAACTACCCCTATTGGAAGACAAAGATGAGAGCTTTCTTGAAGGCTGTGGATGAACGAGTCTGGATGGCAGTTGCCGAAGGTTGGTCACCTCCTACTGTTACTGACGAGGAAGGGGACAAGATCAAGAAATCCAGTGAATGGACTACTGACGAAATGGAACGAGCTAATTTCAATTCCAAAGCTCTTCATGCCCTCTTCAATGCTGTCTCGACTAATCAACTGAAAGTTATCTCGAAGTGTGAAGTTGCCAAAGATGCTTGGGAAAAGCTGAAAATCAAGAATGAGGGAACTGATGCTGTTAAAAAGGCTCGACTTCGATCTCTAGCTAAATCCTTTGAGAATCTGTCAATGGAGGAAGATGAATCCGTCTCAGAATTTCATGCTAAGCTGTGTGACATTTCCAATGAATCCTATGCTCTTGGCAAAACTTACTCCAACAAGAAATTGGTGAGAAAGCTACTAGGTGTTCTTCCAAAAAGATTCATGTCCAAAGTAACGTCTATTGAAGAAAGCAGAGATATTGAAACACTTGATCTAGACGAATTGATTGGGTCACTCCAAAATTATGAGTTAACTCTTGAGAGATGGGAGAAAGGGAAGAAAACCAAGAGTTCTGAGAAGGAGAAGATCGAAATGGGAGTTGCTTTCATCCATAAGGAAGAAAACTCTAAGGAAGTTGATTTGTCTGAATCTTTTACAGATGCGAATCTGGCCCTTCTGGCAAAGAATTATGCCCGATTCTTAAAAAAGAACTTCAAGAAACCTAACCCTGGTAATAAGGAAAATTCTGCTGGAAGGAACTTCCCTGGTCCTAACCGACAATCCCAACAATCAGAAAAGAAAGGAAAAGGGATTCAGTGTCACGAATGCTCAGGTTTTGGTCACATACAGGCAGAATGTGAAAATACACTTAAGAAAAAGAAGGCCTTGGCTGTCACATGGAGTGATAGTGAAGAAGAAGAGGCTAGTGATGAATCGAAGGATGATAAGTCTGTAATGGCATTTATGGTCAGGGAATCTGTCCCTGAAGAAGTTGAGGGAGATGACTCCTTGTCTGATTCTGAATCAACAGTTGATGAGATAAATAAGGCTTATGAGGAAATGTTTGCACAATGGGGCTATATGGCTAAGAGAGTGAAGGAACTACAGGATCTGAACAAAGCTCTTGATGATAGTAAATGTGAACTAGAAGATAAGCTCAAGAAGATGACATTGGAGTTGTGTTCCAAAGACAGTGAGATATACAAATTGACTTCTGAACTTGTGAGAGCAAAGCAATCCCTTTCTCATGTTCCCTCGGGCACTGCTGCACTGAATCAAGCTCTCCAAAATCAGAAGCCGTATGGAGACAGAACATCTATTGGATACAAACTGTTATACAATCAAGGGAATGATTTGACTATTGAAGATAACTCAGCTTCATCCTCTGGTGATAAAATAAAGTTTGTGTCTGCCTCTACTACCATCAAGGATGATCAACCAGAGATAAAACCTGATGAATCTAAGCCCCACTCTGTCAAAAGAGGTCCTATGAGTGAAAAATCAAGAGACAAACATGTTGATCGATTTGTTCCAACGTGTCACTTCTGCAATAAAAGAGGACACATCAGGCCAAGATGTTACAAACTCCGAACTTACTTGACAAACCTTATCAATAGGAAATCTGGCCACAGTAACTTCCCTTTTGTCCCTCAACAAGGAACTAAGAAGAAGAGGAAATCCAAACGTGAAAATCTGGCTCTTGTTGCTCATACCTCCCTGTCAGCTATGAAAGATAACTGCTGGTACTTTGATAGTGGATGCTCACGACACATGACAGGTTCCTGCAATGATCTTAAGAACTTTCATTCATCCAAAGAAGGTTTTGTCACCTTTGGTGATGGAAATAAAGGGGAGATTATGGGGCAGGGTGATCTAGATCTCTTCGATGTCTTCTCTCTGACAGGCGTGCTATTCGTGAAAGGACTGAAAGCAAACTTAATTAGCATCAGTCAACTATGTGATGCTAACTATGATGTGAACTTCACCAAGACACAATGCTTAGTCTCATCTGAAGGGAAAACAGTTCTCACAGGGAACAGAACGGCTGATCACTGCTATGTTCTGACCAATCAAGTGAAATGCCACAGGGTGTTCTTGGATAAACCTGATTTATGGCACTACAGACTGGGACATCTAAACTACAGAGACTTGAAGAAGATTGTCTCCATCAAAGCTGTCCGTGGGATCCCTGAATTCAGATTGGGAAGAGATAGGGTGTGTGGTCCCTGCCAGCAAGGTAAACAAATTAAGTCCTCTCATCCTCCTATAAATGCCCTACTTACTTCCAAAGTACTGGAATTAGTTCATGTTGATCTAATGGGTCCAATGCAAACTGCAAGCATTGCGGGGAAACGGTATGTGATGGTGTGTGTAGATGACTTCTCAAGATACACTTGGGTAAACTTCCTTAAAGAAAAGTCAGATACCTTTGGAGCCTTCTCCTCTCTTTGTCTGCAGCTGCAAAATGAAAAGGGTGTCACCATTGGCAAGATTTATCGGGTCAGAAGCGATCATGGGAAGGAATTTGAAAACGACATATTTGCTCAATTCTGTAATAAAATGGGTATTAGCCATGAGTTCTCTGCACCTAAGACTCCACAGCAGAATGGGATCGTGGAACGCAAAAATAGAACTCTTCAGGAGATGGCTCGGGTCATGCTGTGTGCAAAGGGTGTGGCTATCCGGTTTTGGGCCGAAGCTGTGAATACTGCATGTTATATCTGTAATCGAGTTCATTTGAGAACTGGTGCATCTCAAACTCCTTACGAACTGTGGAAAGGCAAGACTCCTAATCTGAGCCATGTACATATATTTGGGTGTACCTGTTACATACTCAATGATCGTGATCATCTCGGAAAATTTGATGCTCGGAGTGATGAAGGAATTTTCCTTGGATACTCAACTAACAGCCGTGCGTATAGGGTGTACAACAAACGAACTTTTACAGTCATGGAATCAATGAATGTAAAGTTTGACGACTTGGAGGTGTCAGACAATGGGTCTGGGTCTGGATCTGGAGAGGAAGATTCCCATGACCCATGTATCCCATGTATCCCATCACTCCCTCTGGTTACACTTAATCAAGAAACACCAGAGATAACGCCATCTGACAGCCAACCAGTCTCATCTGAGAATGATGGTACCTCATCTGTTGATTCTATGGGAGATGAAGCCATCTCTGCACCTCAGCCCACCAGCAAGGATGCAGTGTCCTCACCTCACTCTCGATTATATAAGAAGGGTCCCCCGTCGTGGATTCAAAAAGCTCATCCTCCCACAATTGTCATTGGGGACCCAAATGCAACTATGGTCACTCGTCGCAAGGTGCTAAATGTTATTGCATTTGCTTGCTATGTGTCTCTGGTAGAACCTCAAAATGTAACTGAGGCTCTTCTGGATGAATTCTGGAACAATGCAATGCAGGATGAAATGGGGCAGTTCAAAAGAAACCGAGTGTGGATCCTAGTTCCTAAACCTGATGGAGTAAACATTATAGGCACCAAATGGCTCTTCAAGAACAAATCTGATGAGTTCGGGACAGTGGTTCGAAATAAGGCCAGGTTAGTTGCTCAAGGCTACAATCAAGTGGAAGGGGTTGATTTTGAAGAAACTTTTGCCCCCGTGGCTAGACTTGAGTCTATCCGGTTACTGTTAGCTGTGGCATGTTTCCTGAAATTCAAACTTCACCAAATGGATGTCAAAAGTGCCTTTCTCAATGGAGTCCTACAGGAGGAGGTCTATGTGAAACAGCCCAAAGGATTTGAGGACCCGAAGTTCCCAGACCATGTCTATAAACTCAAGAAAGCTCTATATGGGCTTAAACAAGCTCCTAGAGCTTGGTATGACAGGTTAACCTCCTTCCTTCTTGCAAATGGGTTTGCCAGAGGTACTGCTGATAACACTCTTTTTATTAAGCTCTTGCAACCAAGTATTTTTGTAGCTCAAATTTATGTTGATGACATCATATTTGGGTCTACTTGTGAAAAGGAAGTTGTCAAATTTGTTGATCTCATGACTAGTGAATTCGAAATGAGTCTTATAGGGGATCTGATTTTCTTTTTAGGTTTACAGATTAAGCAAACTGATCAAGGTATTTTTATCTCACAATCCAAATATGTTAGAAAAATGCTTGAGAAGTTTGGCTTAGATCACACTAAACATGCCCCTACCCCCTTAAGTACCACTACCAAACTTAGCAGAGATGAGTCTGGTGAGTCTGTTGATCCCACCCTATATAGAGGCATGATAGGTAGTCTTCTATATTTGACAGCCAGTAGACCTGACATTTGCTTTAGTGTAGGCTTGTGTGCTCGTTATCAAGCTAATCCTAAACAGTCTCATCTGTCTGCTGTTAAGCGTATCTTTAAATACCTATCTGGAACTTCAGAGTTTGGCTTGTGGTACTCCAGAGATACCAACATGTCCATTGTTGGATACAGTGACTCCGATTGGGCTGGGAGCTTAGATGATAGGAAAAGTACGTCGGGAGCGTGTTTTTACTTGGGAAATAACCTTGTGTCATGGTTAAGCAAAAAACAAAACTCCATTTCCCTCTCCACTGCAGAAGCTGAGTATATTGCAGCTGGAAGCTGTTGTACTCAACTGATCTGGCTTAATAAAATGGTTACTGATTATGGGTTTCCACAGAACTCATTGGTCCTATATTGTGATAGTACAAGTGCCATTAACATTTCCAAAAACCCAGTTCAGCACTCACGTACAAAACATATAGACATACGTTATCATTTCATTCGACATATGGTTGAATCTAAATTGTTGACTATTACTCATGTGTCTACAGGTGCTCAACTTGCTGATTTATTCACCAAGGCTCTGGATGCTCACACCTTTGCTCATCTTCGCAACTCCATTGGAGTTTGCACCATCTGATCTTGTGGAAGTTGCATCTTACACGAGGCAACTGCCTCTGGCTATGGTCAGTTGGTCAATATTCTAAGTCTAGGGAGTTCACATGGTGTTTGGATTATTAATTGGCTGTGTCTAGGGAAGAATCATTCACTACCCCAGTTGCAAAGGCTACCTTTCTTGGAAGAAATGGGAAGAGCTATCCTTGTACCTTTGAGTGCCTAGGAAAGTTTGCTCCTTTTCGAGTCACTCTCAGAGAAAAATTTAAAGGATGACGGCTACATCTCCCTGAAAGAGTGAAAGCCTCAACTGGTTGGCAAAACCCAGAGAGTGTGTGTCTATCAATCTTTAGAAAAAGGGAAAGAAATTTTTTTTAAAAAAAAACAAACAAAAACTGGGGACAGTCATCTCTCTTATCTTTTGAGTGTCTTATTTGAGATGAGTGAAGTGCCTTGATCAACTTCTTGGTGCTTCACATGAGGTCACTACACACACAAATGGTAGTTGGGTGATTCATCCTTGCTCATATGTCAATTGTTATCCTCTCATGCATATGATATTGATCCCTGTTGTTCTCAAATCTTATTGACTAACTTACCTGTGCTCTAAGTGTTGTTGTCCTGTGTAGGTGTCCTTCTACAGATTGTCTCTCAAAGCATTGGTGTTTGTTTCTGAAGAGCTATATTTTTTAAAAAAATTGAGTGTCTGTTTTTACATGTGGTACTTTTCACAATTTTTCCTCCCTGTCGTTTTTTTTGGTACGTATTGCCTATCTCGAGTTTGGGCTGTTGTTTTTTTTGTTCTTTTGTTAATGGGCTTGGGCTTCATTCTATATAATGATCAGGGCATTTTGGTCTTTTTCAATAAATGGTAATAAATATCTGTTTTTACCATCATTTGATTTCACCAAACTTGTCAACTCAAACTATTCATCTTCTTAAGCTCAGTTCAAATTCTCTGTGGGTTTTACTGTTTCTAGGGTGTATTGGCTGTGCAACAATGGGCAAAAAGGCTGGGCGTCTCGTGAAAACGTCTGCGTTAACTGGCGATGGCTCGTCGTCTCTCTCCCCACCGGTGCAACCCCACTCGTCCCCCACTAGGTCAGAATCGCCTCCATGCACACCAATCCCAGGTAAGCCCTCTTCCTCTGTAAGTCTTCCACGAAGGTTTACTAGGTCAATGTCAATTCCATTTGCCTCGACTAAGGCTCCACCCTCATCCACCACTTCACCCCTGCCTCCCACTGAGTCTGACTCGTCTCCGCCCCCTCTGCCAAAGTCTCACCCAAAAAGGAAACATGTTTCCTCTGATGCTACTCCTTCGTCGGTGCCTAAGAAATTCAAAATTCCTGAACCTAGTGTGTCTGAGCAAAACCTGTCCAATGCACCATTTTACTCTAATGATAAACTGCTTAGATTTCAAGAAAATGTATGTCGTCGCCCATTGTGGCCTGAATACCGTGTTAAGCTCAAGCATTTTCCTAGAATTAAGGAGTTAATTGAGTCTCGTGGGTGGTCATTGTCTGTTACTCATCTCCAACCCCCAAATGAGAATCTGGTGAGAGAGTTTTACGCCAACCTTGATGAAAGCATTCTCAATAGGAAGAGTCAGTTCCTTTATCTAGCTTATATTAGAGGTAATAGGTTTCGGTTTGCTCCCTCCACCATTAGTTGTGTCCTGAAAATCAAAACCATTACCCATCCCACATTTAATGATGAATATAAACCAGAGTTTAAGGTTGTAGGAGCTGAGATTACTGACAATCCTAATTTTGTTTGGAATGGGAAGGAGTTACCTGTCACTGTACTTTCAGAATTTTACAGAGTCCTCCATAAAATAGCTATGTCCAACTGGTGGGCTAATTCACATATCTCCACGATCAACTACAACACAGCTCGATTTTTGTATGCCTTGGGAACTGGTGTGAGTATTGATCTCCCAACTCTTATGTATGATCGGATTATGAGCTCTGCCTCTGCCAAGAGTATCAAACATACTCTGCCTTATCCCAGCTTGATCAACAGAATAGTTAAACGAGGTTCTCCAGTTGTGTATGAACAAGATAAAATCCTGCCTGTCCCATCCATTGGTAAATCCTTCAATCCAGTGCATAGCAAACCACTTCCCTTATCAGTAATGGATGTCTCTGCTGTTGGGGCATCACTTATGGAAGATTTACCATCTGCATCAACTGGTCCGTCCTCCTCTCGTGATGGTGCTGCTTCCACTCCTTGGCAATCTCAATTGCTCACCACAGTTACTGATCTGGCCACCTCCTATGCTCGTGATCAACTCAGGCAACGTCGCTTTGAAAAATCGGTCATTGATGTTCTCACTGCTATGGCCAATGTCCTTAAGGAATCTGAAGCTTCTCCAGCTGCTCACTCTCAGGGGATTGTGTCTAGCTCTTCTGCAGATGAATCTGACCAGCATCAGCCTGCTCCTGGTCTCTCTCCATCTCCTGCAGCCATAGACCCATCTGCTGGTCAAAGTCAGCCTCAGCTGTCTGCAGCCACTCACGTCCCTTTATCTGCTGATGTTCAAGGTGCTCAGGGTATTTCTTCATCAGCTGGCATTGACAAAGAGATTGATTCATGGTTTCAACAAGGCGAGGATATTGGGACTGGTATTCAGGGGGAGTCGTCACACACTGCTGTAGTCCAGGGGGAGCCCTCAAATGTGGCAGCTGTTCAGGGGGAGACTTCCAATGTGGCTCCGGTCTCTGCTCCAGATGGTGGTGACTCAAGGATTCTTGGTGCTCCTCTGGTCTCGTATTCCAGCAGTGATTGATTATGATCATCGAGGGGGAGTTATTTTACCTTTTGAATATAAACTTTGTTCTTACCTTTTGATATAAACTTTGTACACAGTTTTTTTTTGGGGGTTGTGTTAATATTGTGGATACTGGCTGTGTTTTAATATTGCGTATGTCTAAACTGTTGATGATTTCAATGTGGTTTGTCGTTGATCATAATTTGCCAAGGGGGAGATTGTAAGTGTCATGTTTTGTGTGGCAAATTAGATATTGCTTTTGTTCAGTATTTGTTGTCTCTAACATCTGTTCTGTAGTTAGTTGCATCTGTTTTCACTAATATCATTTTAGTGCCATGTCAGCTTTCTGCTAGTTTGTTAGGGTGTGCCAGCTGTACTTTGCTGGTTGGTTAGTTAGTCTGGTTTATTATCTTTAGTATATAAATTCGATCAGAACCATTGCACTAACTAACTCTCTTCTGTTAGAATCTTCTTCTTGATTCTTGCTCTGCTAGGGCAACATAATTTTCTGTTTTTGTTCTTGTTTGTGCAGATTGAAGTTCGAGAGATCTTCCTGAGGTTGAAGATGAAGTTCAAATCTGCTTGATCTGAAGGGAGTTCAGATTCTTTGCTGAAGGTAGTTCAGCTGTGTGTTTCTTGTGTTTGAGATCTAAATGTGTTTAGATCTCAAGGCTTGAGGTTGTTCAAGCACTTGGTAACTTTGTATAAAAGTCAATTTAGATTACATTGTTTGATTTGAAGAATCAGAAATGGTTATTGTAATTGAATTGATTGTTTAGTGAAAGTTACTGTACCCGGTTCAAGGGAACCCAAGCACTACTCGGTTGGAATGTGTTTCCAATGCAGAGGAAGCTTGTAAATTCTGTGTTCATTGTTTTTAATTTCTAATTCACAACATAGAAATAATCTGCTAAGAATCATCAATTTGAACTGGTAGTAATTAGGACTTTCAAATAATATTGTCATTTATCATATTTATTAATTGAACCATACAAAGTATCATAATTAACAAATATGCCCCTATAAACTCTTTCTTTACAATTTCGCCCTTACTTAGTGAAAAATTCACAAATAGACATAGTCTAATTTGAGAATTATAATTGATTAATCAAAACCAATTACATGAGTCTTACAAGCAATATTATCTCAACTAGTGCGGGGACCATGTGTTGGGTTTTATGCCCTAAATAAAACTCATTTCAATATAATCAGATTTACTTATTAATATAGATCAGAAATAACATTTAATGTTGCATGGTTCACATGATTTATTTCATGATTATATGTACATAATGTATAGATTCATCTGAAACCCTTTTCACATACTTGATCCTGTTTATTGTGCCGTCAACACATTGGAAAGTAAACATGACTATGTGAATAAAGTTTCCTAGATTTATCAGACACAGGGTTTTACTGATATGATAATCTACAACAAGAGTTTACTTGTATTTGGAGAAATACTATGTTCTTTCCAGAACATTGGTTAAAGTAAAGCTCAGGTTGGATGCATGGAGTATGCATCGGAAGGGACCGATATTGAACTTTGACTTAGATTTAATTAAACTTACCGTAAAATCTATTCAAGTCAATATCGCCTAGTTGATCCTAGATCAAATGATCTTAATCTTGTTATGATTAGGCTCAATCTTGAAAGGCTATTCGTGTTCCTTGAATTGTTAGTTAAGCCTACTTTTAGGTCAGGGTGATACTTACTTTTTGGGAACACGGTAGTGCAATTGAGTGGGAGCGCTAGCGTAAACATGGAATCTATAGCTTCTATCTGGCGAATAGTAAGCAAAGGATGATCACCTTCGAGCTTGACCAAACGAAAATAAATGGTGGAGATCTCATTTCACATAAGCTGAAATATCATTTATACGGGGTCGAGTGTTTTAAGGATAAAATACGTAGTAGGGTGTTACGGTAATTTAATCCCTTTACTGTGTAGATCATTCATATAGAGGATCATTGATCAAATTAGGATTATAACAATGGATAACTAATGATGTGTCTATATGGTGGAACATATAGAGCATTCTATATACTGAGAGTGCAATTCTAAGTTCTATGCGTGGATTCAACGAAGAATTAATAAGTTAGTGAATTTTAGTGCTAAATTCTTGATCTACTTATTGGAAGCTCGGTTATATAGACCCATGGTCCCCCCACTAGTTGAGATAATATTGCTTGTAAGACTCATGTAATTGGTTTTGATTAATCAATTATAATTCTCAAATTAGACTATGTCTATTTGTGAATTTTTCACTAAGTAAGGGCGAAATTGTAAAGGAAGAGTTTATAGGGGCATATTTGTTAATTATGATACTTTGTATGGTTCAATTAATAAATATGATAAATGACAATATTATTTAATAATTATTTATAGTTATTAAATAGTTAGAATTGGCATTTAAATGGTTGAATTAGGAAATTGGCATTTTTGAGAAAATCAGATACAAAAAGTGTTAAAATTGCAAAATTGCAAAAAGCAAGGCCCAATCCATTAAAGGTATGGCCGGCCACCTATTGAGTGTATTTTAAGTTGATTTTTTCATTATTTTAATGCCATATAATTCAAATCTAACCCTAGTGGAATGCTATAAATAGATAGTGAATGCTTCAGAAAAAAAAAGACTTTTCTTCTGACACTTTCTGAATCAGAAAAACTGAGCCTTCTCTCTCCCTATCTTTAGCTACCACTTCTTCTTTCTTCTTCCTTTGAATTTCAAAATCCTTAGTGATTAGAGCAGTGCCCACACACATCAAGTGATACCTCAATCATAGTGAGGAAGATCGTGAAGAAAGATCATCAACAAAGGAGTTTCAGCATCAAAGATTTAGAGAAAGAGATCCAGGTTCAGATATTGATAATGCTCTGCTACAGAAAAGAATCAAGGGCTAGATATCTGAACGGAAGGAGTCATATTATTCCGCTGCACCCAATGTAAGGTTTCTTAAACTTTATATGTGTTTAATTTATCGTTTTAGAAAGTTCATATTTAGGGTGTTAATCAACATACTTGTGAGTAGATCTAAGATCCTGGTCAAATAAATTTCCAACAACTGGTATCAGAGCCATGGTAATTGATTTACTTGCAAGAAATTTGGACTTTAAAACGATTGTTTGTATGTTCTTTGGATGGTATCATGTTGTATTGAGTGTTATTTGATGATTGATTGATGTTTGTAAATTTTCGTGAAAAATAATTGCGATTTTGTTTCTGGAATTATTTTTTATTGGATAGTATGGGAAAAATTAAGCAAGTTAGCCTTTTACAGAACTCAATTTCGATTTTATTTGAATTAGTTATGAATTTTTGAAGATTTGAAAAAATCGGGGCTGTGCTGAAATTTTCCTGTGATCGCAAATGTGTCCGTACAGTTCACTTTTTTTTGTTTTTCTTCGATTTTTCATGCTTTTTCATGGAATTAACTTCCGATTTTTGGTATATTTTTGTATTTATACTATTACTATTCCTAATTCAATTCTAATTATCTTTTTGAATTAATTTAATATTTTTTAAATTTAATTCAAGATATTAGTGTAATTTGAATTTGAATAGAATTAGTATCTATCTTATTTTAAAATTTGATTATATCTTATCTTATTTTAAATTTAAAAATAAGATATTTATAATAATGTAATTTTTAAATGATATAAGATATTTTGCTAATTTTTTAAATTTTGTTATTTTATTTATTTAAATTACATTTAAAATTTGAAAAAGATATTTATTTATCTTTTCTAATTTTTTATTTAATTTTTATTTATAAAATAACATTTAAAATTTAAAAGTAGTTAGCAAATTTTTTGAAATGATATTTAGGTTGGTTCAAACCTAATTTTTTCAAAAATTGTAGGTTTAATTTTAAATTTAATTTTTTTTAAAAAAAAAAATTTCAAATTTTTCGAATTTTTTTTTATTATTTAATTAATTATTTTCGAAATTAAATATATAATTTAAAATTAAATAAATCCTACATCCAACTATCCAACTAACCTTGTTGCAGGAGTATGTGTTTTAGCTTATGTGTAAGTTTTCAAAACCTATTATTACTTGATTGCAAATAGCCATGGTTACTTTTTGCCAGATCTAATGATCTAATGGCTCCCTTGGTCAAGTTAATAATTTGTAACAGGTATATTTACAATCTTCTTTCATCTGTGTATGACCTAGCAACATGATAGGACCCATCCAAAGTGTGCCTGTGTGAGCCTATGTGTTTAATTTGATTATAGATACATATAGGTTGTTGTTGCTAAAATAAATTATCATAGTTCTTGATAGAATTTATTTAGGCCCATTTAGTTATTGGGCTTATTCAATTAATAACAGTTGTTCTTATTAAGGTTAAATTCCTCTTTTTTGGGTCTTGTGTGAGAGTTGGGAGCCATAGTAGTGGGTACGACATACTGAACCCAGCACCCCCTCACATGAACCACCCCAATTGTGAAGGCCCATTTGCCTGATTTGAATAACTGTACTAGGTTAATTAAACTAGTTTAACCTAATAAAATTGATTAGCAACATAATTAATTTCATTTATTTTGAAATTAATTTAAGAAAATTATAGTTTAAAGAATTTTTTATTCTAAGCTAAACTATATGAATTTTCTTGTATTTAATTAAATATAGAATTATAACCATCTAGATTCTTTCTGGAACTTAATTTAAAATTTTTCATTAAATATTCTTATTTAAGTTGATATTTAGTTATCTATAACTAACCAACTTAAATCTGAATATCTTTTGAATTTCAAATTTCAAAATTAAGTTGAGGAATTTTAGGCATTGGTTATTAAGATTCTTTAGATATTTTTTAAGTTAATATCTTTTCGAATATTAACTTAAAATGGTTATTTTTTGAATTAAGTGGTTACAACTTAATTTTTGATATTTGATTAAATTTAAATTTGAAAATATTTAAGTTCTAGATTTTTTCTAATACAACTTAAATTAGATATTTTTTCAAATTTTGTGGAAAAGATACTTAGTCAAATAAGATATTTTCTAGATAGTTATTTCTAAACTACTTATTATTTCTAATATTAAATAGGAAAACATTATAAATTGTGAAATTAATTATTTAAATAATTAATTTTGGTACAATTTATTTTAAGTATATTTTTCCTAGTATTAAACTAGAGACTAATAATTAAGCCTTCTCTACACTTAATTATTTATTTCTTGAATTTAATACATTTAATTAATTTGAAAATTGAATATCTAAGTTGATTTTATCATCATACTTAAATATTTCTTTTTCATGACATTTAATTAAATAGAAAATTATTTTAGTTGAAATTTATTTTTCAACTAAATTTAAATAATTTTCAAAATATATTTTTTCTTTATTTTATTAATCAATTTTCGAAATTGCATTTCTTAAATGCTAGAATTTCGAATTTTATCTTGAAAAATAGATTAAGTTGTAAATTAATTATTTATTTTAATTAATTCTTGGATCAGCTTAAATCAATGATTTTTTCATTTATTGATTAATTTAAAATAAATTGAATTAAAGTATATTATTAGAAATTGAATTAATTAGTCAAAGGAAAATCTAGATAGGTGATATTTTTGCTTGAAGTATTTTTCTAGTGTATTTAATTAAATAGAAAATTAATATTTAAGTTGATTTTCATCATCATACTTAAATATTTGAAATTTTTCTTATATATTTAATTAAATAGGAAAATTATATTTTTTGTTGTAAATTAATTTTATTAATTAATTTTGGGCCAACATTAAATTAGAATAATTTTTTCCAGGATTTATTTTTTATTTTATTATGCATTTTTCGAAAATTGTATTCTTATATACTTTAATTTTTCGAAATGCAATATATATTTATAGAAAATTAAATTTGAGTTGTAAATTAGTTTAAATTAATTTTGTAACAACTTAAATTGAATATTTTTCTAAATATTTATTGGAAATTATTACTAAGATGGAAATAATTCATGTTATTTTTATATCCATCTAAGTAAAATTTATAAATATTAAATTAAAATTTATATTTAAAATTTTTCATTCTAAATTGGAAATTTTAAATAAATATATATTTAAAATAAATAAATTAAATAAAGATAATCAAAGAAAATACAACTCACTTTAAATAATGAGCTTCATTATTATTAAGATATTCGATCTCCATTGTTGGTCTTACAAAAGTTAAATGTTTTCAATATAACCTCGAGACGCTAGACTTCGCCCCCCTATGGATGGTTATTCGTTGAACGCATTTAACACCGTAAGATTTGATTTGATAAGTGTTTTGTAAGTTTTCGTCTCTATTAGACTCTCCCCTACGGTGACTACTTAGAGATAAACTTATGAAACATGAAACAATGGCAGAGGCTCATAAAATGAGAATAACCTTGACTCTCGCCTACCGGGACAACGTTGGATTCTTATTTTGATCGAATAAAAGGTTGCTAGAATGGTTTCTATTTTAGATGAGCTGACAACTCTATTCAATAAATGATGCTTTGACTCTTGCCTACCGGGACACTGTATCAGTTTGTTGAAAACCTTGGAAATTATTTAGGATTGTATGTTTTAGTATTTTCACTAGTCATTCCTACTTGCTATATGTTTATAATTTCTGAATTGTGTATGAATTTATATTGAACCATGTTATTTTCTGTTATTAAGTTGTAGTTTAATTTCGAATCTTCATTGTTGGTCTAACATGTTTGTTTTTCTAATGAGATAAATCCCTAATGGATTTTCACCATTAGACATACATAGTGTAAGATCTCGAAAGATAAATATTGTATATGCAACATCTAGCTGTTCACCAATTGATGACACCTTAGACTAGTATTTTTACAATATGAAACAAGAAGATTACATAAATAAGATTACTTTGTCTTTCGCTAATCGAAGCATCGTTGGATTCTTATTTATAAACGAAATTATCCTAATTCCTCTTAGCTTATTCATTTCGAATTAGCTCCATAATATATCATTGGATGAATGGTCTATAAATCATTTCATGTCATTATATTTTCTCTTTAGAAATTAAATGACGCATATGATTATAATCCCGAAATTCTATTCCCAATTGATATAAATCCTCAATCTTAGAAATCTCCTACTTGTATGGGCAAATCTGACTTAGAGTTTGCATTAGTAGTGGTGGTCCAAGATAGAATTACTCATTATATTTGGTATGAATTTAAGTCTTTAACTTTAATTTTAGATTCCAAATAGAAATTTTCTTATATTTCTAATTCCAGAATACAATACAGTTACACTTTCTCAAGTGTTTAATATCCATCTTCTATTAATGGATTAAAACTGTATAGAATATGAGTTAGGTATTCTGTGACCAGGATCCACTTGCAGTATTCTAAGAACTCTTTGATGTAACTAAACCTATGTCATCAAAAGACACTACCACATTTTTTTTAATCTATGGCATTTGTATCTTGTTCATAGTGGATTTGACAAGATCAATCTCTGCAAAGAGTTAATATGCCTATATCCACTGAAAGTAGTTCATCTCATTCGCAGATGGATGTACATTCAAGGGTGGATATGAGTTTTTCGTTGTATTCTTAAAACGATAACTCTAGATTATACCTTTTAGCAAGAAATTTGAAATGTTTGGAAAAATTTCATTAATTTCTAGCAATGGTTAAACACCATTAAGGTAAGTGGTTAAAGATCTTGCGAACTGATAGGGGTGGAGAAATAGTTAGTAGATATGCAGTTCAAAGATCATTAAATTGATTTTTGAATTATATCCAAACTTACCTCCCCAGAAATTTCGAGTTGCATATTGATGATTAGTTACTAGTCGTTGCCTAAATCCTTCTATGGTAATACAATTTCAGAATGATGTAATGGTTGGGTACTTAATGTAAATCATTGCTAGATTCATGGATGACGTAATCAAAATCTTAAGAAAAGCTAGAACTGTTAACCATGGTTTGTTAGCTATTCTAAGTGATTAGGGGTGGACCATCCCATTGTCAATAGATAAGAAAGTGTTTGTTCAAACAAATACTTCTTTTCTAAGAAAATGACTAAGTCTGAAAAACAAGTAGCAAATAAAGGAGATATTTAATTCTTGATTCCAAAAGTGTTCTATCATCTTATATAACATATGATGATCCCACTGCCTCTGTTGTCTTGTCACAACCGAAGATGTCATACCCAGAATTAAGGAAAGGATTAGCAAAACCCTAATTAGATAATTGTGAGTTAATTGAGGAATTATATTATTATATAGTTCAATATATGTGAAATTTTATGAAATTTAACATGTTAAAGACCCCGTTGGTGAGCCAGGGGTATTTTGGTAATTATGACTCGAGAAGGGTAAATTGTTGAGATTAATTTAATTACGTGCTTAATAGAACTATGTTATTATATAGTATGCCTGTGTTGTCTTTTCAGGTGTGTTCTGACAGGTTGGCGCGGTATAGTCACACCCGGGAATTTCGGGCCGAACCGGGTTCGGGCCCGAAATGTAAATTGAATTGATTATTTGGCATTTTATTTGATATGTGATCATCTGAAATTTATTTGGCAATATTTGAGTGAGAAATGACAATTATGCCCTTGAAAGTGCTTATGTTTGTTTTATAGCCCTAGGGGCAAAATGGTCATTTGACCATAAGGGATTTACTTTGATTTAATTGATTTTTGAGAGAAAAGGAAATTAATTTTCTGGGTTAATCTCTCTCTCACCCGAACCCTCTCCCTCTCTTACCCTCTTGTTTTCAACCTTGAACTTGTTGAGGAAAAAGCTTGGATGTTGTGTTGGTTTAAAGCTTGAATTGGAGGAAAGTCTTTGCTCTTGTTTTGCTAAGAATCAAGGTAGCTTTCTGTGATTTTTAATTTTGTTTAGTTGCTGAATTTTATGTTTGGGAAGCATGTTCTTAAGGAGTTTGATAATAGGTTGCATGCTTAATGAATTGTGTGTTCAAGCTTGTTAATTTCTTGTGTGGTGTTGGTTTGAGCCTAGGGTAATTCAAGGTTGTTTTCATACTTAATACAATTGTTGATTATGATTTTGTTGCTGGAAAAATATGAGTGAATATTGGGGTTCAATTCAATGTTCTTGAGCTTGAGAGTTTCAAGTTTGAACCTTGTGTTTATGTGTCATGCAATCTGAATTCTTGAGGGTTTATTGCTAAATTTTGGTGCTTGATGCTATGATTTAAATTTGTTGTTGATTGCTAGCATCTATTTTGGGTAATTTGTGGGTTTGGTTATGGATTTGGAGTGATTTGGTTGGGTTTGGCAGTTGAAATTCGAAGAGGAATTTGCTGGTTTCTGGGTTCTGCACCCAGATGCCGCAGCATGCTCTGGAGCATGCCGCGGCCCGCTCCTTTGAGTGAACCTGGGAATTTTCCAGGTGCCGCGGCATGGTCTTGGGCATGCCACGGCCTGCCCTCGTGTTTTTGGGCAGTTTGTGTTGAATTTTCAAAAATGCATAACTTTGTGATCCGAACTCCGATTCGGGAGTTCTTTATATCGTTGGAAAGCTCGTTCCGAGCTCTGTATGATTATCTGAGTTATAAATGCCATGTTTGAATTTTTATGAGTTGAAAATCAGGGGTTAACCCTAAGTGTGAATTATCCCGGATTTGTGTGACTAGGATTACCGGCACCTGATCAGGAGCACCCGGGGATTTGGAATCTCCTTTTATAGCTGGACAACAGGTAAGACAGTAGTTTGCACGTAGAGTATGCGCAGTGGCGCTTATGTGAATATGATATGCATGAATGTTTAGTAACCGGGATTAGGGTTATTACCCTAATAGGAACGGTCTGTTAGCCTAGGGTTATTACTCTAGTGGAATATGTGTAAAATGCCATGCCATGTTAAATGAATGAGATTTAAGGATTATGCGCTCAAGGCATAATCAGGTTGGACTCGGTACTCATAACCGAGATGAACCACTTCTAAGGCCTTAATGTAATTAGACGTGTGAGAGCAACACGTGAGTCTACGTCACGTAGATTTAATTAGATGTGTGAGCGCAACACATAGGTCTACGCCATGTAGACATAAATGGGCATGTTGATATAGTGATCAGGTCTGTGCCATACAGACATATATGTGAATAAGCATAATATATGTGTTATGATTTATACTGTCTTGCTGGGCTTGGCTCACGGGTGCTCTACTGTGCAGGAAAGGGTAAGGCAATAGCTGATCAGCCATGAGTTTCTGGAGCAGACGAAGAATGTACATGTTCACGCCACTTCAGACCAAGCGGGTTATGGGTCTAGCAGTGTTGACTTTTGTATTCTGTTTTGCCGCTTAGGTTGGCTAGTAGGAAAGAGCTTGTAATAATTTTGTAAATATTTTTGGGATCCCAACTATGTTTGAAAAGTTTAAATATATTACAAGTTTATTTTCAGTCTGTCTAATATAAAAGTTTAAATTCTGCGCTATTTTTAATTAGTAATCCCGGTTAGGGGATTAGGGTTTCATAATCATTTTTTTGGGTAGCGAGAGCGCCAAGGTTTTTAAACTTCCTGTAGACCGGCCGAACATGTACATTCGTCGTCAGAGATAAGCTCGACTCATGGTGCAGTAAGTATTGAGAGTAAATACTTGACTGTATGTGTGATCATCTGTTTACCGCTTTCCATTTTAGGCAGTATGCAAGCATCTAGAGTATGCATGTGTTATGTGATGCCATGCTATAAATGTTAATTATTATGTGTATATGAATGAGGTAAATAGATGAGTTAGGGTTTAAGGCAATAAGTGCGTAAGTGTGGTATCGGTGCTTAACTTGCTGGGGTTGATTTTAGGGGTACTAGTAATGGACCCTCCGCAATCATCTAGACCACAGGGCGAGCAAGTAGAGCCCGGGGCTACCCGAACCGATCCACCCGCACCGCCTCTACCTCCGCAAAATTCAGGGGATAATGCGGAGGCTGTTAATGCTAATCCTCCTGCTGATTGGCAGCAGATGTTTCATGAAATGCGAAGTGTTATACTTCGTCAAGAAGAAGAGTTGCAACGTTTGAGGCAACAAGCTGTTCCAGCTAATCAAGGGTTACCACCAGCTCCTGTGCCAGTGGTGGGTAACCAAGGGTTTGTTATGCCGCATCGGGACTCTGTGTTCGAGCGGTTTGTGAAGCTGCAACCTCCGGTTTTTCTGGGAGGTATCGACATTATTAAGGTCGATCAGTGGATGAGCACTGTTACCCGGATCCTCGATAATATGGGGGTGACGAGAACTGAGAGGGTAAATTGTGCAGCCTTTATGTTTCAAGATCATGCCCGCGTCTGGTGGGACATAGTGAATCAAAACCGAGATGTCAGTGTTATGACATGGGATGAGTTTAAGAAACTTTTTGAAGAAAAGTTTTATAATGTGGCTGTACGGACTTCACACCAGGAAGACTTTGTGAAGTTGACTCAAGGGAAGATGTCGGTGGCTGAATATACTCTGGAATTTGACCGATTATCCAAATTTGCTGGTGATTTGGTGCCTACCGATTTTACCAGAAAACAAAAGTATGTTCGAGGACTGAATGCTACAATCAGTCGAGACTTGAAAATTACCACATCCCATGACACCCTGTATAAGAGGGTGGTAGATTTGGCCTTAATTGCTGAAGAGGCTGAGCAGCAAGTGATGAAAGAGCAGGCTGTAAAGGATGCCGCCATGGCATCAAACCCTCCTGCTGGTGGTAATTTCAGTAAGGGGATCGACAGTAGCAACCCTGAGCACAAGCGGAAGGCTGAGGCTTCCGGAGGTTCAGGAGGAAATAGAAAGTTTCGGGGAAACAGAGGTGGCCGTCAAGGCCGCGGGTCCTCATTTCGGTCATACCCTGAGTGCCCTAAATGTAAGAAGCATCATCCTGGTGAGTGCCGAGCCAAGGCATGTTTTCAGTGTGGCGTGGTGGGCCACTTTATCAGGGATTGTCCCCAAGCTAAGAAAGAAGAGCCTAAGAAGAATGTTGCTCAGAACCCGGGGCGACTTTTCACTATAACTCAGGCAGATGCTGATGCTAGTCAGTCAGTTGTGACAGGTCAGTTATCTATTAATGGTTGTGGTTATACTGTGTTATTTGATTCTGGAGCTACTCATTCATATGTATCGAGTAGAGTGATAGAAAGTTTGCATAAGCCATGTGATATTTATGCTTCGGGGTTTGGAACCCTGTTACCCTCGGGAGACCTGATAGTATCCACAAGGTGGATTCGGTCCTTGTCTTTTTGGATTGACGGTTGTGAATTGACCGCCAATCTAATTGAACTGCAATTATCTGATTTTGACATAATCCTGGGAATGGATTTTCTGTCTAAGTTTGGAGCAATGATCGACTGTAAACGGAAGATGGTGGTGTTTGAGCCCGAGAGTGCTAACCGAGCGGTGTTCGTGGGTAAAGTTCAGGGGGCGCGCATACCAAGAATATCATTGTTGAAAGCTAAAGACCTGATGGGTAGAGGTTGTCTAGGGTTCATAGTCACTGCAGTGGACACTAGCCAACCTGTGACATCAGGGCCTGAGGATATGAAATTGGTATGTGAGTTCCTTGATGTCTTTCCAGAAGATTTACCGGGATTGCCACCTGTTCGGGAAATTGAATTTGTTATTAAACTGGCTCCGGGAGTGGATCCAGTGTCTAAGGCACCGTACCGAATGGCTCCAGCTGAGTTGAAGGAATTGAAGATACAGTTGCAAGAATTATTGAATCTGGGATTCATTAGACCGAGCTACTCACCTTGGGGTGCTCCGGTTCTATTTGTGAAGAAAAAAGACAGAACCCTGCGAATGTGTATTGACTACCGAGAGTTGAACAAGCTTACCATTAAGAACAAGTATCCTTTACCTCGAATTGACGATCTGTTTGATCAACTGAAAGGGAAGACGGTCTTTTCTAAGATCGATCTTCGCTCAGGCTATCATCAGCTGAGAATTCGAGAGGAAGATATCCCGAAAACTGCATTCCGTACTCGGTATGGACATTATGAATTTCTTGTGATGTCTTTTGGACTCACTAATGCCCCGGCGGCATTTATGGATTTGATGAATCGAGTGTTTAAGGATTATCTGGATAAGTTCGTGATTGTGTTTATCGATGACATTTTAGTGTACTCTGAGACAGAAGAAGAACATGAATTGCATCTCAGAGCGGTTTTACAAAGGTTACGGGATCACAAGCTTTATGCTAAATTTAAAAAGTGTGAGTTCTGGTTATCTCGTGTCTCATTCTTGGGGCACATAGTGGATAAAGATGGGATCATGGTGGATCCGGCCAAGATTGAAGCTGTTCGGGATTGGCCAGCACCGAAATCAGCTACAGAGGTTAGAAGTTTTCTGGGTTTGGCTGGTTATTACCGTCGGTTCGTTGAGGGTTTTTCTAAAATTGCTGTACCCTTAACGGAGCTGACTCGAAAGAATCAGAAATTTGTTTGGACTGATCGGTGTGAGAAAAGTTTCCTGGAGTTAAAGCAACGCTTGATTACCGCTCCTGTACTAACTCTTCCTTCAGATAAGGAAAAGTTTGTGGTATATTGTGATGCCTCGAGACAGGGTCTCGGCTGTGTGCTTATGCAGGCTGGGAGGGTAATAGCTTATGCTTCTCGGCAGTTAAAGGAGTACGAGCAGAGGTACCCTACTCACGATTTAGAACTCGCAGCAGTGGTATTTGCGCTAAAGATTTGGCGGCATTACCTTTATGGCGAGAAATGTGAGATATACACTGATCACAAAAGTCTGAAGTATTTCTTTACCCAGAAAGACTTGAATATGAGACAGAGGCGTTGGCTAGAACTGGTGAAAGATTATGATTGTGAGATTCTTTATCACCCTGGTAAAGCCAATGTAGTTGCTGATGCCCTGAGTAGAAAAGGTCAGAGTCAGCTGAGTTCTATGAAGCAAATCTCTCAACAACTGGCAAATGAAATGACTCGAGCTCAAATTGAGTTGGTTGTGGGGCAATTGGCTAATATTACCCTGCAATCCACTCTTCTTGAGAGAATTAAAGAAGCGCAAAAGCAGGATTCAGAATTGATAAAAACCCGAGCTAGGGTTTCGGCCGGGAAGGCTAGTGATTTTTCAGTGGATGAAACGGGAATGTTGAGATTTGGGAATCGAATTTGTGTGCCTATGGATGAGAACATCAAGAAAGAGATCATGGATGAGTCTCACACGACTCCTTATTCAGTTCATCCAGGGTCGACAAAGATGTACCAAGACCTAAAAGCCATGTTTTGGTGGCCAAGTATGAAGAATGACATCGCTGAGTATGTTGCAAAGTGCCTTACGTGTCAGCAAGTGAAGGCTGAACACCAGCGACCTGCAGGGTTGCTGCAACCGTTGAAAATACCAGAATGGAAATGGGAAGATATAACTATGGATTTCGTGGTAGGTATGCCTAGAACCACGGGACAGTTTGACTCTGTGTGGGTCATAGTGGACAGATTTACAAAGTCTGCTCACTTTTTACCTGTTCGGACGAACTTCTCCATTGATCAGTATGCTGAGTTATATGTTAGAGAAATTGTTCGTCTGCATGGTGTCCCAAAGTCCATTGTGTCGGATAGAGATCCGAAGTTTACATCAAGATTCTGGGAAAGTCTGCATCGAGCTATGGGAACTCAGTTAAAGTTCAGCACAGCTTTTCATCCTCAGACGGATGGACAATCCGAGAGGACCATTCAGATTTTAGAAGACATGCTACGGGCATGCGTGCTTGACTTTGAAGGATCATGGGTAAAGTACCTTCCCCTGATCGAGTTTTCTTATAATAACAGCTATCAGGCAACAATCGGGATGGCTCCTTATGAACTTTTGTATGGAAGGAAATGTAGATCGCCCATTCACTGGGATGAAGTGGGTGAAAGAAAGTTCTTGGGTCCCGAAGCTGTTCAGAAAACAAGTGAGGCAATTGACAAAATTAGAGCGCGAATGCTTGCGGCTCAGAGTAGGCAAAAGAGTTATGCCGATCCAAAGCGTCGAGACATTGATTTTCAGGTCGGAGACATGGTATTTCTTAGAATATCTCCGATGAAAGGCAAAAACGCTTTGGGAAGAAAGGAAAACTTAGCCCGAGGTTCATTGGACCTTTTGAAATCCTTGAGAGGATAGGGCAAGTGGCGTACAGATTGGCTATGCCCCCAACGCTGGTAGCTGTACATAATGTGTTTCATGTTTCAATGCTTCGGAAGTATGTCTCAGACTCGTCCCATGTTCTGAGTTATGAAGCGTTGGAACTTCAACCGGACTTATCATACGAGGAACGACCAGTGCAGATTCTTGATAGAAGAGAGAAAGTCTTGAGAAGCAAGACTGTGGCACTGGTGAAAGTACTGTGGAAGAACAGTAAAATAGAAGAGGCAACCTGGGAGCTCGAGACGGATATGCAGCAGAAATATCCGGAGTTGTTCAGGTAAATTTCGGGACGAAATTTCTATAAGGAGGGGGTAATTGTAATACCCAGAATTAAGGAAAGGATTAGGAAAACCCTAATTAGATAATTGTGAGTTAATTGAGAAATTATATTATTATATAGTTCAATATATGTGAAATTTTATGAAATTTAACATGTTAAAGACCCCGTTGGTGAGCCAGGGGCATTTTGGTAATTATGACCCGAGAAGGGTAAATTGTTGAGATTAATTTAATTACGTGCTTAATAGAACTATGTTATTATATAGTATGCCTATGTTGTCTTTTCAGGTGTGTTCTGACAGGTTGGCGCGGTATAGTCACACCCGGGAATTTCAGTAGAACTGTGTTCGGGCCCGAAATGTAAATTGAATTGATTATTTGGCATTTTATTTGATATGTGATAATCTGAAATTTATTTGGCAATATTTGAGTGAGAAATGACAATTATGCCCTTGAAAGTGCTTATGTTTGTTTTATAGCCCTAGGGGCAAAATGGTCATTTGACCATAAGGGATTTACTTTGATTTAATTGATTTTTGAGAGAAAAGGAAATTAATTTTTTGGGTTAATCTCTCTCTCACCCGAACCCTCTCCCTCTCTTACCCTCTTGTTTTCAACCTTGAACTTGTTGAGGAAAAAGCTTGGATGTTGTGTTGGTTTAAAGCTTGAATTGGAGGAAAGTCTTTGCTCTTGTTTTGCTAAGAATCAAGGTAGCTTTCTGTGATTTTTAATTTTGTTTAGTTGCTGAATTTTATGTTTGGGAAGCATGTTCTTAAGGAGTTTGATAGTAGGTTGCATGCTTAATGAATTGTGTGTTCAAGCTTGTTAATTTCTTGTGTGGTGTTGGTTTGAGCCTAGGGTAATTCAAGGTTGTTTTCATACTTAATACAATTGTTGATTATGATTTTGTTGCTGGAAAAATATGAGTGAATATTGGGGTTCAATTCAATGTTCTTGAGCTTGAGAGTTTCAAGTTTGAACCTTGTGTTTGTGTGTCATGCAATCTGAATTCTTGAGGGTTTATTGCTAAATTTTGGTGCTTGATGCTATGATTTAAATTTGTTATTGATTGCTAGCATCTATTTTGGTTAATTTGTGGGTTTGGTTATGGATTTGGAGTGATTTGGTTGGGTTTGGCAGTTGAAATTCGAAGAGGAATTTGCTGGTTTCTGGGTTCTGCACCCAGATGCCGCGGCATGCTCTGGAGCATGCCGCGGCCCGCTCCTTTGAGTGAACCTGGGAATTGTTCCAGGTGCCGCGGCATGGTCTTGGGCATGCCACGGCCCGCCCTCGTGTTTTTGGGCAGTTTGTGTTGAATTTTCAAAAATGCATAACTTTGTGATCCGAACTCCGATTCGAGAGTTCTTTATATCGTTGGAAAGCTCGTTCCGAGCTCTGTATAATTATCTGAGTTATAAATGCCATGTTTGAATTTTTATGAGTTGAAAATCAGGGGTTAACCCTAAGTGTGAATTATCCCGGATTTGTGTGACTAGGATTACCGGCACCTGATCAGGAGCACCCGGGGATTTGGAATCTCCTTTTATAGCTGGACAACAGGTAAGACAGTAGTTTGCACGTAGAGTATGCGCAGTGGCGCTTATGTGAATATGATATGCATGAATGTTTAGTAACCGGGATTAGGGTTATTACCCTAATAGGAACGGTCTGTTAGCCTAGGGTTATTACTCTAGTGGAATATGTGTAAAATGCCATGCCATGTTAAATGAATGAGATTTAAGGATTATGCGCTCAAGGCATAATCAGGTTGGACTCGGTACTCATAACCGAGATGAACCACTTCTAAGGCCTTAATGTAATTAGACGTGTGAGAGCAACACGTGAGTCTACGTCACGTAGATTTAATTAGATGTGTGAGCGCAACACATAGGTCTACGCCATGTAGACATAAATGGGCATGTTGATATAGTGATCAGGTCTGTGCCATACAGACATATATGTGAATAAGCATAATATATGTGTTATGATTTATACTGTCTTGCTGGGCTTGGCTCACGGGTGCTCTACTGTGCAGGAAAGGGTAAGGCAATAGCTGATCAGCCATGAGTTTCTGGAGCAGACGAAGAATGTACATGTTCACCCATCCTCACTCACACGCATCCTGGGAAAACTTCCCAGGAGGGTATTGTGACAGTCTGTAGTCCCGTGATCCGTAAGGGGAAATATCGGGTAAGCTGTGCAATCCCACACCGCCTGGGGAAGGTCAAGTGGGATGATTCTGAGACTCTGTAGGTATGGGACTACACAGTTGAAGAGAGCTTAAATGGATTGATTGGTACTACCTATATCAACAAGGTGCATCTTGTTTTTCGGTAGCCCATCACGAAAGAACTCCACAGTTAAGCGTGCTTGACCTGGGAGCAATTTCAAGGATGGGTGACCTCCTGGGAAGTTTTCCCAGGATGCGTGTGAGTGAGGACAAAGCACGCTGAAAACACTCGTGTTGGTCTGTAGGGTCAGTCATCAGTCCATGAAGCAGCCAGAGTGCCGTACTCGTGTATAAGAGCCATTAGTCCGTGGGTGTACGGGCCCAATGGAGGCTTGAAGCGGGGACGTTACAAATGGTATCAGAGCCTTGACCCAGCCGGAAGTGTGGTCGACGAGGGCGTCGGACCCCGTAAGGGGGGGGGGGGGTGATTGTGACAGTCTGTAGTCCCGTGATCCGTAAGGGGAAATATCGGGTAAGCTGTGCAATCCCACACCGCCTGGGGAAGGTCAAGTGGGATGATTCTGAGACTCTGTAGGTATGGGACTACACAGTTGAAGAGAGCTTAAATGGATTGATTGGTACTACCTATATCAACAAGGTGCATCTTGTTTTTCGGTAGCCCATCACGAAAGAACTCCACAGTTAAGCGTGCTTGACCTGGGAGCAATTTCAAGGATGGGTGACCTCCTGGGAAGTTTTCCCAGGATGCGTGTGAGTGAGGACAAAGCACGCTGAAAACACTCGTGTTGGTCTGTAGGGTCAGTCATCAGTCCATGAAGCAGCCAGAGTGCCGTACTCGTGTATAAGAGCCATTAGTCCGTGGGTGTACGGGCCCAATGGAGGCTTGAAGCGGGGACGTTACACACCCTACAATGTATTTATTCCTTAAAACACTTCACCCTGTATAAATGATATTTCAGCTTATGTGAAATGAGTACTCCACCATTTATGTTCGTTTGGTCAAGCTCGAAGGAGATCATCCTTTGCTTACTATTCGCCAAATAGAAGCTATAGATTCCATGTTTATGATAGCGCTCCCACTCAATTGCACTACAGTGTTCCCAAAATGTACGTATCACCCTGACCTAAAAGTAGGCTTAACTAACAAATCAAAGAACACGAATAGCCTTTCAAGATTGAGCCTAATCATAACAGGATTAAGAACATTTGATCTAGGATCAACTAGGCGATATTGACTTGAATAGATATTACGGTAAGTTTAATAAATCTAAGTCAAAGTTCAATATCGGTCCCTTCCGATGCATACTCCATGCATCCAACCTGAGCTTTACTTTAACCAATGCTCTGGAAAGAACATAGCACTTCTCCAAATGCAAGTAAACTCTGTTGTAGATTATCATATCAGTAAAACCCTATGTCTGATAAATCTAGGAAACTTTATTCACATAGTCATGTTTACTTTCCAATGTGTTGACGGCACAATAAACAGGATCAAGTATGTGAAAAGGGTTTCAGATGAATTCATACATTATATACATATAATCATGAAATAAATCATGTGAACCATGCAACATTAAATGTTATTTCTGATCTATATTAATAAGTAAATCTGATTATATTGAAATGAGTTTTATTTAGGGCATAAAACCCAACATATGCAATTCAAATGGCAACCGACATTTTAAATGTTGTTCCATCTAAATCAGCCCCTAAGACACCTTTAGAACTATGGAATGGTCGTACACCTAGTTTACGCCATTATAGAATTTGGGGGTCCCCTGCTGATCATGTCTTAAGAAAGAAAGATGGCAAACTTGAAAAGCGAACTGAGGTTTGCATGTTTGTAGGAAATTCTAAAGAGACTAGGGGTGGACTATTTTATAGTCGCAAGGATGATAAAGTGTTTGTTTCCACAAACACCACTTTCCTTGAAGATGACTATATTAAGAATTTCAAACCACAAAGTAAAGTAGTATTGGAGGAAATGCTTGTAGATATAAGTCCTTCTAATGTTCCATCCTCTTCTACTCAAGAAGAGAATAATCCCACTCCCTCAGTCATAGCAACTGAGAAAACTACTACCAAAGTTTCTGTTTAGAAGATCACCGCTCCTCGTCGTAGCGGGAGGGTTTCTACAAAACCATCTCGTTATGGCTTGGATGGTGAAATCAATATGGTCGTTGGTGACGATATTGATGACGACCCATTAACCTATGAACAGGCAATGGCAAGTCCGCAACGGAAACGGTGGTCAGCCGGCATGGATTCAGAGATGGATGCCATGAAAAAGAACAAAGTCTGGGAATATGTAGACGCACCTGATGACTATCGTCCAATCGGATGTAAGTGGGTTTACAAGAAGAAAAGAGCCGCTGGAGGCGAAGTCGAAACTTTTAAAGCTAGACTGGTCGCCAAGGGTTATACCCAAAGAGAAGGTGTGGACTATGAGGAAACTTTTAGTCCTATCGCTATGCTCAAATCCATCCGAATTCTTCTCTCCATCGCAGCCGCTTTCGATTATGAAATCTGGCAAATGGATGTCAAGACAGCCTTCCTTAATGGGGTTCTTGAAGAAACCATCTATATGGAGCAACCAGAAGGCTATGTTCTTCCAGGGCAGGAAAAGAAAGTTTGCAAATTAAATAAGTCTATTTATGGACTTAAGCAAGCTTCTCGCTCATGGAACAAAAGGTTTGATGAAATCATCAAAACCTACGGCTTTCTTCAGAATGAAGATGAACCTTGTGTTGACCAACTCAAGGAAGACCAAGTAGTAGTATTCCTGGTCCTTTATGTTGACGACATTTTGATTATTGGAAACAATATCAAGAAAATGACTAACATCAAGGAATGGCTTGACACTCAATTCGATATGAAAGATTTGGGTGAGGTTGCCTATGTTCTTGGTATTCAAATTATTAGAAACCAGAAGAACAGATCCCTTGATCTCTCTCAAACAACTTACATTGACAAAGTTTTAGAGAGATTCTCCATGACCAACACCAACGGGGCAAATATGCCTTCTAGATATGGTATTTGTCTATCTAAGGAACAGTCTCCTACTGATCCTCAAGAGATAGAGGACATGGCAAAATTTCCTTATGCTTTTGCAGTTGGAAGTCTAATGTATGCAATGTTAGCCACTAGACCTGACATCTGCTATGCAGTTGGAATCGTGAGCAGGTATAAGTCAAATCCAGGCCAGGAACATTGGAATGCTGTTAAGTATATTAAGAAATACTTAAAGAGTACAAGAGATTACGTGTTAGTCTACAAGGGTGATGCTTTAAATCCCATAGGCTATACCGACTCAGATTTCCAGGCATGTCTTGAAGACAGGAAATCTACATCTGGGATAGTGTTTACTCTTGGGGGTGGAGCAGTGGTTTGGAGAAGTGCTAAACAAACTGCGATTTCAGATTCTACCATGGAAGCAGAATACATAGCTGCAGCAGAAGCTGCCAAAGAGGTTGTCTGGCTGAGAAAGTTCTTCACCAGTCTCGGTGTTGTGCCTGGAATGGAAAAGCCTCTAGTCTTACTTTGTGATAACAATGGAGTAATAGCCAACAGTAAAGAACCTCGAAGCCACAAGAGAAGCAAACATATAGAAAGGAAATATCATATCATCAGAGAATATGTGACAAGAGGGGATGTACTGGTTGAGAAAGGGGACACAGAAGACAACTTAGCTGATCCATTCACCAAAGTATTGGCAGTGACTGCATTTGAAAAACACCGTCAGAATTTAGGATTAATTGAGATGTACTGATTAGTTTTATATTAGTGCAAGTGGGAGTTTGTTGGGTTTTATGCCCTAAATAAAACTCCATTTCAATGTAATCCATATTATTCAATATCAATAAATAAACAGAAGTATTTTTCATTAATTTGTGTATATTTTGGTTCACCTTATCAATTATTTGTCTATTTAATTTATAAATTCATCCAAACCCTTTTCACATACTTGATCCTGTTTATTGTGTTGTCAGCACAGTGGAAAGTAAACATGACTATGTGATTAAAGATTTCTAGATTTATCAGAACACTTGGGTTTTACTGATATGACAATCTACAACAGAGTTTACTTGCATTTGGAGAAATGTTATGTTCTTTCCAGAGCATTGGTTAAAGTAAATCTTGGGTTGGATGCATGGAGTATGCATCGGAAGGGACCGATATTGAACTTTGACATAGATTTATTAAACTTACCGTAATATCTATTCAATTCAATATCACCTAGTTAATCCTAGATCAAATGATCTTAATCCTGATATGATTAGGTTCAATCTCAAGAGTGTTATTCGTGTTCTTTGATTTGTTAATTAAGCCTACTTTTGGGTCAGGGTGATACATATATTTTGGGAACACGGTAGTGCAATTGAGTAGGAGCGCTAACATAAATATGGAACCTATAGCTTCTATTTGGCAAATAGAAAGTATAAGATGATTTCCTTCGAGCTTAACCAAATGAAAATAAATGGTGGAGTACTCATTTCACTTAGCTGAAATATCATTTATACGGGGTTAAGTGTTTTAAGGATGAAATACATTGTAGGGTGTTACGGTAATTTAATCCCTTTACATTATATAGAGGATCATTGATTAAATTAGGATTATAACAATAGATAATTAATGACGTGTCTATATGGTGGAACATATTGAGCGTTCTATATAGTTGAGAGTGCAATTCTAAGTTCTATGCGTGGATTCAACGAATAATTAATAAGTCAGTGAATTTAAGATATAAATTCTTGATCTGTTTATTGGAAGCTCGGATATATAGACCCATGGTCCCCACACTAGTTGAGACAATACTACTTGTAAGACTCATTTAATTGGTTTTGATTAATCAATCATAATTCTCAAATTAGACTATGTCTATTTGTGAAATCTTCACTAAGCAAGGGTGAAACTGTAAAGAAAGAGTTTCTAGGGTATATTTGTTAATTAAGATACTTTGGTTGGTCTAATTAATAAATATAATAAATGACTATATTATTTAATAATTAATTATAGTTATTAAATAGTTGAAATTGGCATTTAAATAGTTGAATTTGAAAATTGCCGTTTTTGAGAAAATGAGATGCAGAAATGATAAAACAGCAAAATTGCAAAAGTGAGGCCCATATCCACTAGCCATGGCCGACCACTTATGTAGGGTTTATCATTTAATATTTTCATTATTTTAATGTCAAATAATTCAAACCTAACCCTATGTGGCATACTATAAATAGATAGTGATGGCTTCAGGAAAAGTAACTTTGCACTTTATTCCTTTCAGAGAAAAACCTGAGCTATCTCACTATACCTAGTCGCCACTCTCTTTCCTTCTTCTTCCTTAATTGTTTCGAATCCTCTTAGTGATAGAGTAGTGCCCACACACAGCAAGTAGTACCTCAATCATAGTGTGGAAGATCGTGAAGAAATCAATTCAACAAGGAGGACATTCGGGCTCAGATCTTGATAATACTCTGTGACAGAAAGGATACAAGGGTTAGAGATCTGAGTGGAAGGAGACATATTATTCCGCTGCACCCAATGTAAGGTTTCTCATACTTTATATGTGTTTATTTATAATCGTTTTAGAAGTTCATATTTAGGATGTTAATCAACATACTTGTGAGTAGATCTAAGATCCTGGTAAAATAATTTCCAACATTATTACCATTGTTGCCTCCATTATTAGCAGTGTTAGCATTATCAACCATGATTTCTGGTGTTACAGCAGTTGCTGAGACTCTTTCTTGCCTCTTGTTCCTTCTATTTCTCCTCCAAGTCTTCTCGATTTTAGGATCAACGGGTAATATGACTCCTTGTCCTTGACGACGCATACACCTAAAATTCTTGAAATATACAAAGACAATATTGAAAGAAACAGATTAGCAATTGGCAAGAAAAATAAACCAAAGTAGAATTTAGTATAATTTTATGTAATATCAATCTTTAAACAATTCCCCGGCAACGACGCCAAAAACTTGTTACGAAAATTATAAAACAGTACGCAAGTGCACGTAATCAAGTAGTAAACTCACCCAGGTGAGGTCGAACCACAGGGAATTGGATTGATTACCACTAAACTAGACTTATGATTCTATTTGGCAAATCGATAGTTTTCAAGATTTTAAACAGAATAAAAATTCAAGAAACAAGTGAAGATTAATCAAGATGAGAAGATAGGGAAGAGAATCCTGTTGTTTGTTTACCCAATTGTTAATGCCTAATTGCTATCCTTTTCTTGATGTGAATGACAGATTATAAATTTAATCTAACTCTTTTCAGATCTTTTAGGTTCTAAACCACATGTTCTCTAATTAATCTCTTAATTAAACTCACATGTAATCAACATTAAGTAATAATCTAAGCGCCACATAGGTCATGGAAATACTCTCGTTTCACATAGAACCTTGATTATCCAATTTTAGCATTCTCAATTCTCACTTTTCAGATTTTGAATTGAGATCATAGAACATGTAGAAGGTGATAAAGCTTATACATGGAATTAAACACAAATATAGATAATTTCACAAATCAAGATTGAAGGAATGGAAATTATTCATTAACTAGGCAAAACTTTAAACAACATTCATCATCCTACCTAAATGGGAATTTAGTTCACAAAAATAAAATAAACATCCATGATTAATTCTAAAACAAAAGATAGACATAAAAGAAAAATAGAGAGAGAAAGAAAGAAACTAGATGGTGATATCGCTCCGGGTCTTCAAGATTGCTTCCTCTCCTCCTTCATTCACTTTTTGGGCCAATTTCTGATGCCTTTGGCAGTCTGAATCGTTTCCCTTATATAGGAATGAGAGGTGTGCCTATTATTGGAAAAAAATTAGAATTAGGTCAAAAATTCCATTTTCCGTGCCTGGTCGCGACCCACTTAAAGGTTGGTCGCGACCACAGGCAAAACTCGAAAATCAGGGTTTCTACCAAAACCTCAAGTCGCGGCCATAGTGGCGACCAGATAAAAGGGTATGGTTGCGACTAGGCTATAGGCTGGTCGTGACTATTGATCCCAATTGAGCAACTTCGGCAGATTTTTCACCTGTTTGTCCCGTCTTTTCGTCAATTGACTGAATTTGAACTCTAACGCATCGGGAACCTGAAACAAGGAAAATCAAGCGTAAAACCGCTCCAAAAGACAACAATAATCGAGAAAATGCTTATTCTTAAGACCCGAAACTTAGGCTAAAAGTAGCCTAACATGTAGGTCTGGTACAATGTTGAGGCATATTACCCGAATAGGTAGGAGCACTCTGAGAGACACGGCACACCTTCATTTGCCCCTGAATTCCTTTCCCCTTGGGGGATTTCCCCAGTCCAATGTTCCTCTGCACAGCTGCACCTTGTCCCTCGTGCTGTGTGTTATCACTATCATCTTCCACAATTATCGTTTTGCCCTTGTTGCCTATGACCACCAGAGCTCTTTCACCGGAGCTACGACTGTTGACAGGGACATTCATCCTCAGAATCGATGGGTCAAAGCAATTCCTTATCGGAACACCCACTTTAATCCACGCACCATAAAGTGGAACTGCCTTTCCCACAAGCGGTAAGCAAACTCCATCGGTCGGTCACACTTTCCATACAAGTGAGCTAAATGGCCACAACTAAAACATATAGCCGAAAGTTTGTGATTGAAATAAAAATTACAATAGAGAAATATACTTGACATGCTCTTAAAAAAAATAAAAGTGGTAAGAAGGAAATGGTAGAAGTATGAAGATTGTGGAGTGAAATGGCGTGGAATGGAGAAGTGTTTAGGGTTGAAGAGATGTAGAGATGTTTTACGGGTGAAGAGATGTGTTTTGAAATGGTCTTCCAACACCATATTTATAGACGAAATTGGAGGATTAAATTAATTAAAATAAAATAAATAAATTGATTAATTTAATTAGTGTTGGGAAGAGAAGAGATAAATAGAGTATGTATAAGAGTCTTGGAAAAAATAAATGTTTGTTTGGATGGAAAAATAGTGAAAAGATAGGGTGAAAATAAATTAGGAATGTTTATTTAGGTGAAATAAATGGGAAAGATAAAATGGATATTTAAGTGTAAAGTGTGGGAGAAAATATAATTTTTGGATTTTTGTGTGTGTAAATTGGATTTTTGTGGGTCAATTAACCAACTCAATTTTTTTCTCCATTTTTTTTTCTGCAGGCGGACACATGGCTGGCCGCGGTTGGAGGTTAAGGTTGACGTGCAGTGAGGTGGAGAACTCTGGTTGGTGGGGCTGATGTGGGGGACCCGCGTGAAATGCTGGAGCAAGCTGACATTGATCGGATTTTGAAAAGATTCAATATGCATACTTGTTCACCTGGAAAGGCACCAATAATGAAAGGTGATAAGTTATCAAAGGGCCAATGTGCACAAAATGATAAAGAGAGAGATGAAATGAAAGTGGTTCCTTATGCGTTAGTTTTGGGTAGCCTAATGTACGCTCAAGTATGCACACACCCCGATATTACTTTTGTTGTTGGCTTGTTGGGTAGATACTTGAGTGATCCTGGACTTAGCCATTGGAAAGCGGCTAAGAAGGTCATGCGGACTCTTCAGGGTACCAAGGATCATATGTTGACTCATCGGCGAGCTGACACTCTCGATATAGTTGGGTTTAGTGACGCCGATTATGCAGGATGCGTGGATGATAAGAAATCCACATCAAGCTACATTTTCATGATGGTTGGAGGAGCTGTTTCGTGGAAAAGTGTCAAACAGACACTCACAGCATCCTCAACAATGGAGGCAGAGTATATGGCGTGTTATGAGGCTACTTGTCATACAATGTGGCTGCGGAACTTCATTTCAGCATTGGGTGTTATGGACTCTATCTCGAGGCCGCTGAAATTGTATTGTGATAATTCCGCAGCAGTAGCTTTCTCTAGAAATGTTAGAATACTTCCCGTTCTAAACACATTGACATAAAGTACTATTTTGTTAAAGAGAAAGTTACAGAGTCTCTTATTTCTATTGAATACACACCTAGCACTGGCATGTTAGCAGACCCACTAACGAAAGGCTTACCCGTATGTTTATTTTTGGAGCATGTTGCTCGAATGAGATTGTTAGGAGCCTAGCTTGTTGAGCTCAGTGGGAGTTTTATTATTATGTATCGGACATGCTAGTATCTTGTATGGAATGCTTATGACTTGTGTTTTGAACATGCATAATGATATTGTAGTCACTTCTAGTAATTGTTGACATATGTATGCATGTATGTGTTGTAAACTGAAGTGACAGGTACAAAAGGAGATGAATGTGCATAGTCTCAATTTTGTTTTACCTCATGCATGTTTGGTTTGATTGTTGATGATTGTTAATGAATTAATATCTTCAAGGTCATTCATACATAATATATGTATCCTATCGATATGATATTATGTATGTCTAGTTTATTTAGTTACCTTATGTGTGATAGACAATGTTATGGTGTGGTTGATTATATTGTCCAAGTGGGAGAATGTTAGAATTATTATTGTGGACTAATATAATCATGAGCTTAATACCATAAATACAATCATTAACTATGTGCCCAATATTTATTCACTACCATAATGGGATGGTTAATAATTAATAAATGTATTAGAGGCACATGAGAGCACCCTAAAAACTATAATTGGCCCATTAAATTATAGTCCACCACTAATTATACTCATTAGCCCAATAAGCCTAATAAAACCCCTTAAGGTTAGGTGTTCGATATAAAAGGGTTAATATGTGTTTAGTATGAGTAGAGTGTGTGTGTGTGTGGTGATAAGAAATAGTTTGCTTTCATAAGCTCATCTTCTACCATCTTGGAGATACAAAGAAGGATTTTGGTGTCATAGCAACAATGAAAAAGGCCAATATGGGAGGTATGTGTTTTTCATATTTGATGCTCTAAATAAAGTATCGATCTTGGATTTAATAATTATGAGCAATAATGTTTAATGTGTGTTTGGATAGTTCATAATCTATATGAATGCTTAACAGTACGTTCTCCCTTCTTTTCTCCATTATTTAATCAAGTTTTCCTTTTTTTTTTCTCTCTTATTTAATCAAGCTCTCTCTTTCTTAAATTTAATAAATTAAATAAACAAATGTGATTTCCTTACCATTAATTCCTATTGCTTAATAATAAACATGCTATAATAAAAATATAAAAATTGTTAATTAAAAAAGAGAAAATATAATGGTAAATTAAATTAGAAAAATCTATGAATTAGAAAACATAAATTATTAAAAAAAAAAAAATGTCACATCGCCTCATAATTTTCATTATTAAAGTGTGAGTTCTACACTTTAAATATTATTCCATTTCCATATATAGTTTAATTATATATGGTACACGTAAAATTAAAGTACTATTTCAAGATATTTATCCTTATTTATATATCCAACGTGAAGTTAAATTCCCATGAATTAAGTCTATGCCTGGCTCCGTATAAACCAGTAGCAGCACTAAATCCCATGGTGACCCACTGAGGAAGAACCTTACTCAAATCAATTTTGTAAGAAAGGCTCGTCACACTCTCCTTATAAACAGAGCTTTTCTCATAACTCCAATCCACTTTCAAATTCTTGGCCTTGGAGTCATAAGAAATCGAAACCAAAACGTTGTCCGTACTATGCAGGCTAGCGTTCCAAGGAGTGTAAACAGAGGAAGCTATGGAGTTGACATTGATTCCAACATGTTCGGTTGGAGGATCCCATTCAGGGTTCGAAAAGCTGTCGAACTCTACGTGCACAAGTTGGTTGGAACCCGAAGTAGAATATTGATGATGATGATGATCACCACCAATACCATCGGCTGTTGTTGTGTTGAAAAGGCCCAAGAATCCGCCGGCCGAGTTGGGCGGAATCTGGTACCCGGCTGGAGCCAGAAAGAATGTGAGGCCGTGGCCGTAAGTGGACATGTTTCCTGTGTCGATTGTGAAAGAGAAGCTGGTTGTGAAATCGGCCAACTTTCCTGTTGTGGAGTCCCAAAGAGGGACACTAGCTGGGTAAGTGGCCCAACCAACTCGGCATAGGAAGGTGAATTTGTTGATCATTTCAACGATTCCAGATGTAGGAGTGAGACTACTACTACTACTGATACGTAAGGCGTCTCCTTGGAGAGCTATAATTGTGTCTTGTGAGTTTTGATCTGAAGGAGAGATTTTGAAATGGAGTGAATTCGCTGAGGAGATTAAAAGGAGGAGGAGTGAGAGGAAAATGTAGTAGCTATCCATGGTTTGAACGATCGAAGAAAAGGGTTGATTGATGATCATAGTGCTTTGTCTTTTTATAACTAGCTCATTCTAAGAGGGTTTCATTGACTGGTCAAACAATACATATTATATATCTAATGATTAATGTTGTTAATTCAATTTTTAATAGTATTATTACACTCCGAATGTATATAATATGATATGTTTTCGTAATGTTCTATAATTATCACATTAGAACGTCTATCATGATTTTCGTTGTTTTAGTTTAATTTATTACGTTTGACATTGACTTTCTCTAACTGAGTCTACTTTCAACTAATTGACTGGCCAGCTTATTAAAAATTATATGTTATTATTAGCTGTATTGATTTATCACACAAATTAAATGATTAATTAATATGCTCACGAAAGAATTTGAAGAGATAAATGATTTAAGTGAGAATAATGTACGTAGCCATCTTAAGTAAGATACAAGCTAAGGCTAGCTACAAAAAAGTTGACACAATTGATGGGCCAATTACAGTTATAAATACATAAAATTGTGTGTTTGTTTATCGCAGATGCAATTAGTCCATTAATTATGTTGGTTTTGAATGACATATATAAACAAAAAATAAATAGAAGCATTTTATCTCAATTTTTAAGAGTATTTTATCCTATTTTTTCGCTAATATAGAAACCGAAATATATGTCTCTACAAAAACAAGAATAAAATCTTTAAAAAAAAAAAAAAACAAGAATAAAAGATTAAAGGAAGAAAACCGAAAATATTAGGGTGTGTTTGGAAGTAATTGTGTAATTACTAAGTAGGGTAATTACTAGGGTGGTAATTACACAGTCTAGTAATTACACTATATTTTAAAATGTAAGGTGTGTTTGGATATGAGATGGTAATTACATATGAATTCCTAATATCTTGTTTGGCAAAATAATTAGTAATTACATAGAAAAATAATATTTTTTAGTAGGTAATGTTTAATATGGAAAGTTTTTAGTAATTACACAGTGTAATTACATTCAATTCTCATAGGGGGCCATGAGAATTGAAGAGTGTAACTGGAACTCCTCAATTACTTCTAATTACACAGTTACAGTGTAATTACATAGTCAGACAAACATGCCAAATTGTGTAATTACTTCTAATTACACACAAATTCAATTACATTGTGGCTTTTCAAACACACTCTTATAAATTTTTCTTTTGTGTGGTGAGGATAGTTTACATTTTGTGTATGTATAAATAAATATAGAAAATCTTTTTGGACAATGGAGAGCATTATGCGCGCAATTGCGCATTCTTGAAGGTATATATCATTCCATTTAAAAAAATTAAGTATATATGATTGAGCTGGCGCTACTAAAAAAATAAGAAAATATAATTCTTAATATTTGATTAGTATTAATTTTGACCCATACAGATGAATTAATTATTTTTACAAATTATTATTCACGTCATGAGCCATGAGCCATGAATCATGATCATATCTTACAAAAATACTAATTTCTTTTTATTACTTTTATATTTTTACTCACACTTTTTTTATAAAAAATTTCGTAATTTACATTCAATCATCAAATAGTCACATAAACCAACATGAACACATCCAAATCAACCAAACATCGTTTTAAATTCATATTTCATGAAAATATAAATCACTACCATGACTCTAAGGTTAGTTGTTGGAACTTGTTTTACCATATCTAAATTTGCTAACATGTATGTTGATTATAGAACTATAATCTAACATCCTACATATGAATTTCCTAATATAATGAATTAAATACATATAAAGTTATAGAAAACTTTACAGTGGTGGTAACAGAATATAATGTTGTAAATTGTTGTGCTCCAATAGAAATATCAAACCAACAAAATTACAAGTTAATGATAAATAATACAAAAGACAAAATCACGGATTAAATAATGTTACAATACTAAACAAAATATACACATAAAAAAGAGAATAGAGATGAAGAGAGGGATTACAACTCAAACCAATAAGCTACACATGAAACACAATATATAAATAGCATAAATATAAAGGAGATGTGAGAGCAATCTCAACACCACATACACCACAAGTGTATAATAGGGGAGTCACAAAACTTGAACAAGGTCTTACACCTTTGTCCAAAAGCTTATTTCCCCCTACCACAAGCACTTAGGGAAAAGAAAAGAATGGAAATAGCTTTCTGGATTTATTAAGCCTATAATTTTTCTAGCAATGTGCTCTCTTGATAGAAACTTGTTGTCTTACAAAATGAACTCAACACCTCTATTTATTCTCTTTACCACATGGCTGTTACTTTAATTGGTATTTAATGGGAGAAAAACGTTGGACAAGAGAGTTGGAAATATTCTCAATCAATTCATGTACGTTTATGGACGTTTTCAAAAACTTGCTCCAGGTGTTCATAAAATAACCATAAAACAACATAAAAATAACCATTAAACAACTATTTCCAGATTACTCAAAATTTAATTGTTGTAACTCCTCTCCGAGTTAAATCTTCCTCCAATGTCCCAATACTCATTTAAATGATATAATTGAGTATTGTAACAGTTTCGAACAACAATAAACTTATCCCATGATTACCATAACTTCCATATGTAATAACTCACTTAATTACATGTGATCCTTAAATTACAATCTATTTTTAGATTTGTAACTCCTCATATACTATAACTTTTATGTGTATTATTACTATAACTTCCATATGTAATAACTCACTTAATTACAATCTATTTTTGTCGCCCCTAAAAACATAGAAAATTGCCCCTAATAACTATTAGAGGCGACAAGTCGCCCCTAAAAAGTCGCCTCTAATAATTCGCACCTAAAAGTACTATTAGGGGCGACAGAAAAGTCACCTGTAAGTAGGGGCGACATTATCGCCCCTAAAAAATCGCCCCTTAAATCCCTAAATGTCGCCCCTAAAAAAGAGTGCCATAAGTCAAATTTTGACTTCACCTTTGTCGCCCCTAATACTTTTTATATTAAAAAAAATAATTTTTTATATTATTATAAATATTTAAATATATTTTATAAATGACAATCAAAATGGTATAAATAGCATAAATATTTATATGAAAAAATAATATAGATGTGATAACATTAATATATTAATAGTATAAATATTAATATAAAATGTCATTAATTAGTACAATAATATAATTTTAAAAAAAACTTATTTCTTACAAACAATATTACTATTATTAAAAAAAAAATAAACAACAACATTATTAAGATAGTTTAAATAATAATAATAATAATAAATAATACAAATGAAGTGTTTTTTGTTGTTGCTGTTGTAACATAGAAATAAAATTTTCCGCATCTCTTATTCTCATCGAACTCTGCCTAAGACGGTGGTTGAGCTGCCAGTAATGTTTGCAGTGTTGTAGCGACGACTTGATAATTAAGTCTTCCTAAAATAGAAATATAAAATAAGAAAGAAAATAAAATAGAAGACTTCAATATATATATATATATTAAAATAAAACAAAACTAACATGTTAAACTGAAATAAAAGTCCCCAATAAATCAAATTTGCCCTAAAATAAGTAATATGTGTGACTATTCAATGGTTACATTTTTATATTGTAAACATATGGTTACATTTTGTTTTTACATGTAATAGAAGGTTACCAATAGGTAAAAATTCCATTTTTAGAATTAATTAATTATAATTAATTATTTTTTAAGTAATTAAATAAATATTTAAGAAAATATTTTTTAGCATTTAAATTTATAAATAATTTTTTTTATTTATATATAAATCCCTTAGCTTAATTATTTCAACAATTAAACTATTTAATTATAATATTTATAATTTTTTTTTATAAAATTAAAATTATTTTTATATAAATTAAAATTTTGTGCTTATAATGAATTTTTTTTTTACAAGAACACACCCTCCTTCTTTTTTGAAGGATGTGTCCTTATAAATTAAAAAACATGATGATATTATATTGACACTTAATTAAAACCTAATTAATCTTTAAAGTCTTGATTTTTATTTTTTTAATTATAAATTCTAATTAACTAAAGTCTTACTCGCAATTATCCTCTTTCATTCACTCTCCACCACACTTACATCGAAAATGATTGACAACGAAAACATAGAACCTATAGCAAATTTGTCTGAATATGAAGATAATTTTTTTCATTTCATGAGTTTTGTGAAAAAGATATGTGAAGAAGATGTGTCTGACATGAGTAACAGTGGAATTGAGCATGACATTGAAGATGTTAGCCATGAATGGATTGATCCCTGATGTAGCTATTTGGAGTGATTTTTTAAATTTTTTGCAGATTGATAAAAATTTAGAAGACTATATAAGTCCATCCACACCTGTAGATTAGGATGTGTTAGACAAATTTCTCTTCTCTTATGGACAACTTTAAGCAACTAATTATTTTAGCATTGCATTTGGGAGACAAACCTTTTGGATAGCTAGGACAAGGAATATTAGAACTTTAACTTTTTTGCCTGTACATAATAAAATACTATTCAGCCAATTGAGCCCGAATCTTTAATCAAAATTACATTGAAAGGCACTCAATAATGGAAACTAGTTCTAGAAAGAAAGTGCTAGCAGCAACAATAATATTTAAAATTGACTCCCATTCCTATGGCACATTATCTTGCAATCATAAACTGTACCCAAGCTGGATCGATAAAAAAAACATACTTTTCAAGCACACATAGTTGATGATGAAACAAATCTAAACAAGAATAAGATAACAAATATAGTCAGAACCCAGATAAAGTACAATATTGACAATACAAGAGAGGATATTATTAAGATACATTGAAATACAAGAAGTATAATAAAGTGTAATCATTTTAAATAAATATTATAAGTATAATAAAATTTTAATTATGAAATTATATGTGTATAATTTTAAATTATTAAGAGTTTTGTTATAAAAATTAAAATAATATAAGTGTAAAAAAATAAATTGCTAAAAGATCCTTATTTAATAATAAATTGTAAAAAATTAATTAATAATTATACTTAATTTAATTTTAAAATATAATTAATCTTAATTAAAGTTTTAAAAGGAAATAAATTAACAGGTTAATATCAGGTTACAAGTTATTTTTATTTTTTTTATTTAATTTCCAAATTAATCACAACCATTTAATAGTAATTCAATGGTTAATTAAAATGTAACCATGATAGTTACAATAAAAATGTAACCATTGGAACCTCCTTCATTACTATATAATTAATAAAAGTTAATTACAATATAAAGCATATGTAAATAAAAGAAATGGGCTTACTAATACGATACATTATTATATTTTTAAGTAAAAAATGCAAGTCTAATACCATACAAATATTAACAAAAACAAACATACAATAAAAAAAATTACATTTTTCACAATTTCTCTTACTTATTTAAGAAAAATGAAATTATTTGTAAAGTCTTTTTTTGGCAAGTTAGTTGACAAAATAATTTTTTCCATTTATGGTAAGATTGCTATGCATTCATATTCGATTTCTTGCCTTATAAATTCGGATTGTAGTTGCCATTTTCCTTGTTTGGAAAGTTGCACTTTCAGCTGAATTTTCCTTTGTTGAAAACTTCTCAAAAGAGAAGGAATTCTCTTTTGGAAAGTTGTCTTTTTGAGGGAAACTTTGATTATTGCCTTTTCCTTATTAATTTCGATTGTATCTTGATACAATCAGAATATCTAATCTGTTTTTGGCAGGAATCAAGCATTGATAGAGGATCGGACCCGATTTTAGCAAGTTTTCTAGTTTACGAGTCGAATCGCTGTCACGTCGACATCCGAATCTCATGTAGCAGATCGTGTTTTCTTAGGAAAGTTTTTGTACAGCTGCTAATTCGAACTTGTGGTTGCCTCTTTGGTTTCTATGTTCTATAAATAGAGCCTAGAGAGCAACCATTCGAATTACCTCTTCCATTATTCATTTTCTACATTTATCTTTTGAGAGAAGAGAGTCTTTCTTTGTTTTGTGAGAGCCTAGTTGTTCATCTAGGTTCTAGTTGTTCTATTTCTGTTCTTACTCTATCCTAGAGGTTGTGAAGAACTACTTGACTGAACAAGAGATTGGTCTTCGGGAGAAGACTTGATAAAGCCTTACTTCGGGAGGAAGTAAGCACTTGGTCTTCGGGAGAAGACTTGTTGAAGCCTTACTTCGGGAGGAAGTAAGCACTTGGTCTTCGGGAGAAGACTTGTTGAAGCCTTACTTCGGGAGGAAGTAAGCACTCACACTTCAAAGACGAAGGGAGTTCGGGCTTGAAGGTGTTTCAAGAAGTCAGATTCATAAAGTGGATTACAAAGGATTGCGGCAATACTTTAGAGGGAGTCTAAACTTGTTTTAAGTCAATTGTCTTTGTAATTTTGATACTTTATTAATTGATTTCATTCTCTGGGCGTGGCCCCGTGGACTAGGAGTGTTCGGGAGAACACTGATACCACGTATAAATCTCTTGTGTCAAGTTATTTATTTTTCTGCAAATATTTTATATTCTCGCTGTTCGGTTTTCTTTGTAGCAGAATTACTTTCTGCTGCTGCAAACGCGTACAGTTTTTATATTTTCTTATATACAACTGACATTTGCAAAAACACGGTTTTTCAATTGGTATCAGAGCGGGACACTAAACTCTTAGTGTGGTCCTATAACGTTTTTGTGTTAAAATGTCATTTTTTGCAGAAGGAAGTTCTATTTCTAGACCACCATTGCTTAATGACTCTAACTATCCTTATTGGAAAGTTAGAATGAGAGCCTTCATCAAATCTCAAGATGAGAAAGCTTGGAGAATGGTTCTTTTAGGTTGGTCTCTTCCAGTTGAGACAGATTCTTCAGGTAATACTATTATAAAATCTGAACTGGAATGGTCTATTGAAGATGGTAAACTTTCTGCCTACAATAGCAAAGCCTTGCATGCTATCTTTAATGGTGTAGGTGAGGGTTACATTAAACTTATATCATCTTGTGTTTCTGCTAAGGAAGCTTGGGAGATCCTTCAAACTCAGTTTGAAGGAACTTCTGATGTGAAAAGATCTAGATTTATCATGCTTCAAACTAAATTTGATGAGCTTAGAATGTCTGATAATGAAACTTTAACTGAATTTTATGAAAAATTATCTGACATTGCTAATGAATATTTTGCTCTTGGAGAAAAGCTTGATGATTCTGTTCTTGTGAGAAAAATTGTTAGAGTACTTCCAGAAAGGTTTGATACTAAACTTTTGGCAATGGAGGAAGCTAAAGATTTTAGCACTATGAAGGTGGAAGAATTGATGGGTTCCTTACGTACTTTTGAATTAAATCAACAGATTAAACAAAAGGACAAACCCAAATCCATTGCTGATAAAGGTAAAAGTATTGCTTTGAAAGCTGCTGATATTGAAAATTCTGATAGTGAATGTGATGATGAGATTGCTTTATTAACTAAGAATTTTCAGAAATATATGAAAAAGATGGGAAACAAAAAGAATATTTCGAAAGGTTCAAAAGGTAATACTTTTATTAAACCATCTGTCTCTAATAAAAAGGGAATTCAGTGCAGGGAATGTGAAGGTTTTGGGCATATTCAAGCTGAGTGTGCAAACACTTTGAAAAAGAATAAGAAAAGTTTCAATGTCACTTGGAGTGATGATGAAACCGAAAGTGATGAAGATAATGCTGAAAATGTTGCCCTAACCTCTGTTATGACTAATGTGTTGTGTGATTCACAGGTGAAAGCTAAATTGGTATGTCTGAATAATACCACCGAACAAGAGGAATCAGATTCAGATGAGTCTGAAATCTGTGAAGAGTCTCTTGCTGAATCATACAAAGTCATGTATGAAAAATGGATTCAGGTTGCTTCTGAAAATAGAGAGTTGAATAAATTGAATAAAAAATTGTCTCATCAAATTGAAATGTGTGAATTGAAAATAAAAGAGTATGAGACAAGTGTTTGTGATAAAGATGAAAAAATTACTCTCTTAAAGAAGGAACTTGAAAATTTTAAGAAAAATGTTCAAATGCTTAACCCTGGATCTTCTATTTTTGAACAAGCTCAGAATGCAGGTCAAAGAGGTTTCGCAGGTCTTGGTTCAAATGGAATGGAGAGTTCTGGAGTCACGAAGTTTGTAAAATCCAGTGTTCCAACGAACCACTCTGAGGCTACAAAGTCTGCTGTAACAGTTTCACAGCCTGTCGCAGCAAGAGCAGTTTCTGATGCTGCAAAATCTCCAGGATTTTCGAAAAGAGTAAGATCTCAGGTAAAAAGATTTGTTCCCACTTGTCATTTTTGTGGTAGAAAAGGACATATCAGACCTAAATGTTTCACGTTGAAAAATCTGTTTAAAACAAATTATTTTGATAATTTGGAAAAATCTCAAAAGAAACATAAAGGTTTGAAACAAATATGGGTGAAAAAGAATTGTCTAGCTGGTTTTTCTGATAAAGCCGTCGCATCTCAAATGTGGTATTTTGACAGTGGTTGCTCTAGACATATGACAGGTGACAATGACTTTTTGACTAACATTCGGCCTATGCAATGTGGAGAAGTCACTTTTGGTAATGGCCTATCTGGAAAAGTTGTTGGTATGGGAACTCTAAATTTTGAAGGGTTACCTAGACTGAAAAATGTGATGTTAGTTGAAGGACTGAGGGCTAATTTACTTAGCATCAGTCAAATTTGTGATCAAGGGTTTACTGTTTCTTTTGATAGTGATCATTGTTATGTTCTGAATGATGACAATGAATGTATCTTGCAAGGTTTTCGATCCAATGATAACTGTTACACTCTAACCCCTGTGTTTACCTGTCATTCAGCTATCAACAACACCATAGATCTGTGGCATGCCAAGCTTGGGCATATTAATTTTAAAAACCTGAAAAAATTATCAAATGCAGGTATTGTTCGAGGTCTTCCCAAGCTTGGTAAGGAAAGTGAAGGTAAGTGTGAACCGTGTCAACTTGGGAAGCAATTAAAAATCACTCACAAGCCTGTGTCTGATATCAATACCTCAAAAGTATTGGAATTGCTTCACATGGATCTTATGGGTCCAATCCAAGTTGAAAGTTTGAATGGTAAACGATATATCTTTGTGTGTGTTGATGATTTCTCTCGTTTTACTTGGGTAGATTTCTTAAGAGAAAAATCTGACACTTTTGATGCCTTTAAAACTCTTTGTCTGAGATTAAGAGTTGAGAAAGGTTGTAACATTGGGAAAATTGTTCGAATTCGAAGTGATCATGGTAAGGAGTTTGAAAATTCTGTGTATGATGATTTTTGCAAGTCTACAGGTATAACTCATGAATTTTCAGCTCCCAAAACTCCTCAACAAAATGGAGTTGTTGAGAGGAAGAATCGAACATTGCAGGAAATGGCAAGAGTGATGTTAAATAGCAAGAAGTTGACAAAGCGCTTATGGGTTGAAGCTATTAACACAGCTTGCTACATAATAAACAGAGTGTTTATTCGTCCAGGTACCTCAAAAACATCTTATGAAATCTGGAAAGGTAAGCGCCCCAATGTAAGTCATTTTCATGTTTTTGGATGTGTGTGTTATGTCTATAGAGATCGTGAGCATATTGGTAAATTTGATGCTAAAAGTGATGTTGGTGTGTTTATTGGATATTCCTTAAACAGTAGAGCTTATCGTGTTTATAACATGAGAACTCAAACTGTTTTGGAATCAGCTAATGTGGTTGTTGATGATTTTAGAGATTTTTTAGAGTTTTCCACAGAAGCCAAGATAGATAGTCTCATGGATGCTCCTCGGAAACGGCAAAAGCGGATCCCGATGCGGCGGGAACCCATTTCGATGCCGCAAATGACGAATCTGCTACGCAACCGAAACCGGAGAACCGTAACCGTCTATCTTGACTCATCCAAACATCATCACCGATTCTATTCGAAAGAACCAAGCACCGAGTCAAATTGAATCATCCAAAAGATCTCATTCTTGGAAATCTGAAGAAAGCATGGTAACTCGCGAAGGTATGTTAATTTAATCAGCTTTCTTTGTTTTGTTTCTCAATATGAACCGAAAAATGTGAAGGAAGCCATGACCTTTGAGGAATGGCTTAATGCAATGCAAGAGGAACTCAACCAATTTGTTCGCAACAAGGTATGGATTTTGGTCCGAAGACCAAAAGGTATAAATGTAATTGGAACAAAGTGGTTATTTAAAAATAAAAGTGATGAGTTCGGTACAATTGTGAGAAACAAGGCTCGTTTGGTGGCACAAGGGTACACACAGGTAGAAGGTATTGATTTTGATGAAACTTTTGCTCCTGTTGCAAGATTAGAATCAATTCGTTTACTTTTGTGTATTGCTTGTATTTTGAATATTAAATTGTTTCAAATGGATGTGAAATCTGCCTTCCTAAATGGTATTTTGAATGAGGAAGTTTATGTTGAGCAACCAAAAGGATTCGAAGATCCTCAATTTCCAGACCATGTATACAAGCTTGAAAAAGCTTTGTATGGTCTGAAACAAGCTCCTCGAGCTTGGTATGAAAGGTTGACTCAATTTTTACTTTCTCATGACTATCACAGAGGTAGTGTGGATAAAACTCTTTTCATCAAGCATATAAAATCTGATTTTATCATTGCTCAAATTTATGTTGATGATATAGTTTTTGGTTCTACATCTAACCATGAAGTGCAGGTATTTGTTGATCAAATGAAAAGTGAATTTGAAATGAGCATGGTTGGTGAGCTTAATTTCTTTCTCGGTCTCCAAGTGAGACAAATGGAAGGAGGTACATTTGTATCTCAAAGTAAGTATGCTAAGAACCTTGTCAAGAAATTCGGCCTTGAATCGGCTAAGCAGGTAAGTACTCCAATGAGCACCACACTGAAATTAACAAAAGATGAGAATGGAGTAAAGGTAGACACTACACTCTATCGTAGCATGATTGGAAGTCTTTTGTATTTAGCTGCTAGTCGTCCTGATATACATTACGGTGTGGGAGTGTGTGCTAGATATCAAAGTAATCCTATGGAATCTCATGTATCAAATTTGTAAAAAAGATTATTAGATATGTTAATAGCACCCCTGATTATGGAATTTGGTACTCAAAAGATACTAATTCAAATCTTGCTTGTTTTAGTGATGCAGATTGGGCAGGCAATGCTGATGATCGAAAGAGCACAAGTGGAGGGTGTTTCTTTCTTGGGAATAATCTAGTATCTTGGCATAGCAAGAAACAGAATTCCATCTCCTTGTCCACTGCCGAAGCTGAGTACATAGCTGCTGGCAGTTGTTGTACTCAACTATTGTGGTTGAAACAAATGTTGATTGATTATGGGTTTGAATTAGGTGTTTTGACTATTTTTTGTGATAATACTAGTGCCATAAATATTTCCAAAAATCCTGTTCAACATTCTAGAACAAAGCACATTGATATAAGACATCACTTTATCAGGGAACTTGTTGAAAATAAATCATTGCAATTAGAATATGTTGATACTGAAAAACAATTAGCTGATATTTTCACAAAGGCCCTAGATGCAAGTCGCTTTGACTCCCTCAGAAAGTCTTTGGGAGTTTGCATTGTTTAATTTTATCATGTTCATAATTTTTGTACAATAGTGTTATGTGATTCTTCTCTAGCTTTTAATCTCCTATCATTGTATTTTGACAAATCATGTTTATGCTTTTGGATTATCATCAGTTAGGATCTCATTCTGATCATACTTTGTGATGTTGTGTTAAAAGGTTCATGTTACTCTTTATTTGTGTCTAGGATTAAATAATGTACTTATACAGAGTTGAGCAATTTTTGTTTCAGTCTTGTAAGGCCCCTTGCTGGAATAGAGCTACCCATACTGAGGTGTGAAAGCCATCTGTTGAGTAAGCTGGAACATTGTAATTAGCAACTATGATGAGGATGCACTACCATAGAAAAGGGCTACCTTCAGTATGGTGTGAAAGCATCCAGTTGCGGGATCAAATTGAAAAAGGCGAAAATGAAAAATCTTACCAAGGACAATGATCCTATTTTCACTGCACACACTTATGTCTGACAAGTGTGTTCAAATTTGTAAGTCTCCTCTATTAATATTAAATTGATAATCATGGTTCACAATTTTTAGTAACATGCATATCTTTTTCCTCAACATCAATTAAGTATGATTTGTCCCTGAAATACTGATTAGTTATTTTCTTTAAAAGCAAAACGTGTATTGTATTTTGTCAATTGTCAATGATATTTGATTTCTTTGCTTGATTCGAATCACATATATCTATTGTACACATTGTATTTTATTTTCGGTTTTAATTTAAAAAATATATATATAAAAAAAATTAATAAAATAATAAAAAAGAGGGAGGCGAGTGACTTGCTACATGGGTTAAGGAAACCTTGTGCCTAAATGGTAAGTATCAACATTCATTCTTCTTTGATTTATTTTTGATATGTTTCCATTTAAAGATTGATCTTTTATATGGTAATGTGTCTTTAATCTTGAAAGATTGACTTATTTTTGGAAATATTGTTGGTAATTCTAGTTTCCTTTTATTTTATTTTTTAAAAAAAAGGGGAAAGAAGTTGCAAGGAGTGGGCAGTTTCCTTTTGTAATCGTGGGCTGGTGGTTTCTCAAATATGTTGAAATTGGTTTCCTTTTTGCTAAACTCTCCCATGTTTATTTCAACCAATTTTTGTCATTCACTCTCACCACCTACCCGATTCTATTTCTTTGTCTCTCTTGCTTGTTTGCTGTTCATTGTCTCTTTCAGATCAAAATGGTGAGAACAAAGAACCTAGGGCATCCCAAAAAGGAAAATGGTGGAATCTAAACAAGCCCCCTCAAATGCTCTTCTTGCTGCCATGGAGGAGGTTCAGCAAGAGATGTCCAAGCAGTTGTCCTCATTGATCAAGCTTTATGGGGCATAAGTTTTCTTTCTTTTTGTTTTTGTTGGACATATTTCTATATTTTCATTTCTTTTTGTCTTTGGCCCTTATAGATAAACAAAAAGGGGGAGTAATTGTATACTCAACTGTCTAGGGGAGTTGAGGTTTGTGTTTGTGTTCATCTTTGGTCAAAGTTAGCTGTTTATTTTGGTTTAATGTTGTGCTTCTCAGGGAGAGTTTTTATGTTTATTCTGCTAACTTTGTTTTGTAGGTGTTTGTTAATTAATAATATTTTGATTATCTAAAGTGCCAAAGGGGGAGATTGTTAGGTCCTTTTTTGGCAATTTAGTTGTCAAAATATTTCTTAATTAATGTGCATTTTATTGAGCATTCAATTTGTTTTTATCAACTCTAGACCCTTTTTCCAGGGGGAGTTGTGTTTGGTACTTGTGAACTTATTTGGATTAAAAGTTAGCATGCTGTTTTGTTGTTTTACAATTTCGAGTGTGTTACTCAGGGGGAGTTGTTATTTGCTCTTGCTAACTTTAACTTGCAGGTACTTTATGTTAAAAATTATTTTGTTCATCTAAAGTGCCAAAGGGGGAGATTGTAAAGTCTTTTTTTGGCAAGTTAGTTGACAAAATAATTTTTTCCATTTATGGTAAGATTGCTATGCATTCATATTCGATTTCTTGCCTTATAAATTCGGATTGTAGTTGCCATTTTCCTTGTTTGGAAAGTTGCACTTTCAGCTGAATTTTCCTTTGTTGAAAACTTCTCAAAAGAGAAGGAATTCTCTTTTAGAAAGTTGTCTTTTTTAGGGAAACTTTTATTATTGCCTTTTCCTTATTAATTTCGATTGTATCTTGATACAATCAGAATATCTAATCTGTTTTTGGCAGGAATCAAGCATTGATAGAGGATCGGACCCGATTTTAGCAAGTTTCCCGTTTCTGGTCAGATCTGCTACGTCAGCATCCGAATCTGATGTAGCAGATCGTGTTTTCTTAGGAAAGTTTTTGTACAGCTGCTAATTCGAACTTGTGGTTGCCTCTTTGGTTTCTATATTCTATAAATAGAGCCTAGAGAGCAACCATTCGAATTACCTCTTCCATTATTCATTTTCTACATTTATCTTTTGAGAGAAGAGAGTCTTTCTTTGTTTTGTGAGAGCCTAGTTGTTCATCTAGGTTCTAGTTGTTCTATTTCTGTTCTTACTCTATCCTAAAGGTTGTGAAGAACTACTTGACTGAACAAGAGATTGGTCTTCGGGAGAAGACTTGATAAAGCCTTACTTCGGGAGGAAGTAAGCACTTGGTCTTCGGGAGAAGACTTGTTGAAGCCTTACTTCAGGAGGAAGTAAGCACTTGGTCTTCGGGAGAAGACTTGTTGAAGCCTTACTTCGGGAGGAAGTAAGCACTCACACTTCAAAGACGAAGGGAGTTCGGGCTTGAAGGTGTTTCAAGAAGTCAGATTCATAAAGTGGATTACAAAGGATTGCGGCAATACTTTAGAGGGAGTCTAAACTTGTTTTAAGTCAATTGTCTTTGTAATTTTGATACTTTATTAATTGATTTCATTCTCTGGGCGTGGCCCCGTGGACTAGGAGTGTTCGGGAGAACACTGATACCACATATAAATCTCTTGTGTCAAGTTATTTATTTTTCTTCAAATATTTTATATTCTGCCTGTTCAGTTTTGCTGTAGCAGAATTACTTTCTGCTGCTGCAAACGCGTATAGTTTTTATATTTTCTTATATACAACTGACATTTGCAAAAACACGGTTTTTCATTATTAACTCTGATTTTTTTCAAAATAAAAATATATATATATACGAAAATTGCATATAACTTTTTTTCAAAAGAAGAAGAAAGAAGAAAAACAACACAATCTAATTTTTTCTTTTCAATATACATAACACAAAAGTGTTTTTTTTCTTCTACAAACATAATTAGTAAAAAGGTAAAAAATAGCAAAAATACCTCATTACTATTTAAGCTTTAAACAATAATCTTTTGTAAAAAAAAAAAAAACACAAACAAATCATTTAAAAAAAATATACACAAAAATATTCTTTTTCTTAATTAAAAAATCCGATTTTAGAAAAAATAAAGGAAAACATACCTCTTACGTTTGGGATCGCTGGTTGGGGGCAACCTCGGGGTCAAGGTCCTTGGTGAAGGCGGAGACACCGCAACGGAGGGAGCTGGACGGAGACGGAGACGGAGAGGAGGGACGTGGTCAAACAAAGGAGGCGATCAGATTTTTTTTTTCTTGTTGAAGGCTGCCGAAAAGAAAAATAGAAGGAAGAAGAGAATGAAGCTCTAGGGGGGAGCCTTAGGGTTTTAATATGATGAACTTTTAGGGGCGACAAAAGTCACCCCTAAGAGTCGCCCCTAATAAATGGGCTATGTTTAATGACACTTTTAGGAGCAACAAATGTCGCCCCTAATGCCATTAGCTGGAAAAATCCCGCCTAAATGAACGAGAAATTTTCAATTTTATTTGGGGCGACATTGTCGTCTCTATTTATTAAAAGTTGCCCCTAATTATTTACGAATTAAAAATTAAATAAACTAGATTTCTTTAGGGGCGACACAGTGTTGTTGCCCCTAATACCCCTATTATTCGCCTCTAAATTGGTCGCCCTTAAAACTTCAATTTATTGTAGTGTAATCTCTAACCCTTGATCCTTTCTATCACAAAGTATGATCAAGATCTAATCAATTGGATCCTCTTCTGCTGTTGAAATTCTATACTATAGGCGACGGTTTTAAACCGTCGGGTATAAGGGCCCAATAAAAAATTGTTACCTACTTCTTGCCACATTTTCTACGTGCCCACCTACTTCTTTTCTATTTCCCACGTGCCTACCTATTTTCTCTCACCTATTTCTTCTTCATTTCTCACACCCTAAAACGAAAAATCTTATCTCTAAAACCTCACCCACGCCTCCGCACCGTCACCCTCCTTTCTCGTCGTCTCCCTCCCTCTCTCGATCTCCCTTTCTTCTTGTCTTTCTCGTCCATCGATCTCCACCCACCCCTCCTCCGACCGTCGGTCTCCCTCTCCTCTCCGTCGTATACGTCAGACCACCACCACCTTCCGTTGGTGTCCCTCTCATCTCCGTCTCATACGTTGGATCACCACCACCTCGCGTCCAACTCCCTCTCTCTCTCTTTCTCTCTCTCCGAGCTTGGTATAAATATATTTATTTATTTATATACCTTTTTATTTATTATATATATTTATTTTGTTATTGTATCAATTTAATGTGTTTTAAAGTTAGTTGTTATTGTAATAAAATTAATTAGCTGTTTTATTTTAATTTAGGTAAAATTATAAAACTAATGCAGGAAAAAAATGGTAGAAAATACAGATTTTTCTGCCATTAATGGTTTAATTTAATAATGTGTTTTCTCTTTTTTTTTTTAAATTGTCACCTATAGTATAGGGCACGGTTTAAAACCGTCGGGAAGTCCACATATTAGCGACAGTTTTTAACCATCGCCTATTTTGCTCGTATTGCGACGGTCGTATAGGCAGGACCGGCCCTGAAAAAAAAAATGGGCCCAAGACAGTTTTAGTAAATTAAAAAAAAATGGGCCCTTTTGTATATGTATTTTTTTTATGTATGTAATTTTAAATAAAATTAAACTAATATTTAGTAATATAAATACATTCCAAACCAATAAATCATCACATAAATTTTTCAATGTATTACTTAAATATTATACGTCTTGCATTTTTAGATGCAAAAGTATTAATTAAATTTGCATAATTAAGTTTTGCAACTAAATCATGTTTAATGGATAACATAGCTAAACCGCTTAATCTTTCTTGAGACATGGTTGAACGGAGATAAGATTTGATCAAGGTCAATTTGGAAAAACTCCGTTCTCCATGGGCAACAGTGACCGGAATAGTTAGAAAAATCCTATAAGCAATCCAAGCATTTGGATAATTACCATCCACTTCTTTTATATAGCTCAACACATCTATAGCTCTTTTGGTTTCTTTTGGTAGACTTTAACGCAACATATATAACTCTTGGTATAGTTCATCATTGTCAAGGTCTAAAATCTCACCATGCTTCATTAAGTTTGTAAGATTGATACAAAAATTTTTCAAAGTATCATCATCTGCAGACTTTAATTTCTCAAAATCAAACAATAGTCCAAAATTCTCCTCAAAATTCTGAAATTGTTCGAACCTAGTATAACAATAATTATTTTTATTAGTTATTATGGTAGGAAGTGAAATATAATTTTAAATAAAACACTATAAAAGTATGCATACCTGGTTTTAAATGATGAAATATCTTGATCGATTATGCAAAGAAAATAGTCAATTTTAAATGACTCTGCTGCTGATTGTGTCACCCCCTCATTGACACTTTCATCAAATTGCTTTTTCCTGTAAACTTTTCATTTTTCAATAAACACAGGTTCAACTTCCATCATACTTGCAATCTCAGTAGCTTTAGTCAAAGCATTCTCAAAACCAGTTTCTCTATACTTTTGAAGAAATGAAAGTAGAATCTTTAACTCTTTGATAGCAACATCAATTTGCATATCTTCATTTTGTAGGATCTTGCTAACAATATTAACAGCAAACAACAAATCATACCAAATAACCATGCTCACCAAGAACTCAAAATTATGAATATTATATGTTGTTAAAGTCTCAGCATCACTTCTTGTTTTGGCATCTTCATTACTTTCTGCCAAGTAATTTAAAGCTTCTTTTATTTGTGGAGCTTGGAATCTTATTGCTTTAACACTGTCAACAAGACTTTCTCAACACGTTTCTGATAATGGCTTAACAGTGAGACCAGGTACATGATCTCTAAATACTTTCCATCTTTTTGTAGAAGATGAAAATAATGAGTATATTCGTTGTGCCACACCAAAAAAAAGATACAGCCTTGGGACAACAATGAGCCATATCAGAAAGTAAAAGATTTAGAGAATGACAAGCACAAGGAGTGTAAAATGCTCTAGGATTCATTTCAAGTAGCCTAGTTTGTACACCTTTATTCTTTCCTCTCATATTAGATCCATTGTCATATCGTTGTCCTCTTATATTATCAACATCAAGTCCAAGAATATTCAACGCATCTAAAAGTTCATTAAGCAAACCAAGCCCTGATGTGTCATGAACTTTTATGAATCCTAGAAAATACTCATCAACAAATATTGGACTTTCTGAAACATTCACACATCTTAAAACAAGAGACATCTGTTCATCATTACTTGCATCATCTGGAGTACAATCTAGTATGACTGAAAAATATTTTTCTTCTTTAATTCTACTAATTATTGAGCTTTTCACCTCAGTTGCCAGTAGTTGTATCATTTTATTTTGAATCTTGTGACTCAAATAATGATAATGAGTCTCACCTCTTAAAATACGACAAACATGTTCTTGCATAGTTGAATCAAATTCAGCAAGTAATTCTATAATTTGTAAGAAATTTCCATTGTTTTTCTCATATAGTTTTTCACGATCTCCTCGAAATGCCAAATTATTTTGCCCAAATCTTTTTACAATAGCAAGAATTCTCTCTAACACTTGTTTCTAATGTTTTTTCTCTTGATTAATTTGTTCTTCTAAACTTGCATCAAAAGTGTACTTCATTTTCAGTCGTTTTTCTAATTCTACCCAACTAGCAATTGACTCAATATGTTGTGTACTTCGTTCATGACTTTTTAATCGATCAGAAATATTATGTCAGTCATTAAAACCTCTCTCAGCTAAAAAACTCACAAGATGCTTCTTTGTTGCAAATAATTTACAACAAAAATAAAATACTTTATCTAAAGAAACTGAATAAATCAACCACTTCCTATCTTGTTTCTCTCCATTTGGTAATTCTCTAATATAATGCCACGAAGAAAAATTCCTACCGAAAGCATCCCTAGTGAACTCATCCTTAATGACTTTTTTTGGACCTCTTTCAACTATAAAATTTGTCATATTAATATGACCAATCCTATCCCAATTTCCTGGATCATCAATATCAAAAGGAAAGTTGAATACACCACTTGAAATTTTCTCATTCACTGTTTGATTCAGTTCTTCATTTTCATTCACATCACTTGAACTTTTCTCATTCTCATTAACAGTTTGATTCAGTTCTTCATTTTCATTCACATTACTTGAAGTTTTCTCATTCTCATTACTTTCAATATCAAATTGATTCTCAATGTCATTCATGACAAAATTGTCTACATTATTTGTATTAAAATACTTACTAAGAGAACCAACCTGACTTTTTTGCAAGACTTATTTCCTTAATTTCTCCTTTCTTTTTTGAGCTCCTGATTTGTATTTGTAATTTCTAATAGGACCCTATAAAAATTGCAAACAAAATTACAATAATATGATATAGACAAGACAATATTTATCTTATTATTACAAAATATATGATATAGCAAAATATATTGTATATCAAAATCATAAAAAAAAAAAAATACAAGACATAAGTCACATAACTTTAGAATTAAATAAAAGGGAACCACTAAAAAAGAGTTTTTTTTTTCTTTTGCAAATAAAATAAAATATGTATATCAATATATGAGCAATGCAATGAAAATCAAATGGTTATTATTTCATATGTGAATGGATTTGTGACTATGAGGGAATCAATAGTGAAAAAAAAATGTTATGTATGAATGAATATAAACATACAACAAACAAATAATATATTATTATATATGATTAATTAGACATTCTAACTATTTTTTTTTTCTTTTCCAGTGGTCTATTTCAATCACTTTATCAACTCTCAACATAAGGAGAATTTCAACATTTAATACAATAATCAAGTCAAACTGAGTTAGGAAAATAAAATTCAATATTCATTTTAATTTATCTCTAATATTTATACAACATCAACAACAACAATAACAACATATAAATACTAAACTAAAATACACAGAACCCTATACTACTACGAAAATTTCAAAGCAAACAAAATAATAATTAAATAGGAAAGGAATTAAATAAATACAGTAATTGATCATAAAAATTAATAAAATGTTAACTTTAAAAAATTAAAAACTTACCATTATAATACAAGGAGATATAAATTGAAAAGATTATTTTTTTTTTCTTATAATAGGAGATAGTTGATGAGTGATGAGAATTGAGGATGAGGAAGATAGTTGGTAATTAATTGTATATTGTAAAGGTGATTTTTATTTTTGAGAGATTAGAAATTTAGAAGAGAAAGAATTTTAGAGAAAGAGCTTGGGGGGAAAGAATGGAATATTGAGAATTTGAGAGAGAGAGAGAGAGAGAGAGAGAGAGAGAGAGAGAGAGAGAGAGAGAGAGAGAGAGAGAGAGAGAGAGAGAGAGAGAGAGAGAGAGAGAGAGAGAGAGAGAGAGAGAGAGAGAGAGAGAGAGAGAGAGAGAGAGAGAGAGAGAGAGAGTGACTTTTCAGTTTTTTTTTTTTTTTCACGTGAAGGTTGGAATTTGGACGGCTGGTGGGTGGTGGAAATATGTATTTGGGCTGGGATGGGCCAGCTGGAGGAAAAGGTGTTAGGCTGGGCCTAATTTTTTTTAAGGCATTATATGGCTTGCTGGTTTTGGTGTACATATTTATATTTTTATTCAGTGATTTTTTTTATTTGTTTTTAGTTATTTTTTGTAGATAAAACTATGCAAATAACATCCTAGCATGAATTTGGTGATCTTCATCATGTGTGCTGGCACAGAAAGACAGGGCTTCAAATATTGTTATGTTGGTTTAGATTCTGATAAATTTTTGTCAATTTATTGAACATTACAGATATTGAGTTATTCCCCTCTTTACTTTTAGGTGAATTCTTGTTTTATTTATGTTCAATTCGCTTTTTTGATTTTTGCTCGAAGTATTTGACAAAAAAAAAAATGGTGGTTTTGGGTTTATTAGGATTATTGTAGTAGGGTATGAACAAAGAAAACCACGTATTATTGAATCTCCGAAGATTAAGTAGCCGAATAGGCTGATGGTGAAGTAAACAGCTGCGTGAAAAACTATGTCTGATAGTTTGCTTAGCTCCACACCAATTTGACGAACTCTTAGAATTGCTTAAAAAAGTATTAGCAAGCAGCCTATACATATGAACAAATATTTGTATTTAATTAAATTATATATTATATTTGTAATTATATCATTTAAAAATCAAAATAAATGAATTTTTGTATTTTTGAAATAATTATATAACTAAGTATACGTGCATTTGCACATAACATTAATCTAGTACATAAATATATAGGAAAATTTTACAACGTATTCTCTTAAAAGGGATATACCGATGCACTCTTATTTATTTCGGTATTCGGGAAAATTTTTTAGTACAACTTTTTTTATGATCGTATACGTTATAGTTATTTAAGATAACATACAAAATTTTGAGATACTTGAAGAAATTTTACACGTTAAAAATTAGGTTCAAACAGTCAATTGCACGCGTAACTCTTTTATTTTATACGCGTGTAAAATAGACTTTTTGAATACTGCTTTCTATATTGTAAATTATTCTATTTTTTTTTTAAAAATTTTACAGGATGTCTTAAATAATTAAATATAACATACACGACTATAAAAAAAAAATTAAACTATTCGAGGAGCCAACAGCCAGCAAAGACAACAACTCATCAAACAGTTTATTAGAACTCAAGATGTTGGGTTTGTTGGGCTTCTCGAAACAAGGGTCAAGGTTCATAAGATTGGAACGTTGTACCTCAATGTGTTCAATGGTTGGTGCTTCTCCACTTATATAGCTTGGCACCAAGGAGGAAGAATTGTTATAGCTTGGAACCCACTCCAATTTATTGTTGACAAGTGCACAAGCCAACTTATACACCTGAAAATTTCAACAATAGATGGAAGCTATAGCAGTTTTTTGACAGTTGTTTATGGCTTTGATGACAGTAAGGGGAGATTGGATTATGGAAGAATATTTCCTCTCTAAAGACAAAAGAAAATTGGTTGATTATGGGAGACTTTAATGCTATCGTTGCCAAGGAAGAAAGGATTGGTCACAGGGTGGAATATCAAACAAAAATTGAATTTATAGAATGCCTGCAACACTCCCAATTGGAAGATGTCAGGGCCTCTGGGTGTATCTACACTTGGTCCAATAAGCAACATAGTCAGGATAGAATCTTTTCAAAAATTGATAGAGTTCTAACCAACCATGCTTGGCTCGATTTCTACCCTAATGTAGAAGCTCTATTTGTAAATGAGGGGACTTTTGATCACACACTAGGGATTGTCTCTATTTCCTAAATGGAATTGTGGGAAAAAAAAACTTTTTAAGTACTTTCGTATGTGGAAAACACATCCAGAGTACAATGGAAGGGTTGCTAAAGTTTGGAGGAAGGAAATAAGAGGCACCAACATGTACCAGATAGTTTGCAATCTAAAGGCTTTAAAACCTATCATGAGAGAGATCAATCAACAAGGTTTCTCTGACCTGCAAACTGCTTTTATACAGGCCAAAATAAAGCTAGAAGAAATCCAGGAAATGCTACAAAGAGATCCCCTAAATCCTATGTTGCATGATCAAGAACTTGCTGCAAGGACTGAACTATTAGCTGCACAGCAAAACTATCAGTCATTTCTGCAACAAAAGGCCAAAATCAACTGGATCCGAGATGGAGATAGAAACACATCCCTATTTCATGTCGGTATCAAACAAAGAAACAGGAAAAATCAGATCCTATCAATTGAAACTGATGATGGAACAAGGGTTTTCGAACCAGGGAAAGTCACAGAAGCCTTTATCTCCTACTACAAGACCCTACTTGGCTCTAAAATGGAAAGCAGAAAGAAGGTATCTAGCAAGATCCTGAGTAGAGGACTTGTACTAACTACTGAACAGGCTGCTATGCTAACAAGAGATTTTACTGGTAAAGAAAGTTGTGTTTGAGATTCCTGGGAACAAGGCTCTAGGCCCAGATGGATTCTCAAGTTTCTATTTTTAGGATAATTGGGAGCTAGTTGGAGAGGATGTTTATAGGGCAGTAACCTCCTTTTTTGATTCAGGCAAGATTCTTAAGGAAATCAATACAACTGTCCTAACAATGGTACCTAAGATGAAATGTCTCAACACTGTCAAGGATTTTAAGCCAATAGCTTGCTGCAATATTATTTACAAGATTGCAACTAAGCTCTTGTGTTCTAGAATCAAATGTATTCTTCCTGAGTTGGTAAGCTCTCAAGGGGGTTCATAGAAGGAAGATTCATTGGACATAACATCATGATATTTTAGGATCTAGTAAGGCACTATGGAAGGAAATCAAACAAGCCTAACTGCATGATCAAGCTTGATCTTCAGAAGGCCTATGACACTATTGAATGGGATTTTGTGGAGGAGATGTTACATGGGCTTCAGTTCCCAAACTCATTCATACAAACTGTAATAAATTGTGTGAGAACACCTAGGTTTTCTATTATATTTAATGGCTCTGTGCATCGGTTTTTTGAAGCAAAAAGGGGACTAAGACAAAGGAACCCAATGTCTCTTTTGCTTTTTGTCCTTGGGATGGAATACCTATCAAGAATTCTGAAGGAAGTTGGTAACAAGAGGGACTTCCAGTTTCATGAGAGATGCTTTGAATTGAAGATTAATCATATTGCTTTTGCAGATGATGTTATGCTGTTTTGGAAGGGGGAATTCAAAAGCATCTACTACATGTTACATGGACTGAAGTTGTTCTCCTTATCATCTGGGTTACAGCCTAAACCCCAAAAGTCAGCAATCTACTACAGCAACATGCCTAATGAGGAAGTAAATAGAGTTCTTGCAGCCTCTGCCTTTGCTTTGAAAGAAATGCCTTTTACTTATCTAGGTGTTCCTTCTGTGCTAAAAGAGCATCTGGAAATAAATGTACTGCCCTTGCTGAAAAAAATGACAGCAAGGATAAGAACATAAAGTTCAAGAAACCTCTCTTTTGCAGAAAGAGTAGTTCTAGTTAACTCTGTTCTCATGGCCATACATGCATAAATGTGTTAAGTGATGCTTTTACCCAAGAAAGTTGTGAGAGGAACCTAGAGTCGATTTGCAAAGCATTCCTTTGGAAAGGTTAAGCTATCTCAAATGGACCTAGACTGGTAACATGGGATACTCTTTGTCAAACTAAAACTGCAAGTGGTATTGGCTTTAGGAGGATCCAAGAGTGGAATAAAACAGCTATGGGGAAATACATATAGACAATTTCTCATAAACAGGACAGCTTGTGGTTGAGGTGGATTCATAGTATCTATCTCAGGGACTATGACTGGTGGAGTTACAAGGCTCTAGCACAAAGCAGTTGGTACTGGAGAAGCCTTGTAACCTTGAAGGAGTAGTTCAAAGATAGAGCAGAGCAGCAACTTTTCTTACAGAATTATCAAGTTTCCAAGGGTTATATCCTGCTCTGTCCAGGCCAGACCAAAGTACAATGGTCCCAGCAGGTTTGGGGTAGGCTAAATACCCTTAAACATAATTTTATTGCTTGGTTGGCAATCTAACAAAGGCTCAAAACTATAAAGATAGATTGAGGATAATGGGAATGACAGTAGTTGAGCACTGTGAGTTATGCTTAGTGCATAAAGAAACTGCAGACCATTTACTTTTCGAGTGCACTTTTGCTGCTACTTGTCTCCATGTTTTAAGAGTCTGGTTACAATGGCATGTTGCAGCCAACACACTTCAATGCCTCACCAGGTGGATTGGAAGATCAAAAATCAGCAAGTTCAAGGAAAATGTATTCTCAGCCGCTCTTACATGTTTGATGTACTCGCTCTTACATGTTTGATGTACTCGCTTTGGAGAGCCCGAAATCTCAGTATTTGAGAAAAAACAAGAGCAGATGCAGGGAAGTTAATTGAAGGAGTAAAAAAGGAGGTTGTACAAAGGATTAGTATAGTTTGGCCAAAGAAAGTTAATTCAGAGGATACTAGATGGTTTCAAAATTTGTAAAGAGGAATGTATGTGAAAGTATAGAGTTAATGGAGTATATAAATGTATAGGTCATTTTGTTTATTCTTTTTAGGCCCTAAGGGCTATTAATTTGGTTGTAAAAATTTATTGTGATTAATACAAAATTTCTCTGATTCATCAAAAAAAAAAATTTTAACTATTTTTTTTTTGAATGCCGAAATAAAAAAAAAAAAATTGTAACAATACACCATTTTTTAAGAGTGTTAGTGTAGAAGGATCCTATATATATCATAAATTTTCGGATCTATTTGTGTATTTATATGATTTCCGTCCCAAAAAGTCATACCTAATCCTTTCATTTAATTAAGTATTCCCACGTATATAAAATTCTACATGTCAACATGAAACAACCTTACAAAAAAATTAAAAATAAAAGGACATTGAAAACGATCTCATAAAAAATAAAATAATACTGTTGCGGTATATAGTCATTATTAGGTTTAAGAATAGGTCAAGGTTTTGTTTTTTCAGGTACATGCTTATTACTTAAAACTAATTAAAGCTGATCATTTTTCGGTTGATCATCGATGAATTCTTCATAATAGTATATGTTTCTTTGTTTTATATATTGATTAATTAATTTAGAGTTAAAGACACCTCTTCTATATATTTTATACAGTGGTCATCTAAACCATTGATTATAATATTTAAAAAAAAACTAAACCATTGATTATTAGAGAGTGCTGTTGCAAAGAAACGGTGGCAAACATAAATAAATTGAAATAATTAACTAGGGAAACAAACGCACAGGACATAGTTGTTACTATTAAAATAATTTCGATTTTAGAAAAACTACATAGGACAAATTCTCATGTTGACTTATGTATTGCACACGCATAATATATATGCTAGCTGCAAATATATATATGCATATATATTATATTATATCATAATAAACTCAAAGAAATTATTATAAATATATTGGACATCATTAATGTGAAAATAATCAAAGGTTGTATAGAAAGACTGATCTTCAGGAGATAAGATAAGAAAAATAGCCAGAAAACAGATCTTCTTAGTTGTCATCTTTCTTGGCAAGAAATTCACCTCGGCTTTTAGATCTTTGACGTGAATTCTTGTACGTAGTTGTGTATAGATAATTTTTTCAACATACAATATAATTTTGTTTATTTATTTATAAATTAAATATTTTATTTTTATTAAAAGTAATTGTAATTATAATAAATAATTTTTTTAATAAGAAAGAACTTTTTTATTCAAAACAAACTATAACCACAACAAACCTACCACAACCCCAAAAATCACTACTACGAGAAATGTCACTTTTACTAGCACAGTTCACTACTGTCTTGATAAAAGTAACTTTTACTAATGCATTTTGCAAACTGCGCTGGCAAAAAGGTCAAAGATTTACCAACACACATTTGTAGTGGCTAAAATCTAACTTTTATCACTGCATTTACACGCGCGTAAAAGTCATTTTTGCCAAAGCTTTTTATTTTGTGTTGACAAAAGTTCTAATACCAACGTTGATTTGCCAACCCCTTTTACCAACACATCAAAAGTAAATTCTATTTTACTAACTCAATACTAAACTTTTGCCAGCACAAAAATATACTAGCAAAAGTGACATGTAATGCATCTACCAGCTTTTCATTAAATTAATAAAATATTGGTCAAAGCTATTTTTTCTGCTCATACAAAAACTCAACATTCTAAACTTGACTGCCTTTTTGATTTCAACACTCATGACCTTGGCCTTTTATAAACAAAATTAAAAATACAACCATTATCATTTAACCAAATATAGTACACGATAGTTATAACAATTGAGTTTACGATTTTCCTCTGCAAGCTTTTATGAGGTTCCCAAAACAAGTCATAAATATCAGCAGGCTAGTCGAATTAACCAAGCCAGTTGCTAATCTCAACAACAACCTGGTTTGTAAAAGCATAGTCCCCAAACGGGTGTCTATGAGTCTCTTTAGCATTAGCACACACCGGACAAATATCTGTAGTTATCGAAAGGATTCTGCTGAGATGATCACAAGTTGGAAGTTAGTTGTTGACAACTTGTCAACCAATGAATCTATGCTTCGAAATCACAATCATGTGCCAAACATTATCAACGTAGTTCACTTTCTGAGCTTGAATAAAAGATAAGTAAAAAATTTTAGTTTTAAACTTACCTTTATTATTAGCTTTGCCATAATATTTTTGTCTATAGAATCTCTAAGCCTCAATAGCTTCTTGAAGTACCAACTCACATCATGTTTAAAAGCCGCTGACCAAAAATTTTGATCCTTTAAGTAGATTGCATTGACCCAACGAACCCAAAGGTTATCCTGCTTGCTAGAAATAGCCCAGATATATTTAAGCAATGTTCCATTTCCTGCCCTCCCGAAAGCTAATACCACCAAACTTCTTAGGCTAACAGACTTTTTCCCAAGACGGTAGATGAACTTTGCTCCAGTTACCATTACATCCCTGAAGAAAATTCTTACAAACATTTATCAATGGCTCCTGTAATTTTTTGGGGGAGGATAAACAAGCTCATCCAAAAGTTTCTTATACCCAAGAGCACCGAGTAAATTAATTGTGCCCTGCCTGCATAAGATAAATTCCTGCTAGCCCAGTTATCAAGTTTTTTGTGGACTTCGTCAAGAATAATACGACAATCAGAGACTCGCCATTTCGTAGGTCTAAGCTGGAGTCCCAAGTACTTAAGAGGAAATTTACCCTCTTCCATTTGCAACATATTAAGGATATTACATTTACAATCATCATTAACCCCCCAAAATACACCAAAGACTTGGTTTTGTTAGCCACTAACCCTATTGAGTCACTAAAGATTTTGAGGCCCTCATGTATAAGCCTGATAAAGTTTTCATTACCTTTGTAAAAAATAATTAAATAATCTGCAAAACAAAGATTCACCAGCTTGAGAGACTTACAAAGAGGGTGGAAATCGAAGCCTTTCTCCTTAGCTTTTTGGCTCAATAATCTAGTCAAATACTCCATGATCAAAACAAACTGAAGGGGAGTCATCCCTAATGGTAAGACACCCCTCGCACTTGTCTCCTTTGAGTGAATGGGAGCAGAGACAGAATCCCGACCGGAGTTCTCACTCAAGCCAACAGCCATGGCACATCCGCAATTAGAAATTGCATTCTTATTAGAAGTACTTTTGAAAGCCAAATCGCAAATTGAGATCAAAACAGCATCAGAAATTGCAACTTTTCCAGTAACGAGCGATGATGGACTTGGACGTGAAGAGAGCACCCTCTTACTCACCGAAAGCATATTCGTCGTCGGAAGCCCGCCCAAAGAGTGTTGATGGGGTCCTTCGCCTTTCTTGGTCCCCCTCAACCAATCATAGTATTTCGTATTTCAATATAATAAATTATTAACAAACACCTTATTAAATCAACTAATTAATTATTTTTAAATAACTTTTTTGATTATTTTATTTAAAATATTTAAATTTAATTTTTTTATTTATTTAAATATTTAATTATTAAAAAGTGTTATTAAATTTAGGAAAATATTTGTTTTTACATTAGACAAAATTTATGGATATACATTAAATTTAAGAAATTTTTACACCAAAATTTTGTAAAAAGTGTTATTAAACCTACACACGGTTAAAGCAACTTTTTTTACCTTTTATCTATATTTTATTACACATATACCACATGCACATCACTTTCATGCACCAGACACGTGCAACTCCCTTATCAACCATCAATCAACCCTCAATCACTTCCTTCTCTTTTTTTCTTTTGTTTTTCCTTGATTTCTTATTTCTTTTCAATTTTTTTTTTTTTGAAATAACAAGTAACCTCCATTGTTGAACCTTAACTCCCCACGATTCCTCAACTATTTTTTCCCTCTCATTTTTGTTCAAAATTTTTTCAACTCCCACTAAACCAATCCCATAACCGTTTTCCCTCTTTCTTTTTGTTTCCCAATCTTTATTTAAAATGGTTGTCACCCGTTCTTCCTCATTGTTAATTCCATTTTTGGCATATTTAATTGACAAAAATATTTTATTATTTAATGTATATTTCGGCTGGCATATATTGATTTGGTTTCCATATTTGTGTAAATCAAACTTGAAAGGAAAGTTGTCTAGCTTTCCTATTTTTGGAAAAAAGGTAAAAATGGTAAGTTTGGTTACCCATTTCGTTTTTTATCTAACCAGCTGTTATTCTGATCTTGTGTTGAGTTTCCCATTTTCTAAGATCAGGTTTCTTGAAGAGAAAACCGGAGCTAGACTTTCCTTTTCTATAAAAGGAAAGTTGTAGTAACTGCCCACGATTCTGTAGGTACAGAAACGAAAATTCCTGGACTGATTGAAGAATTATTTTAGGGAAGTTTCTAGTGGGTTGAGGTCTTGTTCAGACCGAATGTAAGCTGTCTATGAGATGTATAATCATTATAAATACATCTTATAGCTGCTAGGTTTTGTATCTCTTTCATACACTTAGAATTGCTTTCATATCTTAAGGAAAGAGTGTCTTTGTTTAGTACCTCTCTTGGTACCTCTCTTGTATCTTTGAATTTCATTCATATCTTTAGAAAAGAGAGTCTTTGATTTGTAGAGAAGAGTTGTTCTACTCTTACTCTGTTTATTTGTTGTTTGTATTGTCTTGAGTCTGTATTCAAGTCTACAACGAAGAAGAACATCAGTGCACCTTCGGGAGAAGGGTATTTACAAGCTTTCGGGAGATTGCTTTTGAGGTCTTGCATCGGGAGGATACAAGCACACAACCTTCGGGAGATGGTTGTATAGGCTTTCGGGAGATAGCCTTTAAGCCTTGAATCGGGAGGATTCAAGCACTCTTCAAGGTGATCGAAGGGAGTTCGAGCACTTGGAGTTTTATCAAGATTCGGTTAGTAGGTGGAATACATCAAGCTTGCGGCATACAATAAGAGGGAGTCTATTTATGCATAAGTCAATTACTTTGTATTTTTGATACCGATCTAATGAATCTTATCTCTGGGCGTGGCCCCGTGGACTAGTAACAATCTGAAAGGATTGTTGAAACCACGTACAAAAATCTTGTGTGTTTTTACTTTTATGCCTTGTTTGTTTTTAAGGTTTCTCCGGAGTTACGAGTTGCATTACGTAACTACGAAAAACATTTTCGATACCGGTTTTATTATTCCGCATTTAATTAATCATTTAATTAAATAATCAACCGGGAATATTAAAATACGGAATTTCATTTGGTATCAGAGCAAGTCACTAAATTCTTAGTGAGATCTTGAGGTTATTCCGTTTAACTTGTTTTGTGTGAGATGTCTTTGTTTGCAGAAGGAAGTTCCATCTCTAGACCTCCTCTATTGAATGAGTCGAATTATCCTTATTGGAAGGTCAGGATGAGAGCTTTCATCAAATCGCAAGATGAGAAAGCATGGAGAGCTATTCTTACTAGTTGGTCTCAACCTACTGAAAATGATGAAAAAGGTAATACTCGGGTAAAATGCGAACTCGGTTGGACCACTTGAAGATGAAAAGCATGTCGGTTATAATAATAAGGCTTTACATGCTATTTTTAATGGTGTTGGTGAAGGTTTTATTAAATTAATCTCATCTTGTGAATGCAAAAGAAGCATGGGAAATCCTTCAAATTCAATTTGAAGATGCGATGTAAAGAGATCACGATTTACCATGCTTCAAACTAGATTTGATGAATTGAGAATGTTAGATACTGAAACTTTAAATGATTTCTATGAAAGATTATCTGATATTTCTAATGAGTTTTTTGCCTTGGGAGAAAAACTAGATGAATCTGTCTTGGTTCGAAAAATTGTTCGAGTTCTTCCCGGGTTTGATACAAAATTGCTTGCAATGGAAGAGGCAAAAGATTTTGGCAAAATGAAGGTTGAGGAACTCATGGGATCTTTAAGAACCTTTGAGTTAAATCAACAAATCAAGAAAAAGAGTAGGCAAAATCTCTCGAATGAGAAAAGCAAAGGTATTGCCTTTAATGCTTCTGAAAATATTGTTTCTGATGATGAAAATAATGATGAAATGGTTCTATTGGCAAAAAATTTCCAAAAATTCATGAAATCTGGTGGAAATAAAAAGTTCGTTTCAAAGAACCCAAAAGGTAACATTTCTGGTAACATTCCCTCTAAACCTTTTCCATCTAACAATAAAAAGGGTATTAAATGCAGAGAATGTGAAGGTTTTGGTCACACTCAATCCGAATGTGCTAATACCTTAAAGAAAAATAAAAAGGGATTGAATATTACTTGGAGTGATGATTCTGAGAGTAGTGAGGATGAAAAAGAAAAAGTTGTCCTAACAAGTGTTTTGTCAAGAAATTTGCAGGAAAAAGGAAAAAGCATTTGCTTGAACAATATGCTGATCAATGACAACAAGGAAGAATCCAGATCCGAATCAGATGAGTCAGAAATTGATGAGGATTCCATGATTGAATCCTACAAGGTAATGTTTGGTAAGTGGTTGGAAACTAGTGCTGAAAATCGCTCCCTGGTTAAAGATAATAAAATTTTGTGTAACAACATTAATGAGTTGGAAGATAAACTCAAATGTTGTGAATCTGAATTGTCTTTAAAAGAATCAAAAATTATTTCTTTAACCAAGGAAATTGATAACATTAAAAAGAATGTTAAAATGTTAAATCCAGGTTCCACCATCTTTGAAAAAATTCAAAAATCTGGCCAAACCAATCATCTTGGGTCAAGGTTATGTTCCAAATCAACCTGTGTCTAATACCACTAATAGTTTTGTTTCTGGAAGAACTGTTTCTACCTCGCATGTTTCTGTCTCGACAGCAAAGCACTCTGTTGCTACAGAAAAGAAGCAGCACGGTAAGTTTGACAATTTCAAAGGGAAAGGAAGACGTTTCATTCCTATTTGCCATTTTTGTGGAGTAAAAGGTCACATTCGACCTAAATGCATAACCATGCATAACATGTTTAAATCTAATTACATTGGAAATAAACATGTTTTACAAAAACAGAAATGGGTTGTCAAAAACAAATGCTTGGTAGGTTCTACTTGTTTTAAAACTGTTGCTTCTAACATGTGGTATTTTGATAGTGGTTGTTCCAAACACATGACAGGTGAAAAAGAATTTCTTGTGAACATAAGACCAATGCACTGTGGAGAAGTTACATTTGGTAACGGTCTTACTGGTAAAGTCATAGGAATGGGAACTCTCAAGTTCGAAGGGCTTCCTAAACTAAAGAATGTCATGTTGGTTGAAGGACTAAAAGCTAATCTACTTAGCATTAGTCAGATTTGTGATCAGGGTTATACTGTGAGCTTTGATAGCAATCATTGCTATGTATATAATATTCTTGATGAAATTGTGTTACAAGGGCTGCGATCTAGTGATAATTGTTATACTCTCACTACGCATGCCACTTGTCATTCTGTCATTGAAAATGTTACTGACCTATGGCATGAAAAACTTGGGCACATTCACTTTAAAAATCTGAAAAAATTATCTGTTTCAGGGATTGTTCGAGGATTACCTAAATTAGGTAAAGAGTCATTGGGAAAATGTGGTCCATGCCAGTTAGGTAAGCAACTGAAAATTTCTCACAAGAGTGTCCCAGATGTGAATACTTCTAGAGTTCTCGAACTCTTGCACATGGACTTAATGGGTCCAATCCAGGTAGAAAGCTTAAATGGTAAAAGGTATATCTTTGTTTGTGTTGATGATTTTTCTCGATTCTCATGGGTGGATTTTTTGAGAGAAAAATCTGATACTTTTGAAGCTTTCCAATCTCTGTGTTTGAAATTACGAGTTGAAAAAGATTGTAACATTGGCAAAATTGTTAGGATTAGGAGTGATCATGGTAAGGAATTTGAAAATACCGTATATGATGAATTTTGTAAAGCTAACGGTATTTCTCATGAATTTTCTGCTCCTAAAACTCCTCCACAAAATGGAGTGGTTGAAAGAAAGAATCGTACTCTAACAGAAATGGCTAGAGTAATGTTGAATAGCAAGAAGCTCACAAAGCGCCTTTGGGCCGAAGCCATTAACACTGCTTGCTATACCATCAACAGAGTATTCTTGCGTCCAGGTACTCACAAAACACCATATGAAATCTGGAAAGGTAAGAAACCAAATGTAAGTCACTTTCATGTGTTCGGATGTAAGTGTTATATTTTACGAGATCGTGATTACATTGGTAAATTTGATTCTAAAAGTGATGAAGGTGTTTTCTTAGAATATTCCACAAATAGTAGGGCATATCGTGTGTATAACATGAGAACCCAAACTATTATGGAATCTGCTAATGTTGTTGTTGATGATCTAAAAGATTTTTCTGAGTTTTCCACAGAAGAACAGATTGAAGATTTGCTTGAAAAGCTTCTTTGAGGAAAAGGAACCCGACGAAGCTTCGAAGCGGTCGTCGAGGTTCTTGTGCGAGAATCTGTTGCTACAGAAAATCCAACAACAAAAGAATCCGAGTATCCTTTAAATTCAATCACTGATCCAATACAGAGGGAACCATCCTCCAGGGTTAAAAAGAATCATCCTTCAGATCACATCCTTGGAAACTTGGATGAGAGCATGGTTACAAGAAGAAAATATGCCAATATAATTCAATTTTTATATTTTATTTCTTCTTTAGAACCTAAATCTGTAAAAGAAGCTTTAATGGATGAAGATTGGTTTTTAGCTATGCAGGATGAGCTTCATCAGTTTGTTCGAAACAAAGTCTGGAAAATGATTCCAAGACCACCGCTTGTGAACATCATTGGAACCAAGTGGATCTTCAAAAATAAGAGTGATGAGTTTGGCACTATCATTCGAAACAAGGCAAGGTTGGTTGCCCAAGGATACACTCAAGTTGAGGGTGTTGACTTTGATGAAACATTTGCTCCAGTAGCTAGGCTTGGAATCGATCGAGTTACTTCTTTCCATAGCTTGCATTCTTGGTATTAAATTGTATCAAATGGATGTCAAATCCGCTTTTTTGAATGGGCGTTAAAAGAAGAAGTGTATGTGGAACAACCTAAAGGGTTTGAGGATCCACATTTTCTGATCATGTTTATAAGTTAGACAAGGCATTGTATGGTCTAAAACAAGCACCACGTGCTTGGATGAGCGTCTAAGCGAATTTTTGCTTTCTCATGATTACAAGAGAGGAAATGTTGATAAAACACTTTTCATCAAAAACATTAATTCGATGTGATTGTTGCTCAAATATATGTTGATGATATTGTGTTTGGCTCTACCTCTAACTACGAAGTGCGGGTTTTTGTTTCCCAAATGCAAAAGGAGTTCGAAATGAGTATGGTAGGTGAACTCACTTATTTTCTTGGTCTTCAAGTTGAAGCAATCGGATGAGGGAACTTTTGTCACTCAAAGCAAGTATGCAAAGAATTTGGTGAAAAAGTTTGGCCTTGAGAAAGCCAAACATACCAACACTCCCATGAGCACAACTTTGAAATTAAGCAAAGATGAACAAGGAGTAAAGGTAGATCAAACTTTGTATCGAAGTATGATAGGAAGTTTGCTTTATCTTCTTGCTAGTCGTCCCGACATTTGCTATAGTGTTGGTGTTTGTGCACGTTATCGAGGCTAATCCCATGGAATCCCATCTTTCTGTGAAAAGAATCATTCGCTATGTAAATAGCACTATTGATTTTGGGATTTGGTTTTCAAAAGACACTAATTCTAACCTGGTTTGCTTTAGTGATGCGATTGGGCGAGTAATGCCGATGATAGAAAAAGTACTAGTGGTGGATGTTTCTATCTTGGAAACAATTTGGTTTCATGGCATAGCAAGAAGCAAAACTCAATCTCTCCGTCCACGAGCAGAGTGAGTACATTCTTTGCGGGTAGTTGTTGTACCCAATTGTTATGGATGAAACAAATGATGGCAGATTATGGGTTTGATTTGAAAACTTTAACCATCTTTTGTGATAACACTAGTGCTATAAACATTTCTAAGAATCCTGTTCAACACTCTCGCACTAAGCACATAGACATTCGTCATCACTTTATTAGAGAGCTTGTGGAAAATAAAACTCTTGTCTTAGAATATGTTGAAACTAGCAAACAAATTGCGTATATTTTTACTAAAGCTCTTGACTCGGTCCGATTTATTTCTCTAAGGAAATCCTTAGGGGTTTGTCTTGTTTAATGCTTTTATTTTTCCATAGTCCTTGATATTTGAGTTGTCTTAGAGTTCATAATGTCTTGTCTTTGTCCTAGAAGAAAATTTCAACCTTATAAGAATTTCAGTCATTATTTTATTGCTAATGTTGTAATATTATGATGTCATACAGGTTTGTCAGGAAAATTGTCCACTCCTCACAGGAATATTCAGGTTCATCAAACAGTGTTATGTAAGCTACCATTTTCGAATGATGTTGTTCAAAAAACTGTGTGTTCAAGCTCCATTGGATGAATAGAGCTACCTATCTCAATGTGTGAAAGCCATCTCTGAGTAAGTTGGAACTATGTAATTAGGAGTTATGTAGAAGATACGCTACCATTGAAAAGGGCTACCATTGAGGTAGTGTGACAGCGTCTCCTATGGGTACAATTTATCAGAAAAAGTCTTTTTGACAAATTGGGCAATGTTCCCTGCTTACACTTTCACACACTAATGCTTGACACAGTTTGTGGTAAAATTTGTTTATTCTCGAAAATGGTGTTATAAAGCTATTACATACTGTTTGATGTGCTTTAATATTCTTGGTGATGGAGTCAATTTTTCCTGTGAACCGGTACGACGTCATTCTATTACTTCATTAGTTTGATAAAATAATTTCTGATTATTCTTATGAGTTTGATTTTTTCATCAGGGACAAAGACAAATGGACATTGTGAATTCTAGTTGCAAAAATATCAAGGTTACTTTATTTTTCTGTCTTTTAATCAAAAAATAAAAAAATAATAAAAAAAAAAAAGGTTCGTGATCGAGTTGTCAAGTGAGCTTTGTTAAAAATGTTGTTATTTTTTTGTTATGTTTCATTATATTCTTAGACACAATTTTTGCTCTTAAGTGGTGATTAGTGCTTTTGTGTCTTGGTGTGTTCTCTTGTTCCTTATTTGCATTTTTTTTTTTTCTTTGGGGGGCATTTTCTGAAAAAATAAAAGAAAAAGGGGGGCATATTTTTTCGAATTCTTTTTCGAATCCTTGTATATTTTTTTCTTTTATTTTCTCATTTTATGGAAACATGTTTTAATTGTATTTATTTTAGAATGTTTCCTTTATTTGTGGAGATTTGGTCTTTTTGGTGTGTATAGGAAACTTGTAATTAAATAATTAATTATTTGTTGGTTTCCTTTTTGGTGGCAATTTCGGTTTTGGTAAGGGCCTTTAAATTCTTAGATTTTGTGGGGATTGTTGGTTTCCTTTTTTCATTTAAGGAAACATTGACCAAATTTTGAAAAAAAAAAATTTTGGTTTCCTTTTTTCCTCTCCACACGTGGGTCAAAGGTAAGGAAGTTACCTTCCTTTTCAGTTTTTCTTTTTTAAATTTGGGCATTTAAAATTGGAAGTTATATATTCTCAACTTCCCATTATCCCACGATCACCTCTCTCTCTCTTCTCTTTTTCTTGTTTTCTCTCAAAGGTCTAACATTGTTCAAAGTAAGAGGGTTTGTGTTCTAGGGTTTCAAAGAAAAAATGGCCAAAACTAAGAATGCCCAACCATCCAAGAAGCCCACTTGTGGATGCGCTCGCTTCACCGTGTCTCACTTTGCGCCGCCTGCTCCAGCAACCGGAGCTTCTGGTTCGTCTTCTGCTCCGACGAAGTCTGCCAAGAAATCGAAAACCCAAGCTCGAAAATCAGTGGCAAAATTTTCATCTCCTCTTGTTGGTGCCTCTCCTATTGCTTCTCCAACACCTGGGTTGGGTGATCATGATGAATCCCATTCATCTGATCACACATTGTCGAAGTCCTCTTCTTCGAATGGTGCTCCTAATGTCGACCAAGCTTTGGTGACTTTGCCCACGGTGAGTTCTCGAACAAGGTCCAAGGTTTCCACTCCTTCTAAGCCTGAAGTGGTTAAACCTAAAATTGCATCTAAAGGGAAAAAGGTGGTTTCTTCATCTTCAAAGGCCAAAAATCTCAAGGAGAATCCCCCTTCGGTCTCTTCCTCGGATTCTGAACCAGAAGAAAGTGAGGAGGATCATGATTCAGAGGGCTTGTCCGATTCAAGTGAAGAGTTTGTGCCCAAAGATCTTCCTATTGTTGATGATTCTGGATCCGAGAGTGAAGAACCGTAAACCGAGCCCGTCACTACGAATGCTGCTCCGGTTGCCTCCCGCTCGTTCCAAAGAAGGATAAAGGAAAAAGGCCCATTGTCTCTAATCCTGTTCTTCCACAGAAAAGAAAGAGACCCTCTGGTATTTCTCTTGATAACTTCAAGCCCCACTCTCATTATTTTTGTTATAATGATCATGCTAGAGATATGAAATTCTATGAGAATAGGAATTTTACTGTGGAGAAAAATTTTAATGTTATTGCTCATAAGCCTTTTGGAGTGTATAACATGTTGAAAGAAAGACAATGGGTAGATACCTTGATCGGTTTTGATGGGTATGTGGATAGAATTGTGAAGGAATTTTATGCTAACATCACTGATGAGTTTCTCGATGAGGACTCTTTCATGTTTGGCAAAGTTTTTCTCAGAGGACACTGGTATTCCTTCACTGTGAAGGATGTTGCTGAGGCTCTCAATTTGCCTATGGGAATTGAGCCAACTGATGTGGAGTTTGATCGTCAAAAGGTGTTCGGTTATCTCTCTGGTGATAATGAAATTGAACTCTCCGACACCATGCATATGTCTCAACTCACCTATCAACATGCTGCTCTCATGAGGTTTGCCCTATCCAATTGGTTTCCTTGCTCCAATCCGGTAAATGTTTCAAATGAACTTGCTTTCTTTTTATATAAAGTTTCAGTTGGTGCTAAAATTGATTTGGCTGACATGATTTGGGAGCAAATTGTCTCTCTTCGAAAGGGTAAGAAACCTAGGCTCAATCTCATTTTTCCTCACTTAATCTATAAAATTTTATCTGATCAAGAGGAATTGATTCTTGAGAATGAATCAATTGAGATGCCTATTTGTTGGAACCACTTTCAAAATTCCCGAGAAGCCTCCTCAAGGAAAAGTTGCTCAAAGAAAGGCTCGGTCCGCTTCCCCGGTCTTACAAATGATCCTGCTTGGATGCTGCTTCCACTGCAGCTCTGCGAGAATGGCAGAATTCAACTTGCGTTTGGGAAGAATGGAAACCAGTCAGGCCTTGCTTCTTAGGAAGATGGACAGCATCATGAAATATTTCCGACCCAATGATGATGAATAAGTGGTTCAATCTTTTATCTTTTGCTTTTTATTAATGTTTATTTGAACTTATGACTTTGTCCATGTTTGTTTTTGTTATCTTTGGCTCCTTGATAGACAAAAAGGGGGAGTAGTATTATTTTTTGGATTCCTTGAACTTTTTGTTACAACTCTGGACCCTTGGTTTTAGGGGGAGTTGCTTGTTTGTGGTTTAACACTTTTCCGTTTAAAAAGTTGTTTGTGGTTTAACACTTTTCCATTTAAAAAGTTGTGTTCTTCAGTTTGCAAGCTTTTTCGTCCAAAAAAAGTTATATGTTTTATGTGTTAGAGAGCTTTCATGCAGGGGGAGTATTTTCTATACTCTTGTATCTTTAAAAAGCTATTTGCTTTGGTTTCTAACACTTGATGCAGGTTTTCTCATAATAAAATGTTTTGTCAATCAAAGTGCCAAAGGGGGAGATTGTTAATTCCATTTTTGGCATATTTAATTGACAAAAATATTTTATTATTTAATGTATATTTCGGCTGGCATATATTGATTTGGTTTCCATATTTGTGTAAATCAAACTTGAAAGGAAAGTTGTCTAGCTTTCCTATTTTTGGAAAAAAGGTAAAAATGGTAAGTTTGGTTACCCATTTCGTTTTTTATCTAACCAGCTGTTATTCTGATCTTGTGTTGAGTTTCCCATTTTCTAAGATCAGGTTTCTTGAAGAGAAAACCGGAGCTAGACTTTCCTTTTCTATAAAAGGAAAGTTGTAGTAACTGCCCACGATTCTGTAGGTACAGAAACGGAAATTCTGGTCGATTGAAGAATTATTTTAGGGAAGTTTCTAGTGGGTTGAGGTCTTGTTCAGACCGAATGTAAGCTGTCTATGAGATGTATAATCATTATAAATACATCTTATAGCTGCTAGGTTTTGTATCTCTTTCATACACTTAGAATTGCTTTCATATCTTAAGGAAAGAGTGTCTTTGTTTAGTACCTCTCTTGGTACCTCTCTTGTATCTTTGAATTTCATTCATATCTTTAGAAAAGAGAGTCTTTGATTTGTAGAGAAGAGTTGTTCTACTCTTACTCTGTTTATTTGTTGTTTGTATTGTCTTGAGTCTGTATTCAAGTCTACAACGAAGAAGAACATCAGTGCACCTTCGGGAGAAGGGTATTTACAAGCTTTCAGGAGATTGCTTTTGAGGTCTTGCATCGGGAGGATACAAGCACACAACCTTCGGGAGATGGTTGTAAAGGCTTTCGGGAGATAGCCTTTAAGCCTTGAATCGGGAGGATTCAAGCACTCTTCAAGGTGATCGAAGGGAGTTCGAGCACTTGGAGTTTTATCAAGATTCGGTTAGTAGGTGGAATACATCAAGCTTGCGGCATACAATAAGAGGGAGTCTATTTATGCATAAGTCAATTACTTTGTATTTTTGATACCGATCTAATGAATCTTATCTCTGGGCGTGGCCCCGTGGACTAGTAACAATCTGAAAGGATTGTTGAAACCACGTACAAAAATCTTGTGTGTTTTTACTTTTATGCCTTTGTTTGTTTTTAAGGTTTCTGCGGAGTTACAGAGTTGCATTCTGTAACTACAGAAAACTGTTTTCAGTACCAGTTTTATTATTCCGCATTTAATTAATCATTTAATTAAATAATCAAACTGGGAATATTAAAATACGGAATTTCACTCATCTCCTTCCCCTGTTAAAAAAAAATCCAAAATGGGTTTGAAATCACTAGCTAATAAAGCTAAGGGAAAACGTCCTATTATTGAGGAGGAAGACTCTGATTTTGCTCCTCCATTAACGAAGCCTGGGAGAGCTCCTCCTAAGAAGAAAACAAAGGTCGGTGTGCAAGAAAAAATTGCTGAAGAGGTTTCTGGGAAAAATGATAATGTTGGTGCTGCTGTTCGAACCAAGGTTTGTTTTTGGTTTCTTTTTCGTTTTCCCCCATTTTGAACATTTTCTTGTAGTTCCATTTAATCGTTTTGTTTTTTTCTGGTTTGTGACATTTTAGGGTTTTCATTTTAATTTTTTTTTTTTTTTTTTGGATTTTTAGGGCTTTAATTTTGTTTGATCAATTTTATTTCGTTCTTTTGTGGGTTTCGCATTTTAGTTTGTTTCTTATTTCTTTCGTTTAATTTTTGCTGTGTTTTATGTTCTGTTTGTATTTCTAGTTTTTTTTAGATATTTTTAAACATTTGTTTCATTTTAGTGTCTCTAATCAGTGGGTTTTAGTTTTTGCCTAGTTTTTTAATTGTTTAATCTGTTTATGTATGATGTGTTTTGGGAATATTATTAGGTATAGTTGTTTGCTGTTCTTTTTTAGGTAACAATTCGATTTTAGATTTTTGTAGTTTATATTCGTAGAGTTGTGTCTGTTTGTTAGTTTGTTTTTAGTTTTTTTTTTTTTATAGTTTATATATTGTTTATTTACAATTTATATTTATTGTTGCCATGTTTGTTATCTTGCAGGTCTGGGATTATAAATTTAGTCCCTCTGATTATTACAGATCCAAACGTGTTTGCACTAGCAATTTTTCTGTTATTGATAATATCAAGAATGATGGATTGATGGTTATTGTTGGGTTGTTGATGACATTCACACACAATAGGTATGTTGTGAAGTCGGGGTCCTTCAGTTTTAGTTGTATGTAGAAATGCAGGCTTTGATCATCATTTATCCTCAATGGTTGATATCCTTCTTTGACTTGATATTTCAGTTGCAAAACATTGTTTTCTTGGTTGCATTCCAGGACCTCGTTCAGCTTCCATTGTAATTATTCATAGTTACAATTGACTGAAATGTAATGTCCACTAGCTTCATAATTTTCATAATTCATTCGATCATCAAATTGTCCATTGCAGAAGACTAGGAATGGAATGTCTTTTTTTTCCTGTGATTTTGAAATTGTTATTAGTGCAAGGCAACGATATTGAAACTGGTTTGATTCTGTTATGAAATACAGTAGAAACTTACTTCTATTTCCTTCCCTTTGTTCAAGTCTTGTATTTTCTATTCTGATTCCTGGTTTAGTTATTTTTATTTATTTTATTGCTGTTAATAAACTATAATAAAACTAAAATGAAACTATTAAAAAACGTTTAAATTTATTTCAGAAACTAACCATTTCTCAAAGTGTTTTCTCCTTTTCTTATTTCAAAAATAAATTCCTACAAAAAAATTGAATTAAACTATTATAAAATGATGATGCAACTGTAAATCAACTTGGAAAACCATAACAATTAATTCTATTTAACATAGTTGTGGTCATTGTGCTTTTTTATCAGTTTTATTTGAATCAGATCAATTTCCAACTATTATAAAATTAATTTGCAACCATTTACATAAATCGTACCTTGTATATCTGCTATTTTTTGGTTCCCGTCATGTGAAATTCCTTCATAATTTGTAAACTATTTTAAAACGATATTGCAACTGTAAGGCAACGTAAAAAAATAAAAACAGGCTTATACGTAACATGTCGTTCCTTAATTAGAATCAGATCTTGTTTATTATTTTTAAGAATCTGAATTGCCTATTGTATACTAGGAATCAACCAGAATGCAACTGTATATGACGTAGATTTATTTTTGAAAAAAATTTCATATCATACCTTGTTTTGGATTTGAGGGGGAGCTCCAAATCTGTTTAATACAAATCTACATTGCTTGAATCTGGATTTTCGATTCTGGAGTGAGTTATTTAGAACGATTAAAACCAAAATCAAATGTTTAATTTCAGTTTCTTCCCAGTTTTTTTGGTTTTTTTTCGTAATTTTCTGGTTAGATCATTGCAGTTCTTTTTTTCAAATCATTTTTCGCAGGAATTTATGGTTGTATTACCCTCGTTTTGGTTTCATTCTAGTTGCGTTGCAGATTTGATCGATGGAGGTATCTTCATCTTCTCCGTTCATTCCGTGCGGCTTAAGGTATAGACGAGGTGGTATTTTTGTAATTTTTTCATTGTGTGATGTATAAATGTTGAATGGGCCGGCCCATAGTAATTTTGTAATATTTTTCCCTTTTTGGAATTTTCCTATTTTTTTCCCTAAATTTAATATATTTTTTAAAAAAAAAAACAGATGACATAATTGAATTAGATTTAATATTTTTTTATTATACTAATTTTTTTTTAATTACATAATCAACTCAACCATAACGTTTTAAGAAGAATTAAACTTACAAGGCAATATACTTATATTAGTACTTAATTAATTAATAATTTCAAGCCTTAGCGACCAGCTTCAATACTGGTACTTATGAAAGGGTCGCCGGAGCTAACAGAGGGTGTGGAATCCGGAATATGATAAGTGGGAACAGGCATATTCATCGGAAGATTAGGCCACGTGGCCTCAAAGTTGAGAACTTGAATAGCTTGTCTGATAGATGGTCTCATGCTCCGATCAGGGTGAGCGCACCATAAACCAATTATCATCAAACACTCCACTTGTTTTTGGTTGAAATCTTTTTCCATTTTCTCATCCATAGCTGTTATAAGCTTTCCTTTCCCATAAAGATTCCAAACCCATTCAACCAAACTTCCCATTTCATCATGATCTTTCTCCAAATGACTCACTGCTTTCCTTCCCGTGGCAATCTCCAATGCCACCACTCCAAAGCTATACACATCAGATTCTTTGCTAGCTCTCCCTGTGCTTATATATTCGGGTGCCAAGTAACCCAATGTTCCAACCAACCCTGTTGTTTGGGGACCAAGCTCATGATCCATTAACCGAGCTAACCCAAAATCACCAAGCTTGACATTGAAGTTGGAGTCTAACATAATATTACTTGATTTGATATCTCGATGAACCACACAACGCTCCCATTCCTCATGAAGATAGAGAAGAGCAGAAGCTAAACCAAGAGAAATCTTGTACCTTACAGCCCAAGGAACAGGTGTTCTCTTGCCAAAGAGGTGAGAATCAAGGCTACCATTTGGCATAAACTCATAAACAAGAACAAACTCATTCCTATCATGACACCATCCCATAAGTTGAACCAAATTCCTGTGTCTCAATTGACTAATGATCTTCACCTCTGTCAGGTATTCTTTTTTTCCTTGCCTTGACCCTCTTGAAATTTTCTTAACTGCAACAAAGGCATCTAAGTCTGGTAAATAGCCTCTGTAAACAGCACCAAACCCTCCCTCACCTAATTTTCTTTCATCTGAGAAGTTATTGGTTGCCGAAGCAAGATCTTTGTATGAAAACCTTTTTGGCCCTGCTCCTCTTTCAAGGTCATCATTGTTTATTGAAATTAAATTTCCTTCCTTTTCTTTATCTTTCTGTTTCTCCTTCTTCTTTTGTTTTATTCTCCAAAACAATAGAAGTGACAAGATCAAAGAAACTATTAAAACACCACTGGCAACTGTCAATCCAACTATTAGTCTTACTCTTTTTGCATCTGATTCTTTGACTTCTTTGACATCCAAACTTGAGCTGAATTCCCATGAATTAAGAACAGTTCTTTCCCCATATATTCCTGTAGCAGCAGAGAAACCAACCATTACCCATGAAGGCAAAGCTTGCTTCAAATCGACTATGTAAGAGAGACTAGTGTTCTCTTTTGGAGATGAGGTAGCTTGGTAACTCCAACTAACACTCAAATTCTTGGTAGAAGCGTTATAAGAAATCCAAACATCAGCGTTACGCCCACTATGCAAACTAGCATTCCAAGGAGTTGAAACAGCAGAGTGAATGGAATTGTTGTTGATTCCAACATGCTCATAAGGAGGATCCCATTCCTCGTTGGAAAAAGAATCGAACTCAACCATAACTATTTGATTGAGGGAGGAATCACTGGTTGTTGTATTGAAAAGGCCCAAAAATCCACCACTTGAATTGGGCACCATTTGGAATCCAGCAGGGGCAAGGAAAAAGACAAGTCCATGACCATAGTTTGAGCCTTCTATTATGATTGAGAAAGAGAAGTGAGTAGTGAAATCAGCTACCTTTTTGGGGTCGTTGGAGTCCCACATCGGCACTTTCTCGGCATATGTAGCCCAACCAACTCGGCATGCATAATTTTTTTTATTGATTAGCTCAACAGCTCCCACTGTAGGCAAGGCATCTCCTTGATATACCATGTTTGTATCAGTTACGTCAAAGCGTGATTTTTGGAAGTGGAGTGAATCAATAGGAGGAAAGAAGCATAGGAATAAGAAAAGGAAGAAGGTGACCATGGCTGGAGAGCAAATGGAAAATTAATAAGTGTTAATTAGGTGCTAATTCATGATGTTATGAAATTATATATAGAGTAATACTTATGGTACTTAATAATTAGATGTAGTTTATGTGGTGATCAAGTTTCAACGCTCCAGTTTGCTTGTTATTATTATTTTTATTGTTATTTATTCATTATATGCAGGAAAGTGCTTTGAAAATAATGTTATAATGTTATTTTTATTTTTATTATTTTTGAGAGAGAAAATAATGTTATTTTTATTGGGAATATCGATTGAATTAGAAGACTTTGATTCTTATACACCGGCGGAGTAATAGTTCTGAGTCAACGATCATGTAGATATATAAAATATGTATTGAGCTTCTCTGATCATTACAAGGGAAGAAGAGTAATATATTTAATATGTTGTTTTCACAGGAAAGAGTTGAATAGTTTCATGACATGAATTAATGTTATAATATACTTATTTGGAAAGAAAATTATGATAATTGTTATAAATAATATATGAATGTCCCAATCACAAATCTCATACTAATTATCATTATGTTTTTTATTAGCATCCCTAATATGTGGCTCACATTTTTTTATATATAAATAAAGGCTAATTGAAGGCCAAAAAAGTTAAAAATTTATTTTTTAAAAAAATTGTGATAAAAATGCATTTGGTGTACAACCAAATATGTACCAAATATAAGGGTGTACATCAAACTGCTCAAACCGTCCGTACCGCAAAAAAAATACGGTTTGAAATTTTTGGCAGTGCGGTTGTAGTTTGAATTTTTCCTAAACCGCGCGGTGCGGTACAGTTTGCGGTTTTGAATTATTCAACCGCGATTCAAACCACACCGCACTACATGTTTTAAAATTTCAATTTTTATATTTAGAGAAAATTACACTCTATACCTTTTTTTATATTGTCCTCTATTATTTTTATCCTCTTTTTAAAGTCTATTATTTTTACCTCTTTTTTTAAACATCATACCAATTTTGCCCCTGTCACTTCAAGATACTCTCCATGTGACTTTCTTATGTCAGGGTATTTTGGGTACAATACATATAAAAAGAGGTATGTTTCAATTAAATACAAAATTAGAGGTAAATTTGATTAATTGATTAATAAAAGTGGTATTTTTCAACTTACCCCTTATATTTATTTAATTAAGCCCATACATATGAGTCCAACCCAAGCCCATAAAAATCTTAGGACAAAATTCATAGGGGAAATTAGACTCTATACCCTTTTTATATTGCTCTATTTTATTTTTACCTTTTTTTTAAGTTTATTATTTTTACCTTTTTTTTAAACACTTTACCGATTTTACCCCTGTCACCTTAATATACTCTCCATGTGAGTTCCTTATGTTAGGGTATTTTGGGCACAATACATATAAAAAGATGTATGTTTCAATTAAATATAAAATTAGAGGTAGATTTGGTTAATTGATAAATAAAAGAGGTATTTTTCAAGAAAACCCCAAATTCATAACTCTTCACAAACCCTCTCTTCTTAGCAACAAACCCAAGCCCATACATGTGTATTGAAATTTGGAGTTGGAAGTTTGTGTTTGTTTTATTTTTAATCTATTGTTGAAAGTATGTTAGTTGTATATTTATATTATTGTTGGAATTTAATTAGTTTCAAGTTTGTTATTTTGATTTAGGTGTGTTGTTGAAACTTTAAAAAGATTATTGACTTATTGTTTTTGTTATAACTTTTATTAGTCTCAAGTTTGTTGTATTTTCTTAAGTGTTTTGAAATAATTATATTAATGATAGTTTAATTATTTTACGATGATTTAAAAAAAAAAAAATTGTGATAGTTCAAACCGCATAAACTGCAGAAACCGCACCGCATCATTTTTTGTGGTACGGTTTTTACGTTTTTTAGTATCGCGGTGCGGGTGCGGTTTGGAAAATTTAAAAAACCGCATGTGTGGGTTAGTTTGAAAAAATAGTTAAAAACCGCACCACCCGTACCGCGAACAAAACATTTAGAAAAAGTTTCATAATAAATTATTTTATACTAAAAATCTATTTAATTATCTATTATATATTATAAAAATTGAAAATATTTTTTTAAGAAAAATATATTTAAATTTTTTAATTTTTTATTTGTTTTAAAAAATATTTTATGTTTATATTTTTACTATTCACAAACAATATCAACCTAGAGTTTGTTAAATAAAAGTATAATTTAAAAATATTATAAATTATTTTTATCAAGTGCATATAAATTTATACTATTTAAAAAAAATAATTAAAAATATATAGAAAATAAAAATTTTGTATATTATAATTTTTTTATCTATTTGTGATTATAATGAACTATTTTATAGTATTATCATTATTATAATAGAATCTTCATTAACAACTCACAATATTTTAGAATTTATTTTCAGTCTACTTGTTAAGAACTACAAAACTGACTTGACCATCGAAGTCTCTTTAGCTGGCACCATCCCGGTGTCCCAAAAACTTTACGGTCTACTTCCCTTTTGTTGTGTGCAGGTTGTCGGTGCCCACTTTCGATTAATTCAGTTATAGATCCATATGTCTACAATCTTGCGCCCACCGTGGGGCCCTGACAATCAATCTAACAACAAAGCTAGGCATTCAATACAATGGAAGACATAGAAGAAGGGGAAATCGACATCAACACTCAAGTTGCTCAACTCATGACTCAAATGCGAGAGAATGATGAGCGAGTCTAAGCGCTTGAAGAGGATAATCAAACCTTCTGTAAGAAAAACAAGATGTTGAAAGAGAAGTTGGAGTCAATGTCAACCAACATGGCCACTCCACTGGACCAAAGCTCACAGTTCAGAGTTCCAATTAACCTAATGCAATCATTGGAATTGACTCCAATGAATGTGACCCAAACAATTGTATTCCCATAATCGATAATGGTAGGCTCAATGAGTCAGCACGGAGAAAGTTAACCAATTGGAGAACATCATGCGTCGACTAGAGTTCCTATGACCAACAGTAGCACTCCATTCGACATTCCATCTCAAACCAATGGAGTTAACCCACCTGTACCTCCAGCTACAACAAATATGACGTCTGGTTTTATACAGAGTGACACCAGTCGACAACAAGAAGGCGTCACCCTCGCAATGTCAACTGACACAAACTTTGCTGATATGTTCAACCTTCTGGGCCAACCTCACCAGTCTACGGGGGAAGTATGTCTTATATCAATTACAACTGATTCATTACTAACTACTTCTACAATTGCAGGAAAAACAATGCCACATGAGAACACTTTTGACTTAGGGTTAGCACGTAGGATGGCGGAGATGGAGGCCCTGATCCATCGCATCCCCAGAGTGCCAACACCAATCAAAAAGAGTTTACCCAACAACTTTACTTACTCTCCCTTCTTGGATGTAGTTGCCCTAGTAGAGATGTCGCAGAAGTTCAATTTTCCAACCATGAAACAATTTGATGGAACGACTGATCCTAACGATCACATCGGACAATATAAACAAAGAATGTTCACGACGATAATTCCTCGTGACTTGCGTGAAGCTTGCATGTGTAAAGGGTTTGGGTCCAGCCTTGTCGGCCCAACCCTACAGTGGTACATTAATTTACAAAATAACTCAATATCTTCATTTGCAAAACTAACTGATGTGTTTGTTGAGCAATTTGCTAGCAGCAAGAAACTCGAGAAACTTTTAGACGACCTATACCGCATCAAGCAAAAGCGAGGTGAATCACTTCGAGACTACGTGGGAAGATTTAACAGAGAGAAAGTTTCCATTCCTTATTCCAACGTAGATACTAATATTATAGCCTTCCGCCAAGGACTTCATATGGAGTCTGATCTTTACAAAGAGCTCACTAAGTACCCGTGTCGTACCATGGAAGATGTTTTGGCAAAGGCATGGCCTCAAATAAAATGGGAAGAAGATAAGCCAACCTACCTTCCCAAGTATTCACATCAAATCGTCGAGATTCAAGGAGTAAAAGGGTTGAAAGAAATAAGCTAGAGCCATATCTCGTAGGATGGCAGGGATCGGACAGACAAAGGTCTTTCAATTCTCACGAGCCTACAAGTATAAATAGACAAGCTATTCGAGACTACAATCTAAATGTTCAACCTACTCAAAATAATTCCATAATGAAGAACATGGGAAATGGTATACGATGGCCCAAAAAAAAAACCAAAGTACCACTAAACAAGCGAGATACAACAAAATGGTGTGACTTCCATTCACACTACAGTCACACCGAATGCATTGCTCTAAGGTTCGAAGTACAAGGATTTCTCAAGAGAGGCCACCTAAAAGACCTTTTGACAGAAAAAGGAAAGGTGGCCATGGCATCTGAAAGTGAGAAAGGGGGTGAGAATAGACCTCCTACACCACTAGAGCCACCCCTTCAAAAGAAAATAATCAATGTAATCTTTGGGGCATCAGAAATAAGTGGAGTCACATACTCAGCGGCCAAAAGACACACCCGAGAAGCAGCCAATCCACAATCAGTCAAACTAGTCACTTGACGGCACAGACTGTCAACTTCGTTGACAATGAAGCCTCAAATTTGATTAACCCTCGCCATGATGCACTTGTTATTTCATTATATATTGCCAATTGTGTGACCAAAAGAGTTCTCATTGATAATGGGAGCTCAGCTAACGTTTTATTTCTTGATGCCATCAGGGAAATGGGACTTGACGAAAGTTCAATAATTAGAAAGTCTACAATTTTAATTAGTTTCAGTGGGGAGCAGAAGTACACAATCGGGGAAATCATTCTACCTGTGTACGCTGAGGGCGTGAATGAGCAAACTAGATTCCTAGTGATCGACAGCCCTTCAGCCTACAATGTAATCCTCGGTCAACCTTGGATCCATGCCATGCATGTTGTACCATGCACTTACCATCAAGGCATCAGGTTCCCGACAAAATGGGGTATCAAAGAAATCTAGGGAGTTCAAAAAATTGCAAGAGATTGTTACCAGAATACATTCAAGGAGAAGTCAATGACCATGTAGCAACTACAGCAAGAACTTTTGCACCTTACACTTGACGAGCCACAAATGGAGGACCTCGATGAAATAGAGATCAACCTAGATAACTTGGAGCATAAAGTACAAATAGGCACAAAACTTACTCCAGACTTCAGAGCCAGACTCATACAATTCCTAAGAAAACATCGAGATTGATTTGCATGGTCACATGAAGATATGTGTTAGGTTATTTTTAGTATTAATTTTAGTATATTTTTAATTTTGTTTAAATCGTGTTTGGAGCATTTTTACGCTTGTTATCTTTTATTTGTTCAGATTTAAAATAGAAGAAGATTAGAAAATATCAGAGGAAAAATATGGAAAAAAAAAAGATAAAGTTATCTCACAAAAAGATGAAATTTGAAATAGAGAAAATTATGCAAAAAAATAAAGTTGAAACTTCAAGCCTGAATTCGACTATCTTCTGCTTAGATTTTGAAAAAGGTCAAAGCATAAAAGTTATATATCTCTCTTTTATTTTTTTCGGAACATCATGAATCATCCAATTCAAAGCAATATAAAGAGAGTTATGGCCAAAATACTATCAATCGACGCAGCAGAAAAATTACCGTCGAACTCCAACACGTGCCGCGACATGATAAAGCTGGCCCGCGGCCCGCCCCCCTAAACCGCCCAAAAATCATCTTTTTCTCTCATGTGGGCTTTGGTGGTTTCCTAATTCGAATAGGCATTTAACATGTACATTTTTCTATCTTTTTAGTCCCTGAAAGCCTATATAAAGGGTGAACTGAAGTTAATTTCAGTGAAGCGAATTTAGAGGGAAAAAAGGAGTACGAATTTTAGAGACCAAAGTCAATACTGGAGGCATTCTACAGAGGGTTTTCAGCATTATTTTATTCTCTATCTTCTTCTCTTTCTTAAAGTTAATATGTGTGATTTTGCTTCTATGAACATGTGTAGCTAAACACTTGATTAGGGTTAGATGGATATTGTTTGATATTGCTTTATGGTATTAATATGATTTATTTTCCCTCAATTTCTATGTATTCTATTTCATTCGTGCTTAACTAATTTTAATTGCCTGATCACCAACTAACTGTCTATGATTTTGATGCGAAATCTGAAAAGTGAGTGTTAATTATGCTATAGTGAAATAGAACTGAATTTCTATATATGACGAGAGTACCTATATAGTTTAGATAGCTTATAGGGTTTCTGTGTTTAATACCTGTTGCATGTTAAATTTATCACGAGAGTAGAAAGTTTGCATGTGATTGAGATTTATATATCTGAGAAGACTATAAATTACCTTAGTAAACCTGTTATTGCATAGAAATTGATTATAGGGAGACAATCATATTATGTCATAATCAATAGAAACAATTGAAGTCGAAGTCCTAGTTTTTATTAACTGTTAATTTTCTTATTAGTTTAATTGCTTATTCTCGCACGGTTTTTATTTTCTAGTTTTAATCCTTTCTTAATTTTTATTAAACCAAATAGAAGTAAAAGTTTAATTTTAACGTACTTAACTACAATCCTCGTGGGATCGACCTCACTCTTGGTCAGTCTATTACTTGTAAACGATACGTGCACTTGCATGTGTAAAATATCACAACAATAAGTTGTAGTTCACCGACTCCAAGTCAACCTAGACTACCCTCTAGTCAGACAAAAAAGGAGGAAGTTCGCTCTTGAGAGAAATTAAATCATCAATGAAGAAATTCAGAAGCTGATAGATATTGGTTCAGTCAGAGAAGTAGACTACCCGGAATGGCTACCAAATGTAGTCGTGGTGAAGAAGACAAATAGAAAATAACGAGTGTGTATTGACTTTACAGACTTAAACAAGGCGTGCACGAAGGACTCTTTTCCTCTACCACACATTGACATGGTGGTTGACGTGACCGTAGGTTACGAACTCCTTAGTTTCATGGATGCCTTTTCAGGCTACAACCAGATTCTCAAGCATCTAGACGACCAAGAAAAGACCGCCTTTGTGACAGAACGCGGATCTTTCTACTACAAAGTCATGTCGTTCGGTCTTAAAAATACTAAAGCTACTTACCAGAGACTCGTCAATAAAATGTTTGCATAAATGTTGGGAAACACGATGGAAGTCTACATTGACGACATGCTCATCAAATCCCTTGTTGTTGACCAACATATCAACCACCCGAGACAAGAATTTGAGGTACTTAGAAAATATAAATCCTACTAAATGTTCTGTCTTCAGGAAAATTCTTAGATTACCTGGTGACAAAAAGGGGGATTGAAGCCAACCCAGACAAGATCAGATCAGTTAAAAACATTCAATCACCAACCTGCATTAAAGATGTCCAACGTCTAACTGGAAGGCTGGCAACGCTTAGTCGCTTCATCTCTCGATCTTCAGACAAATGTCACTTATTTTTTAGCACTCTGAGAAAGGTCAAAGATTTTGTTTGGACTGAAGAATGTGAAACCACATTACAACAACTGAAACAGTACTTGACGTCACCTTTGTTACTGTCGGAACCAAAAAATGGAGAATCACTCTACCTATACCTTGCTGTCTCAGACACGGCTGTCAGTGCAGTTCTTGTGAGGGAAGAAGAAGGAAAACAACTGCCAGTATAAAATGTTAGTAAGACATTACTTGATACAGAAACACGCTACAGTCAACTGGAGAAACTTGCACTTGCCTTAATCACCGCTGCGCATAAACTCCAACCATATTTCCAATGTCATCAGATTATTGTAGTCTCAGGCTACCTCTTACGGAGCATATTTCACAAGCCCGAGCTTTCTGAATGACTGACAAAGTGGGCCGTAGAATTGAGCGAGTATGACATAGTCTACCAGCCCATAACATTGATCAAATCACAAGTCCTAGCTAATTTCATCGCAGACTTCATATCAACCGCAAAAGACCAAGCTGACAAAGAATTACTATGTCTAAATGCTGAGTCGAAATCAAAATGGACTCTATCGGTTGACGGCTCGAGTAATTTTAGAGGCAGTGGACTAGGCATAGTCCTCACCTCACCTGAAGGCGACGTCATTCAACAAGTAGTTCACTTTGAATTCAAAGCCACTAACAACGAAACTGAATACGAAGTGTTGATTGCAGAATTGAGTTTGCAAAAAGTATGGGCATCAAAAGAATACATATCAACTCCCACTCCCAACTTGTTGTCAATCAACTCAACAGATCCTACCAAGCACGAGAAGTGAAAATGACAGCCTACTTAATTCTGGTAAAAAATTTACAGTCTACTTTCATTGAGTTTTCTATTGTGCAGATTCCTAGATTGGAAAATAGCCAAGCAGATGCATTAGCCAACCTCGGCTCAGCCATGCAGACGAAGTCAACAATAGCTATCCCAATCATCCACTTGCAATGGCCTGCCGTGTGGAGGGAAACCAGTAATCAAATTTCAAACCCAGTGAGAACTACGTGTTGGATGACTCTAATAATCGATTATTTGCAAAATGGAGAATTACCGGTCGACCGCAACGAATCTCGTTGACTCCAAGCAAAGGCCGCCAGATTCACCATGGTAGATGGACAACTATACAAGAGATCATTTTTCAGACCTCTTCTCAGATGTGTTACATCTTACGAGGTGCAATATGTTCTCACTGACCTACACGAAGGAGAATGAGATAATCATTCTGGAGCACGGAGTCTCAACAATGAAGCGCTCACCGCAGGCCACTATTGGCCTACAATGAGGGCTGATTCAATTAACCATGTTCGTCGCTGTGACAAATGGCAACAATTCGCTTAAGTCTCACATCTACTGCCTGAAAGATTAAATCCTATTGGATCCCCTTGGCCATTTATGAAATGGGGGTGGATATAGTTGGCAAGCTACCCACCGCTCTTGGACAACGAATGTATACATGCTCGCGTTAACAGACTACTTCATGAAATGGGTAAAGGTTGAATCTTTTCAGCGTATTCGAGACCGAGAAATGAAGAGTTTTGTCTGGAAACACATCATTTGTAGGTTCGGAGTACCAAAAGAAATTGTGACACATAACGAATCCCAATTCATCAGCAATGACTTCAAGGATTTTTGCAAGAGGTGGGGTATTCAACTAAGTTTCTCCACCCCAAGATACCCTCAAGCTAATGGTCAAGCTGAATCCACAAACAAAACCATCATTGGAACGCTCAAGAAAATATTAGAAAAAGTCAAAGGGAGATGGGCAGATGAACTTCTAGGAGTCCTTTGGTCTTACCGAACAACTGCAAGAACATCGACTGGAGAAAAACCTTTCTCCCTAACCTATGGAGCAGAAGTAGTCATTCTAGTTGAACAAGACCTCCCAACGGCTCGACTCATACATGCAACAGAGGACCACAATGACAGCCAACTGTGCCATAACCTTGACTTGATCGATGAACACAGAGATCAAGCACTGATAAGAGTAGCAGCCTACCAATAGAAGATTGCAAAACACTTCAACAAGAGCATAAGGACTATGAATTTCAAAGAAAGAGATTGGGTCCTCCACAGAATTTTCCAAAACACTCAAGAGCCAGGCACCGATAAACTTGGACCAACCTGGGAAGGTACGTACCAAATAACCATGGTCGTAGGACGAGGGGTATACAAACTCTAAGCCCAAGATGGACGAACCATAAGTAATAGTTGGAATGCAATCCACCTCAAAATGTAACACTTCTGATCTTTTTTCTCTCAATTACTTGCTTTATTCAATTTTGTTAATATTTTTTTTTCACATTAATAGTTTTTAAAGAACATATTCAATATTTTTAAATGTATAAATGAAAAAACTTTTTCTTAAATAAATAATAAAACTTAATAAACTTCTTTACCCTTCACGAGTAAACTTCAATTTTAAATTTAATAATAAAATTTAAAAATTAAAAAAAATTATAAACTTAACAAACTATCCGTATAGTTCCCCCCAAATAGGGCAAATAAGTTTACTCAAAATTTAAGAGGGTTTAATATATCTCAAATATTATATATATATATCATTTCTTTCTTCACTAATTATTTCCCAATCATAATTATCACAACTATGTTTCCTAAGATGAAAATGAAAGTATATTTTTCCTCATCAAAAAACCCCTCATCAGAAAACCAAAGGAACTTAATGTAGAGTCAAGGATGAGAAGAGAACTTAAACTAAAACAAAAAAGAGAATATTTGAATGTATCTCCAATTCTTGTTAACTACAAACTCGTGGCTAAGAATGACATGTTTCGTTTCATAGGAACAATCATTGGCCCTTCTGATACTCCATACGAGGGCGGGATTTTCAAACAATCTATCAAAATATCTCGCAATTATCCTTTCTCTCCTCCCAAAATTATTTTCATTACCAAGGTCAGTCTATCTCTCTTCACTTTTCACTCCTCACTATTATTTGTTTGTTATTATAGTGTATTGGGTTATAAGTTTCTCTTTATTTTAGTCATCGATCTCTCAAAAAATAATGATCAAATCGGTCTTATAAATGTAATATTTGGTATATTAGCTTTTCAACTTTTATTTTTATGATTTTGTATGTGTATATGTAGATTTTCCATCCGAACATATCTAAAAACAGGATTATCCATGTTAATATTTCGCAAAATGATTGGACCCCAGGGTTCACTATCAAGGTATTATTGTTAGCCATATGCTTGCTCCTTAATGATCCAAATCCAGAAGACCCTATTAACCCTATCTATGTTTTATACCGACAAGACATAAAAGCTTACTACAAGAAAGCAATGGAATGGACTAAAAAGTCTGCCATGTCTTATTAATTTGGCTTTTCGTAGAATTCTCTATGGATCTATGAGATTGGGTATCAAATTATGTGATTTTATTATTTAGGGTTTTGCAAGACTTATCGTTATGACATTTTTATAATCCTTATGATGAACTTTTTCCTTTTCAGCTTATAAAGAGATTTTGTTGGGAACTAATATTTTTATAGCTAGGTTAGCATAAATAATAAGAGGAGTTTTAGCAATCTAGACGCTTAGGAGAGATTGATTAAAATAAAGCTTGAAGAGTTTCAGATTGCTCTGCATAAAGATCCTTCTAATGTGGAGTTAATGGTAGCTGTAAAGGAAGCAAGAATTGAGCATATAAAAAATTCAGTAGCTTATCTTTCTTTTTTAAGATAAAAAGTTGAAAATTCTTGGTTAAATTAATGAAGGTGATTCCAACTCCAAGTTGTTTCATGTTAGTCTATAGTAGAGAAGAATTTAAAATACCATTTATGTTATAAAGGATGAAGATGGGAATTTGGTGAATGAAGCAGAGTTGCTTAAGAAAGCTTTCTTTCATTTCTATACTAATCTTCTGTGAAATTTTTATGATCAGAGACATAATAAAGTTATTATCAAGATTGTACAAGAAGGTCTAATTATGACTAATGAGCATAATCAAATTCTCATGGCCCCTTATACTACATAAGAAATTAAGAAAGCACTTTTCTCAATTCTAAATAACAAAGTGTCAAGTCTGGATGAATTTAGTAGTGATTTTTATAAAGAAACTTGAGATAAGATTGGCAAAGATTTTACGGAAGCAATCCTTTTAGTTTTGGCCTTATGGAAGCTTCTTAAGGAGGTAAACACTACTACAAAATATACTTTTGGTGTCGGTTAGAGTAACGTTTTTTAAAAAAAAAAAAAAAAGCTGACACTAAAAATCACCTCAAGTCTTTGGTCTCAGTTTATAACTGACACCTTTAATGACTTTTAGTGTCAGTTAGTAGTCCGACACTAAAAGTATAACCGAGACAAAAATTATTTAAAAAAAATATATACTAATTATAAGTCTCGGTTTATATTCGACACTAAAAGTTTATTTAGTCTCGGTTATAAACTGAGACCAAAGGACTGATTAAAAAAAGTCCAAAATAAAAAGCCCAATGAAAACCCTACTATATATACATATTATTCTTTTAAAAAAAAAAAATTCAAACCCCCTCTCTCTTTCTGCCTCACGAAACCTCTCTCTCTTTCTGCCGACTCACGTAACCTCTCTCTCTCTCTCTCTCTCTCTCTCTCTCTCTCTCTCTCTCTCTCTCTCTCTCTCTCTCTCTCTCTCTCTCTCTCTCTCTCTCTCTCTCTCTCTCTCTCTCTCTCTCTCTCTCTCTCTCTCTCTCTCTCTCTCTCTCTCTCTCTGCCTCACGAAATCCTTGGATTGTTTTGGGCTGGATATGATAGGACCACTTTCTTGATGAAAGAGTCACGGATTTGCATCATATTCAGGGTGTATGGCTCGCCGGAGGGGGATCAGAGGGCGTATTCTCGATCGATTTCCGAGTAAGAGAAGCGAAGGACGTTGGATCTAGTCAGAGGGTTGAGAAGGAGGGCGGAGGGGGTTTCGTCGAGGATTACGAGCCAGCCATAAGAAGAGTCGCAACAACGCATGTCGTGTGGTAAAGCTTCAGGAAGGTTGAGAGATTGAAAAAGGCAGCGCGATGGAGTCGGCGGTGGCGGGGTTTGGGTAGCATCAGCCATGGAAGTTGTGGAGATAGGTTGTTTGGGGTACTAGGTACGCGAGTTCCGACATCTGTTCGAGACCGTTCCAGACCGATTGTACAAATTCTGGAGGATTTAGGGTTTTTATTAAATTATGTTATTTATTTTAAATAAAATCATATGTAATATAATATTTGTTATAATTTATATATTATACTATATTTATTATTTATTGTAATGGATATTTTGTAATATGTAATTTGTTGTGTAATAATAATCTTTAAATGCATTATTAAAATTTAATGTATTTTTATATTTTTTAATTTATCTGTATAATTTATTTTAATTATATAATATTTCATATTTTGTATTTTGGAATTACTAAAGTCTATTTTAATAATTATTTTTTTTGCAAATACCCCTTTTAGTCTCGATTTTAAACCGACACTAAAGGAAAATATATAAATATACACTTTTAGTCTCGGTTTTAAAATGACATTAAAAGCTCTTTAGTCTCAGTTTATAACCGACACCAAAATTTTAACTTTTTGTCACTGTAGTATAAGTGTCGGTTTTATGAACCGACACTAAAGGTATAAGTCTCAGTTTTAAACTGAGACTAAAAGTGCATTTTGTAGTAGTGAAACTTTACTAGTTTAACTCTGATTCTAAAGATTAAATGTCTATCTAGTGTGAGTGATATTAGACCCATTGTTTGCTGCAATGTGATCTATAAAATTATCATCAAAGTATTATGTAATATACTAAGACAAGTGCTACCAAGTTTGATTGCTGATAATCAGAGTGGTTTTGCACATGGGAGATACATTGGGCATAATAATTTAATCTGTCAAGACTTGGTTAAACAGTATGGGAGGCTACATAATAGTTCTTCTTATATGATCAATATAGACTTGAAGAAAGCATATGATATGGTGGAATGGGGGGGTTTATAAAAGAAATGTCAATTGCTCTTAGTTTTTCTATGAAATTTGTCAACTTAGTTATGGAGTGTGTCACAACTCCAAAAATTTTCTTAATGATTAATTAATGGCAATTTGTATGGATATTTTCTTCTAAGAGTGGGCTCAACATGGGGATTTGATGTCTCCCATTTTGTTTATGTTGGTGATGGAGTATATCTCAAGATTGCTTGCTAAGGTGTCTCAGATGAATGTTGTAAACACCATCCAAGATGTAAAACTTTAAAGTTGAACCAACTGTGTTTCATTGATGATCTTTTACTCTTCTCAAGTGGGGATTTGCAGCCAGTGATGCTTCTCTTGAGAACCTTCAAAAAATTATCTGAATCATCAGGTTTTCATGCTAACATAAGCAAGACTTCTATCTTTTGTTCAGGTATTTAAAAAGAGGATGAGCAACACATTTTGGATTGTTCGTGGTATACTAAGATCTCACTGCCTTTCAGGTATTTGTGTATCCCTATTTTCTCTAAAAAAAAATTCAAAAATTGAGTGTGATAATATTTTGAAAATATGGGTTCTAGAATTTGACTTTGGAATTCTAGAAATATATCTTATGTTGGGAGGTGTGTGATAATTAATTTAGTTTTTATTATTGTCCATTCTTCTTAGACACAATTAATGGTGTTGCCAAAGTATATTTTAGAGCAGATAAATAAAATTTGTAGAGCCTTTTCGTGAAAAAGTTCCTATGATGCTCAAGGGTCGGGTTTGGTTGCTTGGCAACAGATTTATAATCCTAAAGTTGTTGGTGGTTTAGCATCTCAAAATACTGAACAATAGAACTTTAGGGCTCCAGGAAGATATGTTTGAGATATTTCTCTGGATAAAGTTAGCCTTTGTGTAAGTGGAACCACTCGGTATATCTTAAAGGCTAAGATTGTTGGAGTTATAGTTCTCCACAAAGCTCTATTTGGTATTGGTAAAAAAATATTGAGATTAAGGAGGCAATCAATGGAAAAAAAAGGACTTGGAGAAATTTAAAGGTATGAATTTTAATATTACTAATCTCTGTAAAAATCTTAAAACATCTCATTTGTAGAAAGTGTGGTATGCTTTCATTTGGGACATATTTAGCTGTCTAAAACATAAAGTTATTATATAAGCTCAAAAATTATATCACCTCAATCTACTTTCTAAGGGAATCGTTTTATTATGCGGAAGCATATGTTTTTTACCATTGTCGATAAAGATAATTAAACTTAGAAGTAACATTTTAGTTTCTTTACTAAAAAATAAATTTTAAATACCAGCTAATTTCTAAAATAACTTATAAGAAACTAATTTTTTTTAAACAAATTCTCTCTTTAAGAAAACTTCTCCAACCACATTAGTAATTATTTAGGCTCATAAATTATACTATCGCGAGATACTCTTCAAAGTGATCACTTTGATAAGTATATATTTTTTTCGCCTTTTCAGAGAAGATGATAAAAAATAAATATAACTTTTAAGGTTTTTTTCTAATTAATTAATATAAAAAAAATGTCCAAAAAAAATACTTAAAAAATAATCAACCTTTAAATTTTAACAAAATTTAATAAATTAATCAATTTGATGATGAGTTACTAAAAAGTCGGTTATTATTTCAAATTTTAATGTTATTAGATTGTAGTTTTATTAAATTTATGTTAAAGAGCAATTTTAATAAATTTTCAAAATAAATATATGTACCAAGTAGTATGTCAACTATCATAAAATAAATTATATTTCAAAATAATAAATAACTATTATTATACTAATTTTGATTACATTACTAAAATGTACAAGTTGGTTGGTGTTTATCTTTCATATTTGGTTATATAAGGTGATTCCTCATTTGACGAGTCAAGACACTACAAATAATTTTACTTTTAGTTACAACAAAATTTGTGGCTAAAAGTAAAAAAATTATGACTAATTATAAAATATCATTTTTATGTTGTGACTAAAAGGTCCACGGCTAAAAGTATTACGCTACAACAAATCTAATTTTTTAGGGGTGACAATGTCGCCCCTATTGTCAGGCGACTTTTTTGTCGCCCCTAATAGTACTTTTAGGCGCGAATTATTAGAGGCGACCTTTTAGGGGCGACATGTCTTCTCTAAAAGTCATTACATGAGATTTATTGTTGTTTTAGGGGTGACTTTTGTCGCCCCTAATAAGTGTATTTGTTGTATAGTGTTAGTCACGATTACAATTTTGTTGTGACTAAATATATTTTTAGTCACAATACTTGTTGTAACTAAAACTAAATTAGTGACAACTTGTAACTAAACGTTATGTTTTAGTCACAATTAACTTTTTTTTTTTTGAAAAAAAAGGAATCTTTATTCAAAAACGAGCGAGCTACAAACAACTAAAAGCCAAAACTAACAAAACGACGGTTGTCGAAACAGCCAGCAACCACACCAAAAAAAAACTCTACCAATTCTTAATTAAATTGAGTAAATACAAGTTTCTTTGGCAAAATTTGAAGGGACCTTTACTCATAATTCTAAGTTGAACAACTTTCCTAACTTCCAAACTAAGACTTCTAGGAGAAGCACAAGTCAACTCAAAGATGTAACGGTTCCTATTTTTTCACAGCTGGTATAAAGTGGTTGTTGTCACCATGTTTAAGACCCGATTTTGAAGGTCTTTCGCCTTGATTCTGCTCCTGCTAGTTAGATCAGCAATCGAACTAGGCCAAATATAAACTCCCAATCAAGAGTTCACCTCCTCAAGAACCTGTTTAGCAAATATACAACTGAAAAAAAAAATATGGTCATGAGTTTCAAACTCAGTTTCACAAACAGGGCACATAGTATGGGGAGTTTACAATCTGCCAGTACACAAATTTGTGCTTAGCTAGCAGTAAGTTGTCCCAAATAGCCCTAGCGTACTCAGCTTTAGGCTCCTCTAACAACATATTGTAGAACTTTTTTGCTCTGAGTCTTGTACTTGTCACAGCAAGCCTCAACATGGTTTCATTTGTACTATCACGAAGATTCAGCGACTTCTTAAAGTACCAGTTGGTGTCTCGATTCTTTGGGAAGCTCCATATGTCCATTCCTTTAAGATAGATAGAGTTTATCCACTTTATCCACAAATAATCTTGTTTGTGATAGATAGAGTTTATCCACAAGTAACATTTTGTTGTGACTAAAAGTCACATTTAGTCACAAAAAATTTATGTTGTGACTAAAAAATTGTCACTAAAAATATTTGTTTTTTGTAGTGAGATATTGTACATGACATTTTCTTTGCTATATAAGATGTGTTGATGTTATTTATTTAAAGTAAATTTATTTAGATGTACTGTCAAAACTTTTAAATATGAAATATTTATTATAGTAACCCATAAAATTAATTGGTATACTTGTTTTGTTCAAATATAATATTTAGTTACTTCTTTATTAATAATTTATAAAAGAAATAAAAAGTTACTTTTATCTTGTCCATAATTTTTTATATCAGAAAAAATATATATGTTTCCCACAACTCAAAATATAGTTTAAAATTGATATACTTTTAAAGTTATCTGATCAAAATACAGGGGAAACTTACAAAAATACTGGAATTTGGGTTAACTTTTACAAAAATACTGTTACACGGAAATTTTTTCAAAAATACTGTATTTTTATAAAACACCAGTAAAACACAAAGCAGTATAACTCAAAACAACAGTAGAACACTAGTAAAACACCAGTAGAACACCAGTGAAAACTTAACACAAGATATCTTTAACGATATGAAACTTATAAAAAAACACAGTAAAAAAGTAAAAAATACCGTCTGACAGTATTTTTGTAAAAAAATGGCAAAAGTTAGTATACCATGTAAATTTCCCATACAGAAACTTAATGTGCATGAGAAAAAAATTATCTTGGAACAAATTTTTAAGGGTAAATAGCGGTATAAGTACCCAAAGTTTTATGTTTGTAAGCGGCATAAACTCAATGTTTATTTTTAGCGACATAAGTACTCAATATTTGTAAAACTGTAATTTTCTTCCAATTTCGTCAATATAGACTCTGTTTTAAATTTATTAAAAGAATATTTGAAAGTAACTGATACTACATATTTCTATTTAGATCCAATGATCAAGAATTTAGGCCTTATATGTGCCTTGTTTAAGACAATAACAGAGTTTGTACTGACAAAATTAGAAAAAAAAAATTACAGTTTTACAAACATTGGATACTTATGCCGCTAAAAGTACATTAGGTTTATGCCGCTTACAAACATAAAATTTTGGGTATTTATGCCGCTATTTACCCTTTTTCAATAAAAAGTAACTAATTGATATATTATTTGTAACGTCCCCGCTTCAAGCCTCCATTGGGCCCTTACACCCACGGAATAATAGCTCTTATACACGAGTACGCCACACTCTGGTTGCTTTCTGGATTGATGACTGACCCTACAGATCAACACAAGTGTTTTCAGCGTGCTTTGTCCTCACTCACACGTATCCTGGGAAAACTTCCCAGGAGGTCACCCATCCTTAAAATTGCTCCAAGCCAAGCACGCTTAACTGTGGAGTTCTTTCGAGATGGGCTACCGAAAAACAAGATGCACCTTGTTGACATAGGTAGTACCAATCAATCCATTTAAGCTCTCTTCAACTGTGTAGTCCCATACCTACACAGTCTCAGAATCATCCAACTTGACCTTCCCCAGGCGATGTGGGATTGCACAGCTTACCCGGTATTTCCCCTTACGGATCACGGGACTACTGACTGTCACAATCACCCCCCCTTACGGGGTCCGACGTCCTCGTCGACCACACTTCCGGCTGGGTCAAGGCTCTGATACCAACTGTAACGCCCCAATATTTTTCCTTATTTTATAACTATAGCCAAATAATTGTACACATGAAAACCTTTATCATATAGGTCCATACTAATTGTTCACACCATACATATATACAGAGATCATAACTCCAGTATCATATTCATAACATAATCATATCAATACTATAAATAATAATGTAATTACCATAACATTGACATATCATAGCCATTTCTTACATAACCCGGCCTAGCCTGGCCCTAAAGTATCCTGGGCCTAATCTGCCCATATAATAACCTGGGCCTATGCAGCCCTACCATTGTTATAGGATAGGGTATCTCTATATTCAACAGTAACATCACTGTATCATACCCACCATAACAATCTCATACACGACTCAGTAAAATGTAGGGTAGGGTATCTCTACATTCAACGACCTTATCCCGTATCATACCCCACCATGGTCCCCCACTTTACCTGAGACGTTAGCATACAACATACAACATGCAACATACAAATACAACATACAATATATACTGTTCATACAACCATAATCTATGTATCAATTAACAAACTCATATTGTGTCCATACCACACATTCTCAGTACCATACACATATTCATAATAACAAATCATAAATCATATTTCAATACATAAAGAATTTAAGTTTATCCAGATAAACACATACAAAACTATCTAATTTCCTTACCTCAAATCCCGATGCTTAAACTTGTTATCTCGTCACTACTCAAATACATCGAGCTGCTTGGATCGATAGACATAAGATGATGGTGATCAAAGATGAGAGTGAAGAGTGGTATAGATTTGGCTAAGGATGTAATGGAAAGAATTTGAAAATTTTAGGGTTAGTCTTGCTCAGATAGATGGGAAGAATAGAACGATATAATTTTAGGGTTAATGAAACCTATACTATTTTGACTCTTATTAGGTTTAGTTTTATGAATAATAATAATATTAACATAATAGCAATAACAATATAATAAATTATTAAATAAACAAATATCTTACTTTTAAATTTAAATTGTAACCTCTAAATCTCGTAACTTTAGGGCTTAGTTTTCACCTAAAAAAATTACGAATTATGATATGATTATTTCTACAAAATTTATAGATCTTTGAATTATCTTTCCAACGCCACTGGAATCACCTCAATCGGAGTTATAAAACTCCAGATATGGTCATTTTCGTAAAACAGTTTCTAAACCTGCGAATTTCTCTAAACTTACGATTTTTTTCTAACATTAATAAAATAATAATATTATTTAATACCACTTATACAATTAATTAAATCTAATAAATATATTATAAAAACCTAATGGACTTTCATATCGGGCTTTAATTAAACGATTACCTACTTATGAAAATATCATAATATTTTACTTTCGTAGTCAATACAACTTTAACTTTCTTTAAAAAATGGTACAACTACTCTAAGCAATAATATCAACTCACTAACAACACAAATAAATGAATTATCCTCGCACAATTAATATCCAAACGAAAAATTAAATACTATTTTAAACTGGATATTACATTATTTACATCAAAAACAACTAAAATGTTATTTTTTAAAACTTTCAAAAGACTGAAATTTTTGGAAGCGAGATTTTTCAAGTTTTTTTTTTTTATTTTCAATAATTATTTCAGATTTCAGTATTCATGCTAATGTGACATACTTTAGTATTTGTGTTTATAATTTTATTGAAAGTATTTTTATAAATAAATTCAATTTGAAGTATAATATTGAAAAAAAATTTAAAAAATATTCTTTTCAAGTCCATAAATATCATATCCAGCATAAAATAGATAGCAAAAACTTATGATTATGTTCAACTTTAATGGACATCCAAAGAAGTTTTTTATAGTAATGACTAGTAGAAATAATAATAAAATAGGTCGGGAGTATATTACAACAAATACTTCACTCAAAAATCATCTTGGTAAAATAATTTTCTTATTAATATTTAAAAATATATTTTCTAAAATTAAATCATCAATAAGGTTCACTATAGTTACTTATGAGGTACAGTGGATTGTTGTTTTTCAGTCCATAGGAGCATGTGGGCTTCATCCATGGAAAGAGACACACTTCTCCTCCTTCCAAAATAAAGGCCAATCTTTTTATGCTTTGGGTGGAGAAAACTAATCGAAAGTCATGATAAAGCTCATGTGCATTAGATATATTATTATTGATTATGCTAATTAAAACACAATATTAAAGAAGCAAAACTGTTCCATTGGTGGGATCATAAACTAATGCCAAAAAATGCTCACCTGAATCACTTTTTGTTTGGTCCACTTCTCCTATGATTTGTTGATGATTGACACCTGGCCAAGCTCGAATACATATAGCCATTTAATAATATACTAGTTTAATCTAATCTTTAATTTGGGTGCCCTTAATCCAAGGGACCCGCCTCTGAGGAAATAGAATCTTATTGGTCTAACAAATCCATCCCCACATGGGTTGTAGCCAATGAAAAGTTTAGTTTGGAGAAAGTCACCAAACCTTTTATGATGTTGGCATCCACCAATTTTTCTTAATTATATATTATTAGATCAAAGTTGGTATCTATATATATATTATAGTGTATGTATGGTTTCCAAGTGTCTTACTCCTTTTGGATATATGAGACAAGTAGCACAAGTTGTTGCCCTTTTTCGTGCAGGGACTGTTTGCCATTGGCTAGGCTTGTGATGAGAAGCGTGCGAAGTCTCCCCTCGATTGGCGAATGGTAATTTTGGTCCTCATCATCCTCTCTTCACAATCACATGTACTATGTCAGTCACACTCTCTCACTCACTCACTCACTAACTATGATTCTCATATCTTATATGCCCAAAGAAAGGACTTCAAGATACAATATTATAATCAAAGTGACCATGATATTTATATTAATAAATTTCTTTATATATAAAACATAATGACCTCCCAAACAAACAATCTTAATAAGGCAAGCTAAACTAAACCCATATCTTCTTACTAAATTAAAGTATATAATTCATTAAAAGTGAAATTATATGGAGATCTTCAAAAACATTAATTTAGAAACATCTTAGTAGTTTTAATATTTCACTTATAAAACACACAAATGTTGTCAAACACATCAATATCTTTCACATCATGCATGCGCCAGGATAATTAATTATAATTATACTTTGATACTGTTTAAGGATCAAATGCAAATCTAATTAAATTATACAGAACCAATATATATATATATAGTAGTTAATCATACCAAAACAAAGTTATAGTATTCATTCCATTCAAAAACAAAAATTGAGGGTATTGATTAGTTTGCTGTGTTTTCAACATGTACACTACATTAATTTTCTCTAAATTATAGATTTAAAACAGAAATAACTGAGTCTAGAAAAAATCCAAATTAGGGTGCACCATGCATGTTTTCATAAATAAACATAAAAATGTAACATGTGTTTGTGGTTTATATATATATAGTAGCTGCAACTACTCATGCGACTTATAATTAGTAGAGCGTATGTAGCAAGAAAATGCACACAAACACACTCACTATATATATATGTTAATTACTCTTTTTTCCTCCGAATTCCTCCCCAACACAACGTTTTGTCTGGCAAGTTGAACAGATTTATAAGTTACCTGCAGAAAATTCACCTGCTCTTCGAATCCATTATATAAGTTATTTTCTAAACTACTCTTCTAATATAATCTAATAACAATATATATGAAAAACGAATATTCTTAATTATTTTTTTGGCTAAAAGCCAATATAAAAAGCCCCTTTCCTCTTTTGTGTTAACTCAAAATAAGAGATAGATAAACCAACTAGCTAGAATTAGCATAATTAATAAGTTGCCAATATATGTATAAATATAAATAAAATATAATAATAATAATTTATAATTAGTTAGGAACTACAGGACGACTTAGTAATCGACAAGATCAATCCTAGGTTTAATTTTTGACCAAACACTCAACCAACGGTAAAGCAAACCAAAAAAAGAAAATCAGAAAAAACACATTTTCTTATGTACTGGGATTCTCACGTGTGAAGTTATCTACAGCTAATAAAAGTACTTTTACTTAAAATAATATAAAATACTAAAATACACAGCTTTTACTATTAATTATTAAGTACTTCACTATAGTTTTACAGTCTTTCCTTCTACTTAAATTGTAGTATATATAGTATTATTAATTTGATCAGGTACAAGTACAAAGCCACATTTGTACTATATTTTAATATACTTGAAATACTTAAAACAGGCCTTTTTCTTTTTGGGAAAACTTTTCTAGTTTCACACCAATACATATATAATTTAATAATTTATACACATATATTATATACTTTATATAAAAATAATTTATTCTCGAAAAAAAAATATAAAAATAAATAAATAAACGCTGTGTAGATGAGCACATAAAAGAAAATTGTAATTTCCACACGGCCATCGATCCCTATCACCCACAAAATTCTTAAAAAGCTTTACTTTGGCCAAATCCTAACCCTCAAACCTTATAAATTTTCTGTTTTTTTTTCTTTTTCTTTCTTTCTTTCTTTCTTTCTCATCTAGCTCTAGCCATGAGCAGTAGTAGTAGTATTCATCCTAGTTGACCAAGGAGACAATAGTAATAAAACAAATACTGATCAAACCCTAGAATATTATTATGGGGAGAGGGAAGATTGTGATTCGGAGGATTGATAACTCAACAAGCCGCCAAGTAACTTTCTCCAAACGAAGAAAGGGTTTGATTAAGAAGGCGAAAGAGCTCGCAATTCTCTGCGATGCAGAAGTTGGCCTTGTCATATTCTCCAGCACAGGAAAGCTCTATGAGTTTGCCAACACCAGGTTTGACCACTAATACATATATCTTTAATTTTTCTTTCAAAAAAAAAAAAAAAGGATTGATTAATAATCCTAATTTGCTTTTTCATAATATTTTGGGCTGGAAAAGTTGTGGATTCGGTATTAATTAGCTAGCTAGTTTGGTTTCTAATAAGAATATTTTAGTAAATCTGGTTTTCATCATATGTGTTCTTAAAAGCTGTAATTAATTATGATCATAATTAATTGGAGAAGGTTTTGTGTATATAAATACTGTTTTATTATATAGTACTTATACTGATTTATGGTACGGCATGCAGCATTTTGTTTTTCATTGCATGGGAGTAGAGGCCGCGCGGTCCTTTCCTGCGAGTTAAGCAGATCAATACATGTTTACATATAAATATATATATAACAGTACATGTTTATCCCCATATAAATATATAAACATATATATGCGTTGATATCGTGATACATTAATAGTACTAATATATGTACCTCTCTTATAAATATTATATGTGCAAACAAATATTATTTACAGATATATCTATAAAATGTTTGAGCTTTATTTGAGAAGTGAAGATTACATTAAGGTTTTATCTCCTCTCATTTTCTTTTTACTAATAATTAATTATTCCGATCCATATAAATTGATCGAGATATATATAGAAAAATTTATCCCTAATTGTGATCTCAGTCAATTTATGGATCAGAAACAATTAAGGTTAGTGCTAGCTAATTAAGTATAGCTATAGAGGAGTTTGAGGTAGCTAGAATATTTTTTAGCATAATTATATATATTATAGATAGCATCATATTCATTTCTTATCCATTGCTGCAGATCCATATATGTGTATACACATATATATTATCATTTCAGTATAAACTATAACTGGAGTAGATATTACTCATGATCAGTTTTTTCAATATATATACATATATCTATATACACACACACCATAATTATAAAAATTAAAACCATATTTATTTTATATCTTTGTTTTTGTGCACCTACATATTATGCATATAAAAAGTAGTATATTGGCCCATAATGTGCTTTCTTATCAAGAAATGATTTTGTAGTGTGGCTGTCTCCTTGTATTTATATATAGTTTAGGGTTTATTTAGTGTTGCTTAAACATATTAAGTTTATAGCAACTTAATTTGCAAGTTACTATATTTAATGATGATATAAATTAGAGTATGAAATAATTATGTTAGTTTACATGATTTAGGCTTTCATTGTCATGATTTTTTTTGTTGACATATCGAATTTAGAGTGTATATACATAGCTAAATAATATTCTGTTATTGATGATAAATTGATCACATGTACTATAATTAGTAAAACATAAAAATTAAAACAATGTAATTAAGCAAATTCCTCATGCAACCTAAATAAAACTAAGTAAAATATATTAATTATTGAGATCAACCTATTACTTGTAGAAGAGAAAAAGAAAAAGACTCACTCTCCTTTTTTTCAACAATAGAGATATAATAACTCAGGCATGTTAATTAAGCTGGCACATCAATCCAGAAAGAATATATAGGCAAAAGTGGAGTTATGTGTGTTGAATTTTTCAAAAACCAATATTCATGTTTGGTTTGGCTTGTGATGTAGTCCTCTAAAATGTGAGGAAACACAGCAAAAAAAATTGATATATAAAATGTCCTCTAAAATTATTTCGTATTTGTTCATATTATCATTAACAAATTGATATATAAATGAGTGTGTGGGTTTCTTTAGACGATTATATATTGCTTATTATTAACTATTTAGCACATATATAGCTTGGTTTAAACTATAATCCAAAACAAACAGAATAAAAAGTCACCACAACTCATTAAAGTGAATTAATTAAAGCTTATATATTATATATAGTAGCTAATAATGGCCATAATGTTTGGATTTGTCCTCTGAATATTGTCTGAGGTAAATTATATATATTGTTAGTATATGTTGGTGACATGATGAATTTTATCATTTAAATAAGGCAATTTGAAATATAGAAATATTGAACACTACTCTACAATATAAAAGCTTTTAGTCACAACATTGGTCTTGATTCAAAATTTATTGAGTAAAATGTAGTTGCAGCAATTTACATATATTTACAATAATAAATTATTATAAGTAAAAAAGTATATTCAAGTGATCTAAAATGTTACCTTTCTTAATTAGAATTTCTAATTGTGGTTATTATGACACCTTGTGGTCATCATTATATATTTCTTATTTATATTTATATATGTATATATATAAAATAATTAAATTGAGTTATCATTATCTTTGTGCCAAAATAACCTTTATTATACAGATATGAATCATGTCATTTACTCATTAAATGATATTTTGAATTGTGGGTCAGATCAATATTAATTAAAAGGCTAGTACAGTTGATGATCTATCTCCCTTTAGTTTAGTTTCTATAAGAAATTGTTTTAGCATTTATAAGATATGTATATATACATAAATTTCAGGCATATTTCAGTTTTGCACTTGCAGAAGAGATATTTTCTATTTTTCTAACACCTATATCTCAATTCCTTTATATAAAGATGTATAGTGTAGATATATATATATATATATAATTATAACCTATAACTAACATCTTATACTTGTTTTCAAAAAAAATTGAATAATTTACAGTGTAAAAGATACAATTTAAAGAAGTCTCAGTTGTATATATAAAAAAAAAAAAAAAAAAAAAAAAAACAAATACATATAAGTGAATATTTAAATTATATTTTCAGTAAAGTAAATTATTTATAATTTTCCAAAAACAAAGCATCTTTGATAACCATAATAATGGGTCCTCACCTCATATTATAATTTCTATACTAAGAACAAAAGTGATACATACTTAAATATTTTCTAAATATATTTACATAGAGAATTGTACTGATAATTAATAAGGACAAAAGTAATGTGCCTAAGTAATAATTAATGTTCTGATGATAGTAAATTACTTTCATATCCAGCTGCATGAAATCGATAATTGAACGATATAACAAGGCAAAGGAGGAACATCAGCAACTTCTCAACCCAACATCAGAGATAAAGGTATTCTCACTGTATGCTTAATTGTTTATTTGATGAAAAAAGGGTGCAGCAGTACTATTAGTCATCTTATATATATAATAGTTTTTTTGTTGCTGCAAATTATATATTGCCAGTCAAAAGATATTATTTCTCAGTTACTCAAAGATAGACTCTGTCTGCTGTTAACTTTATAAAGATAGATCAGAAAGAATATACTATAATGTTGTATATATATATATATATATATGTATATTGTTGTGCACATTGTCCCACATAGAATAAATAGTAGAGAATTGAGCCATATATCGAACATGGGCTACTCCACTCATTAACAATTGGTTTTAAGATAGAACCTATAATTCTCAACAAATTAATGTATATGGCTTAATGGTTCCAGCCCCTTACACATTGTTTACAAAAGTACTATAGGTGTGCATTTATATAATATTAATTTATGTAATTTAGCTAAATAGTGAGTTATAACTGTATATCTTTACTCAGAATCTGCTATCAAGAATTAATATGAGTCCTATAATATATATTGTACTCGCGCGTACTAATCTTGTTCCCTTAATAGATGAATATCTCTGACCTTAAGCATGATAGAGTATATATATGCTGTATATAACTGGAAAGTCAATGTATATGAAATTGTGCTATACATACTTATGTTGATTAGCATATATATTATTTCCACAGGAAAATGTGCCAAAATAAACTGGATAGCTATGAGTTCATATTACATGTATTTGAAAAGTAATATGATGATACTTTGTGTAATAGATACTCACTTGTGTTTTGGTTTTGTTAATTTTGATGTTGCTATAGTTTTGGCAAAGGGAGGTGGCAATCTTAAGGCAGCAACTGCAGAACCTCCAAGAAACATATAGGTACTTAATTTATATATAGCCATCTATATACATAATATATAACTTTTTTAACATAAATATATATTGGGGTTGGAATTGTTGTTAATCATTATCTAGTGGGGTTAGAAGGAATCAAAATATTATTATACATAAATTAGTTGCAACTTCATTAATTATATATTCTTTTATATTAACAATATGTACATAATATATAGTATAAATATATTTATAGGAACTTCTAAATATAGTATAGATTGATAAAAATTAATGGTTCTAACAATACTTACAAATGTATAAATATTAAAACAAAATAAATACCCAATAAGCTATTTGAATCATGATTTCAATATTTTAAATTATTTAAAATTTTTTGAAAAATTATAAAAAATACCCTACATGCAATTATAATAGTTAAAATTTTTTAAAATATATTAAAAGTACTATATATTGATATATAGTAATTAAAAGTAATTATAACTATCCAATTATATTTCTTATTTATTTATATATACATACCAGGTTAATTAATATTAGGTGCAATGTATGTATATATTTAGTTATATTTTTAATTTTTTATCATTTATGTATATTTTTAATTGTATAATTAATTTTTTTTATATTATTCAATAAACAACATTATTTTTTATTAAAAAAATATTTAATTTAAGCGTTATTTATAAAAATAAAAATATAATAATATTTAAAAGGGAAATTTACATGGTATACTAACTTTTGCTATTTTCTTACAAAAATACTGCCAGACAGTATTTTTTACTTTTTTACTGTATTTTTTTATAAGTTTCATACTGCAGTATACAGTATTAAGTTTTCACTGGTGTTCTACTAGTGTTTTATTGGTGTTCTACTGTTGTTTTGAGTTGTTCTGCTTTGTGTTTTACTGGTGTTTTATAAAAACACAGTATTTTTGAAAAAATTTCCGTGTGACAGTATTTTTGTAAAAGTTAACCAAAATTCCTGTATTTTTGTAAGTTTTCCTGTTTAAAATTTATTATTAATTATAATTTTAGTTTAACCGTAATACTTTTAATTTTATAATACTTTTTAATTTGTTTTAGAAATATCAAACATTTTTTCTTCTTTTTTTTTTTTTGAAAAAATAACAATAAAAATATATTTGGTAAATGTAATAGTAGTTGCATCATAATAGTGATTCTATTAAAAAGATAAACATTTTTTTTTATTTTATTGTTTAAATAGAAAATAATAATAGAAATATGTTTTTTTAAATATGTGGATTACATAAAAAAAAATATTATGGAAAAATATTTTTTTAAATAGGTGCAATGGTTTAAATTTGAATTACATTGTCTTTTTTTTTTTTTTTGTAAGTAAGCTGAATTTTTATTGAACCTCAACAAATATAATTACTAGTCCACAGACTAAAACACCTTCCAAAAAGCATTAAAAACCCTCCTATACAATTTTGCAGAACCAAATCTTAAACCTATTACAGAACTTTTTTGTATCTACAAAACATAATCTTCCTATCATTATACCATTTTGATTTCTTTTATAACTTTATGTATAGTATATATATTTGATTCCAAAAAGCCTCATTTCAGACACTCTAGATATGGCATTTTGCTGCATTTAGATCAGCAACATACACCAATCTTCAAGGTCTAGCATGCTTGCTTCTCTTTATCCACTTCAAGATTCCTGCAAGCTTATATTGGTTTGAACCAATACCAAGTCAGCCCAATATAACTCTTTGATTACCCTCCTGCTAAAGTAACATTGGAAGAAAAGGTATTGGTGACTTTCTAACTTAGTTCCACAAATTACACACATGTCCTCATTTGTTACCCCTAATCTGACCAGTCTATCCCTAGTCAAGAGTCTCTCCCAAGCAGCCATCCAGACTATGAATTGAATTTTTGGCTCACTTAACTTGTTGTTCCAAACTATGGCATTCTATCTTTGTCACTCTTGAGGCCATAACTTTGAGTAAATCAAAGTAACTCATAATCTCATTTGTATTACTTCAGCTTGACTCATTTTTTCCTTGATAATATTTTTCACTATAATTATCTTTTTCTAATACCAACTCCCCTTTGTGGAGCCTCATAGCTCCACTAATCCTTGTCTTTAATGTAGATCGAGTGTATACACCTGACTTAAAGATCGTCTTTCTTCAAAGCCAAGTCCCAAACATATCGGACAAATGCTGCTATGTTCAACTTTTCAATGTTAGTAAAGCCCAGCCCACTTTCCCTTTTAGATTTGCACACTTCACTCCAAGCTATCTGTCCCAAACCAAGGGCTTCTGCAGTGCTTTTCTGTGGAAAGGCTCGACAGATACAATTTATTTTATAAAGAATAAACTTCTAAAGAAAGGTAATTTGAGCCCAATAAAAATGTATAAAATTTATGAGAATACTTCAGCCAGCATATATAGGATATGTTTCCAGTGCTCCAAGTTTTGATTCGAAAATAATAATCATAATGATAATAATAATAATAATAATAATAATAATAATAATAATAATAATAATAATAATAATAATAATAATAATAATAATAATAATAATAATTTGGGGCTTTTTCATTTTTACACTTCAAAACAGTTTTTTTGCATTTTTACGAAATTCTACAAAGAAACTTCCATTGCAACTAGCACTGCAACCTAAATTGCAACAAAAAATCGTATAGAAACACCTATTGCAACTAGCGCTACAACCACTTTAGAAACTCAAACCGTAAATTTGAGAAAAAGTTAAAAAAAATAATATAGGAAGTAATTCCCCTAATAATTTCTATTATTTAACCACATTTAATATAATATAAACTTATTTATATATTATTATATTTTTATCGTGTTAATGGTTGAATTCTTTTTGAATAATTTCATATATATGATTATAAGCATGAATTATACAAGTTAATTATATATATTTTCTTTTTCTCATTATATGCATTGTTTTCCATAAGTTTTCTATTTTCACTCTCATTCAATAGCTACTCATATATTCTATACGTAAACTAGCTTATACATTGAATCAATAAAGCAGTCGATTCGATCTGTTACGAATAATAATAAAAAAAAAAAAAAATATGAGGACGATGAATATAAACATAATTGATTAACTTGCATAATTTTAGAATTAATTGTGATCACATTTATATTAATATACATAAATTACAGACAACTAATGGGGAAAGAACTTTGTGGTTTGAGCGTGAAGGAGCTACAAAATCTGGAAAACCAGTTGGAATTGAGTCTCAAAGGCATTCGTATGAAAAAGGTCAGAAAATCGTATACTCATTTGATTTTTATATCCAATATCCTGGCCAATAATTAACACTCTTTAATTGATTCTCCTGAAGGAGCAAATGCTCACCGATGAAATACAAGAGCTAAGCCGAAAGGTACGTACATATTATTTTCCTCAAGATATACATATATAAACATAATTATAATTGTTGTTACTTATATACCTTAATTATTCACCACTTAATATACATTTATTTTTATATACACATGAATATGTACATATAGTCTCAAGTCCGCAGTCTTAGTGGCTGTTTCATATACGACAGGGTAACCTTATTCATCAGGAAAATGTTGATTTATATAAGAAGATAAATCACTTTAGCCAACAAAACACGGAATTGCAAAATAAGGTATACACATATATTTATATATAATGTTATATGGTGCATGTTTCTGTGGCTCTTTGCATGCATATGTATACATATTTTGTCAAAATAAATTTACATATATAAATTAATATAAGTACAGTATTACTTTTGCTCTAGTTAATAATTATTAGCTTTATTAAGAGGTAGCATCATATAGATAATTTCGCAGGTTTATGGTGCAAGGGACATGACTACTACGACTGCGACAACAAGCGAAAACAACTTCACTATTGTTTCTTACAATCTGGACATGAATGGAGAGCAGTCAAATAATATCCCAGTCCACCTTCAATTAAGCCAGCCCAGTCAACATACTTAATATTAAGTCATTTCAAAACTCAAACTTAAAAGGTATATATATATAGAGAGACATAATTTACTATTATTATGCTAATGATCACTTACTTACCCCTTTGCTGAAAATAAAGGTTCTTCAAACACTACTACACCTACCTGTGTTGTTATGTGTTATATATTTGTTATCCCAATTTTATGTTACTCTAATAATTTCTTATTTAAACTCGTAATTATGCAGGTATATATATACCATCTTATAATCAATTTTTTCCTGAAAAGATCGAAATATTACCAAAGATATATATATAGTTGATCTTGATCAAATTAACGCGCTTGCCGCTTGCTACACTCTCTGTCTCCGTACGTTATTTCACAAATGAAGAATCGAAAATGTATAACTTTGTCCACCACATAAAGATTAACTATATATTAGTGAATTATTAATGGATGAAGCTACCTATATATTTGTAAAGATCTAATATATTTGAAGTAAGAAAAATAAGAGAATATATAATGTACTCAATAATTTTAGATATCTCGACCATGTACTTTTATGTTTTATGGATTATCTAGCTAGCTAGCTAGCTATACCAACGATCCGAGTTGTAATTGGTAGCAATAATATTGTTTAACACTTTCTTTTTATTATTATTATTATTATTTATTTAAGGATAAATAAGTTTTTTTTCCTTGGAACTTTGTTTTGCACCCTTGATTATTATTCCCTCCAACTTTAAAAATACTTCGTTAAGATTATTGTTAAAGCAGTTTCCCTTATATACCCTAAGCATTAGAGTACTATTCATTGGGTTCAAAATAACAATTTTACCAACTACTTACAACTACAGCTTAAAACAGAAACACAAGATCAAGATCAAAGAATAAACAGGTACAACAAATTCAGTTACAGCATAAGTCACTAGAGCTCTGCCCTAAATCAGTATTTTTTCACAGAACCTAGTCTATTTAAATGATACTTTTTTCCTTTCATTTGGTAACACAGAGAGCCATTTTGAGAGAGCGCTTCAGTTGAGAGAGTTCCTCCTAGAGAGTTTTGCATAGCTCATTTGTGTGTTCATGTAAAGAAAAACAAAAGAGAAATAGTTAGTTTCACAAGAAAGAAAAATAAGAGAGAAATCAAAAGTTGTAAATCAAAAAGGTTTTAACATGTTGTTGATGAATGGATCCAAGATCTGAGGTAGCTTGATGGAGAAGTAGCCGATAACATTGGGTGAACTCCGAGATCAAATTGGTGTCTCCATCTTTACCATTTCTGTTTGTATTTCTCATCTTAATCTCTGTATTTTTTGATATTTGTGTGTGTTTGTGTTCTTGATTTTTTTCGGGTGAGTTGGGTTTTGGCCGAGAGTTAAAGAGAGAGACTTTCTGGGTTTTTCATGTTTGATTATCAGGCAGAAAAATTTGTTTTTGGGTTATTCTTGTTTCGGGTAGAACAAGAGAGAAGAAGCAGCAAAAGAAAATAAGAACACCTTTAGAACCCTAGAACTCATATTCAGCAGAAGATCAGAGAAGAAACATTAGTAAAAACTAAACTCCATATAGAACCTTAGTGTTTCGGCTGTAGCAAGAAGAGAAAAAGATTAGAAGAAACCCTAGTTGTGATTGTAAAGAAAAGAGGAAGAAGAGAAAGGAAAATTTTGGGAAACCTTAGATTTTAGGTGCGACTATTCTGAGAGAGAAAGAAAATTTGAAAAGTTTTGAATTTGGGATAAGTGGTTGCCGTAGGTATTGACTATTAGGTTTAGAAGAGATACCTTTTATATTTTAGGGTTTGGTGATATTAGGGTTTGTATTGTTGAGCTTTGGGTTGTTTTTTCTTTGGGTCGAACCACTTGAGTGAGTGAAGAGAGTGTTGACTCTCTTGTTAGGCTTGGTCTTGTTGGATTTGTCATTGTTGTTGGACCTGAAAGAAAAGATTGCAAATTGTGAGGTTTTTAATAATACCAATTTTATTGTGGATGCACAATAAAAGTAAAATTTGAAAAATATCACTTTTGCACTATTGTATTAATTTTGTGTCTTTGAAGTTGTGTTGGGATAAAAGCTGTAGATTTTGTTAAAATTCCAACAGTGGTATCAGAGAAAATTAATTTCTGCAAATAATGATTCAAATTAATACATTCAAGAAGCAAGTCTGGAAGATATCAAAAATCAAGAATAGGAGGAATTCGATTTTCAAGAACATGAAGATGGCAATCAAGAGGAAGAATTAGATATTGGAGATTTAGAGGACATTCCGTTAAATGATCCAATCGAAATTTTTAAACCTTTAACTGATTTAATTTTTTACAAATACAATATGAGTAGTCTTAAAACTGATATTGATAAGTTTGATGGATTAGGTGACTACAGAATATAGAGGAGAAAGATAAGATCTCTACTGGCACAACAAAGTTGTTGAGGGTCCTTGAAGAACCCATTGAATGGCCAGATGGAACATCTAAGATAAAGCAAGAAGAGTATCTTGAAACAGTTACTGGGATCATCATATCCAACCCCATTGAATGGCCAGATGGAACATCTAAGATACAGCAAGAAGAGTATCTTGAAACAGCTACCGCGATTATCATATTCAACCTAAGTGATGCAATCATTAGGTTGGTTGATAAAGAAGAAAATCTAACAAAGATATGGAGGAAGTTGGAGGAGCAATTCCAACAGAAGTCACTAACAAACAAGATCTTTCTCAAAGAAAGGATCTTTTGTTACAAGATGAATAGATCTAAAAGTCTTGAAGACAACTTAGATGAATTTCTGAAGATGCATATAAAGTTGGCTAACTCGAGAGAAGGAGAAGCATTGAGTGATGAAAATCAAGCAATCGTCAATATCAACTCATTACCAAAATCCTATAAGGAAGTAAAGATAGCAATCAAGTATCACTACAAGAAATGTCCATTTACCAGCACAGTTTGCCACTGCGCTGGTTACTTTTACCAGCATATTTCGCAAACTGCAGTGGCAAAAAGATCAAAGTTTTACCAATGCACATTTGCAGTGGCTAAAATCTAAATTTTACCAGCGCATTTACGCGCTGGGAAAAGTCATTTTTGCCAGCGCTTTTCATTTTGTGCTGGCAAAAGTTCTAATGCCAATGTTAATTTTCCAACACATCAGAAGTAAATTTCATTTTACCAGTGCAATACCAAACTTTTTTCAGCACAAAAATGTGCTGGCAAAAGAGACATTTCTTGTAGTGTATGAAAGAACTTCGATTACCCTAAATGAAGTCATCTCTCCACTAAAGTCTATGGACTTAGAGATAAAGAATGAAAAGTTGGGGAGCTCTAATGGTGAGCTGAACTTGAGTAGAGAAAGGCCTCACAAAAAGAATCCTTGGAGCAATAGGGAAAGAGTAACAGCAAAGATTCTTGACATGGAAATGGGAAGTCTCCATCAAGAGGACAGAAAGATCCTAATGGCTGCTATCACTGTGGTAAACCAGAGCATTTCAAAAGAGACTGTTGTTTTTAGAAGAGAAGTAACAAAGGAAGAACAGATCATAGCGATAGTGACTCAAATCAGGGAGAAAATTATTTCTCAAAGAAAAAGGGAAAGAAGCATGAAGTCAATCTAAGTGGTGGCTATGAGAGTGGAGAAGTTTACATCACTGCAACTAAATTCAAAGATGGATGGGTTTTAGATTCAGGATGAACTTTTCACGTGACTAATAATAGATCCTTACTTTTTGATTTTAGGTAATCCAAAGGAGGGAAGGTCATTCTAGGCAACTGTTGGAAATATTTTACCAGGATCTAGATTTACTAGCAAGTATGTTGAATTAACATCTTAAATATGAATTCTCTAAAACAATGAAAATAAACACATAAGGGTTTAAGAAAACCTTACATTGATTGCAGCGGAATATAATAACTTCTTTCGTTCAAGATCTCTAGCCCTTGATTCCTTTCTGTCGCAGAGCATTATCAATATCTGAATCTGGATCTCTTTCTCTCCTTCAGGTTTGGTTACCACTGTCTTACTGTTACGAATTTTATGTTTATTACGCAAGTGTACGCAATCAAGTAATATCTCACGCAAGTGAGGTCGAACCACAGGGAATTGGATTAAGTACTACTAAACTATACTTATGATTCTATTTGGTAAAATAATAAGTTTGCAATTTGAAAGTAAATAACTCAGAAAATTAAAGAGAAAATAAACGAAGATTAATCAAGATGAGAGATTAGGGAGGTGAATCCTGTTGATAAGCTACCAATGTTAATACCTAATTGCTATCCTTATCTCAATGTGAATGACAGATTATAAATTAACCTAACTCTTTTCAGATCTTTTAGGTTCTAAATAATATGTTCTCTAATTAACTTCTTAATTAAATCAACACAAAATCAGCATTAAGCAATAATCTTTTCGTCACTGAGGCTATGTAAATACTTTCGTTTCACATCAAAACCTAGACTATCCAAATTTTAGCATTCTCAATTCTCACTTTTCAGATTTCGAATTGAGATCATTAAACATGTAAAAGGTGATCAAGCTTGCACATGGAATTAAACACAAATATAGATAGCATTCACACATAAGATGGAGGAATGGCAATTATTTATTAACTAGCATAAACTTAAACAACATTCATCATCCTCCCTTATTGGGAAATTTAGTTCAACATAACTCTAAAAACATCCATGATTAATTCATAAACAAAAACAAACATAAAGAAGAATTTAAGGGTAAAAGAAAAAAACTAGAAGGTGATATCGCTCCGGGTCTTCAAGATAGCTTCCTCTCCACTTGCATCCACTATTTAGGTCTATTTCTGCTTGCTTTGACCTTCAGTGTCGTATTCCTTATATAGGGATGAGAAGTGTGCCTCCAATTTGAGAAAAAACCAAAATTAGGTCAAATCTGTGATTTCCGTACCAAGTTGCGACTAGCATTTAAGCTAGTCGCGACTACAGGCAAACCTCAAAAATCGAAGGTTATGCCAAACCTCGAAGTCGCGACCAGAGTCGCGACTAGGAAAAAGGGTCGCGACCTAGCTCTCTGGAGGTCGCGACTACTGATGCGTCTGGAGCTGAATTTTCCAATTTTTATCCAAGTTTGTCCCAGTTTTTCACCATTTGACTGAATTCGAACTTTAACACCCCGGGAACCTGAAATAATGAAAATCAAGCGTAAAACTGCTCCAAAAGACACCAATAGACGAGATAATGCTAACTTTAAAGACCCGAAACATAGGCTAATAATAACCTAACAAAATCCCCCAAACTAGATTCTTACTTGCCCCCGAGTAAGATAAAAAAAAAAACTAACTACGCTATCAGATAATTACTATGCTGATGACTCATGCTCTGTTTCCTTCCTTGCATAAACTAGAATTTTGATCCTACTAACTCTAACAATTAACTCGGATGCTCAATTAATAACACTATGTACAACTGCAAAAATTTATTCAAATGTGAATTATTGTTATAAAAGTTTTACTCTTTCCAACAGTTTCACAACCCGATAACTCATAAGCTTGCATGCTTACCTTTCTCCACTAATGTTGACAGTATTCTTCGGAATCATTAGGTCTTTTCAAGGCTTAGGTAGTATGGCTCAGATATTCAGGGATAGGCAAAAGACAATTTCGGCTCAAGATATCATAAGCACACAAACAGAACCCACAAGCTTTTTACTTTTCTTTCTCTAGAATCCCATAATGTTCCCAAATTTACCAAGACTGATAGAAGATATCTCTATTACTTTCCAACATCACTGAAATCATATTTATTTATTTATTTATTTATTTTTTGAACACAAATTTTTACTTTTCATTGCGTTTTTTTTTTCTTTTTTCATTTTTTTTCAGTGACATTGAATTACAATTTTTTTTCCTCTTCTCAATCTTACAAGTTTTTCTCTCTCTCACTAATTCCTCACACTAAATGTTTCTCCTCCCCCAAACTAATCATGTAGCTTATGATATCATGGATAACATGGTGAAGAAAAATTAATAGTGTGGTTGCAAAAATTTTCAAAATAAATGGGTGAAAAACAAAACAGGTTTAGGCTCAAAAGGTTAACTAGGGATACACATTATTATGGTAGGCTTGAAAGGCTCAAACTATCCAACAAATGCCTAAGTCATATTCCAATTGAACACTATCAAGGATTTCATCTCAAAAGAATAAACATGCAAGTTCTAAGCCATCCTGCCAATCCTACGACAAACCATAGTAAAACAATTATAACAATTTTCACAGATTGAGTAATTGCAATTGTACACAGGTTTCTAAGCATCCAAACTAATCCAAAGAGTTAACAGAATCAAGCACACAGTTATTTTACAATTTCAGATCACATCACACTAATCAGCAGTATACAACTATCGTCAAGCTTATTGCTATTCCTTAACTAAAACAAAAAACTAAAACAGAAAATTAAAATGCAGAAATTAAAATAAGTGCATAAATTAAATTTTTTTAAGTCTCTCCCCCCAAACTAAATATGACATTGTCCCCAATGTGTACAATAATATGCAGAGAGAAAAAACTTACCTGAGACCCTCTCAGAAAGGGTTGGGTGGACCCTTTTCATCCAAAAGATCCCTCGTACTAAATGAAGAAAATTGACCACCAATAGTGTTGATTTCAGATTGTTGCACAAGAGTAAGCTCACCTTCAGAACTACCACACATCAATCTTTTCCAACGACGCTGAATCGTTCGAAGTCGCTCTTTAGGCTTTGCTTTCTTCTTATCAGCTTTAACAAAAGAACCCTTCACCATCTCAATCTTGCAATAGGTAGGAATGTCAGTTGGGGCAAAAACATTAAAATTGACCTCTTCATCTTGCACTCTCAACTTTAACTCTCCCTTTTGAACATCTATTACTGCTCGGCCCGTGGCTAAGAATGGTCTTCCCAAAATAATGGGAATAGTTGAATCTTCCTCCATATCAAGAATTAGGAAATCAGCAGGGAAGATAAACTTACCAACCTTCACCAGTACATCTTCAATTATCCCACGAGGATGAGTCAAAGAACAATCTGCTAGTTGTAAAGTAACTGTTGTAGGCTTTGCTTTTCCCAATCCTAGCCTCTTGAAGACAAACAAAGGCATTAGATTAATGCTTGCTCCTAGATCACATAGAGCTTTAGTTTCCACCGAACCCCCTATAGAGCATGGAATATTGAAACTACCCGGATCTTTAAGCTTGGGCGGTAGTTTCTTTTGCAAAATGGCGCTACACTCCTCAGTTAATGCCACTGTTTCATAGTCCTCCAATTTTCTCTTCTTAGACAATATCTCCTTCATGAACTTCACATAACGGGGCATTTGTTCCAAGGCTTCAGCAAAAGGAATGTTGATGTGTAGTCTTTTGAAGACCTCTAGGAATTTGGTGAACTGCTTGTCTAGACTTGACTTTCTGAGCCTCTGAGGATAGGGTATTTTCACATGGTGATCAATGCTAATTGGTGGAGACTGTTGTGGTTGTGTTGGGCTGTCAGTAGCCTTCTCTGATGTTGGTGTTGGGGTTGGCTTTGGTTGAGCTTCATTCTCCTTTTCTCCATCAGCTGATTGTGGCAGTTCAGGACCATCATAATTTTTACCGCTTCTCAGGGTAATTGCTTTGCAGTTTTCTTTGGGGTTTACTTCAGTTGTGCTAGGCTAATTCCCTTGAGGACGGGTTGCTACTTGAGTTGCTAGTTGGCCCATCTGAGTTTGCAGGTCTTTGATTGAAGATCTAGTTTCGGTCATGAATTGAAGCAGTAAATCTGTTTGCAAATTAGAATTTCCACCAGAGGCTTGTTGCTGATTAAACTGTTGGTTCTGATTCCGGTTCTGATTTCGTTGCTGATAGAACCCACTGTTTCTTCGGTTATTACCCTGGTTGAACCCATAATTGTTGTTGTTATTCTGCGAAAAATTTCCAATGGCTTTAGCTTCATCCATTGGCAAATCATCCACATCTACTTGACACTCTGAAAAGTGATGATTTCCTCCACATATCTCACAAACAATTTGGCCTTGTTTAGCTTGCCCTGCCATTAGCTTTGTCAATGCCTCAACCTGAGCTGTCAACTTTGTGATGGCATCAACCTCTAACACACCAGCTACCTTCTTAGATTGACTCCTTTCAGTTAACCACTGTTGATTGTTTAGAGCCATCTCCTCCAATAGATCATAAGCCTCATTAGCACTCTTTCTCATAAAGGCTCCGCCATTGTAAAAGTTGTGGACCAGCATCCACTTCTCTATACCATGATGAGGGTGCTTTCTGATCAGATCTTTAAACCTCTTCCAAGCCTCATGGAGAGATTCATTATCTTGTTGGTAGAAATTGTTGATTTCTCCTCTCAGCTTTGCAGACTTTGCTGGAGGAAAGAACTTTGACAAGAGTTTTGTTGCCAGATCATTCCAGGTGGCAATAGAGTTGGGTGGCAAGGAGTTTAGCCAACTCTTGGCTTGTTCTCTGAGAGAGAATGGGAACAGTCTCAGTCGAATGGCATCATCATTAACTCCATTAACTTTAAAAGTTTCACAAAGTTCCATGAAGTTAGAGAAATGCAGGTTAGGATCTTCAGAAGGGAGGCCACCAAACTGAACTGAAGACTGCACCATTTAAAGTATGGCAGGTTTAATCTCAAAGTTGTTCGCATCCACTGCCGGTGGCCTGATACATGACTGCACTCCCATCAGAGTAGGGAGAATGTAATCTCTCAAGCTACGACCATTAGCTTGATCTTCCACGACGCCACCATTATTACCGTTATTACCTCCATTGTTCGCAGCATTAACATTCACATTAGCAGCCATGATTTCTGAAGTTTCAGCAGTTGCTGAAACTCCTTCTTGCCTCTTGTTCTTTCGGTTTCTCCTACAAGTTTTCTCGATTTCAGGATCAACTGGTAATATGGCAGCTTGTCCTTGACGGCGCATACACTTAGGATTCCTGAAATAGATCAAGAAAATTTTGCAAGAAAAAAGGTTAGAAAAATCAGCAAGAGAAAATATACCAAAGTAGAAGTTAGTATAATTTTGTGTAATATTAATCTTTAAACAATTCCCCGGCAACGGCGCCAAAAACTTGTTACGAATTTTATGTTTATTACGCAAGTGTACGCAATCAAGTAATATCTCACGCAAGTGAGGTCGAACCACAGGGAATTGGATTAAGAACTACTAAACTATACTTATGATTCTATTTGGTAAAATAATAAGTTTGCAATTTGAAAGTAAATAACTCAGAAAATTAAAGAGAAAATAAACAAAGATTAATCAAGATGAGAGATTAGGGAGGTGAATCCTGTTGATAAGCTACCAATGTTAATACCTAATTGCTATCCTTATCTCAATGTGAATGACAGATTATAAATTAACCTAACTCTTTTCAGATCTTTTAGGTTCTAAATAATATGTTCTCTAATTAACTTCTTAATTAAATCAACACAAAATCAGCATTAAGCAATAATCTTTTCGTCACTGAGGCTATGTAAATACTTTCGTTTCACATCAAAACCTAGACTATCCAAATTTTAGCATTCTCAATTCTCACTTTTCAGATTTCGAATTGAGATCATTAAACATGTAAAAGGTGATCAAGCTTGCACATGGAATTAAACACAAATATAGATAGTATTCACACATAAGATGGAAGAATGGCAATTATTTATTAACTAGGCATAAACTTAAACAACATTCATCATCCTCCCTTATTGGGAAATTTAGTTCAACATAACTCTAAAAACATCCATGATTAATTCATAAACAAAAACAAACATAAAGAAGAATTTAAGGGTAAAAGAAAAAAACTAGAAGGTGATACCGCTCCGGGTCTTCAAGATAGCTTCCTCTCCACTTGCATCCACTATTTAGGTCTATTTCTGCTTGCTTTGACCTTCAGTGTCGTATTCCTTATATAGGGATGAGAAGTGTGCCTCCAATTTGAGAAAAAACCAAAATTAGGTCAAATCTGCGATTTCCGTACCAAGTCGCGACTAGCATTTAAGCTAGTCGCGACTACAGGCAAACCTCAAAAATCGAAGGTTCTGCCAAACCTCGAAGTCACGACCAGAGTCGCGACCAGGAAAAAGGGTCGCGACCTGGCTCTCTGGAAGTCGCGACTACTGATGCGTCTAGAGCTGAATTTTCCAATTTTTTCCAAGTTTGTCCCAGTTTTTCACCATTTGACTGAATTCGAACTTTAACACCCCGGGAACCTGAAATAATGAAAATCAAGCGTAAAACTGCTCCAAAAGACACCAATAGACGAGATAATGTTAACTTTAAAGACCCGAAACATAGGCTAATTATAACCTAACACTTACTCACTATGATTGAGTACTTGACTTGCTATGTGTGGGCATCTCACTCTTTCACTCAAGGTTCGAATATGGAAGAACAATGAAGGAGACTGAAATCACTAAGGAATGAACTCTCTCATCTAGGTTGGTTGAATAGTCAGGTTGACATTAGTTTAACAAATTGTCAAGAGGATGAGATGAGAGCATCATGTTCCTTTTATATTGTTTCAACTAGGGCTTAGGGCTGAATTATATGGATTAAAAAAGAATAAAATATTGGGCAAAAATTAACTTCATGGCCGTACACTTAATGGACCAATTTCTAGTTAGATTTTTGTCACTTTATCTAAACTACTTATTCTTCTTTTCAATAATACTATATTTTTCAATTCAATCATATAAATGCCAAAACTATTTATTTAATAATTATGATTGATTACTAAATAAAATTGTCATTTATGTAATATATTAATTAGACCATGCAAAGTCTCTTAATTAACAAATTGACCCCAAAACTTCTTTTCTCTACAATTAAGCCACTACTAGAAAATTGGGTTTTAATGGCACACATTGAGTGACTCTAAAACTATATAGTGACACTTCAACGCGCGTCACTAATGAGGGTGACTGGAAAGACAGTTTTTAGTGACACTTCACACATGTCACTGAACCCTTTTACATTCATTTTTTCCGCGTCACTATAGGCATATAGAGTCAGGTTTTGTCAGACTAAAAAGGTAACAGCCACCCACATGAAGTGTCACTATATCCTTTTTTTTTCTTCTTTTTTTTTCTTTTTTATTACTATTTTTGGAGATATAGTGATGTTAGGTTATTTTTAGTATTAATTTAAGATTAATTTTAGTATATTTTTAATTGAGTTTTAATCGTGTTTGGAGCATTTTTACGCTTGTTATCTTTTATTTTTGCAGATTTAAAATAGAAGAAGATTAGAAAAATATCAGAGAAAAAGATGGGAAAAAGATAAAAAAATATCATGATATTTAAAATAGAGAAAATTGTGCAAGCCGAAACTTCAAGCCTGAATTCGACGGTGTTCTGATTGGATTTTGGAAAAAGTTAAAACATGAAAGTTCTAGATCTCTCTTTTATCTTTCCGGAACATCTTGAATCGTCCAATTCCGAGCAATATTGAGAGAGTTATGGCCAAAATACTATCAGTCAACGCAGCAGAAAAAAAATATCTCGTTTGAGGTTTCCTAAAAATTTAAATCCGAATGGGAATTTAAATATTGCGTTTTTTCCATATTTTTAGGCTTTCAATGCCTATATAAATAGAAGAATGGAGTTGATTTCATCAAGCAATTTGAGAGAGAAAAACAGAGAGAATACAGATGCAAAGTGGAGAGATCAACTGCAATATTGGAGGCATTCTTCAGAGGGTTTTCAGCATTCTTCTCTTCTCTATTTTCATCTCTTTTCTTTAAAGTTAATATGTGTAATTGTGCTTCAATGAACATGAGTAACTAAACACTTTATTAGGGTTAGATGGATATTGTTTGACATTGTTTATGGTTTTAATATAATTTATTTTCCCCCTAATTTCTATGTATTCTATTTTATTTGTGCTTAATTACTTTTAATTGCCTGATCACCAATTATCTGTCTATGAGTTTGATGCGAGATCTGAGAAGTGAGTGTCGAATATGCTATAGTTAAATAGAACTGAATTTTGATATAGGACGAGAGTACCTATATGGTTTAGATAGCTTATAGGGTTTCTGTGTTTAATGCCTGTTGCATGTTAAATTTATCACGAGAGTAGAAAGTTTGCATGTAATTGAGATTTATATATCTGAGAAGACTATAAATTACCTTAGTAAACCTGCTATTGCATAGAAATTAATATTAGGAAAATAATCATATTAGGTCATAATCAATAGAAACAATTGAAATCAAAGCCCTAGTTTTTTATTAACTTTCAATTTTCTTGAATAATTGTTTCTTACTAGTTTCTTATTTTTAATTCTTTCTTAATTTTCATTCAACCAAATAGAAGTAAAGGTTTAATTTTAAAGTACTTAACTGCACTCCCTGTGGGATCGACCTCACTCCTGGTGAGTTTTACTACTTGAAACGATACGTACACTTGCGTGTGCAAAATATCGCAACAAGTGACACACAAAAAGTGCCACTACATTAAATATTTTCCTACAAAAAATAATATTTAATTATTTTAATTCAAATTTTATATATTATAAATTTTAATTTATATTAATTATATACAAATACAATTAAATATAACAATAATAATTTTAATTAAGTGAACAATATTTTGTATTAATCATTTTTCCAAAATCACAGTTTACAAATGAACAATTTTTTTACCAATACTAATCTTTTTTCATACAAAAAATCCAAATGTACAGTATGAACCCAACCAAAATAAATATCAACACTTCAAACCCTATAAATAAGAAATAAAATTAAAGTTACAAACTCAAACCCAGTTACAAAATACATTTCTGAAAAAAATTGTTCATTTTCTAAACATGAATAGTCTAGATCGAACACGAGCCCAGCTCTAAATTGTTGGGTTTTATGCCCTAGATAAAACTCATTGCAATCTGATTAGTTATCAATTTAGAAATGAAGTATGATTACATGTATGTTACATGTTTATGGTTTAATACATATACTTGATATATGCACAAAATCAGTTAAATCCAGAATATATAGTTATTCACAATTACAGTATCGTCAATACAGTGGAATGTGATTGTGATTATATGATTCAAAAGATTTGGTCCCTGTTCATCAGTGTTTTGGATTTACACTGATGTGATAATCAGCGATGAAGTATACTTACACTTGGAGTAAGTGTTATGTTCTTTTCAGAACATTGGCAAAGTATACTGGTTTCGAATGCATGGAGTATGCATTGGACTGGACCGATATTGAACTTGGTTAAAGATATTGTAAACTTACCGTTGTATCTTTCCAAGTCAATGTCAGAAGTTGATCTTAGATTAAGAGAATCTAAATCCTGATATGCTTAGGCTCAATCTCAGGAGTGCTATTCTTGTTCTTTGATTTATTAGTTAAAGCCTACCTTTGGGTCAGGATAATACATATATTTTGGGAACATGATAGCATAACTGAATGGGAGTGCTAAACATAAATATGGAAATCTATAGCTTCTACTGGTGTATAGAAGTAAAGTGATGATTCCTTTTGAGGTTAGTTAAATAGAAGTAAATGGATGAGATCTTGTTTCAGTGACTATATATTAGATCACTAAAACATCATTTACAGGTAACTAAGTGTTCAAATGGGCAAAATACATTGAGGGGTGTAAACGGTAAATTGGTCCCATCTCGATGTAAATCATCTATATAGAGGATCTCTAAATCACATTAAGATTATAACAATGGTTAAATGAGATAGCATATTGATATCGTGAAACATATGATATGCTCTATATAAGTACGAGAGTGCGATTCAGGAGTTCTAAGAGTGGATTCAACGAGGAATTAATAAGTTAGGGATTTACTTGGTAAATCGGTTCAACTTATTGGAAGCTCAGTATATAGATCCATGGTCCCCATTGTAGTTGAGACTATACTGTTTGTAAGACTCTATAATTGATTTATGATTAATCAATTATAATTCTAAAAGTTAGACTATGTCTAATTTGTGAATTCTCACAGTTTAGGGATGAAATTGTAAATAAGAGGGTTTCTAAGTTTAATTATTAATTATGAGACTTTGCATGTCTAAATTAATAATTATTTTAAATGGCAATATTATTTAATAATCTATTTTAGTTATTAAATAATTAGTTTTGGCATTTAAATGATTAGAATTGGAAAAATAGCATTTTTGGAGAAATAGAAATAAAATTGAGGAAACTGCAAAATCCATGTGAGGCCCATACACACCATTGTCGGCCACATGATTGCATATTTCCCAATTATTATTTTCATTTTAATTTTCCATATAATTGCTAATCAAAGCCTAGCCTAAATAGGAAAGTGGTGAATCACACTAAATAAGGCAGCTATTCAATTACACAGTAAAAGAGGAAACTGTTTATTTGGAAAGTTGTGGTCTTCCCTTTTCCTATTTATAGCCGCCCCTCTCTACTCTTCTTGTGCATGAGAAAACTTTGCTTTGCATTGTGTATCACACAAAATCAAGAGAGAAAACAAGAGAGAAATTTCGAAATTCCTAGTGAGAGAGAAGTGCCCACACACATCACTCAGTACCTCATATAGTTTGGAAGACTGTGAAGGATCACATCCAACTGAAGAACTTTCGGGCTCAGATCTTGATTATACTCTGCTACAGACAGGAATCAAGGGTTAGAGATCTGAGTGGAAGGAGACATTAATTCCGCTGCAATCACTGTAAGTTATTCTTAACTTTTATGTGTTTAGTTCATCGTTTTAGAAGTTCAATATTAGGTTGTTAAATCAACATACTTGTAAGTAGATCTAAGATCCTGGATAAATATAATACCAACAACTGGCACCAGAGCCATGGTAATTAATTTGCTTGCAAGAAATTTGGACTTAAAACGATTTGCTTGTGATTTGGATGGTTTCATGATGTGTCATATTGATGTTTGATTGATGTTTGTGAATTCTGGGAAAAATAATTGATTGTCTGTATCTGGAATTATTTTTATTGGATAGTTTGGAAAATTCTAAGCAATTTACTTTTATACAGAACTCGATTTCGATTTAATTTGAATTAGTTATGAATTTTTGAAAATCGGGAAAACTCTAGGTGGTGAGCACCTTCCCTACGCGCGCGGAAATCATGCGCAGGGGTGCTTGCGCCCAGTTTTCTGGGCTATGTCTCCCCTTCCACGCGCGCGGACAGCATGCTTTGTCCGTACCACCTGTTATTTTCTTCGTTTTCTTCGATTTTTCATGCTATTTCATGGAATTAAATTCCGATTTTTTGTGTAGTTTTGTATGTTGATTTTTGTTTTTCAAATTTCAAATCTAATTATCAGAAATAAATTAATTTTAATTTTTTAAAATTAATTTTAGATATTAGTGCAATTTGATTTTGAAAATGGGAAAAATCAAGTTTTGCTTACCTCTTTTCTTATTTCTTTTAAATTTTGATTATTTTATTTTTTTTTTAAGGTCAGATATTAATTTTTTTTGGTAACTTGACCTTAATTAAAATAAGATCAAAATAATCATGATAATTTTAAAAGAGGAAATAAGGTATTTTTGTTAACTTTTAAATTTTGTTATTTTTCAATTAAATTAAATTGTAAAATAAGAAAAGGGTATGTATTTACCATTTTCTATTTTATTATTTGATTTATTAAATAACATGAAATTTAAAAGGAAAGTTAGCAATTTAATTTTGAAATGCATTTAGGTTACCCAAAACCTAATTTTTCAAAATGGTAGGTTTAATTTTAATTTTATTTTTCGAAATATAGATTTAAAATTAAATAAATCCTACATCCAACTATCCAGATCTAACCTTGTTGCAGGAGTATGTGTTTTAGATTGTTTGTAAGTTTTTCTAAAACCTATTATTACTTGATCTAAATTGCCAGGGTTAACTTGTTGACAGATCAAATGATCTGATTTTAACCCATGGTTCAATTGATGATAGATCAAGTAGATAATTTGTAACAGGTAATTTTTACAAACTTCTTTCATCTGTGTATGACCTAGTAACATGATAGGATCCATCCAAATCATTTCACATGTGTGAGCCTATATGTTTAATTTCTATTATAGATACATATAGGTTGTTGTTGCTAAATAAAATGTCATAACCTGATAGATTTTATTTAGGCTCATTTAGTTAATGGGCCTATTCAATTAATAACAGTTATTCATTTTAAGGTTAAATTCCTCTCTTTTGGGCCTTGTGTGAGAGTTGGGAGCCTTAGAAGTGGGTGCGACATACTGGACCCAGCCCCCCCTCACATGAACAACCCCAATTGTGAAGGCCCATTTGCCTGATTTGGATAACTGTGCTAGGTTAATTATATTAGTTTGACCTAATAAAATTGAATAGCAACATAATTAATTTCTTCGAAATTAATTTAAGAAAAACATAGTTTAATGAATTTCATTTCTAGATAAACTATTTGTATTTTTCTTGTATTTAATTAAATAAAGAATTTTAACTAACTAGATTCTTTCTGAAACTTACTTTTATTATTTCATTAAATATTCTTATTTAAGTTATGAATTAGTAATTACTAATTTTTCCTTTTAACTTAAATTTGAATATATTTTGATAATAATATTAAGCTGAGGAATTCTAGGAATTAGTTATTGAAGATTCTTAAAAGATATTATTTTAAGTTGGTTTTAAACTTAAAAAGGGAATATCTTTAAATTAGGTAGTTAACACCTAATTTTGATATTTAATTAAATTTTGTTTGGAAAATTTTAAGTTTGTATTTATAGATTCTTTCTATAATAACTTAAATCAGATATTTTCCAAATCTTGAAAAGATACTTAGTAGGATTGAGATATTTTCTAGATATTAATTTCTATACTAATTATTATTTCTAATATAGGAAAATATCATTGATTGTGAAATTAATTGTTTAATAATTAATTTTGGTACAATTCAATTAAGGATATTTTTCCTTGTATTAAATTGGAAATTAATGATTAAGCCTTCTCTATACTTAATTATTTATTTCCTGAATTTAATACATTTAATTAAATTGAAAATTAAATATCTAAGTTGATTTTCATAATGATACTTAGATATTGTTATTTTCATGATATTTAATTAAATAAGAAAATTATTTTAAGTTGGGTATTTCCATAACAACTTAAATTTGAATAATTTTCAAAATATATTCTATTTATTTTATTAATCATTTTTTCAAAATTGCATTTAATTATGTAAGATGATTTTAAATTTATCTTGAAAGATAGATTGAAGTTGTAAATTAATTATTTTAATTAATTTTGAATCAACTTAAATCAACGATCTTTTCATTCAATGATTAATTTAAAATAAAGGAACTGAAATATATTATTAGAAATTGGATTAATTAGTCAAGAAAATCTAGATAGATAATATTTTTGCTTAAAGTATTTTTTCTAAGTAAAGTTTGATTTATTTTAAATGTATTTCGAAAATTATATATTTTTGGAAATACAATATATATATTTGTAGAAAATTTTAATTTGAGTTGCAAATTAATTTAAATTAATACAACTTAAATTAAGTAATTTTCTTAATATTTGTTGGAAAATTAATACTAAGATGGAAATAATTCATTTTATTTTCTTAACCATCTAAGTTTAATTTTACAAATATTAAATTAAATTTTATTTAGATTCTATTCTAAATTTAAATTTAATAAATATATATATAGATTTAAAATAAATAAATAATAGAAGAAAATACAATTTAAATAATGAGCTTTATTATTTTGAGATATTCGATCTCCATTGTTGGTTTTACATAGCTATTGTTTTAGTGAGTAATCCTCCCTAATGGAGGAACGTTCATTAGCAAGTTAGCGCCGTTTAATCTCGAAAGATAAATATGTTTGTAAGTGTTTTATATTGGTATTGATCACCCTAATGGTGGGTACTGTATAAGACTTATAAACATATGAAACAATGGTAGAAGCTCATGAAATAAGAATGACCTTGACTCTCGCCTAAACGGGACAACGTCGGATTCTCTTTTCGATCGAATAAAAGGTTGCTAGAATGTTTGTCATTTTAGATGAGCTGACAACTCTATTCGATGAATGATAGCTTTGACTCTCGCCTAAACGGGACACTGATATCAGTTTGTTGAAAACCTTGGAAATTATTTAGGATTGAATTTTTTTTTGTATTTTCTCTAGTCATTCCTACTTGCTGTGTGCTAATAATTTCTAAATAAGATTTTGTGATAAACCATAATTGATATCTATGTGTTATCTTGTAGTATCCTGAATTGCAATGTCAAATCCCATGTTGTCACTCTTAACTGAAAATAAGCTAAATGGGTCTAACTTCCCAAAGTGGAGAGAGAACATTCATATTGCTCTCATAGGTGAAAGTGCCTCGTTTGTGTTGACTGAGCCGTCACGAGCAGCCAAGTGACAATGCAACCAAAACTGTGAAAGAGAAGTTCGAGCGTTGGCATAATGCTAACAATAAAGCTCGTTACTTCATGCTTTCCAGCATGGTTGACACCTTGAAAACAAGGTTTGCAAACACTGTCACGGCTGCAAAAATCATGACGCAGTTAACTGAGCTATTCGGTATGGCATCTATCCAGTCTCGTTTTGACGCGACTAAGAAATTCATCAACGCACGGATGGAACCCCATCAGAATGTGCGTGATCACCTTCTCCAGATGGCTAGTTATTTCCAGGAAGCCCAGAATCATGGTGCTGAAATGGATCAGACTACTCAAGTGAGTCTCATCTTGAATAGCCTGACTCTAGATTTTCTGCCCTACACATCAAATTATGTCATGAATAAGAAGGAACAAGACTTTCATACTTTAGTCAATGACCTTCAGACATATGAAAATTTGATTGGAGGTCCCAAGAAAAGAGGGAATAAACCTCAGTATTCTGGAAATGGTAATAAGACGAGTAATCCTGAGGCACTTGTTGCTTCTACTTCCAAATCCAATCATAAGAAGAAGTGGAAAAATGCCAAGAAGCGAGCTCAAGCTGCGAATGCAGCTAGGAACAAAAATGCTGGAGCTTCTGGCAATACACCAAAAGGAAAGTGTTTCTACTACAATGAGAAAGGCCATTGAAAATCCCAATGTCCTAAGTATCTCGCAAAGAAACAAGGTATTTTCTTTATAAACTGATGTGTTTTTAGTGAATTATTATCCTTTTGGATTAATAATTCTGGACTACTAACCCTGTTTATTATTCTTCTTATAGCTAAAGCTTCTTAAACTCGGGTGCTGTCTTAGCGAGTTGGATTAGAAAGCTGGATGGTGGATGGAGATTGTCTACAATAAAGAAGAAGCTCTTTCATTTGAATTAATTGTTTAGTTTTTCAAACAATTTGGATTTCAAGTTTTGGGATCTTAATTCCCTGTTTGGTTCTCATAAATATTGCAAACAATTTTTTTTTGGGTTTATAATAAAATATCTTTTTCAATTATATTGCAATTTATGAGTTGAGCTTCAGTACTTTATCTTATTTATTACCGGTTGTTATATTTATTATGTTTGAATGTGTATGTGTTTTTGTTATTGATACAAATTCAAAAGGTATTTAAACTCCTTACAGAGTTATTACTACATAAACACTAGAAGTTATTTCTATGTTTATAAATAATTGTTAGTTCCAAAAACAATTATTTGAGAATTTGTTTAATAAAAAGATCTTTTGATCTGATAGGGGTGGAGAAAAGTTAAGAATAATATGCAGTTCAAACGATTTTTTATATCTAATGAACTCCGGATTATATTCAGCTCCACAGACTCTCTATCACACTTAGAGATTTACAACCTTTAGGGGTGGACCATAATCTCTATAAACTTAGGGGTGGACTTTATTCTACAGTACCCTTTGTGACACATAATTTTAAACATGGAAATAATATAATAAATTAGCTATTATCAGAATAAATCCTTGATCTTGATTATATGTTCCAGTTTAGATTTACTGTTGTAATAGTTATTGATACCATTAAAGTTCTCTGATAATGTTTAACATTACCTTGGTTGAGTGGGAGAATATTAAAATTCTTTACCCATCTTCGTTTGGTTGATAATTGTGATAGGAACTTAAGAACACCTCTGATAAAAACAAGTCTAACCATTCACATGGATAGAAACAACTTATCAGAATTATGAGAGTAAGATAGAAACAGTCTATTCGAAAGACTTGATTCAAGATGTCTATTTCTCATAACATTTTATGGTATCTTGATTTGATTGCTTAAATCTCTAGCAAGTATTTTACACTTCAAATACTAGACTGCTATGTTGTTGACCTAATCTTAAAGAAACTTACAGTTTCAGCTTAGGATAATAAGTCACAATGAGATGTTCCCAGAAACAATAGTAAAAGGTTAAAAGTTTCTAACTAGATATATGCTATTGAGTGGGAGCCATCTGAGATGTAATCAAATGGGAACATTAGGGGACAATCAAGAAAGATTTACAAAAGTGACGTATATGTTATTAAGGAACTATGCATTAGTGATCCTGATATGCACACCGACTCATTAAAAAAATTGTGAGATGGTGGTTACTCTGGGGGTGGAGGAATCATTATAGAAGAGTGTTAAAACCCATCTATAATAATTCAAGCTTCATCAGAGAAGATATAACTTTGTAAATTCAAAATTACCAGAAAGTTATTTTACTGAAGAAAATTCTACACTGCTTTATCTCAATTCCAAATTTTAAAGTTTGAGAGATATGTCTTCTGGTCGTTCAGATGTACTTAATGGGCAGTAAGGATTTCAGTATCCCTTGATGAGTAAAGCATAAGTTAGGGAGGTTTCATGAGTCTTATGAACCTGGTTCCAGATATATGGGTGGATTCAAATATACTACACTTGATCAGAGGATCAAGACAAAAGATTGATTGTAATGCACAACTTGTTTTATGCTAGTGCAAGTGGGAGTTTGTTGGGTTTTATGCCCTAGATAAAACTCATTACAATCTGATTAGTTATCAATTTAGAAATGAAGTATGATTACATGTATGTTACATGTTTATGGTTTAATACATATACTTGATATATGCACAAAATCAGTTAAATCCAGAACATATAATTATTCACAATTACAGTATCGTCAATACAGTGGAATGTGATTGTGATTATATGATTCAAAAGATTTGGTCCCTGTTCATCAGTGTTTTGGATTTACACTGATGTGATAATCAGCGATGAAGTATACTTACACTTGGAGTAAGTGTTATGTTCTTTCCAGAACATTGGCAAAGTATACTGGTTTCGAATGCATGGAGTATGCATTGGACTGGACCGATATTGAACTTGGTTAAAGATATTGTAAACTTACCGTTGTATCTTTCCAAGTCAATGTCAGAAGTTGATCTTAGATTAAGAGAATCTAAATCCTGATATGCTTAGGCTCAATCTCAGGAGTGCTATTCTTGTTCTTTGATTTATTAGTTAAAGCCTACCTTTGGGTCAGGATAATACATATATTTTGGGAACATGATAGCATAACTGAATGGGAGTGCTAAACATAAATATGGAAATCTATAGCTTCTACTGGTGTATAGAAGTAAAGTGATGATTCCTTTTGAGCTTAGTTAAATAGAAGTAAATGGATGAGCTCTTGTTTCAGTGACTATATATTAGATCACTAAAACATCATTTACAGGTAACTAAGTGTTCAAATGGGCAAAATACATTGAGGGGTGTAAACGGTAAATTGGTCCCGTCTCGATGTAAATCATCTATATAGAGGATCTCTAAATCACATTAAGATTATAACAATGGTTAAATGAGATAGCATATTGATATCGTGAAACATATGATATGCTCTATATAAGTCTGAGAGTGCAGTTCCGAGTTCTAAGAGTGGATTCAACGAGGAATTAATAAGTTAGGGATTTACTTGGTAAATCGGTTCAACTTATTGGAAGCTCAGTATATAGATCCATGGTCCCCATTGTAGTTGAGACTATACTGTTTGTAAGACTCTATAATTGATTTATGATTAATCAATTATAATTCTAAAAGTTAGACTATGTCTAATTTGTGAATTCTCACAGTTTAGGGATGAAATTGTAAATAAGAGGGTTTCAAGGTTTAATTATTAATTATGAGACTTTGCATGTCTAAATTAATAATTATTTTAAATGGCAATATTATTTAATAATCTATTTTAGTTATTAAATAATTAGTTTTGGCATTTAAATGATTAGAATTGGAAAAATGGCATTTTTGGAGAAATAAAAATAAAATTGAGGAAACTGCAAAATTCATGTGAGGCCCATACACACCATGGCCGGCCACATGATTGCATATTTCTCAATTATTATTTTTATTTTAATTTGCCATATAATTGCTAATCAAAGCCTAGCCTAAATAGGAAAGTGGTGAATCACACTAAATAAGGCAGCTATTCAATTACACAGTAAAAGAGGAAACTGTTTATTTGGAAAGTTGTGGTCTTCCCTTTTCCTATTTATAGCCCCCCCTCTCTACTCTTCTTGTGCATGAGAAAACTTTGCTTTGCATTGTGTATCACACGAAATCAAGAGAGAAAACAAGAGAGAAATTTCGAAATTCCTAGTGAGAGAGAAGTGCCCACACACATCACTCAGTACCTCATTATAGTTTGGAAGACTGTGAAGGATCACATCCAACTGAAGAACTTTCGGGCTCAGATCTTGATTATACTCTGCTACAGACAGGAATCAAGGGTTAGAGATCTGAGTGGAAGGAGACATTAATTCCGCTGCAATCACTGTAAGTTATTCTTAACTTTTATGTGTTTAGTTCATCGTTTTAGAAGTTCAATATTAGGTTGTTAAATCAACATACTTGTAAGTAGATCTAAGATCCTGGATAAATATAATACCAACATAAATCCCCGTTAAATGCGATGCCCTATCGAAGGCCAACTAACACCCATAAAGTCAATTACAAATGAAACCGAATTGGTGAGACGTGCACCTCATATGCCTCAACCCGAATAGCCTTAGAGGCATACGCATCAAGACCGCCTCATCAGGGTGCACCTATTGATTATGGAAATGGACCAAAGCATAAATCTTTTTAGGACTTTCAATTTCTATACAAGATTATGTTTAGACAAATAGCAACTAATTACATTAAATAAATTTGTACATAAACAACTGAAACTAGTATTAATTAAAATTTAAAAAATAAAAAATAAGTATTGAGATACCTTGAGGTTCCATTGTTCGGGTAATGACTGATAACGAGGGCGTAGTCCCTAGAAGCCCTAGCAAGGAAACCATGGCCACCAACGTGGTGCTCGACGTTGCAAATGACGGTACCTTCAGGGAGAGATCTGAGAGGAAGAACATTACCCACGACGAGATTGGCATTCTTTCCACAGTAGATGAACTGACTAGAGTATAGGCCCTCGGCGGCGATGAAAAGCTCCTTCTGGTGCTTGTACCGGAAAGGGTGATGGAAGGTGACTCGAGCTAGTGGGGCACCTCTTCCTGGGGTGTGGATGATGTCAGTGACCACACCTTTCAGCTAACCATTGCGCTCGCCGAAGTCGAGAGACCTGAACCTTGCCGGACCCTTATGGTGGTGGGTGTGGGACTTGAAGACTGACCCCGCACCTTGCGCTGGTTCATTTTTAACAGTGGTGATTTTGGGTCATGGCTCCGTTCAGAAAATAGAGAGAGGGTGAGGTCGTGGCTCCGGTGCAAAAACAGAGAGAGGCTGAGATGAGAGGCCTCATGCGGTTAAGAGAGAGGGTTTCTATTTGGCTGTTAGAAATTTTAGGGTTTTTTTTTGTGTGTTTAAGAGAGAGAGGGGAAAGAGATAAGGGCTGATATTTGTATATTTATTTTTTTTTAAAAAAAAAAAAAAAAAAAAAAAAAAGAGGAAATAAAGGTTAGAACTTATTGGGATATACAACATTAATTTAGATTTTTTTTTATGTGTTATTTTTTTTGGAACCAAGCACCATTATTTTTTTTAAAGTGTATATATTGTTTTTTTATTAACCTATAGTGACATGCTAATTGTGACAGAGTAAATATATCCCAACATGCATAGTGTGTCACTATATCCTCTTTAAAACCAGCTATAGTGACGCGCTAGGAGGGTTGGGACACACTTTCCCATTCACTTTTGGCGTGACTCTATAGGTTGGCATTTTTAATAGAAAAAAAAATTAGAAAATTATAGGTATTACTATTTAGTGACACTTCAAATTTTTAGTAACCCACATTACAAGAGACTAATATCAAAAATTTAGAGTCTAATTATGTGTGTCACTAAAAATCAATCATAACTCTTTAGTGATGCGCAAAAAAGTGCGGGTCACTAAATAGTGTCACTAAAAGCCTCAATTGTAGTAGTGAGCCCTTGCTTAGTGAAAATTCATAAATAAGACATAATCTAATTTTAGAATTATAATTGACTAATTAAAATCAACTAACTGAGTCTGCAAGCAGTATTATCTCAACTAGTGAGGGGACCATGGGCCTATATAACTGAGCTTTCAATAAGTAGGTTTAGAATTCACCAAGTAAATTCTCTAACTTATTAATTCTGTCTTGCGCCACTATAGATTTGGAATTGAATAGCACTCTCAATTATATAGAACGCTCTATATGTACCTTGATATAGATACGTTATGATTATCCATTGTTACAATCCTAATAGTCAAAGATCCTCTATAGATGATCTACATTGAATAGGGACAAATTTACCGTTCTACCCTTCAATGTATTTTATCCTTAAAACACTTAGCAACCTATAAATGATACTTCAGTAAACTAATATAATTACTGAAATGAGGCCTCAATCATTTATCTCTAATCAGCCAAGCTCGAAGGAGATCATCGTTTCACTTCTAAATACTTATAAAAGCTATAAATTCTATATTTATGATCAGCGCTCCCACTCAATTGAACTACCATGTCCTTAATCTGTACGTCACGAGAAGATCCAATTGGTCGACTTTAACGAACAAATTGAAGAACATAAATAACACAACTAAGATGAACCTAACCATATCAGGTTTAAGATCCATAGACCTAAGATCAACCATTGATATTGACTTAGAAAGATACAATGGTAAGTTTATGATATCTTATCTAAGATCAATATCGGTCCCTTCCAATGTATACTCCATACATCCAATACTGGTAAACTTTGCTAATGCCTTGGAAAGGACAAAACACTTATCCAAGGTGTAAGTATACCTTATCGCTGATTATCATGCCAGTCTAAATCCAGTGAACTGACAAATCATGGGAATTAAACTTTTGAACATATAATTATGATTATATTCCACTGTGCTGATGACAATATAATCATGAACAAATATATACATATTTATATATGTTCTCGACTTAATAGAATTCATACATTAAACATAATCATGAAATAAATCATGTGAATCATGCAACATAAAACGATTTCTGTTCTTATATAAATTAGTAAATCTGATTATATTGAAATGGGTTTTATTTAGGGCACAAAACCTAACAAACTTCCACTTGTACTAATATAAAATAAAAGTGCATTTCAAATAATTTCAACACCTTGATATCCAGATCAAGTGTGGAATGTAGTATTCTCTCCGTAATAGGATCTAACAGTTTGTATTCAATACAACCTTTCTCCACCATTACATCACCTTAATCACAAAATCCTTGATATTGTGAAATTCCTCTCTATATGTCTACTCCTCTAGGGATACTGCCTAGGGCTGCACATTTTGAGCGGGTTTGACCCGAACCCGAGCAACCCGCTCGAACCCGAACTGGTGAACCCGCAAAAAATTTTTTTAAAAAAAGTTTCGGGCGGGTTGGGTTCAACCCGAGTGGGTTGGCGGGTTGAGATTTTAGGAGTACCGGGTTTCGGGCCCGCGAACCTGCCCGCCAACCCGGTTTATAAATATATTATATATTTTTTTATTACTGTTTTTATATATATAATATGGACTTTAGATTTTTATGGACAATGGACATTGGATATGGATGTATTTTGAAATATTTTAGTTTTCACTTTTATCATGAGTCATGAACATGAATATGAAGTTTGATTTGAATCTTTGATAAATAGGTTGTTTGTTTGTTGGTTGGATTGATTAATGCATTTTTTCTTCAATAGTAGATACTATGAACAAATTGTTATATTATATATGCTTAATTTAATAAATAAAAAAAAATTATTTGAATAAAAAATTAATTTTTTTAAAGAGTTGACCGAGTTGACTGAGTTGACCGGGTCAACCCGCCAACCCGCTAAACCCGACCAACCGAAACCCGCCAACCCGTGACCCGCCAACCCGCCAACCCGCCAACCCGTGCCCTATTCGGGTCCGAGTTCGGTGTCAATTTTTTGAACCCGAAACCCGTGAACTCGAAACCCGCCAACCCGAAACCCGGTAAACCCACCCGATGTTCAACCCTAGATACTGGATTCTTTACTTTTTGGAAACTACTTCTGTGTTAGTCAGGAAGTAACACTAGTAGTTAATAAATTGTTGGTACAATGCAAAAAATTGTATGGAACTTTTCATAGACTAAATAAGTATCTTTCCTGCAACTTTAACATTCAGTCTTATTGGTAGAGTTAGAGACTTCAGATCAGTTTTTACACTTCTCCAAAATCACTGCTCCACCCCCAGAGGAATTACCATCTCATCAGTAGACTTTCTAGCATCAATGCAAGTCTAGAAACCTGATTTGGTGTAGTCTAAGAGTATTGAAACACCAGCCTTATCGACTAACATATAGTTCCTCTTCTTGATCTTTAGATTCATTTGATTGTCTTCCAATGTTCCTTTCTTGGATTAATCTAATACATACTCATTACTCCCACTCAACAGCAAGTGTCTGGTCTAATGCATAGGCATATCTGAGACCTCTCACTGTTGATCCTAAGGAATTCTTTCCTTGGCCTTTATCTTTTCTGGAATAGTTGAAACTTTTTCTTAGATAAATAAAATCTATGTCTAGAAGTCGAGAAGCTTCTATAGATGTAGCCATTAGAAAAATGCACCATCATCTTACAAAAGTAAGTTGCTTGTACTAGAGTAATTAAATTACCAGGTATACCACAAGCCATAGATTTAGATAATCTCAAACCTGTAATTAATTTTTGGTTTTCGTAACTCTTGAACCGGTTATATTTCAATTATGCTCGGTTTGAGTTATTTTATGTTATTTGTTTTTATTTATTACGTTATAGAACCAGTTCTATTTTTGTTATATCTGAGACATCTATTTCTGGTGACTTTTCTTGTCATTTTTTTCGACGCGATGACATTTCCAGCCATGGTAACTTTTTTGGCGACTTTTTCGATGATACTAACTTTTCTGGTGCTGGTGCCTTTTTTAACGAAACTTATTATTATTTAACAAAAATGAGATTTCTATCTTCTTTTATAAAAATATGACATAAAAAAACCCATATAAATGTAAAAAATAAACGAACTCATAACCCCATGATATTATTTATTTATTATGTCATAAAAAAGTAAACTCTTATAATTTTCTCATATATTGTGTAATTTTTACATAAAAATGCATAAGATGCTAATAAAATTATATATCATGTCAATAAAAATATAATAGAAAATAGAACTTAAATATTATTTAAAAAAGTGATATAACGTATAACAAAAAAATATATATATAATTCACCAAAATATATATACTAACAATAATAATAAGAAAAATATATATTACTAATGTATATATGTGTATACTATACTAACCAAATTATATACCACAATTGAAATGTATATACCACGACAATAAAATTATATACCACTATTGTATATAATAAAATAATAATTAAATATTATTCAAAATAAATATATACTCTACAATTGAAATATATAAAAAATAATAATTAAATATATGTAGCATTTATACATACATTTAAATATTTGTATTATGTTAATAAAATTATATTCCACTATTATACAAAACAAAACAAAAAATAATTATCATCTAAGAATAATAATATACTATATAACAAAACAGAAATATATTGTACAACAAAATCTATATACCAAAAACTCACAACAACTCATAAAAAATTAAAAAAAAAATCTACATAATTTTCAAATAAAAGAGATTTTTAACAAAACTTATATAGATATACCACAATTTTTAAGTAATTTGCTTCTAATTCTTGAAAAAAAAAATATATGAAAAAAAATCATTTTTTTATGTGGTAAAAGACAATATAAATAATAAACAACCTAAAAGAGTTATTTTGGTACAAGTTTTGAAATGAAAACATTTACTAGCATAGTCTTATAATTTGGGGCAATTTATTATAATTTCCCTAAAATAAAACTAACTATTGATATTAAATGAAATAATGTGAAAAAGAAATTTCAAAAAAAAAATATGACAGGTGATTTTTAATAATTAATTTAAGTTAATAATTTTTTAGTATTGCGGTGTATTTATAATTTTATGGGGTGCAAATAAAATTTTTATATAAATAATAATATTAATATCAAAGAATTAGCATAATTGCCCGTCTAGCTCAGTTGGTAGAGCGCAAGGCTCTTAACCTTGTGGTCGTGGGTTCGAGCCCCACGGTGGGCGTTTGCTAGTTGTTTATTGTAACTTTTTGTTGCACATTTCTATTAAATTATTACTTGCACAGATGGATCACGGACTTAAAAGATATCATTTTTACCTGAAAACTGATAAGCATCGAAAGATTTGACTACAGAAGCTCTCCTTGTTGGATTAAAAAATCCTTTGTGGGCACATATGTATAATGTATATGCTATTATAAAGTGTGATACAAAATTAAGTGACCAATTATGTTATGGGTATCAAAAGGGTATTAAAGTGTCATGGAATTAATGTGTAGATACCATAAGTTAATTTATAATTTGTTGAGGGGCCAAATTATAAATACCCAAGAGTTATTCTAAGATGACTCTATAAATAGGTAGTGGTCCCCAAGAAACACTAGGGTTTCTGTATTCTCTCCTTCCCCATCAGAGAAAATACCTAAGAAAATAGTGTATTCTTGGAAGATCAAAACCTTCTCTGTAATCTCCAACAATGGCTTCAGGTTAGTGCTTCCGCTCATATTTTATCATCTTCTTTAATTTAGCAAAGGATGATTTATGATTTAGGGTTTTCTATATTAAAGCACTTTTAGGAATATGTTTGGATCTGTGATTTATATATTTCATAAGTGTTTTATAAATACTAACAAGTGGTATCAGAGCCTCCTTTGTTGAATTAATTGAAGATCTGATGATTTGGTTTATGAAATTTGGGGATTTTAAAAATTAAGGTTTTGATTTTCTTTGAATTGTACTGCTGCCGTAATATTTTGGGTTTAGTATATGTGTATCAATTATTTTTTTTGGTTGCTGGTAATGCCCGATTATATATATATATATATGCATATGCGTGTTATTGATATATATATGCCCGATTATATGTATAAGAACAATTGTTCTCTTTTTTTGTTGGGGAGCGTGTTGTCTATGACTTCGGCTTCTGTATTGGCTTCAGTTTTGCTTTGCAAAGTTGATTATTAGGTTTTGTTTTATCTTCTTTCACTGTTTTTTGAAAAGCCCAATCCAGAAAATTTTTGTTTTATCTAAATGATATATTCGGCTTTAGTAATTTAGTTTTATCTGTTTATTAATATATTATGCGATCCTATCGATATATGGGTTCATGTGCGTGAGTGTCTCTCATAGTATATATATGATTAATTTATTGATGTCAGCGTAAACAATTTCATATATTACAATTTAGTTTATTTTATGACTTGCTGTATATATATATATATATCTTATTAAAGTTTTATACATATTTATAAATAATATGCTTCAGTACTATGTTATATATATATATATAGTACAGTATAGTTTGGTAATTATATATTTTGGTGCAAACAATTTAATTCAAATTTTGGTGTTGGTTTAGGACTAATATTTTGAATAAATTAATTAAAACAATACGTCGCCAAAGTGACCTCTTTTGTGTAGATTAATTTATTTAAATATTAGGTTGGTTGTGTGTTTGTAATTGATGCTTATATTGACTAGCCCAAAGGTAAGTGAATATTTTGCTAGACTTCAAACATACCTGTGGCGATAAATGTGTGACAATTATAAGGTATTTTGTGTGAGCAATACGTTAGTCCAAAGATTAATCTATTGTTTGACACAGTTTTATTGTCAATATTTGATTGCTACACCAAGAGTACCGCTTACAGTTAATATTACTGTCCAAAGACTTGATATTAATGTGTGTTTGGTATCTTGAGATGGGATTAACCAAATTTTGAATTTATTGTTTAATTATGCATATTAATGTGAGCTTGTTTTATTTGTTCTATATTCAGCTAGTTCATCTTCTTTCGCTTCAATATCTGCTAACATTAATTCTATTCCTATGCTTAATGGGACCAATTTCAAGGATTGGAAAAGGAACCTACTTATAGTTCTGGGATGTATGGATTTGGACCATGCACTAAGGAATGAACAACCTGCACCTCTCACTAAGGAAAGTTCCCATGATGATAAAAGGGAATTTGAGAGGTGGGATCGTTCAAATCGCATGAGTCTAATGATTATGAAACACGGCATTCCGAAGCCTTTTGGGGCCTGAGAATCAGAAGGGGTTGCTATGGCTAAGAATTTCCTTGAACAAATTGAGGAACGTTTTGCTAAAAACGATAAGGTTGAAATGACAACACTTCTTGGTTCTTTAATGAACATGAAGTATAAGGGTCAAGGAAATGTAAGGGAGTACATTATGGAAATGCATCATATTGTCTCAAGATTAAGGACACTTAAGATTGAGCTTTCAGATGATGTACTTGTACTCATGGTTTTGTTAACGCTTCCTCCACAGTTTAACCAATTTAAAATTAGTTACAACTGTCAAAAGGAGAAATGGACTCTCAACGAGCTTATTTCTCATTGTGTGCAAGAGGAAGAAAGGTTAAAAAAGGACAAAACCGAAAGTGCTCATTTGGCCACTACTCCTAAGGATAAGGGCAAGAAAAGGAAATTTGAGAATGAAGCTGCTAAGGGTCCAGTTCAAAAGAAACAACAACAGGATTCTAAGGGTTGTTTCTTTTGTGACCAACCTGGACATGTGAAGAAAGATTGTGCCAAATATCACGCATGGCGTGTAAAGAAAGGTATTAATCTTGCTTTGGTCTGTTCTGAGGTTAATTTAGTTTCAGTACCTAGAAACACTTGGTGGATAGATTCTGGTGCTACTACTCACATAAGTGTTTCTATGCAGGGTTGCCTGAGCTACCGAAAGCCAAGTGATGGTGAAAGATACATCTTTGTGGGCGATGGTCAATCGGTGGAAGTGGAAGCAATTGGGCATTTTAGATTGTTATTAGGAACTGGTTCTTATTTGGATTTGAAAGACACTTTTGTTGTGCCGTCTTTTAGGCGGAATTTAGTTTCTGTTTCTTTGTTGGACAAATTTGGATATTGTTGTTCATTTGGAAACAATCAGTTTACTTTGTCTTTAAATTCAAATATTATTGGAACTGGTTATTTGAATACTTATGACAATCTTTATTTGTTAGAAACAATTGCATCCTATAATGAAACCTTGCATGTGGAATCACGAGGTACTAAACGCAAATTAAATAAAGAAAATTCAGCGTCATTATGGCATAAACGCTTAGGTCATATCTCAAGAGGTAGAATTGAGCGTCTTGTGTCTGATGACATTTTAGAGTCTCTTGACTTCACAGATTTCAATGTCTGTGTAGATTGTATCAAGGGAAAACAGACCAAAACTAAGAGATTGGGTGCCAATAGAGCTTCAGAAGTCTTAGAATTGATTCACACAGATATTTGTGGGCCATTCCCTACGGCATCTTGGAATGGTCAACAGTATTTTATATCATTCATAGACGATTACTCACGTTATGGGTACCTATATCTCATTCATGAAAAATCTCAGTCTGTGGACGTGTTCAAAGCTTACAAAGCTGAAGTTGAGAATCAACTCAACAAAAGGATTAAGAACGTCAAATCTGATCGTGGTGGTGAGTACTACGGTAGATATGATGGCTCAGGTGAACAACGTCCAGGACCATTTGCTAAATTCCTAGAGGAATGTGGTATTGTCCCACAGTACACCATGCCAGGATCACCTAGCATGAATGGTGTTGCTGAGAGACGAAATAGGACTCTTAAGGATATGGTAAGGAGCATGATCGCTCATTCTACCTTACCAGAGTCCCTCTGGGGAGAAGCATTAAAGACAGCAGCTTACATTCTGAATAGAGTACCAAGTAAAGCAGTTGCAAAAACACCTTATGAGCTTTGGACAGGTCGAAAGCCTAGTCTAAAGCATTTTCACATTTGGGGATGTCCAGCTGAGGCAAGGCCTTATAGGCCACATGAAAATAAATTGGACTCCAAAACAGTTAGCAGCTACTTTATTGGTTATTCTGAGCGATCTAGGGGCTATAAGTTTTATGATCCCACTGTCAGAAATATTATTGAGACGGGAACTGCAACATTTTTTGAGGATATTGAATTTGGGGGGAGAAATAAGGTTAGAGACATTGTTTTTGAGGAGGAATTGAATTCAAACTCAGTTCCTACTATCATTTTAGACAATGTTCAGGCTTCCACACCTGTCATTGATCAAGAAATGAATCCGGAACCTCAACAAGACAATGTTGAACAACTCCCAAATCAAAATGAGGCTATTGTTCCAGAAGAACAAATTCAACACCCTCAAGAACAAGAGCCATTAAGGAGGTCCACAAGAGAGAGAAGAAATGCTATTTCAGATGACTATTTTGTATTTCTTCAAGAACATGAGGATGAAATTGGAATGATGGAAGATGATCCAATCAACTTGCATCAGGCCATGAAAAGTTCTAACTCTCAAAAGTGGATTGATGCCATGGATGAAGAGAATAAGTCTATGCAAGACAATAAAGTTTGGGAAGTTGTCCCATTACCAGAAGGTGTAAAACCAATTGGTTGTAAGTGGATACTTAAAACCAAGAAGGATGAATATGGTAATGTGGTGAGATTTAAGGCACGTCTTGTAGCAAAAGGCTATACTCGAAACAAGGCATTGATTATACGAGACTTTCTCTCGGTTTCATCGAAAGACTCTTTTAGGATAATATTGGCACTTGTTGCTCATTTTGACCTTGAGTTACATCGGATGGATGTTAAAACAAATAAGCTTTCTCAATGGCGACATTGATGAGACAATTTATATGGAGCAACCAGAAAACTTTGTGGTTGGTGACCCAAAGAATATGGTTTGCAAATTAAAGAAATCTATCTATGGACTCAAGCAAGCTTCTCGTCAATGGTATCACAAGTTTCATCAAGTAATTATCTCATTTGGTTTTGAGATGAATATTATTGATGATTGTGTATATCACAAGTTCAGTGGGAGTAAATACATATTTCTGGTTCTATATGTCGATGACATATTGCTTGCCACTAATGATATAGGCTTATTGCACGAAACCAAGAGATTTTTATCTAAGCAATTTGAGATGAAAGATCTTGGTGACGCCTCTTTTGTATTAGGAATTCAAATACGTCGAGATCGTTCTCGGGGTATTCTTGGATTATCACAAAAGAGCTATATCGATAAAGTACTCAAAAGATTTGGCATGCAAGATTGTAGACCAGGTGATACCCCTGTTGCTAAAGGAGACAAATTCAGTCTTAGACAATGCCCTAAAAGCAGCCTTGAAATTCAGGAAATGAAAAAGATTCCCTATGCATCAGTTGTAGGGAGTCTAATGTATCTTCAGGTATGTACGCGTCCAGATATTGCGTACATTGTTGGGATGTTAGGCAGATATTTAAGCAACCCTGGTATGGACCATTGGATAGCAGCCAAGAGGGTTATGAGGTATCTTCAGAGAACAAAAGATTACATGCTCACATACAGGAAATCAGATCATTTGGAGGTCGTAGGGTATTCTGATTCTGATTTCGCTGGATGCCAAGATAGCAGAAGGTCTACATCGGGCTACATTTTCTTTTTAGCTGGAGGAGCTATATCCTGGAAAAGTGTCAAACAGACACTTGTAGCTTCTTCCACTATGGCAGCTGAATTCGTAGCGTGTTATGAGGCATCAAATCAGGGAATATGGCTGAGAAACTTTGTCACTAGGCTGCGTATTTTGGAGAATGTTGAAAGACCACTTAAGATATTCTGTGACAATAAATCAGCAGTGCTGTATTCCAATAACAATAGGAGCTCATCCAAGTCAAAGCATATTGACATAAAGTTCCTAGTTGTGAAAGAAAGAGTGCAGAGTGGACAGATTTCCATAGAGCATATTGGGACAAACTCCATGATAGCGGATCCGCTCACAAAAGGATTACCACCCAAGGTCTTTCATGAGCACACTGCTCATATGGGTGTAGTATTGCTTGAGGATATCATGATTTAGTGGGAGTTTGTATTTTCTTTGCTTTATGTTTGTTTAAGACATTTATGTATTTGGTTATTTTCTGATCAGAAATAGTTTTCAGTTTATTCACTCTGTTTTGTTATGTTTAAGTTTGACCTCACTTTGGTTTAAGGAGGACCAGTTGGAAATAGGCATGTTCGGTTCACATTGCATGTAATTTCCATGCTACACATCCATGATTGATCTATGTCATTTGGCTATATTTGTATATGTGACCATTGATGGGTTTAGTCATGATTGATATGACGAAAATCGCTTTGATCCTATATGGGTATAGTTGATGGACGAGATTGTTGTGAATACCTTTACATAATAGCAAATTTTGAGCTCATAAGGTTATACATTTATCAGGTGACATATGTTGCCCAAGTGGGAGATTGTTGGATTAAAAAATCCTTTGTGGGCACATATGTATAATGTATATGCTATTATAAAGTGTGATACAAAATTAAGTGACCAATTATGTTATGGGTATCAAAAGGGTATTAAAGTGTCATGGAATTAATGTGTAGATACCATAAGTTAATTTATAATTTGTTGAGGGGCCAAATTATAAATACCCAAGAGTTATTCTAAGATGACTCTATAAATAGGTAGTGGTCCCCAAGAAACACTAGGGTTTCTGTATTCTCTCCTTCCCCATCAGAGAAAATACCTAAGAAAATAGTGTATTCTTGGAAGATCAAAACCTTCTCTGTAATCTCCAACAATGGCTTCAGGTTAGTGCTTCCGCTCATATTTTATCATCTTCTTTAATTTAGCAAAGGATGATTTATGATTTAGGGTTTTCTATATTAAAGCACTTTTAGGAATATGTTTGGATCTGTGATTTATATATTTCATAAGTGTTTTATAAATACTAACACTCCTCACCTCAATCTAGCAAATCTGATAACAAGTGGCTTATCTTCAAAACTCTCCTCTACTGAAAAGTATTAGGGATTTTTTCAAAAATATACATAAAATACAAAATAATTACAAAAATAACCTAACAAATCTCAATTACAATAATATCTTGTCACGTCATTAAAAAATACCTTAATTCCAAAATAATATGCCTGAAATGAAACTATTCCCGAAATTTTTTTTTTTTTTAATTTTCCTGCGTTTCAAAAGTAACCTTTTGGTTACTTATGATATTGATAAGAAACTAATAAGTAACTTTTTCTTAAAAAGTATCACTTTTATATCATATAATTTGAGATACATTTTGGTTACCTCAAAAACTTACATGTATAAACTTTAATAATCAATTAATTATTTAGATTATATTAATACATTTGAGTAACTTTCAAGTTTATTTTCGAAAATAATGAGTTGTCATCCAGTAAACTACCATTTTAGTAAATTGTATTTAAAAAAAATATAGATCATAAATGTTTAAGTCACTCATATTTTTTAAATATAAATTGATATATGCATTTTGATTAGTTAAATAAAGAATGAAGTTACAAATAACTTTTGAATTATTACTAATAAAAGATATTTTTAGACCAATTAATTATGATTTCGATAAGATACCAATTGGTTACTTTTGATAAAATTATCAATTTTAAAATAAAAAAGATGATAATCAGACCAAATATTCTATAATCAGACCAAATATTCTATAATCAAATATTCGATAAGACACCAATTGGTTACTTTTGATAAAATTATCAATTTTAAAATAAAAAAGATGATGATCAGACCAAATATTCTATAATCAGATATGCATATACTCATATATGTCAAATAAGGCATATTGAAACAAAATTTTATTCTTTGTTTATATTTTTTATATAGCCTACCATCGTACATGCTAATAAATTTATTGGTTTATTTTGGCATGATGAAATAAATTTTTATTTTTCTTTTCGTATATTAGAACAATAATTCATTTCATATAGCCTACCAATATATATGTCAATAAACTTACTAGTTTCTGTTTGATGGAACAACATTTTATATTTTTCAATACAGAGTAAACTATAATCAAACATAATGATATATGCTGATAAATCTATTAGTCTATTTTTTTGTATATTGGAACAACAATTTATTTTTTTTATTTCAAAGACATTGTGTGCTATAAAATAACAAACTAATTGGTTTTTTTTTCTTCAAGTGTAGACATCAAATTTGGCTGTATACAAAGTACATGACTGTAACATGTCTTACATAGTAAACTTGGATAACAATATATGCACTTGTCAAAGATTTGAATATGAAATGCATTGCTCACATGAAATGTCTTGTTCATAAGTTTATTTTGGCATATTAAAACAAATTTTCATTATTCTTATAACCACACAATCAGCTAACCATTGATTGAAAATTAATTAGTCATCTAAATTAATTACTAATTAGTTATTTTAAAGGTATATTACGATATCTTAATATTATTTAAGATACAGTTTTGTAATTTTAATTTATTGTAAAAACTAATTAGTTATCATAGTATAATAATTAAGTTAACTAAATTCTAAAATAAATATTGACTAAGATTAAAGACAAGATAACTAATTAGTATACGATTAGTATTATGAGTAATCTAATGGTTTCTTTGATTTTTGAAATAACAAAAAAAAAAATATGTTTTCCGCATTTTAAAATGCTTACATTGAAGCGTAGATTATAATAATATTTTTTCTAGGCTCAATTGAGTAACAACATGACCATAAATTCTTTTTAAAATTTAAAGATAAGAGAGAGAAAGAGAGAAAGAGAAAAAGATAAAAAGAGGGGAAGATGGTAAGGATAAACTGGAACTATCTATGCTTAATTCCACATGCTGTACAAATAAATAAGTAAACAAAAGGAAAAAAGAAAAAAAAATAAAGAAAGAAAGAAAAAGGTATCACCTTAGTATATCAATTAAAATAAAAACGGTATAAAACAAACGGTAAAATTATTAATTAAATGTTGTACAATATTACTGATAATAAGATATAAAAAACGGCTGCACATGTAAATTTCCCAAAGTATTAATACATAAGCTTACAAGGTGAGTGTGCTAGCTAGGAAATAAATTATTATTATTCTTTCCCCTATCATATTTTAAGTTTATTTGTAATGTATGTAGGTTCTTAAATTATACATATTTTGATAAGTTAGTTCTTAAATTTTATTTTTTAACAAGTTAGTCTCTAAAATTCATTTTTTAAAAAACATAAAATCCTATTTTATTTATTTATTTATTAATTTTCAATAATTTTATATTAATATATTATCAAATTAAATAAATATATTATATATATATTAATATATATATTAATATATTAATATATTTTTTATAAATATATTAATATATTTTTTATTTATATATATATTTTTAAATATTTCAAAATAAGAAGAAGAAAAGAACAATTAAAAATGCTAAATAATAATATTATTTTTCTTTAATAAACTACTGAAGTAAGTTATATTTTATATTTTATTTTTATCTTGTGCTTCGTGGAGAACTTATGAAATTTTACCATCGTTCATGCAAAATTTAAATAATCAATAAATATATTACAATTAAAAAATTATTAAAATTATAATACTACATATTTATAAATCAACAATAAAATATGCTATAAATCCTAAAACATAAAAAATGAGAAGGCTAAAATTCTCTCTAGCCGAGTGATCTATTGTTTATACTTTTTTTTATATGTTAAATATTTTCTTAAAAAATAAATATTATACTTATATAGTATATATTATATGAGTAATTAAAAAATAAAAAAATCTGAATATAATTATTTTTATCAAATTAAAATTAAGAAATATAAAATTATTTGAATTTAACACAAAAAATAAATTAAAGTGAGTGCGAATTTTTCGCCTAAAAATTCGAGAGCAGTATTTTATAAACTTGACACGTGGATCCAATCCCTGAGAAAATGATGACATGTTAATTAATGACTCTCAAAGAGTTAACCTCACTTGATCTGAACTCGCGAGATGATGCGACATTGACAAGGTTTAGTCGCATACTATGCCTTGCATAGTCAAAGACAAGCAAGACCGAGAGAATTTAATACAAGTCCCGTATATATAGAAATATATGCTACAACTAGGTAATCTTCTCCTGCGACTAGTAAATATCGCTTCTTTACACAAATATTGGTCCGAATGACTGATCGTGTTCGACGATTTGTTAAGGACTCGCATGTCCTATGTTGTCAACACGTGAGGTGTCCATCTATGCGATTTTTGTTGAACGCAGACATCCAAATGATAGGCCCATGAGCCAATTAGCAAATACAAGATGCACCAAAAGCCTGGAAGCTTGTGCGAGAATACGAATAGGCAACTTGGGCTAATTAGCAAGTCGCATAAGTTGCCGTACTTAAAGCAAGAACGGATTAAACTGTTCTTCATTTATTCTTTAACGTTTTATTCTTATTTAAATTCTAAAACCTATCAGTTATGTAAAACCAAAAGGACACTTGCTTTTTATATAAAGGATTGATCCAAATCAAATAAACTAAGCTTGCAACAGTAGACTAGGCGGACCGAGATCTGACTAAACCACAATACTTTCTGTATTTTTGTTATTTCTAGTTTTTGTTTTGTTTGTTAATTAGTAGCTAATTCTTTGAGTACTCGCTACTCTAAGTGAGTACTGACAAGTTTTATCTGAGTATTCTTAATAGCATTAAATACTCGCACGAATTTCGATATTGTCTAAATTCTTTTGACAACATAAAGTATTTAAAATAAATAAAAATCAATAAAAATGTCAATATCTAATAGTAGTGACTTAACATTGCTAAAAAATAAAGGTTTAGGGATCAATTTACTAAAAAATATAGTTTAGGGACTAATTTGTCAAAATTTATATAATTTAAGGACTAATTTGTCAAAAAGTAAAGTTTAAGAACTAAGTTGCCGAAATTTATATAATTTAAATATTTTATGTTTATGTTAATTTATTTTGATTTGGATTATAGTTTAATAAAGCACAACCATAAAATTTTCAATTTTGTTGGAAATAACATATTATTGTTATTTGTTAAAGAACAATAATGGTAACTGGTACTATTGGAGACTATAATGGGTTGGTGTTATTTCTAATAATAAGATGGTCACCTTAGACACACTACAATATATGAGAAATTCATACTAAATATTAATTTTTTTTCTAAATTTTATATTTATAGTTTAACAAGTAAATTTTTATATTTATACTTTCACTACTTAATTTTTTTTTCTTTTTACTAATTTTTACTTATTAAAGATTCAAAAAAAAAAATTCTCTTATTTATATTTTTTTTTGTCAGCTTCATTTTTAAGTTAGTTGCTAACTTTTTTTTCACTACAAAAAATTGCTACTTTTAGTGATAACATTTTAGTCATAACATAAATTTTTTGTAACTAAATATGACTTTTAGTCACAATAAAAATTGCTACTTTTAGTCATAACATGACTAAAAGTGATAACATTTAGTGATAACATTTTAGTCATAACATAAATTTTTTTTAACTAAATATGACTTTTAGTCACAATAAAAAGTTACTTGTGACTAAAACATAGTATTTAGTTACAAGTTGTCACTAATTTAGTTTTAATTACAACAAATATTGTGACTAAAAACACATTTAGTCACAACAGATCGTAATTTTTGTGACTAATACTTTTAGCCACGGACCTTTCAGTCACAACATAATAATGAGAATTTATAATTAGCCCCAACTTTTTTATCTTTAGTCACAAATTTTATTGTGACTAAAAGTAAAAATTTTTGTAGTGTTTTTTTTTCTTCCCCCTCTCTAATATTTTTGTTTTTTATTTTTTTTTCTCTTATATATGTGCATTTTTTATTGTGTATATTTTTAAATTATTTCAGACGATATTTTTGTTATATGTATGTGTATTTATTTTGTTATTTTTTATATTTTTTTTTTGTTTTTGAGTTTATAGTTGTTTTATAACTATATATCACTAACTCAAAAAGGAAAAGAAAAAAAAATTAAAAGAATAAAGTTGTAACAACAAATTTTATGAAAAAAAAAATGTAATAGTACAAAAAGATAAATCATGTTGTCAAAATCAAGTAAAAAAAAATTCGTAATACAAAAACATATTGAGGAGTTGATATTATTTTGCTTATTACAATTAGGTCAATGTTTTGATTCTGTTACTTTGTAGTTATATTTTTGTTGTTTATTAAGTTGTTGTAGAGTTGTTTTTAAGTTATTTTTTAATGTTACTAAAACACAGTATTTTTATAATTTTAAAATTTTAAAGACAATCTTTTTATAAAGTTAGTACAGAAAAATGTACAAAACTTTATGTTACAGTATTTTTGTAAGTTCCCAAAATATATTGTGATCAGCCCATTTGAAATACTATTATCTAGGCCCAATGATTATTATGAATATTTATTCATTTTGATATGAGTGTTAAAAGGGTTAATTTCACAAATGCACAAAAATAACAAAAAATAACAATAAAAATACGGTTTCACGGAATTTTAAACATTTTTACGATTTTTTTGATTTTATTTACATAAAATACGGTCTTTTTATGTTGAAATTTTATTCATTTGTTGTTAATTTTTTGTTATATGTATGTTATTTTTTGTTGTTATTTTCATGTTACTTTTATGTTGTTTTCTTGTTGATTTTATGTTGTTTTCGTGTTGTTTTTTGGAAAATCGTAAAAATGTAAAAAAAACATTCTTTGAACGTAAAAATGTAAATATTTTACAAAAAATGGTGCCTTATGTAATTATTCCTATTAATATTGTGAGGTTCTATATGGTTCACTTTGAGATTTTAATAGATAGACTTATAGAGTGAAATAGTGAGATCAGTGCTCCAAAAGATATAGTCTCACATTAATTATCTTCTAATTTTTGTTTCTTGAATTCCTGGTTGTGGAAGAAGCTATAAATTGCTCTAAGAGAAAGCATCAATGCTAGAGATGTTGGTTCTAACTCATCCATCCATTGTTTGGCATACTTTTGAATTCAAATTAATGTATATTAATTTGATGAGAGCTAGTTTATTCGAAATCTTTGTATATTTGTTTGATGCTCATCTTGAATTCAGCAATTGTTTGTAGTTTTGCTTATGAAGATATTAATCGTATATTATATTAATTTAAAAATAAAAATTGATGATCACTACAGTATATAATTTTCATTTGGGAACAGCACAATTAAATATCTTATACAAAATATCATGAATAAAACTATTGTGCACCAAAGTGTGCACCGCTTAATAATCAAGTTTAATTATAACTAAAAATTAAGGACATATATTATTGAAGCACTGGGGCCTGTAAAGATCAGAATGGATTATTAGGGTTTTAGGGACCCATTTTCTCTTTTTGTACAGCTACAAAGTCAGGGCTTGTCCCAAAATAATTCAACTTAATTAATTTGTGGCTTTCTGCTAAGCATATTCCAAACCCAGTTCCCAATACTCATTAACATTGTTAATTAATTATAAAACATCCTCTACAAAACTTTTAAAGATCTCTAAATGATGATCACCCAACAACTAATAATTCATATCATCATCTTACTAAAAAAAATCTTCAATATATAAATTAAACTCCAAGTATATGTATTAAAATTTTCACTATATAATATACCACATATATTGCTAAAAAAAGTTAAATGTTACATAATGCACATTATAGTTTGCTTAATTATGATATAATCAATACATAACTTCAAATGGCAGATCTACTATGCCTTAAGTGATTCTATATTACACAACCAACAATATATATACTTATATATATACACATTAGTTGGAAAAAAAAAAAAAAAGAAATAGCCAGTATATATACATGTTCAATATCCTCATCAATCATAGAGAAAAAAAAAACAAGAATGAAACAAAACATAAGGCATAAGTAAAAAAAAAAGGACCATTTTGATCAAAACCAGATATAAAGATCTTAAAAGTAGTTAATAACACAGCTTGAACTTTCATATCAGTATGATTCTATAATCTAAAAATATATATATATCATCTAACTTCTGGATAAACGGCAAGAGAACGGCGTCTGTTTTCATCGTAAACATGGCAACCTTCGTCGAAATTCTGTGAGTAACTAACGGCGTCGTAATGAAACGAAATGGGCTTGTGATGATGATTCATGGATCCACACAAACCGATCTTGTTATTTCTTACCAATCTCCATAGAAAGCTTCTCCACCGCCAGCCTCTTCTCCGGCCGCCGTGTGGAGCGGCGCAGTAGTGGAGGCGAGAGTACTCGTTTTCTTCACGTAGCGGAAAACAGGTAGACGATGCCAAACAGCTAGAAAAGTACGACGGCCGCGGTGGAAGACGGCGGCTGAGATCCCTCTCCATAATCTGATGGGTTATCACTCTCTCTCTCTATATATATATATAATAAAGTGTTGTTTTTCTTTTCCAAAGATATATATAAATGGGGGAAAAAATAAAGTGAATAAATAAGAGGATGGGTTCATACCCGTTTCTCTCTTTATATAGGTAACTAATTACACCTTTCTATCCATTTCAAGGTCGTTTAATATGTGGGACATATTTGGTATTCATATTCTTTTGTCACAAATTAAAAATTTTATATGTCATATTATGTAATATTTACTTGTTTTGTGTATAAGATGATATATGTATAGAGAGGACAAAATATGATCACATGACCTTGTTCCACTAAGATCTAATGGGAAAGTTACCACTAGTGCTTTTTGTGGGGTACTTTTCTCTTTATGAATATATAATATATGGATATATATATATATATGTGTTATGTATTACACTAATTGATTATGTGACCAAATTAATGATATAATTAATAGGTTAATTTAATTTTTAATTTATACTAGTTATTTTATGCTTTCTGTTGGGTTAATTTGGTTGTTAAATTAATTAATGTAACAAAGATGTGTTGTTTATATTGTACATATGTCAAAGGCAAAATCATGGTTGGTGCATGAGGTCAAATTTTGATAATGTATGGAGAGAAGGAAGAATCTCTCAATCATTATGATTGATTGAATATATATAGAATTGGTTGCCATTTGTTTCAAAATTAATTGATTGATAATATTATATGGCATTTTTCTTTGTGTGGCGTAGTGTGGTCGACACCTATTTGATATTTCCTTTTTCTTTTCTTTTTTTCTTTACTGTAAATAAACATTTCAAGAAGAATCTAACTAAAGCAAAAACATAAATACAAGTTATCAAAATTCAGAAAGAAAATAAAAAGAATATTGATTTTAAGGAAATTTAAGTGAAAATTATAATACAAAGTCTTTATGGCGATTTAAACAATGAAAGTGCCTTTAATTGTACAATTAATTTGATTCTATCAAATCAGTGCATGTGTAATCTCCTCCAGCTATAGCTTTAATTAAAAGATAGAGATATATAGATTGGAGAAAAGGATCTAACGTAGGCTTATTATACATACAAAAAAAAAAACTAAAAAAAAATGTAGGCTTATACATAACTTATATGGGTATTAATTAATTGTAATAAAATAATTTTTTTTTTCTTTTATTTTCTTTCAAATATTATCATAAAGAACATTATAAGTTGTTTGATGTTAAAAAATTTCACATTACTTATAAAAAATAGTAAGCAAAAAATTGCTGCTATTTTGAAGAATATTATATAATAATATATATAAAATTTTAGGATTATTTTTCTCATTACCAATTATTTTTAAAATAAAATCTCATACATTTTACAACATTTTATAATTTTATATATATAATAAATGAACTCATTTATATATTGTTTTCAGTAGTCTCTTTTGACATCATTGATCGTTGAAAGGAATTATAGTTTTTTTTATGAAAGATTAAGCATATGTGTGTGAGTTTGGTGCAACTACACATCGCAAAACAGCTATATAACCCCCCTTTTCAAATATTAAAAAAGAAAAAAAAAAACAGCTATAGCCCCCTTTTCAAATATTAAAAAAAAAACAGCTATAGCCACGTCCACCAAATTTTTGTGGGGACTTCATATATATTACTTATCATTTAATCTAATATCTGATTAAATTTGCAGGGTAACAGAATGCAACCAACGATTAGACAAAATAAACAGAAAAATGAAAAAAATCACCCTAATAATAATTAGTAACCCCATCTCTTCTTTTTATCTTGTTATGTGAGTTGTGAGTTGTGAGACGTCTATATATATCCTCGGATTCCTTTTGTTTTGTCTCACAGTCACAGAGTTGTTCCAAAAACATTCGTTTATAATTTGTTTGGTGAGAGACTAGCTAGCTACGTTCAAAAAACTTTATTTCCATAATATATTGTAACCTACTTTTGTTTCTAAATTTTTTAATTCTTTTAGTATGTATTAAACATAAAGATAAATCTAAAATAAAATAAAATAAAAGATAGTTACAAAAATATAACATATCTTATTCAAGACTTTTTTTGAACATATATCTTATTCAAGACTTGATAGTATTACTTAATATCAAAAAAAATTATTTAATGTATTATATATATACATATATTGTTATAAATTAATTATTTAATTTGTTCATTTTTTGTCAATCAGTATGTAGTGTGGAATAAGTAGTTAATATATATAAAATGATAAGTTGACACGAAAAGGCGATAACTCAATATAAGCGAGAGGTAAAAAAAATTTACATGAAATGAAAATAAATCATATTAGATTGACTAATGAGAAATTTGGTATTATATGCTTAAAATTAATTTATCCACAAAAAATGGGTTCTCTTGAGTGGGATGAGGAAGTTCTTCACAATTTATTTGTTCAGAGGGATATTGATTTGATCTGTTGTATTTCGTTGTCTCCGTCTTCGGTTGAGGATGCTTTGTTTTGGATGTTGGAGACGCATAGGGATTATTCTGTCAAAAGTGCTTATCGCGCCTTACAAGTAAGCAATAGTGGTGGAATACTCAAGACAATTCGGGTTTTTGGAGGATGTTTTAGAACTTGAAATTACCTCCTAAGGTGAAGAATTTTCTTTGGTGGGGTCTTACCAATTGTCTCCCTACTCTTGTGTCTGCGGTCTAAAAGGGTCTACGTGAGCGGATTGTGCCTGATGTATAATCGGGAGGATGAGACAATTTTTTATATAATGGTTAGCTGCACTTTTACTAAGAGTTACCTGGACAGGGGGCTGGGAGGGACGGTTGGAGGGGGGTGTAGCTGCTGTGTTTGGCAGCTGGTTTGAGTAATGGGCTAAACCTTGTTTTAGTGAGATTAAGGTTAATTATAATGATGCTGTCTTTGCGGATGACAATAGTCTCAATTTGGGGTGGATTGCTCAGGATCATAATGGTTTATTCATTGATACGATGGCGGTTAAAACTTATGGTCAACTCGACCCATTTTTGGCTGAAGCTATGGCGTTGAAGGAGGCGCTAAGTTGGGTGAAGGGAAGGTGGGTTGAGGGGGGTGTGCCTGCTGGTGTGGTTATGGAGTCAGACTTGCTGCTGCTGGTGTAAGTCGTGCAACAAAAGAAGCATTTGTTGTCTCTGGTGGGGCTTTTAATTTCGGATTGTGTTGCTCTTATGTAATTCTCTCTTTTATTTCCTATTTCAATTAAATTTATTTCCTAGCTGTGTTTCCCGCGGGGATTTTGTCCCTGCTGGTCTGGAAGCTATCTTGGTAGCTGATTTGGTTTATTAAAAGTTAATTTTTTGGCTCAAAAAAAAAATTATCCACTAAAAATATGCTAGCATATTTTGCATCATGCAAAATATACTTACACCATTTTTCTCATTCAATTTTACCCCTAAATAAATAAAAACCAAACATCCATCTCTCTCTCTCTAGGATACTCACACCACACACACACACACACACTCTATCAGACGGACGACCCATCACCGAAGCTAGTGTTGTTCGGCGGCCTTACATTTCAAAAAAACTTCTCTCGTTTTTGCATTTTTTTTCTTCTTGTTTACCAGTTTTTTGTGATATTTAACGATGTATTTGCAACGATAGAACAAATCTGAGGTCAGGGATGAAGTTTAGTGATGATTTGTGATATTTAGCGATATTTAGCGATGATATTCGCGATGTGTTTTGCGATGTTGTGAATTGGAGACATTTAGGGATGTTTTTACGATTTTGTGATGTTTCGCGACATTGTCAAAAACCAGAAAAAAAAATACATAAAATAAGTGTTGTTGTGAATTAGAGACATTTAGAGATGTTTCATGATTTCGCGATGTTTCGCGACATCGTCAAAAACCAGAAAACAAGCGCTAGATGGGTCAAAAACCAGTCAAAAAATGCGGTGGTCGTGGGTTGTCTTGGGTGCTTCTCGTGGGTCATCGTGGGTTGTCGTGGGTCGTCATGGGTCTTCTCGGTCGTGGGTCGTCTTGGTCGGTCGGAGCTCATGAATAGTCGGGGCTTGAAAGGTTTGGGGCTGGATGGGAATAACAGAGAGAGGGGGAAAATTAGACAGAGAGAGTGGGAGAAGAGAGCTTTTGAATTGTAAGGGTAATTTTAGAGTTTTAGGATGTTTGGAGAATATTTAGAGTATTTATTTAAAGGTAGTATATTAAAAGAATAGTCTAAATTTTTAAGTATATTTTAACAAATTTCTCTTGACTAATTCAATATGCCAACTTACATAGCATGAACGAATATAAATATGCACATCGGGTCAAGCAAAAATAAAATTTAGGTTTATATACACAAGCTCAATAAAGCTAAAATAAAAAACTGTAACTAACATAACAACTAACTATATAATCGATATCTAACTAACTATATTGAGCTAACAAACATTAACTACTAGATGTCAACTCAGCTGGCTTAGGTTCATTAACAGGCTCCCTTAAACTTAGGGGGTTGAGCCCAAGTCAATATGTTATTTGTATTTACCCCGTTAGTGAGAAAAGTGAAACGAATAAGAACCCTAGCGCTATAAATATAAGAACACACATTCAAGGAAAGGTTTACAATCTCATTTCTTAATTGCTCATGAAAAATCCAGGGTTTAGAATCTCATAAGGCTTTTCTAGTCTTATCGTAATAATATTGACTCGTGGACTAAGACTTGTTAACGCCTCAACCACGTAAAAACTCCAATATTATTTCTTTATTACTCATCTATTTCTTTAACTTTCACATATATTTTATTGCTTTCCGAATAACCTTGATGAACAACAAGCATTTAGAGAAGACACTGAAGAATGAACATGATGAGAGGAGGAAACCTAAGAAAAAGGAAACGCGTTATCATCAAAAAGGACATCTTGAGAGATGTACACCCTTGTATCTTTGAACAAACATTTGTAACCCTTGTGAGATAGGATATACCTTATGAATGTACAAGGTTAAGACCTGTAGTGGAGTTTAACTTTGTTGTAAGGCTTGAGATTTGGGTAATTAAGGCAGACAAAGACTTTTAGAGAGGAATAATGAGGTGTAGTTTGAAATAGTTTCTCTAAAGAAGAGATATAGTTGAGAAGTGGAGAAGGCACTGTGTTGATAAGAAACACAGTAGAACTATAAGCTTCATCCTAATATCTAAGATGGAGAGAGACTTGAGCAAGAAGAGTAAGATCACTTTCAACTATATGCTTGTGCTTGCGCTCAACAATACCATTTTGCTCGTGAGTATAAAGACATGAGTCTATGTAAAATGCCAGATTCATTGAGAAAACTAGTGAAAGCTTGGTATTCCCCTCTCCAATAAGATTGAATTAATTTATTTTCCTGCTAAGTTGAAGCTCAGCTTGGATTTTATTAGCCTCAATCTTGGTGATGTCCACCTCTTTTGCTGCTTTATCAAGGTACACTTCTTGAGCCATTAATAAGGCTTCAATTTCTGCAACAATATAAGCATCTGTGCGCGTGTTAATAGAGATAATGAAGACATTGTACTCATTGGTGCAGGTATTGAAGATAACCTCAATATGATCTTGAGCAAATGTTTTATGGCCAATCAAAGCAAGAGTGTCAATGAGGCTCTTGATCTTGAGGAGATAGTCACTGAGAGAGCCTTTCATCATTGTGTTTCATAGCAAAGTTTTGTACTGACAAATGTGATTCAATACAGTGTAATGGTCTCTAAGAGTAATCCATATGTGAGAAGTTGTATCGCAACCAACCATACGAGTGAGAACTCTTTTGGACATTAAAGAGAGAAGCCAGGAAACAAGAACATTATCTTGTTGCTCTCAATCTTCAAACTCTAGATTGATTTGATTATCACGACAATCTTGATCAGTGACAAATGCAGAGACGTGAGATTTGGATCAAGAAGTCGCTGAAAACAATTTCTTTTTATGGCGGGAAGAACTTGTTGCTTCCATGGGAGGTAATTTCTTTCAACCGAACAAACCAAGAGAGAATGCTAGAAAGAAAAAAGGTTTTTTTTTTTGGAATGGGATTTTAAGAAGACAAAGAAGGATTCAACAGACATCCATTAACGGGTACGGACAAGTTCTCCATACCTTGAACAATCAAGCTCAGATGTCATGTAAAAACTCTTAGACCAAAAAAAAAAAAAATCAATGATTCTCATTGATTAAAGAAGAAAGTTACAGAATTTATATACACAAGTTCAATAAAGCTAAAATCAAGAACTGTAACTAACATAACAACTAATCGTACAATTGAAATCTAACTAAGTATATTGAGCTAACAAACATTAACTGCTAGATTAACTGGCTTAGGTTCATTAACACCTAGCACCCTTATGACTTATAAGGTATCTTATTGTGAAATTTAATATTGAATCTCACTTATTTTACTTTTAATAATTATTATAAAAAATCACTAATTATTTATAGAGTGTCACCTTATAATGGTGCTAAACATCATATAGCTTAATAACAATACTCATTTTCATAGACTTCAATATTTAATAAATATTATAAAATAAGGCTATAATAAAATATAAAATAATACACAATTATATAAACATAAATTTTAGTGTGGCCACATTTTGCATTAATTATAAGTTTTTTTTTTTTTTACCAAACATTAATTATAAGGTTTAATCCAACATTCATACAAAAAATAGATTGTGACCTCCTTAAATTAAAAAAAAAAAAAATTAACACTACACCAAACAATATTATTTAATAATATTTGATCAAAGAATATAAATACTAAAAAAAAAAATTGATTTAGAGCCATAAGTTTTAAATTACTTATAATTAAGCTAAATTTTAAGTAGGACAATTCTGTGGCTTCACCCATATACAATAAACGCAAATTGTGACTCTAAATTATTATTAAGTTGTGAACTTCATTTTTTTTTTTTTTTTTGAAGCATATCAAGTTATAAATCTTGAGTGTTCATTTTTAACTGAATAAATGCATATATAATAGTACTCCGAAAGTAACTAGAAAGGATAAGAATGATTAGTTTAAAATATTTTTATTTAAAAACCAAAGGCCTTCCCTAACATGCCCATACTAGTTATTTCTATTTCTATTTATTTATTGTTCTTGTCTTTTTGTATATATTTAATTTATAGAGAATCTTTATAATAAATTCCATTTAAACAGTCTATAATAAATTAAAAAAATATATTAAGTTTATTATAAAGAGATGAGAATCCTATGTTATTTTAACTAAATATTATATTTAGTATTTATATTTTATAAATCTATTAAAATTAACCAATCCACTTAATTTTAGTCAAGAATTTTCTTAATATGGCACTCTTTTCGATTATTATTAAAATAATAATTTTTTGACAGATTATAGTTAATATAATATATTTTGTAAAATAATAACAATGATTAATTATTTTGGAATTTTAAAAAATATTTGTCAAATTATATGTTTAATTGAAATTCGTTAGAATAAAATAATCTATATATATTAAATATTAAACTATACTACAACAGTTTTTGGTTTTGCATTAAGTGATAAGAGAAAGAGAGCTCTTTCATTCTCTTCCCACTGTGTTTGGTCAAATGGTCCTCACTTGTTTATTTTCATATTATTCTCTCTACAATTTTATGGCCTATCTATGGGTATGGACCAACCCAAAGTGAAAAGTAGATAACTCATATAGGGTCATGACTCATGTGTAACACCAAACTGGGATTTGAGTTTATTATTTAAGATTTTTATATATAAGACAACAACTAAAGCCAAATTGTTAATAAATAAATAAATAAAAAGAACCAATCTAATAAACCATGAACGAAATAACAAAGTACCTAATTAAAGATTAACCCTTTTTTAATTCACTGAGAGGTGAAATGGGATTCTTTTTATTTACTTATCAACCAAATCTTTGTATGATTGTGGTAACAGAGTGAGTGAAGGTAAAATAATAAATAAATAAATAAATAGAGAATATTTTGGGACCCAAAGATTTTGATTTTGAGTGCACATGAAGGGATATATAGAGTGGTGAACTTAGACAAAAATCAGTGGTTAAGTCTCCATTTTGCACATGGTCGGATCACAGAGATATGGCTCCCACTCCTCTCTCTCTCTCATGTGCCTTGACCTGATCTGATGATCCTGGCGTAGAGATAATGTATATCAACTTATAATGGGAATGAGAAAAAAAAAAAGAACAATGGGAATTTTATTTTATTTTTTTCAAAGAAGAAAAATGAAACTTAATGTGAAATGTTTTTTTTCTTGCGTGTTGCCTTTCTCTTTTAACCTTTAGGAATTTATAAGTTTACGGCTACCATTCAACCTCACATATCATGAGTGACATTACTATCGAGATAAAAATGTAATTCTTTCTGCTGTGGATATGTATATCGAGATAAAAATGTACTCTTTAATTTTCTTATTATTATTATTATTATTTATGGATACATTTTTCGTATAATTAGTTTGATATGCCTTACCTTTTACTCAACAATAATTAACAGCATGAAAATATTTATGTGTTACTATTAATAAATAAACATATAAATGTATAATCAACAAGCTGGAATAGCTCAGCTGGTTAGAGCGTGTGGCTGTTAACCACAAGGTCGGAGGTTCGAACCCTCCTTCTAGCGGGTTTTTCATTTTTTTTTTTTTGATAATTTTTAACTTCTTTGCTGCTTTGTTGGACCGAAAAGTAGTAAGGTTTCTGTAGTGGGCCTCTCTTCCTTTTTTTATTGGAATAATTACATACTGCACCATTTTTTGTAAAATATTTACATATTTACGTTCAAAGAATATTTTTTCACATTTTTACGGTTTTCCAAAAAATAACATGAAAACAACATAAAATTAACAAGAAAACAACATAAAAGTAACATGAAAATAACATCAAAATAACAACAAAAAAACAACAAAAAATAACATACATATAATAAAAAATTAACAACAAATGAACAAAATTTCAACATAAAAAGACTGTATTTTATGCAAATAAAATCAAAAAAATCGTAAAAATGTTTAAAATTCCGTGAAACCGTATTTTTGTTGTTTTTGTGCATTTGTGAAATTAACCCTTCTTTATTTGGGTTTTTTGGAAATATAGGAGAGTTTATTTTGGGAAACTTACAAAAATATTGGAATTTGGGTTAATTTTTACAAAAATACTGTCACACAGAAAAGTTTTCAAAAATACTGTGTTTTTATTAAACACCAGTAAAACACAAAGCAGAACAACTCAAAACAACAGTAGAACAACTAAAAAATACCAGTAGAATACCAGTGAAAACTTAACTTAGTATACTGCAGTATGAAAGTTATAAAAAAATACAGTAAAAAAGTAAAAAATACCGCCTAATAGTATTTTTGTAAAAAAATAGCAAAAGTTAGTATACCATATAAATTTCCCTTTATTTTTGGGGAATTTTCATAAATATGGGAATTGAGGGTATAGTTTACTTGTTTATGACATAAATAAATAACACTAGAGGGTTATGGGTTTTTTTTTTATTTTTTTACATATATGGGTTTTTTTATGCCATATTTTTGTAAAAAAAAAATAAAAATCTCATATTTGTAAAACAACAATAAGTTTTGCCGGAAAAGTCACCCGCACCGAAAAAGTCGCCGGAAAAATCACGGTCACGCAGAAGAAGTCGTCAGAAAGTCAACGAAAAAGTCAACGTCGCTGGAAAAGTCACCATAGTAAATGTCTCATATATAACTAAAATTATAACCAGTTTGAGTTCTTTCGTGTTATTTGTTTTTATTCATTATAACACTGCTATAGAACCGATTCTATTTTAATTATAACTGGTTTGAGTTATTTTATGTTATTTATATTTATTTATTATGTTACAGAACTGGTTATATTTCAATTATAACCGGTTTGAGTTATTAGTTTTTATTCATATAACCGGTTATATTTTTAGTTATATATGAGAGAGTAATTTGCGGCAAAACTCCCTTAACTATCAATTTACTTGCAAAAAACCATCCAACCTCATATTTTGGTGGGAAAACCCTCCAAAGTACTATTCCGTTTACATTTTTAAGGTGTCATCTGTCTAGCCTCGTGAAGTCCTAATTTTGGCCACGTGGCAATGACAGGTCACTAAAAAATTATTCTATGTGGCCATATTTTACAAAATAAAAATTAAAATAAAAATAAAAAATTTAAGAGTAATTTGCGGCAAAACTCTCCCAACTATCAATTTACTTGCAAAAAATCATCCAACCTTAAAGTTTTTTAGATAGTTTTTTGCAAGTAAATTGATAGTTGGGGAGTTTTGCCGCAAATTACTCTTAAAGTTTTTATTTTTATTTTGTAAAATATGGCCACATAAGATTGTTGTCGAGCAAATTTCGCAACACCAAAAAGTATAATTTAACTGGTAAAAAAGAGAATTATTTGAGAGATGACAAATGCGAGTATTCAACCTAGAATGGCGAGTACTCGATTGGGAGTGTAAGAACAGACAACAAGGCTGGAAAAAGTAAACAAGACGATGAATTATAGTGGTTCAGTCAGATTTTGTTCTGCTTAGTCCACTGTAGCAAGGGATTCGTAGGTCCATTTTCATGGTGGATCACCCCTTTATATACAAAGTAGGTGTCCAATCGGTTACATGAGGATCACATTTATTGTTAATCCATTATTTACACATTGAATTGCAATGACTAAACTCAAACAACGTTAACATTAATAAATGTATGACAGTTACTAAATTCATCAACGTATGCGTCTTTCGCATCTGCGAGTTGACCGTTCATGTTCCGTCTGTTGAGCTCGTAGGGTCGCACATACGTTTGGAACGTCTGCGTCCTTAGGTAATCGCCCTTTGTAGACGTCGCATGTTGAAGCTGGTAACATCTGGACATGCGAACTTATAGTGGTTTGTTAGGGCTATTGGGTCGCTGGGACCAAAACTGCATCATAGGGCATTGGTCTCTATACTCGTCGCGGAGGTATAGAGGGGGACACTCGCACATGTTCTGACATATGCGAATTGGATCTACCCTGCATGATGAGAATTATGGTTATGCGGTGTGACCTAAATCGCACCTACAATATCTCGCTATTTTTAGCCTGCGCGAGATCTAAACTTCGAGAAATCTCTCACGAACATTCAGCCTTCATTGGAAGTCTGAATACACGTGTCCTTTAAAGAGGAGTCTGGTCTCGAGTTTCTAGGTGAGAGAAATCTCACTATAACACATGCCCCTAGTTTCGCGACGTGACAAGAGCGGTCACTGAGGGAAACTATTGCTCGAGAGACAGGTGAAAGGTTGTCACGAGGAGGTGACCTTTTGGTTGTCCCATCGAGGGTTTCGAAAAATGACGGCTGTAATAATTAATTTTTATTATCTCTAGGATGCCACGTCACAAAACCCTTCGTTTTCCGTGTAGGCGTGGCCATAATTGGCCGTTAGATTGGGCGACCTTAGGCATTCTGACTGCCACGTGTCATGATCCCAATTAATAAGGGATATGGGTATTTAAACGCTTTGATACGAATCAAATTTCCCCATTTTTCCCTCTTTTCTCTTAACTTCCCTCTTAGTTCATACACTTCAGAAAAAGTTCATCTCCAGATTTCTGCCAGTTTTCACAACATTTCCAATCTCAGACGTGATCGAGAGCAGTTTGCAGGGATCAGAACTAAAGGTTAGTTTTCTGCATTTTTCGTTTTTGTTTTTAGAGAAATTGCGTTTTACTCTCTGGGTTTGGATGTTTTTGAAGACTTTTTAGGAGTGTATACTAGTGGGTATTTATGTGTTTTGGGCCAATAAAACTGGGTAATATTCATAGTATAGGGCCTGTAAATTGACATAACCGCATACAATTCATAGGCACTGATTCACGTCTCGAATGCTCGCGGACATTCGGATGAACAATTTGAATGTTCGCGGGTGTTCAGATGAACAATTTGAATAATCGCATGTTTCCAAGACTTATTTCCGCTTAACTATTAGCTAGATCTTTTAGGATCTTTACATGTCGCGGGCTGAGTGGTGAGAGTATTAATTGCCATTCCAAATGGTGGGTGTGTCACAGTATTCTAATGGCTATATATGCGATTATATGCCCCTTGAGATACTGAGATACACCCAGCCATTTGTTGACGTGCGTTAATGCTCGAATGACCGTACTCTTTGGTTGATAGGTAGTCTCGAAACGGTGGGAGTCTCCCAGTAACTTCAGGGTTATGCTCGAAAATGCATACCTCTTGAGTCACTGGGATACGCCCAGCCGTTTCTGGAGGTATACCGCACAGCCGAGGATGCGTGAATTACTCGCCCAAAGATAGTTATATTTCTTCTCGCATGTTGATAGGAGGGTCAGTTTTCGCACAGAGCTTGACCCTCCTGTCGAATGCGACTTTTATAATCTACTGCGGGTGAGATCACTTACCTTTATTTTTTCACACATCCATCACGCTGAAAAGATCTTCTATCTTTCAGATGAGCGATCTATCGGATAGCCAGCAGCTCGGCTCAGGAGGTCGCGCCTTTGACGGGGAGTCGGACCAAGAGAGAGACAGTTTTCTCCCTACGGACATCTCCGAAATGGAGGCTGCGGAGATAGAGTTAGGTCCGATGTCTTCTGTAGACATCGAGAGGATGGTACAGGAGCTCGCTGAACCTGGGACAATCGAGATCCGAGATAGTGAATCCACAGTGTCAGCACGCGACTACCTCATACATACGAGACATGCTCCCGACATCGAGGTCGAGGAGGTGGAGGAGGAATGGACTACCCCGGTCCGTGAGTCAGGTGGGGAAGAAGAGGAAGCGGAAGGGAGCGGGACGGATTCGGTCGACGACTCCCAATTGAACGAACCCTTCTCATGCGAAGACTTAGTTTCGAGGGTCGCCAAATCTGACTTCACCACCTTCGTGAGGTTGAATTTGTTGCGACTTGCGTTTCAACGTCCCAAACCATCTCAGAGAGCGCATCTTCCGTTCACCAACCCTGCGATCATCCCTACAGAGGACGTGGTCATCTCAATACCCATTCTTCGATGTGGTGTATCGGTCCCGTTTCATCCTTTCGTCGCAGCCATTCTCAGGCGTTATGACGTATCGCCCTTTCAGCTAACACCCAACAGTTATCGCACTGTACTAGCTTTCTATGCGATGTACATGGAGTACGCCCATAGGGCTCCGTCAGTAGAGGAGTTTAGTTACTTCTATGACATAAAGAGCGTGGGTCTTCATAACGGCTTCTATTGCTTTAGTAAATGGGCGACTTCTGAAATAAACGGTGTTGAGGGGATGGTCTCGAACATGGGCGACTGGAAGTCGAAATGGTTTTATGTTTTTAAGGTTCCTGGGATCAGGACCGACTTTAATCGCAGACCCAGTATGTCGCGTATTTGTTGACTTAGATAAAATTAGTTACTTTGTTTTTCGAGATCTTTTGCTAACTCGCTTTTTGTTGTCATCGCAGATAGACCAGCTCGACCAACTCTTGACGCGACTAAGAAGGGGGTAGCTGAAATTCTCGGGAGTCTTCCGGTACAAGATCGCGACTGGCGATTACTGTGCACGACTGCGAAATTGCGAGAACACCAGCTGATCCCTGAGAACGCGAGTCTTCAACGGGAGCCAGTATATAAAGAACCATCTGAGAAACAGCAAGAGCGGATAGATAAACGTCTTTCTAAGCAAACTCCTCGGCAAACTTCAGGTAACTCGTCCTTTTGCTATAAATTGACGGGTAGGATTGTGATTTTTACTTATCTGTCCTTTATGCTTGTAGACATGACTTTTTTGAAGTCTGCCCCTGTCCTGAAGATCAAGCAAAAGGGCGGAACACCGGCGACTTCGCCGGTCGTTGCCCAGAAGAGGAAGAGCGATGTGATGACTTCGCTTGTTGCAGACTCCTCCAAGAAGTTGGCCAAGACTACTCAGGATAAGGGGAAGAAAGTCGTCATCGACTCTCCAGTTCGTGCTCGCGACTTCCTGGCCATGCAGGAAAAATTACTGACTGAGATTCCTTACGAGGATCTTGTTACTCGATCTACTGAACTGGCCGTGCAATCCATGGCTTTGTTCATGAAAGCCGCGGCTACTCCTTCGAAGGAAACTGATTCGCTGAAGAGGCAGAACGCCCATTTTCAAGAAAACATAAAGAAGCTGAAGCAGGATGTGGCGAGGATGGAGGAGCTTAACAAGGCCAAGGAGAAGGAGCTCGAGGAACTCAGCAGGTCAAAAGAACAGGTGGAGCTCGAGCTCAAGAAGTCGCAGACAACGATCGTTGAGATGGCTCGCGACTTGGAGGCTGAGAAAGAGAATGGGAAGAAACAGTACGATCAGGCTGTGTCTGATTACATTTATACCACTCTTTCCAAAGTCCCTGACTTCGACTTCTCGCTGCTTGGAGCTGAAGCTGCTGAAATGGCTGAAGCCTTTCGCGCCATGTCTCCTACCCAGACTCAAGGTGGGGGAGGCAACCTTCCGGACGAAATCGAGGGCGTACAGGCTGAAGAGGTCGAGAATGAGGTCGTCAGCAAGATCGCGGATGAGGCTGCTCCTGACGAGACTACTCCCGTTGCTCCAGACGCTTGATTCTTTTCTATCTTATGTTGTTGTTTAATTTCACTCTCACTTTTTTTTTATATATGCGGTACACGGGTACTCGCACTTCTGTACTTAAAGAAATTTATCTCACTTTTTGGACAAATTTCTATCCTCGCGGGGATAGCTTACATTTTAATATTTACGCAGTACACGGGTACTTGCGATTTTATATATTTTTAACTTTGATCACAGCTTGGTGTAATCGCAATTTTATATATATATATATATATATGCGACTTTTATTACAGCTTGGTGTAATAAAGTAGGAGAAACTTTGAAGTTGGTAAATTAAATTACTCGAAAAACTTAATAAGTAATTTTATTCATGCAATCAGTAATACATGCGGGTACACATGCCCCTATACTTAGGATTTATTTTGAACAAAAAATATCTAAGTATAAGTACTCGAATTAACATAACCGAATAACGCGAATATTACTGATAATAAAATTTCAAGCTCTCGCTATTCCATGCTCGTGGAATCGCGGTTCCATCGAGTGTTGCGAGTCGATAAGTGGCATCACCAATTTGATCTGCGATTATGTATGGTCCTTCCCAATTGTCTCCAAAGACTCCATGAGATGGGACTTTGGTGTTTGGCATTACCCTTCTAAGGACCAAGTTTCCTACTCGCAGAGGTTTTATCTTTACTTTCGAGTTAAAGTACCTTGCTGTTCGTTGTTGATAAGCCGCGTTTTGTAGTTGCGCTTTATCACGCTTTTCTTCTAAAAGATCAAGGCAAAACAACTGATTCTCGTTGTTCTGCGAGATATCGAAAGCATCTCTGCGTAAGGATCCTGCCCCAACTTCTACCGGCAACATGGCCTCGCACCCGTAAGAAAGTGAGAAGGGTGTTTCGCCAGTTGTAGATCGAGGGGTTGTATTGTAAGACCATAGGACTTGCGGTAATTCATCTGGCCATGCCCCTTTGCGATCTTCTAATTTTCCCTTTATGGTGTGCTTAATTATTTTATTGACTGCTTCAGTCTGTCCATTACTCTGCGGGTAAGCAACTGCGGAAAAGGCTTTCTTAATTCCTAAATCATCGCATAGCTGTCGCATTTCTTTACAGTCAAACTGTTTTCCATTATCCGAAATGAGTTTGTGCGGAATACCAAAACGACAAATGATGGAAGTGTAGACGAACTCGTGTAACTTCGTCGCAGTGATGGTTGCGAGTGCTTTCGCTTCAGCCCACTTCGTGAAGTAGTCAACCGCGACTACAGCATATTTGACTCCGCCTTTTCCCTTGGGTAACTCACCGATTAAATCAATTCCCCATATTGCAAAGGGCCAGGGACTCGTGATAGAATGGAGGTTACTCGGGGGTTGATGTGTATATGTGGCTATTCGCTGGCATCTATCACACTTTTTTGCAAATGCGAGGGCATCTTGTCGCAATGTTGGCCAGTAATATCCTTGTCGCATAATTTTTAAGGCAAGTGAATTACCTCCAGTATGATTTCCACAAATTCCCTCATGCACTTCGCGCAGTATGTAATCGCAACCTTCTCCACCGATACATCTGAGAAGTGGTTGACTAAAACTTCGGCGATACAAACTCTGGTCATATATCACATAACGGGCTGCTCGTTGTCGCAATTTCCTTGCTTCTATTTTATCGTCAGGTAGGAGCCCCTTGTCAAGGTATGTGAGGATAGGAGTCATCCAGGTAATCTCCTGAACGTCATCGATCTCCATGATTGTTTCTCGATCTATGGTTGGATGAGACAATACATCTACCGGAATTACATCGAGTAATTCGGCTTCTCTGCAGTGGAGGCCGGTCGGGCCAATGCGTCTGCGTGGGCATTTTGAGTACGCGGTACTCGAGATACAACTACATTTTTGAACTTCTGCATTATTTCACGAACGATGGCTAAGTATTTAACCAATCTTCCGCCTCTCGCTAGGTATTCTCCACTCACTTGACATACCACGATTTGAGAGTCGCTAAATGCTTGTAGATATTCGACTTTCATCTCGAGAGCCAATTTTAGACCTGCGATTAAAGCCTCATACTCGGCTTCATTGTTAGATGCAGAGAATTCAAAACGTAGAGCAGCGTGTACCTTGAAATTATTGGGACTGATTAACAAAATCCCGCTGCCAGAACCTTCATTATTTGAGGCTCCGTCGACATACAATGTCCATACCTCTTTGCCCATCATGGCGATGTCATTTCCACCCTCTACAACCGCCACCTCTGTGCTCGGGAACTCAAGTATAAAATCTGCTAGGGCTTGCCCCTTGATCGCAGTTCTTGGTTTATACCTGATGTCGAACTGACTCAACTCCATAGCCCACTTTAACAATCTCCCCGATGCCTCTGACTTTGCTAAAACCTGTCTTAAGGGGAAGTTTGTCAAAACTTCAATGCTGTGAGCCTGGAAATAAGGTCGCAATTTTCTTGAGGATACTATCAAGGCGAAAGCCAGTTTCTCCATTTGAGGATAACGCGTTTCGGCGTCCAATAATCGCTTACTGACGTAGTACACCGGGTGTTGACGTCCTTGGTCCTCGCGGACTAGTACTGAACTGATCGCGTACTCGGAGACGGCTAAATAAATTGACAAAACCTCTCCGGGCAATGGTTTTGATAGAACCGGAGGTTGCCCCAGATGCGTTTTTAACGCTTGAAAAGCCTGCTCGCATTTCTTATCCCATTGAAACCTCTTGTTACCTTTCAAAATCTGAAAAAACTCTTTACACTTGTCAGAGGATCTGGATATGAAGCGGTTTAAAGCCGCGACTTTGCCTGTGAGGCTCTGAACCTCCTTTGGCTTAGTCGGTGACGGCATTTCTACCAACGCTCTAATCTTCGCAGGATTGGCTTCTATTCCTCGCTGATTTACCATAAAACCAAGGAATTTTCCAGAACCCACTCCAAAGACGCATTTTAAGGGGTTTAGACGCATCTTATATCGTCGCAATATGTCGAACATGGCTTGTAAGTGCGTAATATGATCCTCCGCATGTTGCGATTTTACGAGCATATCGTCAACATATACCTCCATTGTCTTTCCAATAAGATCTGCGAACATCATATTCACTAGCCTTTGATAAGTCGCACCTGCGTTTATTAAACCAAAAGGCATTACCTTGTAACAGTATAATCCTCGATCAGTAATGAACGAGGTATGCTCTTGGTCTGGTTCGTACATCGGGATTTGATTGTATCCCGAGTATGCATCCATGAAGCTTAAAAGTGCGTGACCTGCAGTGGCATCGACAAGCTGGTCAATGCTAGGAAGAGGAAAGCTGTCTTTGGGACAGGCTTTGTTCAAATCTGTAAAGTCAACGCATGTACGCCATGAGCCATTGGGCTTTGGCACGAGTACTGGGTTAGCTAACCAGTCGGGGTAAAATGACTCCCGTATAAAGCCGCAGGCAAGGAGGCGGTCAACTTCCTCTTTCAGCGCTTGGTACCTCGCGGGGTCCATTTTGCGGCGCTTTTGTCGGACACCTCGCACTTCTGGGTCAATGTTCAAGCGATGACACATGACCTGTGGAGATATCCCGACCATATCTGAATGTTTCCAGGCAAAAATGTCAAGATTTTGTTTTAGAAAAGTCGTCAAGCGTTCTCGCAACTGTATACTTAATCTAGAACCAATCTTTAAAACCTTATTATTATCCATAGGATCTATAGGTACCTCGATTGTGTCTTCCGCGGCTTGGGCTGCGGCGGTGTGATCAAGGATTCTTGGGTCCAAGTCTGGGTTGTCCACGTGCGGTACTTCCTCGATCCTGAGGATCTCCTGGCGAGGTGGTGGTGCATTCAAAAGGTGAATAACATTAACTGTCCTTTTTTCTGCGAGCTTGACAGCTGCATTGTAACATTCTCGAGAGTCAGATTGGACTCCCCTCACTGATCCTACTCCAGAGGGAGTGGGGAACTTCATTGTTAGATGATAGATCGAAGTTATGATCTTCATCTCCTTCAGAATTGGCCGTCCAATTACGGCGTTATACGCTGAGTATTGGTCAATGCGCGAAGTCGGCCATCGACTTGGCAGTTATTGGGGCAGTTCCCAAAGTGATTGGGAGTTTGATCATTCCTTTGATAGCTATGACATCTCCCGAGAAGCCATAGATGCTCGATGTCATTGGCCGCAAATCTTTTTCTTGTAACCCCATTTGCTTGAAGGCTTGGAAGTTCAGTAAATTCACCGAACTTCCATTGTCGACCAATATGCGATGGACGTTGTCTTCACCTATATTGGCGACTATCACGAGTGCGTCAGAATGCGGGTGGTGGACCCATCTCGCATCGCTCTCCATAAAGACAATGTCCTCGCATTCTTTCTTGAAGAGCTTCTCCGGCCGTTCACCAAGATTGTTTACATTGGTTAACGGCCTCTCCTTAGCTTCTCTAGCATACCTTTCTTGTGACTTGCGAGAGTCGCCTGCGATATGCGGTCCTCCGATTATGGTTAAAATGTTGCGAGGTGTTCTCGAGCCAATCGCGTTCTGACTATCTTCCTTGCCATCCGCTTGGGGATGTCTTTCCTCGTTTCTCTTATATTTGTCGAACTTTCCCCTTCTGATCAATTCCTCAATCTCGTCCTGCAAGACCCAACACTCAAGGGTAGTGTGACCGATGTCTTTGTGGTACTTACAGAACTTTTTGGGATCTCTTCGGTCGCGATTTCCCCTGATGGGGGGCGGCCTTTTGAAGACGCCGTTCCTTTCTTCAATCGCATAGATATGGTCTCGAGGTACGGCAAGTTCGGTATAATTGACGAAGCGAGGTCCTCCTTTTCTTTTGGGCGAGGACTCCTTTTTTGGAGGTGACTTAGCCAACTTCGGGCTCCGCGGTTTGCGTGGACTGCGTCTTCTGGGCCTTCGGCCCCTGGAATTCTTTCCTCGCGGACTGCGGGACCGCGACCGCGGTATGGGTGATCGCCGTTTGTTCTTGCCCTTCTCCAATTCCGCCAAGGAGTTCTCGATTCTCTTATGAGGTTCGGCCATGGCGAAGAATTCTACCAAGGATTCTGGCCTTCGGGCCTGTAGCTCTTTCCAGAAGTCGGTTCTTGGCAAGATACCTGTTATTAACATGCAAACAAGCGAAGACTCGGGGGCCTTCTCAACTTTTGTTACTTCGGCGTTAAAACGCTTGAAATAATTCTGCAAAGACTCACCAGGTTCTTGCTTGATGTTCGCCAAAGTCTTATAGGGTGGCCTATACGTCATCGTGGCCTGGAAATGTGTGAGAAATAAATCGACGAAGTTCTCCCACGTCGATATCGATGCCTCTGGTAATTGGGTGAACCAATCATGGGCATTCTCCTCGAGTGTGGCCGCGAGAATGCGACACTTCGCAAGTTGCGGTACCTGGTCCACTTCCATTATGGTGTTAAACTTTTCTAGGTAATCTAACGGGTTAGAAGTACCTTTATATTTGAGGGATTCGGATAAGCGAAACCCCTTTGGAAGTTGGGCCTGTCGCACTTCTGCGGTAAAAGGCGAGGTGCCGTGCAGCTTGTATATGGGCTTACGCTGCTGCTCGAGCATCTTCAAGGCTTGCAGAAGCATACTTTGATCGATTCCTCCTGTCGCAGGGGTTGGAGTTGCTACAATAGCGGGGCTCGCAGCCACTGCGGCAAGGTTCGAGGGGATATTAATCCCAGTGGTCGCGATCGGCGCGATAGGCGGGTTGTTAACTGTATTGACACCCTGATCGCCCGTATGGGGATCATGGAGCGTCTCCGTGTTATGCGGGCCGCGAGAGCGCGCCCTAAAGACTGCGTTGAGATGATCACGCAGATCACCTCGGTGTACACGATAGTGTCCTCCTTGCTGTGTCCGCATGCGAGCCGCACCTCGTATACTGCTTCGGAGTGCGACCATGCGAGGATGAGGAGGCTGACTCTGCGTCGTTATCTCGAGGTGGACGACTGCGAGGGTTGCGGCGCTCAGGATCCTCGTCGATTTGTGCGCTCTGGTTAGGCAACCTTGCAGATTGGTCTCTTGACGTCGGGTGATTCAAGTCCAAGATTTCAGGATCAGTTCTTCGCTCCCTGCGTGCACGGTTAGTTTGACGTCGGGAAACTGTTACCTGAGGGTTTTCGTTACGAATGGCAGGGACCCGAGGAGGGCGTCGAGCTCGGCTTTGTCCATCTACCTCGGCTTGTAGTGCTCGCAGCTGATCCTGGATTGCAGCGTATTGATCAGTCGTGAGCTGGACTACTCCTTCGGACACGACCGCCGGGGTGACAGGGGGAAAGTGCATGGTTGCTGGTGGTGTGGACGTGCCTCCGACTTGAGGACCAGTTGTTTCTGGAAATAGGTTGAGTGGTCTGATGTTGCTCCTCCCTACTCCGCCGTTGATGACGTCTACAGGTGGCACTCCGGCTCCAGGCAATGGTACGCTCATCATTCCAATATTGATGGATTCATTGTTAGCTCCGTTAGCGTGATTTCCAGCCATGATGAGTGGTGTTCTTTGAAGTGAATAGAATCTTACAGTCGATTCCCACAGACGGCGCCAAATGTTGTCGAGCAAATTTCGCAACACCAAAAAGTATAATTTAACTGGTAAAAAAGAGAATTATTTGAGAGATGACAAATGCGAGTATTCAACCTAGAATGGCGAGTACTCGATTGGGAGTGTAAGAACAGACAACAAGGCTGGAAAAAGTAAACAAGACGATGAATTATAGTGGTTCAGTCAGATTTTGTTCTGCTTAGTCCACTGTAGCAAGGGATTCGTAGGTCCATTTTCATGGTGGATCACCCCTTTATATACAAAGTAGGTGTCCAATCGGTTACATGAGGATCACATTTATTGTTAATCCATTATTTACACATTGAATTGCAATGACTAAACTCAAACAACGTTAACATTAATAAATGTATGACAGTTACTAAATTCATCAACGTATGCGTCTTTCGCATCTGCGAGTTGACCGTTCATGTTCCGTCTGTTGAGCTCGTAGGGTCGCACATATGTTTGGAACGTCTGCGTCCTTAGGTAATCGCCCTTTGTAGACGTCGCATGTTGAAGCTGGTAACATCTGGACATGCGAACTTATAGTGGTTTGTTAGGGCTATTGGGTCGCTGGGACCAAAACTGCATCATAGGGCATTGGTCTCTATACTCGTCGCGGAGGTATAGAGGGGGACACTCGCACATGTTCTGACATATGCAAATTGGATCTACCCTGCATGATGAGAATTATGGTTATGCGGTGTGACCTAAATCGCACCTACAATATCTCGCTATTTTTAGCCTGCGCGAGATCTAAACTTCGAGAAATCTCTCACGGACATTCAGCCTTCATTGGAAGTCTGAATACACGTGTCCTTTAAAGAGGAGTCTGGTCTCGAGTTTCTAGGTGAGAGAAATCTCACTATAACAAAGATAATTTTTTAGTAATCTGTCATTGCCACATGGGCAAAATTAAGACTTAACGAGGCTGGATAGACGGCACCTTAAAAATGTAAACAGAACAGTACTTTAGAGGGTTTTTCCACCAAAATATGAGGTTGGATGGTTTTTTGCAAGTAAATTGATAGTTGGGGGGGTTTGCCGCAAATTACTCTATATGAGACATTTACTTTGGTGACTTTTCTAGCGATGTTGACTTTTTCGTTGACTTTCCGGCCACATTGACTTTTCCGGTGACTTTTTCGGCGCCTGTGACTTTTCCGGTGACTTTTTCGATGCCAGCGAGTTTTCCGGCAAAACTTATTGTTGTTTTACAAATATGAGATTTCTACTTTTTTTTACAAAAATATGGCAACAAAAAACCATATAAATGTAAAAAAAATAAAAAAAACCCATAACCACTTAGCTTTATTTATTTATGCTATAAAAAAGTAAACTCTTAAAATTTTCTCATATTTTGGGTAACTTTTCTTTTATTTTTGGGGTTTTTACAAAAATACTATATTTTGGGTAAAATTTTTTAATTTTACTATCACACGGTAGAAATTACATTTATACTGTCCTCCCCCTTTTTTATTTTATCCTGTAAACACCAAAAAAAATATGAAGCCTCCATCTTCCACACTCATAGACAGAACTACCACACCAACATCAAGACAGCCGGAAAACAACCATTAATTCCAGCGAGATTGAGCAAAAACAGTGAAATCGATGTCAAATAAATAATCATGACAAAACAACTGTAAAACAACACTAAAACAAATAAAAAAATAAAAGAAAAAAAGGATTTAAAAAAACTAACAATCTTCTGTACAACCTCAACATCAGATGCAATAGTAGCTATATTTGCAAGTCCAGTACTAAAAAATCATAATAAAAAAACTACTAAAACAACACAAAAACAATGTAAAACAATAAAACAGATATAACCACTGAGAAAAGCATAAAAGAACCACACACCTCAAAAACTTTTTGTTAGTGAGCTCGTCAAATATATTTATAGGATAACTAAAATAAAAAAATTACGAAAATAGCCAAAGAGAACGAAGAAGAAATGTATTTATAGCCTTCATCTTCCACACTCACGGACAAAACCACCCGAGCAACACGAGAACACTCAGAAAATAACCATTAATTTTGGCGAGATGGAACAAGAACAGTGAAATTGACGTCAAATAAATAAATGATGGTAAATAACCGTAAAATAACACTAAACAAATGAAAAATAAAATGAAAAAATGATTAAAATAAACTAATCATCTTCTGCACAACCTTAAACACTAGATACATTAAAGACTATATTTACAAGCTCAATCTTAGAAAATCGGAATAAAAAAAATCACACTCTTATCTTCTCTGTACATCAGATCCTTTGCCGAAATGGGTTTTCAAAACCTCCCTCTCTCTCTCTCTCTCTCTCTCTCTCTCTCTCTCTCTCTCTCTCTCTCTCTCTCTCTCTCTCTCTCTCTCTCTCTCTCTCTCTCTCTCTCTCTTATCAAGAACATCTTGAGGGCTAAAGTCCAAATAACTGTATGAATTTGTAAACACAAAAGAAAAAAATAAAGAAGAACATGAAGAAGAAGAAGAAGATAAACAGAGGAGATAGATGAATAGCTTAAGAATAAAGGTGATGATGAAAAAAAATATAAAATAAATGAAATAATGAAATGGGAAATATGGGATAACATGTGATTATTGTGATAAAAAAAATATATAGAAAACTGTGCCAGAAGTGACAAGTCAATATAAAAGAAATTTAAAAAAAACAGTATAAAAGTTATATTGCGCACAGTATAGATATTATTTATACCGGTGTACATTATAAATGTAATATTTGGCAAAAATACAGTATGATGTGTAATCTCCCCTTTATTTTTTATGGCAAAAATAAATAATGTAAAAAAAAATATGGGATTAAAAAATAATTAAAGTTTAATATATGGAAAAAAAATTAAATAAATTTAATAAAACTTGTAATAATAAGTTTTCGCTGAAAAAGTCACTGGCGCCGGAAAAGTTAGTGTTGCCAGAAAAATCACCGTCGCCAGAAAAGTCACCGCCACTAGAAAAGTTACCAGAAATAGATATATCAGATATAACTAAAAATAGAATTGATTCTATAACATAATGAATAAAAATAATTAACTCAAACTGATTATAATTGAAATATAACCAGTCCTATAACATAATGAATAAAAATAAATAACACAAAATAACTCAAACCAGTTATAATGAATAAAAATAAATAACATGAAATAACTCAAACCGATTATAACAAAAATAGATTCAGTTATATAACATAATGAATACAAATAAGTAACACGCAATAACTCAAACCGATTACAATTAAAAAATAAGAAGAAATCAGTTCCTAAAATATTAAACATAAATTAAAAATAAAACTAGTTCCGCAACAAAATACCTCATAGCACATAATATCTCATAAAACCGATTATAATTTTTTTAAAAAAAAATGGGATCAATTCCAAAAATATTAAGGCATAAATATGAAAAGAACCAGTTAGATAAAAAAAACAAAAATGCCTGTGAAAAAATTCAATCTTGTATGCTTGTTTCACAAGGTAACAAAAAAGCTACACGGATCTGAAGCGTATGGATATTTAATTCTAAGTGGGAGACTCTGTATTTCTCTGAGTATCACCTGTAAAAGGGGTACATAGATTTGGGAAGAAAGGGAAGATGAGCCTTAGATTTATCAGTCCTTTTGAGATACTGAAGTGAGTAGGCCAAGTAGCATATCGATTAGTTATACTACCTGTGTTGTCTAGGGTGCATAATGTATTATATCTCTATGTTGAGGAAGTACGTTTCAGATCTGACACATATTTTGAGTTACGATGACATTGAGCTCCAGATAGACTTATCTTATGAAGAATAACATGTTCATGTTTTAGATCGAAAAGAGAAAGTACTCCGAAATAAGACAATTTTGCTGGTTAACGTGTTATGGATGAAGATCAAAGTTGAGAAAGCGACTTAGGAGTTTGAGTCACAAATGCGAAAACAGTATCCCAAATTATTTAGGTAAATTTTGAGGACCAGATTTATATAAGGAATGGATGGTTGTAATATTCCCATAAACCTAATTGTGAATACTTAGGGTTTAATATATATTACGGGTTAACCAAGTAATGAGTGGGATTATGATCCTACTATTTATTTCAACATAAATTATAAATTTTATCATAATAAGCATAGTTTATTAACTACAGAGATTTATATAGCATGTGTGAATATAAAATAAATTGTTTGTAGAATAAAAATATTTTTAAGTTTAGAGACTCGATCAGAGGCCAAAATATCATAGCAGGTTGTTGCGCTAGCGGTTTTGATAGGAATGTTATGGTAAGTTGATATTAGGTTTATTGAGATAATTAGAGATACTTGGGACTTGACCTAATGCCCTATGATTAGGAATTTCTCAGTGGCTAAAAAATAGCAAAATAACTTTCATTAATAAAATTTTACTATTATATTATTATTAATGTTATTATTATTACCGTATTATTATTAATATTATTATTAATAATAAAACCCTCTCTCCCTGCTCCTCTTTGTGCGACGAAACCAACCGCCACCATTACCATTTTTTTTTTAATTTCTCACTCGAATCTAGTGTTTCAAACCTTGCTAGCAGCTAGGTGGTAACCTCTGTAGAGAAAAGCTTTTGAGGTAAGAGTTCGGATTTCTTTTAAGTTAAAAATTTTGAGTTTTATATGTTGACTTTGTATTTTCGAAGATTTGTGAGATACTGTGACTCTATAATTTTGTTTTCAGGTTGATACGAGATTGATTTCAATGCTTACTTAATGAATTTGAGGTGGTTTTGAAGTAGAATTGGGTTTGAGCTTTTAAATCTCAAATCTCAAGATCTAATGGCATTTTTTATTTAAGGACTTGTTTTCGATTTTCGTTAGGTTGAAACTGATGTATGGATGTTATATGATTGTTCTGTGAAGTTTGTAATCATTTGGTTAGGTTTGGAGGGTTTTAAGTTGAGGAAATTCGTGTTTCAAACTGTTTAGAACCAGAATTTCGGATGGTACCAACCAGAATTCCGTTTGGTCAGTTTTTGGGAAACATTGAACTTTGTATTTTAGCCATAACTTTTCAAGATTAAAAGGGTTATAGTTTAAATTAATGTTAAAAATTTAAATATAAGATAAATATAAATTGAATAAACATTAAATTATTATTAAACAACATTCTTCATAAAATAAAAGAAAAAAATATATTCATGTATAAATTCTAAATTTAAACTTTAATATTTAAATACGATCAAAATTATCAACTATAAACTTTAAATTTTAAATTAAACATTATAAAATACAAACTTTAAATGTAAAATAGTTTAAATATTAAACTTAATTTATATAGATATTATATTATAGATAATTTTAGTAAAAAATATAAATCGATTTATTCAGGTTATTTTGGTGGATTAGAATAATATTCAACCTGCCCAATATATTTATTGAGCAATATAGATTTTTCGTTAAGTTCTTCAAGTTTTGTTTTTTGTCGGTTTGATTTGAGCAGTTTGTAAATTTTTTTAAACACCCAATATGTATATGTTTTACCCAAAAATTGAAAAACCAAAATCAAAATCTCATGAAATAAAAATACAATTTTTTATTCTCTATATGCAAATAAATTACATGGAAAAAAATATTTTACTTTTATTTAGCGAAAAAGCAAAACTAAAAATCAAAAAATACTTAGAAAAGTATATTATGGGATCGAGATATTTGGAAAGAAGAGACTAGGTGGCTTGTGGGTAATGTAGAGTCTATTCGTATTTGAACTGATACTTGTATACTTAAAGATCATGTATGGAGAGCATATTCATTCCATGGGGGCTTCAATTACGGCTTGAGTGACCTTAAGCTACCCTTAGTTAAGGAGCTCTTTGATGGTATTGAATCTAAGGCTATTTTGTCTATTCTAGTTTCGACATTTGGTAGACATAATTACTTGATTTGGAACTTTGTTGAAACTCGTATGTATATAGTAAATAGTGAGTATTGGAGTTCTATTTCAAAATTGGGATGGGGACAAGTGTTGTTGGAAGTATTTATGATCTCTCACCATCCTGCCCAAGGTTAGGAAGTTTATTTGGAAAGCTAGCAATAATTTTGTGCCTTGTTATGCTAATCTCGCAAGGCATGGTATGAAGACTTCTGATGTGTGCCCTTTATGTTTCCAAAATAATGAAACCACAAGCCATGCTCTTTGGTTTTGTTCTTCACTTAAAAATATTTGAAAAGGCTAGGTTGTTAAAAGGTTGGATACTTGGAAAGAGGCTTCATGTTTCTATGAATTGCTTATGGGTTGTATGGATGTTCTTTCAAAGCAGGATATGGAAGAATATCTTGTGTTATGTTGGAGGATTTGGTATCGTCGCAACACTTTTGTTCATACAATAAGCTGCTCTCTGATGTGTTGGTTAGTCAATGGGCTTTGAGTTTTCTTTTGCATTATCAAGATGCTCAATCTAATCTGGCTTTGATTGCTCATGTGAAGTTGGCGGAGACTGTGGTTGGGCTCTCTAGTGGCTCGACTGAGACTTTGAGGTTAGGTGATTTTAATCTATTTATGGATGCGAGTATCAATGTGGACCACAGTTGTATGGGTCTCGGGGCAGTGTGATAGACCGTGACTGGGTGGTTTTGTTTTGTGTTCTTCAAGTGATCCAGTGGTAGCCTCCTTTCATCCTCATGTGATAGAGGCATCAACTCTCTTAAATGGGTTGCTGCTGTGTCGCTATTTGGGATACAACTCCATTACTGTTTTCTCAGACTGTCTTCGTCTTGTCCATTCTATTAATTACAAGGATAAATATCAGACTGAGTTGGTATTATTGTTCATGATATTTTACATGTTTGGTCTTCTTTCTCTTTTATTTCTCTTACTCATTGTAAAAGAGCTCAAAAATGCTATGGCTCATTCTCTTGCACGTTTGACTTTATCCTTTGACTCTTCTAAGGTTTGGTGACCTAGTTTATTGTCTTGCTTCTGATCCTTGACTATTTTGTATTGATCTTTTGTTTTGGCTTTTTTCCTTTTAATGGAATTCTCCTTCGGTTAAAAAGCAACTTGAAAGTAATTGTATAATTATTAAATAAGGAAGCATATTTAGATATAAAATTGTAATTTTAACTGATGGTTTATGTCCTTTATGTGGAGTGGAAGAGGAAACTACTCATCATGCATTTTGGGGCTGTCTTTCTTTGATACACAGTAGGAAGATTTATGAGTTTGTGTTGGGGGGACCCGTGGAGACATTTTGTGGATTTTTTTTGACTTTGTTCATAGATTTGTTGATCCCCTACCCAATGAGATGATTGATTGGTTATGGTAATTTTGTGGCGAATTTGGTTTCGACGTAACAGAAAAGTTCATAACAATGCTGAGTTGACTCATGCGCTCACTGTTAATTGGGCTAGGGACTACCTTGGGAATTTCCACAACAAACAGCAAGTGGTGACTGCTTCCCCGTCTCAGCCAAGAGTGATTGATCTTCAGGGAGGTGTTTCGCCAACAAGGTTGTGTTCCGCTTTGCCGACATCCAAATGGGTTCCTCCCCCTCCTGGTTTTTTGAAAGTAAATACAGATGCTGCACTTAATTCGACAAATTATTGTAGTGGGTTGGGTATGGTGATTCGTGATAATTTGCGTGTGGCTAAAGCATCGGCTATTTGGCACTTGGAAGGTGGTTTTGATCCAGAAGTTGCTGAAGCTTTAGCTATCTGAAATGCTTTAATTCAATGCCTCTCCTTTGGGTATCACATCTTTATTGAGTCTGATTGTTTAAATGTTGTGCATAAAATTAAAAACAATGATTTTATCATAACTTCTTTGTGCATTGTTTTAGATGATATTACTAAGCTTTGTAATAGGATCCATGTTATTAGGTTTATCTATTGTCATAAATATTGTAATGATGTTGCTCATACTTTGATCAAACTTGTTTTGTCGGCAAGTAGTAGTGTTATTTGGTGGTTAGAGAATTCCAATTGTATTTAGAACATATTAATAGCGAATACTACTCTTGAATAAATCCTCACTCCCACTTTTTTTTTTTTGAGTGTTTATCGTTCTTGGTGTTTGGTGGTTAACCCTTTCTCTTAAAAAAAATATAATTTTTTATGTGCATTCTTAGTATTTTAGCAAGTAATCATACTAAAAAATAATATATTTTAGTATTTAATATTTAATTAAATGAAAAACGTGATTATATTACTTTAAAAGAAGGCTAATTAGTAATTTTTTCCCTTGAACTTTGACATGTAGTAAATTGTGCCCTCTGAACTTTTTTGGCCGTTAAAAATTCCTCCCGAACTATTGAGATTGTTAAATTTAAGGACTTTTGTCTAATTTCATTCAATTTTACTATTTCAGTGATTGTTTATGTACTAAACCATGCTCCCAAGACTTTGATATCTACCAAATCATGTCTCTCAAACTTTGATATGTACTAAATCATGCCCCTTGAACTTTCATTCATGTTAGAATTTTTTACTAAAATTAGATAAAAGTCTTTAAATTTAACAATCTCAATAGTTCGGGGGGAATTTTTGACGGCTAAAAAAGTTCAGGGGGCACAATTTAGTATATGTCAAAGTTCAAAGAGAAAAATTACTAATTAGCCTTCAAAGAAATAGTTACTTAATAGTTGAAGAACGGAATCAACAAATAACCCCAAATCTTTCTTTAATGGGAAAACGTCCAATTAGCCCCCTTAGTCATTACGGTAAAAAAAAATTACAAATTCTACTAATAGTTTTTAGTAATTAGACTAGACCAATATAAGTTAGAACTATTCAATAATTATTATTCAATTGGATGGTGAAACAAACATGTTAAAAATGTAAAAGTATTTGATTTGGATTTGGGATCAATAATCGCAACGAGCGCCACAACTCTGTGACTCTGATCGACCTCCATACACAAGTCCCTATTCCCTAGAGGTGAAGAAAATTATGATTCTGGCAGTCTTGTTCGCCAATTCTGAGGGCAACATCCTCGTTGAACGGTATGCATAGATCTCCACTTTCTTCTTTTTGTTTCTGATGGATTTCAATTGGGTAATTCTATTTGTAGATGATTTGGGTTGGTTTATGTATAAATTTACAAGATTGGATGTGTCGAACCATTTATGCTAGAAGGAAAGATGTTATATGAAATTTATTATGGATTTGTTTGTTCATTGGTAGTGGGTGCAAGAAAAATGTGGCTAACTTTTAGGTTAGAAATCGCTTGATGGCTCTGCAAAAAATGGTTCTATTTTAAAAGACCATATTATCAATAAAGAGTTGATCTGAATTGTGGTTATTAAAAATTTTCACTGCTTAAGAAAATGATGAAAGCCATGCATAAATGCACTGCCTTTGCCCATTCATTGGCTTTGTTAAGTTGTCAAATATGGAGTAAAGAAATAAAGGTTATGAAATGAGAGATTGCTTGACTACTAAAAGGAATTATGAGCTGTACATCTACTTAACAATTTCCTTTAGATATTACTGCACTCATTTATTTGTTAATGTCTTTGTTTAGTTTTAATGGAGTCCCTGCTGAAGAACGACTTCATTGGCGATCGTTTCTGGTTAAACTAGGGGCTGATAATCTTAAAGGTGTAAAGAATGAGGAGCTCTTGGTTGCTTGCCACAAGTATGCATATTCGTATCTTTCTTTCTTTGTTTTGTTTTTTTATAATATATGTAGTAGCTTTTATACACAAATGTTTAGTTTGTCAACAATGAGTGTTATTGGAATCATATTAAAGCACTGTTGTCTTGGTCATACCTTTACTGGTTTCATATCTGAGTTTGGTAGGGTAGATTGGTCCTAGAAAATGGATAATTGAACTGTGAACAACATGTAGAACTTGGGCTTCACTAAGATTTGAATAAAGGAAGAAATCAGAGATGGATGATCTAAGTTTTCCCAACAAAGATGTAAAGGAACCTTAAGTTTTCTTGGTTGCTAAACATCTTAGTTTGTCTTTCCTTGTTCACATGGCTCATATTGTTGTTGGGTTCCAACCAGGATAGTTCTTTCTCTTTTTCTTTTTACATTGGTATGTTGCTAAATATTTGACTATTGCACATCAAATTGGATGCCAAGTAAATTAACTTTAGAATAACTGAGAACTGTAGTTGGATGCCAAGTAAATTTTGTTCCAAATTATTAAGCGTGAACAAAGCATGTCTGAGCAATTTATATATGGTGTCCCATCTTGGAAAATGTTCTCCCTTTAAAAATCGTAGGGAAATGTTCTTCCTTTATAACCATAGGGAGATCAGAGCCCTTTTATAATTTTAAACCTTACCCAATCTCCTTTTCTTTATCAGGTCAGTTTACATTGTTTACACAGTACTTGGTGATGTCAGCATCTTTGTTGTTGGCAAGGATGAGTATGATGAACTTGCTTGTAAGTAACTGTAATTTTAGTTTTTCACAAAGGCAAACAAATGACAGATTTATCTGTTTGAGATTAAGGATTTCTAACCTTGGATGGTATCTTTCCAGTGTCAGAAGTTATCTTTGTAATTACATCAGCTGTGAAGGATGTTTGTGGAAAGCCTCCTACCGAACGCCTCTTTCTAGACAAGTATGGAAGGATTTGCTTGTGTTTGGATGAAATTGTTTGGAAGGTGAGGCCATCAATAATTATATTTATATATCTTAAAGCAAAACTAGTAATTCATGCCAGTATCCTGAATATAATACATTCCTAATAATATGCACCTTTTGTTTCTATTAACGTCATATGAGCTTTTCAAAACTGCATTAAATCATGCTAATAATTCTCTATTAAAAGCAACTTAATTGCATAAAGTTAGTGGAGGTATATATTTGTGAGCTTTTATATGACATATTGTGGTACTATGCTGGTTTTCTCCGTTTTGCTTTTGTTTGTTTCTTACTTTGCTTGATACAAATTAATTTTTGTATTTCCAAAGGGATATCTGGAGAATACAGAAAAAGATAGAATCAGAAGACTGATAAGGTTAAAACCTCCCTCTGAGTTCTAACCAACGTAGCCTCTCTCGTGATCAGTGATTAAGATAAAATTGACGTTGAAATTATGTCGCCTGCATGTTTCAAGACAATGGCATTGTGTGATTTGAAAGCATTTAGGTAGCTATGTTGTATTGATTTCCCAGACAGGAAGCGTTGAATGTTGATGTCTTTGAATTTAAGAGTAGCCGGTCTTGTTGAACTTTGAATATACAGTTCAGTAATATTTTAAAATGATTGAGAATCTCAGCAATGAAATGAAAATGGTCTTAGTATTGCTTATTTTGTTTCACAGCTGAAGATGTGTCATTCAATTTTTAGTATTGCTTAGGACTATTCAATTAAATGGGCTGGGAATATTGGAATGGGAAATGGGATAAGTTTACAATTGTCTTGTGTATGATGTGTTCTGGAATTTGGTGTTGTTTTTAATGGGATAAGATAAATGCAGTGTATATGTATTTTTTAGCTAATTTTTATATAATTGAACTTTAATGTGGTCTAAATTTAACATAAGCCAAAAATTGTATTAAATTTAACTCAAAATATATTAGGAGTCAAATGTTACACTATAATAAATGTTACTTTGATTATTTACTCCATTGCTAGTTATTATTGTTAATTAATAATTTTATTGGATTTTTATTTATATATTTAATATAGTTTTTATATACTTGTTCCAAATAAAAATATAGTTTTTATATACTTTTTATTAAAATTTAATATTTTTTTAAAACATTTGTTGGCACCTTTTTATTAAAATAAAGTTTCTTTTACTCCTAGTACATTGAAGCATAATTATAAAATTTAAAAAATTACAATACATATTTCTTTTAAATTTAAATTGATGTTTTTAATTTTTACCCCTTCTTTCAAAATTTATTATGTTTACCTCTTTTTCAATTATTCTACTAATTTTATCCCTATCATTTCACGATAGTATCCATTCTTTAATTAAAATTTTGCTCAAATTTTCTCACAAATTTACACATCTATTTCCAAATAACACAATCTATTATGTTTAAAATTGTATCTTGGTTATGTGAGGGTGTAAGGATAATTTGAGTACAATACTCATAAAAGGAGGTATGTTTGTTATATAATTTTATTTGGAGGTAAATTTAATTAATATATAAATAAAAAAGTATTTTTCAATCCCAACCAATCTAATAGAATTGGATATCGAATCATAATTGAATCAGATCGGATGTAAATTTTGAAAATTCAATCGGATCGGTTGTTAGATGGGACATCCGATCCAATGGATAACCAACCAAACTGATCCAATTATCATCCAATTATATTTATATATTTTTAAAATATATTTATAATTTTATATATTTAATATATTTTATTTAACAATATATATTAATTGATTTAATATACATTTTTTTGACAAAGGGATTAGAATCACTCATGAATTTACGACGGCGCTGGAATCTCTTCGAACCAAGATAGCTTATCGTCTAATCACGGAGCATGCTTTGCCAAGCCATGGGTCGCTAAATTCTCAGAGCGAGCCACATGGGACAATACTACCCCCGAAAATTTAGACAATAAAGTTATAACATCTTCAAACAACACTCCTAACTTGTTGAAGTACATCTTCCCGTTGTTGATGGCCGTCACTAAAGCTAACGAATCTGAATAAGCTGCATGAATTGGAAGACCACACATATGAGCCCAATTAAGACCAACCAGGGGCGGAGCCAGAATGAGAAGTTAGGGGGGGCCGAACTATATTATAAATTTAGGTGATAAAATATTTCAAAAACGCTTTATTAACTTTATAATTAAAATTTCTTTCAAAAAAAAATCTTCATAATTAAAATTAATACGCAGAACCTCTTTCTTACATATCTAGAAAGTTATTGATAAGGAATACTAATTTTTTTTTTTTTGACGATTTCTCATTTTCAATATACAATACTGCAAACAACTACTTAAATATTCACTTTTATCTTGTTGGCAAGTGTAGTTTTTACTATATTCATATCTGAAAAAGATCATTTTTTGGTAATTCTAGAAGTGTAAGAATAAGAGTTATCACTTTATACATAATTAAAATATTTGAAGTGGCACGGAAAAAAATTGAAGTGATATCTTGCAAAGCAAATCAATATTATTAAAGTTTTTTTTTAAAAAATCAATATTATTAAAAAAGAAATAATGCTTTAAAGAAAAAAAAGAAACAAATAGATTTTCATAAAATAAATAAATAAATAAAAGAAAGTAAAGACTTATGGACAAAAAAAAGTTAACATTTATAAATTTTAATTTAACTTTTCAAAGGAGTCTCATACAATAATTACCAAAACAAACCAATTTACATATATAAATATAAGCACATATATATTCTAAGGGGGCCATGGCCCCTATATGCTCTAATGTACATCCGCCCCTGAGACCAACCAACATGACTAAAGTTTTAGCCTGTAACACTAAAATTCCACATGAAAAAATATCAAAAAACCAAAATAATTTTAATTAGAAAACTATCAAGCTGATCAAAAACAATCAAACACCAAAATTAAACAACTAAATCCCCCTATAAAAATACTAGAACTAGCCAAAAGGAATATCCTTTGGCTAGTAACAACTTAACTCTTATATTTTACTTTATAATCATCTTAGGATTACTATCCCTTACTAAGACCCTAAGACCTAAAAAAGATTTTGATATGTAATCTAGTAACAACTAAAATTCCGTATTTTAATATTCTCAGTTTGATTATTTAATTAAGTGATTAATTAAATGCGGAATAATGAAACTGGTACTGAAAACAGTTTTTCCGTAGTTACAGAATACAACTCTGTAACTCCAGAGAAACCCAGAAAAACAAACAGTGCATAAAAGTAAAAACACACAAGATTTTTGTACGTGGTTTCAACAATCCTTTCAGATTGTTACTAGTCCACGGGGCCACGCCCAGAGATAAGATTCATTAGATCGGTATCAAAAATACAAAGTAATTGACTTATGCATAAATAGACTCCCTCTTATTGTATGCCGCAAGCTTGATGTATTCCACCTACTAACCGAATCTTGATAAAACTCCAAGAGCTCGAACTCCCTTCGATCACCTTGAAGAGTGCTTGAATCCTCCTGATTCAAGGCTTAAAGGCTATCTCCCGAAAGCCTATACAACCATCTCCCGAAGGTTGTGTGCTTGTATCATCCCGATGCAAGACTTCAAAAGCAATCTCCCGAAAGCTTGTAAATACCCTTCTCCCGAAGGTGCACTGATGTTCTTCTTCGTTGTAGACTTGAATACAGACTCAAGACAATACAAACAACAAATAAACAGAGTAAGAGTAGAACAACTCTTCTCTACAAAACAAAGACACTCTTTTCTTAAGATATGAAAGTGAATAAAAGAGTTTAACAAAACAAAGACACTCTTTCCTTAAGATATGAATACAATTCTAAGTGTGTGAAAGAGATACAAAATATAGCAGCTATAGGATGTATTTATAATGAATATACATCTCATAGACAGCTTACATTCGGTCTGAACAAGACCTCAACCCACTAGAAACTTCCCTAAAATAATTCTTCAATCAGTCCAGGAATTTCCGTTTCTGTACCTACAGAATCGTGGGCAATAACTACAACTTTCCTTTTATAGAAAAGGAAAGTTTAGCTCCGGTTTTCTCTTCAAGAAACCTGATCTAAGAAAATGGGAAACTCAACACAAGATCAGGTTAACAGCTGGTTAGAAAAGAATAAATGTGTAATCAAAACTTACCATATTTACCTCAATTTCCATAAATAGGAAAGCTAGACAACTTTCCTTCCAAGTTTAGATATACACAAATAGGGAAACCATATTAAACACACCAACCGAAATATACATTAAATAATAAAATATTTTTGTCAATTAAATATGCCAAAAATGGAATTAACAACAACAAATAAGCCATGCAATACTCCCATACCTAGGATATCAACAGTTTCCTTTGAAAATTATCACAATAATAAAATAAGAAACGAATAATATTTTTAATGTACCCACTATGACTAACCTTTGAGGAGTTTGCTCAACGCAACGTGAACTATATTATCTTCTGATAATATAACATCACCTAATCCAACTAAGCTCATGGTGCTTAATACTGCTGCATCCACCATAAGTTTAGAGTGTAAACTCTCTTCTTGGGCACCTCTAGAATTTCTAGCCAAAGCTCCTCTATTCCTTCCATTAGTTTGGAGACTTTTTTCGGGACCATCCTTAATTGAAATGATCGAATCATAATAACTAATTATCCACTCAACTACATGTTGTGGTTTTCTTGTCTGTTGGCCATGAGTAATCTTATTTCTTTCTGTTCATATTGCCCAGGAACACATAATTAATTTTGCAATGGCATCTCTTTCCACCACTTTAGAAGCATAAAGTAAAACATTCTTGAAATTAATCTCTTCTTTTACTTCATGTAGAAAAGAGAATTCCAGAAGATTTCAAATGGCTTGTGAAACGGGACATCAAAAAATTGCATGAGCATTCGACTCTCCTCTAAAACCACATAGCTGACAAGAAGTACTAGAGGCGATATTCCGTCTAAACAAACCATTACGCGTAGGTAGAATTTCATGATAACCCTCTACGCAAAATGTAAGATTTTTCTTGGAATTTTCATCCCCCAGAATGATTTCCACCATAGTGAAAACACATTACGAGGTTATCATGACTATAGATAATTTTCAACATTCATCACTAGTGATGTGTTTTCAAAATCTTTCTTTCTAGTAATGTGTGGGCAATATTAACACCCAGATCACTATGGAAGATTACGATGAAATTGGTGCTTTGTTCTGAGTCCTATGGAGATCCAAATTCAATGATTCATAATACATTGTGACCAAAATGAACAAGAGTTAGATCACTGAATGGAAGAAGTCATATTCCTCTATGAAATAACCACTAAAAGTATTCTGTTACTCATATATAATTCAAAGATTTTAGATAACATGTTATAGGGAATAATTAAATTTTTAAAAAATTATTTACATGAAAAATAATTTGATACTATATAAGTCTTCCTAACACTTCTATGATGTGTCAAGTTGATATTGAAAGATTGTTGGTGTTGGTTTGGCGAATTCGATTTCAATCGAACAAGTTTGTCCATGCACATAGGATTCTCAAGGGTGAATGGGTTCTTAGATGGGCTTTGGAATTCTATGAATAATACAGTGAGGTGAATAAGATTCTTGGAGATGTTTCTCGATCCATTGAGGGAGGGGTGGGTGCGTTCTACGATGATTCAGTGCTTGCTTCCAGGTTTGGGTCACATGAAACTAAATTGTCATAATAAATTTTAGAAAATCAATCATAAAATTGAGTGTGGGATAGTTATTCATGATGCTTCTGGTCATTGTCTTGCCTCAACCAGAGAATTGAAGGTTGGATGTGGTTGAGGCTCTTGCTATTTTATATGGTTTACTTCTCTATGCTCGCCTAGGCTATAAAGATGTGGATGTCGAATCAGATTGCAATCGGGTTGTGGTGGGTCTTTCAAGCAAGACTCCTTTTCTGTTTAAGTTTGGTAATATCATTTTGGATTGTATTTCTATTATGCTCTAATCTAATGTTATTAGCTTCACTCATTCTAACATGCATGCTAATTTTATCTTTTTCTTTAGATTCTATGGTTTGGTACTCCTTCATGTATTTGAGCTTTTGCTCTTATTTTGACATATGCCATTTAATGAGAATTCATTAATTTTTTTTTTTTTAAAAATGATACATTAAATAATGGTGTATATTAATTTTTTTTAAAATAATAAATAATTTAACTTAATATTGACATGTTTTAGTCTATAAATAAGTAATATTTTTAAGAGATAAAATAAAATAATTAGTATATAATATTTTGAATATTTAAGGAATAATGGGTATTAAAAGGAAATTTTATTTATGTTTGATTTTAAAAGGGTAAAGTAAGGAATAGGGATCCTATGAAGGTTATGAAGTAGAATGCTATAATTTAGTTGTTATTAGCCAAAGGGTAATCCGTTTGGCTAGTTCTAGTATTTTATAGGGAGATCTAATTGCTTAGTCTTGGTGATTGGTTGATTCTCTTCAGTTTGAATAGTTTTCTAATTAAAGTTTTATGTTGTTTTTGATGTTTTTTTTTAGGTGGAACTTCAGTATTTTATTGAGTTAGGAGCGTTGTTTGAAGATGTTATAGCTTTATTGTCTAAACTTCCGGGAGCAGTTTTGTCCCATGGGGCTCGCTCTAAGATTTTAGCGGCCCATGATTGGTAAAGCATGCTCTGCGGTTAGATGGTGAGCTATCCTGGTTCGAAGAGGTTCCAGTGCCGATGGCGGACATGGGCGTCATAAATTCATGAGTGATTTTAATCATTTTGTCAAAAAAAAAAATAATAATAATAAAAAAAATAATGGTGTATGGGTCCTTGTTGACATATTTTAGAATTGCTTAGCATTGGAGTAATTTCAAAAATAATGACTTAAAATGATGTGAATGAGATTGGTAAAAGAAAATAATGCCAACGACAGAAAATAAAATATTATGTTTTAGGGATGTTGGGGTAGATTGTTAGCTATTTTTAAAAGGTCTTTAACTTCACTTATAACGTATGAAGAAATTATTTAACGTATAAATAATATCTTACGCTAGCAATGACCAACAAGCTGGAATAGCTCAGCTGGTTAGAGCGTGTGGCTGTTAACCACAAGGTCGGAGGTTCGAACCCTCCTTCTAGCGATTTTTTAGTCTTACACTGATTCCCTGATATTTGGGCCGGGACTTCAAAATTGGTCTTTCTTTTTTCTTCTTTTATTTCAGATTAGTAAATGATCTCTTGTCACAATCTCTTGAACCATAAATCAAAGACTGGAGAAAAGACCCTTTTTTCAATATAAATAATAAAATATAGGGGAATAATTCAAATTGAAATGGACGTGTGGTTTGGTGGCCAAATCTATCTCACAAATGACATTATTACATTACACATCTTCTCACACACTTTGTTTGTGGTTAAGAAATAGTGCGTTTGGATAGGGCTTTCATGGTTGGTTTTGTTTTGCTCTCATCTCATAATTTTACAACCACACTACACACATCTTCCTTTTACTCACCAACTTTTATTTTATTTTATTACATATGAATATGTTTCAACAATACCATTTGTGAAGATTTTTTTTTTTTTATAGTATTTTTTATCAGAAAAAACAAAAAGAGAAGTGATATAGTTAATCGCTTATTATAATTTTTGTGTTTAAAAATACATGTTGAAATTTTTTTTTATGGTGGTGTTCATTATATTTACAATATTATTTTTGTAAATTTTTAAAAAATTTCGAATAAATTACATTATCGAAAATATTTGAAGTTTTTTGAACGTGGTAAACTGAAATATTAGTAACTCTATTTTTAGCATCGTAAACTAATGAGAATTTTTTAAAAATTTACATGAATGGTATTGTAACGGTAATAAATATTGCTATAAGAAAAAATTAAAAAAAAAATATTTTCGCTAACTGAAAGATTGTAATAAAAGATTACTACTCCTCAAACAAAAATAGATTGGGATAAAGTGTCTGACATAGAAAATGTTTTTTTTTTCTTAATTTGTGGAAGTGAGCATCAATGGATACGTATTCTATAATAAATTTAATAAATATTATAATACAATTTGTATTTGGTGGGACCTTAGCCAGTGACGGAAGTGGATCGCGGGACACCAATCTTCATTTTCATGAGATCTGATCGAACCTATGGAGTAGAGAAAACCAACCAAATCTCCTAAACGCCAAACTTTACTTACCACCAAAACCTCACCCTTAACCAGAGCCTCTCATACGGTTAGAGGGAGAGAGTTTGTGTGTGAGAGACAGATAGAGAGAAAACATGGCCATGGCTTTGGCGCTCCGGAGGCTCTCCTCTTCTGTTGACAAGTCCGTTCGTCCACGCATTAATGGAGGCTCGCTTTATTATATGGTTTATTATTGTTTCCCTTTTCTTTTTCACTTTCTGGGTTTTATTTCGTTCTTCTTGAAAGTGGTTTGTTTTCTACGTTTTCGATTGTTTATGCATGGTTTGTATTAATACAATATTCACTGCATGTTCTTCTTTTCTTTTTTTGGGTTTCTTTTAGTCTTCTCTGCCCAATGAAGCTGTGTACGAAAAAGAGAAAAATGGTGTTTCGGTAAGCAAAACTTTATTGAATTTGTAGCTGTTTACCTCAATTGCTTTTCATTCTGCATCTCATGTTTGGAGTTTATTTAAAGTTTTTTGCTTTTTTTTTTTTTGGTATAGTGGACTAAGCAGCTGAATGCTCCATTGGAAGCTATCGATCCAGAAATTGCAGATATCATTGAGCACGAAAAAGCTAGGCAATGGAAGGTATAACGTTGTTTTGTGTTTTAGTTGATAGAGAAACTTTGCTAATATTCTGTTTACTCAGGTTTATTACCTCTCGATGCTATTAAAAAATTAAATCGTGGGGCAAGTTCAATTTTTGATATGAAACAAAATAAAATTATTTGAAGCCCGAGAGGTTTCCTCACTCGTTTATTGCATGATTTATTTCATACTAGCATGAGTATGGACTATCTTTGTCTGAGTTTCTTATTTTGTTTTTAATCTTATTCATTTTTTTTATGTGAAGGGGCTAGAGCTCATACCCTCCGAGAATTTCACTTCAGTCTCTGTAATGCAAGCTGTTGGGTCTGTCATGACTAACAAATACAGTGAAGGATATCCCGGTGCTAGATACTATGGAGGAAATGAGTATGTGGTCCTTCCTTCTACTCCTTGATCTTGCTTATTTATAATAAATCTGTGGCTGTGTTTGTTTGGATTCCCCTTTGTATTATTTTGTTTTAGCTTTTGTGGCTATATTTGATATTAAGATTCAATATACTTCAGGTTCATTGACATGGCAGAAACATTATGCCAGAAGCGGGCTTTGGAAGCTTTTCGGTTGGATCCAGAGAAATGGGGAGGTAAGTACTCTTGATACATGTATGCCATGAGAACCTCCTCCCCCCTTTGTCTTGTTTAGTTTCCTTCTTTGCCACTTCTTTTTTAAGTAGATGACGTTCGTTTGCTAGAATCAACATGCGCATCATATTATCGTTCATCCCATGAATTTGAATTTGGATGAATTTTATTTTTAACTTTATTGGTTCGTAATTTCTGATAAAGAATAATCAATATTTCTGAATAAATCTAGATTTAGTCTTGGTGGTGATTGAGATTGTGCCAGTGCCAGTAGCTTTCTTCTTTGAAAGAAGTTAATCGGTTCGTTGTTTTCATATTATTATTGTTTTTATAGCATTTCTAAAAGTCAGCATCTCTGTTTCATATGGCAGTGAATGTGCAGTCCCTATCAGGGTCTCCGGCTAATTTTCAGGTGTACACCGCATTGCTAAAACCTCATGAGAGAATCATGGCACTTGATCTTCCTCATGGTGGACATCTTTCTCATGGGTACCAGGTACTTATACAATTCTGGCTGACGGTGTGCCTTTAAAAAAACTTTTGAAGTCTACGTTTATTTATTTTTTTAGCAATTTATTACTGAACGTGGTTCAGTATGGAGACCGTTCAAATACATTTTGAATTTGTTTTTGTCTTAATCTGGATGTCTGGAATTATTCTCTATTTCAAAGAATCAATTCCGGTCATTTGGTCTGGTTGGTTATATTAAGAGAATGACACCACCTCTTTAACTACTTGATGTGTGCAGACTGATACCAAAAAGATATCTGCTGTGTCTATTTTCTTTGAGACAATGCCGTATAGATTGGATGAGAGCACTGGATATATCGACTATGACCAGGTACCTTTGGTGTCCTCCATTAAGTGCCATACTACTTTTTTCCTCTTTCGGTGAAAATTGACAGTGCTTGATTAAATTTAAAACACAAAATCCTCATTTCTCTGATTTATATTCTAGATTTCTAGTTGAAAAACAGGACACAGAAAAAGAGAAGATAGCTAACTCTTTGTTGGACTATATGACATTAATAACTATGATTTGTAGATGGAGAAAAGTGCCACATTATTCAGGCCAAAATTAATAGTTGCTGGTGCTAGTGCTTATGCACGTCTGTATGACTATGACCGTATCCGCAAGGTAACTTTCTTTAAACTTATTTGATCCATGTTATAAAACTTATGTAAATTTTGGTACGTACTTATGAATCGTTTTATGGTGAAAAGTCCAGTCATAATTTTCTTACTATTTGATAGATCTGCAACAAACAAAAAGCCATAATGTTGGCAGATATGGCACACATCAGTGGATTGGTTGCTGCTGGTGTCATCCCATCACCTTTTGACTATGCAGATGTAGTAACCACCACAACTCACAAGTCACTTCGTGGTCCTCGTGGAGCCATGATTTTCTTCAGGAAGGGAGTGAAAGAGATCAACAAACAGGGAAAAGAGGTAAATTGCTGTAATTGCTTTTTGAAATTGTAAACTCTTTATTGTATATCTGCAATTAGCTCACTTATGATTTTTATTGAATCTAACTGTTGCTGCTTCATATTTCCTCTTGAAGGTGTTGTATGACTTTGAAGACAAGATCAATCAGGCTGTCTTTCCCGGACTTCAAGGTGGTCCACACAACCACACAATTACTGGTTTGGCAGTAGCATTGAAACAGGTAAAATTTGGACAGACAAATCCTATAACTGCTGCTCAATAACTTTTGTGTGAAAAGATTTGTTTTGCATTTGCTTATCTTGGGACCTGGGCAGGAATTCAGCCATTTTGCATAATGGTTTTTTTTGGTATATACTTCTTTGTAGTGTATTTTTATTTGTGCTGATTAAATGATTACTATGGCTTTTGTGATTAGAGCTCATCATTCATTCTTTGAGTCTGATAAATAGAAAAATCAGATGCTTGAAAGATTGAATGATTACTTATGGCTTCATTCAATTTTGAGAAGAAATAATTTCCTCTGATCTCAATTAAAATATCCTAGTAGGCAGTAGGGACATTACCCTCCTGAGCCATCTCCGTTAACTCTTCCCTCCCTTTAGTGATAGTCCTTAAGCGAAGTTATCATATTTGGCTTGTGATTCCTCTTTGGATGGTCATTTATGTCATCTGTTGCATGCATGCAGGCTACAACTCCAGAATACAAGGCCTATCAAGAGCAGGTTCTCAACAATTGCTCAAAATTTGCACAGGTATCATATCAAGTATTTCTATGTAGTATATTAAGAAATTTCGCAAACTTTTTTTTAATTTCAATGTTTTCTCAAGCTTTTCTTTATAGTAAGAAAACACAATAAACAAGTATTTGCAGACATAAATCATTTGTCTCTGATTTATTTATTTAAGCGTTCCCATACCTGAAGTTTGACATGGTTGCAGACTCTGGCTGAAAGGGGCTATGAGCTTGTTTCTGGTGGAACTGATAACCACTTGGTCTTGGTTAACTTGAAAAAGAAGGTAATAGACTAATGGCTGTTCTTATTTTTTTTCTCTTCAACTGATAAAATAAATATGGAACCCATTAGTATATATTGTATTGATCCATCCTGGTATCCTGAAATTTATAAAGAGCAATGAATCTCTCTTATCCTTCTCTGGAATTTTGTACAGGGTATTGATGGCTCCAGAGTTGAGAAGGTTTTGGAAGCTGTTCACATCGCTGCTAACAAGAACACCGTCCCTGGAGATGTTTCAGCCATGGTTCCTGGTGGTATTAGGATGGGTAATAGCCTCTTCTCATTTGGATTGTACTAGTGCTTTCTCTACTAAATGGTTTACTCAGTATATCTTCTTGTGCACTACAGGAACTCCTGCTCTTACCTCAAGAGGATTTATTGAGGAAGATTTTGCCAAGGTTGCAGAATTCTTTGATGCTGCTGTGACTTTGGCCTTGAAAATCAAGGGAGAAGCAGCAGGTACAAAGTTGAAGGACTTTGTGGCCTCCTTGCAGGCCCCTCACATCCAATCCGAGGTTGCAAAGCTCAAACATGATGTGGAAGAGTATGCCAAGCAGTTCCCTACAATTGGGTTTGAGAAGGAAACCATGAAGTACAAGCATTAAGGGAGACATCCTCATGTTCTAGGTATGCAAATGAATGAATGTCCATGTATCTAATTCATCGGTGATTGAAAAGTTCGGATTCTTTAAACTTGTTTGTCATAGCTTTGAAAGTACTTTCAGAGCCTAAAAGTTATTTGGGTAATTATTTAAATGTGTTTTTTGTATTCGAAAGCTCTTTTGAAAAAAAACAAAGGATGCTAATTTGAGTTTTAATGAAATTTTAAAGTTTATATATTTTAAATATTTCGTGGGTTTTTCTTTCACTGATTACAAGTATGGAACAGAATAGGCACTGTATGCAGACGCGAAGAGGAGTTTCCCATTTGACAAATGAGAAGGACCATATGCGAAGGAGTTTAATCTTGAGGCTTTTATACCTTACCTACAGATTTAGGAGACCTCAATTTGGTTCTTCAAGAAGTATATGTAAATACACTATTTGAGGCCCTGTAATGCAATAAAACTACATAACTCTTATCTCTTTTATTTATGTGATATGTTGACATAGCAAACTCCCTTTAATTGGTTTAATAAAAGCATAATCCTACTAGTGCTCAAACCAAATGAATTGATCTCATGTTTATGTTACAAGACAAAAACCTGACTCAAACATATTAAAAGTTGCATATTCTATATTCTAATTGAAAGAGAATAAGAAAACTCAATCTTACCTTAAAAGTTGATGGTTGACCTAAGAAAGTCAGGTGGAACTCCAATCTTCCTAAAGTATAACCTCAAATTGATTATAGAACTTGGAAAATGATGGGATGTGTAAGAGTATAAGCAGTTAGTTTTATGATAGGTCCAATCCTAAGATATTTGTTCCATTTTTGTGGATAAAAATTCCATTTTTTTTTATTAGTAAAATGAAGTTGTTTGACGTAAGAAGGGGAGAGTTGTTAAGAGCTTTTGTAATAATGAATATGGTCATGGCAACAACGCGCATTGGCCTCTCACGCTCAGTAGTACAACCTCTTCTCCTTAAACACTCTCACTCATTTCATCGTTGCTCTCGCTCTTCTTCGCATAAACATTTACTCAAATCCCATCCTTGTCCTCTCTGGTCTTCTTCCTTCTCCTTTTGTCTACACAAATCTACTATCACCACCGTTACACCTTCACCGTTCTCTCGCTCTTGCTCTGTTCGCCCTTCTTCATCCATGGCTGCTGCCGCCACCGCCTCTGCTGCTCTTGACGATTCGCTTCAAGCCAACCCACTTCTTCAAGAGTTTGAATTCCCGCCCTTCGATTCCGTCGATGCCACCCACGTTAGGCCTGGGATTCGTGCCCTGTTGAAAAAACTTGTACGGATTGAAATCCCTTCTTTGTGGGGAACGCAACATGAAAAAGAGAGAAGCTTTTGTCGATTTCATTTTGTGGGGTTTTGGGTTTGGTTTGGTTGTGATAATGGGTGTGTTTTTTGTTGTTTTCTTTAGGAGGCTGATTTGGATGAATTGGAGCTAACAGTTGAACCGTCTTGGCCTAAATTGGTTGAGCCTTTAGAGAAGATCGTGGACAAATTGACTGTCGTTTGGGGAGTTGTCAACCATCTTAAATCTGTCAAGGATTCCACCGAGCTTCGTTCTGCCATTGAAGAAGTCCAGGTATGCACTTTTAAATACATGTGAAAGTGCTTTCTTTTGATGATGCTTTTTTAGCTTCTGCAATTACGATGAAAATAAGAAAGCATAGGAAGTGAAAGTGTATGATTATGTGTATCTTCTTTATACGATGGCATTGTTTGTTTGTGGTTTGCAGCCAGAGAAGGTCAAGTTCTTGCTAAGGTTGGGACAAAGTAAGCCCATCTACAATGCATTCAAAAGTATTCGAGAATCCCCTGATTGGCATACCTTAAGTGAAGCACGTAAACGCATAGTGGAAGGTGAGTATCAAGACTATTTGATACTACGTGAATGGAGGCCATAGTCTATCTTTTTCGTTTCTTTGTTGTTTAAATGTTGTCAAGATTGGAAACTTTCCATGTAGCTTATACCGGTAATGTTATCCACAAAAGGTGGTATTATAATAAGTATCTAAAGCTCTGTAATCTAAACTTGTTCTTGTGCAACATCGTGACTGGATTCTGTGATAGCAGTTATGATAGCTTGCTGCTGTTTTCTGATGACAGTGTATTTATATTCCGTGAATCTCATATGGCTGCTAACTAGTTCTGCTTGTCTACATAAAAAACTTCTGTTAAAACTTTAGTATATGGGGCGTGATTAATCCATCTACTTACTATCACATAGTTACTTGTATAGTTTAGCTTAACCGTCTTGTCTGACAGTTCCCCTTGTATATTTATTGTGCACATTCAGGCCAAATAAAGGAAGCAGTTCTCAGTGGTGTTGCTCTTAAAGATGATGAAAGGGACAACTTTAACAAAATTGAACAGGTATGCTTAAGTTAGTATTGTTAAAGCAAGGAGAACAGAAGGCTTCTCTTCTCCCTCCACCTTTAACAAAGAAAAAAAAAAGTTATTTCTCTAGTGTTTGCCTAGTGCTAATTGTAAACTATAAACACTGGAACCCAAATATGTCTCTCTTAAATGAATAAGTGAGTTTCCTAAAAAGAAAGATAATTTTGGATATGGGAACTATTGAAGCTGTAGATTGGTTAGGTTTCTTCCTCAGTCTTTTTAGGATGAAAAGTTCATATCAGATTTCTAATAAGTCTTAAATTTATTTGCAGGAACTGCAAAGACTATCTCAAAAGTTTGAAGAAAATGTTTTAGATGCAACAAAAAAGTTTGAGAAACTAATTACTGATAAGAAAGAAATTGAGGGATTGCCTGCTACTGCTCTTGGGTTGGCTGCACAAACTGCTGCTTCAAAGGTATTCCCATTGAAACAATTGGCTTTTTAGCTTTTTCATCTGGCTGCTCTATAAGTTTCATTCTTCATGTTCGTTACAATTGCTTTTCATTAGTATAGCTTGATACATCTGCTTTTACCTTCAGGGGCATGAAAATGCCACCGCCGAGAGTGGTCCCTGGATGATCACATTAGATGCTCCGAGTTTTCTCGCTGTCATGCAACATTGTAAAAACCGGTCATTGCGTGAGGAAATTTACCGTGCTTATATTACTCGTGCCTCTAGTGGGGATCTAGATAATACATCCATCATTGAAGAAATTTTGAAGCTTAGATTGGAGAAGGCCAAGCTTCTTAATTACAATAACTTTGCTGAGGTTGTGGTAGTATCTTATTTTATAATAAATTTGTCTTTTGCAACTCAACTACCGAAGGTATGATGAAACACAATCTTACAGGTTAGCATGGCAACCAAAATGGCAACTGTTGAAAAAGCAGAAGAACTTCTGGAAAAGCTTCGCAGTGCTTCATGGGGTCCTGCAGTTCAAGGTAAGGCATTCAGATGTTTGTTTACAAGTTTCCTTTCCATAATTGTCCATTTGTGTTTATTTTAAATTTGACACATTAATGTGCAAGATCTATGCTAAAACGAAGCAAACTTCATATCAGACAATATACAGAACAAGTGTTTTAAACTTTTAAGTAGAAGTTGGACTTCTTTTAGTTGGATTTTAAAGTCTCCTGTTATAACTATATACATATATTGATACCTTTTAACTTTCCGGAGAATAGCTGTTGAGGTTTATTTTTTTTCCTTCCTTGTAGATCTTGAAGACCTTAAGAATTTTTCCAAGAAGCAAGGGGCATTAGAAGCTGATGACTTGAGCCATTGGGACATGACCTTTTGGAGCGAGAGGCTTCGTGAGTCCAAATATGACATCAATGAGGTTGGATTTCTCTTATACTCTCTTCATGTGCAGTATGCGTGTCTTTGCAAGTTCTGATTTAGTATGAACCATTGTGAACTATTAGCTTCCTCTACGCAAAATATATTTACTATTTTTTAGTAGAAGAATAGAGAATCTTATTGACGTGTGTGTGGTTTTGATTTGCTACTGAGGTTTGAAATTGAAAGTATTGCAAAATATATTAGTACTTTTATGTTATGAGGAATCTCCCATTCCATTAGAGCTGTGTATTTTTGTTTTGATGATGAAAGTTATCATATGATACATTATTTATATACTATTATATTTTTCAAAAGAGAAAAAGCAGGAATGCTTTATTTGGTTATAAATTGGTTTTTCTGGGTTCTGAGCTTTTTCTGATTTCATTTTTAATTATCATTCTGAATTTATCAAAGCCCTGAGTTTTGATTCAAAGACTTATGTGTGAGCCTTTGTACACAGGAAGAATTGCGTCCATATTTCTCATTACCAAAGGTTATGAATGGGCTTTTTGACCTTGCGAAGACTCTTTTTGGAATTGAAATTGAAGCGGCTGATGGTCAGGCTCCGGTATGTATATTGTCCACTTCATTTCTGGTTTATGTGGATTACTTCTTTCTAAAACTCAAAATCAAAATAATATTCGGTTATCTTTCAGGTGTGGAACAAGGATGTTCGATTCTACTGTGTCAAAGATATTTCAGGTGAACCTGTTGCATACTTTTATTTTGATCCTTATGCTCGGCCTTCAGAGAAAAGGGGAGGTGCCTGGATGGATGAGGTTGTTGCTCGAAGTCGTGTGTTGTCGCGCAATGGCACATCTGCAAGGTTGCCTGTTGCTCACATGGTTTGCAATCAGACACCACCAGTGGGAAACAAGCCCAGTTTAATGACCTTCCGTGAGGTAAACCTTAACTTAAGAATTTGACAAGCCATTTACTAATAAGCATGATCTATTAAAAATAAAAATTGATCCATAACTATAATACCATTCAGTGCTAAAAATTTTGGAGAGAAGTGCTACAAGAAAATAAAATGGGATTATTTTTATTATTATTGAAATGAGGCTCCCCTCTCCCCACCTAACCCTCAAATATTTGGAGACTCAGGCCACCAAATTATAGCAATTGCTATGTGGGTACCCATGCCTAACCGTTTGAGCTACCCAATTGGGATAATAAAATGGGATTATTTTTGTTGATATTGTGGTGTGGAGTGGAAAATCATCTACTTCCTCAAGCCCTACTATGGTCCCATTTGGGGTTATTGGAGGGAGGAGTGGAAGATTTTTTTAACGTACATATTTATTGCAGTGAATCACATTTTAGGATGTATTGTAGACTCACTCTGGAACGGCATTGAAGCATGGGATGTTTCTATATGTGATCATCAAGACATAAGATTAGGAATTGTGATATCTTTTGCAGGTAGAGACTGTCTTCCATGAATTTGGTCATGCACTTCAGCATATGCTGACTAAGCAGGATGAGGGTTTGGTTGCTGGTATTCGAGGAGTTGAATGGGATGCTGTTGAATTGCCGTCACAATTCATGGAAAACTGGTGTTATCATAGGTATATATATATTTATACATATATAAATTTAGGGATTTCCAATCAACATGGTTGAATTAGGTAATAATTTTCTTAAACCATATTAAAACTTGCTTTATGTGGTAGGGATACTTTAATGGGTATAGCAAAACATTACGAAACTGGGGAAAGTCTTCCTGAAGAAGTATATTTGAAGCTTCTTGCAGCTAGGACTTTCCGTGCAGGGTCTCTTAGTCTTCGCCAGGTTTGTACAATTTTTCTTTCAGTTGAACTATCATTTTTTTTTGATATTATATTTACTCTTGCGAGAATGGTACATCTAGCTTGTTTTATCAATTCATTGCTTTTCAAATATCTAGATAATAAAAATTACCGTGACAAATATTTTTAAAATTAAGGTCTTTCATACAAGTTATTGATATTCTTTATTGTCAGATCAAATTCGCAAGTCTGGATTTGGAGCTGCATACAAAGTATGTTCCCGGTGGCTCAGAATCCATTTATGATATTGATCGCAAGGTTTCTGAAAGAACACAAGTGATCCCTCCTCTGCCTGAAGACAGATTCCTTTGCGGTTTTAGCCATATCTTTGCAGGTTTGCCTTTTCCTTCCCTAATTTGATTTCAAATTCAAGAAATTTTTCGTCTTAGCAACTACTTATCAATACGTCTCTTTGCAACTTTTAGGTGGTTATGCAGCTGGGTACTACAGCTACAAGGTATATATTGCTTCCAATAAGGTTATGATGAAAATAGTCCGCCCACCTTTCATCTTGAGTTTACCTACAGAAAGAGGTGGCGGAAAAAGAAAGAAAAAAACCAATAACAAAACATTTGGAAATCTGTAATTGATCTTGGAGCATTGTATTGTTATTATTTTTTCTATCCTCATTTTTCCAAAGGGTACCTGCAGAAAGGTAGCAGGTTGGGGATGGGAACAAATAACTTCCAAGAAGATTCTAGGCTTGTAGCTCTTTGAGCAATAAATATCTTTTTCTCTCATGTCTCCTGAGGCAAATTTCTATTTTTCTTTCTCAGTGGGCTGAGGTTTTGTCAGCAGATGCCTTCTCTGCCTTTGAGGATGCTGGATTGGATGACATCAAGGTAAATGCAGAAGAATTCCTAAGAAGGCTCTTTTTTCTTATCGTAATACTTTATACTTTAACCTTTGAGTCCCAAGTGGTGGTCTAGTGGTAAGGAGGAGTCTTGGAAAGTGCTGGTAGGCATTTGTTCCAAAGGCTCGAATCCCCACAGGGTCACAAGCTCAAAACAACCTTGGGGCCACTGTGAGGTCTCCCGGCAGTAGAACGGCGAAAATTAAAAAAGAAAAGTAAAAATAAATAATACTACTTTAAACTTTGTGTGTTTAACATGAGCTTGGATTTGTTTTTTTGGGTATATAGCATTTTGCGACACTAGTATATATTGAAACCTGATGAGTAATGAAAGGTTCAATATCAGAACCTGAGGCAGGTTGGGAAAACGAAACATTCATCGTTGCCGAAACCTAGTTTTATTGAGTTGGAAGTTACTTTATTCATAATGGTGAAATGAAGTAAATAATACCGTTGGCTCAACTTTTTGCATACTTTCATAATTGTACTTGATACTTGTGAGACTTAGAAGACTTGTATGCTGTTTGTGTTTTGCTAACATTTCTGTAAAATGGAATCAATGTAGAAATCTTTGTTGTTTTGATGCATCATGTAGCTAAGTATTGTCATGTTATTATAGGCTGTCAAAGAAACAGGGAACAAGTTCAGAGAAACCGTCCTTGCTCTTGGAGGTGGAAAAGCACCACTAGAGGTCAGACCTTTCTCTCCAGAGAATGTTAATGTGAATCCAACCTTTCTTCTTTGCTGGAGAACTGTTGTGTTTGTTCATAATCATCTTGATATTCTTGCTATTTTACTCAAATCCACACATAATTGTGGTTTGCCATAGGGACTTGTTTACCATCTGATTCTTGATGACTGTTCTTATTAAGCAAATTTTCTGAACACCACCAGGTATTTGTGGCATTCCGAGGTCGCGAACCTTCACCTGAGGCACTGCTTAGGCACAATGGCCTTTTAGACGTTGCAGCCTTTGCTTGATTTGCAATGTTGATGATCAGCTGTTGCATGGAGCTGTGAAATGGAGTTGCAGGGTTGTTTGTGTGGTTTTCTAATTGTCGAGCAGGGGCGGGGCGATTGGGGTTAAAAAACTCTTAAGAAGCAGCAGACGTCTGAACAGGTTGCTAAAACTTTCTGAGGATGTCTAGAACTTGTCTTGATTAAACTGTCCTAACGAACTTCTCCCCAGTTGTCCTTTGTGGTCACCAACATGTTCCTTGCAAAATCTTATTTTCTATACAACTACCCGTCCTATGCAACAATATATAATTTAATATTCAATAGCTTTTATTTATTTATTATACATGTAAAAGCTAGCCTTTAACTTTAAAGCCAGATTCACTGTTTTTCCGCACTTGGAAAATAATTTACTAGTTTTCAACAAATAAAATTGGAAAAAATGAAGTGATCGTAGATTTAAGAATTTGAGTTTTAAAAAGTTGAATATGTGGAATACTATTTATTTTTACTTGGGGTATTATTTGTTTTTATTGGTAGAGACAAATTTATTATTGGTATATGGAGAAGTTGTAATCTAATTATTTTTAGAGAAGTTCAACTAAATAACCTCTATTAATCTATTTAACACATAATTATAAGTGAATCCTCTTAAAAGATTTTCATAAAAATGATTCTATCCACATAAAAATTCTAAATACTCTTAGCTTAGGTTTGTATTTTCTTTTTTCTTTTCCTTTTCTTTTGAAAGTTAAGAATTTTAAGGTGACGTTTGGTAACACTTTTTTAATCAATTTTTTGTTTTTAAAAGTGAAAAAGTAAAAATATTTTTCAAAAATATGTTTTATAAAACTGTTTTTACTTTTCAATTTTATAATTAGAAATCAAAATTTTAAAAACAAAAAAAATCACTTTCAATATTTTTTTAAACAGCTTTTTTTCTTAATCAATCTTTTAGATTACAACCAGACCCAGACAAAAATCCCCTTCTCACGGCCTTGGCGCTGAACCCGGCTTCTGACCCGAACCCGAATCTAACCCCGGATCTTGATCCGACTTAAATAAAATCAAAAAATAAAAATAAAAATGAACTTTACAGAACACACTTTTGTTTTATAGTTTTTAAAATTGAAAAACAAAAGTGGTTACAGAACGCATTTTTGTTTTTTAAAAATAAATTTTTTAAAAACAAAAATTTTACTTTCATTTTGTGATTAAAAAATTAAAAAACAAAAGTGTTACCAAACGACACCTAAGTCTTTAAAAATGAGCAAACCAAACGCTGTTCGATCACAAAAAATGGCACCATCAATAGTTACCTTGATTGCATTCTCTTGCGGCTTAACTTGAAATTTCGCTCTATTACTAGCTTCAAAAATTAAAAGAGAAGCCTCTGAACCTCTATTTTGGGCTGACTTTCATTGCACAAGACAATTCATAGATGAGATGAGAACACCATCTACCGTAGCATACTTTTGGTTCTAAACCAACTTGTTTTGAGCCTTCCATAACTCCCAGCACAACATAACAGCCTCCCCACACTTGTCCTTATTGCACTTTTGCAAAATTTACTCAAACCAGGTGCTAAAATTAGCAGCAACAATCGGCCTAATCCCAGCCAAAAGCCTCTGCCAGCATTGAGCAGCAAATGAAACAGGAAATAAGCACATGAAAAATAGTTTTCTCACTTTTGACAAACAGGGCACATAATTTGAACTGGGACCCTTTTACTACTTAATTGAGTCAAGGTGGGTAAATAATTTGAAGCAACTCGCCATACCAAATTAAGAGCTTTCAGTGGTACCTTTAAATTCTAGAGCTTGCGCCAGAACTCGTTTCTGAAAGGCCTAGGCCCAAACTAACAGACTTTTGTCATCATCATCATGGCAAAACATTCGATACCCTATCTCAAGGAGATTCTTCCCCAATTTCTGAGTCACAAACTCTTTCTTCAGTCCTACTCTCCTCGTTCTCTTGAGATAGCATGCCAAGCGAAAAGGATCCTCAGACAAGAATAATTGAGGGCAAGTCCAACAACACAGCTGCAATCTAATTTCCTTTCTGAGCTTGTATCAACTTGTATGTATTACACACCGAGTAGAAACCATGATGCTCCTTAGACAAAAAAACGATCATCAGCTACATTCAGACTCAATGGAACTGCCAAAATATATTGTTGATCGTGCTCATTAAAAGATCTTTAATAATATCTAAATTTCATTCACTCTTATCAGTATACATCAACGAGCTCACCTTATGGCCCACCAAATATTGGGCACCTAAAGTAACAAAAGGGCACACATCATCAAGAAGCCATGGCTGATGCAAAATATCAACCTTCACACTAGAACCTGTTTCCCAACAAACCCAAGACATGAAAAGCTTTTGCGATTTCGAAGACGCTCTTCCACACAAAACTTGGATTATTACAAAGGGATACTGAAAGAAAATTATCCATGGGAAAATAACGAGCCTTATATAACCTACTCACCAAAGAGTTTGGTTTTTGTCAGTAAACGCCACCCTTACTTTTCCAACATTGTCAAATGAAAGTCACGACGATTACGAAAGCCCACTCCACCCATAGTTTTATGTCTACTTTGCGAGATCACAAAAGAATCACTTTCATTCATGTGCATAACCTGGGCCAAGACAAGAATGTCTATTCTTTCTTACCTTACGAACGAAGGTGACCATGGGGGCGGACCGGTTCCTTCTTTCTTTATGTTATGTTGGTTGTGGTGGAGGGCACTTAATTCTTTCACAACCCATCCAATGAACACCGCCACATGAGAAGAATTTGAATGCCACCAAAACTTACTCGTAATTCTCTCCAAATTTTTAGACACATCAATTGAGAGCAAGAAAACACTCACGACATACGTAGGCAATGACTGAGCAACCATTTTAATAAGAACCTCTTTCTCAGTGTTGCAATATTTTGCACACGCAAGTGTACGTATCGTTTCAAGTAGTAAACTCACCAGGAGTGAGGTCGATCCCACAGGGAGTGCAGTTAAGTATGTTAAAATTAAACCTTTACTTCTATTTGGTTGAATGAAAATTAAGAAAGAATTAAAAATAAGGAACTCGTAAGAAGCAATTATTTAAGAAAATTGGCAGTTAATAAAAACTAGGGCTTCGATTTCAATTGTTTCTATTGATTATGGCCTAATATGATTATTTTCCTAATATTAATTTCTATGCAATGGCAGGTTTACTAAGGTAATTTATAGTCTTCTCAGATATATAAATCTCAATTACATGCAAACTTTCTACTCTCGTGATAAATTTAACATGCAACAGGCATTAAACACAGAAACCTTATAAGCTATCTAAACCATATAGGTACTCTCGTCCTATATCGAAATTCAGTTATATTTCACTATAGCATAATTGACACTCACTTCTCAGATCTCGCATCAAAATCATAAACAGTTAATTGGTGGCCAGACAATTAAAAGTAAATAAGTACGAATGATATAAAATACATAGAAATTAGGGGGAAAATAAATCATATTAAAACCATAAAACAATGTTAAACAATATCCATCTAACCCTAATAAAGTGTTTAGCTATACATGTTCATGGAAGCACAATTACACATATTAACTTTAAGAAAAGAGATGAAAATAGAGAAGAGAAGAAGAGAAAATGCTGAAAACCCTGAGAAGTATGCCTCCAATATTGCAGTTGATCTCTCCACTCTGTATCTGAATTCTCTCTTTTTTTCTCTCTGAAATTGCTTGCTGAAATCAACTCCCTTCTTCCCTTTATATAGGCATTGAAGGCCTAAAAATATGGAAAAAACGCACATGTTTAAATTCCCATTCGGATTTAAATTTTTGGAAAATCTCAGACGAGATATTTTTTCTGCTGCATCGACTGATAGTATTTTGGTCATAACTCTCTCGATATTGCTCGGAATTGGACGATTCAAGATGTTCCGGAAAGATAAAAGAGAGATATAGAACTTTTATGTTTTGACTTTTCTGAAAATCTAATCAGAAGATAGTTGAATTCAGGCTTGAAGTTGCAGCTTTATTTTCATGCACAGTTTTCTCTATTTTAAATATCATGATATTTTTATCTTTTTCCCATCTTTTTCTCTGATATTTTTCTAATCTTCTTCTATTTTAAATCTGAAAAAATAAAAGATAACAAGAGTGAAAATGCTCCAAACACGATTTAAACTAAATTAAAAATATACTAAACTTAATCTAAAATTAATACTTAAAATAACCTAACAAATTCCCCTAAACTAAGCTTTTACTCGTCCTCGAGTAAGACACTAAATAAACATCAAACAAGTCAATCTCCAAAACATGAGTAATTTTCAAGTAGCTTCAATAACATGATTATGCAAAAATTCACTTATGCATATAATCCAGAATTTCAGTTCAATTACACCCTTGACATATTCCAATTTATTTTCATTTAGCCCATGAAACCATAGAATGCAATTAACTAACAATTAAACCATTTTATGCATGCCAAATACAATCATCAATCCACTAACCCAGAATTCCATATGCTTACAATACTTACTATTCTCCACTAATATAGATTAATGCACAACTAAGAATCAGAAGGTCTTTCTAGGCTTGTAATGTTAGGCTTAGGGTGAAGGTAGTTGAAAGTGTCATTTAGGCTTTCCTATACCATAAGTTTCTCCAATCATGTCACCCAAAATATATTTCACACAATCCTAATACCCCTCTTTCTAATTGCATGAGAGATTATTATTTTTTTCAACAAGATTGCAACAACTTTATGTTTATTTTTTTTTTCTAGATTTGACACTGATTGTCAGATTTTCTTTCTTTTCTCTCTCTCTTTTTTTTTTTCAAGTTGTTCCCAATCAATTTTTTTATATATATATATATATATATATATATATTTTCTCAATTTTCACACCTTTTCCACACACATACAACAAACTTCCCATCAAAATTCTCCCAAACTGAAGATATACTTATGGTATAATTAGGGTTAAATATCTTGGATATTCATGGGTTTATCTTTTTAGGCTCAATATGTGTAGAATAAAGAATAGGTTAAGGCTAAAAAAAAAAGGTAACTAGGATAAAAATTACAAGGATGGCTTGAAAGGCACAATCGATCAAAAAAAATTGCCTAAATCACTTTCCTAGTCATGCATAATTTATTTATTTCGCCTCAAATAGCAAGCAAGTAAGTTCTAGAATTTTCCAAGCAACTTTTCACATGTTCCAATTAGCATACATAAACCAATTCAATTACTAGAAAATTACCTAATATGTTTCCATGTTCTTTTAAAGCACAAAATTGAAATGAGTCAAGAATGTAATATCACCAAGCACACTGATTTTTCAAAAAATAAATAAACTTTTCAAATCATGCTATCTACCTACTTTCAAATTAACTCATATTAAGCAAACTAACTCACATTAAAAATTAATTTTAGAACTAAAAAAATAAAAAATTTAAATTAAAATTTTAAAATTTAAGTTCACCCCCCAAACTAAAGTGACACATTGTCCCCAATGTGACATTAAAAACTAAAGGGAAGGGAACTTACCTGAGCGCCATGTCAGTATGGCGGCGGTGGTGGTGGCGGGTAGAATCCACCTCTTGCATCCATGAGGGCCTTTGTTGTTACGAACATTATGATCACTACGCAAGTATACGCAATCAAGTAGTAAACTCACACAGGTGAGGTCGAACCACAGGGAATTGGACTAATTACTACTAAATTATACTATTGATTCTATCTGGTAAAAGAATACTTTTTATGAATTAACTAAGACAATTCAGAAAATTAAAAATAACAAAGGACGATTAATCAAGATAAGAAAATAGGGAGACGAATCCTGTTGTTAAGTTACCAATGTTAATGTTTAAATGCTATCCTTCTCTTGAAGTGAATGACAGATTATGAATTAACCTAGCTCTTTTCAGATCTTCTAGGTTCTAAATCTCATGCTCTCTAATTAATCTCTTAATTAAACTAACATGAAATCAGCATTAAGCAATAATCTAAATGTCACAAAGGCTATGTAAATACTTTCGTTTCACATCAAAACCTAGACTATCCAATTTTAGCATTCTCAATTCTCACTTTTCGCATTTCGACCGAGATCATAAAACATGTAAAAGGTGATCAATCTTGCACACGGAAATTAAACACAAATATGAATAGTATTCACAATCAAGATGGAGGAATGGCAATTATCCATTAACTAGGAAAAACTTAAACAACATTCATCATTCTCCCTAAATAGGAGTTTAGTTCAAAACATCCATAATCAAATCCATAATTAACATTGAAATAGAAAAGAACATAGAAAAATTAAAGAGAAGAGAAAGAACTAGTTGAAGCAATTGATCCGGGTCGCCACAAGCCACTCTTCTAGCCTTCTCCTTTGTTTCTAGGGTTCCAATTCTGAATGCTCTCTAATTTTCACGAACCCTTACTATTTAAACCAATTCTCATCTTTAAAATTCGTGAAATTACGAAACTGCCCAAAAATCCCGTCATAAGGGTCCCCGTCGCGACTGGCAAAGCCCCCGTCGCGACGGGAGTTCAACTTCGAATTTCTTGAAACTTTCGCGCTCCCGTCGCGATCGGGTAAATTCCCCGTCGCGACGGAACAGTAGCGACGCCAATCTTGGTTTTTCTTCTCGACTCTTTCACCATTTTTCCTCAATTCTTGTACATACTTTCTTTAAATGCCCGAGGACCTGAAACAAAAGAATCAAGCGTAATATAGCCCTAAAACTAGAAACAAAGAGTGAAAACTAACCGAAATATGACCCGAATCTTAGACTAATTTTAGCCTAACAAATTCCCCCAAACTAGATTCTTACTCGCCCTCGAGTAAGATAAAAAAAACTAACTACGCTATCAGAAAATCACTACACTGCTGACTCATGCTCTGCTTTCTTCCTTGCATAAACTAGAATTTCGACCCTAATAACTCTAACAATTAACTCAGATGCTCAATTCATAACACTATGTATAACCACAAAATTTATCCATATGTGAAACATTGTTATAAAAGTTTTACTCTTTCCAACAGCCCACGTACCCGATAACTCATAAGCTTGCATGCTTACCTTTCTCCACTAATGTTGACGTATTCTTTGGAATCATTAGGTCTTTTCAAGGCTTTAGGTAGTATGACCTTTATATTGTGGATAGGCAAAAGACAATTTTGGCTCAAGATATCATAAGCACACAAACAGAACCCACAAGCTTCTTAGTTTTCTTTTTCTAAGATCTCATAATATTCCCTGAATTTACCAAGATTGATAGAAGATATCTCTATTATTTTTCAACATCACTGAAATTTTTTCTTTTTTTTTTCACACATATTTTTACTTTTTATTGTGTTTTTTTTCATCATATTCCATTTGTTTTCAGTGACATTGAATTACACAATTTTTTTTTTTTGCTCTTCTCAATCTTACAAGTTTTTCTCCCTCTCACTATTTCCTCACACTAAATGTTTCTCCTCCCCCAAACTAATTATGTAGCTTATGATATCATGGATAACATGATGAAGAAAAATTAATAGCGTGGTTGCAATTTTTCAAATCGATGGGTGAAAAACATAACGGGTTTAGGCTCAAAAGGTTAACTAAGGATACACATTATTACGGTAGGCTTGAAAGGCTCAAACTATCCAACAAATGCCTAAGTCATATTCCAATTGAACACTATCAAGGATTTCGTCTCAAAAGAATAAACATGCAAGTTCTAAGCTATCCTGTCAATCTTACCACAAACCATCGTAAAACAATTATATCAATTTTCACAGATTGAGTATTTGCAGATAAACACAGGTTTCTAAGCATCCAAACTAATCCAAAGAGTTAACAGAATCAAGCACACAGTTATTTTACAATTTCAGATCACATCACACTAATCAACAGCACCCAATTATCTTCTAGCTTATTGCCATTCCTTAACTAAAACAAAAAAACTAAAACAGATAATTAAAATGCAGAATTTAAAAATTTTAAGTCTCTCCCCCCAAACTAAATATGACATTGTCCCCAATGTGACATTAAAAAAAAAAGAAAAGGAAACTTACCTGAGCGCCACATCAACAAGCGGTTGACGCCCGTAATAAGCATCATGTTGGACAACTTGAAAGTTGTTTTTAAAAATGCCCTCAAGCTTGGCATGTAATGAGTTTGAACCAAAAACCACACCAACAACACAAGACTTTCGATGATGAGCTTGGGGAGAAGCCTTTCGAAGCTCGTAGAGGATATAATATGGTGTTGATGAAATATATGGATCCATTGGTGGTTTGTTTGTCAATATCATTGATGCAGTTGAATCAATGATGTCATGTTCTTCCTCATCCTCCAATGTCACAGTTTCAACACTTTCATCTAACAACCCTTCTTCTTGTTGCTCACTCTTCACTTGGCTATCCATACCCTCACTTATGATTTCATATTCAATGATTTCCTTTTCACAAGGATCTTGATCTTCAACTGTAGGCTCATTATCTTCCTTGTATTCAAATAATGACCCTTCTTCATTGTACCAACAACTCTCATAACTTTCATCATTGGAGTTATTACATTCTGAATCATGAGTCATTGAATTATCACATAAAGATCTCACCATGTCAGTTAAGCGATTAATCTCTCCTGGAAGTGATTGTAGAAGTGATAGTAGTTGCTCCTCTTTTTCTGTTTGTTGGGATGAATTTGGGCAATAAGGTGGGTATTGGTGACTCCAACCCTGAAGTGATGGATTCCAATGCCAATCGTAATCAAAATCTGCCATATCATTCAACAGATTTATTACGTCATAGCCTCTCATTAATAAAGGCGCTCCCGTTGCCTCTGCTCCATAATCAACCCAGCTTCTTGTTTCATCGTTAAGTCCATTATACAAGAGCCATGTAAAACATCCACTTGAGAAAGTGGGATAACATCTCTCTCCAAGCTCTTTAAATCTCCTCCAAGCAGAATAGAATGGTTCATTGTGTTGTTGGACAAAATCATCAAGATATAGCATCTGGATTTATCTTGCAGTTCAAACTCATAAGTAAAACATTAGTAAAATTAAAAAATAAAACTAAATTAGTACTAAAAAGATAAAAAAAAAAATTGAAACAACAAAATTAATACTAAAACTAAAAAGAAAAACCAAATTAGAAAAAAAAATTTACTTTTTAATAATATTACAAACTTTAATCTAAAAGAAACAAATTGGAAATAAGCAAAAGAATTAACCAAAGTAGAAGTTAGTATAATTTTATGTAATATTAATCTTTAAACAATTCCCCGGCAACGGCGCCAAAAACTTGTTACGAACATTATGATCACTACGCAAGTATACGCAATCAAGTAGTAAACTCACACAGGTGAGGTCGAACCACAGGGAATTGGACTAATTACTACTAAATTATACTATTGATTCTATCTGGTAAAAGAATACTTTTTATGAATTAACTAAGACAATTCAGAAAATTAAAAATAACAAAGGACGATTAATCAAGATAAGAAAATAGGGAGACGAATCCTGTTGTTAAGTTACCAATGTTAATGTTTAAATGCTATCCTTCTCTTGAAGTGAATGACAGATTATGAATTAACCTAGCTCTTTTCAGATCTTCTAGGTTCTAAATCTCATGCTCTCTAATTAATCTCTTAATTAAACTAACATGAAATCAGCATTAAGCAATAATCTAAATGTCACAAAGGCTATGTAAATACTTTCGTTTCACATCAAAACCTAGACTATCCAATTTTAGCATTCTCAATTCTCACTTTTCAGATTTCGAATTGAGATCATAAAACATGTAAAAGGTGATCAATCTTGCACATGGAAATTAAACACAAATATGAATAGTATTCACAATCAAGATGGAGGAATGGCAATTATCCATTAACTAGGAAAAACTTAAACAACATTCATCATTCTCCCTAAATAGGAGTTTAGTTCAAAACATCCATAATCAAATCCATAATTAACATTGAAATAGAAAAGAACATAGAAAAATTAAAGAGAAGAGAAAGAACTAGTTGAAGCAATTGATCCGGGTCGCCACAAGCCGCTCTTCTAGCCTCCTCCTTTGTTTCTAGGGTTCCAATTCTGAATGCTCTCTAATTTTCACGAACCCTTACTATTTAAACCAATTCTCATCTTTAAAATTCGTGAAATTACGAAACTGCCCAAAAATCCCGTCATAAGGGTCCCCGTCGCGACTGGCAAAGCCCCCGTCGCGACGGGAGTTCAACTTCGAATTTCTTGAAACTTTCTGCCAGTTCCCGTCGCGACGGGAACAGGCAGCGACGCCAATCTTGGTTTTTCTTCTCGATTCTTTCACCATTTTTCCTCAATTCTTGTACATACTTTCTTTAAATGCCCGAGGACCTGAAACAAAAGAATCAAGCGTAATATAGCCCTAAAACTAGAAACAAAGAGTGAAAACTAACCGAAATATGACCCGAATCTTAGACTAATTTTAGCCTAACATTTGTGCCAAACGAAGAAAACTGACCTCTAATGTTGCAATTTTTAAAGTTGTCCTTAGATTGAGAGTCACCTTCATAATTCCCACACAACAGTCTTTTCATACGTCGTCGAACAGTTCGAAATCGTTCTTTAGACTTCCCTTTCGTCTTGTTGGTAATGACTTCTCGACCATCCTTTACAACTTCCAGTCGACAACAAGTAGGAATTTCAGTTGCGGCAAATACTTTGAAAGTCTCTTCTTCTTTTTGAACACGCAACTTTAACTCCCCCTTCTGTACATCAATTAATGCTCTTCCCGTTGCTAGGAATGGTCTTCTGAAGATGATAGGAATATTTTCATCTTCCTCCATGTCAAGTATTATGAAATCAGCAGGGAAGATGAACTTACCAACCTTTACCAAAACATCTTCAATTATACCCCGAGGATGAGTTAAAGAACGATCTGCCATCTGTAAAGTGACTGTTGTGGGCTTGGCTTCCCCTAATTTCAATCTTTTAAACATGGATAGGGGCATTAAGTTGATACTGGCTCCCAGATCACATAAAGCTTTTGTTTGTATCAAACCCCCTATTGAGCATGGGATGTTGAAACTACCCGGATCTTTTAGCTTGGGTGGTAGTTTCTTTTGCAGGACCGCACTGCACTCTTCAGTAAGTGCCACCATCTCAAATTCTTTCAACTTCATTTTCTTGGATAAGATGTCTTTCATGAACTTCAGGTAAGTTGGCATCTGTTCCAAAGCCTCTATGAATGGGATGTTGCTATGCAGTTTCTTGAATATTTCAAGGAATTTTGAAAACTGCTTATCCATCTTATTCTTGTGAAGTCTTTGAGGATAAGGAATTTTGATGTGATGGTTAATGCTGATGGGAGGTGGAGTTTCTTTTTGTTGAAGACCATCAGTAGTCTTCTTCTTCTTTTGTGTTGGTACTGGTTCTCCATCTTCTTTCTCCTTTGGCTTGTCTTGGTTTGTCTCAGCATAGGTCTTACCACTTCTCAAGGTAATTGCATTACAATTCTCTTTTGGATTTACCTCAGTAGTATTAGGCAAGTTACCTTGAGCCCTGTTAGTATTTTGAGAAGCCAACTGCTCCACTTTGTTTTCCAAGACCTTAATGGAAGACTCAATCTTTGTCATGAATTGCATCAACGTGTCTAATTGAGGATTAGACCCTCCACTTGAGTCTTGTTGTTGTTGTTGTTGGCTTTGCTGAGGATAAAACCCTTGTTGTTGCTGATTAGGAAACTGCTTTTGGAAGCTCTGCTGACGACCTCCTTGGTTGAAACCATAATTATTCTGATAGTTTCCAATGGCGTGGGCTTGCTCCATTGGCGAACTGTCTACATCTATTGGGCAGGTATCAGTAGTATGAGGTCCTCCACACAGCTTGCAGACAACTTGAGCTTGCTTGGCTTGTGCAGTCACCAACTTTGTTAATGCCTTTACCTGGGCTGTCAACTTGGTTATGGCATCAACGTCATGCATTCCCGCAACCTTTTTAGTTGGGCCTCTCTCTGTTGACCATTGTTGATTAGTTATGGCCATCTCTTCAAGTAATTCAAAGGCCTCATTAGCACTTTTCCTCATAAAATCCCCACCAGCTGTGGCATCTATCAATGTTCGGGTGTTGCTCATTAATCCAGTATAGAAGTTATGCACTTGCAACCACTTCACAATCCCATGATTCGGGCACTTCCTCAATAAGTCCTTGAATCTCTCCCAGGCTTCATAAAGAGATTTGTTGTCATGCTGGGTAAAGTTGTTAATTTCAGCTCTCAGCTTGGCAATTTTTGCAGGAGGAAAGTATTTGGAAAGGAATTTCAGGGCCAATTCCTCCCAAGTGTTGATAGAGTGGGTTGGCAAAGATACCAACCAACTTTTGGCTCGCTCCCTTAGTGAGAATGGGAACAGCCTTAGCCTGATGGCGTCATCGCTAACTCCATTCATCTTGAATGTCCGGCACAATTCTTCGAAGTTGGCGAGGTGCATGTTTGGGTCTTCTGACGGCAATCTCCCAAACTGGACTGAAGATTGGACCATTTGTAGTATGGCTGGCTTGATTTCAAAAGTGTTGGCGTCAACAGCAGGTGGCCTTATACAGGATCGGGCCACTGTCAAGTTAGGAAGCAAGTAATCCCTCAGGCTACGGTCATTGTTGTTGTGTCCATTAGCCTGGTCTTCTACGCCTCCTCCGTTGCTCCCATTGTTGCCATAGTTGGTGTTGTCAGCTATGACTCCTTCTTGTTCAATCTCTAGTGCCGCTCTTTCCAATTTTCTCATTCTTCTGTTTCTTCTGCAAGTCTTTTCTATCTCAGGGTCAACAGGTAATCTGGCAATTGGAACTCTACTTCTCATAAACTATTGAACCTGAAAACAAAATAAGATCTTGAGACAAATCGAGTTAGTACTCAAATTGAAAAGAAAACCAAATTAGAACAAAATTTAATTTTTAATAATATTAACTATCACTCCCCGGCAACGGCGTCAAAAACTTGTTGCGATATTTTGCACACGCAAGTGTACGTATCGTTTCAAGTAGTAAACTCACCAGGAGTGAGGTCGATCCCACAGGGAGTGCAGTTAAGTATGTTAAAATTAAACCTTTACTTCTATTTGGTTGAATGAAAATTAAGAAAGAATTAAAAATAAGGGACTAATAAGAAGCAATTATTTAAGAAAATTGAGAGTTAATAAAAACTAGGGCTTCGATTTCAATTGTTTCTATTGATTATGGCCTAATATGATTATTTTTCTAATATTAATTTCTATGCAATAGCAGGTTTACTAAGGTAATTTATAGTCTTCTCAGATATATAAATCTCAATTACATGCAAACTTTCTACTCTCGTGATAAATTTAGCATGCAACAGGCATTAAACACAGAAACCCTATAAGCTATCTAAACCATATAGGTACTCTCGTTCTATATCGAAATTCAGTTCTATTTCACTATAGCATAATTGACACTCACTTCTCAAATCTCGCATCAAAATCATAAACAGTTAATTGGTGGCCAGACAATTAAAAGTAAATAAGTACGAATGAAATAAAATACATAGAAATTAGGGGGAAAATAAATCATATTAAAACCATAAAACAATGTTAAACAATATTCATCTAACCCTAATAAAGTGTTTAGCTACACATGTTCATGGAAGCACAATTACACATATTAACTTTAAGAAAAGAAATGAAAATAGAGAAGAGAAGAAGAGAAAATGCTGAAAACCCCTGAGAAGTATGCCTCCAATATTGCAGTTGATCTCTCCACTCTGTATCTGAATTCTCTCTTTTTTTTTTCTCTCTAAAATTGCTTGCTAAACTCAACTCCCTTCTTCCTTTTATATAGGCATTGAAGGCCTAAAAAGATGGAAAAAACGCACATGTTTAAATTCCCATTCGAATTTAAATTTTTGGTAAATCTCAGACGAGATATTTTTTCTACTGCATCGACTGATAGTATTTTGGTCATAACTCTCTCGATATTGCTCGGAATTGGACAATTCAAGATGTTCTGGAAAGATAAAAGAGAGATCTAGAACTTTTATGTTTTAACATTTTCGAAAATCTAATTTGATGATAGTCAAATTCAGGCTTGAAGTTACAGCTTTATTTTCTTGCACAGTTTTCTCTATTTTAAATATCATGATATTTTTATCTTTTTCCCATCTTTTTCTCTGATATTTTTCTAATATTCTTCTATTTTAAATGTGCAAAAATAAAAGATAACAAGCGTGAAAATGCTCCAAACACGATTAAAACTAAATTAAAAATATACTAAACTTAATCTAAAATTAATACTTAAAATAACCTAACACTCAGCATAAGAAAGAAGCTTTCCATCCTAATCTTGAACCTTTTTCCGAATTATATCCTTCAAGAAACCCAGACTCACAGACTTAGACCGACCCAGGGTATTAGGTAAACCAAGATAAGTAATGTGTTCAAAAGCTTCTGCCATTTGTAAAATATTGCAAAGATCCAATTGAGTTGGCCCCGCCACATTGGCACTAAAAAAGACATTAGATTTTTCCAAATTAACTTGCTGACTTGATGCCTCCTCAAACTTATGAAGCAACTCCAAAACTCTTATAGCATCTTCAGGGAAAGCTTTGCAAAAGATATAACTGTCATCAGTAAAAAAAACATATGAGAGATAACAGGAGCTTACCTGCAAACTTTGATTCCTATAATCCACTTCCAAGATTCATAGACTCGAATAAATGAGAAAAGATCCTCGACACATATTATAAATAAATATAGAGAAAATGGATCTCTTTCTCGAATGCCATGAGTTGGAAAGATAGGTCCCATCTCTCTACCACCGTGTACAATAGTATAAGACACTGAAGTGACACAAGTAAGAATCAAATCAACCCATCTCTCCGTGAATCCCATTTGAAGCAAAATTGCATGAAGATGACCCCATTCCACCATGTTATATGCCTTACTCATATCCAACTTAAGAGCCATACTACCCTCTCGACCTCTCCTTTCTCTTTTCAAGTAGTGCATGACTTCAAAAGAGACCGTGATATTGTCAGAGATTAGGCGACCCAGAATAAACGCAATTTGAGTATCAGACACAACAACATCCAACAACCCTTTCATTCTATTAGCAATCACCTTAGTAATTACTTTGACCAACACATTACACAAAGAAATAGATCACAAGTTCCCCAACACAAAAGGGTGCTTCTTCTTGGGAATGAGAACCACATTAGTTTCATTAACCTCCGAGAGAACACCACGATCAAAAAAATCTCGAACCATCCTCACCATATCATGACCAACTATCTCCCAATATTTTTGGAAAAAAGCAGAAGTCATGCCATCCGGTCCTGGGCTCTTCTCTAGGTGCATTTGGAACAAAGCATGTTTAACTTCTTCTTCTAACACAGGCTTGAGCAACTCCAAATTATGAGTAATCGAAACAGTAAGCGAAACACACTAAATCACCTCTCGCCAGTTAGCATTAGAAGCCGAAAATAAGTTAAAAAAATAATTCACCACCAACTCCTGCAGGCCATTGTCCCACTTCACCCAATCTCCTTGATCTGTTTTCAGCCACCAACTCCTGCAGGCCATTGTCCCACTCCACCCAATCACCTTGATCTGTTTTCAGCTTATGAATGTGATTGGTATGGTAATATAATTTTTTATACATATAACATTAATAATAATATTCTTAAAGAAATAATTTAATTTTTTTTTAAAAAAAATACTGAATAATTTATATTTTACAAATAAAAAAATAAAATTAAACCACATTCTTATATACAACCAAACAAGATAATTTTAAAATTCTGAAGAATCTTAATAATTATCATGCACACACCAAATAGAATAATGATGCTTTCCTAAGCTTCAACATTCCCATCTTCAATTTCCAAGGAATCCTAAATTTATTCCCATCAAGTTAAACCTTATACCAAACACTCCCAAAAGGGGATAGCAACTATACAATTCCTCACTTCTTATTTTCATGTAATGTCAAAAAAGACCCATAGTTGGGGCTGTTTTACATGATATATATTTCTGATAGATCATCATTTGAGTGTCGTTTAGAATATTGGGGAAAACAGGGGATTATTTAATGTTGCTCTTATTTTTTTTTATTTTTTTTTTGTTCATTATAATATTGGTGGATTGTATCTCTTTAGTGAAAATCAATAGAAGACGGTTGGGTGATTGGAAGGGTTGGTTGAAGAGAGATTAATGATTCTTCATGTGTTTGTTGAGTTGTTCAAACTGATTAGTGATAACGATGCAGCAGCAACAAACCAATTAGTGGCGACGACGGTGTCTGAATACTGGGAGGCCTGTCTAGAGCACCGTCGACTATCTTACAGACCGCTAATAGAAATGGAGGGACCACATCACTTGCTCCAGATATCAATATTTTGCATTGGTATCTAGTGAGCAACAAACCCATAAGGTATTAGTTTATCTTTAGTTGGTATCAACATTGTTCCTCCGCTGATGAAAGTCTAACTCATTAATCAGATTACTAAAGCAAGCCAAATAATATGTTGCCAACTAAATCTACCAGCTTGGGGGTTTGATTTGATCTAGTTAGTTAGTGGTAAGTGCAGTTCAGAGATCTAAGAGGTAGCTTTTGGGGGTGAAACAAATAAAACAATTTTAAACTATGAAAATGAACAACTTACAAATGAGCAAACTAGTAGAAGTCGACAGACAGCATTGCAAAATCTGTTTACACTTTTAAATCATATCACTATCTGAAATACAAACTGAACCATATGGAAAGAATCATTAGGGAACCTTCAGCAGCTACCACAATGATCAGAGTAGAAATATATAAATTGAATGAGATCAAATCTGAGAAGAAAATACTGGTTTTTTTTTTTTTGTTTGAAATTTTGGCCCTGGCAGTTCGACGGAGACACCTCTTAATGGCCCCAAGGCTTTTGAGTCTGGGGATTCAAACCTTGGAACATAGACTTACCTTGCACTTTCCAACAGTCCTTACCACTAGACCACCCCTTGGGGTTAGGAAAAAGTACTATGTTGATCAGCAATTACTGATATATGGGAAAGTCAATTCGTGGTGGTGGGTGAATTATATGTGAATCAGTTCCAACCGAGTCGATACTACTACTCGATGATCCTTCACCCATCATCTTCAAAAAGTAACTATGCCTGAACAAGAAGAAAAACTTAGAACTCAGAGAACAGTGAATGTGAAACAATGAGAACAGAAGTTCAGCAAAAGAGACGTGTACCATCGAGTATCTGCTGTCAGTTCAGGATGAAAAGCGGTAGCCAGCAAATTCCCCTGTCTTACAGCTACAATCACTCTTGTTTGAGAACTGGTATTCCCCTGAAAGAATATGATTCACTTCAATAATCAACTCCAGTGATATTGTTTGGCCAGTTTCAACAAATGTACCCACATCTTGTATAGTAATAAATGCTTGTGCATAGTACAAAATACAGCAAAAAATGAGGTCTGCTAGTAATTCAAACACCCCAAAACACAACATATGCAGCAAAACTTGTTATGCAACTCTTTCCATTCAGAGAGTAAGTAAATAAAGCTTTTGGATTTATTTTGTACAAGAGTAACTTTCATACAAAGCATTCTTGGAAAGTTAGAAAATGGGAGAATAAAATCTGGCATACAAAATAAAATTCTTGATAAAATAATCAAGGATATTATAGAGGTTTCCATCCAAAGAGGACTGATGTCAAAAGTACTCATTTACACCCATGGAACTTCCACATGTATCCTATAAGTTATCACCATTGCTATCATTTAGGAAGAATTGTAGGTTTCATCACAAAAACTTTTAGATGTAAATGCAAACAAAAATGAATTGGAGTTTGGTGAAGTTGATGTTACTTTTTTTTTTTGTTAAAATATGAGTAGATAAACTCAACAGGGTAACAAAGCAACCATACAAATAGACTGTTTTCCAAGTACTCTTATTTTTCAGGACTATTAAAACTGGCTAAACTCCTCTTCTAGAAAGTCATGTGATGGGAATACAGAGTGATTCATAAAAAAATAAAGAAATAAATGAACAAAATCAAAATTAAACAGATAATTAAATATTCCTATTCCAGCAATGTGTGTGGGTTGTGTTAACCTTATTCTAATACTTTCAGTTACTTAAGATCAACAAAAAATGATTTTGATTATATAGAAAATTTCACTGAATACAGAAAAAGCTTATCCTGTGGTATATGAAAGAGTCTTTCAACAACCTGTAACACAGAGTACAGACATCAGACTCTGTTCATCCCACCTTCTAAATTGTCACTTCTTTAATAGTTCAATATACTAAAGAAAAGAAAGAAGAGAAAAACATACCCAAACAAAGAAAACATTACTAAATCCTCAGGGAAAGTACCATGTTAGATGTCTACCATAAAAACACAGTAATCACATTTCAAGCAAATGAGACTCCTTTCAAACCAATTCTTGTTTAGTATGGAGAGAGCAATTTGACATAAACATCAATTACACGTTTGATTGTAAGCAGCAACACTAGTGGAATCTTTTAGAAGACCAAAAGCAAATGCATATAGAACTTTTTAATATAGTAGAATAGAAAGGAAAAATGTGTATAGCCAGATAAGGACAAACCTCTTGACCTCCATCCGCAGAATTTGAATCTGACCCTTTAGTAGGTTTTGATGAAACAGGATAGTTGGCGAGCACCTGAACTTCTGATCCCACTTCAAGAATAGCAGGAGCACGTATAAAAACTCCACGAAATGTTTCAGGACCACCTTCCGTAGAAGAAAGCTCTGGTGCCTCAATCTCTGCCTCAAAGCTTTGGATCTGTTAATTTTTATCAACAAATATATCAATATTGAATGTTGGCCTAGAAGTATAGAACAATTCAATTGTCAATACAGTAGTTTTTTAAATAGTCATTTCAATAAATTTTCCCCTTTCCCCTTCTTTCACCGCAACTATAAGCATACTATGCAAAACTCCATAGAAGACATTATCTTATTAGAAACCTAACAAGAAAGAGGAATATAGAATTAATTGATATTAAAAATCACAAAAATTTCAAGAACTTGTATAAGGTCCAATGGATTTCTCTACTTGGCTTTCTGTGTATGCCTGCATGTTAAAATAACAAATTTGAAAAAGAAAAACAAAAACAAATTCACAACAACCTAGTCTACTCTTAAACACTAGTAGTTAGTACTGAACTAATCTAACATGTCAAAATTTTGCACACTTGATCCTAAATTAAAACATAAATTTAATTCCAAAGAAACTACATACAGAAACACACACAAAATTTTGCAGCATAGAAAGATTTATTTTGGTAGATGTAACAATTGACAATGGAAATCAAGCAATTCAATTATCACCTGACTACCAAAGAAATTCCTGTGCACTGTGCAGTCTAGGCCTCCAACCAGTTCCTGTCCTCCTTCTTTCTGCCCTGAAAGTATATGTGCTCATTTCAATTACAGAACATTTTCAAAACACACATATTTCCTACATAAAAACTGATAATTCAACTTGAAAATAGACAAATCATATAGACCATTCATAATCCCGAACAAGAAAACCAACCTATAGCTTTATCTGCCAAGAAGATAAGCCCTGCACATGTCCCCCAAACAGGCTTTCCCATTTTGACAAATTCACGCAAGGCAGGAAACTGACCACAATATAAAGGGAATGGGGGTAAGAAAAAAGAAAATAGAATTTGATTATGAGCATAATTTAACAATTGAAGATATATGTACTATAAAATCTAAATTCAAAACAATATAGACAGCATTATTTAAATCAATGGTCTTTATCTTTTCCTTTCTATTATTATCATGTTACATACGTGAACACAAAGAATTTCAGCAATTCAGAGTAATTTGAATTGACAAAGAAAACCCATTCAACAATTTGTATATTTACAAGCGTTACGCATGTTACCTGGAGTAGAGCTTTCGAAACAAGAAACAGTCAATGGAATCATATGAAAAAGATATATGGAATTAGAAAATGAGAAAAGTTTTAAGTGAATGAGAGAGAGACCAGGTTGTGATACTCAGCCAACTTAGCCATGGTTGTACTCTCTCCTCCCGGAATAATAAGAGAGGAAACATTTTGAAGTTGTTCTGGCTTCCTTATCTCCACGCCCTTAACTCCAATCCTTCTAAGCACTGCCCCCCAAACAAAAAACAAACCCACATATAAGCACAAGACAGAACCACTTGTGAAAATATACACACACAATTAAGGAGAGAGATGGAAAAGTGACCTGCAATATGTTCGTTAAAAGAACCCTGTAAAGCGAGAACACCGACGATACTCATCTTTCTGTTTCTGTGAAGAGAAAAGGAAGCGGCTTTGAGTTGAGTGGAGCGGAGTTAATGGGCACACCACAACGTGCGATTCTGTTAATTGAGTATCAAAACAACAAATACATATGACTTATGTGGGAGGCTGGCCGCCAGACAAAAATATACTAAAATCTTAAAATATAACAAATTTTTATATATAAATATATTTTTTTTATGAGGAAATTAAGAATGGTGTAAATTTTAAAAATAGTTGTTCAAAGGGTGGAGGTAAAGTAGGACCAAGGCCAAGTGGTGATGATCTCTGTAAGTAGTTGCTTTCAGTGGAAGTTTTGTACTTTTTTCTTCTATAGTTATTCTTGGTAGGGATATTATGTTGGGTTGGAAATTGAGGGGTTCATTAACATTAGCATGTTGTATGTATGTTATATTGTATGATTCAACTATTACATGTAATGGTGTAATAAATTTTAGAAATGGAAAAAAATACTCTCCACAAGGAAGAAGATTGAAAATCGAAAAAAAAAAAAATCAAAAAGAGTCTATTTCAAGGGATAAGTTGAGGAATATCTCTTTTTTGTATTCATTAATAAAAAATACCCTCATATTATATTTCATTAAAAAGTACTCACTTTTGTGAGTAGATTCCCCAATATATCCTTACCTTCCACTTAAGTCTAACACATATTTCACATTAATCTATGTTGAGAATCATGGGGTTCCATCTCAAAACCAATTGGCTATGAGTGGAGTAGTCCATGTGGGACAATGTTCTCCAATATCCCCCCTCAAGATGGTGGCTTGGATCTCGTGCGGCTAGCTAATCATCTGGATAAGTGTGGATCGAAAGCCCGCTAGGGATATGGCTCTGATACCATGTTGAGAATCATGTGGTTCCATCTCAAAACCAATTGGCTATGAGTGGAGTAGCCCATGTTTTTTATATATGGCTCAATACTTTTACATTTAATCCATGTGGGACAATGTTCTCCAATAATCTAATGGGAACATCATCTATAAAAGTGGGTATATCTTAAAGAATATAGAAATAAAGGTAAAAATTAAAACAAATAAAGTAAAGTAGGTATAGAATGTAATTTCCTCCTATTTCAACTTATACTCTAGGCCCAAGTTAATTGTTGCACAATCACCAATGCCCAAGTTGACGTATGTTGACCCGAGACACTTCCAACATGTTTTATGAAGATATTTCTAGTGAATTTTCTTCGTTTTCATCAAATAAAAAGATACAAGTATTTTTGGGCAACAAACGAATCTATTTAGGAAAAAAAACACCTAATTAACGCCCAAGTTAATTGTGACACTAGTTATCAACACCCAAGTTGATATTTTCAAAAAAACACCCAAGTTGACTATCAACTTGGAACGTGCGGTTTTGTCACTCAAATAATAATTTTGTCTTGGGCATTCCTTGTATTTTAGCACCGAATGAAGGGAGAGTACTCGTATTCATACAAATTCATCATTGAAATACCTGAATGACATCCAGGTGACACCTGAACACTGCACTAATGCCCATGTTCACTGTTAGCACTGGTGCATGTGGTTTCATTCATCCAAATGTAGTTATGTTTTGGGAATTGTGCTAGTTTTCCACCACGAACAAGGTATAGCGCTTGTGGAAGTCAAATTTTCACTTTGGTACGTCACCCTGAGCCTAAGTTGACATACTTGTGCTCAGGTGGCCATCAGTCATCACTTGATGCATGGCTGAGCTCAATCACCATAAGACAGTGACCAACTTCACCAAAATCATGAAATTAGCTTATTGATGTACTACCATTACCTTAACATCCTACAATATGCTAAGAACATGGTTTTTGGTGTTTCTAGCACACAGGTTAACTCTTGCAGTCAACCTGACTGTTGAGAGTCAACTTGATTGTTGGTTGCTAAACACATCGCAGTGTTTCAATCATATCTTGATGTGATTCTAAGTATTTCAAAGATCTTTCTACACATGTATGATAGTCATATCAAAATTTCGATAATTTCATATTGAAAATTGACTCCCAAGTCAAAGTACGATTTTTGGATCAGAACATCAGAAAATAATTTGATAGTCTATATCCGATCTCCCGAAATTGATGATCATCATCTAAGGTCAAGATGAACAATCTCAACCCTTCAATAATGACATGAAATCTACCAATGGTCTCAAATATGCTCAGAAAGAATATTCACAACATATTCCTGATACTTGTAATATTTTATTGTTATTTTAAGAGACTTCCATTCCTATAAATAAAAGGCTCTTCCAGTTTACTTTTCACATACTCACACTTTGTTACTTCAAAGATTCTCTCTCTAGATTCAGTACGATTTCTCTGTATAAGCTTTGATTTGATTATAAGGCTTCCTAAATCTTTCTCTTGTAAAACTATAAATTTTTTTGTGATTAATAAAAGCTCAAGTAGATGTAGTTCCTTTACCAGTTTATACGGAGAGTGAACTATTATAACATGTGTTTATCTTACTATTAACTCTTTTTTTATAGTTATGATCGCTTATCAGATTTGTGGTAGCTAAAGGGATTTAAGTTGGTGTACACGATGGATCTTGTATAAAAAGTCAAGAGATTTGACTCTAGGGTTTCCAGGGGACTTTGATTCACTTTTCTTGAGTGTGGGAACACAAGAGTGGGTATCTTTTGTTTTTACTCTATCAAGGAATGTAAAGTTACTTTTGTAATATATGAGTTGGTGATTGTAAATTCGCATTGATTGATAATAAAGTTATGTGCCCGATCTTTATGATCCAAAGAATAGCCGTTCGAAATGTCTTACGAACTGGTAAATTTTGAATTCTTCTTTTTACTTTAATCTTCATAATTCAAAGTTTTTATTCAATTTAATAGATTAGATTCATATCGATGAAAACAACTTACACAATATAAAAATAATGTGCAAACAACATATTATAAATATCTTTATGAAAATAACAGTTTTTATTTTTGTAAACGAAACTTTTAGTCCTTAAAAATATTTAAAATAACCATGCGTCCGTAATTTTGTAATATTTTTAATTTTTTGGTTGATCATTAATTTTTTTTTAATGGGCAGCTCAGATGTACAACTGGATGTAACTAATTTTTTTTAATATTATATAGAATTTATAATAGAAAATTCTATAGTGCACCCCCTAAATAGGGGTTTTTTTAATAATATACTAAAAATTGATTTTATTTATGAAAATACCTTTAAGGAAATTATTTGCACAAATACCGATGTGCCACATCAGCATCTATACCAGAATTCAAAACAAATACCGAAAATGGAAAAAAATTAAAAAATCTCGTTTTCAAGTATTTTCACGTTTTGAGAGTTTTGAAAAAAGAAACCATTTAGTTGCTTTTAATGGAAATAAGATTTAATTGGTTACTTTTTCATTAAAAAATTTATTTTAAAATTTTACACATATATAAATAATAAAATAATTATTTTAATATGTGAGAAAATATATTTTTTTGTCTCCAAAAAATAACGATTAATATTAAAAGTAACTTTAATGTTTCTTTTTTATTTTTTGTTAATAAAAATAATAAAACTTTAAACTTAATAATATTCAACATATCAAATAATATCATAAATTATTATATTTTTTTTTATTATATTGTATTTTTTTAGTAACTTATGAAGTTGTTTGATAATACTGAATTTTATTTAAGCTTTACTATTATTTACATAATGATTAAAAAAAACTAAAATGTTACTATACTGATTTTGGTTAACATTTCCACGGACAACAAATAAATATATGATTCTTACATATTAAAATAATTAATTTAAAAATTATATTATAATAGTGTAATTTTTGAGACTAAATAATTATTAGTGTGGTAAAAAAAAATTGTTTACACATAAAAAGAAAAAAATGAGAGAGAATTCTTTTCGTATTAAAAGTTAATTACACATATATTAAAGTAATAAATTAATTAAAAGTAATAATAAAAAAAAAATTGATGTGCCTGTTTGAAAATTTTTTTTATTAAAATTTCAAAATACTGATAAAAGTTAAGTAAGAAAAAAAATAAAAAAGAAATGAGGAAAAAACTTTTTATTTATTTATTTTAAGGAAAAAAAGGTAAATCAATCTTTTGTTATTTAATTTTTTTTTTCATAATTATTTGGTTACAAATGAGAGTAGGACAACTAGCAAGTACAACACATGAGTTGATAATGTTGGAGAAGAAATTTGCATTAAAAACGAAATAAGCTGCTTCAATCTAAGAAAGGTGAACATCGGTATGCGTGTGTGCAATTATTAAAAAAACGACATTAATATAGAAGAGGGTATTCATACAATTATTTTTAAATGCACGTATTTCTGTGCAAATATCTCTAAAATTTAGTGTACCGATGCATCTATTTTATATTTTTGACATCCAGATATATTCAATTGTAATTTTCTTATATAACATTGTGCATCATAATTATTTAAGACATCTTGTAATTTTTTAAGAAATTTAAAATAATTTAATGCGTCAAAATAAAAGCATTCCATCCTTTAACCCTTTAACTATGTAATTAAGGGTTTTTTTTTTTTTTTTGGAGAAATATACCAAGCAATAAAGCGAGATGAACAGGTGGTTCTGTTAAAACAAGTGAAGAATTCAGAAGTAAGGAATATCATACCCTTAAGAGCACAAAGGGCAGCCACACCCAAAATCATTTGAATAATATTAGGAAGTAATTGGATCATGAAAACTCCTATAAGAGAAAGAATGTAGGCCAATAAAAGTGGAATGGGAAAGCACAAGAGCTCCATGTGTTTTCGGCTAACTAGAGTTTTGCCATTTGACATTTCAAGATCTTCCAGACCTTTCGATAGTTCATTTTTTGTCAACATACGAAAAGTAATTCCTTCAAGAACTGGTACTTAGAGTATATGTCATTATAAGCAGATTCATAATTAGGGAGAAAATTTGAGCCAATTAAGGGAGAAGCTTTCTTAGTAATTGATTTAAATTTACCTTTAGTGTTTCTTGAGGTAATGATTGAAGAATAGAAGAAGGAAAATAGGAAGTAGGAAGGAAAACAAAGCAAGAAGGTGCTTGTAGAGAAAGGACAAAGAATGGAGGAAAAGTCAGAGATAGTCGAAAATATCAAGCTACCAAAACTAATAAATTTCTTTTTAAATAAATATCAGTGGTTTAAATTCAAAATTAAAAATTAGTATATCAAAAAGGCGGGGAAAGTTCCCAAAAATTTGAAACGGTTACTTCATTAAATGGATTATGGCCTATTATGACACTTGTGAATAATTTTAAGTAACCAGTTCCATAATATCTGACCTCAAACTAAAGAAGTCACAAGCTCAAAAATTATAGAACCGATGGAAAATTGTAAAGGATAAAAATAATTCATGAGATATAAAAGTAATTTTGTTCTTATAATAACAACAGAACTAATAAGGTGATGTGACTGGAAAAAATATAAAACACACCGTTTCATTAAAAGGAAAAGTTAAGTAGCGGGTTAGAGCTCAAAGAGCATATCAAAGCTTGGATATCAAGAGGAACAGAGCTTAAAGAGCATAACAAAAAAGGAAGAGCGCGAGGAAATAAGAAAAGTGAGTTCGCGCGAGGAAATAAGAAGACTGAGTTCGTGCGAATCAAATGGAACAAAGGAAGAGAGTAGTTCCACATTTACTCTAGCCTATAAATTGGGGACCCTATTAGGGGTGTTCATCCGATCCAATCCGCACTTTTTTGGTCAAACAACATCCAATCCGCACTAAGTGTGGATTTCATATTTTGGATCCAATCTGATCCGCATAACAGTTTAAATCCAATCCAATCCGTAATAGTGCGGATTGGATTGGTTATTTTGGATCGGTTATTTTTTTTAAAGATAAATTATTTAATATTTCATAGAAAAAAATTAAAAAAAAAAAGACTATTGTATTTTAATCTCCAATAATAATCAATTTCCATCTCCATTTATATATAAATCAAACCAATACATATGTGTCAATATATATGTTCTCATCTTTAGATTTACACTAAAATATATATGTATTCATTATTAAAATAAATAAGTTAGTATATATATTTAAATTTATGTGTACGTGTTTATGTGAATAAAGAATAATTTTTTTGGTATTTTTTATTATAAAACAAATAAAATACATCAACTCAATATATTACTAAAAAAGATTAAGAAATTATAAGTTTGTGTCTTTTTTTTTCAATAATATATTATTAAAAAATATATATAATTAAGTGCGGATTGGATTGGATCGGTTACTTTTTTAGGCTAAACAACATCCAATCCGCACAAGTGCGGATTTAAGATTTTTCAATCCAATCCAATCCGCGCAAGTGCGAATATCCGCATTTTGCGGATTGGATTGGATTGGATCGTGTGGATTGGATTGGATCGGATACTTAGTGAACACCCCTAGACCCTATCATTCAAAAATGATTGTAGGTTCTTGATCATACCACACCAGTCAAAATTCTGTAAGAATACATCTTCGACATACTCATTAGCTCGAGAGCAAGGGACACAAAGAAGAATTATTCGAAACCTTAGAGAAATTATGTAAACTAACATAGTTAAGTATAAGTTCTGGGATTAATCATGATGTATGAATTTCGAAAAATTACTCTTGCTACTTTGAAAAATACCACAAATACAGAGGGCAGCTCAAAAAACATTTCAATGGTGGGTACTGGTGTCCAGGCCCACCAATCATTATGAATACTCTAAGTTGGAATTGCCGTGGGCTTGGGAACCCACGGGCCCAACAATTCGTGGTGGACATTTGTTGTCAAAAGAAACCCAAATTTGTATTTTTATGTGAAACTCTTTGTTCAAAGGAAGTTGTGGACCGAATAAAAAATAGATTGGGCTTTGATTCTTGTTTTACTGTTGAGGCTATTGGGCGGTCTGGTGGGCTAGCCTTTTTCTGGAAAAACGCAGATGAAGCCCGACTGTTGGGATATTCTCAGAATCATATTGACTTTGAGATCACGATTTCTGGTACGACACCTTGGCGCCTCACCGGTTTCTATGGTGAACCAAACCGATCGTTACGCTCACGGACGTGGACTCTCCTTCGAACCCTCTTCTCTGAATCGCACCTTCCTTGGTGCTTAATTGGGGACTTCAACAACATTGGTAACCAAGCAGAAAAACGAGGAGGCCGTGCTTATCCTTCTGCGTTAATCACCGGTTTCCAATCAGTTCTCCACGACTGTTCCCTACATGACCTGGAGCTTCGCGGATATCCTTTTACATGGGAACGAGGCCGTGCGTCTGGCAACTTGGTAGAGATAAGGCTTGACAAAGCCTTAGTTTCTCAACGATGGCTCGATCTCTTCCATCAGGTAACCTTGACCAATCTCTCTGTTTCATCTTCGGATCACACTCCTATTTTTTTGGAATTTCATGACAGCCCCCACCGTGATAATGTTTTCCATTTTCGGTTTGAAAATTCCTGGTGCCGTGAACCCATGTGTGCTCAGATTGTGAAATCCTGTTGGGAAAATAATAGTCACCTTACTCTGCTTGAAAAGATTAATCTGTGTAGTTCTCAATTGGAAAAGTGGGGGAAAACTCTTACTGGAAATTTTAAAAGTCGCCTAGTCAAAAGCAAGAAAAAGATGGCTGCTCTGAAACTTTCAGGCATTGATAACTGTGATCAGGATTATGCAACTGAGAAAAATAATTACTTTGAGATCCTTGCTCAGCAGGAAATTTACTGGAAGCAGAGATCCAAGCAGTTTTGGTTAAATGCGGGAGACAAGAACAGCAAGTACTTTCATGCCACTGCAAGTTCACGAAAAAGGAACAACCAGATTTACCAGCTGCAAAAACCGAATGGAGAGTGGTCCGGTTGGGACAATGGTCTGAACGAGGTAATATCTGACTATTTTATTAATTTGTTCACATCCAATGGCACTCTTCAAAATACTGTTGCCAATGATATTCGGTGTAGCATTGATGAAGCTCAAAATAATATCTTATTACAACCTGTTACTCCTGATGAAGTTCGACATGCTCTCTTTCAAATGCATCCTGATAAGGCCCCTGGACCCGATGGCATGGGGCCAGGCTTTTATCAAAAACACTGGGATGTGGTCGGCCCGGATATAGTAAATATGGTCACTGATTTTTTTGCTTCTGGTGTCATTCCTACTGATCTGAATATCACAAATCTTGTACTGATCCCCAAGAAGAAAAATTTTGTCTCCATGAGTGATATGAGACCGATAGCTCTTTGTAATGTGTTATACAAAGTGCTCTCTAAGGTCATTGCCAACCGTATGAGAGGTATTATTGATCAGATTATCTCTGTGAATCAGAGTGCTTTTATCGCTGGTAGACTTATCTCTGATAATGTGATGATTGCTTTTGAGGTGATGCACTATTTGAAGCGAAAAACAAAAGGCAAGCAGGGGTTTATGGCACTTAAACTTGATATGAGCAAAGCATACGACCGGGTTGAGTGGAACTATCTTCATGCAGTTATGTCTCATATGGGATTTCATTCGAAGTGGATAGAGCTTGTTATGTCCTGTATTACCTCGGTCAGCTATAAGGTAATCCATGGTGGTCATGTTGTTGGTCCTATTACTCCATCTCGCGGTATTCGGCAAGGTGACCCACTTTCCACTTATCTATTCATCATGTGTGCTGAAGGACTTACGGCGCTTATTAATAAGTTTGAAGCAAGACGGGCTATTCAAGGATGTAAGGTGGCTCGCGGTGCCCCTTCTATCACTCACATGCTTTTTGCCGATGACAGTTATCTCTTTTGCCAAGCCACTACAGAAGCTGCTACGAGTGTAAACTCCCTCCTTCATATGTTCCAATTGGCTTCTGGGCAGCAAGTAAATTTTTCTAAGTCATCGATCTTCTTTAGCCCTAACACCACTGTGCAACATCGTTCTAGTATTTGTTCTGTGCTTGGGATGGTTGAAGCCTCAGAGGGCAGTCTGTATCTTGGCTTACCTAACATTATTGGTCGAAACAAGAACTCTATTCTCGGCTTCTTAAAGAATAAGGTCATGTCTCGTATTAATAGTTGGGATGGTAAATTTTTATCTCGAGCTGGCAAGGAAATTCTTCTCAAGACTGTGATCCAATCTTTGCCAACATATGCTATGAGTGTCTTCCTAATTCCTCTTGGCATTTGTGAGGATATTGAGAAACTTATGGCTAGTTTTTGGTGGAAGACAAGCTCAAGCAAGGGTCGTGGTATTATATGGATGTCCTGGGAAAGAATGGCGACTCCAAAACTAGAAGGCGGTATGGGATTCCGACATCTTCATGATTTTAATATTGCTATGCTTGCTAAGCAAGGCTGGAGACTCTTGTGCCAACCTGACTCTTTGGTGGGGCAAATTTTTAGAGCCAAATATTTTCCTACCACTGATTATCTCTCAGCCGAATTGGGAAATAATCCCAGCTTTGTCTGGCGTAGTATCTGGGCCGCTCAAAAGGTGGTCCGTCAAGGGGCTGTTCGTATCATTGGAGATGGAGAAACTACCAGAATTCTTTCAAATCCATGGCTTCCTGATCCGGACAATAGACTTGTTACTTCAACTCATCCAGCTCTCTTGAATAATAATGTGAGTTCTCTCCTCTCTGTGAGTACTCGTAGCTGGGATTCAAATATCATCGATGATCTGTTCAATAATCGGGATGCTAGCTTGATACTTGGTCTTCCTTTGTCTCCTAATGTTGACTCTGATTTTTGGTCATGGTCAGGAGACCATACTGGGCTTTTCTCTGTTAAAACTGCCTATCTCCTGCTGCAGAAAAATAAACCACGGCATCCAAGACCTGATAATTCTGGATTTTGGCGTAAACTGTGGCAATTGAAGATCCCGCCTAAAGTTAAGAATCTGTTATGTCGTGCTGTTACTGGTTGTCTTCCCACTTGTCTTCAATTGGTGACAAAACATGTAAGTATCTCTGCAATCTGCCCTGTTTGTACTGATCAAGCTGAGTCTACTGTCCATGCTCTTCTCACATGCCCCTTTGCTATGTCATGTTGGCGTACCCTTGGTATCACTTATGACCCGGTACATCCATTATCTTTTGGTGGCTGGTTTGAGAAAGCTCTTATGAACCTTGATGAGGAGATTGCTCCACAAGCTGCTATGTTGTGTTGGGCAATTTGGAAGGCCCGAAATCTTGTTGTATGGAAAAATAAAGTATCCTCAAGAACCGAAGTGATTGCATCAGCTCGAATAACTCTTGATCATTGGCGTAACGCTCAAGATAACACTTCCTTATCTTCTCTATTTTTGGATAATAGAGGAGATGGAGCTGAGCGCTGGACTACACCTGAAGCAAATAAAATCAAGATAAATGTTGATGCTGCACTCTTTCCACGGGATAACTCTTATGGTTTTGGGATAGTTGCTCGGGATAGCCTCGGTAAGCTTGTTGAGGCTAAATCATGCTACTTCAGAGGTACTTATGATGCGGAAGTTGTTGAAGCAATAGGAGTCAAAGAAGCTCTCAGCTGGATTAAAAGTAAGAATTGGTCTGATGTTGAGATTGAGACTGATAGTATGCTCACTGTGCAAGGCATTCGTAGTAACCAATCCTTAAATTCTATTTTTGGCTTGATTATTCATGACTGTCAAGTTTTATTTTCTTCTCTAAATAATGTTAAGCTTTGCTTTATTAGACGATCAGCAAACCGAGTTGCCCATGTTGTGGCTAGGCACTCTTGTTTTCTCTCTAGTCGTAGCATTTTTGAGTATAATGCTTGGGACGAGTTACACTCCCTTTTGTATTCTGAATGCTAATTATTCAATGATGTTACTATTTCATTTTCAAAAAAAAAAAAAAAAAATTCAGCATTAACACTATAATATACACAATCATACAAATGAAATTGAGATTATAAATATTTAATTATAAAAAATATGTAAGGTGCTGGGTGCACTTATATATTTGTTTCTGTAAATAATAAATTACACTGGCCAAACGGCACTACTAGTTTGCTTGCAAGATTAGTTAGTTAGTTACGTTTTTTTTTTTGGCAAAACAGAAGAAAAAAAGAGAAATAGATTGTATTTTATTTGAATAAAGATTGTATTTTTAAGTTTGAAAAGGAATAAAGATTGCATTAAGTTAAACCACTAAAAAGAAAAAGAAAAGGAAAATAGATTAGTTAGAGTAAGTTTTTGTATTAAAACATATATAGTTAGCTGAAGTCGAAGGTGCCAACCTGACGAGAGTCCACACCAGACCAAAACTCTTTATTGTTTTATGTAAAATTTCTAGGGCAATTGCAAGTGCAGATCGTTGATCATTGAGATTATTGATTGAATGGCTCGGGCCGGAGGAATAACCAATGCCGTAAATGTAGGGATAGCAGTTCAAGCCGATTGGGAGAATCGCGAGTTCATCTCTCATATTTCCCTCAACGTTCGCCGCCTCTTCGATTTCCTTGTTCAATTTGGTATATAATCTAATTTCCCCCTTTTTGTTTTCAATCTAAAGGTTTTTCTTTCTGTAATACAATTGCCCCAAATCAATATTATATAAATATATATATATTTATATATATATTTATGTTTATGTCTTTATGTGTTTTTTCTTTTGGGGGCTGTCAGAGGCTACGACTAAGAGCAAATTGGCTACATTGAATGAAAAGCTTGATACTTTGGAACGTAGACTCGAACTTCTTGAAGTCCAAGTGGGTACAGCCTCAGCTAACCCTTCTCTTTTTTCAAATTAATCCACTTTTCCTCTTGTTGTCTCATTTCTATTGATATTTGTAAACCCAGTTTGGAAGTATTGTTGTATTTTTTTTTCTTCTTTTTTGTTTGTTTGTTAAATCATTGGATTTGTAATGTCTTAGCTACTGTCTTGTCTGCATATATTTAATAATAAATAAGCTGGCGTTCGTTTCATGGTATTTGCTGATCCATTTTATGTTCTTTCATTTACGATTATTTCTTTTCACAAACTGCCCACTTTGACTTTTTTCCTTTCCATTGTTTTACAATAGTTACTGATCATGTCGTACCCAACTTTCACAAATCACAATTACATTCCTGCCTAATTATGAGCAAGTAAGAAAAAGGACCCATGATTTGCTTTATGAGATATGGGATTCGAAATCTCTTAAGAGTTTTCAGTGTTGGTTCGATTCCACTGGGGAGCATATCCAATAATCTGACCTCTAATAATGTGTTAGTGTGTTATGATTTTATTTCTCATGGGAACCTTAATGTAGCATGCTACAGTGTCTTGATTAGCGTAAATGAAGTAATTAAAAAAGACTGTTACATTCTGAAGTGAATTTTCATTGTTTTTTGGTTGATCGTGGAATTGGCTTCATAGTTCTAGAGCTAAACGCAATCTTCTTCGTTTAGATTAGTCACATTTTTCTCCGGATAATACACAATTCAGAGGCTTTAGCTTTAATTATAGACACTTCACACTTGTATTGGTTTTGGATTCTGGTATAATAGTGCAAAACCAAACCCCATTCATCATGATTCAGAATGTAAATTGCTCGAGTGAATAATGGAATAATATAAATAAGAAGAAAAATCAACAATGGAGAGAAGTTTTACAAAAAGATCCTCATTTCATTGTCAATTCAAGGCTCATTACAGCAGTTATTACAATTTTTATCATCTTGGCTCTGGAGGAGGCAAGGCTTGTAAAGTAGGTGAAGCTTCTGTTGGAGTGGATGGTGGTATTACAATTCTCTTGTCCAAGACTATGGAAGCCGAGCTCTCAATTGACCTCATATATTCTGATGCATTGTTTTCTATGATCAAAGCATCCTCAAGTTCACGAACGATGTCAGCCATGCAAGGTCGATAAGTAGAGTAGGGCTCAGTGCATAACAATGCCACCTCTACCACTCTCCACATAGCTTCCGCATGGTAACCTCCCTTTATGCTTGGATCCACAATTTCATCGACGTTTGATTCCCTTGCATGTTGTTTAGCCTGCAAACATAGGTGTTGTTTTCAGTCTTAGTATTTGTATTTATTATTCAGTCAAGTTGACTCAAATAACAAGTCTAGCTTTTTAAACACTGATGATTTCTTCTTGTTAACAGGTGAAATGGCAAGAACCTCACAAATGAAAGAACTTTACAATATGGTGAGTTTCAGAAATTTATGAAGTTGATTATTCATACCCATTCAACCAGACTCCACTCACTCCGCGGCCTGCGTATGTTGAGTGGCTCCCTACCACTTATGATTTCAAGTAGCACAACACCGAAGCTAAAGACATCGCTTTTGTCAGATAAATGATGGGTTGTATAGTACCTGAAAGCATTAGAGTATCAATTTGAGCAATTTTTGGCCATGTTGTCAAGTTTTCATGTATGACAACAAAAGGTTGCAGTTTTTTTCAAAGAACAAAGGTTGCAGTTTTTTTCTTTTTATAAAATAAGGCAGCAATATTTTTTATGAGAGGAAATGAAAAGGTTTCAGAAACTTTCTTCCTGGAGTTAGATTAACAAAAGGGAAGGAAAACTACATAGCGAAAAATGAGCTGAAGAAAAATCATACTCTGGGTCCAAATATCCGGCAGTTCCTCTAACTTCCAAGGAAACGACACTGTCACCTTCTTGAGGAGCATATTTTGAGAAACCAAAATCAGCAACTTTGGCGTTCATGCTTTGATCTAAAAGTATGTTACTTGATTTCACATCCCTATGTATAACGCAGCCGGCATATGTGTGAAGATAAGTTAATCCTGCAGATTCATATGAAAGAATTCTTCAAACCTCAATACCCCATTTCATCAGCCATTTTAATGGAAAATTGTTAAATGGGACAAGCCAATATCAAATATAGAAATCTTGCCTCGTGCAGCACCAAGAGCGATCGAAAGTCTTATTGGCCAGTCCAGCTTTTTTCTTCTTGCTGATGCTTCTCCTGTTAAGAAAGCAAGTCTTTTCTGTCAAAAACAGATGTCCATGCACAGAGGAAGAGATAAGAAAGGTGGGTGTGGAATGTACCATAGAGACGATCTTGGAGGGAGCCATTAGACATGAATGGATAAACAAGAATTTGTTGATCATTTTCACTACAATAGCCAAGTAGAGGCACCAGATTGTCATGGAATATAGTTGAAAGAAGATTTAGCTGTTGAAAGAATCAGAAGGAAATGTTTCAAAAATGGTTGAGTGACAATTGGTGATAACAATTAAATGCTTTACATAAAACTCATGGAAACTTGTCTCAGAAAGATGTGATACCTCATTCTCGAATTCTCGAGTTCCTTGAGTTGAAGTCGCTGATCGGACTTTAACTGCCACATTCTGCCCATCAGGAAGAGTGCCACGATAAACAGAACCAAAGCCACCTTCTCCAATGGAAGTTCTGTAATTTTGGGTGGCAGCTTCTATGTTGGCCAGACTAAATGTTTGTATGGATATTGACTTTGCCTTGGTCTCGTCTATGATAGGTAACGAGAATATCAGGCCTTTAGTTTCTGCAGGTTCAAGAATTTTTCACTAATCAATTTAAATATGCTAGAAACTGATCTGAACAAACACAAACATATAGATTTAGCAGCATTATCAAGCTTTAAATTGATTTAGTGCACTCACTCTTTGATGTTGGTCCTTTAAATCGTTTGCCATTGAATACTCCCTGAGGCATCAATTTTTTCTTGTAATAGCAAAAGAAGATGATACCAGCTGCAACAGTCAATAGAATAGTTCCACCTGCAACAGAGCCTATGATGATACTTCGGTTTGCTGCTGCTTCTTCTTCACTGGTAGAGATGCAAATTCCAGACCTGATATTTTAAATTTTGGATTATGTTATATATATGTATATATATATATATGTATGTATGTGATTATTTGATAAGTGCTTGTGACAATGTTTCATACCATGTGTCAAGTTTTGAGCTGTTGAAGCCAGATGTATCTCCTTGGACAATATTTTGGTTACAGCCAATATATCTAGAATCAAACAGGTTTTTAGTTGCTATACACTTGATTATTTTCATTTGCATACGCCATAAGTTGATATAAATTAATAGGGACTTCACTAACTTACAGCATTTCCAAATGTGGCAGCATTAAAAGAGATTTGGGAAATGGCCCACTAAGATCATTGCTCCGTAAATCTCTAATAGGAAAATGTAAATCAATCATGAGATGAGAAATGAAACAGTCAATACTTGTTTGAAACATGTAATTGCAAATCAATATAAAGAGCAATTTAAAGTAAAAGGTTTTTACAAAAGCTTGTTTGAATAATATTCCCCTGAGAGGAGATCTATCACTAGCTATTGAATTAATAGTTACATAACTTTTATTCAGAACTCTGTGCATATGGTGAATGTTCTTAAAGCTATTTGTTAAAGTGCAATAAAGTTGTAGAATTGAAAAGAGAAATTACACTAATGTCAACATGGAGGAAGAAGGAAAGACTGGAATTTCACCAGTGAAACCATTGTGGCTTAGATTCCTACACATCACACAAAAAATGTAGTACAACTTTGAGTTAGAGGGTAGAGATAGATTTAGTCAAATTACCACATCAATACTTAACACCACAAAATGAAATTACTTCTTTGTTACCGTACAGGGTGTTTAAGTTGGCCAACATAGTAATATTTGGAGGAATTGGTCCATTAAGATTCATTGACGAGAGGTTCCTGAAAAATGTAGCATAGATGAAGAAAAACAAAAACTTCAGAAGCAATAACCTAAATGAACCAAGTCTCTTAAATACCACAAAAAAAAATGATAAACATGACCACATTCAATATTGATACAAACTAAGAAAGACTTACAGTTTGGTTATGAGTGTGGAACCATTCATGGTTCCACAAGTCAGGCCTTCCCAGGGACTTGGACGACATGGGTCTCCAGTCCAACTATCCAAAACTTTGTTGTGCTGATTAGAAACCAACAACTCACGTTTGACATCCAAAATCACATTCACTAAAAGAAAGAGAGTTAAATTCAGTGAGTGAAAGTCAAATTGAGAGGTTTAGGAATGGAACAACTTATCAAAATTTGAGCTCACCATCATTTGGATTGGTTTCTTGTTCCCAATGGAACACCTGAAAGATCTCATAAGCATTACAAATGGGTCCTAAACTTGATCCAGAGGCCTTTACCAAGGTCACATTAAGAAACCCATTTGCGTTGACATCAAAACTAAGCTCCTTGTAGTTGGAGCCATTACCCAATATATCAAATCTAGTTTCCTTTTCCTCACTGTTTATGAATATATCAAACAGCCTTGTACCAGGCTGAACTGTCTGATTGAGTTCAAGAAAGTAGAGAATCACACGGTACATGGAATCGTCTGCGTCGAGGTCATTTTCGGTGAACTCCAATCGATTGGGATTAGCTAAGGTTGTTTGCAACACTTGTAAAGGTACTTCTACATTACCTTTGTAGTTCACAACTTTGGCATCAGCCACTTGGTTTGGCTTGCTTGTTGGGTCAGAACCTGGCTCTGATTTCCAAATTCTATCACTTGGATCAGTTGGGTATCTGAAATTAATCACAACTTGTTTAGTGCAGAGTTATGTTAAAGTAAACTTTATCAACTGACATTAATGGTTAATAGGTTTGAATAAAAATAGAAAAACATACCTTATGATGTCTCCTTCTTGACTCCCCAAGTCAACTCTCTTGACCACTTTTAGAACTTTAAATGATAACCCTTGTAAATATTCCAAACCTTTCAATTCCCTCAATTCAAGCTGAGAAATATAAGGGGATCCCACTTTTTTCACTAAGCAAAAGTCTATGTACCTCTTAGTAGCTCTAAAAACCCCCTCAACAACCTCCAACTCTTTTGGAAAATTTACTTGACTAATATTAGTAACACCAACTAATATGGAAAAGGATTGTTTTAAAACTGTATCACCATTGTATAAAAATGTACCCCTTATGAGATAATCTTGACCCTTTATTGTTTCAAGGCTATAACATCTTTTCCCTGAAAAGTCTATGTTGAATATTCGAGTTTCATCATAGCCAGTTGCCTTGGTTATTTTTTGGCAACCAGTCTTATCAGGGAACCAATTGTAATCTGATTCCCACCTTATGTTGGTTTGAGTATCAGTATAATTGTCTTTACAGCATGCTAGGCTGATAAACCCTGCATTGAAAGTAACACATTTATGGCTAAATTAAACTGTCTCTATTTTAGACAGCTGAAAAATGTAATTCTATACAAATATGCATTTATTAAAGTGACTTGTAAAAAGAGGATCTTGCTAATTCATGAGGCAATCCTTTATTTTCTTTTGTTTAATTATGAGTATTACTGAGTTTGTATAGGTACCAGTTTTGAACTGATGATATATGTAGAATCTGAAACACACAAATTCAATCAATCTGAAATTGATACAATTTTAACCTAATTCATCAACAATTATATCAATGTTTATGTATATATCTTGATCCTTGATAATCTAGTAAAAAAAATAAAAATTCTCTTTATAATCATGGCTTACCTTCTTGGGCAGAAGTTGATTGAGGTAGAAGGAAGAATAAGCAGATGAGAAAACAATGAAATACCAAGCTTGAAACCCAATTGTTGACCAACTTTTCCATCATCTTCTTAACTTCTCCATTTGGTCCTCATAACCAAGCTCAAAACCAAAGTCTTTTCATTCTCATTTTCTTCTCTATTTTTGCTAGGACAACTCTGCCTTAACCAAATTCTGATATTTTCCTAGAAAGACACATGAAATATTTTTATATATATAAGAATGAAAATAAAAGGCACCTTGTTTAACTCAAAAGAACATATTAGAACATGTCCCCCAAGATTAATCAGGATCTTGAAATCTTCAAGGACAAGAAAACATCAAAAGGGTATTATTATAGAAATTGTGGAAAAGAAAAAGATTTGATAAATTGGGTTTGACTTATATCATGGAGAGTACAGTAATACATGCAAGGAGGAAGGGAGACTACTTGAATTAGAATATTAATTAGTATGAAGTTATTTTAATTAATTTCAAAGATAAATTTTAAACAACTAATTAAACTATTACTTGCACTGTTGCACATATATATATATATATATATATAAAATCAATTTATAGGTAGTCTTTAAAAAAAATTAAAAAAGAAATTAATCAATACTCACGTAGTGTTTTTGGTTGTGGTGGTGGTTGTTTGATTAGTTATAATATTTTAAGCTAATAATATGGTATAAAATGAATAGGGTGAAGCAGGGTCTACTTTCGTCTCCTTCTTCGTCTCTTATTGATACAAATATGAATGAAACATCGATTATTATTTGATTTTTTTTTGAACTGATTATGATTATTATTTGAATTTGGTGTCATTATTCCTAACCAATTTATTAGTTTTAGGCTAGCCTCAATATTTCAATTAATCTTTCAAAACCTATATAATTAAAAGAAAAAGGTAAACGTTAATTATTTTTCTTGAGAGAAGCACAAAATTATTCACAACTGACTATATGTTGGATTGTATTATATTGTATTGTAGTAATATTATTTAATACAATATTATGTTTGATATTGACTTGTATGAATAGGTTGTGTAAAGTTATAATATATTTTTAATAAACTCGACCCCAACACTGACTCCGGGTTGGGTTTGGGTACGTGGTTTGGGTTTGGGGTCCGGGTTCGTGGTCCGGATCCAGTCCGGGCTCAAGTCAGGTCTAGGTCTAGGATCCGGGATTCGCGTCTTAGGTCCGAGGTCTCAGGTTACGAGTTTGAATTCTAGATTTCGGTCTAGGTCTGGGTTCGAGTCCCGGGTCCGATCCGGTCCGGTCCGGTCTGGGTCTAAGGTCCCAAACCCGTTTAGGTTCGGGGTCCAGGTTTGGGTCTGGGTCCAAGTCTAGGTTTCGGATCTGTCTTAGGTCTGGACCAGGTTTGGTCTGGTCGGGGTCCGTGTTTGGGTCTGGGTTTGGGTCTGATTCTAGGGTCCAAGACTCGTCTAGGTCCGAGGTCCGCGTCTGGGTCTTGGGTGCGGTCTGAGTCCGGTCTGGGTCTGGGTCCAGGACTTGTCTAGGTCTCGGGTCTGAGTCTGAGTCCTGGGTCCAATTCCTGGATTCAGTCTAGGTCAGTTTGGGGTCTGGGGTTCGAGTTCGTGTCTGGTCTGGGTCCTTGGATCCGGGTCGGAGATTGGAGTTGACTCTGGATCCTTTATAAATATTATAGTACAAGCTAATACGGACTATTTGTTATGTATCAAATAATACAATTTATATTGTATTAAAATTTTTGGTCATAATAATTAATATAATATATTATTTTATTTAGACATAATAATATTTATTATTTAAATACAATACGACTTTTTTACGGTTTATTAAAAGAACCCAAAGTGATCTAAATTAAAAATATAACAATCATATATTCATGTTGAACTAGTGTAAAATAAATTAATGTAAAGATGCTATTGATAATATTGTATAAATGTTAATTTAGTGTGATTAAATCTACATAAGTAAAAGATGCTATATAATAATTGTTAGATAGCCTGACAATAATAATGTGTGATAGCTTATACTGATTTATTGTATAGGTTGTTTTCACCGGTATAAAGTGTTGATTCAGTGAAATGATTTACTATTACCCAAATTGAATCATATAATACTATGGTTCTAGGTACTCTAACCACAAATCCACAGTGATGTTTTCCCCCTTCCACTCTGAAAGGGTCAAAATTAAGCTGCAACAAATGTGCATGTCTCTGATGTTCAACATTTATCTACTAACATGTTAAACACTGGGATACATAATCTATCACATTCTTTTTCATAACATGCCACCGATAATAAGTTTTCAAATCTTGATACATTTTGGTTGTACCTGGATGTAACGAGTAAGGAGAGGTATGGGCTTCATCTAAGATTTCCTTTCTAATCCCGCCACTAGTTGGAACACGAACCTGATCCATGTACTGAAGCATCCCACTATTTAAAATTGAAAAGTCTTTAGTCTGACCAGTTAGAGGTGGGCATCCGATCTAATCCAATATTTTTTTCCTCATCTGATCCAATCCAATTAGTAACTAATTGGATTTAGAAAATCATCATTCGATCCAATCCAATCCAATCTAATTACTACTTGGAATTGATCGATTTTTTAATTGGATATCTAATTACTTACCTAAATTTTAATATTAACTTAAAAATATGAAGAAAAATATATAAAAATTAATTATCACTTTTTATTAAGTTTAATATTTCATAAACATACTATTGTGACAAGTGTAATGTAGCCAAAAATTTTAAATAATTAAACAACAATATTTCTAATTAATAAAATAAAACAAAACAAAACATCATGAAAATAAATACATAAAACAACCAAGTATTACAAATTCAACACACAAAAAATCTAATAAAAATATAATAAATATGTATTATATTTTTCAATATTTTTTATTATATAAATAATTTTAATATATACAAATATAATTGGATTGGGTCAGTTTTTAATTATTTTGAGATTGACATCCAATAACCGATCCAATCCAATTAGAATCTAACTTTTAGCATCCAATCCAATCCAATTGTCATTGGATATCCAACTTTTTGTAATTGAATTGGATTGGATCAGTTCGGTTCAATTGGATTGGATTGGATGATGCCCACCCCTACGGCCAGCTAAGGTACACATCTCCAATCACACCATAACTTCTGGATTTTTTTCTCAAACTAATTTCCAGGTGCTCTTGCCCCGAGAATTTATTTGATTATTTTTCTTCATATTCCTTCAATATTTTTTATTTTTCTTCTATTTCAAACCTACAAAATAAAAGATACCAAAAAGGATGAAATTGCTCAAAACAAGAGTAAAACTTAATTAAAAATATACTAAGATTAACCTAAAATAGTACTAAAAAAACCTAACACTAAGACTTCTTCCTGAGACTTAAATAACTCAGGGTCTTTCATTTGTACATTTCTAACAGGTTTGAATGAAGCATCAGGTTACTAAGTCTACTAACCATAAACTCGATACTAGCCCTAGCCATCTCAATTGCTAACTGAGGGGAGATTAACTTAGTACTAAACACCTACTCGGGACTTATTCTACTAAAGGCATTTGCTACTATATTAACCTTCTCAGGATGATACAAAATCTCACAATAATAATCTTTCACTAACTCCAACCACTGTCTCTATCTCATGTTTAAATCTTTATGAGTAAAGAAATATTTAAGACTCTTGTGGCCAGTGTAACTTTTACATTTCTCTCCATAGAGATAGTGCCTCCATATTTTCAGTGCAAACACCACGACAACAAGTTCTAAATCATGAGTTTGATAACACTACTGCTCATACTCTTTTAACTGACGAGAAGCATAAGTAATTACCTTGTTAGCCTGCATCAGAACACACCCCATACCCCATACCCTGTTTGGAAGCATCACAATAAATCATAAATTTCTCTTAATCTAATGGAAAGGCTAACAATGCAACTATAATTAACCGCTACTTTAGTTCTTGAAAACTGGTTTCACACTTATCTTTCTACACAAATATCTAATTCTTCTGTGTAAATTCTATCAAAGGTGTGAAAATCTTGAAAAATCCTTACAAAACAACGGTAATACCCAACCAAACTAAGAAACCTTCTGAATTCTGTAGCAGTTTTAGGTCTTGGCCAATCTCTAACTAATTCAATATTTCCCCGATTTACCATTATACCATCTTTACTGACAATATGACCAAGAAAAGATACTTGTAATAACCAGAACTCACATTTTTTAGACTTGGTGTATAGCTTTTGTTCTCTTAATTAGGGTGTTCTTCAAAAATTAGTGTCTCAACTCTCGATATCTGTTTTTCGATTTAAGTTTTTATTAATTTTAGTTTTTGATTCTCATCATCTTACATATATGGGATGATGTTCTTGTATTGGTGTAGTGATTTTCAATACAAATTATATTGAAAGTGGTATATAAAATAATATAGACACTATTTAATAATAAGTTTCAGGTGATTGATTTATGAATCACATTTTTAAATGAAATCTCCATTCAATAGTAATTGAATTCAAAATTTAAATATTAATACTGTTAAAATATATGTCTTAATTACTCCATCATTTTAAACAGTCCACCAAAACTAGATTTTTTGGCAGTACTGTGATATTATATTCTACCCATTCCTTGTCCTTGGTTAGCTAGGCTAATGATCATTGGTGCCCTTTTTATTTTCTTAAATTTGTTTAGATGAGAATTTACAAAATTCAAGTAGTTTGATGATAATTAAGATTTCTTGTAAACACCAGAATATATATATATATATATATATTTATATAAATATATATAATGGCAATATATATATATATAATGGCAAACCTAAATTATAAATTAAGGGGTACACTAACACTACCCTTCAACAAAGTCACCCTACCTATACTTTTTATATATGTATATAATTAGGGGTGTTTATAAAATTGCCGATCAAATCCAATTTGCACGATTCAATCCAATCCGCACGATTCGATCCAATCCAATCCGCAAAGTGCGAATATCCGCACTTGTGCAGATTGGATTGGATTGGAAAATTCAAAATCCGTACTTGTGCGAATTGAATGTTAATTGACATGTAAAAGTAACCGATCCAATCTAATCCACACATTTTTATTAAAAAAATTAAAAAATTATATATATAAATAGTATTTTAATGTAAAGAAAATAATAATTTAAAAGTTACAATTATATTTCAAAAATAAATCAAATGTATATTCTATTCTTATATATAATTTTTTTTTTCAAATACAATTTAAAACAAAATTAAACATTTCGTTATACATATATTTTTTTCCTTCTTTTGAATTTGTTATTTGTTATTTTATTTATTTTAATGTGTTGTTGGAGACATAAAATAATTATAATTTTTTTTATTTTGTTGCTAGTTACATAAAAAAATATATTTTTTCATAAATATTAAAAAGTAACCAATTCAAAATAACCGATCTAATCCACACTTTTACGGATTGGATTTGAGCTATTGTGCGGATTGGATTGGATTGGATCCAAAAAATGAAATTCGCACTTAGTGCGGATCGGATACACTACGAGCAAAATAATGCGGATTGGATTGGATGAACACCCCTATGTATATTCATATATTCCTGTGTATCTGTATTTATATATATACTAGATTAATGTTACGTGCAATGCAAGTATAATTAGTTTTCTTTTTAATTAGATTTTATTAGGTGATGTTAAGTGCAATATATGTATGTTTAATTTTTTTAATTAAATAATATTTTTTTATTTTTAAAATGAGATTTGAGATTTTAAATTTTAAGATTTTTTTTACTATTGCAGCAACATTAGTGTATATATGTCTCCTATCAATAATTAATACTTCATATAATTATAATATATGAAATTTGACTTACCTTATAAATATAGTTTGACTTAAAATACTTTCGATTTTAATATTATATTTCAAGATCTTGTACCTTTAAAAATTATATGAAATATATTGATCGATAAAATCATAAAAATTATTAAGTTTCACTCTACTATTATATTGATCGAAAAGAAAAAAAAAATTATTAGGTTTCACTTTACATATTAATTGAAAAAAAATAAATAATATTTACAATTAAAGTTCTTATATAAAATTTGGAGAAATTTTTATATATATACATTATATGCATTAATATTACAAAAAAAACGTTATATAAAAACAATCCATCCATATACCGTGACACGTCATCACCCATACCGTTATTAACCCATTGTAAAAGTTGTGGACCAGCATCCACTTCTCTATACCATGATGAGGACACTTTCTGATCAGATCTTTAAACCTCTTACAAGCCTCATGGAGAGATTCATTATCTTGTTGGCAGAAGTTATTGATTTCTCCTCTCAGCTTTGCAGACTTGGCTGGAGGAAAGAACTTTGACAAGAATTTCGTTGCCAGATCATTCCAGGTGGCAATAGAGTTGGGTGGCAAGGAGTTTAGCCAACTCTTGGCTCGTTCTCTAAGAGAGAATGGGAACAGTCTCAGTCGAATATCATCATCACTAACTCCATTAACTTTAAAAGTTTCACAAAGTTCCATGAAGTTAGAGAGATGCAGGTTAGGATCTTCAGAAGGGAGGCCACCAAGGCGGGCGAAGGCGCACCATTTGAAGTATGGCAGGTTTGATCTCAAAGTTGTTCGCATCCACTGCCGGTGGCCTGATACATGACTGCACTCCCGTCAGAGTAGGGAGAATGTAATCTCTCAAGCTGCGGCCATTAGCTTGATCTTCCACGGCGCCACCATTATTACCATTATTACCTCTATTGTTCGCAGCATTAGCATTCACATTAGCAACCATGATTTCTGAAGTTTCAGCAGTTGCTGAAACTCCTTCTTGCCTCTTGTTCTTTCGATTTCTCCTACAAGTTTTCTCTATTTCAGGATCAACTGGTAATATGACAGCTTGTCCCTGACGGCGCATACACTTAGAATTCCTGAAATGGATCACGAAAATATTGTAAGAAAAAAGTTAGAAAAATCAGCAAGAGAAAAATATACCAAAGTAGAAGTTAGTATAATTTTGTGTAATATTAATCTTTAAACAATTCCCCGGCAACGGCGCCAAAAACTTGTTACGAATTTTATGGTTACTACGCAAGTATACGCAATCAAGTAGTATCTCACGCAAGTGAGGTCGAACCACAGGGAATTGGATTAAGTACTACTAAACTATACTTATGATTCTATTTGGTAAAAATAATATTTTTGCAAGTTAAAGAAAATAACTCAGAAAATTAAAAAGAATATACGACGATTAATCAAGATGAGAGATTAGGGAGGTGAATCCTGTTGATAAGTTACCAATGTTAATACCTAATTGCTATCCTTATCTTAATGTGAATGATAGATTATGAATTAACCTAACTCTTTTCAGATCTTTTAGGTTCTAAATCTTATGTTCTCTAATTAACTTCTTAATTAAATCAACATAAAATCAGCATTAAGCAATAATCTATTGGTCACTGAGGCTATGTAAATACTTTCGTTTCACATCAAAACCTAGACTATCCAATTTTAGCATTCTCAATTCTCACTTTTCAGATTTCGAATTGAGATCATTGAACATGTAAAAGGTGATCAAGCTCGCACATGGAATTAAACACAAATAAAGATAGTATTCACACATAAGATGAAGGAATGGCAATTATTTATTAACTAGGCATAAACTTAAACAACAATCATCATCCTCCCTTATTGGGAAATTTAGTTCATAATAACTCTAAAAACATCCATGATTAATTCAGAAACAAAAACAAACATAAAGAAGAATTTAAGGGTAAAAGAAAGAAACTAGAAGGTGATATCGCTCCGGGTCTTCAAGATAGCTTTCTCTCTACTTGCATCCACTATTTAGGTCTATTTCTGCTTAATTCTGACCTTCAGTGTCGTATTCCTTATATAGGGATGAGTAGTGTGCCTCCAACTGAGAGAAAAATCAAAATTAGGTCAAAACCACGACGTCCGTACCAAGTCGCGACTAGCCCTTAAGCTGGTCGCGACTACAGGCAAACCTCAAAAATCGAAGGTTCTGCCAAACCTCGAAGTCGCGACCAGAGTCGCGACCTGGAAAAAGGGTCGCGACCTGGCTCTCATGAAGTCGCGACTACTGTAGCTTCTGGAGCCGAATTTTCCAATTTTTTTCCAGTTTATCCCAGTTTTTCGCCATTTGACTGAATTTGAACTTTAACACTCCGGGAACCTGAAATAATGAAAATCAAGCGTAAAACTGCTCCAAAAGGCACCAATAGACGAGATAATGCTAACTTTAAAGACCCGAAACATAGGCTAATTATAACCTAACAATTTCAATATGTCAAAATAAACTAATAAGTTTATTAGGCATATATGAGTATAGGCATATATGCCAAATAAACTTATAAGCAAGGAATTTCATCATATTCAAATCTTTGACAAATGAATATATTGTTATTCAGGTTTACTATATAAGACATGTTACAGTAATGTACTTTGTATACAACCAGATTTGATGTCTCAACTTGAAAAAAAAAATAGGCTAATTAGTTTGTTATTTTATATTTACAAATTGTGTTTGAAACAAAAAAAAATGAATTGTTGTTCCAATATACACGAAAATTAGACTAATGTGTTTCTTGGCGTATATCATTATGTTTGATTATAGTTTACTCTGTATTGAAAAAAAATAAAAATTATTCCTCCAACAAACGATAACTAGTAGGTTTATTAACATATTGTAGGCTATATGAAATGAAATAATTTCTTGTTCCAATATACAAAAGAAAAATAAAATTTATTTTAATATGCAAAGATAAACTAATAGATTTATTAGCATAACTAATAGTATGTTTTCTATATGAATTACTTTGTATGATCTATGTTTCTTTTGTATATCAGTTTTGTAACCCAATATCATGAATATATTCAATATTTAGTTTGAAAATAAAAAGAAAATTATAAACACCATTAATAATTGTAAACATATCAGCTTTAAAAAAATGTTGATTGTGAACATCTAACTTGATATGAAAGCAACAAAAAGTATTGAAATTTATAAGAGGCAGCTTTGCAAAATATGTTTACAAAGGAGGTTTACAGAAAGAGGTTTACAGAAGGAGGTATTAAAAAAATTATGAAAAATTTGGAAAACCGTGATCATGTGCTCTGCACCTCCTGACGCACGTCCCATCCAACTGTCACTGACGTCATCCCTCTCTTCAGCCCACTTTGACATGACCTCCATCCCATTCAACTGACACTAACGTCAGCCCCCCTCATCCACTAAACGTGCTCAACAAGCCAAACATAAAGAAATAGAATAAAATGGAAAAACGGTAAAACTAACGGTATATTCAATAATTTAAAAAGTAACGTTATTATTAGAATTAAATGGAAAAAAACGTGTCCACATGTAATTTTCCCTAAAATTTATAATATTTTAAGTATTTTAAATTTAAATTAAAATTATTTTATATAAAATATTTATATAATTTTTATCCACCTAATTTTGTATTTTTCAATATATATAATAATATTATAAAATTAATAAAAAAATATTTTGTTAAGTAATAAGATATTATATTAAAATTAACCTAGGAAACCAAAAAAAACACCGTTAAATTAAAAATTTTGTTACATAGTAATATTTTGTATAGAATTAGAATAGATATTTAGCGCATTGTTATTAAGCACCAGTAGTATTTAGTATCTTCTAGATGTGTCGTCTTATAATTGGCTAATAATATTCTCTAAAAGTTATTAGTTAAATTGATATATAAATGGTGTTAGGTCTAACATTTCTCATATATTTATATATAGAGAAAGATTTGAAATTATTAATGGACAAACAAATATTATATATTAAAGTTTAATAGGTGTGGATATATATAATAAATATATATAAATGTGTGACATATATATATATTGACGATTCTAACTGAGAGCTTGGCATATTCCAAAGTGCAATCGGAGTAATCATTTTCTGATCTATCTCTCTCTCACAAAGGACCAATATCTTAATCATTTTTATTTATTTCTCCAAAAATATTCATTAATTTTTCATCAAATTGTTGTCATTCGGGTGATTTAATTAATTAATAAAATATGAATTAATGCATTAATTTACACTTTAATATCAAATGTGGAGACAAATTCTACCAACTAATTCTAAAAAGTACTAGAATATAATTAATATGTTATAATTTTTAGGGTAAAATTTGGACTGCAAAAGTTACTAATTAAATTTTTTATTTTGTTAAATAATAAAATGGACCATGTACTTTCTAAAATAGTACAAATAGAATCTTGAATTTATTTTTTGTTAAAATAAAATTTAATTATAATCCGATCTAAAAGTGTTATAACAAAAACTGTTTACATTTTTAATATCTGTTCGTATTAAGAATTGTCTTCAAGTTGGCTACATTAAAAAAAAGTTGTCAAAATAAATTAAGCTTAGGGTCATATTTTTACCATTTTGGATAATACATAGTCCATTTTGTCATTTAACAAAATACAGAGTCCAATCAGTAACTTTTGCAAAACACAAGGTCCAAAATAGTATTTACCCTAATTTATAAGTATTAATCTGCACATAAGTATTATTAAAAAAAAAATAAAACCAAATAGCTAGCACTATATTACAAATGATTCAATAACAGAATCTATAACAAACTCAATAGGACATAATTGACACGTGCTTAACAAACTTTAATAACCTCTAACTATATTAACCGTCTTCAACACCTCCCCTCAAACTCATAATTGAACGATCTTCAATTTTAAGTTTATGTCTGAACTCGGTAAATCTTTGACTCGATATGGCTTTAATTAGCCCATCTGCCAAATGATCATAGGCAGAGAGATGTTTGATCTGGACAGTTTTATTAAGCACCTTTTCTCTGATGAAATACAGGTCGAGCTCAATATGTTATGTTCTTTAGTGAAGCACAGAATTCTGGGTGAGCATGATGGTACTTAGATTATCGCACCATATAGTAGGAAGTTGAGAGAGTTGAATTCGAAGTTTAGAGAGCAGATACCGCAACTAAGTCAATTCAGCTGTAACACTAGCAGCACTTTTATACTCAGCTTCAGTGCTAGATCAAGATATGGTCTTGCTTTTTTGCTTTTCCAAGCAATCATATTTGAGCCAAGGAAAATATCAAACCATGTAGTTGATCTTCTATTATCTGGGTCTGAGGCCCAGTCTGCATCACACTAGGCTACAAGCTCAAGAGTATCTGGTTTTTTGCAGATGCAGCCCATACTCTATTGTACCACTTATGTAGCGAAGTATTCTTTTAACAGCTGAACAATGTGTAGACAAAGGTTTTTGCATAAATTGGCAAACCTTATTTACACTGAAGGAAAGTTCAGGCCTTGTGATGGTCAGATATTACAGGGCTCCAACAACTGACATATACAGTTGAACATCTTGTAATGGTTCTCTTTAGTCAACTGATAAACGAATACCACTTGTCATTGGAGTAGGTACAACCATACAAGCTTGGCATTACTCATTTGAGCCTTAACAAGCAGATTTTTAGCATATTTGGCATGTGACAAATGAATACATGTATTAGTTTATGTCACTTCAATACCAAGGAAGTATGTGAGAGGGCCTAGATCTTTCATAGCAATCTGACTATTAAGAGCTGTAATAATAGCTTCCACTACAGTTTGATCACTTCATGTGATTAATATATCATCAACATAGACTAATATAAGTGTAACAGAATTAGAAGTATGTAGAATAAACAGTGAGTGATTAGACTTGGATGAAGTGAAACCAAGGGACACATTCCTTATTGTTCATCTCCACAGAGCAGGGTTTTTTTCATTGGATAGTGGTGCTACATGGAGTTAGGAAAAATAGGATCTCATGTGGAAGAAGGACTAGAATGATAGAAGATCTAAAGAAGTGTCATAGCCGCTTCTATCAAGCCCACAAGCTTGAGTCATCAACCAAGACTCGTTGTTCACTTGCCAATTGCATCACCAACTAGTCAAGTATCAGAGAGTATTAAAGCTTATCAAACCATGCTCTAGGGGCTTGATTAAGGCCATAGAGAGCTTTGTTTAATTTGCATACTAGATCTATCTTGTCAGGGACCTCAAACCTTGGAGGTTGCATCATGTACACCTATTCTTGTAAGTCTCCAATGAGAAAGGCATTATTGACATCAAGTTGTCTAATAAGCCATCCTTTTGTCAAAGCAATTGTCAAAACTACCCTAATAATGACAGGTTTAACTACTGGACTAAAAGTCTTAGTAAAGTCAAATTCGTGTTCTTGATGAAACCCCTTAGCAACAAGCCTTGCCTTGTGTTCAAGGACTGATCCATCTGGATTTTCCTTGATCTTGTATACCCATTTATAACCAATTGCTTTCCTTCCTAGTAGTGATTTGACAAGAGTATAAGTTTTTTTTTCTGACAAAAGCTAAAACCTCATCATTCATACCTCTGTTCCAAACAATCTGACTGAGTGTTTCTTGAAGTGATGTTGGTTCCCTGGTAACTAATAGGGCTTTAGGCTTGTGTATACCAGGCTTGGATCTGGTTCTGATGTTGTGTGTGTTGTTCTGGTTTGGAGGTTTGTGATAGCCAGAAACAGCAGCCTTGTGAGTTGCAGAACCAGGAGCAATATCAGTGTTATCTATGACGGATATGCTGGCACTATTAACAATACTAGGATTGTCTGCAACTTGGACAGTGGTTTCACCAGAAGTCTCAAAAGTATTTGGAATGTGTGTGTCCAAATGCTAATCAATTTAAGGACCAGGGACCAGTTCTGTTATGTGAGGAAGAGCCTACTCCACATGTTCCTGTTGGTGAAGGAAGTGGAGTAGACGTTGTGGCATCTGATATTTCAGCATGCTGTCCAAAAGATTGTCCTACATCAAAAACAGATGGTTAACTTGGCAGCCAACTATTAGTAGCAGAAACCAAATAAGGTGTGACAGTATTTGTTAAAGCATTTTGATCAATCTCAAGTTGTCGACTTATCAGATCAGACATGGAATATGAACAATGATGATGAGAACAGGTGGGGACTATAGCAGAAACACTTGGAAACTTGTCTTGTTTTTATGTGGAAGATGTTTTTTGACAGAGTGTTTCATAGGGAAATGATAATTCCTCAAAGACAATATCCCTAGAGATATACAATTTCCCATTTGTATTTAGACACTTGTATCCTTTGTGGTTTAGGCTATAACCCAAGAAGATGCATGGTGTTGACCTATACTCAAGCTATTGTATGGTCTGATTTTGGGAAAGCACCTACACCTAAATGTTTTAAAGGCTGTATAATCAGGTTGAATTTTGAATAGAACCTCAACAGGGGATTTATTGCCTAGAACTGACGTGGAAGAAGTGTTAAACTTCTCCTTTTTGCCACTATTTCTTCCAGAATTGTTTGTTGTTGCGCTTGCTACTAGTGTTCTTACCACTGGAGGTTTGGGCAGAGTTGCTGGTATCTACCTGTGCGCCTGGCAAGTCATGGGGTTGTAGGATACTTTGTGTCTGACTATTGCTGACTTGCCTTGTCTGGGCTTGTCAAATAGCTTCTTTTAGTTTGATAAAGTCGTTAGCTCTATCGAGAAACTCTTTCATGTTGTTAGTTGAGATCCTCTAGATATCTTTTCAGAAGTAACTCAATGGAAGGATGCCCCCCAGTATGGCCGTATATCGACCTTCTTCTGTAAGGCCTTTGACCTTGGTGGCCTCGGCCATGAACCTCTGGATGTAATCCTTCAAAGGTTCTCCTTGTCATTGTTTGACTTTGACAAGCTCTTCTAGCTGTGATGGTATAAGCCTTGAGGAAAAGAGTTGAGTGTAGCATTCTCCTGAAAACTCATTTCAAGAATTGAATTTTCATGGGGCAAGCTTAAAGTACCATTATTGAGTTGTTTCGAAAAAAGTTGCTGACAATATGCGACACCGCACATCACCAGTAACCTTCTGGAGATCGAGCTGCATCTCAAAGTACTTGATGTGTGCCAGTGGATCTTCTCGCTCGGTATAATACATCTTCCATACCGGTATCTTAAACTTGGGCAAGGGCAAAGCATTTATGTATGTCGATAATGGTGATCCTTTTGACCAGTCTAGCTCAAGGTCTGAAGGTTTCGAACTAGCTAATTAAGCCCTTGATCATATCCCTTATTTGGTCAAACTGTGCTTGCACAAAAGAATTCGTTGTAAATTAATAGAAATTTCTTAATGATTAATTATCGATATTTTAAGTGATATGTAAAACACATACTTAATTGATGGATTAACTTTTCTTTAGAAATAGTTGTAAAATAGAAAGTAAAAAAAGTATTACTTCATTTAAATAAATTTTAAAATTGTCTTATATAATTGGTTTTATTTTAATTATCTTCTTTCTTTTGAAAGATTATTTTAATTATCTTTTAAAATACTTGAAATCGAAGCATCTTCTCCACATAATGATATATGAATATGAATGTTAAATTAAAAACATCGATTTCAAAATCTAATAGGCGATCATTGGTAATAAGCTGATGATTTCATGAAGAAAAAAAAATAATATCAAATAGCCAAACCCTAAAGTAAAAAGCTCATAAATTTGTCGACCTATATAAAATAAAATTTTCAAGTATATAATTCTCTCATTATATCTATTTCTCTTACGTTCTCTGGTTCTTAGACGCAAAACGAAGAACCAAGTAAAACAAAACCCTGTAAAGCACAGCCCAACCCAACATTATGACAACATTTTCCCACTTCTTATTAGATCCTAAATCACTATCAATCCCGAGACTCTTCAATATACTCTGTCCATTCACAGGTGTCCCATCACTCGGATTGATTCCAAACACGACGGTGTTCTGGTACTGATTCATCAGCAGACCTTCGTAAGGATAAGTCATGGTTGAGATCTTATTCATCCATTTCCAGTAAACAGGAATATCATGACTGTTCAAAAAATACCCACAAAACAAGAAAAACAGAGCTGTGAAAGCTATCACAGCCGCGTAACCCAATATGTAGTTGGGCACGATTGAGCTAACGAAGACGACAAAAGAATTGGTGGAGAGCAAAGCAACGTAGAGAACAATGTAGAAATAGAGAAAAGGGCCGTCGAGTTTAAGGGCGAACCAGACGATGAGAGCGTAGACGAGTGCTTGGAGAGCAAGAAAGGGAAGGTAGGTTATGAGGCCGGCTATGGTGTAGGAAGAGGCGCGGTAGGCGTTGTAAGAGGTTTCGCGAACGAAGACGAAGCGTTCTTGAATGAAGGCTGGGACGGCGTCGTTTGAGGAGAAGAAGAAGAGACATACTGTGAAGATGAAGAAACTGATTCTGTTTGTTATGCCTTGGAGTGTTTTTGGTGGGTCTTTGAACATTGTGGCCATCATGAAACCCATGACGGTTAGGACCACGAGTCGTGATAGGAAGAGTTCTGGTGTTCTGCGGATGTTGATGAAGTTGCGGCGGATTAAGGTCCATGTTTCTGGGAAAAATGAGTTTGAGAATTTGGGACCGTAGTTGATGATGGAGCTGTCTAGCACACCTGGTGTCATGTAATCGTTCTCGTTTACTGTGTAGTCACTGCTGTGTGGGGTTGGTGTGCCTGGTAGGATCTCGCTTGAGTAGGCGTAATATCCCGGTGATGAACTGAAAAAACACACAATTAATTAATTGTAACTTATTCCCTATCTCATATAATTATTGCTTGTATATGTTCATTGTGTGGAAATATCTAGATGTGTAAATGGTGCATGCATGAAATCTTTGTACATTTTAGATATGATGATAATCATCATCATCATTTGAAAATACATGTAAATATATATGATGAAAAATCAGTTACTGAAATTTCATAATTAGCACTACAATTTTGTTTTTGTTACTTTACTAGTCAAACTCTAGGAAATTAAGCTAGGAATTGGTTAAAATAAGTTACTGAAATATGCATTGATTGATAAGAGTATAACTAAGCACAAATGCCTAACAAAATAAAAGTTACCTATTTTATATATTATTGTTTGATTTTCAAATAGTATTCAAAAAAACGACATGACATTGTAATGCTAAAGTTTCTTTTAACGTTTCTCTAATGTCATATATTTTTAAGGGCATGATAAAGTTGTGTTATATAGTAAACTAGATTTCTCCTTAAAATAACAGATCTCAACTTCCATTTTCTTTCTTCTCCAAATATCCAAAAGAAAAAGAATCTTTAAAAATATTTCTTTAATTTATTTTCAATTTATTGTACTGCTTAATTATTACCTCATAGGGTTGCCTGCAGCTTTTTGATGAGCAGTATTCTTGGGCCGAGGTGGAGTAAACTTTAGTTTCTCCACCACACCACTATGGCTAGCAGCCCACGACCTTGACGTGGAATTATTATTATAAGGGCTCCTCACACTACGATCAAAATCCGAAGCATTATCTTTACTAGCATGCAAGTGAAGCCTTTTATTGCCTCCCCTCGCAACACCATCACGACTCCCTCGGCGAGGTAGTGCTGTTGGTGATGATGGCACTACTGTTGAAATAACCGAAACATCTATTTCCCTTAACTTGGCGGGTTTCACGCCCGTGCGCGCAAATTCAGCTACAGCCTCAACTCCCAATTCAGACTGATCATACTCTTGAATAACATCTATAAGATTCTCTAAGGAGCTCTCTCCATTAGGCACTTTTCGCCCCATTCTATTGAGGTAGCCAGTGACATCCTTGGGTGGGCCTTGAAACATGAGTTGCCCTCGAGCCAAAACTATAAGGTGGTCAAGAAGCTGCACGATTCGTGAGGAGGGTTGGTGAATGGTGAGGATCACGGTGCTGCCCGATCGTGCTATGTCGTGAACTTTTTCTATGACGCTGTGAGCACTGGTTGAGTCCAACCCCGAGGTTGGCTCGTCGAGGAAAAGCAGAGATGGACCGTGAATGATGTCAACACCTATAGAAACTCTTCGCCTCTCACCGCCCGACACTCCCCTACTTCCCTCGTCACCTATGAAGGTGTTGCGAGCTGACTAGAGGAAAATGCAGAAAAAAAAAAACAAAATTAGATTTAAGCCGGTACCATGTTACTAGCTAGTATATATCATTTTGATGTATATTGATTAATGCAGTTAATAGAATATTGTTGTCCAACACAATATTATATATTCTAAATATTGGATCAATCGAAATTTTATAGTATTGTACACTTCCATACATAACAAATGTTCTAGCATTTTAAGGTTTGATGTCAATTGATTAACAATTTTTTATATTATTTGTTAAAATTGAAGGTGTGATGTACCAATAGCAATATATTATTATTTATTAAATTTAAATATGTGACCTGATATTAAAATACAACAATAGCAATATATTATCTTGTGGTGTTCTCTTAGAGTATCTCTAGTGGTAATATTTTTTAAAAATGTTAAAAATTTACATATTATTTAAAAATATAATATTTTATTTTATCTCTCTTCCACATTATTTTTAACACTCTTACTTCTAAAAATACTCAAATGTATAACACTCTTTAAAATGTTATATTTATAATCTCACTCATTATTATTTAATATATATTCTAATTTTTAGCTACAATAACTTTTTAGCTTCAATTGTTTATTAAAAAAAATAAATAGCATCAATGCTACAACATAGCATCCATGCAAATCATTTTCTCTACAATGGTATAGCATCTCAATATTTTGTCACATAATATATCACCTTACCAAACATTCTCTAAAATTTTACCATTGGAAATACTCTTAGTATTTTTCTTATAAATATGAGCATCATTACGGGGCACCAAGATTAATAACATCTATCCTATACTATTTTATAATTAGTTAACGATTTTCTATAAGTTAAATTAAAATAAGTAGACTGAATATTAAATTTTACTAATGGTACCCTTCAGCATTTCAATATGTATAATGGTGGCAATTAAAAGAGAAATGATAATTAAAAGGTACTAGTGATGCTTAGCATTTTATATGTCAATATTTTTATTGGTCTAATTAATTATCGAGTCTCATATAGTTTAATGCAATAACTTTTAGGGAATATCACTAATCAATCTCAAGCTAACGTCTAAAAGGTACTTAGCACCAATAGTGCTTAATAACAATACTCAAATTAAAAATTAGATTAATGCTAAAGATTATTAGTGCACATCGGTACTACTATTAAAATTAATAATATTGTTATTTGGTATTTTCAGTTGTGTAATACCATAATGTGTGTGGCTTTATGTTTTTAATATTAAGTATTACTAGAATGTATTCATGTATGATTTAGAGTGCTCATATTTCTCTTTATAACAATACACTTTAAATGTGATTAAAAATAAGAAAAGTACTCTCACTCTTTATAAGTTAGAGATGATTATTATCAATTTATCACTTACTGTTAATCCAAGTTGTTCGATAAGTTTTTCCACTCTGTGTTTCTTGTCGGTACGAGAGATGGAGCCGAGTCGAAAATCAGCTGCGAACATCAAAGTCTCGAAGACTGTAAGCATTGGGAACAGCCTATCTTCTTGCATAATATAAGCCGAAGTCCTTTTGATCATGCTTGGGTTCATTACTACACCATCTAAACACACTCTGCCCATTAGACTCCCACTGGCGATTCTGCCTGCCAGACCATCCAAAAGGGTGGATTTTCCAGCACCACTCGGCCCCATCACCGCGGTGATGGACCCCTTAGGCGCATAACCACGTATCTCATGCAACAAGTCTACTTCCTGGCTCTCCCATTTGCCTTCTACCTTCTTTTTCTTCGTTACCGTGTATGTCAAGTCACTGAACTCTAACCCACCAGTGAAGTTCACAGCCTTATTTGCTATGTCAATCACCGCGTCACGGCGGTGATCGTTGTAATTTTTAGCCATGTAATAATAGATTAGTAGTAGTAGTAGTGTGAGGTTTGAGAGAGAGGTATCTAGCTTATTAGCCTAGCCTCTCAATTTTGAGGTAAGGGAATAAAGAGGCAATTAAAACAAGTAGTAATGGTCTAAAAATGTCTACAGCTGGTCATGAGACATTTTAAGGAGGTACTTTCAAAGTGGGTAAAGAAATGTTTTTATGGAATAGTCCAATTCAAATAGTTTTAATCGAAAAGGGGAAAGATGGATATGAAATTATTTTTAAATATATTTTTCTTGTTTTCTACATCGATCAATTGTTTTGGCTTTATTGGCGTTTGTTCTTTTGGCCAGGGATCTGAAATTTGAATCATTTCTACGGATAAAAATGTATAATTTAATAATAGATATTGATATGTTTGGTCAATGCAACGTTTCATTGTACAATAGACAGAGTTTCAGTAGTTGTCCAATATCGGAACACAACTAGTTTTGTTTAGGTTCCAAGTGTTAGACTTTTTATTTGGGCTTACATTAAGTTTTATTGGTTTTATTAAAACTTGGGTTGATTGGATAGTTCTTTGCTGTGTTAGCCCATGTTGTTGGTGATCAATTGTTAATGGGCTTAGCATCTGTGTGTAAAGTCTAGGTGAAGCAGAAGTGTGGGCTTTTCTAGTTGACTGAAGCCTTTGATGAGCAGGCCCAGCCCAACTAGGGTTTTGTAGCTAAGTCTCCTCCCTAACTCTATAAATACATATTGTCTCATCACAATTGTATACCTTTTGATAATCAGATAAATAAAACTGCTTCTGATTTAGAGATCTAGGGAGGAATACTTAGTTGATAGTATTGCACTATCAAATTGGAGTAACTGCTGTGGATCAAACAGAGATAATTGCTATGGATCAATCAGGTACACATACCTAATTATTATATATTACTATTGTGTTCTATGTTATATACAAATAGATTTTGGGTATATTATTAATTTTTTAACATGTGGTATCAGATTGCCAATTGTATATGATTTAGAACCTATAATTTGTATAACCATTAATATGTATATGTTAATTTTTTTTTTTCAATTACATATTAATTTCGTTATTATTTTATGTTGAATTTTTTGTTTTTCAATCTTAAAATTTTAGGGGTTTTATTCCTCATTAAATTCTCTTTCTTTTGATATATTATTTGCATAAAATTATTGAGTGATTTAGGAGAATTTTAAGATTAAACTTTTACGGTTTATATATTTTCTTTATGAAATTAATTTTGTGTTTTTTAATTCTATTGATTATAATCTGAAATTAATTGTGCATATCTCATCAATCATTGATTTAAAATGTTTCTAAAAGTTTAATTTCCGAATTGGATCAAATTTTCGGGTTACTTTGCTTCTTTAGTTTTTGGATTAGTTTTAATTTAGATCTACCTAAATTTATGTGTTGTTGCATGAAATTAATACCATAGATCTATTAGAAATTGTAAATCAATCAAAACCCCTCTTTTTCCCGTCTGTTTCATCACTTTTTTGGTCGGAATTTCATCCCGACCCGTACGGTTCTGAACCGGGTCGCACAAACCCGTTTACAGCATTAAGGAGACTGCTGGAGGTTGAAGACAACCTGCTGGGACGAAGCCCACTCGCGGCTGCCGGAGAGTGAGAGAGAGTGAGGTAGTTTCGTGACTCCGTTTTCGACGATTCTTTTTTCCAGCATTATTAGAATTTGATTTCTGATTTTTTGGTGATTTTAAATTAATTTTTTGACGCCGTTTAATAATTATTATTATTTTAATGATAATTATGCAGTTAAAAAATTATTAAAAATAATTTTTGATGATTTTTCAAAATCCATAAATCATAGAAAATTTTTTGGGTTTCTTCTCGTTCCATAAGATATAGTCACTCTCTTATTTGATTTATCTTGACTATGTAATCTCCACCAATATTCTTTCTTTCACATCTTTCCATTATTTGTTGTTCTAAAATTATAAAACTTGATTGTTTGATACAAAAATAATGTGTTATGGTGGACACTTTATTTTTTTTCATTATCAATATAATAAAAGCAATTAATATATCTCTTTTGAAAATTTGGTTGAAAATTATTAATTTTCAATGATTGTTTTATCACCAAATTTCACATGTTGAAGAAAATATTATATCTTTTGGTTGACTATATGTGTAATTACTTGCCCAAAGGTAGTATTTACATATATTAGTTCACATTCCATGAAGTGAGTTAATATTAAATGTATATATTTTAATTATTTGCCCAAAGGTAATAATTTAAATATATAAATTTATTATTATTTTTTGCTTGAATTAATACATATTTTTAAGAAATTTATTTACCCAAAGGTAATAAAATTCTTAAATGATATGTATTTTTTCTTTGTTGTTAACTTCATGAAGGTAGATCATGTGTGTGTTATATTCTCACCCCAAAGGGGAGTTTATAATGACCAGTTGACTCTACAATATTTTCTAATGCATCGCTCATATTGCTTATTCAAGTTTTACTTTTTTGGATTTTTCGGTCTCCTTTCTACGAACAACAATAACGGTTTCATCTGAATTCTGAATGCTTCCAACTTTAAGACATAGAAACGAGATGTGAAAATTAATTTAGGCATAATAGATTTGGACTTATGCCTTCGAGAAGAAAAAATCTGCTGATCTTATTCTAATATCAGAATTGTTGCCCAAAAATTCTTCATGCACATTAAAAAATTCAAATCATCTTAGTCTCATTGCTGTGAAACGTTTAATTCCTGAACATCTTTTGGTGGTTTGTCAAACACCACAAATGTTAATGAATATTTCAAAGCAAAGAAAAACTATTTCACACTAGTGAAATCGCTGCAATTGGACATCTTATGAATGCAATGACAACCATTCAGTATGATAAATCAAAGGAGTGCGAGGTTTTATTTTAAAAATTATTAATGTTCAGTACAAGTTGAAAGATTATAATATTCTTCTTCCCGACTTTTACACTATTCTTCAAGTTCTTCATGCACTTCCTGCCTCTTTCAGCCTTATCAAGACAACCTAAACACTTATAGTAAAATATAAAGTGTTAGTAACCTTATTTCTCAGTATAAAGTTAAGCAAAGCAAGCTAACAAAATGAGAAGAATGAGTCTTCTCACTTTGTTTCTCAACTCAAGCCCAACAAAGGATAAAGAAAATATGAAAAGAAGCAACCACAACCAGGGGCTAAGGGATCTCAGAAGATAAGTGAGAGGGAGTCAAAGCTTAAAGTGGCACTTATGTTAGAGTTGATGTTATCTATATTGGCACACTTATTCTTGAATTACAGTTTAGTGTTCAGATTGTTTTGAACAGTAATTTCTTGATTCCTACTTTTAAAGTAATTCAGTTTCGCTTCCGCTTATAGTTAAACAATGATTTTCTTTTCGTTTTGCCAATTATAGTGTTGACATTATGTTTGACTCCGAATAATTGGAAACTGTTTTTACTCTGATATTCTTTTCAAATTATCATTGACTTCCTTAGCTTCCTTTTTCAATATTGTGAATATTGTGGATAAGAAATCTTATATTAAGATAACATCCTTATTATTCTGGCACGATAAATCGGGTCATATTTCTAAAGAAAGAATTGATCGATTACTTCTAGCTAAAATTCTTTCTCCTGTTGATGTTTCTGGTTGTGATACTTGTCTTGATTGTCTTGGTAAAAAATTGACTAAAATAAGAAAGCGGATCGCTCACTATAGTCACTCTTTATAAGAGATTATCCACACTAACATCGGTAAACCTTATTCCAACACGTTGTGCGAACAAGTATTTTAGAACTTTTATCGATGTTTTTTCTTCTTATGGCCTCACCTACCTGATCAGAGACAATCCAACGCTTTTGATAAAGTCAAAATCTTTCGAAATGTTCTTGAGAAATCATTGGGAAGAGTCATAAAATTTGTTCATTTTGATCGCGGAGGAGAATATTCTGGTTGTTATATAGAATCTAAACAACACATGAGGCCTTTTGCTGAATATTTTCTAAAAAATTGTGTAGTTTCTGAATACAATATGTCAGGTTCACTGAGAAAAATGGCGTTGCTGAAAGGAGAAATCGCACTCTCATGGATATGATCAGAAACATGATAAGTAGAACAAATCTTTCAGAGTTTTTATGGGGTGAAGCACTCATGACTGCAACTTATATTTTAAATCGTGTTTCCAGTAAATCTGTTTCCAAAATCCTTTTGAGTTGTGGATTGAGAGAAAGCCTAGTCTAAATCATCTTCATGTATGGGGTTGTCCAGCTGAAGTACGGATATATGATCCTAATTTGAAAAAGTTAGATTCGAGAACAAATCGTTGTTATTTCATTGGTTATCCAATGCGCTCAAAAGGATATCGCTTTTACTGTCCTACTCGTGGTACGCGAATTGTTGAATCTCAGACTGCTAAATTTCTGGAATTTAATGTTGCTGAAAATATTACTTCACCATCTCTTGAAATGGGGGAGTCATCTAAAGGAAATTTTATTCCTATCTCTTTTTCAAGAGATGATAATAATAGCAGTCTTATTCTTACTCTAGTTGATAACACTCCCATTGCTGATGAATATATTGCTCCTAAAATCTAAGATGACAAGGGTCCTACTATTGATGAGGAACCTATTATTGAAGAAGGTTTTGTTGTTAATGAAGATCCTGTTATTGAAGAAATTCCAATTGTGGAATATGTCATTCAAAATGGTGGTTAACAAATAGAGGTTATTCCAGAAGTACCTCCTATATGGAGATCTCAAAGACAAAAAATGTCAATAAGGTGTGATGATAAATCTATTTACCTTGGAGAAGGTGAATGTGATCTTGGTCATTTTATGGAACCTCTTACTTATAGTGAAGCACCCAATTGTCCACATTCTTCAAAATGGATAGAAGCTATGGATGATGAGATTAAGTTCATGGACAAACATAATGTATATGTGGAAGTTAGTTCTATTACCTGATGGTTTCAAACCAATAGGTTGTAAGTGGATTTTAAAAACTAAAAGGGATAAAAAGGGGACAGATTGAAAGGTTTAAAGCGCGTTTAGTGGCTAAAGGCTTTACTCAAAGAGAAGGTATTGATTACACTGAAACTTTCTCACATGTTTCCACTAAAGATTCATTCAAAATTATTATGGCCTTAGTTGCGCATTTTGATTTAGAGTTGCATCAAATGGACGTTAAAACTGTTGTTCTGAATGGAGAATTGAGTGAGCAAGTCTATATGTCTCAACCTGAAGGCTTCGAGGAAAATAGAAATGACAATTTAGTTTGCAAATTAAAATGATCTATTTATTGTCTCAAACAAGCATCTCACCAGTGGTACTTGAAGTTTGATAAGGTTGTGACACTGTTGGGTTTCATCGAGAACAAGTTTGACTAGTGTATTTATATGAAGATCAGTGGGAGTCATCATATTTTTTCTTGTTCTTTATGTAGATAATATTTTACTTGCCAGCAGTGATTTGTCATTACTAAATGAGACCAAAAGTTTTCTGTCTACCAATTTTGATATGAAAGATCTTGGAGAGGCATCTTTAGTTTTGGAGATTGAGATTCATCATGATAAGAATTGAAAATTTCTTGGCTTACCTCAAGAAGCTTACATTAATCGTGTGCTCAAAAGGTTCAACATGGATTTGTGTAAAGCTGATTCGTTCTTATTTTGAAAGGGACAAATTTACTAAGCAACATTGTCCCAAGAACGACTTAAAAAGAGAAGCAATGAAGAATATCCCATATGCAAATGTAGTAGGGAGTTTGATGTATGCTTAGGTTTGCACTAGACCTGACATTGCTTTCATGGTCGATGTTCTTGGGAGATATTTATCTGATCCTGACCATGATCGTTGGGTTGCAGCCAAGAAAGTTTTGAGATATTTGCAAAGAACGAAGAGTTTTATGCTCGTGTATAAGCATGTTGACAATCTTCGAGTTGTTGGGTATTCAGATTCAGATTTTGGTGGTTGTGTAGATGATTTAAAGTCAACTTCTGGCTATATTTTCACTTTTGTTGGTGCTGCTATTTCTTGAAAAAGTGTTAAATAGACTTTAATCACATCATCTACTATATATGTTGAGTTTGTCGTATGTTATGAGGCATCTTTGCAAGCTTTATGGTTAAAGAATTTGATTTTAGAGATACGACTAGTTGATTCTATTTCCTCTCCTATACTAATCTATTGTGATAATAATATTGTTGTTTTCTTTTCAAAGAATAATGAGATTAGTAGTGCTTCTAAACATATGGAAATAAAGTATCTCACTATTAGAGACTTGGTCAAGAAAGGAGACATTGTGATAGAATATTGAAAGACCAAGTTGATGTTAGCAGATCCTCTAACCAAAGGATTAAGTGCCATATTGTTTGATTACATGTTGTTCATATGAGCATTTTATAATCTTTTGTTCCTTTGGGTTAGTGGGAATTTCTTATTTTATCTTTTGAGATTACATTTATATGTAATTTACTTGTTGATGTTATGAACTACTTTGTGGGCCAATACTTTTTGATTATTGGATGTTTATGCTTTCAGTTAGGTTTTGTTATATTCTCGAGAATGATTGAATTGAAAGCATGTAGTTCATATCTTGTTGTGATCATTGTATTTTAAGTATATTTGCTTAATGACAATGATATGTTGTTGGCTTAATTCTTTAAGCATATTTAGTGACACTAACTTATTTTAAGTGGTGTATGATGAATTTCACTGGCTTATTTATTAAGCATCACGGTATCAGTGAAATTGAGGACTGATAAGGATATTATGTTATTTTAAATTGATCACATGTTGAACATAATTCCTTACCACACTGCTAGACTTATTGGCCATGTCGATTTAATACTTTGGTATTTGTGATTATGAATGTCTTTTGTTGAGTTAAAAACATTATGATTGTCATAGTTCATTATCAAAAGTTAAATTGGACCGGTATGTTGAGATGCTATCAGAGAACTATCATTTTTTAAAGTGGCCACAAATGTTTTCTTGTTGTTCAACCCATGAGTCATTTTCAAATAAAATTATTTTGATATATAATATATATGTATTAAAATTAATGTAGCCCAAGTGGGAGAATGTTAGACTTTTTATTTGGGCTTACATTAAGTTTTATTGGTTTTATTAAAACTTGGGTTGATTGGATAGTTCTTTGCTGTGTTAGCCCATGTTGTTGGTGATCAATTGTTAATGGGCTTAGCATCTGTGTGTAAAGTCTAGATGAAGCAGAAGTGTGGGCTTTTCTAGTTGACTGAAGCCTTTGATGAGCAGGCCCAGCCCAACTAGGGTTTTGTAGCTAAGTCCCCTCCCTAACTCTATAAATACATATTGTCTCATCACAATTGTATACCTTTTGATAATCAGATAAATAAAACTACTTCTGATTTAGAGATCTAGGGAGGAAGACTTAGTTGATAGTATTGCACTATCAAATTGGAGTAACTGTTGTGGATCAAACAGAGATAATTGCTATGGATCAATCAGGGACACATACCTAATTATTATATATTACTATTGTGTTCTATGTTATATACAAATAGATCTTGGGTATATTACTATTGTCTCGTTTGCATTGAAAATAATTATGTTTTCTAGTTTTCTGCTATAAATGATCAGTATACTATGTCGTTGAAGATTTTTTTTTTTTCACATGCACCAACTATGATGTGAAATATATATATATATATTTTTTCTTCTTTTGCTGAATTGTGATATGAAATTTCTTATTAAAATATTCTCTTTTTCAAAAATGCATGACCTCGGTTTCTCCCACTCTCTCAATTCACATGAATAAAGAAATCGGAGTCATGCATAAAGAAATTAGAAAAAGAACAAGATAATAAGAAAAAAAAATGAACTGTAATCAATAAATTTGTATGATAGCAAAGCCCAAGTTGACAGCCCACAAACAATCAGCCCAATACAATTGGACCCAGAAGCCATTATACAGCAAGTCAAAGAATGGGAAGAAGCTTCGGCTCAGCACATCACAGAAGGCTCGAAAGAGAAGGTGAACAGTGAAATCGACCAAGCTGAAAAGGGGGAAACAAGCCGTAAGAGGAAGAGGATCAAGCCAAGCTGGTTGAGAGACTTTGTTCTGTTATGGGCGCGATGAAGGGAGAGAAAGTAAGCTGAGTAGGAGTAACCGAATTTTCTATTGAGGATTGTAATGAGATTATATAAATTTCTTGTATGACTCTATTTTGTTTTTTATGCTGTGAATGAAATTGCCTTGAGCAAGTTTGGAGATTAGCTCTGTCTCGAAGAGAGCAATTACTTAACATTTGGTGCTTTCATTGACCCTTTTTTTTTCTTTCCAGAATGAAGAACGAGGAGATTGCTGCATTGTTGCAGGCGTTGGACCTCAAGTGGGAACAACGATCGGAATCCCAGATGGAGACTATCAAGATGATGATCGATGAACGCTTCAACCAGAATTCTCAACCATCGCCGGTGAACCAAGTGGGTGAAGCAAGTGGGGGCAGAGACTCAGTTCGCGAACGGAGCCGACGTTCCGATGCTGAATCAGATTGCCGAGACATCAACTCAATTCTCAAAACCTTGCGAGTTAAGGTGCCTCGCTTTGACGGACAGAATGTGGACGATTGGATTTATAAGATCAATAAGTTTTTTGATCTTCACCGAGTGGATTATGGAATGCGATTAGCGGTTGTTCCGTTTCACTTAGGCGGACCTCCATCCAGCTGGTTTCAATGGATGGAAAAAGGTGGATCGATTTATGATTGGGATTCCTTCTTAAGGGAATTACAACTTCGCTTTGGTACATCCATTTACGACGATCCTTTGGGTTGAATTTCGAAACTCACACAGACGGGGAAGGTTTCGGAGTACAGACAAGAGTTCGAAATGTTGATGCCTCGTATCACAGGAGTGGCAGACTCCATGTTCTTGAACTTCTTCATTTGGGGACTGAAGTTAGAAATCCGACGAGAGTTATTGATGGCACCTCCTGCGAATTTAGCCGATGCTATGGCCAAAGCTCAATTATTCGAGGATCGCAATGAAGATCTGTTCGCTCGACAACGAGACCATAATAGAACCGGGTGGATCTCGAAACCAAGTTACCAACAACCTAATTCACATTCAACTTTTTCGACCACATACAAGCCGAGTACGGGTCCTCCATCACCTCCAATCCAACCATTGGGTAAACCACCCAATACAATCTCTCTGCCAATTAAGAAATTATCACCCAGTGAAATGAAGGAACGTCGGGAGAAAGACTTATGCTATACATGTGAAGAGAAGTTTCATTATGGTCATAAATGCAAGAACAAAATGTTGATTATGTGCGTTCAAGATGAGGAAGATGCATCCATGGGGGCTGACGAGGAGGAACATGAAATTGACAGTCCAGAAGAAGAAGTAAGTCTCAATTCGCTCTCTAATTCATTGAACCCGAGAATTTTCCGCATTACAGCGAAACATGGCAATGAATTACTCGAAGTATTGGTCGACACCGGTAGCAATAATAATTTTATTCAAGAATCATTGGCTACACAACTCAATTTACCGTGGGAAGAGACGAAACGTTTCAAAGTATACATGGGTAATGGAAATTTTATGTTGTGTTACAAGCTCTGTAAGGAGGTTGAGCTATGGTTACAATGGCACTGCTTCATAGTAAATCTATATGTTCTTCCGATCTGTGGCTTGGACGTCGTTTTGGGTATGCAATGGCTTCAAACTTTGCGACCGTGCATTCACGATCACAAGGCACTCACCATGGAATTTACTTGGCAGGGAAACATTATTAAGCTATCGGGTTCCACTCAAATTTCTGGGAACCATCTTACTTACACACAGCTCACTACCTTACTGCGCGAAGGAGAAGTTCGGGGTTTATTTCGACTCGAAACAACTGAGGACACTAAGGAGAATGACATTACTAATCTGGCAGCTCTTGAATCCCATTTTCCGCCACAGGGACGGGGTTTATTGTCTCAGTTTGCAGCAGTTTTTGCTACACCGAATCAGTTGCCCCCTTTTCGTTCGGTGGATCACCGCATTTTTCTACAGCCAAGCTCGGCACCTGTAAACGTGCGACCTTACCGGTACCCCTATTTTCAAAAGGACGTTATTGAAAAACTGGTGCAAGAGATGCAGGATGTTGGATTTATTCGACCAAGTACTAGCCCCTATTCTTCACCTGTGCTATTAGTTAAAAAGAAAGACGGGTCATGGCGATTCTGCGTGGATTACAGAGCGTTGAACGGTCTCACCATTAAAGACCGCTTCCCCATTCCCACAATAGACGAACTACTCGACGAACTGGGTGGTGCTACCGTCTTCTCCAAGTTAGATCTGAGAGCTGGCTATCATCAAATACGAATGGATCGCAGGGACATTCACAAGACATCTTTCAGGACGCACCAAGGCCATTACGAATTTGTTGTGATGCCTTTTGGGCTAACAAATGCCCCTTCGACGTTCCAAGCAGCTATGAATCAGGTTTTCAGACCCTACCTTCGACATTTTGTTATCGTTTTTTTTTTACGATATTCTTGTGTACAGCAACAATGAGACCGACCACGCTCAACATCTGGCCATAGTCCTTCGAGTGCTCCAGGATACTAAATTTTTTGCTAAGGCCAGTAAATGCAATTTCTTCCAGAAAAGAGTTGAATATTTAGGCCACTTGGTATCTTCAAATGGTGTGCAGGCTGATCCATCAAAGATTACAGCCATGAACGAATGGCCTGTGCCTACTTCTTTGAAACAACTACGTGGATTCTTGGGTCTTACAGGATATTACCGCCGCTTTGTATCTCATTATGCAACAATAGCATCCCCTCTGACTGACTTACTGAAGCGAGACAATTTTAAATGGACTGCCGAAGCTGCTACTGCCTTTGCCCATCTCAAGAAAGCGATGACCGAGACACCCGTACTCAAGTTGCCTGATTTTTCTAAAGAATTTATAGTTGAAACAGATGCATCTAACGTCGGCATAGGAGCTATTTTAATGCAGGATGGCCACCCATTGGCTTATTTTAGCAAGAAATTGGGACCTCGTTTCATGGGTTCGTCGGCTTATCTAAGGGAGATGCGTGCGATAGTTGAAGCAGTCAACAAATGGCGACAGTATTTGTTAGGCCACCATTTCATTATCAGGACAGACCACAGAAGTTTACGGGAGCTCTTAACACAAGTCATTTAAACACCGGAACAACAACAGTTCATTCATAAGCTGCTGGGTTTTCATTTTACTATTGAATACAAAGCGGGTACATTAAATTTTGCTGTTGATGCCCTCTCCCGAAAGTTTGAGACACCTTCTTCATCATTATTGATCGGTTAAAGTGCTGGTTGTTATGATTTTCTAGAGGAATTACAGCAGGAGAATATTACTTGCCCAGATTTGAGGCTTCTTCACACTCAATTGCAGCAGGGACAGCTTGATGCTACTTTGTATTCTCAGAGAGATGGCCTCATGTACTACCGCCAAAAACTTTTTATTAGTGCTTATTCTAATCTGAAACAAAAACTGCTTCATGAGTTCCATGATACACCAATGCGAGGCCATGCGGGCATAGAGTGCACCTACTTGCGCTTAGGAGCAAATTTTTTTGGCATGGGATGCGATCTGATGTTAAGCAATTTGTGGCCACTTGCACTATTTGTCAAACGGTGAAACATTCAACTTCGGCACCATATGGTCTTCTTCAACCGCTAGACATTCCAGAGAGAGTTTAGGAGGACTTAGCTATGGATTTCATTGTAGGCCTTCCTAACTCTAATGGCGTCACAAACATTTTGGTCGTGATTGATTGCTTCACAAAATATGCACACTTTGGTGCCTTGCCCCGTCAATACTCAGCCACAAAAGTGGCAGAATTATTCAGCAATATGGTCATTAAGCTCCATGGATTACCGAGAACTATAGTGAGTGACAGAGATCCGGTGTTTACTAGTGCATTTTGGAAGAAGCTATTTGAGCTTATGGGCACTAAGTTGAAAATGAGCTCAGCTTATCATCCCCAAACGGATGGTCAAACGGAAGTTACGAACCGCTATTTGGAGCAATATCTTCGAGCTTTAATTGCCGAGAATCCCAAACAATGGAGCAAGTTTTTGTGTTGGGCAGAGTATCATTATAACACGAGCCACCATTCCGCTATTGCAATGACTCCCTTTCAGACGGTATATGGCCGAACACCTCCATCCATTCCGACGTATATTCAAGGGTCCACAACTGTTCAAGCGGTAGAGGAAGACTTGTTGACAAGGGACGACATCTTACAGCATCTCAAAGACAATTTGCTCAAGGCTCAAAACAGAATGTGCCAACAGGCTAACAAGAAGCGCAAAGACATCTCCTTCCAAATTGGCGATTTGGTCTTGGTTAAACTCCAACCTTACCGGCAATCCACAGTAGCACCGCAACAACTTCAAGCTTAGTCGTCGATATTTTGGCCCGTTTGAAGTTATCGGACATGCCGGCCCCGTTGCATATACGCTAAAACTTCCCCAAGGCAGCCGCATCCACCCCACTTTTCACGTATCACTGCTCAAACCATTTCGGGGATCACAACAGTTACCGTGCTATCCGTTGCCTGAGTTCAGCTTGGCTAAAAAACCAATCCTCACGCCGTTGGCTATTCTCGCTACCAGAATTAATCACACAGCTACTGGTATGACTCGTCAAGTGCTCGTTCAATGGACTCTCAGTTCGCCTGAAGATGCAACATGGGAAGACTTTGATGCTTTCATACGGATGTACAATTTAGTCGACCTTGAGGACAAGGTCGTTCTCGGAGAGGGAAGCAGTGATAGCAAAGCCCAAGTTGACAGCCCACAAACAATCAACCCAATACAATTGGACCCAGAAGCCATTATACAGCAAGTCAAAGAATGGGAAGAAGCTTCGGCTCAGCGCATCACAGAAGGCTCGAAAGAGAAGGTGAACAGTGAAATCGACCAAGCTGAAAAGGGGGAAACAAGCCGCAAGAGGAAGAGGATCAAGCCAAGCTGGTTGAGAGACTTTGTTCTGTTATGGGCGCGATGAAGAGAGAGAAAGTAAGCTGAGTAGGAGTAACCGAATTTGCTATTGAAGATTGTAATGAGATTATATAAATTTCTTGTATGACTCTATTTTGTTTTTTATGCTGTGAATGAAATTGCCTTGAGCAAGTTTGGAGATTAGCTCTGTCTCGAAGAGAGCAATTACTTAACATTGTATCCATTAATCAATGCAGGTGTCACCAGCTCTGAGTGCTAGGCTGTAGCATAATATCTACAATTTGGATAGTAAAAAGTTTCACTTTTACACTTATGAAAAAAAAAATTAAGCCTTACAAATAATTCCTTAATATATATTACAAAATTACATGTTGAGAATCATGGGGTTCCATCTCAAAACCAATTGGCAATGAGTGGAGTAGCCCATTTTCTTATATATGCCTCAATACTTTTACATTTAATGGTGGCTATTTTTGCTCACCAACCTTGAATCACCTTATCACAGGCCATGCCATTTGCTCGCTTATTTTTGTTCGGATCTCAGGCGTCTTTGCACCATCTGGATCTCGTGCGGCTGGCTAACCATCTGGATAGGTGTGGATCGAAAGCCCGCTAGGGATATGGCTCTGATACCATGTTGAGAATCATGTGGTTCCATCTCAAAACCAATTGCCAATGAGTGGAGTAGCCCATGTTCTTATATATAGCTCAATACTTTTACATTTAATCCATGTGGGACAATGTTTTCCAATATTACATAAGACATAATTAAAAATTACACCACTCAAATTTTCAATTTTTTTACTTTTATACTCTGGGGCGGAATTTTTTTCAAAAATATTGTGTAAGTTTTATACTGTGTACTGTGTTAAGTTTTCATTGTTGTTCTGCGGTTGTTTTCTAGTTGTTCCATTGTTGGTTTTAATTGTTTTGTTTTGTGTTCCACTGTTGTTTTATAAAAATATAGTATTTTTGAAAAGATTTTCGTGTAACAGTATTTTTGTAAAAATTAACTTAAATTCTAATATTTTTATAAGTTTTCCTTAAAATAATAGAGTAACTCCTATAATATATAGAAAGTACGTAATTGTAATAAAATAAAATTACTCGTCAATATATATATACAACAATAATATTTTCACAGTTATATAATTACCAAATAGTTAAAATTTATAACCCGAAAAATACTAATTAAGATAATACTAAGATAATATTCCGCATCCTTAACTGGTCATGTCTATATAAATCATACAAACTATCTGTTAATAATTAGATACATATCTAATCTTTAAAAAAGAGTTAATTAATAATTAAGGTAGGACTAAGCTAATCTTATGGTTCTCCATCAACGACTTTCCCACATCCATAGGTATCCAACTGAGTTCCTGAAAAGGAAATATAGAGGGTGAGCTTATAAAGTCCAATAGGAAAACAACTAATATCAAATGACTATTTATTTAATAAAAATTCATGCATGGTTAGTGTTATCCGCATTTTTGGTACAATACACATGGCCTCCAAACCCACCTAGATAGGACCTTCCGAGTGTTATTTTGGTTATGAGCTCATGATACCTTTTGCCCTTGATATGTCGAGCTCCGGTATCATGAGCTTGGAGGGAAAGGGAGGTGCGTTCTCGGGAGACCCTTCCGGTTTCCTTATTTGTTTTCTCCTATAAATAACGAAACTCCAGCTGTCAGATTGGTCGGGAAGATCATATCGCAATTAAAGGAGAAACTTTCCATAACAAGCGTAGGACAGTTATTTCAGAATATTCTCCCATTAAAATCATGTACAATTTTGACCTGATTAACTCAAGCCTGATTTTCCTAGTTAGCAGATTGTATTCTTCATGGGCTGGACTTCATGAGTAAGCCCAAAGACATTGTTCAGTTGTAAACTCCCCAGTAGAGAGAAAATGGGAAACCCTAATGTAATTCTTCAACTACTATAAATACCCAACTAATCTCATAGATTAAGGGTTGAATTCTCTCGTGTTCTTTTGCTCAGGCAAACATAATAAGATACACCTTGTATCCCTTCGAGAATATTTACAAGTAAACACTTCACTGAATAAAACAGACTCGTGGACTAAGGCTAGTTAACGCCCCAGTCACGTAAAAACTGTTTGTCTCTTATTATATTATTTCTTTTAATTATTGTTTCTTCAATTCTTATTATTTTATTCTGTTTCCAAAAATCACGGGAAACAGATAGCTTTTATAATAAAATATTTCATCACCATTATCAAAATGTGTAAACAAAGTAGAGAGACTACAAATAATCACAATATCAAGCGTCAAATGCATATCACACCGTCCACTAGACTCCTAGCTCTCAATACCAATCATAGAAAACGACATCCAAAAACTGGGTAGTCGCACCTGATAACCACCATAATACAGGGGCTCAAATTTAATGCACTCCCTGTACAGATTTTAGGTATTTCACCTACAGGTGAGTGCACACCTGATCTACCTATGATGACACATAGATTAGGTCGTGAAATAACAATATGCACAAATCATGCTCAACATGGCTATCATACGTATAACCAAAAGCAAGAAAATAATAAGAATAACAAAAGAACATATTCCCTTTTATTTCTAGAAAATCCAGCAGCATAACGGTTGTATTTTGAATAAACCTAAAAATTATAACCTGCATAAATATTTGTACAAAAATATATTTGGCACTCAGTGCCCCAGAACAGTCCAGATTAATATGCTGATTAAGTTTTCAATTCTTTAAACAATTTGCAAATCATAAAAATTGGAATATATCTAATATTATTCAACACATATAAAATCAAGTCCAATAATCAAGTTGAGTCCCTACCTCTCACAAGTCGTTGAGCTTTGTCCAAAAAATTATCCTAAGCTCTCAAGTCTAAAGCTCCAATTGTTTAGTCCAATCTTAGATATCACTCTCACATGTACCATCAAATGACTAAATAATTATCATCATTGTATTTTACATTCAAAACTGAGTCCAACGACATATAATATGACTATATTTAAATTTTGGAGTTCTAAAACCTCACCTAAGCAGTGCACATTAACTATCGATGGTGGTAGAAATCGGTGTACCGTAAATATCGCCGAAAATAAGGGTAGTATATATCAAAACGACCCCTTGACGAGTAGATCACAGATGTACTACCCGTTAGCCTAAACAAACATCGGAATTGCCGAAAAATGCTTTCAAAGGGTCGGAGATACCCAAATCTCATCAGGAAAAGTAAAGAGTTAAGCAAAATGACTTAGTGAGGGATGTTCCTCTCGCGACGGTGATTTCAACGGTACCAACCATTTTTCAAATGGTGGCCGGAGTTGATCGTAATGTCGCCTAAAAGTTTTGACGATGAAACTTCGAAGGTTTCGTATGGTTGCATCCTTGCTCTGATTGCCACTAAACTTGAGGTGTAAGATCACCATTGATCGGTGGTCGTGTAGCTACGGCACGTGTGATCGTAAGGTGACCAGATGTGGGTCGTCGGTGCTCCACAGGTGGTGGTTATGGGGTTTGTCTTTTGTGTTTTGAAGAGAGAGAAAGAAAGAGAGAAGATAGAGAGAGAGAGGTCTTGTGGGTTGTCGTGGTATGTCGCAGTGGTTTGTGGGGGTTAGCTGTCATAGCTTGTCGTCGCGAACTGAGCTTCGTGCGAGTTGCGTGGCGTTCAGAACGGTGGTGCGTCTCCTGGGCGACAGTATAAGCCTGCGAGAGGAGAGAGAGGGTGGTCAGATTTTTGGGATGGGTCGGGGATAGTGAACCGTTGAGAGAGAGAGAGAGAGAGAGAGAGAGAGAGAGAGAGAGAGAGAGAGAGAGAGAGAGAGAGAGAGAGAGAGAGAGAGAGAGAGAGAGAGAGAGAGAGAGAGAGAAAAAAGATGTTTTGAATTGTAAAAGTATTATTAGGTTTAAGGGTTTTAGAAAAATAGTTAGTATATTTGTTTTAATGTGGTATATTAAAGATTTTGTTAAGTATTTAAGTATACTTTATCAAATTTTCTTTTTATAATAAGTGGTTGTCTAATTTTATTTGTCTCAATTAATTAAAAAAAAATTAATTGAATGAAATTCTTTTATTTTTTAACACTTTCTATGTAAATTTAATGAATTATAACATACTAACACGTAATTAAATAAAAATATTCTTTATAATTAAACAAAACTATTTTAACATAATTAGAAAATGATTAGAGTATAAATTTTTTTTTCAAAAAGAAAAAAAAATGATACCTTAGGTATTATGCTAAAACATATGTTTTGAGAACTTCACCAATAATATGTGTTATACCTAGTTTTTGCCAACAAAATAAAAGAGAAATGCTAAAGGTACTCATGGTGTCTAGTACCTTGTGATGTGTAATATTGTTATTGGTTAGGGGTGTTTATAAAATAGTTAATCTAATCCAATTCGTACGATCCAATCCAATCTAATCCACAAAGTAAGAATATCTGTACTTGTGCAGATTTAATTAGATTGGAAAATTCAAAATTTGCACTTGTGCGGATTGGATGTTGATTGACATGTAAAAGTAACTGATCCAATCCAATCCACACATATTTATAAAAAATTTTAAAAATTATATGTACAATTAAAATTTTAATGTAAAGAAAATAGTAATTTAAAAATTTAATACATATAATACACATATATTTCAAAACTTAATAGCTTAAATGTATATTATATTCTTATATATAATTTTTTTTCTACATATAATTTAAAATAAAATTAAACATTTTTATACATACATTTTTTTCTTTAAATTTGTTATTATTTATTTTAATTTGTTGTTAGAGACATAAAATAACAATATAATTATGTGAAAAAAATATATATTTTCATAAATATTAAATAATTTAATATTAAAAAAGTAACCAATCCAAAATAACCGATCTAATCTGCACTTTTACGGATTGGATTGGATCTAAAATATGAAATCCGCACTTAGTGCGGATCGGATACACTATGAGCAAAATAGTACGGATTTGATTGGATGAATACCCAATGGTGCAACTCAATATCGTGTCCCACTTACTTTACTTTAATAAATATTATAGAAAATTGCTAACCAATTATACGGCGACACTTCATCGTGGTGCTAAGCACCATGGGTGCCTCATAGCAATGCTAAAAATAAAATGATTACTCTTGCATAAGGGCTCACATACCAAGAGTGCCTTGAAGATACTAAAGTCAACCCAACTTTGAACCAGACTTACAAAGGCCAAATGAGTTAAGACATCCTACTTAAGGGCCTCATGGCACCTCTATGAGACTCGAAAACATCGGCCAATTATTTGGTGTCGGGACTCACACACCCAAGTGTGTCCAAACTAGGGTTTATGGGCCTGGGCGAGCGTTTTCACCCTTGAGACATCAATTCGACAAGGAAACCAACAAGGACTTAATTCATTTAGGCATAAAAAGGCTTAGACTTGAACATAAAGTGAAAATTACACAAGAACCCCATGCAATATGGCATATGCGACCACTGCCACATGAAGATGGCAGTATTCTCCTGCTTTATGGAGAGGACTGCCACATGAAGATGGTAGTATTCTCCTCCTTTTTAGAGAGCACTACCACAAGAAGATGGCAGCTCTCGCCACTCACTAAATACCAAAGGGAATTGTTAAAATGTGTTCCCTCAATACCAAGGAGTGCAACACAGGTGAAAGAAACCATTTCTCACCAAGGGACAAGCTTAGCTAACCACTGCCATCTTTGTGGCACAAATTGTGGCAGTGGTCAGCCACATTGAAAGGGGACAAGATTTTTTCCCAAGAGTACTTTTTCATCAATAACATGTCAAAACTAAGTGAAAAAAGCCACCAAGTGGTATAGAAACCACTTGGCTGACCACTGCCACATTTTTGGCACAAATGGTGGCAGTGGTTGGCCATCACATAGGAGGAGGATTTTCATTGGCCAAATTGTATTTCCAACATTCATGTATCAAATATAAGTGAGAAAAGTCACCCAAGGCTCCATAGCACTCTTATGCGACCACTGCCCTCTTTTTGGCCAAAAAGATGTTAGTGCTCTCTTAAGCAATTGGTCAAGAACCAATGTGACCAAAGTGGTTTTTCTAGCATCCATATGATTGAAATAAGCAAGAAACACCATTCATGGCTTCCCATAAGCCATGGCCAACCACTGCCACTTTTCGGCCCCGACTGTGGCAGTGGTCTCCCATTAGGGTTTCAAACGTCGAAATGAGGTTTTTGGGGTCCCGGGACCACCAAAATATGATTCACCCTAAAAAAAAAAAGTCAAAACACACTCCAAGGGGTCCAAGAACATGCATTGCCGAGAGCTGCCACTTGGCCATGTCAGTGCTCACAGCTGGAGCAAAATACATAAAATTTCCTTCAATAAAGCAGGCATAACTCTCTCAATTTTTATCCAAATGATCTGGTTCAACTTGCATTGGAAAGATATATTCAATAAAAATCTAAGTGTGTGTAATAGTCATAGCTCAATTCTGAAGTTATCGAGTCCAAAATTGGCTCACAAGGCAGGCTGGTACACTTTACTCGGGAATTGAGTAGTGTAATTAAGTGTAGGATGTTAGAGAACAATGCCATAGCCCATGTGGCATCTTGTGCGAGAAATGGCACCCCAAAACACATATTTCTAACACTTCTCACCAATGTCATCAATTTCAAGCTGAGAGGTGACATCCCTTGTCACTCCACTTCAATTTGATGCATAATCGAGAATAACTAATTTTCCAATATTTGTGGGATTTTGACCTAAAAATAAGGAGATTTTTGTAGATATTTATTTATTTATAATTTTTCATTCATTATCAGGAATAAAATATGAGATTTGTTTGTGAAACACCCCGACATGTGAGGGATCACTAACAAGCCCTAAGCCTATATAATGAGAGTACGATGTTGAAGTAGGGGGGATCTTTTTTTATGACTTACTCGACGGCAACTAAGAACACCATATCCTTTCCTTCACCTTTTTTTTTTTGAGTCTTCCATACTTTGTCGACATCAAATCTCCTTGATCAAAGCACCATTGATCCACACAGTTACCAAGTACAGGGACCATTCTCTTTTCTTACTTTTATTGGTTTATTGTTCCCAAGAACCTCACAACCACCAACTTTGATTAGATTTGTGAATATTGAGTCTCCCATGAGTCTTGTGTTCATAAATCTTGATATAGATTTCACCTAGAAGTCCATTGTTGTTTTATTGTCCACTCACTCTTGAGAACATAACTCTAGTGTGTCGAATCTAATTAATAAAAGTAAAAGTAGACGTAGCTCCATTACCATCGCGACATGGGGGTGAACTACTATAAATCCCTGGTGTCTATTTTTTTATTGTGGTTTTATTTAGTTAAATTAATTCATCACAGTCCTCTTTATTTTACGATTTTCTTAGATCAGATAACGAAAAATTGCCTCAACAATATGTATTACTTTTTAAATCTATCTTGATATTATTGAGGATAATTTGCTCTGAAGTTACAAATATGACACACGTGTTGATGAACTAGTATATATATAAAGATTTAAAATTGCGGGTGTGGAGAAAGTCATCTGATCAAATTACAACCGATCAATCCAATATGATCAGATATCCAATCATAATTGGATTGGATCGGATGTAAATTTTGAAAATCCAATCGGATCGGATCGGTTGTTGGATGAGACATCTGATCCAATGGATAACCGAACCGAACCGATCCAATTATCATCTAATTATATTTATATATTATAAAAATATAAAATATATTTATAATTTTATATATTTAAAATATTTTATTTTAAAAAAATATATTAATTGATTTAATATACATTTAACACATTAGATTAAAGAAAAAAAACTTTAGATCTAAATTATTAATTTTTATTTTTCTAAACGCCAATAAAATTGTCAATGTTATTGATCAAGTTTTATTTTTTGGCGGATTTATTATGAAATTATGAGAATTAGGTTAGACTAAACTAATGTTTATTATATATGTTGGGTTATTAGGTTTTAAATTATGTTTTTTATATATTTTTTTCTTTTTAATAAAATCAACTTAAATGGTAGCTAAAATAGATTGGATGGATTCAATCTAATCTAATAGAAAGCCAATTAATGCATCCAATGGTAGAAACCGATCCAATTCAATACATTCATTGGATCGGATCGGATGTCTCAATTCGATTGGATTGGATCGAATAACAAAATCAAATATCTATTGGATTGGTTGTGTCCAAATCTATTAGATGTGATCTAATTCTAAACATGTCCCATTGCGATTGACTAGCGATACTCCCTATGTGATACTTAAACTATAGAGGAGTGATAAGAACACTCTCTATCACACCTTCTTTTGTACTCTCTATCTAATTTGATCATCTTTTAAACAATGTTTAGTTTTACTTAATAATTAGTCATAATATTATACTTTTATTACAATAATACCATTCTAACTAATTTAATAATTGTTTTAAAGTGTAAAAATAAAAAAACCCTAGTAATAATATATCTTTTTTGTTTTCCTTCCTCTTCATTTTTTTTTTTAATTTTAATTTTTTTATATTTTGTTTATTTTCATTTTTTTATACACATATTAAATTATAAATTAATAACTATACATGTCACAAATTTGAGAAAATTATAAACACGAGTATTTCTTTTTTTATAAACTGCTATTGATAGATGACATAGATATATTTTCAAAAAAAAAATAAAAATAAAAAATAAGTTATATGTAAATATGTGCACATTAATGTTATATATATATATAGATATATTATATATTGCATTAAAAATAATCAACAATAATATAACTTTAATTTATATACATATTGCAATACTAATTATATGTTTATATAGATAGTATACTCATGTGAGAGATGTGGCATAAGGTGTAATTTTTTTTTTAAAAGACTCTTTTTTATTAATTAAGAGGAATTAACAAAAGATATGTAACAATAAAAAACTTATATATGTGTATTGTGCTCATTTATTTATTTCTTTTTATTATGACTTGCTTTCTTTAAAATATTTAATTTACAATAAGTTAAAAATTATCTGAGTAAATTAGTGGGAATGGTATAATTGTAATAAAAGGATAATATTATGATTAGTTATTAAGTAAAATTTAAACTTATTAAAAAGATAACATTTGTCATTAAATTAACTAGAAAGTGCGAAAGAGAATGTGATAGAGAGTGTTCTTAGTACTCCTCTAAACTATATCATACTTAATTAGACTAATAACAAGATTAATACGTAAAAGGATAATTGACACCTTTAGTATTTCTCTTAAAATTAAATAAAATCTTTCCAAACTTTGAGGCAAAAAAAAAATCGAAACACCCCTCCATGGCTCAATCCATCTCCCCATGTAATTGAAACATGTCGTTGTAAGCCCCTGAATCGTCGTTTTAATTAGTATGACTCTGACTCCACTTTATCCGTTCATTGAACTCAAACCTCATTTTTGCTGCTTTTCTTTTCTTCTCTATACTCTTTTTGCACTCTGAACTGCCTACCAGCATGAGCAGTTTCATGGCAATGGATATTTCCAACTCCATAGCCAAATACTCTCTACTCACCAACCTCTTCTTCTCTCCCATGGTGGAAAATAACTCTCCAACCACACATACAATCCCCACCATGTCCTCTGCTTCTCTTTTTCCACCTTCCACTAAGCTCAAAGGGAAAACAAAAAGTCTTCACATTAAAACCCACACTGCCCTTTTCAGCTCCACAGTCAGTGAGTGAGAATTTCCATTTTCATGGTCTTAGTTTTTCCTTTTGGCTTATTTTGGTTCTTGGGATTTTTTCTATTTTTCTTTTTTAGTTTTTATGGATGAACATGAACAAGAGCACAGCTTCTTCTGCTTCTTCTTTCTTTTTATATAGTGTGTATTTTGGATGAGTTTTGAACCTTCTATAACTTTCGAATTTTAAGCAAAATGAGTAATTTGAGGTGGGTTTTTCATGTAATAAACCAAAACGTCTAAAATTTTAATACTTTGCGGTTTAAAAGAATAATCATTTTCATGGAAATCTAAGAAGAAAGTTTCTTTCAGGACCTGAAGCTAGCAAAATGGACATTGCAGAGGTGGAAGAAGAAGTACAGGTTGAAGTTGCTGAGGGTTACACCATAACTGAATTTTGTGATAAGATGATTGATGTGTTTCTAAATGAGAAGCCTAAAACAAAAGAATGGAGAAAGTATTTGGTGTTTAGGGAGGAATGGAATAAATATAGAGAGAGCTTCTATAGTCGTTGTAGAAGACGTGCAGATGCCGAGAGTGATCAAACCATGAAACAAAAATTGATTTCATTGGGGCAAAAGGTGAAGAAGGTAAGGCACAAGTGTATATGTATTCATGTTCTAATCATTTGATTTTCGTACCTGCATTACATCTGTTTGCTGAAATGACTGAGTGAAGAGAAATTTAATATTTACATTCTGAACACTGTTTGATTTTGCGGAGGAATATGGAACATGTTACTTTAGATACCAGTGCTCTTTATATTTTTTCTGGGAATTGGGAGTGTATTGGTGTTTTGATCTTTTTTTAGGTCTAATTCTGTAAGATAATGCATAGAGAGGGCAAAGAACTGCATATACAGATACTTTGAGTTTAGAGTCTTTTCTGGCTGTGTTTGATCAGGAGTGAGCTTTGCAGATTGATGAAGAAATGGAGAGGAACGGTGAACTTCTTAAGGAGATACAGGATAGTCCAACAGACATTAACGCAATCGTTACAAGGCGGCGTAAAGATTTCAGCGAAGAGTTTTTTCGCTACCTGACCCTACTTTCTGAGACCTTTGATGGTTTGGAGGATCGTGATGGTAAATGTTTGAATCATGTTCAATTTCTTCTTTTTCAACTTAGTTTTATTATTAATGATTGTTTTGCATAATTCATTGGAAGGACAACTGGTGAGATTGTGTACAAGGACCATTCTAGTTAAAGTTTATTCATTTAGATGAGTTCGTACGACTCTTATACCCCATTTCACGAAATAAGATCTATCTACATGTAGCTTTCCTAAAGGCTTCCTGTCTTTTACACAATTTATATTTTGACAGAGATGTCTCGGCTGGGGGCTAGATGCTTATCTGCTGTGAGTGCTTATGATAACACATTGGACATTGTGGATTCACTAGATTCTGCTCAGGCCAAATTCGATGATATCTTAAACTCGCCGTCAGTGGACGAGGCATGTGAAAAGATAAACAGCCTTGCTAAGGCAAAGCAACTTGATTCTTCACTGATCTTACTGATAAATGCTGCTTGGGCATCGGCTAAGGAGTCCCCTACCATGAAGAATGAAGTATGGTTTGCACCTTATGTTGAGAACATTCATTTTAAATCATTGATTATTACACTGGACCTGTGTTGGTCTTACCTGTGTTTATCATCAGCATCTCAACATTGGAAGTACAGTTCATAATAGTCTTAAAATAGTTGCATTTGTGTACATTTCACAGTCATCTCTCGTATGTGTAAAGGGTATTAGATCTAGCAATAATGTAGGTTAAATTCTAAAAAGTTAAACTCTAATTGATTAGGTTATAGTGCAGAATCACATAGAAAAATCTCTCAAGCATTAAATATTGCCTCTTATAGATTAATTTTTTCTGTACCTATCATAACATTTACAGTAAGATTGTGTTTAGAAAGTAGGACTGGATTGAAACTGTATCTATCTCTCAACTCCACAAGACTGGTATGCTTTGCTGAATTAGTTTTAGACACTGTATCATTATAGCATGTACATTAAAAGCATTTGACTTTGCTGCATTATTTTAAGACAGCATATGGGAGTGTCTCTTTTTTTCTCTCTTGCTTCCTCTAAGATTACATGTTTCAATCCAGGTCAAAGACATAATGTATCGTCTGTACAAAGCCACAAAGAGCAGTCTCAGAAGTATTGCTCCAAAAGAAATAAAGCTTCTGAAATATTTGCTTAACATCGCAGATCCTGAAGAGCGATTCTCAGCCTTGGCAACATCGTTCTCCCCAGGAGATGAACATGAAGCCAAACATCCGAAAGCTTTATACTCGTAAGAGAATTTTCTCATTCAGGATATGAAATTATCTTTTAGATTGTAGCCGGTTTTGTTTTGCTCAAAACTAATAAATAACTTGTATGGATTAGCAGTACTCCCAAGGAGCTACTCAAGTGGATTAAGATCATGCTCGACGCATACCATCTCAACAAGGAAGAGACTGATATTAGGGAAGCCAAGCAGCTGATTGACCCTGTAGTTATACAAAGACTCTTCATCCTCAAAGAAACCATTGAAGAAGAATATTTGGAACGGGGCACAGTTCAAAAGCCACAAACAGAAGACGATGGCAAGTCAGACGAGTCATGAGGTGCTGCCCATAATTTCACCATAAAAGCTCCAAAGATTCTCAAAAAAGTGTTAGGATTTCTGATTCGTTGAGCTTTGCAGAACCAAAGAATCACATGCTTATCTGCAGCTTCCTGAGTTTCCTTAGCTCTTAATAACTCAGGAATAATCAGTAGAAACTTTGGTGCCAATTTTGTAACATGGGATGAATGTGATTTTTTTTTCTTTCTATTTTATATTTTTATGTGTAATATAGTTGTATTTTTAGTTTGTTACCATCATATTTACTACTCATGTCACACAACTAAGCTGTGGCTCAAGTCCGTGGATGACTTTTATGCTCGAAATGAAAGCAAACTAAAGTTATGATCGCCCATAATGAAATGACTAAGAATAAGATTGGGGTTTCTATATGGATGACATTGATTTCTCTAGCTTGGGCATCTTTGTGGCAGCCTAGTGAGGGGGGTTTCACTCCTAGTTGGGTGAGTGTTTGGTTGGTTTCCTGTGGGTTTTGGCGGGCTCCCATGGGTGTGGGGTGCTTCTACACTTGGTGGTGGTGTCCATTTTGATGACTTTTGCGTCCTAAATGTTGATGACTTTTTAGGTGCTTTTATTTTTTTGTTTTATGTTTCAGCAGTGGGTTTTGTTATTATAAGAAGTTAATATATAAACATTTTGTTTTTTCCTAACATAGTTGATTTTGTTATTGTAAGAAATTAATATATAAACATAAAGCATATAATATGATCGATATCAATGCAAAATTAAAGTTGTAAACATATCGATATATATGCAGTGAAAGGACAAAAATACTCACATTTGTTAATTTTTTGAGCTTCAATCCTAGGATATTTAGATTTACAAAAGAAAATTGAAAATAACTTTAAGAACAGATATTCAATCTTCCAAGCTCTCACTAACTCTTTTAGATGGCATTTACAATGTACACAAAACGAGTAGTGAGCTTGGGAATGGTACTATATCTTTATAAGTAGGATACTTATCAATATTTGTGTCACAATAATTGTCAGAATATTTTGACAATTAATTCAGAAAATTAAATTGAACAATTAGAATATTTTACAATCAAAATCTGATCATAATTAAAATATTTATAATTAGTTATAAAATTTTAATTGTATATTTTATAAATTAAATCAAATCATATATTTGACTTCCCTATACAAAATATTCTAATATTTTTCCACTTTGTTAGCATTTAAATTTACCACTTAAATTCATTGATCCTTATTACTTAATAAACATATGAATTATAGTGATAGAATCATCAATATATCTTTATATATTAAAAGTGTCTATCTAACGGCAATTCTTGGTTTAACAGAATATTCTTAAAAATAAAAAGAATATTCTGTTAAATTTAACGATTAGGTTTTATCTCCCGTTAACAAATAAACCCAATAATTAAACCCAAAAAATTAAACAATCTTTTAAATATTAATAATCTTTTCTTAAATGAAAAAAATCATTTTACCCACATATCTCTCTAACAAACTTATTTTGGGAAAATATTAATATTTTTTTAAGCATAGGAAGCAGAAATACCACTTCTATCTTTGTGTGATTGCAGATATACCACTTCTGTCATTGACCCACTTTTTAGCTTTATAAATGGAGATGTTCATATAATATTAACACTTTACAGAATATTTATAAATATAAACTTACATTACAATGCTATGTTAAAAAAAGAACTAAATAGAATAATCTACTACTCCAATAATAAATTTATTTACAATTTTATAATTACACTAATATTATTTTTAATACATTATTAAATAATATTTCAAATATAAATATTTAATTTTTTCAAACAAAAAATTTGTAATCTTTAAAAATAAAATACATTCAAAATCTTAAAAATACCAAAATCTTAAATAAAACTAGCAATACGTGGCTCGGCACGTACATTCACCTAGTATATATAAAGGAATGTTTAAAGAGTGGTGAAGTGGCAAGTTTATAAGCTTTTTTTGGCTAATCCTAATTATCTCAATTTTTGTGATTTAATTAGATTTTTATTCTATTTTTCTCATTTAATTGGCTCTAACTTTTTAAATCTCTCATTTAATTTTGTCACTAATTGTAACGCATTACTTCCCAACTAATTCTCCTAAAAATTCTCCTACGTTTTTCTTTCATTCCATAACTGAAACTTCCTAATCTTTGGAATTCATTGTCCAAAATCACCATATATAGCCCTTTGTTCACCACCATCATCACTATAGAGGATGGCTCTACCGACGTGTGAGGTTATTTCTGCATTTGAAGCTCTTTCTTTTTCTTCATCATCATCACCTCCCACCAACATCTCCACGTAAGTCCTTTCTTAATTTCTTCTGTTAGTTTCATTTTTTTTTCCTAACTTATATTGTGTTCTATTATCTATCATTTGTTTTCATTAGGATTTGTTTGATCAATATATGTTTTCAATCTCATAATTAAAATTAAATGAACTTGACCTTATGATTCAACATTATGGGTTATTGTTTTGTAGGTTCACAGAGTGGGTTGGGATGATGGATGAGACAAAGATAGTTTGTAAGGATGATATGGTTTGTATACTTATGCTATTATCATTGTCTCTAATATTATTATTATTCCTTTTTTTAGACAAAAATTTTGAGATTGTGTGCAGTGTGTATATGTTTAATTGTTTTTAATTTCTTATAAAAAATATTTTGATAAATTAATTTTTGTGATCATATTGTCTTCTGCACTACCGAAGGTATTTAAAAAAAAAAAGTAATTACCTTCTTAATTCTCTCTCTATATTTAATCATATTGCATTGTTTAGTACTAATATTATTTTTTTTCAACTGTCGTAGGCTTTGAGACTCTTGGAAGCTACTTATAGATTTTTGTGGCATTCTCCCTGCATTATTTCTATGTTCTTTTTTTTTTTTCATTATTTTGAATTTATTTAATTTTTTATTTTTTCTATTTTTTTATGTTATTACTAATGAAAGATTATTAATTAATTATAATTTAATTCTAAAATTTAATGTTTGTATTAGTATTTTTTTAATTAATTATCATTCATTATCAATGGTGACTTTTCATTTGTTATAACTCCCACTATTATTATTATTATTATTATTATTATTATTATTATTATTATTATTATATTTTCTGAATAACTAATCGCATACCTATTATATATACCTCTATATATGTTTCTATAAAATTAGAAAAATTCTATTGTTATGTATTACCTATAATATGCATTAATATAAATTATTTTACAAATCAATATATAAACTCTTAAGTGGCAGCCTATCTTTCTTTCTTTGCAATTTTTTAATTTTTCGTAATTTATACTCTTAATCTATATATTATCCTAACAATAACCACAATTATAAGTAATATTCAATTATATCTTATAATAATAAATATTACAATCAGTTATAAAAACCGTAACATATATATGTCTTTACATATTCTATATAAAAGTGTGTATACATATTAATAATTGAAGGAAAAAAAATAATAACGAGAATTATAAATAGTATTAATATATCACCATGATAATTAATAAAAAAAAATATATTAAATACAATTTCTAAAATCATAAAGAATAAAAAATAACCTATGATATTCTAAAAGCAATAATCATACGATTTTTAATAATCATCAATATCTTTTTAATGATAATAATTATAATACAATTTTAGTTACACCTCTTGAGTGTTGGGATGACATTTCATTTATCACTGTATTCTATTTTTTTTCCTATATATATGTACATGCATTTGTGTTTTTTTGTATAATTTTATTTATGTTTGGTCTAAAGTATATACACTAATATAAATAATTTAATATTTTTATAAATATTTATAATATTAGTTGAGTTGATAAAATCTATATATTTATATATAAAATAAGAAAGCTCAAATAAGTCTAAGTAATATTTTATTTTAGTTTTAAATAAAGTGTGAGAGTTTCATATATATTTTTGTTAAAAAAAAATAATTTTTTATGTTATGAACTCTATCACATTATTGTTGTTGTCTTTTAATTTATTTTTTGTAATAATCATATGACACAAAAATAAAAAATAAAAATAGTTGTGGTATGTATTGTTCCGCATATATTTTCTATATAAGGATTATAAAAAATATAAAACAAATTAAATACAAATAATAATTAATTGATGAACAATTATACTATAAGTGATGATTTAATACATGTGTATATATATAAATATAAAATGAGTTTCAAAAATATTATATTATATGAAAAATGAAAAATTACTAAATTGAAAAATTCTTCACTCATATTACATATATTTTTAAATATTAAACTAATAAATAAATATGAAATTAATATATTTTTGAATGTAAATATATATAATTTTCTTTAAATATTTCAAAACCGCGCGAAGCGCGGCTTTGTTTCCTAGTTTCATTATATGACGAGTATTATCTTCCATGTATTACAATATATTCATTACATAACATGTAGTTAACTGAATAAACCCTATATTTATTCTCGGCCTATGAAGATAATTTTTCTAGATGAAATTAAGGTGCACATGAATATGAGAAAATATAAAAAAAAAAAATAAATAAAAAAAAAAGTTTTATTGAATAATTTTAGTTGTACAACAAAAATGGCAAAAGGAAAAACTAAATCACATGTTTACTTTATGATCCTTGAATTTATGTTGCAGCATGTAATTAGTCAAGGATATTGCGATCATTCAATTCAATGTTGCTTGCTTAATGACCACTAATGCTTCTTAATGACTAAAATACTTAATGTCGATATGCTAACTTCAACCAGAATTATTATAGTTCTTCATCCATAAATATTCTAGCTAAATTTATTGTGAAATTTTCTTAATTGCTTGAAAATGTAATTATAAACTCTAAGTCTAGCATGAAATTCTATAATACACAATATGATGTATCCTCAAAACGAGAAAGTAATCTGGTTTCTATAATGTTCTCTAAAAAAAATCTGATTTCTATAATGGAAAAATTAAAGTTCTTCACGATACAATTTACTGGTAATTTTAATGACGTAATTAAATATTGATGTTCGTGAATCAATATAACCACTGAGGTCGAAATTTAAGTGGCTAACAATATTTCCAGAATATTAGTTCATCTCAAATATGTATGAATCTAATCTATAATATCTTAAAGACACATCATCACATATAATGCAACTCTAAGGTGGTCTAAACTTTAGTTAATTTGATATTTCTTAACATTCCTAAAACAAATGCAATACCAAATCTTATAGAGACTTAGGCATACATTAGGCTTCTATAGATAGAAGCAAAAAGAATGTTCTTAATTTCTTCCCATCCCAGATCATTTACAGACACTAGTTTGAGTTGAATTTATCACCCATAAAGATAAAATAATATGAGATGAATAATATATAATTTTATTTAATCAGAGATGTTGTGACTACTCTCAAATTAATTGAAATTATGTATCATTTAAAAAATAATTTGAGAATGAACTATTTTGTAAGTAATATATCATCTACAAATAAAATAATTATTACTCCCACTAACATTCTGGTATATAATTAATTCCATAATGTTCTTCTCAAATCAAAAAGAAAATATGACATAATGAAAAATACTATTTGTGAGAGGCTTGTTTTAGTTTGCAGATAAACTTCTTAAGCATCTTGCATATGTTTACCATCATTTAGAGGAAAATCTTTATGGTTATTTTAGTATACCTTCTCCTCTAGTTCGTTATTTGGAATTGATAAATAAATTTAAAGGAGCAACAAAAGTCAAGATTACTATAAAAATCTTTTATAAAGATTAGTGAGAATGTAAATCTCATTGTAATTCATTCTTTCTTCTAAATGAATCTTTTAGCATTGACTCTTATTTTACATCTTTATAATCTCTATGTTGGCTAATGAGTGTTTATTGGTAAAAATCTGTGTTTAATTTCCTCCACGCCTTAGGAAATTTAATTGAAGATATACTTCATTGCTCTTTAGGATATTTATTTCTTCATTCATAGCATATTATACTATAATTTTAATCCTTTGCAATCCACAATTTAATATGTGTCTAAAATTAATATTGTAGTTGAACTCTTACTGTACACAATGTAATCACTAAAAATCCTTGATTATGTTGTTCTAATATGTCATTTTAAGGATGAACCAGAAGCCTCTCTTAAAGAGCAGATGGTTCAACATGTAAGTTGTTTGGCAATTTGCAAGAAACTACTAAATAGATTGATCTACTAAAATATTATCAATGACTTGTGAGTTTTCAATGATTAATATAACCATTTAATTTTAGGGGTTGTTGTGAATCACAATCAGTCTAATACTTGAGGTGGAAATTTGAAAATATGAATGACCTTTCTCAGAAACTATGTTCGTGGATTGATCGTTCACACTGATCAAGTCAATTCTTAATTCTACAATTCTTGTGTTGTGAGATGGATAATAAAACATGTAACCTTTATACCTCTAATCTTATTTTAGTGAAGTGCTCATTTATGGTATTTGGACTCAGTTCTTTCTTTCACTACTACAAAAAGGGGTATTCGCGACTGTTCTAAAAACGTTTTTTTTCGGGGACTGTCGCTAATAAATTTAAATGACTATTTTAAACTGTCAGGAAAAATTGAGTATTCCTGACGGTTTAGAATAGTCGTTATGGAAATCTGCGGCGATTTTAAGTTAAAACGCAATATTTTAGTCGTGATTATACAAAATTTTGACAATTGTACTTAAATTGTATATGAGTTTTGCTAAATGTGTACATGTCACAAGATTTTAGAACTTATTTTATCAGGATCTAAATTTATTAACATGTATGTTGATAATAGGACTATAATAATACCCTAAATATGATTTTCCTAAAACAGTAAAATAAACACATATAAAGTTGTAGAAAATCTTACATTAGTGGTAGCAGAATATAATGATTCCTTCTATTCAGATTTCTAACCCTTGGCATGTTTGGTTTGTTGTAATGGGTAATGGAATCAGATTATCCATTACAATGTTTGTTTTGCTTTTAAAAATGATGTAATGGGATTACATTGTAATCATAATTACATTATACAAGGGAATCCCCATTACATTAGAAAAGCTATCTAATGAGTATTACATTACAAAAGACTAAATAAAGTAAAACTAAAATGACTTTAATACCCTTTTTTATATAAATATAAAAGTTAAAGTAGGGAATAATTTTATCAATTTATCATTTATTCTAATATTCATTCCAATAACAAACCAAACATATTACTATTCTTATTCCATTACAATTACCATTACCATTACTATTACATTCTACCAAACTAAACATCACCTTATTTCTTTCTGTCGCAGAGTATTGCCAAGATCTGAACTTGAATCTCCTTCAAGTGATGGAATTCTTCACAATCTTCCACACTATGATTGAGTATTGACTTGATATTATATGACACGAATTCAAGAGGAGAGAAAAGAAGGGAATTCGAAAATTAATTATAACAGCTCTCTTATTTTTCTGACAAAATAAAATTAGGTTATCAACCTCTTTCAAATAAGAGCCTATAATTATCTTTTTATACTAAACTTATTAGGGTTAGGTTAGAATTTAAATATATGGGTTAAAAAAAAAGATAAAATAATTTTAAATTAATTTTTTCTATTTTAATTTAATTTATAAAATTTTATCTATTTATCGATAATTACCTTGATTACTGATTTTTATTTTTATTTTGCGTTAATTTGGCCTTTAGCTTTTCCTTTTTTATATTTTATATAATCTTTTTAGTTAATAATTTTAATATATTGATTTTTATTTAATAATTATATGTATACTATTTATATATAGTTTTTGCTGAAATAATTTACATTAATGATTTGTAGTACAATATTTTCTTTTTTATTATATACAGTAATAGTTATATTTGAGATATTAATTTTATTTTTTATTTCAATAGTGTGTCTAATTTTTAGTTAATAGTTTTTATTCTATTAAAGAGTTTAATTGTGTTTTAAATACTTTTACCTCTATTTTTTTAAGAAGAATATTTCTATTTATGAATATGGTGATGGTATGTTATTATATTTATTTTGTTACATTATGTGATGTTGCGGCATAAGTTTTGTTTGGTGACAATGTATAGATGGAGAATCTTTATACCACATCTTGAATTATTTGTAGCAGATAAGTTTTTTTCTTTTAAATTTTGGGATTTTTACACCTGATGCCCTTTTCCACCATTTTGTTACATTTTTATATATTTTTGGTTATTTAAACTTTTATACATTTTTCATTTTTCAATTTTACTTTTTCAAAAGTTCAATAATTACAAATATACATTTACCATGCATATGTCATGTTTTATGCATTCTAGCACCCCACCTCCTCCAAAGCTGCCCTATTCTTCTTTTTTTAAAAAAAAAAAAATTTATTCTCTATTTCTTTTTCCTTTGTTCTTCAACCTCCATAACCCACGATCCAGTCGAAGCCCTAACCCACGTTTTTCTCAACCTCCCTTCTATGCCACTATCCTCATTTTTCTCGATAATATCTGTAAGTTCTTCCTCCCCCATTGTGTTCTCTTTTTCTATAAATAGCCACCACTAGAAGTGGTTCGAAGTCCCCATCTCTAGCTAAAAAATTTTTTAAAAAATTCTAAGAAACCTCCTAAAAATTCATCTAAAGTCGATCCTAAGATGGGTTTGAAGTGCATTGCTAAGAAAGTAATAGGTGATGTTCCAGAGCCATCTGGTACTAAAAAAAGACCCATTCCAGATAAGGTCGAGTCTCGTAAGGCTAAGAGAGAAAAACCTTCGAAGTCTGCAAAGGATGTAAGTTTGGTTTTGTTGTTTTTTAATTTTTGTTTAGTTTTTTTTCTGGTTGTTGTATTTTTTTGTATTACATTTTATGTTTTAAATTTTCCCCCTTCTTGTTCTAGGTTATATCAGATTCTGATTTTGAGGATGAAGTGCATGATGTGGGAGAAAAGCCTAAAGTTAAATTCAAGGTATTATTAACTTGATTTGTATCATTTTATTGAGTTTATTTTTACAACAACTATTTATTTATTTTTTTCAATGATTTATTCGTTTATCATGACGGTTTTATGTTTTGTGTCATTTTTTTGTATTTCATTTATGTATTTTTGTTGATGTTATTTTTGTGTTGTTATTGAGTTATTTTTTGGTTGTTTTTATATTACACAGTTCAAAGCGTTATTGGTTTTGCAAGAATTTACAGCATTGTTATAAACGGTTGTTTATCTGTTTATTTTTAGTTTTTTTTTTTTTGGTTGTTTATTATAATTTCTGGATTGACAAATAATTTTTAAATTTCATTTTTTTTTTGAAGTTGTCAGTGATGATAATTATTTCTGTGTTATCGACTTCTTCTTCTTCTTCCTGGTTGTTTTCACGTTGTTGTACAATTTTTGCAGCCACAAGCTTTGCGTAGTCGGTGAATTCAAAATATTCATCTACTGCTGTAGTTTTTTCTCTGTTGTTTTCTGGTTATTGTATGGTTGATTCTGATGTCACGGTCCCTGTTTCTAGAAAAAATGTATCATCTTGATGAATTGATCCAATTGTGTGCGCAGATAGTTGTTGCTTGGAAGTTGTTGCCGGGTTTTTTTCAAGTTGCTGCAAATCTGTCTGTGCTGAGTTGTTGTCATATGATGCCATCATCATATTGTTGCACACCATTGTTTGGTTAGGTAGTGTTGTGTTGCTGATTTTGTTTACACACAATGGGTACCTTATGAAATCAACCTCTTTGGCTAATAGCTTTATGTAGAACAACAGACTTTTGTCATCCTTGATTTGTAGTGGTTGGCCTCCTTCTTTCAGTTGTATTTGTGTTGTTTCAGGGTTGCATTGGAGTTCTTCCATCATTATTCTCACTAGTTCATCAGAAGTGCATTTGCTGAAAATTAATTCTCTCAACTTGATTCATATTCAACATAATTTTTGTTGTCATCCCAATGTCCATTTGTAACGCCCCAATATTTTGCCTTATTTTACAAAATACTATTTTTGATGCATTAGTTAAAAAGATTCAAAGATGTTTAGAAATACACAGTGGGTTTTACAATGAATATGCAAAAAGGTGAATGATCATTCATATTAAAAACAAAATAAGTAGTTGAGTGCAAAAAAAAATTAAATTTGTAACATCCCACTGAGCTCAGATTACTTTACTATAAAAAAAAAACAAAACCAAGGCTCCACCGGCGTTCTAGACCGTTTGCTCGTCCATAGCCCCTCGCAGTATACATACCAGAACTGACCCAACTCTTCAAACTTACATTCAATGTTTCCTGCCTATTGCCTGTAGGGGGAAAGTAAGGGGGTGAGCTAAAAGCCCAGTAAGGAAATGCTTATCATACAATACCATATAATATCACACATATTATTAATTTATTAAGTTTTAGCAATATCATACACCTTATTTTATAACTATAGCCAAATAACTGTACACATGAAAACTTTTATCATATAGGTCCATACTAATTGTTCACACCAAACACATATACAGAGATCATAACCCTAATATTATACTCATAATATATTCATACCAATACTATAAAATAATATCGTCATTACCATAACATTGTTATATCGTAGCCATTACTTACATAACCCGGGCCTAACCTGGCCCTACAATATCCTGGGCCTATGCAGCCCTACCATATAATAACCTGGGCCTATGCAGCCCTACCATTGTTATAGGATAGGGTATCTCTATATTCAACAGTAATATCACTGTATCATACTTCACCATAACAATCTCATACACGACTCAGTAAAATGCAGGGTAGGGTATCTCTACATTCAACGGTCTTACCCCGTATCATACCCCACCATGGTCCCTCACTTTACCTGAGACGTTAGCATACAACACACAACATACAACATACAACATATACAAGTCATACAACCATAATTTACATATCAATTCACAAACTCATATTGTGTCTATACCACACATTCTCAGTACCATATACAGATTCATAAATCATATTTCAATACATAAAGAATTTAAATTTATGCAAATAAACACATACAAAACTATCTAATTTCCTTACCTCAAATCCCGCTGCTTAAGACTTGCTATCTTGTCACTACTACCTATAATAAGACATGGGTCAAGGCCCTAATATTAAAATTCGTACTCTTACAGTACAGCAGAAAGATCACCATTTTTGACTAGCAACTACACTAATTCAGTAAAAGTTGTCTTCATAAAAATTATAGAAAATTCCAGTATCTTTCCAATGATATAAAGATAATAAAAAATGGATTAAAACTGAGGGAGTTATGATTGTTTTACTGAAACTATTTCTGAGAAGGAATATGGAGTAACGAATTATACGACTTAGCGAAAATACAAACTTTTTGTATTGAAAGGTTCAGAAATAGAAGATAACATCTTCATGAAAGTTTTAGGAAATTAAATTCCCTTTCCAATGATACCAAAATCTTCGTTATTGGAATTATTTGAAAGAGATATTGCAATTTTACCAAAACAGTTTTGGAAGAACAAGATTCAAGAAACGAAGCAAATAATACAGAAGGAAAATAACTTTTCAACATAGTATAACTCCAAATTAATGAAATGTTTATTCATGAAACTTATGAGAAATCAAATAAGCTTTGAAACTATATATAGATCATTAAAAATGGATGAGAATTGAGAGAGATAGTATTTTAAGTCAAAGTATTTTTTCTGGGAATATGAAAAAAACGATTTACAACAGAAAGATGATAATTTTCGACATAGAATATTACCGAAATGGTGAATAGTTTCTTCATAAAAAATTTAGATCGTCGAATAAGCTTTCTAAAGATACAAAAATCACTGGAAACGGATCAATATTGAAAGAGATATGACTATTTTACTAAGACAATAATTTTCAGAAAAAATAAAAAACAAGATTTCATAGTTTAACCTAAAAGTTCACAACAATAAGTGGAAGATCTTTCTTACCTCTTGATGACTCTTCTTAATCAGTGCTAGATCTTGAAATCTCAAATTATTAGAATGGAGATGATGATCTCAATTGTAAAGCCCGCTTAGTTAATTTGGAAATTAGCAGTTAATCATGATTATTTATGAAATTATTTATAGCTATTTAAATAATTTATTATGCTGTTAGTTATGGAATTCAGAAATGCATGTTTATGTTATTCAGTAGTTTTCATGTTTTGCATTTCCGGTTACCCGGATTTTGCAGTAGAGTGAGAAACCGGTTTTTCTCAACTTTCCGTTTTGTGCTAGTTTCGGGTTTTCAGACAGTTTGTTCTCTGCTAGTTTGGGGGTATTTTAGTATTAAGTTGTAGTAGGTTAAGTTTGGTTTTAAAACCTTTGTCCCCGTCGTGATTTAGCGTGTCACTTATCGGTGTTGTGATTTTTACGGTTTAGGAGCCTGTAATCCGCCGCTCAGCTAAGTTCCAGTTAGGTTGACCGGCACACCTGAATTCGGAATCTAGGTAAGATTAGTATAACAGTATGCATATGTAGATTACATGTTTAGCGAGCATGTAGGAAGCCTGTTAGATTACATTAGTTATGTATGTTGGCTTCGAACCATCCAACCCTGTCACGTCGGTACAGGCTGGAGTATGACCAAGCCAGCTCGAGTATGACCGGTTTGACCGATCAGGCTGACACTTGGTTGGTGGTTCCGTACTATTGACGTATCCCGTCGGTACAGGCTGGAGTATGACCAGCAGCCGGAGTATGACCGGTTCGACCGATCAGGAGGATATAGTAACACGTCGGTACAGGCTGGAGTATGACCAGCAGCCGGAGTATGACCGGTTCGACCGATCAGGCTGTTACGTGTCAATAGTACCGTCCCTATGAACGTTCAGAACTCAGTACCATGTTGGACATGGCAGTAGTGGCTCAGTACCATGTTGGACATGGCAGTAGCGGGACTCAGTATCGTGTTGGACACGGCAGTTAGTATTATGTATGAGTATTATTATGCTTTTCTTACTGAGTCTATCGACTCACAGATCTACGTTTATGTGTAGGTAAAGGCAAGGCTAAAGCTGATGGACCGTGAGCGAGCTTGAGAAGATTGTACATGTCGGGGCGGTTAGGCCTGGAGCGTACGATCCTCGAGACAGCAAGGCTGAATTTTTGTAACTGGTCGTTAGACGACTTTTAATTTTATGTAATAGTTAAACAGTTAAAACTTTTGTAAATGGTTTTATAAATCGGGATCCCGAGTCTTTTGTAATATGGTTTACAAGTTTAATTAAAAAGCAAATTTTAATTAATCACGTTTTTCCATAAACCTCGTTGATTAGCAACGAGCTGCACAGTACGTTTAAAAATCACGTAATACGCCTGAGTTAGTTAGGGTGTTACAATTTGGTATCAGAGCCGCCAGGTTGTCTTCCGAAGATCGTCACGACATGTACAATCATCATCAGCAGTTAGCTCGGTTCACGGTTCAGTAAGCCTTTATTGCTTTAGTAGTTTATTTTATTCAGTTATGAAAAAGAAAAGCCTGTTAGGAAGCATGTTAGTAGCCTGATAGTAGAATAGGCGCATGTTTCGTTTTTAATTTCCAAATTAAGCGGCATTAGTAAGCTCATGATGATCGTGACCTGAAGTGCCAACTCGGGATTTCGAGGCGGTTCAGACTAGATGGACGCCAGACGAAATATTAGGAGTCAGGGCATCTCAGTCTGGTCAGATCAAGGTCGAGGAGCTCAGTTCCCCTCAAGTGTTTTAGGCCGAGGTAGAGGTCCCAGGGGCAGGGTTCGCGGTTGGAGTGATGTTAACTCGCCGCAGGCTGCCCAAGTCAATCAGGAAGCCCAGATTTGGGAAGTTACGGTTTGCGGAAATGCAAGCCCGGATAGAAGAGCAAGATCTCGAGATTCAGAGGTTGAGACAGCAGGGTGCTCCCGCAGTTCCAGTGCCCGTAGTTCCAGTGGCACCTGCCCCTACTGCCCAGGCCGAGATAGTGGTGGCGGCCCATAGATTGGAACCTTTGTACGAGCGGTTCCGGAAGAAGCACCTCCAGTTTTCCTGGGAGGTCCGGACGTGATGAAAGCCGAGCAGTGGCTGACGGTGATTACCAAGATCCTGAACTTCATGGGTGTCACTGGTAATGACAGAGTGGTGTGTGCCACTTTCCAGTTTCAAGTAGACGCTCGGGTCTGGTGGGACATGGTGTCTCAGATCCATGACGTCATCTCTATGACCTGGGAAAGGTTTTAGGAACTCTTCAACGCTAAATGTTATAATGAGGCGGTCAGAAGCGCCAGGAGGAAAGAGTTCGCCCACCTGACCCAGCGAGAGAATATGAGCATGACGGAATATATTACTCAGTTCAACTGGTTGGCGAGGTTAGCCTCGGGATTTGTGCCAACCGATTTCAGTAAGAAAGAAAAATATCGGGATGGACTTAATGTGAAGATCAAGTACGACTTATGATCACTACCGACGATAAGACCATCTATGCTGAGATGGCGGAGAAAGCATGGTGAGCTGAGGGCGCAGCTAGATGTATGTGGAATCAGTTAGGACTCTGGAATGTGGCGGGGCTCCTACCCCTCCTGCGTCAGGTTTCAGCAGGGGAGGTAGTGGTTCGGCCATGGACTGGAGGAGGAATCATCCACTGCATCCGGTGGCTCGAGGCAGAACAAGAGGTTCCGAGGGAACCAGAATCAAGACGATCGTCAAGGTAGTGTTAAGACCCGTTATTCCTACTGGAGTGTCTTTTTAGTAAGAGGCATTCTCCGGGTGAGTGCTTGGGTCAATGTTGTTTTTGTGTGGCTGCTAGAATCTCTAGTAAATTGGATAGACCGTATGATAGATATGAATCAGGGTTTGGAACCCTATTACCCGGCGGAGAATTGGTTATCTCCAATAGGTGGATTAGGCCTATGCCGATCAGGATAGATGGTAGAGAGTTAAGTGCTGATCTGGTAGAGATGAGTTTAGTCGAATTCGATATTATTTTAGGAATGGATTTCCTATCTAAATATTCGGCGAGCATTGACTGTAAAAGGAAGATGGTGGTCTTCCAACCGGAAAGTGAAGAACCATTTGTATTTGTTGGTTCGGTTCAGGGATCTCGAATCCCAGTGATCTCGGCTATGTCAGCGAGAGAATTGTTGCACGGCGGGTGCTTAGGGTTTCTGGCCGTGGTGGTGGACACCACTCGGCCAGACACCATTCGGCTAGAGGACATCAGAGTGGTTCGGGAATTTTTGGACATTTTTCCCGAAGAACTTCCAGGGTTACCACCTCAGCGGGAGATTGATTTTGTGATTGACTTGGCACCAGGAGTGGAACCGGTTTCCAAAGCCCTGGTTTTATTCGTCAAGAAGAAGGATGGATCTATGAGGATGTGCATCGACTACAGGGAGTTGAACAAGCTAACGGTGAAGAATAAATATCCATTACCTAGGATAGATGACTTGTTCGATCAGCTTCAGGGGAAGACGGTCTTTTCTAAGATTGATCTCCATTCGGGTTATCATCAGTTGAGAATCCGTGAGGAGGACAATCCAAAGACGGCTTTCCGCACTAGGTATGGACATTACGAGTTTCTGGTTATGTCATTCGAACTAACCAATGCTCCTGCAGCATTCATGGACCTGATGAATAGAGTATTCAAGGATTTCCTCGATATCTGTGTGATTGTGTTTATCGACGACATCCTCGTGTACTCTCAATCAGAAGAGGAGCATGAGTTACATCTTCAAATGGTACTGCAACGACTTCGAGAACATAAGCTTTACGCCAAGTTCAAGAAATGTGAGTTCTGGTTGTCTCAGGTGTCCTTCCTAGGGCACATTGTGAGTAAAGATGGGATCAAGGTGGATCCCGGGAAGATTGAATCCGTCAGGGATTGGCCGAGACCGAAGACAGTGACAGAGATCAGAAGCTTCTTGGGATTAGCTGGGTACTACCGTAGGTTCGTGGAGGGGTTCTCCAAAATTTCAATGCCCCTAACCGAGCTTACAAAGAAGAATCAGCGGTTTATCTGGTCAGATAAATGCGAAGCTAGTTTTCAGGAGCTGAAACAGAGGTTGATTACTGCTCCGGTACTAGCTTTGCCTTCGGACAAGGAGAAGTTCGTAGTCTACTGTGACGCATCCAAACAGGGTTTGGGGTGTGTATTGATGCAAGCCGATCGGGTCATCGCTTATGCCTCCCGTCAGTTAAAGGATTATGAACAGCGATACCCGACTCATGATTTAGAATTGGCCGCAGTGGTTTTTGCACTGAAGATTTGGCGGCATTACCTTTATGGGGAGAAGTGTGAGATCTATACCGACCATAAAAGTCTCAAGTATTTCTTTACTCAGAAAGATTTGAACATGAGACAAAGACGTTGGTTGGAATTAGTGAAGGATTACGATTGCGAGATCCTCTATCATCCCGGAAAAGCCAATGTAGTGGCCGATGCCCTGAGCAGAAAGGGTCCCGGGCAAGTAGCTAATATGATTCAGATCTCACCTCAGCTAGCAGAGGATATGATTAGATCCAGCATTGAGTTTGTAGTAGGTCAGCTTCACAACTTAACGCTGCAATCTGATCTGTTGGAAAGAATAAAAGTCGCTCAGATGACAGATCCGGAGTTAGTGAAGATCCGAGATGAGGTGTTGGCTGGTCAAGCCAAGGACTTTTCAGTGTCAGACAGTGGGATGCTTTTGTATAAAGCCAGGGTTTGTGTTCCGAACAGTGTGGAACTTAGAAATGAGATCTTTGAGGAGGCTCATTCTACCCCGTATTCTCTGCATCCCGGCATCACTAAGATGTACCAAGACTCGAAACCGTACTTCTGGTGGAGCGGTATGAAGAAGAATTTGGTAGAATTCGTATCGAGATGCCTCACTTGTCAGCAGATTAAGGCTGAACATCAGAGACCAGCAGGGTTGTTGCAGCCTCTAACCCTACCAGAATGGAAATGGGAAGATATCACGACGGATTTTGTGGTCGGGTTACCTAGGACCACGGGTTTGTATGATTCCATCTGGGTAGTGGTGGACCGATTTACGAAATCTGCTCATTTTCTGCCGGTTAGAACAACATTTTCAGTGGATCAGTTGGCAGAACTGTACGTCAGAGGGATAGTAAGACTTCACGGGGTACCGAAGTCTATAGTTTCGGACAGGGATCCGAAGTTCACCTCCAAATTTTGGCAAAGTTTGCAACGAGCAATGGGTACCAAGCTGAAATTTAGTACAGCATTCCATCCTCAGACAGATGGTCAGTCCGAAAGGACAATTCAGATATTGGAGGATATGTTGAGAGCCTGTGTTATGGACTTTGAAGGCTCATGGAATAAATATCTACCGTTGATAGAATTTGCGTACAACAACAGTTATCAGAGTACGATAGGGATGGCTCCCTATGAACTGTTGTACGGTAGGAAATGCAGATCCCCTATCCACTGGGATGAGACAGGGGAGCGGAAATACCTAGGTCCAGAGTCAGTGCAGCGGACCAATGAGGCAATAGAGAAGATAAAAGCTAGAATGCTTGCCTCACAGAGCAGACAGAAGAGTTACGCAGATCCGAAACGCAGAGATGTTGAGTTCCAAGTAGGGGAAACATGTGTTTTTACGGGTATCTCCGATGAAGGGGATTAAACGTTTCGGGAAAAGAGGCAAGTTATGCCCTAGATTTACAGGACCTTTCGAGATTCTCGAGAAGATAGGTCAAGTGGCATATCGGTTAGCATTGCCTCCAGCCTTATCAGCAGTGCACAACGTATTTCATGTCTCAATGTTGAGAAAATACGTTTCAGACCCCTCTCATATACTCAGTTATGAGAGCCTTCAGCTACAGCCAGACATGACTTATGAGGAACAGCCAGTGCAGATCCTGGATATAAAGGATAAAGTCCTTCGGAATAAGACCATAGCATTGGTCAAGGTTCTCTGGAGAAACAGCAAGGTGGAAGAAGCCACCTGGGAGCTAGAGTCAGATATGAGAGCTCAATATCCAGAGTTATTCAGGTTAGATTTCGGGGACGAAATCCTTTTAAGGGGGGGATAGTTGTAAAGCCCGCTTAGTTAATTTGGAAATTAGCAGTTAATCATGATTATTTATGAAATTATTTATAGCTATTTAAATAATTTATTATGCTGTTAGTTATGGAATTCAGAAATGCATGTTTATGTTATTCAGTAGTTTTCATGTTTTGCATTTCGGTTACAGGATTTTGCAGTAGAGTGAGAAACCGGTTTTTCTCAACTTTCCGTTTTGTGCTAGTTTCGGGTTTTCAGACAGTTTGTTCTCTGCTAGTTTGGGGGTATTTTAGTATTAAGTTGTAGTAGGTTAAGTTTGGTTTTAAAACCTTTGTCCTCGTCGTGATTTAGCGTGTCACTTATCGGTGTTGTGATTTTTACGGTTTAGGAGCCTGTAATCCGCCGCTCAGCTAAGTTCCAGTTAGGTTGACCGGCACACCTGAATTCGGAATCCAGGTAAGATTAGTATAACAGTATGCATATGTAGATTACATGTTTAGCGAGCATGTAGGAAGCCTGTTAGATTACATTAGTTATGTATGTTGGCTTCGAACCATCCAACCCTGTCACGTCGGTACAGGCTGGAGTATGACCAAGCGGAGTATGACCGGTTTGACCGATCAGCCGACACTTGGTTGGTGGTTCCGTACTATTGACGTATCCCGTCGGTACAGCCTGGAGTATGACCAAGCCGGAGTATGACCGGTTCGACCGATCGGGAGGATATAGTAACACGTCGGTACAGCCGGAGTATGACCAAGAATGGAGTATGACCGGCTCGACCGATCAGCCGTTACGTGTCAATAGTACCGTCCCTATGAACGTTCGTAACTCGGTACCATGTTGGACATGGCAAGAGTGGCTCGGTACCATGTTGGACATGGCGCACGGGACTCAGTATCGTGTTGGACACGGCAGTTAGTATTATGTATGAGTATTATTATGCTTTTCTTACTGAGTCTGTCGACTCACAGATCTACGTTTATGTGTAGGTAAAGGCAAGGCTAAAGCTGATGGACCGTGAGCGAGCTTGAGAAGATTGTACATGTCGGGGCGGTTAGGCCTGGAGCGTACGATCCTCGGGACAACAAGGCTGAATTTTTGTAACTGGTCGTTAGACGACTTTTAATTTTATGTAATAGTTAAACAGTTAAAACTTTTGTAAATGGTTTTATAAATCGGGATCCCGAGTCTTTTGTAATATGGTTTATAAGTTTAATTAAAAAGCAAAATTTTAATTAATCACGTTTTTCCATAAACCTCGTTGATTAGCAACGAGCTGCACAGTACGTTTAAAAATCACGTAATACGCCTGAGTTAGTTAGGGTGTTACATCAATCTTATGTTGATGAAAATCATGAGTGTTGTTTGGCGAAGAGAACGAAACAAGAAGGAAAAATTATAAATCTTTGATAGATGGCGAGATGAATAACTTGTAGGGTATAGGATTTTATGAGTGTCTTTTCTAAGGATTGTGTTCAGGCTAGAATTGTGTTCAGGCTGAAAGAAAGAGATTGAGATTGAGTTTTATTTTTCTTAGGGTTAGAGGCTCTGCATATTACGTATCAAGAATGGGATAGCTTTAGGTTTTATAATCTAATTAACCTATAAAAGAAAATAATAAAATAACCCCTATAATCTGATGCTAATTTAACTCTAAATAGAACAATTAAATAAAAATCTTATTTGTTAGATATAAGTCTTAAATTTAAATTTCAAAACATAGGATTTCTAAGCTTAACAGGTCGTCACTTTGTAGCTTAATTTTGACCCCAATAAAGTTAAAATTACGATAAATCTATTTCTACATAATTGATAGATCTCTGAATTATCTTTCCAACGCCACTGAAATCAACTCAATCTGAGCTCTAGAACTCTAGATATGATCATTTTAGTAAAACAGTTTTTAATCCTACGAATTTATCCAAACCTACGAATTTTTAACATTAATTAATTAAACTCACTAAATATATTATAAAACCCTAATGAACCTTCATATTGGGCTTTAATTAAACGATTACTTACTCTGTAAAAATACCATAATATTTTACTTTCATAGTTAATACAACTTTAACTCTCTCTAGAAAATTGGTACAACTACTCTAAGCAATAATATCAACTCACTAACAACACAAAGAAACAAGATAATTATCCTCGCTCAATTAATATCCAAAAAAAAAATAAATAAATACTATTTTAATCTGGATATTACACCATTGCTCTGTACCAAAATTTGTACGTAATGGTTTATTTGTTTCAGTTTCAGAAGTTGCAAACAACTATTTCAATCTGGCAAAACAACTAATAAACAACTCTTTCCAGCAACAACTTTTGCAAATAACATTTCGATCTAGACGACTATTTTAATCTATCAAATCAACTATTAAACAACTATTTTGAAGCATTTAGTAATTAATAAGAATAGATTCATGTTTTCTCGTTTATAGATCCCAAACAACCATTATTTTACTGGAAAACAACTTATAAACAATTGTTCACAGATTAAAACTCTGTAGCATATAATTATATGCATTAATATTTTTTCATGCAGACCGTTGTTGTTTTTTTGTTCAGATTCACCAATATTTCATTATTATTTCAATTTATTCCGGCTTTCCTCAATTAATAACAAATTCTCATTTATGTAGAATAAAAGATTGGAAGATGTTCATGAAGAAATTATATTACCTTCAATTCTTTCTCTGATTCAATCATGGGTGAGTTTCAATGATTTTCAGTTCTCCTTCTCTTCGATTCTTCTTCTCTGAACGCGTTTGGCTTTTGGCTGAATGTTATTTTTGAGTTTTTTTTGTACAGCAATGGAGGTTGGATGATTTTTTTTCCCTTTTTGTATTTGGATTTTCGGGATATGAGTGGTTTTTTTGTTGAGATCTACATTTTTTTTTTAAATTTGATTTTCCTAGTTTTGGAAGGAAAATGGTTGAGAATGGGTTGTTGGGGTTCGTCGGCTGGGTCACGAAGAAGAAGGATCCCTTCGTTTTTTCTGTACGGTATTTTTGTAAATAACAACTTTTAATTTCTATTTTTGTTTATTTTTCTTTTTTAGGTCATAAATGTAAATTTGTTCCATTTTTAGTTTATTATAGAAAATATCCCTTAAATTTTAAATATTATTATTATGGATATTACTATATGCTAATTCACCTTTATTTATTTTATAGGAAGGCTCACAGTTACTAAAGCTTGCTATGATGATGGTGTTGGATTAGTCTTTGATGCATGATTTTCCTCCACTCTTTTTCAAGATTGACAGTTTATGTCACAAAAAATTGACAGTTTGGATTTAGTTCTTTGTCTCTCTACGCAATCTTTTATTTGTATTAAATTAATTAAGATCTTTAATAGAGATTTTTACACGTTTACTTACCAATTTTCTTGAGGCATCCTTAATGCATGTTCGTATTCATGAATTAGCAGAGCATGCACTCAGAATGATAGTAAACTAGTTTGGATGAATTATTTATCTTTTTTTCATGATGTACTACTCTTTTATGATTTTTCAATAAAATGTTTGTTCATTGTTTAAAAAAAATATATATCATATATTTTACTTCAGAAAATTAACTCAAACAATTTAAATATTTAGTAATCAAAATCTAACTATATTAGAATATTTAAAATTAATTAACAAATAATTAATTATATATTCTAAATTAAATCAAATAATATATTTCATTTACTTTATATAAAATATTCTTATAGTTATTCTCTTTTATTGTAGTCGGTATAAGTTGTTTTTAATTTTTATTTGATTAATGATCAATTATCACATATTTATTTAAATTGAAAATCTACCATTCTTCCCATTGTTTTTTTTAACAGTTTTGTTAACCTATATTAATTCTACTAGATAAGCAATATCTTAATGTATGATTTGCAAAAATTTGCATTTTCTCTTTTAATATAAAATAATATAGGATATAAAATGTTTGATTAAGAAATAACAACAAAAGGGTGACGATTTCTTTCCTCCTTTGGTTCAATAAAATTTTATAGAAAGAGAAATAGTTGAAAGGATAAGATGAAGAGAGTAACGTAATATGATTATGATGTGTGAATAAGTGGTTTCTTGATTGATGTACTACACATGTTTGATGCCTTGCCAAGACTTGTCGTTTTCTCCGCTAAAATCTTTCTTAGTTGTACTGCAATTCTCTTCCTTTGTACTTTAACTCCTACACAAATTAAGGACATGAACTTGGCATGTCATCCATGCAAATCGTCTCCACAGTTCTTTTTCTTTTATTTCTAACTCTATTCAATCTTGTCCAAAACAAAAATAAATAAATAAATAAATAAATTGCTTCTATTATTAATTGTCTTTCCTGCCCCTTTAGTTCTTTTCTTTTTGTTAATATTATTATAACATGGAAGAAGATGCTCTAAAAATTGATCAAAGCTAAAGAGCTCTAATTTTTGAAAAAATTCTATCACAATTCTAATTTCTATGCCTTACTACTTTTCTTTCTTACATTATTTAATAACAAAAATTTACTAAGCAGAATCAGATAATAAATATGAAAATAAACAAGTGTACAAGTTACTTATATTATATAAATTCAACATCGTTTTTAAACCCTTAGTTTTATTGACTTTTTTTTAAATCAAATACTTTATTAAATTTATAATTAAAAGACCTGATAATAACAAACAAAGCAACTAAAAGATTGAAGATCTCCTAAAAAAAAAAAAAAAAAAGAGAGAAGATCATAAAATGATACTTGTTAGATTGAAGAAGTAAAATTCAAAAAGGAACAGTAACCACTTTGTGTAGAAAATAAAGGGGAAAAAATTAGTGGACTATTTCTTAACCTTACAAAATATCTCCATTCACTCTCATTACTAATGATAAAATAATGGTTAAAATTGGATAAAAATAATGCAAGGGTACAATAGGAAATATATCTACACTCAAAATTATGGTAAGGGTATTCTAGTGATTCAAGTAATACATATCAAGTCTAATTATCTTCAATATTAAATAATGTTATTTTAAAAATTTATGTACAATAAAATTGATGTTATTTATTTTTTATATTTATTTCTCCTTCACATTACTTTTTATATTTTTATTGTTTAAAAACACTCTAATAATATATCACTCTTCAAATATATTATAATTATAATCTCACATATTATTATTTATTATATATATACTAATTTTTAGCAACAATAACTTGCTCAAATTTTTAAAAATAATATAACAATCCCAATATTTTACCATTCAATATATCCACCTCATTAATTATTTTCTAAATTTTTACTAGGAGATGCTCTATAGACTTTTACTATAAATATGTGATCGAAAATGAGGAAATATGTAAGAAAATGCAAAGCTCAGTGAAGATAGAGCACAGAAACTTCACCTTCAAACCTCAATTCTATTGACTTGTCAATCATCAAAGCTTCAATTATTTCTTAGAATTGAAGCTTTGTGTTTTGTGGTGCTATAATCACTTTCTTAGAATCAATAGCAGGTAATTATGGCGATGGAACAAGAGCTTGAGTGGATTGAAGCACAAAATATAGGAATAAGCGTTGATCTTGTTGCTGTGGCCAAACGCCAGCTTCAATTTCTCGCCGCTGTTGATCGGAATCGCTCTCTCTATGATGGCCCTGTTCTGAACAGAGCTATATATAGGTTAGTTTTCTTTTTCTTTTTTTCAATTGTCAATTTTTAGTTAACGTATTATGTAGTTGAGATTTTCGGTGGTTAAATTTTACAACGTGTGATCTCGATTGGAGAATCTAGTTTCTCTTGTGTGATGTTATTTTGTTTAGCTAAAGAAATCCAAAATTGGGTTTAGCACCATAATCTTTGAAAGGTAAGCTTAGTATTAGTAAAATAGACCCTTTTGATCGAGTGTTTGATATCAAAATTAGGGAAAGAAGATTGTTTCCTTTCGTTCAAACCAAATTGTGTCTGACATATATGTTTATAAGTACTGAATCCATTTTATTTTGATTTATGGGTTAATAGGTTTTTGAAAATGATTATGTGGGTGGTCCTTTTTATTGAGCTTTCCCATCTGGTAAAGTAGGATTGAACTGTATTTACGTTTTGAAGTCTTGCTTAATAGAATGATAAATACAGGTACAATGCTTGTTGGCTTCCTTTGCTTGCGAAGCATTCTGAGGTGCCGGTTTCTAAGGGACCTTTGGTTGTACCTCTTGATTGTGAATGGATTTGGCACTGTCACAGGCTCAATCCAGTAGGTTTTCTGGGTTTTCAATTTTAATGAACTTTGTCTAATTGAATTGAAATTGTCAATTTTCAAGCTTTTGGTTTGGTTTGGTTTGGTTGTTCAGGTTCAGTATAAGTCTGACTGTGAGGAACTTTATGGAAGGATCCTTGACAACTGTAATGTTGTATCCTCTGTTGATAAATTCTGTACGAGGGAAACTGAAGAAATTTGGGACAGTCTTTATCCTGAAGAACCCTATATCATAGACTTAAACTTGGCATTTTCTGAGGATACCTCTGATAAAGTTTATGCACTCGAGATATGCACCAAATATGATTTGGTTTCAGCTGCTAAAAGGCAGACTCCTTTCTTTTACCAGGTAATGAAGACTGTCTGTTACATAATTATTATCATCTTGAAGCTATTACTCTTAATTGAAACTCTTTTGAATGCGGTTTCTTGGTCTTCTGAGGAATTTATGTAAGTTAGCACTTGGTTGTGCATGAATTACTATTTGAATCCTGTTAATTTTTTTATGTTGTTTTCCGGACAGGTGTCTAGACCCCATATGAACAATGACCTGTTTCTTGAAGGAGCTCTGGCTAGATATAAAGGGTTTTTGCATTTGATAAGGAGAAACAAGGAGAAATCTTTGAAGCGCTTTTGCGTTCCAACTTATGATATTGACCTTATCTGGCATTCCCATCAATTGCATCCTGTGTCTTACTTTAAAGACCTGAATAAACTACTTGGAAAGGTATTGGAGCATGATGACACAGACTCGGACAGAACTAAAGGAATGAAGCTTGATGTTGGGTTTTCTAGCACTACCAAACAGTGGGAAGAAACATTTGGTACACGTTATTGGAGAGCAGGGGCAATGTATAGAGGCAGTACTCCAACTCCTGTTACAAACACTCCTTTCCCACCAAATATGATCAACAAAGAGAAAGTTAAAACAAATGAATATAAGAAAATAATTCAGCTACCCAAGGTGAACTTTGTGGAGGTAAGTTTCATCAACTATTATTACATCTGACTTATCGTACTTTTGAAGACAATACAGTAGGGTGACTCAGTTATCCTAATTTAGAACTTAAGCTTAGCTTATGCATATACATTTACTTGTCCGCTCATTCCCAAGTAGAATATTCTGCATAAGGCTTAGATCTCATTTATACATTTGAAGAAATGATATACAGAAGTTTTACTTTTAGTATCTCTGATATCTAGGCCCTGGAGTACTAATAGATAGTAATTTGTTGGTACACCTCAACCCTATTCATGGGGTTTGATCTCTACTGGTTGAATTAATGCATTTCCCATAGCTTTTGATTTGTTTCTAGCCTCTTATTAGTTACTAACTCAAAAGAGGTAATGGAGCCTATTCTAGGACAGAAAGCTTTCAGTGTCCTAACAGTTTTCTTTATTGTCCTTTCTCCTTTTAGGTGGTTTTGGAGTTTGTGGAAGTTAATAACTTACCAGAGGGGCACAAAGGAAGTCTCTTTGTCACGTTTAGTAAAACACAACCTGATATTTTGTTTGATGCCAAACGAAAACTGACTATTTTGTCAGAGTCCAAAGTGAAGCAGGTTGCATCTTTTCAGTGTGAACCTAATGGGGAGCTTATATTTGAGCTCATGTCTCGTTCTCCTTCGAACTTACCGATAACAAAGTCATTAAAGACATTGGGTACTACTTCACTATCTCTTCAAGACCTCTGTGTCTCAGCTTCTGACCTATCTGTGGAAAAATGGTTAGACTTGGTACCAAGTTCTGGAAATGTGAGCTCAAAACCAATTCGCCTACGAGTTGCTGTCTCATTTACTGCTCCAGCAGCTGCACAACGTGTGCTTGAAATGGTCCATTCTCGACAGTTATTAAAAAAATCTTGTTTCCCCATTCCTGGGAAGACTAAAGATGCCACGGGCAGAATCCATGTCATTGATGAAACCGGCACTAAACTCATGAACCTCCAAATAAGGTATAGAATGTGTTCAAATTCATATCAGTGGATACATTTTGAAGTTTCCCTATACATAATGGTCTACTCATTTCCATAATGAGGTAATAGCAGCATTCAATTTTCTGTTTGGTCACAATTTAAATATGAAACCGTATACTTGCAGGTGATGAGAAATGGTAGTTTCATAAGTTGTTTAGCTCCTTGTTATTAAAAGATCTTATTGTTGGACCTATGCACGGTTAAAACTTATAACATATTTTACATCAAATGCTCAATGACTTTTACATCAGCAGCTTATTACCATATGCAATTAGAATGGGTTTTCTAATATTCACTATATTTCTCAACTGGTTAGCTACTCATATTCACAGAGTTAGGCCAAACTAAAATCTTGTACTGTTATGATTGCATAATTTTCCTCTAGTTTCAAAGAAAATGCATTTATAGTAGCATGAGATATTCTAAGATTTTAGCTATTTCTTTTGAAAGACGAAGACCATGTAAAGCAGAAGGGAGTTATTGAGGCATTATTAGCCCAAAAGCTGATAGTAATCTCTTAAATTATTTTTAAAAATTCATAATCCTGAGTTTTAGAAATTTGTGCACTACATTCAATTGGGTTTGAAATCTCTGCTTCAGTGTGGCCAAGGTTTGTTAGCAATGATGTATGTTTCTTTTTGTTGTATTATATCTGTGTTTATGATCCATCGCGAAGCTCCCACTTATCTATATTATTTTCTTGCATTACATCTTAGGAATACTGAAAAGAAGGTGAGAGAAAACAGCTATGCTCGGAAGGAGGTAATTGGAATGATGAAGTCTGGTGAAATTCATACTCTTGCAGAATTTATTGGGACTGGATGGTCTATGATGAATTGTCAGTGGTCTCTATTCCCTTGTAAGAAGTCCAGTGGAGATTGCTACATTTTTGAGCTTGTGGGTGATAAAATGGTAAGCAATCATCCATTTCACTTGTATAATGACTTCTCCAATCAAAACTTCTGTTTTCTTGGTGAAAAAAAAAAAGAAAATGATGTTTGTTTACCTGAGACTGGCATAAACCAGCACAAAAATAATCATGCTTGATTGTATAGTTTATGTTGAAATATCTTATAAATGTTGTATTTAGAGATGATTTTGTGATAAGTCTTTTTGGAATAGGAAGCACGGTCATCCAACAACAAGAAACCAAAGAAAACAAAATTGCTTGTTCAAATTAAGTAGATCAATGCTGACAAATCTACCTTCATGTTTCAGGTGAAATTTTATCCTGGTAGAAAGCTAGACTACGAACCTAAACATTGTGAAAAACATGGAAATGAAAAAGACTTCATAACTGCGGTTGAGTTCTCTGCTGAAGATCCTTATGGCAAAGCAGTGGCTTTGCTCGACTTAAAATCTGGACTTGTTAAGGTATTGACCTTGAGCTCTGTTTACTGACTAGATGATTGGACTTGTTCTAATTGTGATTTTTTTTTTCATTGGAAAATAACAAATAGGTGAAGGAAGAATGGATGTTAATCCCCAGTGTCATATCATTTTCAATATTTTCGGATACAGTAAATGAGCAGCAATATGATGGCTTTGCTGTTGATGCTAAGAATGCAGAGCTTAACAACATAACTCAAAATAGTAATGAAACCAACAAAGAGGCCAACGGAACCAACTCCATCCCTTCTGCAACAAGTGAAGTTAAGTTTAACATGGTTGTGGCCAAAAGAGATGCATCAGTGCCAGGAAATGGCGAGTTGTCCAGTGGAATCTGTGGAGGAGGATGTGGAAGTACATTTGGAAACATGGTGAAGAGTGATAGCTGTGGTGGATGCGGAGGTGGTGGGCAATGTGGAAATATGGTGAAAAGTGGTGGTTGTGGTGGTGGCTGTGGAGGTTGTGGTGCTGGTGGATGTGGAAACACGGTGTCTAGTGGTGGCTGTGGAAGTTGTGGTGCCGGCGGATGTGGAAACATGGTCTCAAGTGGTGGCTGTGGAAGCTGTGGTGCCGGTGGATGTGGAAACATGGTGTCTAGTGGTGGCTGTGGAGGGTGTGGTGCTGGTGGTTGTGGTGGCTGTGGCGGCTGTGGTGGTGGTGGTTGTGGTGCAAAATTTGCTCAATCTGACAACCCTTGTGCAGATGCACTGTCGAAGGGAACATCAACTTCCCAAGTCAATGAGGCAGTAGCTGCTTAGCCTTAATGGGGTCACTGTTCATATCATGGACTCGAAAAAAGAAATGCACTGCATCTTAAAAATAAAGTTCTTATGAAGTGACACTTCCTTGTTTTGTGTAATTGGGTGTATTATGGTATCTACTCTGGTAATAAATCAGCCTGAGAAATCACTCTCAATTGGCTTGTACATATATGTTTATGCAATGTCCAATTACTTTGCACATCTGCTTTTCTATAATGTCAAATATCTGAGGTGACCTAAAACTAAGATATTTACCCTTTGATGAAAAGCTTTCTGTATTCATGTTCATCTTATTTATATGTCCAAACTAAAGGTCATTGTCTCCCCAAATAAATAAAAGACTAAAGGAAACATATGAAACCATCCAACAAACATGGTCCTAGTCTATAACCAAAGCCATAATTGTCGCTTTCCAAGTTGGAAGCTGATGATAAAAGTTGTACTGTACATACACATCATTAGGTTAAGCCAAGAAGATGTAGGTAACAATTTACAGTTAAAAAGTAGGTAAATGGATAGATATGTAATGAAGTATAGTCTTTATCGAAGTTGAGAAAGTTAACTTAATAAATGAAGACTATCTCTCCTTTCAAACACTGTTATCAAAAGGCTGAAACAAATTGAAGTTTTGGTATAGTTAAATTAATAGGTTTTCCCATGTGAAAGGACAGAACCCATTAGTAACTTATGTACAATGATTATAATACGGACCAACCAACCCCCACTAAGTATATTTAGACAACCTGTTTCTTCTATTACTTTCACACCATTGGTTCTCTTCCATTGACTAGGGAGTTGCATACTTACCCAAGTCTTTAATAACTAAATTTTCCAACTTCACGTATGTGTGAAACTATAAAATACGATACCTTTCCTCATAGACCATAGTGGGATTGGGATAATATACATATTTCTCATGATTCCTAAACCAATTTTTCACTTTTTGAGTTTGGAGTCCTTTTCCAAGAAGTTTCCCCGCAAGGAAATGACATCATGAAAAGGACCCATAGATATAATTAATATATGCTCTAATTACTAGGAGAAGTCTTTTAAGCTATCAATGGCCTCGATTTATCCACCTCATGTTGTGTCGTTTATGCCTCGACACCTTACTCTTATCCTTCTATATTCTTCAACTCACTCGTGGCATCAACTTTATGAATCCAAACAAGAAATAGCGTGTTGCTTAAGATTAGAATTCTCATCTAATTCCAGGCTTTGTTAACTTGATTATAAAAATATCTTGCACTTGCACAGCTTCCATTTTCAAATTGTCTATTAATATTTGGCATTGTTATAAAACACCCATAATTAATCATTTTTTTATTAAATTTATTATATCTCGCATGAGAGACGCCAATAGTTATATTATATCTCATATGATAGGCACCACGAATACTCTTTACCATTTATGGTTAAATATTATATGGGGTTAAATTTTTCTAAAACAAGTACAATGGAATCCAATTTACACAATTTTTAATTGTCAAAGGTCGTCTTACCTTTAAATATGAAAAGTCCAAATCATGGCACACGTGTGTAAATGTGACATTCTCATTACTTACTTGGATTTACGCCACTAAAAAAAACCACAACCACTTCCGATGAAGACACTAGCTGAAGTTTTTAACTTGTTAAGAACTTGACTGGAGGATGACATTGGACAAGTTAGGCAACACATAAAATATAGTACTCTGTACAAAGTGCACTAGTAAAATTTCATAGTAAGATCTTAAAATGAAAAACTGTGGTATCTGCTAATACTAATTGTTTCTCTCATTGCAGTCCTATTTTACTGCATTTCATAACAACTACAACTAGTAATAATAATAATAATAATAATAATAATAATAATAGTTTTAGTTGCGTAAATCCAAGTAATGAGAATGTCACATTTACACACGTGCAATCATTTGGATTTTTCATATTAAAGGTAAGACCTTGGACAATTAAAAATTGTTAAATCTTAACTTCCTGTGTACTTGGCATAAGAAAAATTCAAAAGCCCATATTAACAGATAATTATTATTATTAACTTGTTAAGAAGTTGACTGGAGCTTTAGTGGCAGGTAATTATTATTATTATTATTATTATTATTATTATTATTATTATTATTATTATTTGTTGTAGTTGCTATGAAATGCAGTAAAATAGAACCACAATGAGAAACAATTAGAATTAGCAGAAACCACAGTTTTTCATATAAGATCTTACTATGAAATTTTACTAGTGCACTTTGTACAGAGTACTATATTTTATTTGTTGCACAACTTGTCAAATTTCTCCTGCAGTAATGATCCATAATGAACGAATTATTAAAGCTTTTACCGAAAGACCCAACGAATTTGCAATTTTCATTTGCTGATGATCGCTGGCCCATCAGACTGGGGCTCGTTTTCTCTTAATTATTAAGGTTAAAATTTAAAGCCAGAATGGTGAGAAACAGCCTGAAGGAAGGAACAGCAAGAAAGTAAAAGCTAGGGAGAAAAGGAAACACAAGAAATGGGGCTGCCAGAGGAAAAGAATCAAAAGCATAAATGAGCCATTAGCAAGATATTAAAAAAGAAAAAGAGCCAAACCTCTTTCGTTTCGTTTTTTTTTCCCATAATCATTCTGTACATGTTTTCTACTGTGCTGCTTGACCACTCTGAAAATCATGTGGTGGTGTTTAGTATGATACAAAAAAAAATTTCCCAAACCAAGTTTTTCCTTCTTTCCCCCCCTTCTCTCCTCGAAGTTAAAACGTCCATTAAACTAAAAAAAAAAAACCCTAATTCTAACTCTCCTATCTACTTTAGCAGAGCTATCTCCTTTCCTCTTCTATCTACTGGTCCCTAGAAAACTCAGTTGAATTTATGTTCCGGTCATTCTTTCTTTACACAAGGTACAAATGGAACCGTCCAAGCCAACCACTAACACTCACTATCTTTCAATGCCCCATCCACTTGCACTGTTCCATAAAAAAAAAAACAGAAAAAGAAAAAAGAAGCCAAACAAATCCACACACACAAAAAAAACAGAAGCCACAAGCCCAAGTCTTTCTTCAAGCATCCACATCCTTGTCTAAAGACTAAACCAATCTCTAGATTTCCTTTTGCTAAGCTAAATGAAGACTATGGCTTTTCACTAGCTGTCCTAAAATTCTTTCAGGACTTTCACGTTAGCTGTCGGGAGCTGGTGCTGGAGCTTCTTTTGATGCAACAAATGGTGATTGAACACTATCAGCTTCTGAATCACTACCAGAGGAACTCCCTGAGTCGGAATCTGCAACAAAAAGAAGAAAAAAATGATGAGTTTCAGGGGAGCTGATACCACATTGCCATTATAGATACAAACAACCAAAGACACTAGCTATGTACCACTAGATGAGGATGAATCACTACTAGAGCTTGAGCTGCCAGAACTACTAGACCCACTACTAGCACCACCAGCAGTGTCCTTCTCAATCACCACAGGTGGGAAATTTCCCATTGGAATATCCTCTCCAATGTCAATATCCTCCTCAGCAGTATCAATTTTCTTGCTTTTAACTGCAGTAGCAACCTCTGGAGTCTCCATCACCAAAGACTACAATGTAGTGCATAACAACAGAAACCATTATTTCTCCAAAATCAAGAGACAAACAAATCAAGCTCTCAAACAAAACAAAGGTAGCAGTTTTCATTACCTGCTGATTGCTGTTCTGGGGAGCTGGAGCAGGAGGCTGTATGAGTGACTGCCGCTTAATTTTGCTAGCAAACTTTTTGTAATTGCTGACAAATCTATCAAGCTCCCATAGCGTCTCTGTATCAACAGCCTCGATATCAAGCTCAATTTCATCCCCATCTTGAGACAAATGATCGCTCCTTTTCTTCAATATCTGAACTAGTTGACCCATCTTCTCTTGCGGAAGATTTTGTAAATTGGCTCCCAACTTAGCCTTCTCCTCGTCACTCATTTGCCTTTTGTTGGGATCCTTTGCTTTTGGTTTAGGAAGCTTCATGGGTCTTGTGTTCCCTGAGGGGTTTGTTAAGGGGGCTGACATTGTTGGCATTGGGGGCATAGCAGGTACTGAAGGCTTCGTCAATGACTGAGTTTGAACTGGTGGTGGTGAGTTCGAAAATGTGGGTTGTGGTCGCACCGGTTCAGGCTTTTTCCCTACTACCCTAGTCTCTAAATCTATGTTGGTACTCTCAGGAGCAATGCTTTGAGCACCAGCTCCAAGCGCACGGCGCCGCTCATTTTCATACTTCTTGAAAGCGGGATTATACATTTCATCAAAGCGCAGCAGAAGCTGCTCTGCCATTACATGAACGTCTGAACCTTTAGGGTTATAAAGCATTGCATTGTTAAATGTAAGTCTCACATCTGAAGCCAAATCGATGGGTGAACGATACCTATTTTTCTCAAGCTTGGACTTGACAGTTCCGAGATCCATTGGATTTTTGACGATTTGGTGGTAATCGTGGAGATTCAACCCAACCACATCTACCGGGGCATTGAAAACCCACCCAAACTTATGCTTCATCAGCTTCGTCAAGATCTGACCACACCTCTTCAACATACTCGAAGCAAGTTTCTCATCAATTGGGTCCAATGCCGGCCGTTTCGCTTCCATAACCGATCCGTAGGGGTTACTCCTTTTCATACTAGAACCCATCTTCTCCACAGGTGTTGTCATCAAACCCGTACTCATATCTTTCTTTTTCTTCTTCTTTCCTGTGAGAAAGTTAGAGTCCGGGTGGGTTTGATTAGCATTAGGGATTCTCTTCTCTACCCCAGCGGCTCTCGGCGACTCCGCCAAATGCGTCTGCTGAAGAGGAGAAGGCCGAGTCGTCTTCGCTGAAAACGACAAATGATGATGTCCAGGTCCCGATTTCAAATCTCCTGATTCGATCCGGGACATAAGGGCTCTGACCTGTTCAAGTTCTAAACTCAGCCGCTTCCCAAGCTCCTTAAGATCTCTTCTCGAACACGAAGCGAGATTAAAAGTGACATAGCTACGTGAAGACGAAGGCGACGACCTCTTCTCATTTAAGCTCATCAATTTCCGATTAGACGGGGGCAAATCTCCCGACGCCTGCGCCGGAGGCGTATCATACGACTGACGTACGGCACTCAGATTAGGGTTAGGATTGAACTTGAGAAGAGGGTTTTTTTTAGAGCCAGTAGCAGCAGCAGCAGTAGCGGTTGTATATTTCCTCATATAAACCTTGTTCTCACCCCAGGAAGGTTCGCTTCGACTCGCCGATAAGGCTGATGCCATTTCGGTCCGGGACGAATCCTCCGGACCAACGGCTAACCGCCGATCAGAGATCCAAACCCGAAACGTCGGCTACTCATAATCGGTCGGAGAAAAAATTCAACGGTGGCCGCCGGCGAGGGTTTAGGTGTGTGTATTTATAAATCGCGAGACTAGTGAGAGAGTACAGAAGACAGATTTATAGAGAGAGAAAGAGAGAAGAAACGAGGGTTTCAGATACCCTCTTGAGAACGAATTACAAATGAGATGGTCACCACCTCTTCTTAAAGGCATTCAGATCTGCCCGTCCACGAATCGGGCAGATTATCCACCGTTGATGCAACATCAGACGGTGCACGTGCTTGTCCTTGCTACCCGTTCTTTTGCCCGTGCCATCTGTCACCTACGGTTTAGATCCTTCAGTTTGTACACGTGGCGAGTTTTCACCCGCTGATACTTGGGGAGGGTGAGATTTTCCTGGTTCTGGTGGGAATTTTAAAATTTTGGGTTGGTGTTTTGGGGGGCTGATAAATAAAAAACGGAAAATATTTATTTTATTTTATTTTTAGAGAGGGGGAGTTTTGCTCTTGCCGGATAATTTTAATTTATATATAAAGAATTGCGGGGTCTAGTTTTGTGATGACGTGGGATTTGGGGCCATGTATGAAGTGAATGACCACTTAAAATATCTTTTTTGCTCTAGTTTTGTTTTTTAGTAATATTAAACAACAATCAAGTGATCCACCACCACTTTTTCTAAGTTATATTTCGATAAGTTTTAAATTATTTTAATTATTATCATTTTTTATTTCTATTTACCAACTTTATGTAGGATTCATATATTAGCAATAAAAGAAATTACACTCAGGTTTGAATTTTGAGAATTATAATTAAGTAAACATTATTTTTTTTTTAATTTCAAAAAAACAAACATTATTTTTTCAAGCAATTATATATTATTACACAAGTTTTATTTGATTCATATCTTTTTTTTTAATGTAAGTACTATTTTTAAATTGAGGTGTTCAGAAAATTATGTGATCCAATTACATTCGGCCAATTTAATTATAATTAATTTAGTAAAATTGAATAACTAATTATAATTATTTAGATGTAAATTTTAAAAATTCAATTGAATCAAATTAATTGTTAGATGGGACGTTAAGGCAAGTTTGCTTTTGATGAAGTGGCCGCTAAGAAAGTTAAATGCATTCGGAGGTTGGAAGAGCATATCGCTTAAGATGTGGTTTTAATTAGTTGCCAAACAAGTGGGAGTTGTCTAGCTCTATGCTCAAGTGGTTGAGCTAGCTCTTACTGCTGAGGGTGCGAGAACCAAATATAAAAGAGAAACAGTATGAGGAGAGATTCATAAAGCAAACGCCTAATGTTGGTCCCGATAAGGGCACTGACCCTGGTAATCGGAAGAAAATGCCTAATGAACCGTCAGCTACAGGACCGAATAAAAGATTCCAAGGTAACCAAAGTTTTCGACGTGGTGGAAACAAAAATTGGTGAACCTATCCAGAGGGTTGAGGTGCAAGAGACGCCATCAAGGTAAATGCTAAACTAGAGCCGCTTCCAGTGTGGGGTAGTAGGTCATCTGAAAGAAACTGCCTACAGTTACAGCAACCAGAATAGATAGGTGATGACACTTTAGTTCTTGCTCAGGTGTTTGCTTTGACCCAGGCAGAGGCTAATGCTGGTCCTTCTACCGTGACAAGTTAAATTTCTATTGGCGGTAACTTTTGAACCAAAAGGTGAGGACACATTCATGTTCGTGGGCAAGAATTAAGGGTCTCGAATTCCATTAATCTCAGCTTAAAGGCAAGAGAATCGCTATGGGATGGATGTATCAGTTTCCTATCCAGTGTGGTGGATACTACAAAAGAAACACCGACGGGACCGAAACATGTATCAGTTGTTCAAGAATTTCTAGATGTCTTTCCAGAGGAGTTACCAGGGTTACCACTAAAGTGAAAAATTGATTTTGAAATTGATTTGATACTGGGGGTAGAGCTTGTATCTAAAGCTTCGTATCGGATGGTACCTGCAGAGCGAAAAGGGTTGAAGGTTCAGTTACAAGGGATGTTGTGCTTGAAATTACTAGCCCGAGTACCTCACCTTGGGGTACACCAATTTTTTTGTGAGGAAGAAAGATAGAACCTTATGAATGTGTATTGACTGTTGGGAGTCAAATAAATTAACGGTAAAGAATAAGTATACTTTACCAAGAATAAATGATTTGTTTTATCAATGGCAGGAAAATACTGTCTTCTCTAAGATTGATCCTTGGTATGGTTATCACCAGTTGAAAATTCAAGAGGAGAATATTCCTAAGACAACTTTTCGTACCCAGTTTGAACATTATGAATTTCTGGTGATGTCCTTTGGATTAACAAATGCTCCGACGGCATTCATAGATTTAATGAAGCGAGTATTCAAAGATTTTTTTAGATGATTTTGTAATTGTCTTCATTGATGATATTTTAATATACTTTGTTTCAGAAGAGACACATTAGAAATATCTTCAGATGGTGTTGACATCTCCAGGAGCATAAGCTTTATGCTAAATTCAAGAAATGTGAGTTCTGCCTACCCCAAGCAAGTTTCTTAGGGCATTTGGTGAACAAAGATGGTATCTGGGTATATCCAGTGAAAATTGAAGCAGTTTGGGATTGGCATCGACCTAAGTCTGCAACTGAGGTTAAAAGTTTCCTAAGATTAGTAGGATATTACAGAAGATTTGTTGAAGGATTTGCTAAGATTTCTACGCCCTTAACGGAATAAACTTGAAAGAATTGAAAGTTGTTTGGACTGACAAGTGCGAGAGTAGCTTCCAGGAATTGAAGTAGAGGTTAATTACCGCATCAATTTAACTTTTTCAGTTAGCGATGAGAAGTTTGTGATTTATTATGACGCTTCAAAACAGTGGTTAGGTTGTGTTCTAATGTAGTCCGAGAAAGATTATTACATACGCATTTAGGCAACTAAAGGAGTATGAACAGCGGTATACTCACAACATTTAACTGACAGCGATCGTTTTTACATTGAAAGTTTGCGCCATTGCCTGTATGGCAATAAGTGCAAAATCTACACAGATTACAAGAGCCTCAAATACTTTTTCACAGAATGATTTAAACATGAGGCATCGACAATGGTTATAATTGGTTAAAAACTATGACTGCGAGATTCTTTACCACCCTAGAAAAGCAAATGTGGTAGCAAATGCTCTAAGTTAAAAAGGTCTAGGGCAAGCCTATGAATTGAAGAAGATTTCACTGAAGTTGGCCGAGGATATGACCAGAGTGGGAATTGAGTTCGTGGTTGGAAAACTTGCCAATATCACTAAGGGTGCACACGGGTCGGGTTTTCGGGTTTTTGGGGTTTTGGGTTCGTGTATTCGGGTTTCGTGTCTTGCAAATGTGCAACCGAACCCGGTGTACAGGTGTAGTCGGGTTCGGGTTGGGTGTAATCGGGTTCGAGCCCTATTGGGCTGGGCCCGAATGTTTAATTTATGAGCTGACTGCCGAGGCGATGCCACTACTCTGGGATCGGACTCCGTCGGCGAAGAAAACCAGTCGCCGACTCGTCGTCGCAGGTCTTGGAGAAGAAGAAGCTGAGTGGTAATGGTGGGTGACAACTCAAGTCGACTGCGACGACTGGTGTGGGTGAGTCGGACGAGTCGAGTCAGTCGACTAGTGTCGATGGTGGGTGTGGGACAGTGAGTCGTGTGGGTGTGGTCGTGGCCATGGCCGTGGGACGGTGGGTGTGGCCTTGGTGTGTGGGTGAGTGATATATACTGTGTGTGTCACTGTGTCGTGTGTTTGAAGAAGAATAGTAAGTGATAGTTAGTGATATACTTACTGAATATTAACTGCAGATTGAAGAAGAATAGTAAAATACGAATAGCCTATTCATTGATTGATCATTCATTGATTCATTGAAATTTGAACATGATTAAAATTTAAAAATTTAAAAGACTATTTACATTTTACAGAATACGAATAGGCAGGCAGTTAGGCACGCACGGCAGTAATTTTTATTTTCGGGTATTAATTTTTTAATTAAAAAAAACAGCTTTTATATTTTCGGGTTACGGGTTCTAACCCGACCACTGAAATAAACTCATAAGTGACCCAAACCCGAAACCCGTTACAGTCCTTTTCGGGTTGAACCCGACCCGACTATACGGGTTTTCAGTTGGTCAGTTTTTTTTTGCATCGGGTCGGGGCGGGTGTTCAGGTTTTTTGGGTTTGCGGGTCTAAATGTGCAGCCCTAAATATCACATTAAAGTTTGATTTGTTAGAAAGAATCAAGACAACCCAACAAAGTGATCCAGAACTACAGGGGTATAAAGAAAATCCTAAAGTCAAGCCAACAGGGGATTTTTCAATTTCAATAGATGGATTATTATGATATAAGGACAAGGTTTGTATACCAACTGACGAAGGTATCGAAGAGGAGATTCTAGACGAGTCTCACACTACACCATATTTCATACATCCGAGAACAACTAAGATATATCACAATGTAAAAGCGATGTACTAGTGGTGGGTATGAAAGGTGACATTATCGAGTATGTGTCAAATGTCTAACCTGTTAGCAGGTCAAGGCAGAGCACCAAAGACTAGCAAGATTACTTCAACCTCAAAAGATTCCTGAGTGGAGATGGGAAGAAGTAATCATGGACTTTGTGGTTGAATTACCAAGAATAATAGGATTCTATGATTCTATATGGGTAATTGTGGATAGATATACAAAGTCAGTACACTTTTACCAGTGCGGACTACGTACAGTGGATCAATACGTTGATCTATATGTCAAGGAAATAGTTTGACTCTATGGTGCTCCAAAGTCGATCATCTCAGATCGAGATCCAAAGTTTACATCTGTAACGCCCTAATGCTAAGGCACGCTACAGTGCTTTTTTAATTATTGTGCAATCTTTGCTAATCAAAGAAATTTCTCGAAAAACGTGTCAAATTAAAACTTTTGCATTAAATACTAAACTTTGTAATTTAATAAAATATTTACAAAAGCCGGGATCCCGTTCTTTTAAACTTTATAAAATTTACTTTTCAAGCATGCATTCCAAAATATACAGATTTACAGGTCGCACAGCGACTTTCAAAATACAACTCCCAGATGTCCCGAGACCGAACACTCCAGGTCGCGCTGCTTGACATGTACAATCTCACCCGAGCTCAGGTTCACTCCTGTTCAGCCTTCGCCTTTCCTTTACCTACACATGGAAGCAGAAACTGTGAGTCAACAGACTCAGTAAGAAATGCATATAACATATCATATAATATCCAACCTGTAAATAGGCGCCCATACACCTATTTACATAGCTTAACAGATGAGTATGAACGTTCTAACTAGGATACGACCATGTACCATGTACCACATGCACTCAGTATACCTTCGTATTAGTGTAGGTAAGGTATGACCGCACCTTGAGTACTATCTAGTGTTGTACCACAGACACCTTGTACCTTCCCGTACAAGTGCTGGTAACACTGTGATGTACTTCTAAACATCATACACCTTACCAATGCACTCCGTACCGCAACCGTACAAGTGTTGGTAGTGTATGAATCACAACAAATAAGCATGTATACATATTAACACATACATACATTCAGATAATCACATCATACAGTATACACAGTTCTTACCTGTTTTCCGAATTCAAGTGTGCTGGCCGACCTGAACGGAATTTCTTTGCTAGATGGATGCCCTAATCACATTTTGAAACCGGGTAAGTCACATGATTAAAACTCTAATCTCGGGAACCCAAAATCAAAACCCTAGGTTCTGCTATACTCTAAAGGGGCTATTCTAACTCTGGAAATGGGGAAACACCCAACCGAGGCACTGAAATGGACAAAAATTGAGAAAACGAAGTGTTCGGGATTCCTGCCAAAACCGGCTAGCCGGTTATTGTGGCACTGCAAATCGGCTAGCCGGTTTGCACCAGTAATCCCAAATCATTTCATCTCTTGCTCAATTTTCCACCAAATGTTACCAAACTTTCCAGAGTACCTATTCAATGCATATACAATAAAACCCAGCCAGTATTTCACAGAAAAACAAACCAAATCAATTTATGCCATTAAAGCTCAAAGCTTTGAACTTTAAACCTAAAATTGCATAAAATCATCAACACCCACTAAAACCAGCAGCTAGGACTTAGAATCAACTCAACTAAACCCTAAAATCCGAATTCTAAATATAAGAAAACCTAACAGCCACTAAACCTAGAAATCTCACATTCAACCTTCCATAAAATTCAAGAACTAGAGAGGGATAAGACTAGGGGTTACCTTAGCTTCAATACCCTTGAATCTCTACTGATTTCCCAGCAAAAGAAGCAAAGAACTCCCCTGATTTCTCCTTGGTTTGGTGCAGCTCGAAGGGAAAGAGAGAAAGAGAAGGAATTCTCCAATTTTTGGTTTTTTTTTTTTTTTTTAATTAAGTAAATGATTTACTTAACTCATTTTGGCTGAAAAAAGAATGCTAGGTGTCAACTAAAGGGACAGCCACCTATTCCACTTAATAGCAAAAGACTAAAATGCCCTTTAGACTTAAAACTAGGGTATTTTTGAAACTAGGGGTAAAATGGTCAAATTCTATAACCCCGCTCAATCCCGATAATTTATTTTCTCCAAATTATTTCCCACTATGAAATAGGGTTCTAAACTTACCCATGTGATCAATCTAGCCATCCATTGCATTTTCCGTTGTCGCCGAGCAAAAATTACAAAATTAACATATTTCACATATAAACTAAATAATACCCCTAGAGTTTAATAAAATCTCCGGAATTGAGAAATTATAACTCTAATATTTATTTCTAAATATTGGGGTCCACAATTAAATTAATTCACAAATAATAATAAAATAATAAAAATTAGTGCTAATTGCCTTTACTAATCCACATTACTAGAGCGGTCATTACAATTATCCCCCCGTTAATAGGATTTCGTCCCCGAAATCTAACCTGAATAGCTCTGGATGCTGAGTCCTCATATCTGACTCCAATTCCCAGGTGGCTTCTTCCACCTTACTGTTCCTCCAGAGCACCTTAACCAGTGCAATAGCCTTGTTCTGAAGAACTTTTTCTTTTCTATCCAAAATCTGAACAGGTTGCTCTTCATAGGATAAGTCTGGTTGTAGTTCAAGGGCTTCATAACTCAAGACATGAGTCGGGTCTGACACGTATTTCCTTAACATAGAGATGTGAAATACGTCATGAACAGCTGATAATGCTGGTGGTAAGGCTAGCCGATACGCTACCTGCCCGACCTTCTCGAGTATCTGAAATGGCCCAATGAACCTAGGGCTTAACTTACCCTTCTTCCCGAAGCGCCTAATACCCTTCATTGGTGAAACTCGCAGGAAAACATGTTCCCCTGCCTGAAATGTAACATCTCTGCGCTTCGGATCAGCATAACTTTTCTGCCTGCTTTGAGAAGCAAGCATTCGAGCCCTGATCTTATCAATAGCTTCATTGGTCCTCTGCACTAACTCTGGACCCAGGTACTTCCTTTCTCCTGTCTCGTCCCAATGAATAGGAGAACGACATTTTCTACCATATAACATCTCATAGGGAGCCATCCCTATTGTACTTTGGTAGTTGTTGTTGTAGGAGAATTCAATTAAAGGCAAGTACTTACTCCATGAACCCTCAAAGTCCATGACACAGGCTCGCAATAGGTCTTCTAAAATCTGGATAGTTCTTTCTGACTGACCATCAGTCTGAGGGTGAAAGGCTGTACTAAACTTTAACTTGGTACCCATAGCCTTCTGAAGACTCACCCAAAACTTCGATGTGAACTTTGGATCCCTGTCTGATACAATAGATTTAGGGGCTCCATGGAGACGAACTATCTCCTTCACATACAATTCAGCATATTGATCCACTGAATATGTAACTTTCACTGGTAAGAAGTGAGCTGACTTTGTGAATCTGTCCACGATAACCCAAACAGAATCATACATTCCCGTAGTTCTAGGCAAACCAGTTACAAAGTCCATTGCGATGTCCTCCCACTTCCATTCTGGAAGGACTAAAGGTTGCAATAACCCTGCCGGCCTCTGATGTTCAGCCTTAATCAATGGGCGGTGTTAAACACTTGGACACGTAGTCCACCACATCTCTTTTCATCCCATACCACCAGAAGTAGGGTTTCAAATCCTGATACATCTTGGTGGTTCCCGGATGCAACGAATAAGGCGTGGTGTGAGCTTCATCAAGTATCTCTTTCTTAAGCTCATCCACACTAGGAACACAAACTCGAGCTTTATATAACAACATTCCACTGCTCGAGACTGAAAAACCTCTAGGCCGACCAGCCACTACTTCATCTCGAACTTTAACCAGCTCGGGATCTTCTAGTTGTGTCTTTTTGATTCTCTCCAACAGATCAGATTGGAGGGTTAAATTATGTAATTTCCCGACCACAAACTCAATTCCTGCACTAACCATTTCCGAGGCTAGTTGAGGAGCTATCATAACCGTAGTACACACTTGACCGGGACCTTTTCTGCTCAGCGCATCGGCCACAACATTGGCCTTCCCGGGGTGATACAGTATTTCACAATCGTAGTCTTTAACTAACTCCAGCCACCTTCTCTGCCTCATATTCAAATCTTTTTGGGTGAAAAAGTATTTAAGACTTTTATGATCAGTATAAATTTCACACTTTTCACCGTAAAGATAATGTCGCCATATCTTTAAAGCAAAAACCACAGCAGCGAGCTCTAAATCATGAGTTGGGTAACGCTGCTCATAATCCTTCAGTTGAGGAGAGGCATATGCTATGACTCTGTCAGCTTGCATCAGAACACATCCCAGACCCTGTCTAGATGCATCACAATAAACAACAAATTTCTCTTGGTCTGATGGCAAAGCTAACACCGGAGCTGTTATCAAACGCTGCTTCAGCTCCTGAAAGCTTGACTCACACTTATCTGACCACACAAATCTCTGATTTTTCTTGGTCAATTCGGTTAGGGGCATAGAAAGTTTTGAAAATCCTTCGACGAAACGTTGATAATACCCTGCTAACCCGAGAAAACTTCGAACTTCCGTCACAGATTTGGGCCTCGGCCAATTCTTCACTGATTCTACCTTGTTTGGATCGACCATAATTCCATTCTTCCCAACAATATGACCTAGAAAGGATACCTCGGACAACCAGAATTCACACTTTTTGAACTTGGCATACAGCTTGTGATCCCTAAGTCGCTGTAACACCATTCGAAGATGATGCTCGTGCTCCTCCTCTGACTGAGAGTATACAAGAATGTCATCGATAAACACTATAACGCAGTTATCGAGGAAATCCTTGAACACCCTATTCATGAGATCCATAAAGGCCGCAGGAGCATTAGTCAATCCGAATGACATTACCAGAAACTCATAGTGCCCATATCTGGTTCTAAAAGCAGTCTTCGGTATGTCCTCCTCCCGAATTCTGAGTTGATGATAACCAGACCGTAAATCAATCTTCGAAAACACTGTCTGTAATACCCGGAATTAAGAAATGGATTAGCAAAACCCTAACTAGATAATTATGTATAATTGAGGAAATTATATTATTATATAATTTAATATATGTGAAATTATATGAATTTTATTATGTTAAGACCCCGTTGGTGAGCCAGGGGCATTTTAGTAATTATGACCCGAGAAGGGTAAAATTATGAAATTAATTTGATTACGTGCTTAATGGAACTATATTATTATATAGTATACCTGTGTTGTCTTTTCAGGTGTGTTCTGACAGGTTAGCGCGGTATAGTCACAACCGGGAATTTCGGGCTGAACCGGGTTCGGGCCCGAAATGTAAATTGGATTGATAATTTGGCATTTTATTTGATGAATGATAATCTGAAATTTATTTGAAATTAATTGAGTATTGAAATGACTTATTTACCCTTGTGAGGGTGTAGGTGTGAATAATAAGCCATGAGGGCATTTTGGTCATTTGACCCCTATTTACTATGTTTGATTAAAATTGATTTTTAATGAAATGAAATGCAAAATTCTGGTTTTACTTTCACTCTTGGCCGACCCCCTCTCTCTCCCAAACCCTCTTATTATTTCAAAGTTGAATTTGAAGAAAAGCATGCTTTAAGTTGTTTGATCTTGGTTTGCATGTTTAGGGAAATGGATGTTTAATCTTGATAATTTGTGTGTTAATCTCTTGATTTGTGTTTGATTGGGCTTAGAGTACAATTCAAGGATGTTTTACATGCTTAATCTAATTTTTTTATCTATTGTTTTACTGCTGGAAATTGAATAAGTATGTGTTGGGTTAAAGTTCATGTTCTTGAACTTGGAGTTTTGCTAGTTGAAGCATGATTTGTGATTATTGTGCAATCTGAAATTATGGGGTTTATTGTTGGATTTTGATGCATAATTATGTGTTTTAGAACCTATAATATTTGCTAGCTGCTATAAGTGGGTTAATTGTGAAATTGGTTGTGAAAAGCAAGCTTGAGTTCATGGAACTCAAGCTTGGTGCTTTAATGGCACTTTTTGATTTTTAGTGCAATTGTTGGGTTTAAGTTGTGGAATATGTTTATTATGACATATATTGATGCTCTGGAAAGTTTGGGAATGTTTGGGAATGATTTGAGTGAGTTTTGGGGGTTTAAAGATTGAGAAATTTCGTGTTCTCTGCCCAGACAACCGGAATTCCGGTTGGTTCATCCGGAATTCCGGTTGGAGTTCATCGGGAAATGCTGAAATTTGTTTTGGCCATAACTTTTGACTCGGGACTCCGTTTGGGACGTTCTTTATACCGTTGGAAAGCTCTTTTCGAGCTCTATGTGATTATCTATATTTGAAATGCCATGAATTTATTTTATGAATGTGAAATCAGGGGTTAACCCTATTTGTGAAAATCCCGGATTGTGTGTGACTAGGATTACCGGCACCTGGTCAGGAGCACCCGGGGATTTGGAATCTCTACTATTGCGGGACAACAGGTAAGACAGTGATTAGCACGTAGAGTATGCGCAGTGGCGCTTATGTTGAGAATGATATGCATGAATGTTAAGTAACCGGGATTAGGGTTATTACCCTAATAGGAACGGTCTAATAGCCTAGGGTTATTACCCTAGTGATATATGTGTATAAATGCCATGCCATGTTAATTGAAATGAGATTTAAGGATTATGTGCTCAAGGCATAATCAGGTTGGACTCGGTACTCATAACCGAGATGAACCGCTTCTAAGGCCTTAATGTATTTAGACGTGTGAGAGTAACACGTGGGTCTACGTCACGTAGATTTAATTAGATGTGTGAGCGCAACACATAGGTCTACGCCACGTAGACATAAATGGGCATGATGAAATAATATTCAGGTCTGTGCTATACAGACATATGTGAATGAGCATAATATATTTATTATGATTTATACTGTCTTGCTGGGCTTGGCTCACGGGTGCTCTACTGTGCAGGAAAGGGTAAGGCATTAGCTGATCAGCCATGAGTTTCAGGAGCAGGGCGAAGAATGTACATGTTCATGCCACTTCAGACCAAGCGGGTTATGGGTCTAACAGTGTTGACTTTTGTATTCTGTTTTGCCGCTTAGGTCGGCTAGTAAGAAAGAACTTGTAATAAGTTTGTAAATATTTTTGGGATCCCAACTATTTTGAAAAGTTTAAATATATTACAAGTTTATTTTCAGTCTGTTTAATATAAAAGTTTAAATTTTGCGCTATTTTAATTAGTAATCCCGGTTAGGGGATTAGGGCCTTATAAGTATTTTGGGTAGCGTGCCTAATTATTTAGGGCGTTACAATTTGGTATCAGAGCGCCAAGGTTTTTAAACTTCCTGTAGACCGGCCGAACATGTACATTCGTCGTCAGAGATAGGCTCGACTCATGGTGCAGTAAGTATTGAGAGTAAATACTTGACTGTATGTGTGATCATCTGTTTACCGCTTTCCATTTTAGGCAGTATGCAAGCATCTAGAGTATGTATGTGTTATGTGATGCCATGCTATAAATGCTTTTTGTTTATGTAAATATGTATGAGGTAAATAGATGAGTTAGGGTTTAAGGCAATAAGTGCGTAAGTGTGGTATTGGTGCTTAACTCGCTGGGGTTGTTGATTACAGGGGTACTAGTAATGGACCCTCCGCAATCATCTAGACCACAGGGCGAGCAAGTAGAGCCCGGGGTTACCCGAACCGATCCACCAGCACCGCCTCCACCTCCGCAAAATCCAGGGGATAATGCGGGGGCCGTTAATGCTAATCCTCCTGCTGACTGGCAGCAGATGTTTCATGAAATGCGAAGTGTCATACTTCGTCAAGAGGAAGAGTTGCAACGTTTAAGGCAACAAGCTGCCCCAGTAAATCAAGGGTTACCACCAGCTCCTGTGCCAGTGGTGGGTAACCAAGGGTATATTATGCCGCACCGGGACTCTGTGTTCGAGCGGTTTGTGAAGCTGCAACCTCCGGCTTTTCTGGGAGGCATTGATATTATTAAGGCCGATCAATGGATGAGCACTGTTACCCGTATCCTCGATAATATGGGGGTGACGGGAACTGAGAGGGTGAATTGTGCGGCCTTTATGTTTCAAGATCATGCCCGCGTATGGTGGGATATAGTGAATCAGACTCGAGATGTCAGTGTGATGACATGGGAAGAGTTCAAGAAACTTTTTGAAGAAAAGTTTTATAACGTTGCAGTGAGGACTTCACACCAAGAAGATTTTGTGAAGTTGACTCAGGGGAAAATGTCTGTGGCTGAATATACTCTGGAATTCGATCGGTTATCTAAATTTGCTGGTGATCTGGTGCCTACAGATTTTACCAGAAAGCAGAAATATGTTCGAGGACTAAATGCTACAATTAGTCGGGACTTGAAGATTACCACATCACATGACACTCTGTATAAGAGAGTGGTAGACTTGGCCTTAATTGCTGAGGAGGCCGAGCAGCAAGTAATGAAGGAGCAGGCTGCAAAGGATGCCGCCATGGCATCAAACCCTCCTGCTGGTGGTAATGTCAGTAAGGGGACCGACAGTGGCAACCCTGAGCACAAACGGAAGGCTGAGGCTTCCGGAGCTTCAGGGGGAAATAGAAAGTTTCGGGGAAACAGAGGTGGCCGTCAGGGTCGCGGGTCCTCATTCCGATCATATCCAGAATGTTCTAAATGCAAGAAGCATCATCCTGGTGAGTGCCGAGCCAAGGCATGTTTCCAGTGTGGCATGGTGGGCCACTTTATCAGAGACTGTCCCCAAGCCAAGAGAGAAGAGCCTAAGAAGAATGTTGCTCAGAACCCGGGACGACTTTTCACTATAACTCAGGCAGATGCTGATGCTAGTCCGTCAGTTGTGACAGGTCAGTTATCTATTAATGGTTGTGCTTATACTGTGTTATTTGATTCGGGAGCTACTCATTCATATGTATCGAGTAGAGTGATAGAAAGTTTACATAAGCCATGTGATATTTATGTTTCGGGGTTTGGAACCCTGTTACCCTCGGGAGACCTGATAATATCCACAAGGTGGATTCGGTCCTTGTCTTTTTGGATTGACGGTTGTGAGTTGACCGCCAATCTAATTGAGCTGCAATTATCTGATTTTGACATAATCCTGGGAATGGATTTTCTGTCTAAATATGGAGCGATGATTGACTGCAAACGGAAGATGGTGGTGTTTGAGCCCGACAGTGCTAACCCTGCGGTGTTCGTGGGTAAAGTTCAAGGGGCACGCATACCGAGAATATCACTGTTGAAAGCTAAAGACCTGATGGGTAGAGGTTGTCTAGGGTTCATAGTTACTACAGTGGACACTAGCCAACCTGTGACATCGGGGCCTGAGAATACGAGATTGGTATGTGAGTTCCTTGATGTCTTTCCAGAAGATTTGCCGGGATTGCCACCTGTTCGGGAAATTGAATTTGTTATTGAATTGGCTCTGGGAGTGGATCCAGTGTCTAAAGCACCGTACCGAATGGGTCCAACTGAGTTGAAGGAATTGAAGATACAATTGCAAGAGTTACTGAATCTGGGATTCATCAGACCGAGCTACTCACCTTGGGGTGCTCCGGTTTTGTTTGTGAAGAAGAAAGACGGAACCCTGCGAATGTGTATTGACTACCGGGAGTTGAACAAGCTTACCATTAAGAACAAGTATCCTTTACCTCGAATTGATGATCTGTTTGATCAACTGAAGGGGAAGACGGTCTTTTCCAAGATTGATCTTCGCTCAGGCTATCATCAGCTGAGAATTCGAGAGGAAGATATCCCGAAAACTGCGTTTCGTACTCGGTATGGACACTATGAATTTCTTGTGATGTCTTTTGGACTCACTAATGCCCCGGCGGCATTCATGGATTTGATGAATCGGGTGTTTAAGGATTACTTGGATAGGTTTGTGATTGTGTTTATCGATGACATTTTGGTGTACTCTGAGACAGAAGAATATTACGAAAATTATTAATTACTACGCAAGTGCACGCAATCAAGTAGTATACTCACGCAAGTGAGGTCGAACCACAGGGAATTGGATTAATTACTACTAAACTATACTTATAATTCTATTTGGCAAATCAAAAGTATTTATGATTGAAAAAGGAAGAAAGAAATTCAAGAAACTTAAAGAAATAAGTGAATATTAATCAAGATGAGAGAATAGGGAGACGAATCCTGTTGTTAAGTTACCAATGTTAATGTTTAAATGCTATCCTTCTCTTGAAGTGAATGACAGATTATGAATTAACCTAGCTCTTTTCAGATCTTCTAGGTTCTAAATCTCATGCTCTCTAATTAATCTCTTAATTAAACTAACATGAAATCAGCATTAAGCAATAATCTAAATGTCACAAAGGCTATGTAAATACTTTCGTTTCACATCAAAACCTAGACTATCCAATTTTAGCATTCTCAATTCTCACTTTTTCAGATTTCGAATTGAGATCATAAAACATGTAAAAGGTGATCAATCTTGCACATGGAAATTAAACACAAATATGAATAGTATTCACAATCAAGATGGAGGAATGACAATTAATCATTAACTAGGAAAAACTTAAACAACATTCATCATTCTCCCTAAATAGGAGTTTAGTTCAAAACATCCATAATCAAATCCATAATTAACATTGAAATAGAAAAGAACATAGAAAAATTAAAGAGAAGAGAAAGAACTAGTTGAAGCAATTGATCCGGGTCGCCACAAGCCGCTCTTCTAGCCTCCTCCTTTGTTTCTAGGGTTCCAATTCTGAATAATCCCTAATTTTCACGAACCCTCACTATTTAAACCAATTCTCATCTTTAAAATTCGTGAAATTACGAAACTGCCCAAAAATCCCGTCACTGGGGTCCCCGTCGCGACTGGCAAAGCCCCCGTCGCGACGGGAGTTCAGCATCGAATTTTTGAAACTTTCTGTCAGTTCCCGTCGCGACTGGCAAATTCCCCGTCGCGACGGGAATAGGCAGCAACACCAATTTTGGTTTTTCTTCTCGATTCTTTCACCGTTTTTCCTCAATTCTTGTACATACTTTCTTTAAATGCCCGAGGACCTGAAACAAAAGAATCAAGCGTAATATAGCCCTAAAACTAGAAACAAAGAGTGAAAACTAACCGAAATACGACCCGAATATTAGACTAATTTTAGCCTAACAAATTCCCCCAAACTAGATTCTTACTCGCCCTCGAGTAAGATAAATGCTACTAACTACTAACTACGCTATCAGATAATCATAACACTACTGCTTCATGTGTTGTTCTCTTCTATTGCGCAAACTAGAATTTCAATTCTACCAACTCTAACAATTAATTTAAATGCTCAGATTATAACACTATGTACAACTGCAAAAATTTATTCAAATGTGAAACATTGTTATAAAAGTTTTACTCTTTCCAACAGTTCCACAACCCGATAACTCATAAGCTTGCATGCTTACCTTTCTCCACTAATGTTGACAGTATTCTTTGGAATCATTAGGTCTTTTCAAGGCTTTAGGTAGTATGGCTCAGATATTCAGGGATAGGCAAAAGACAATTTTGGCTCAAGATATCATAAGCACACAAACAGAACCCACAAGCTTCTTACTTTTCTTTTTTCTAAGATCCCATAATATTCCCAAATTTACCAAGATTGATAGAAGACGTCTCTATTATTTTTCAACATCACTGAAAAAAAAATTCTCTTTTTTTTTTTCACACATATTTTTACTTTTTATTGTGTTTTTTTTTCATCATATTCCATTTTTTTTCAGTGACATTGAATTACACAATTTTTTTTTTCTTCTCAATCTTACAAGTTTTTCTCCCTCTCACTATTTCCTCACACTAAATGTTTCTCCTCCCCCAAACTAATTATGTAGCTTATGATATCATGGATAAAATGGTGAAGAAAAATTAATAGTGTGGTTGCAATTTTTTTTTTTAAATCGATGGGTGAAAAACATAGCAGGTTTAGGCTCAAAAGGTTAACTAGGGATACATCTTATTAGGTAGGCTTGAAAGGCTCAAACTATCCAACAAATGCCTAAGTCATATTCCAATTGAACACTATCAAGGATTTCGTCTCAAAAGAATAAACATGCAAGTTCTAAGCTATCCTGTCAATCTTACCACAACCCATCGTAAAACAATTATAACAATTTTCACAACTTGAATATTTGCAGATTAACACAGGTTCCTAAGCATCCAAACTAATCCAAAGAGTTAACAGAATTAAGCACACAGTTATTTTACAATTTCAGAACACATCACACTAATCAGCAGTATACAACTATCGTCAAGCTTATTGCCATTCCTTAACTAAAACAGAAAAAACTAAAACAGAAAATTAAAATGCAGAAATTAAAGTGCAGAATTTAAAAATTTTTAAGTTTCTCCCCCCAAACTAAATATGACATTGTCCCCAATGTGCTATTATACTCAAGGTGAGAAGGACTTACCTGAACCCCCATCAGAAGGGGTTGGGCGGACCCTTTTCATCCAAAAGAGCCCTCGTACTAAATGAAGAAAATTTACCACCAATCGTGTTGATTTCAGAGTTTCGCACAAGAGTAAGCTCACCTTCAGAACTACCACACATCAATCTTTTCCAATGACGCCGAATCGTTCGAAGTCGCTCTTTAGGCTTTGCTTTCTTCTTATCAGCTTTAACAAAAGAACCCTTCACCATCTCAATCTTGCAACAGGTAGGAATGTCGGTTGGGGCAAAAACATTAAAATTGACCTCTTCATCTTGCACTCTCAACTTTAACTCTCCCTTTTGAACATCTATTAATGCTCGGCCTGTGGCTAAGAATGGTCTTCCCAAAATAATGGGAATAGTTGAATCTTCCTCCATATCAAGAATTAGGAAATCAGCAGGGAAGATAAACTTACCAACCTTCACCAGTACATCTTCAATTATCCCACGAGGATGAGTCAAAGAACGATCCGCTAGTTGTAAAGTCACTGTTGTGGGCTTTGCTTTTCCCAATCCTAGCCTTTTGAAGACAGACAAGGGCATTAGATTAATGCTTGCTCCCAGATCACATAGAGCTTTAGTTTCCACCGAACCCCCTATAGAGCATGGAATATTGAAACTACCCGGATCTTTAAGCTTGGGCGGTAGTTTCTTTTGCAAAATGGCGCTACACTCCTCAGTTAATGCCACCGTTTCATAGTCCTCCAATTTTCTCTTCTTAGACAATATCTCCTTCATGAACTTCACATAACGGGGCATTTGTTCCAAGGCTTCGGCAAAAGGAATGTTGATGTGTAATCTTTTGAAGACCTCTAGAAATTTTGTGAACTGCTTGTCTAGATTGGTCTTTCGAAGTCTTTGAGGATAGGGTATTTTCACATGATGACCAATATTGATTGGTGGAGACTGTTGTGGTGGTGCTGGACTATCAGTAATCTTCTTATCTGATGATGCTTGAGTTGGTGCTGTTTGATCTTTAATCTCTTCATCCACTGGTTGTATCATCTCAGGCCCATCATATTTCTTTCCACTCCTTAAGGAAATTGCTTTACATTGTTCTCTTTCTTTTGCATCATTAGTGCTAGGCGAATTTCCTTGAGCTTGTTTTTCCACTTGAGTAGCCAATTGTTCCATTTGAGTTTCTAGAGTTTTAATAGAGGCTCTAGTTTCCATCATGAATTGGAGCAATAAATCAGCTTGGATAGTGGAGCCTCCACTAGAACTTTGTTGTTGCAGCTGTTGTTGGTTTTGTTGGGCCGGTTTCTCCGCCGGTAGAACCCCTGTTGGTTGTGCCCATAATTATTGTTTTGGGAATAGTTTCCAATGGCTTTTGCTTGATCCATTGGCAAATCATCCACATCTGCCTGACACTCAGAAAAGTGATGGGGACCTCCACATATCTCACAAACCACTTGAGCTTGTTTGGCTTGCACTGCGATCAGCTTTGTTAGGGCCTCAACCTGAGCTGTCAGCTTTGTAATGGCATCAACCTCTAACACACCAGCTACCTTCTTAGATTGACTCCTTTCAGTTGGCCACTGCTGGTTGTTTAGAGCCATCTCCTCCAATAGATCATACGCCTCATTAGCACTCTTTCTCATAAAGGCTCCGCCAGCTGCTGCATCTATTAGAGTTCTAGTGTTACCAACCAACCCGTTATAGAAATTATGAACCAGCATCCACTTCTCAATACCATGATGAGGACACTTTCTGATTAAGTCCTTGAACCTCTCCCAAGACTCATAGAGAGACTCATTCTCTTGTTGACAGAAATTGTTGATCTCTCCTCGCAGCTTAGCAGACTTTGCTGGGGGAAAGAACTTAGACAGAAATTTAGTTGCTAAGTCTGTCCATGTTGCTATGGAATTTGGTGGCAAGGAGATTAACCAACTCTTGGCTCTTTCTCTAAGTGAGAATGGAAACAGTCTCAAACGAATGGCATCATCACTAACTCCATTGACTTTAAAAGTCTCACAAAGTTCCATGAAGTTCGAGAGATGCAGATTAGGATCTTCAGAAGGGAGGCCACCAAACTGAACTGAAGACTGCACCATTTGAAGTATGGCAGGTTTGATCTCGAAGTTGTTTGCATCCACTGCCGGTGGCCTAATACATGACTGCACTCCCGTCAGAGTAGGGAGAATGTAATCTCTCAAGCTACGGCCATTAGCTTGGTCTTCCACGGCACCACCATTATTGCCGTTATTACCCCCATTGTTCCCAACATTATTGTTCACATTGGCAGCCATGATTTCTGAGGTTTCAGCAGTTGCTGAAACTCTTTCTTGCCTTTTGTTCTTTCGGTTTCTCCTACAAGTTTTCTCGATTTCAGGATCAACTGGTAATATGACTGCTTGTCCTTGACGGCGCATACACTTAGGATTCCTGAAATAAATCAAGAAAATATTGCAAGAAAAAGGTTAGAAAATCAGCAAGAGAAAAATATACCAAAGTAGAAGTTAGTATAATTTTGGGTAATATTAATCTTTATACAATTCCCCGGCAACGGCGCCAAAAACTTATTACGAAAATTATTAATTACTACGCAAGTGCACGCAATCAAGTAGTATACTCACGCAAGTGAGGTCGAACCACAGGGAATTGGATTAATTACTACTAAACTATACTTATAATTCTATTTGGCAAATCAAAAGTATTTATGATTGAAAAAGGAAGAAAGAAATTCAAGAAACTTAAAGAAATAAGTGAATATTAATCAAGATGAGAGAATAGGGAGACGAATCCTGTTGTTAAGTTACCAATGTTAATGTTTAAATGCTATCCTTCTCTTGAAGTGAATGACAGATTATGAATTAACCTAGCTCTTTTCAGATCTTCTAGGTTCTAAATCTCATGCTCTCTAATTAATCTCTTAATTAAACTAACATGAAATCAGCATTAAGCAATAATCTAAATGTCACAAAGGCTATGTAAATACTTTCGTTTCACATCAAAACCTAGACTATCCAATTTTAGCATTCTCAATTCTCACTTTTCAGATTTCGAATTGAGATCATAAAACATGTAAAAGGTGATCAATCTTGCACATGGAAATTAAACACAAATATGAATAGTATTCACAATCAAGATGGAGGAATGACAATTAATCATTAACTAGGAAAAACTTAAACAACATTCATCATTCTCCCTAAATAGGAGTTTAGTTCAAAACATCCATAATCAAATCCATAATTAACATTGAAATAGAAAAGAACATAGAAAAATTAAAGAGAAGAGAAAGAACTAGTTGAAGCAATTGATCCGGGTCGCCACAAGCCGCTCTTCTAGCCTCCTCCTTTGTTTCTAGGGTTCCAATTCTGAATAATCCCTAATTTTCACGAACCCTCACTATTTAAACCAATTCTCATCTTTAAAATTCGTGAAATTACGAAACTGCCCAAAAATCCCGTCACTGGGGTCCCCGTCGCGACTGGCAAAGCCCCCGTCGCGACGGGAGTTCAGCATCGAATTTTTGAAACTTTCTGTCGATTCCGTCGCGGCGGCAAATTCCCCGTCGCGACGGGAATAGGCAGCAACACCAATTTTGGTTTTTCTTCTCGATTCTTTCACCGTTTTTCCTCAATTCTTGTACATACTTTCTTTAAATGCCCGAGGACCTGAAACAAAAGAATCAAGCGTAATATAGCCCTAAAACTAGAAACAAAGAGTGAAAACTAACCGAAATACGACCCGAATATTAGACTAATTTTAGCCTAACAAATTCCCCCAAACTAGATTCTTACTCGCCCTCGAGTAAGATAAATGCTACTAACTACTAACTACGCTATCAGATAATCATAACACTACTGCTTCATGTGTTGTTCTCTTCTATTGCGCAAACTAGAATTTCAATTCTACCAACTCTAACAATTAATTTAAATGCTCAGATTATAACACTATGTACAACTGCAAAAATTTATTCAAATGTGAAACATTGTTATAAAAGTTTTACTCTTTCCAACAGTTCCACAACCCGATAACTCATAAGCTTGCATGCTTACCTTTCTCCACTAATGTTGACAGTATTCTTTGGAATCATTAGGTCTTTTCAAGGCTTTAGGTAGTATGGCTCAGATATTCAGGGATAGGCAAAAGACAATTTTGGCTCAAGATATCATAAGCACACAAACAGAACCCACAAGCTTCTTACTTTTCTTTTTTCTAAGATCCCATAATATTCCCAAATTTACCAAGATTGATAGAAGAGGTCTCTATTATTTTTCAACATCACTGAAAAAAAAATTCTCTTTTTTTTTCACACATATTTTTACTTTTTATTGTGTTTTTTTTTCATCATATTCCATTTTTTTTCAGTGACATTGAATTACACAATTTTTTTTTTCTTCTCAATCTTACAAGTTTTTCTCCCTCTCACTATTTCCTCACACTAAATGTTTCTCCTCCCCCAAACTAATTATGTAGCTTATGATATCATGGATAAAATGGTGAAGAAAAATTAATAGTGTGGTTGCAATTTTTTTTTTTAAATCGATGGGTGAAAAACATAGCAGGTTTAGGCTCAAAAGGTTAACTAGGGATACATCTTATTAGGTAGGCTTGAAAGGCTCAAACTATCCAACAAATGCCTAAGTCATATTCCAATTGAACACTATCAAGGATTTCGTCTCAAAAGAATAAACATGCAAGTTCTAAGCTATCCTGTCAATCTTACCACAACCCATCGTAAAACAATTATAACAATTTTCACAACTTGAATATTTGCAGATTAACACAGGTTCCTAAGCATCCAAACTAATCCAAAGAGTTAACAGAATTAAGCACACAGTTATTTTACAATTTCAGAACACATCACACTAATCAGCAGTATACAACTATCGTCAAGCTTATTGCCATTCCTTAACTAAAACAGAAAAAACTAAAACAGAAAATTAAAATGCAGAAATTAAAGTGCAGAATTTAAAAATTTTTAAGTTTCTCCCCCCAAACTAAATATGACATTGTCCCCAATGTGCTATTATACTCAAGGTGAGAAGGACTTACCTGAACCCCCATCAGAAGGGGTTGGGCGGACCCTTTTCATCCAAAAGAGCCCTCGTACTAAATGAAGAAAATTTACCACCAATCGTGTTGATTTCAGAGTTTCGCACAAGAGTAAGCTCACCTTCAGAACTACCACACATCAATCTTTTCCAATGACGCCGAATCGTTCGAAGTCGCTCTTTAGGCTTTGCTTTCTTCTTATCAGCTTTAACAAAAGAACCCTTCACCATCTCAATCTTGCAACAGGTAGGAATGTCGGTTGGGGCAAAAACATTAAAATTGACCTCTTCATCTTACACTCTCAACTTTAACTCTCCCTTTTGAACATCTATTAATGCTCGGCCTGTGGCTAAGAATGGTCTTCCCAAAATAATGGGAATAGTTGAATCTTCCTCCATATCAAGAATTAGGAAATCAGCAGGGAAGATAAACTTACCAACCTTCACCAGTACATCTTCAATTATCCCACGAGGATGAGTCAAAGAACGATCCGCTAGTTGTAAAGTCACTGTTGTGGGCTTTGCTTTTCCCAATCCTAGCCTTTTGAAGATAGACAAGGGCATTAGATTAATGCTTGCTCCCAGATCACATAGAGCTTTACTTTTCACCGAACCCCCTATAGAGCATGGAATATTGAAACCATACGGATCTTTAAGCTTGGGCGGTAGTTTCTTTTGCAAAATGGCGCTACACTCCTCAGTTAATGCCACTGTTTCATAGTCCTCCAATTTTCTCTTCTTAGACAATATCTCCTTCATGAACTTCACATAACGGGGCATTTGTTCCAAGGCTTCGGCAAAAGGAATGTTGATGTGTAATCTTTTGAAGACCTCTAGAAATTTTGTGAACTGCTTGTCTAGATTGGTCTTTCGAAGTCTTTGAGGATAGGGTATTTTCACATGATGACCAATATTGATTGGTGGAGACTGTTGTGGTGGTGCTGGACTATCAGTAATCTTCTTATCTGATGATGCTTGAGTTGGTGCTGTTTGATCTTTAATCTCTTCATCCACTGGTTGTATCATCTCAGGCCCATCATATTTCTTTCCACTCCTTAAGGAAATTGCTTTACATTGTTCTCTTTCTTTTGCATCATTAGTGCTAGGCGAATTTCCTTGAGCTTGTTTTTCCACTTGAGTAGCCAATTGTTCCATTTGAGTTTCTAGAGTTTTAATAGAGGCTCTAGTTTCCATCATGAATTGGAGCAATAAATCAGCTTGGATAGTGGAGCCTCCACTAGAACTTTGTTGTTGTGCAAATTTGTTGTTGGTTTTGTTGGGGCCGGTTTCTCTTGGTAGAACCCTGTTGGTTGTGCCCATAATTATTGTTTTGGGAATAGTTTCCAATGGCTTTTGCTTGATCCATTGGCAAATCATCCACATACGCGACAACTCGAAAAGTGATGGGGACCTCCACATATCTCACAAACCACTTGAGCTTGTTTGGCTTGCACTGCGATCAGCTTTGTTAGGGCCTCAACCTGAGCTGTCAGCTTTGTAATGGCATCAACCTCTAACACACCAGCTATCTTCTTAGATTGACTCCTTTCAGTTGGCCACTGCTGGTTGTTTAGAGCCATCTCCTCCAATAGATCATACGCCTCATTAGCACTCTTTCTCATAAAGGCTCCGCCAGCTGCTGCATCTATTAGAGTTCTAGTGTTACCAACCAACCCGTTATAGAAATTATGAACCAGCATCCACTTCTCAATACCATGATGAGGACACTTTCTGATTAAGTCCTTGAACCTCTCCCAAGACTCATAGAGAGACTCATTCTCTTGTTGACAGAAATTGTTGATCTCTCCTCGCAGCTTAGCAGACTTTGCTGGGGGAAAGAACTTAGACAGAAATTTAGTTGCTAAGTCTGTCCATGTTGCTATGGAATTTGGTGGCAAGGAGATTAACCAACTCTTGGCTCTTTCTCTAAGTGAGAATGGAAACAGTCTCAAACGAATGTCATCATCACTAACTCCATTGACTTTAAAAGTCTCACAAAGTTCCATGAAGTTCGAGAGATGCAGATTAGGATCTTCAGAAGGGAGGCCACCAAACTGAACTGAAGACTGCACCATTTGAAGTATGGCAGGTTTGATCTCGAAGTTGTTTGCATCCACTGCCGGTGGCCTAATACATGACTGCACTCCCGTCAGAGTAGGGAGAATGTAATCTTTCAAGCTACGACCATTAGCTTGGTCTTCCACGGCACCACCATTATTGCCGTTATTACCCCCATTGTTCCCAACATTATTGTTCACATTGGCAGCCATGATTTCTGAGGTTTCAGCAGTTGCTGAAACTCTTTCTTGCCTTTTGTTCTTTCGGTTTCTCCTACAAGTTTTCTCGATTTCAGGATCAACTGGTAATATGACTGCTTGTCCTTGACGGCGCATACACTTAGGATTCCTGAAATAAATCAAGAAAATATTGCAAGAAAAAGGTTAGAAAATCAGCAAGAGAAAAATATACCAAAGTAGAAGTTAGTATAATTTTGGGTAATATTAATCTTTATACAATTCCCCGGCAACGGCGCCAAAAACTTATTACGAAAATTATTAATTACTACGCAAGTGCACGCAATCAAGTAGTATACTCACGCAAGTGAGGTCGAACCACAGGGAATTGGATTAATTACTACTAAACTATACTTATAATTCTATTTGGCAAATCAAAAGTATTTATGATTGAAAAAGGAAGAAAGAAATTCAAGAAACTTAAAGAAATAAGTGAATATTAATCAAGATGAGAGAATAGGGAGACGAATCCTGTTGTTAAGTTACCAATGTTAATGTTTAAATGCTATCCTTCTCTTGAAGTGAATGATGATTATGAATTAACCTAGCTCTTTTCAGATCTTCTAGGTTCTAAATCTCATGCTCTCTAATTAATCTCTTAATTAAACTAACATGAAATCAGCATTAAGCAATAATCTAAATGTCACAAAGGCTATGTAAATACTTTCGTTTCACATCAAAACCTAGACTATCCAATTTTAGCATTCTCAATTCTCACTTTTCAGATTTCGAATTGAGATCATAAAACATGTAAAAGGTGATCAATCTTGCACATGGAAATTAAACACAAATATGAATAGTATTCACAATCAAGATGGAGGAATGACAATTAATCATTAACTAGGAAAAACTTAAACAACATTCATCATTCTCCCTAAATAGGAGTTTAGTTCAAAACATCCATAATCAAATCCATAATTAACATTGAAATAGAAAAGAACATAGAAAAATTAAAGAGAAGAGAAAGAACTAGTTGAAGCAATTGATCCGGGTCGCCACAAGCCGCTCTTCTAGCCTCCTCCTTTGTTTCTAGGGTTCCAATTCTGAATAATCCCTAATTTTCACGAACCCTCACTATTTAAACCAATTCTCATCTTTAAAATTCGTGAAATTACGAAACTGCCCAAAAATCCCGTCACTGGGGTCCCCGTCGCGATCGGGCAAAGCCCGTCGCGACGGGAGTTCAGCATCGAATTTTTGAAACTTTCTGTCAGTTCCCGTCGCGACTGGCAAATTCCCCGTCGCGACGGGAATAGGCAGCAACACCAATTTTGGTTTTTCTTCTCGATTCTTTCACCGTTTTTCCTCAATTCTTGTACATACTTTCTTTAAATGCCCGAGGACCTGAAACAAAAGAATCAAGCGTAATATAGCCCTAAAACTAGAAACAAAGAGTGAAAACTAACCGAAATACGACCCGAATATTAGACTAATTTTAGCCTAACAAAGAAGAGCATGAGTTGCATCTCAGAGCGGTTTTGCAAAGATTACGGGATCACAAGCTTTATGCTAAGTTCAAAAAGTGTGAATTCTGGTTATCTCGTGTCTCATTTTTGGGGCACATAGTGGATAAAGATGGGATCATGGTGGATCCGGCTAAAATTGAAGCTGTACGGGATTGGCCAGTACCGAAGTCAGCTACAGAGGTCAGAAGTTTTCTGGGTTTGGCTGGTTATTATCGTCGGTTCGTTGAGGGTTTTTCAAAGATTGCTGTACCCTTAACGGAGCTGACCCGAAAGAACCAGAAGTTTGTTTGGACTGATCGGTGTGAGAAAAGTTTCCTGGAGTTAAAGCAACGCTTGATTACCGCTCCTGTACTAACTCTTCCTTCAGATAAGGAAAAGTTTGTGGTATATTGTGATGCCTCGAGACAGGGTCTCGGCTGTGTGCTTATGCAGGCTGGGAGGGTAATAGCTTATGCTTCTCGACAGTTAAAGGAGTACGAGCAGAGGTACCCTACTCACGATTTAGAACTCGCAGCAGTGGTATTTGCGCTAAAGATTTGGCGGCATTACCTTTATGGCGAGAAATGTGAGATATACACTGATCATAAAAGTCTGAAATACTTCTTCACCCAGAAGGACTTGAATATGAGACAAAGACGTTGGCTAGAATTGGTGAAGGATTATGATTGTGAGATCCTTTATCATCCTGGTAAAGCCAATGTGGTTGCTGACGCTTTGAGTAGAAAAGGTCAGAGTCAGTTGAGTACTATGAAGCAAATCTCCCGACAGTTAGCAAATGAAATGACTCGAGCTCAGATTGAGTTGGTGGTGGGGCAATTGGCTAATATTACCCTACAATCCACTCTTTTAGAGAGAATTAAAGAAGCACAAAAGCAAGATTCAGAGTTGATAAAAACCCGAGCTAGGGTTTTGGCTGGGAAGGCTAGTGATTTCTCAGTAGATGAAACGGGAATGTTGAGATTTGGAAGTCGAGTTTGTGTGCCTATGAATGAAAACATCAAGAAAGAGATCATGGATGAGTCTCACACGACTCCTTATTCAGTTCATCCAGGGTCGACAAAGATGTATCAAGACCTGAAAGCCATGTTTTGGTGGCCAGGCATGAAGAATGACATCGCTGAGTATGTTGCAAAGTGCCTTACATGTCAGCAAGTGAAAGCTGAACACCAGCGACCTGCAGGGTTGCTGCAACCACTGAAAATACCAGAATGGAAATGGGAAGATATAGCTATGGACTTCGTGGTAGGTATGCCTAGAACCACGGGACAATTTGACTCTGTGTGGGTCATAGTGGACAGGTTTACAAAGTCTGCTCACTTTTTACCTGTTCGGACGAATTTCTCCATTGATCAGTATGCTGAATTATATGTTAGAGAAATTGTTCGTCTGCACGGTGTCCCAAAGTCCATTGTGTCGGATAGAGATCCGAAGTTTACATCGAGATTCTGGGAGAGTCTGCATCGAGCTATGGGAACTCAGTTAAAGTTCAGCACAGCTTTTCATCCTCAGACGGATGGGCAATCCGAGAGGACCATTCAGATTTTAGAGGACATGCTACGGGCATGTGTGCTTGACTTTGAGGGATCATGGGTAAAGTACCTTCCCCTGATCGAGTTTTCTTATAATAACAGCTATCAGGCAACAATCGGGATGGCTCCCTATGAACTTTTATATGGAAGAAAATGTAGATCGCCCATTCACTGGGATGAAGTGGGTGAAAGAAAGTTCTTGGGTCCCGAAGCTGTTCAGAAAACAAGTGAGGCAGTTGATAAGATTAGAGCGCGAATGCTCGCGGCTCAGAGTAGGCAAAAGAGTTATGCCGATCCAAAGCGTCGAGATATTGATTTTCAAGTTGGGGACATGGTATTTCTCCGAATATCTCCGATGAAAGGCATAAAACGCTTTGGGAAGAAAGGAAAGCTTAGCCCGAGGTTCATTGGACCTTTTGAAATCCTTGAGAGGATAGGGCAAGTAGCGTACAGGTTGGCTATGCCCCCAGCGCTGGCAGCTGTACATAATGTGTTTCATGTTTCAATGCTTCGGAAATATGTCTCAGACTCGTCCCATGTTCTGAATTATGAAGCATTGGAACTTCAGCCGGACTTGTCATACGAGGAACAACCAGTGCAGATACTTGATAGAAGAGAAAAAGTCTTGAGAAGCAAGACAGTGGCACTGGTGAAAGTACTGTGGAGGAACAGTAAAGTAGAAGAGGCAACTTGGGAACTCGAGACGGATATGCAGCAGAAATATCCGGAGTTGTTCAGGTAAATTTCGGGACGAAATTTCTATAAGGAGGGGGTAATTGTAATACCCGGAATTAAGAAATGGATTAGCAAAACCCTAACTAGATAATTATGTATAATTGAGGAAATTATATTATTATATAATTTAATATATGTGAAATTATATGAATTTTATTATGTTAAGACCCCGTTGGTGAGCCAGGGGCATTTTAGTAATTATGACCCGAGAAGGGTAAAATTATGAAATTAATTTGATTACGTGCTTAATGGAACTATATTATTATATAGTATACCTGTGTTGTCTTTTCAGGTGTGTTCTGACAGGTTAGCGCGGTATAGTCACAACCGGGAATTTCGGGCCGAACCGGGTTCGGGCCCGAAATGTAAATTGGATTGATAATTTGGCATTTTATTTGATGAATGATAATCTGAAATTTATTTGAAATTAATTGAGTATTGAAATGACTTATTTACCCTTGTGAGGGTGTAGGTGTGAATAATAAGCCATGAGGGCATTTTGGTCATTTGACCCCTATTTACTATGTTTGATTAAAATTGATTTTTAATGAAATGAAATGCAAAATTCTGGTTTTACTTTCACTCTTGGCCGACCCCCTCTCTCTCCCAAACCCTCTTATTATTTCAAAGTTGAATTTGAAGAAAAGCATGCTTTAAGTTGTTTGTTGGTTTGCATGTTTAGGGAAATGGATGTTTAATCTTGATAATTTGTGTGTTAATCTCTTGATTTGTGTTTGATTGGGCTTAGAGTACAATTCAAGGATGTTTTACATGCTTAATCTAATTTTTTTATCTATTGTTTTACTGCTGGAAATTGAATAAGTATGTGTTGGGTTAAAGTTCATGTTCTTGAACTTGGAGTTTTGCTAGTTGAAGCATGATTTGTGATTATTGTGCAATCTGAAATTATGGGGTTTATTGTTGGATTTTGATGCATAATTATGTGTTTTAGAACCTATAATATTTGCTAGCTGCTATAAGTGGGTTAATTGTGAAATTGGTTGTGAAAAGCAAGCTTGAGTTCATGGAACTCAAGCTTGGTGCTTTAATGGCACTTTTTGATTTTTAGTGCAATTGTTGGGTTTAAGTTGTGGAATATGTTTATTATGACATATATTGATGCTCTGGAAAGTTTGGGAATGATTTGAGTGAGTTTTGGGGGTTTAAAGATTGAGAAATTTCGTGTTCTCTGCCCAGACAACCGGAATTCCGGTTGGTTTATCCGGAATTCCGGTTGGAGTTCATCGGGAAATGCTGAAATTTGTTTTGGCCATAACTTTTGACTCGGGACTCCGTTTGGGACGTTCTTTATACCGTTGGAAAGCTCTTTTCGAGCTCTATGTGATTATCTGTATTTGAAATGCCATGAATTTATTTTATGAATGTGAAATCAGGGGTTAACCCTATTTGTGAAAATCTCGGATTGTGTGTGACTAGGATTACCGGCACACGGTCGGGGAGCACCCGGGGATTTGGAATCTCTACTATTGCGGGACAACAGGTAAGACAGTGATTAGCACGTAGAGTATGCGCAGTGGCGCTTATGTTGAGAATGATATGCATGAATGTTAAGTAACCGGGATTAGGGTTATTACCCTAATAGGAACGGTCTAATAGCCTAGGGTTATTACCCTAGTGATATATGTGTATAAATGCCATGCCATGTTAATTGAAATGAGATTTAAGGATTATGTGCTCAAGGCATAATCAGGTTGGACTCGGTACTCATAACCGAGATGAACCACTTCTAAGGCCTTAATGTATTTAGACGTGTGAGAGTAACACGTGGGTCTACGTCACGTAGATTTAATTAGATGTGTGAGCGCAACACATAGGTCTACGCCACGTAGACATAAATGGGCATGATGAAATAATATTCAGGTCTGTGCTATACAGACATATGTGAATGAGCATAATATATTTATTATGATTTATACTGTCTTGCTGGGCTTGGCTCACGGGTGCTCTACTGTGCAGGAAAGGGTAAGGCATTAGCTGATCAGCCATGAGTTTCAGGAGCAGGGCGAAGAATGTACATGTTCATGCCACTTCAGACCAAGCGGGTTATGGGTCTAACAGTGTTGACTTTTGTATTCTGTTTTGCCGCTTAGGTCGGCTAGTAAGAAAGAACTTGTAATAAGTTTGTAAATATTTTTGGGATCCCAACTATTTTGAAAAGTTTAAATATATTACAAGTTTATTTTCAGTCTGTTTAATATAAAAGTTTAAATTTTGCGCTATTTTAATTAGTAATCCCGGTTAGGGGATTAGGGCCTTATAAGTATTTTGGGTAGCGTGCCTAATTATTTAGGGTGTTACACTGTCTTTCCCTGAAGCTGATCGAAAAGATCATCGATCCTAGGCAACGGGTACTTGTTCTTAATCGTCAGCTTGTTTAGTTCCCGATAATCAATACACATTCTGAGGGAACCATCTTTCTTTTTCACAAAAAGAACCGGAGCTCCCCAGGGCGATACACTGGGTCGAATAAACCCAATATCAAGCATCCCCTGAAGTTGTAACTTAAGCTCCTTGAGTTCTGCTGGAGCCATCCTATATGGAGCTTTAGAAACAGGTTCGACTCCAGGTGCCAAATCAATAACAAAGTCAATCTCTCGCTGTGGCGGCAATCCCGGCAACTCCTCGGGAAACACATCAAGAAAATCTTTCACCACCCGGACTACCTCAGGCCCAAATGTTTCAGGTCTGCTGGAGTCAAATACTACCGCTAGAAATCCTACACAACCATTGCATAGTAAATCGCTAGCTCTCAGCACAGAAATAACTGGGATCCGAGACCCCTGAACCGATCCAACATAAACAAATGGATCTTCACCTTCCGGCTGAAAAGTCACCATTTTACGCCTACAATCTATACTGGCCGAATACTTGGATAGAAAATCCATTCCTAGTATAATATCAAACTCAGTTAATTTCAATTCTATGAGGTCAGTACTCAATTCCCTATCTTCGATCCTAATCGGCATAGACCTAATGCGCCTATTAGAGATAACTAATTCCCCGCTAGGCATTAGGGTTCCAAACCCTCTTTCTAAAATATCACAAGGCCTACCCAAAAGATCAATCACTCTTGTAGCCACATATGAACGTGTAGCTCCCGAGTCAAATAATACTGTAAATAAGAAGTTGTTGACGGGAAGCTGACCTGTCACAACAGAAGGACCGGGCCGGCGTCAGCTTGGGTAATGGCAAACACACGAGCAGGAACCGGTTTCACCTCAGCTTTCGGCTCCTCTTTCTTTGCCTGGGGGCAATCTTTCTTGAAATGCCCCACCATGCCACACATGAAGCATGTCTTCCGGTTACATTCTCCTGGATGATGTTTCTTGCACCTTGGACACTCAGGATAAGAATAACCCTGGCGTCCTCCTCTGCCTTGGTTCCCACGGAACCGCTTGCTTTGCCCCGAGCCACCAGAAGCTGGAACAACTTTTCTTTTCTGTTCAGTGGTGGAGTCACCACCATCCCTACCATAAACAGGAGTAGGAACAGTGGGGGTTCCACCGACACTCGGAGTCACCCGGGGCTCCTGAAGAAACTTCACTGCACCCTCGGCTCTCAAAGCCTTCTCAACCATATCTGCATACGTGGTTGCTTCAGTAGTTGTAATAACTAGATCATGCCGGATCTTTGCACTCAAACCCGCTAAATATTTTTCTTTCTTACTGAAGTCCGTGGGCACAATTCCTGCTCCCAACTTAGCCAACCGATCAAACTTTGTCGTGTATTCAGTGACTGACATTCCCTCAGTCTGAACTAGATCAGTGAACTCTTTCCGCTTTGCACTGCGGACCGCTTCGTTATAATACTTGGAGTTAAATAACTCCTTAAATTCTTCCCAGGTCATCAGCGTGACGTCCCGAGTGAGGGTTATCAACTCCCACCACACGAGAGCATCTTCCTGAAATTGGAAAGTGGCGCAGGTCACCCGGTCATTTCCAACCACTCCCATGAAGTTGAGAATACGCTCGATCATCAAAAGCCACTGTTCGGCCTTCATCACATCAGGGCCTCCCAGAAACACTGGAGGTGCCTGTTTTCGAAATCTTTCGTACAACGGTTCCATACGGTTGCAACCAACAGGTTGTTCTGCTGGCACCGCAGGAACTGCAACAGCCTGAACCACTTGAGGAGGCACGGCAGGAGGACCCTGCTGCCTCAATCTTTGGATCTCTTCATCTTGCTGGCGGATTCTATCTTGCATCTCCGCAAATCTTTGCTCCCAATCAGGAGGAGCTTGAGGTGGATTTACAGGGCGACCACCCTTAGCTCTGCCACGGCCACGACCGCGACCACGAGGATTTTGAGGATTCCTCTGACCACCTCCGGTCTCAACCATGCCACCCTGACTTCTTGTATTTCGCGGGGCGTCCATTTAATAGGACTTAGCCTACGAATCCATAAGCCAGGCAGGTTAGACAGCGATCAAAATTAACACCGCTCTTAATAACTTAAAGGCAACACACTTTCTTTTCTTTTTAAGAAAAATATATTTAATTTAAATCTAATATGCTTCCTAACACGCTTTCACATTCACATTTATTTAAGGTACTAAACAAGTACAGGCTTACTGAACCGTGAACTGAGCTTTCTCTGATGAAGATTGTACATGTCATAGCAAGCTTCGGTAGACAAACCTGGCGGCTCTGATACCAAAATTGTAACGCCCTAATGCTAAGGCACGCTACAGTGCTTTTTTAATTATTGTGCAATCTTTGCTAATCAAAGAAATTTCTCGAAAAACGTGTCAAATTAAAACTTTTGCATTAAATACTAAACTTTGTAATTTAATAAAATATTTACAAGTGTCGGGATCCCGTTCTTTTAAACTTTATAAAATTTACTTTTCAAGCATGCATTCCAAAATATACAGATTTACAGGTCGCACAGCGACTTTCAAAATACAACTCCCAGATGTCCCGAGACCGAACACTCCAGGTCGCGCTGCTTGACATGTACAATCTCACCCGAGCTCAGGTTCACTCCTGTTCAGCCTTCGCCTTTCCTTTACCTACACATGGAAGCAGAAACTGTGAGTCAACAGACTCAGTAAGAAATGCATATAACATATCATATAATATCCAACCTGTAAATAGGCGCCCATACACCTATTTACATAGCTTAACAGATGAGTATGAACGTTCTAACTAGGATACGACCATGTACCATGTACCACATGCACTCAGTATACCTTCGTATTAGTGTAGGTAAGGTATGACCGCACCTTGAGTACTATCTAGTGTTGTACCACAGACACCTTGTACCTTCCCGTACAAGTGCTGGTAACACTGTGATGTACTTCTAAACATCATACACCTTACCAATGCACTCCGTACCGCAACCGTACAAGTGTTGGTAGTGTATGAATCACAACAAATAAGCATGTATACATATTAACACATACATACATTCAGATAATCACATCATACAGTATACACAGTTCTTACCTGTTTTCCGAATTCAAGTGTGCTGGCCGACCTGAACGGAATTTCTGTGCTAGATGGATGCCCCAATCACATTTTAAAACCGGGTAAGTCACATGATTAAAACTCTAATCCCGGGAACCCAAAATCAAAACCCTAGGTTCTGCTATACTCTAAAGGGGCTATTCTAACTCTGGAAATGGGGAAACACCCAACCGAGGCACTGAAATGGACAAAAATTGAGAAAACGAAGTGTTCGGGATTCCTGCCAAAACCGGCTAGCCGGTTTTTGTGGCACTGCAAACCGGCTAGCCGGTTTGCACCAGTAATCCCAAATCATTTCATCTCTTGCTCAATTTTCCACCAAATGTTACCAAACTTTCCAGAGTACCTATTCAATGCATATACAATAAAACCCAGCCAGTATTTCACAGAAAAACAAACCAAATCAATTTATGCCATTAAAGCTCAAAGCTTTGAACTTTAAACCTAAAATTGCATAAAATCATCAACACCCACTAAAACCAGCAGCTAGGACTTAGAATCAACTCAACTAAACCCTAAAATCCGAATTCTAAATATAAGAAAACCTAAGAGCCACCAAACCTAGAAATCTCACATTCAACCTTCCATAAAATTCAAGAACTAGAGAGGGATAAGACTAGGGCTTACCTTAGCTTCAATACCCTTGAATCTCTACTGATTTCCCAGCAAAAGAAGCAAAGAACTCCCCTGATTTCTCCTTGGTTTGGTGCAGCTCGAAGGGAAAGAGAGAAAGAGAAGGAATTCTCCAATTTTTGGTTTTTCTTTCTTTTTTTTTTTAATTAAGTAAATGATTTACTTAACTCATTTTGGCTGAAAAAAGAATGCTAGGTGTCAACTAAAGGGACAGCCACCTATTCCACTTAATAGCAAAAGACTAAAATGCCCTTTAGACTTAAAACTATGGTATTTTTGAAACTAGGGGTAAAATGGTCAAATTCCATAACCCCGCTCAATCCCGATAATTTATTTTCTCCAAATTATTTCCCACTATGAAATAGGGTTCTAAACTTACCCATGTGATCAATCTAGCCATCCATCGCATTTTCCGTTGTCGCCGAGCAAAAATTACAAAATTAACATATTTCACATATAAACTAAATAATACCCCTAGAGTTTAATAAAATCTCCGAAATTGAGAAATTATAACTCTAATATTTATTTCTAAATATTGGGGTCCACAATTAAATTAATTCACAAATAATAATAAAATAATAAAAATTAGTGCTAATTGCCTTTACTAATCCACATTACTAGAGCGGTCATTACAACATCCAAGTGTTGGGAGAGTCTATAACGAGCAATGGGTACCAAGTTAAAATTCAATATAACCTTTCATCTTCAGAATAATAGTCAATTTGAGAGAACTATTTAGATACCTGAGGGTATGTTACGGGCATGTGTATTAGACTTTGAGGATTCTTAGGATAAGTATCTCCCTCTGATTGAGTTCTCATACAATAATAGTTATTAGAGTAGTATTGGTGTAGCACCATACAAAATGATTTACGAAAGAAAATGTCGTTCACCCATTCATTGGGATGAAGTTGGTGAATGGAGGTACCTAGGACCTAATGCAGTTCAAGGAACGAGTGAGGCTAGGAAAGATTCGAGTTCGTGTGTTTACTTTACAGAGTATACAAAAGAGCTACGCTAATCCAAATCATAGAATCTTGAATTCCAGGTTGGGAATTTCGTCTTTCTTCGGGTGTTCCCAGTGAAAGGAGCTCATAAATTGGAAAGAAAAAAGAGTTACGTCCCAGATTTACCAGTCCGTTTGAGTTTTTGGAAAGGGTAGGTCAAGTAGCTTATCAGTTATCCATACCCCTGCTTTATTTAGACTGCACAATATGTATTTCAATGTTTCAGAGGTATGAGCCAAATACGATCCATATGAGTCAAATACGATCCATATACTGAGTTACGAGGATATTAAACTTGAAACAGACTTGTCATATGAGGAACAATCAATCCAAATTTTTTAACAGCTAAGAGAAAGTGTTGCAGATTAAGACTATTCTGCTAGTTAAGGAGCTGTGGATGAACAACAAGATTGAAAAGGCGACCTAGGAGTTAGGGTCGTAGATGTGGGAGATGTGTAACGTCCCCGCTTCAAGCCTCCATTGGGTCCTTACACCCACGGAATGAATGGCTCTTATACACGAGTACGTCACTCTGGCTGCTTCTTGGATTGATGACTGACCCTACAGACCAACACGAGTGTTTCCAGCATGCTTTGTCCTCACTCGCACGCTTCCTGGGAAAACTTCCCAGGAGGTCACCCATCCTGAAATCGCCCCAAGTCAAGCACGCTTAACTATGGAGTGTTGGAATTTATTTTACCAGGATCTTAGATCTACTCACAAGTATGTTTATTAACACCCTAAATATGAACTTTCTAAAACGAAGAAATAAACACATATAAAGTTTAGGACACCTTACATTGGGTGCAGCGGAATATAATGACTCCTTCCGTTCAGATATCTAGCCCTTGATTCCTTTCTGTAGCAGAGCATTATCAATATCTGAACCTGGATCTCTTTCTCTGAATCTTTGATGCTGAAACTCCTTCTTGCTGAAAGTCTTTCTTCACGATCTTCCTCACTATGATTGAGGTATCACTTGCTGTGTGTGGGCACTACTCTTACACTAAGAATTTCGAAATCTCAATGAGGAAGAGAGAGAGAGAGTGGGTTTGACCAAAGATAGGGAGAGAGAAGGCTCAGTTTTTTCTGAATGAAAAAGTAGAAAATTTAAGTGTTATTTTCCTGAAGCCTTCACTATCTATTTATAGCATTCCACTAGGGTTAGGTTTGAATTATTTGGCATTAAAATAATGAAAATATCAGTTTAAAAATTCAAACCAAGTGGTCGGCCGTGTACAGTAATGGGCCTTACTTGGATTTTGCAGTTTTCTCAATTCTGCATCTGATTTTCTCAAAAACGCCAATTTTCTAATTCAACCATTTAAATGTCAATTCTAACTATTTAATAACTATAAATAATTATTAAATAATATTGTCATTTATTATATTTATTAACTGAACCATACAAAGTATCATAATTAACAAATATGCCCCTAAAACTCTTTCTTTACAATTTCGCCCTTACTTAGTGAAAAATTCACAAATAGACATAGTCTAATTTGAGAATTATAATTGATTAATCAAAACCAATTACATGAGTCTTACAAGCAATATTATCTCAACTAGTGCGGTGTTAGGCTAAAATTAGTCTAAGATTCGGGTCATATTTCGGTTAGTTTTCACTCTTTGTTTCTAGTTTTAGGGCTATATTACGCTTGATTCTCTTGTTTCAGGTCCTCGGGCATTTAAAGGAAGTATGTACAAGAATTGAGGCGAAATGGCGAAAGAATCGAGAAGAAAATCCAAAATTTGTGTCGCTGCCAGTTCCAGTCGCGACTAGGAATTTGCCAGTCGCGACGGGACTTGGCAGAGACATCTCCAAGAATTCGAACTGCACCCCAGTCGCGACTGGGGCTTTGCCAGTCGCGACTGGAACAGGCAGAGAGAATTTTGAGACTAAACTGCTTAACCCAGTCGCGACGGGGCACACCCGATCGCGACGGGCACCCAGTGACGGGATTTTTGGACAGTTTCGTAATTTCACGAATTTTAAAGATGAGAATTGGTTTAAATAGCAAGGTTTCGTGAAAATTAGGGATTATTCAGAATTGGAACCCTAGAAACAAAGGAGGAGGCTAGAAGAGCGGCTTGTGGCGACCCGGATCAATTGCTTCAACTAGTTCTTTCTCTTCTCTTTAATTTTTCTATGTTCTTTTCTATTTCAATGTTAATTATGGATTTGATTATGGATGTTTTGAACTAAACTCCTATTTAGGGAGAATGATGAATGTTGTTTAAGTTTTTCCTAGTTAATGAATAATTGCCATTCCTCCATCTTGATTGTGAACACTATTCATATTTGTGTTTAATTTCCATGTGCAAGATTGATCACCTTTTACATGTTTTATGATCTCAATTCGAAATCTGAAAAGTGAGAATTGAGAATGCTAAAATTGGATAGTCTAGGTTTTGATGTGAAACGAAAGTATTTACATAGCCTTTGTGACATTTAGATTATTGCTTAATGCTGATTTCATGTTAATTTAATTAAGAGATTAATTAGAGAGCATGAGATTTAGAACCTAGAAGATCTGAAAAGAGCTAGGTTAATTTATAATCTGTCATTCACTTCAAGAGAAGGATAGCAATTAGACATTAACATTGGTAACTTAACAACAGGATTCGTCTCCCTATTCTCTCATCTTGATTAATATTCACTTGTTTCTTTAAGTTTCTTGAATTTCTTTCTTCCTTTTTTAATCATAAATACTTTTGATTTGCCAAATAGAATTATAAGTATAGTTTAGTAGTAATTAATCCAATTCCCTGTGGTTCGACCTCACTTGCGTGAGTATACTACTTGATTGCGTGCACTTGCGTAGTAATTAATAATTTTCGCAACAAGTTTTTGGCGCCGTTGCCGGGGAATTGTATAAAGATTAATATTACCCAAAATTATACTAACTTCTACTTTGGTTTATTTTTCTTGCTAATTACTAATCTTTTTCTTGCAATATTTTCTTTATCTATTACAGGAATCCTAGTGTATGCGTCGTCAAGGACAAGCAGTCATATTACCAGTTGATCCTGAAATCGAGAAAACTTGTAGGAGAAACCGAAAGAACAAGAGGCAAGAAAGAGTTTCAGCAATTGCTGAAACAACAGAAATCATGGCTGCTAATGTGAATGCGAATGTTGTAAATAACGGCAATAATGGTGGTGCCGTGGAAGACCAAGCTAATGGCCGTAGCTTGAGAGATTACATTCTCCCTACTCTGACGGGAGTGCAGTCATGTATCGGGCCACGGCGATGGATGCGAATAACTTTGAGATCAAACTGCCATACTTCAAATGGTGCGATCTTCGATTCGGTTTGGTGGCCTCCCTTAGAAGATCCTAATCTGCATCTCTCGAACTTCATGGAACTTTGTGAGACTTTTAAAGTCAATGGAGTTAGTGATGATGCAATTCGTTGAGGCTTGTTTCCATTCTCACTTAGAGAAAGAGCCAAGAGTTGGTTAATCTCCTTGCCACCAAATTCCATAGCAACATGGACAGACTTAGCAACTAAATTTCTGTCTAAGTTCTTTCCCCCAGCAAAGTCTGCTAAGCTGCGAGGAGAGATCAACAATTTCTGTCAACAAGAGAATGAGTCTCTCTATGAGTCTTGGGAGAGGTTCAAGGACTTAATCAGAAAGTGTCCTCATCATGGTATTGAGAAGTGGATCTTTGGTTCATAATTTCTATAACGGGTTGGTTGGTAACACTTTAGAACTCTAATAGATGCGGCAGTGGCGGAGCCTTTTATGAGAAAGAGTGCTAATGAGGCGTATGATCTATTGGAGGAGATGGCTCTAAACAACCAGCAGTGGCCAACGAAAGGAGTCAATCTAAGAAGGTAGGCTGGTGTGTTAGAGGTTGATGCCATTACAAAGTGACGGCTCGGGTTGAGGCCCTAACAAAGCTGATCGCAGTGCAAGCCAACCAAGCTCGAAGTAGTTTGTGAGATATGTGGAGGTCCCCATCACTTTTCGAGTGTCGAGCGGATGTGGATGATTTGCCAATGGATCAAGCAAAAGCCATTGGAAACTATTCCCAAAACAATAATTATGGGCACAACCAACAGGGGTTCTACAAGCAGAGAAACCAGCCCCAACAAAACCAACAACAGCTGCAACAACAAAGTTCTAGTGGAGGCTCCACTATCCAAGCTGATTTATTGCTCCAATTCATGATGGAAACTAGAGCCTCTATTAAAACTCTAGAAACTAAAATGGAACAATTGGCTACTCAAGTGGAAAAACAAGCTCAAGGAAATTCGCCTAGCACTAATGATGCAAAAGGAAGAGAACAATGTAAAGCAATTTCCTTAAGGAGTGGAAAGAAATATGATGGGCCTGAGATGATACAACCAGTGGATGAAGAGATTAAAGATCAAACAGCACCAACTCAAGCATCATCAGATAAGAAGATTACTGATAGTCCAACACCACCACAACAGTCTCCACCAATCAATATTGATCATCATGTGAAAATACCCTATCCTCAAAGACTCCGAAAGACCAATCTAGACAAGCAGTTCACAAAATTTCTAGAGGTCTTCAAAAGATTACACATCAACATTCCTTTTGCCGAAGCCTTGGAACAAATGCCCCGTTATGTGAAGTTCATGAAGGAGATATTGTCTAAGAAGAGAAAATTGGAGGACTATGAAACAGTGGCATTAACTGAGGAGTGTAGCGCCATTTTGCAAAAGAAACTACCGCCCAAGCTTAAAGATCCGGGTAGTTTCAATATTCCATGCTCTATAGGGGGTTCGGTGGAAACTAAAGCTCTATGTGATCTGGGAGCAAGCATTAATCTAATGCCCTTGTCTGTCTTCAAAAGGCTAGGATTGGGAAAAGCAAAGCCCACAACAGTGACTTTACAACTAGCGGATCGTTCTTTGACTCATCCTCGTGGGATAATTGAAGATGTACTGGTGAAGGTTGGTAAGTTTATCTTCCCTGCTGATTTCCTAATTCTTGATATGGAGGAAGATTCAACTATTCCCATTATTTTGGGAAGACCATTCTTAGCCACAGGCCGAGCATTAATAGATGTTCAAAAGGGAGAGTTAAAGTTGAGAGTGCAAGATGAAGAGGTCAATTTTAATGTTTTTGCCCCAACCGACATTCCTACCTGTTGCAAGATTGAGATGGTGAAGGGTTCTTTTGTTAAAGATGATAAGAAGAAAGCAAAGCCTAAAGAGCGACTTCGAACGATTCGGCGTCATTGGAAAAGATTGATGTGTGGTAGTTCTGAAGGTGAGCTTACTCTTGTGCGAAACTCTGAAATCAACACGATTGGTGGTAAATTTTCTTCATTTAGTACGAGGGCTCTTTTGGATGAAAAGGGTCCGCCCAACCCCTTCTGATGGGGGTTCAGGTAAGTCCTTCTCACCTTGAGTATAATAGAACATTGGGGACAATGTCATATTTAGTTTGGGGGGAGCGACTTAAAATTTTTAAAATTCTGCACTTTAGTTTCTGCATTTTAATTTTCTGTTTTAGTTAAGGAATGGCAATAAGCTTGACGATAGTTGTATACTGCTGATTAGTGTGATGTGTTCTGAAATTGTAAAATAACTGTGTGCTTGATTCTGTTAACTCTTTGGATTAGTTTGGATGCTTAGAAACATGTGTTTATCTGCTAATATTCAATTTGTGAAAATTGTTATAATTGTTTTACTATGGTTTGTGGTAAGATTGACAAGATAGTTTAGAACTTGCATGCTTATTCTCTTGAGACGAAATCCTTGATAGTGTTCAATTGGAATATGATTTAGGCATTTGTTGGATAGTTTGAGCCTTTCAAGCCTACCGTAATAATGTGTATCCCTAGTTAACCTTTTGAGCCTAAACCTGTTATGTTTTTCACCCATCGAGAAAAAAATTTGTAACCACACTATTAATTTTTCTGCACCCTGTTATCCATGATATCATAAGTTACATAATTAGTTTGGGGGAGGAGAAACATTTAGTGTGAGGAAATAGTGAGAGGGAGAAAAACTTGTAAGATTGAGAAGAAAAAAAAATTGTGTAATTCAATGTCACTGAAAAAAAATGGAATATGATGAAAAAAAAAACACAATAAAAAGTAAAAATATGTGTGAAAAAAAAAGAGAAAATTTTTTTTCAGTGATGTTGAAAAATAATAGAGATGTCTTCTATCAATCTTGGTAAATGCGGGAATATTATGGGATCTTAGAAAAAGAAAAGTAAGAAGCTTGTGGGTTCTGTTTGTGTGCTTATGATGTCTTGAGCCAAAAATTGTCTTTTGCCTATCCCTGAATATCTGAGCCATAATACCTAAAGCCTTGAAAAGACCTAATGATTCCAAAGAATACTGTCAACATTAGTGGAGAAAGGTAAGTATGCAAGCTTATGAGTTATCGGGCTGTGGAACTGTTGGAAAGAGTAAAACTTTTATAGCAATGTTTCACATTTGAATAAATTTTTGCAGGTGTACATAGTGTTATAAATGAGCATCTAAATTAATTGTTAGAGTTGGTAGAATTGAAATTCTAGTTTGTGCAATGGAAGAGAACAACACATGAGGCAGTAGTATTATGATTATCTGATAGCGTAGTTAGTAGTTAGTATTGAGTTTCTTTTTATCTTACTCGAGGGCGAGTAAGAGTCTAGTTTGGGGGAATTTGTTAGGCTAAAATTAGTCTAAGATTCGGGTCATATTTCGGTTAGTTTTCACTCTTTGTTTCTAGTTTTAGGGCTATATTACGCTTGATTCTCTTGTTTCAGGTCCTCGGGCATTTAAAGGAAGTATGTACAAGAATTGAGGCGAAATGGCGAAAGAATCGAGAAGAAAATCCAAAATTTGTGTCGCTGCCAGTTCCAGTCGCGACTAGGAATTTGCCAGTCGCGACGGGACTTGGCAGAGACATCTCCAAGAATTCGAACTGCACCCCAGTCGCGACTGGGGCTTTGCCAGTCGCGACTGGAACAGGCAGAGAGAATTTTGAGACTAAACTGCTTAACCCAGTCGCGACTGGGGCTTTGCCAGTCGCGACGGGCACCCAGTGACGGGATTTTTGGGCAGTTTCGTAATTTCACGAATTTTAAAGATGAGAATTGGTTTAAATAGCAAGGTTTCGTGAAAATTAGGGATTATTCAGAATTGGAACCCTAGAAACAAAGGAGGAGGCTAGAAGAGCGGCTTGTGGCGACCCGGATCAATTGCTTCAACTAGTTCTTTCTCTTCTCTTTAATTTTTCTATGTTCTTTTCTATTTCAATGTTAATTATGGATTTGATTATGGATGTTTTGAACTAAAATCCTATTTAGGGAGAATGATGAATGTTGTTTAAGTTTTTCCTAGTTAATGAATAATTGCCATTCCTCCATCTTGATTGTGAACACTATTCATATTTGTGTTTAATTTCCATGTGCAAGATTGATCACCTTTTACATGTTTTATGATCTCAATTCGAAATCTGAAAAGTGAGAATTGAGAATGCTAAAATTGGATAGTCTAGGTTTTGATGTGAAACAAAAGTATTTACATAGCCTTTGTGACATTTAGATTATTGCTTAATGCTGATTTCATGTTAATTTAATTAAGAGATTAATTAGAGAGCATGAGATTTAGAACCTAGAAGATCTGAAAAGAGCTAGGTTAATTTATAATCTGTCATTCACTTCAAGAGAAGGATAGCAATTAGACATTAACATTGGTAACTTAACAACAGGATTCGTCTCCCTATTCTCTCATCTTGATTAATATTCACTTGTTTCTTTAAGTTTCTTGAATTTCTTTCTTCCTTTTTTAATCATAAATACTTTTGATTTGCCAAATAGAATTATAAGTATAGTTTAGTAGTAATTAATCCAATTCCCTGTGGTTCGACCTCACTTGCGTGAGTATACTACTTGATTGCGTGCACTTGCGTAGTAATTAATAATTTTCGCAACATGCGGGGACCATGGGTCTATATTAGCGAGCTTCCAATAAGTAGATCAAGAACTTATTACTAAAATTTCACTAACTTATTAATTCTTCGTTGAATCCACGCATAGAACTTAGAATTGCACTCTCAATTATATAGAATGCTCTATATGTTCCACCATATAGACACATCATTAGTTATCCATTGTTATAATCCTAATTTGATCACCGATCCTCTTTATGAATGATCTACACTGTAAAGGGATTAAATTACTGTTACACCTTACAATGTATTTATTCCTTAAAACACTTGACCCCGTATAAATGATATTTTAGCTTATGTGAAATGAGTACTCCACCATTTATGTTCGTTTGGTCAAGCTCGAAGGAGATCATCCTTTGCTTACTATTCGCCAGATAGAAGCTATAGATTCCATGTTTATGCTAGCGCTCCCACTCAATTGCACTACCGTGTTCCCAAAATGTACGTATCACCCTGACCTAAAAGTAGGCTTAACTAACAAATTAAAGAACACGAATAGCCTTTCAAGATTGATCCTAATCATAACAGGATTAAGAACATTTAATCTAGGATAAACTAGGCGATATTGACTTGAATAGATATTACGGTAAGTTTAATAAATCTAAGTCAAAGTTTAATATCGGTCCCTTCCGATGCATACTCCATGCATCCAACCTGAGCTTTACTTTAACCAATGCTCTGGAAAGAACATAGCATTTCTCCAAATGCAAGTAACTCTGTTGTAGATTATCATATCAGTAAAACCCTATGTCTGATAAATCTAGGAAACTTTATTCACATAGTCATGTTTACTTTCCAATGTGTTGACGGCACAATAAACAGGATCAAGTATGTGAAAAGGGTTTCAGATTAATTTATACATTATGTACATATAATCATGAAATAAACATGCAACATTAAATGTTATTTCTGATCTATATTAATAAGTAAATCTGATTATATTGAAATGAGTTTTATTTAGGGCATAAAATCCAACAAACTCCCACTTGCACTAATATAAAACAAAAAGTGCGTTTCAAATAATCTCAACACCTTGATATACAAATCAAGTGTAGTAGTAGTAAACTCCTCGTAATAGGATCTGAAAGGTTGAATTAACCACAACCTTTCCTCCACTATTACTCTTCCTTAATCACAAAATCATTGATAATGTGAAATTCCTCTCTATATGTCTACTCTCTTGGGATACTGGATTCTATACCTTTGGCAACTACTTTTGGTTAATCAGGAAATTAACACTAGTAGTTTAGGCAATTTGGAATGGTGCCAAAGATGTATAGAACTTTCCTTAGACTGAATAAGTACCTTTCCTGCAACTTTAACATTCAGTCCCTTTCTGGTAGACCTAGAGACTTCAGATAGGTTATTACACTTCTCCAAAATCACTATTCCACCCCCAGAGTAACCACCATCTTATCAGAAAGACTTTCTAGCACAAAGGCAAATTTCAAAATCTGATGTGGTGTAGTCTAAGAGTTTTAAACACACCCTTATTGACTAACATATAGTTCCTCTTCTTAATCTTAAGATTTACTTGATTGTCTTCCAATGTTCTTCTCCTGGATTAATCTGATACCTACTCATTACTCCCACTCAACAGCAGGTGTCTGGTCTAAGGCATACAAAAGCATATCTAAGACCTCTCACTGTTGATATAAGAAATTCTTTCATGGCTTTATCTTTTCTGAAATAGTTGAGACTTTTCCTTAGATAAATAAAATCTATGTCTAAGAAGTTGTGAAGCTTCTATAGATTGCCATTAGAAAGAAAATGCTTCAGCATCTTACTAAAGTAAGTTGCTTGCATTAGAGTAAGTAATTACAAGGTATACCACAAGCCATAGGTTTAGATAAAGTCAAACCTATAATACTAGGAACAGGAAGTTTGTTAAGTCCATTGAATAGACTTATAAACGAAAATTTCCTTTTATGTCCTTGTAATAGAAAACTTTAGGTTACTCCATGTGAATGGATTAAACCATAGTTCTATTGGCTTTCTTCTTAGTTTCTTATCTTGACAATCCATTACTTGTTTAAACTCACAATGGATTTTAATCACTAGTGTCTCCCAAGTCATAAGAAGGTGAGTTCCTAGAAACTCTCCCACTACGACAAGGTACCGTGAATTATGTCGAAGAAAACTAAATGGTATTGATCTCTTCGGTTGTGACAAGACAACAAAGGCAGTGGGATCATCATATGTCAAATAAGATGATAGAACACTTTTGGAATCAAGAATTAAATATCTCCTTTATTTGCAACTTGATTTTCAGACTTAGTCATTTTCTTAGAAAAGTAGTATTTGTTTGAACAAACACTTTCTTATCTATTGACTATGGGATGGTCCACCCTAATCACTTAGAATAGCTAACAAACCATGGTTAACTGTTCTAGCTTTTCTTAAGATTTTGATTAGGTCATCCATGAATCTAGTAATGATTTACATTAAGTATACAACCATTACATCATTCCAAAATTGTATTACCATAGAAGGAATTAGGCAACGACTAGTAACTAATCATCAACATGCAACTCGAAATTTCTGGGAAGGTAAGTTTGGATATAATTCAAAAATCAATTTAATGATCTTTGAACTGCATATCTACTAACTATTTCTCCACCCCTATCAGTTCGCAAGATCTTTAACCACTTACCTTAATGGTTTTAACCATTGCTAGAAATTAATGAAATATTTAAACATTTCAAATTTCTTGCTAAAAGGTATAATCTAGAGTTATCGTTTTAAGAATACAACGAAAAACTCATATCCACCCCTGAATGTACATCCTTCTGCGAATGAGATGAACTACTTTCAGTGGATATAGGCATATTAACTCTTTGCAGAGATCGATCTTGTCAAATCCACTATGAAAAGGATACAAATGCCATAGATTAAAAAAAATGTGGTAGTGTCTTTTGATGACTTAGGTTTAGTTACATCAAAGAATTCTTAGAATAATGCAAGTGGATCCTGGTCACAGAATACCTAACTCATATTCCATACAGTTTGAATCCATTAATAGAAGATGGATATTAAACACTTGAGAAAGTGTAACTGTATTGTATTCTGGAATTAGAAATATAAGAAAATTTCTGTTTGGAATCTAAAATTAAAGTCAAAGACTTTAAATTTATACCAAATATACTGAGTAATTCTATCTTGGACCACCACTACTAATTTAACTCTAAGTCTGATTTGCCCATACAAGTAGGAGATTTTTAAGATTGAGGATTTATATCAATTGGGGATAGAATTTCGAGATTATAATCATATGCGTCATTTGATTTCTTAAGAGAAAATATAGAATGACATGAAATGATTTATAGACCATTCATCAAATGATATGTTTTGAAGCTAATTCGAAATGAATAAGCTAAGAGGAATTAGGATAATTTCGTTTATAAATAAGAATCCAACGATGCTTCGATTAGCGAATGTCAAAGTAATCTTATTTATACAATCTTCTTGTTTCATATTGTAAAAATACTATTCTAAGGTGTCATCAATTGATGAACAGCTAGATGTCGCATATACAATATTTATCTTTCGAGATCTAACACTATTATGTATGTCTAATGGTGAAAATCCACTAGGGATTTATCTCATTAGATAAACAAGCCAAGTTAGACCAACAATGAAGATTCGAAATTAAACTACAACTTAATAACAGAAAATAACATGGTTCAATATAAATTCATACATAATTCAGAAATTATAAACATATAGCAAGTAGGAATGACAAGTGAAAATACTAAAACATACAATCATAAATAATCTCAAAGGTTTTCAACAAACTGATATCAGTGTCCCGTTTAGGCGAGAGTCAAAGCTACCATTCATTGAATAGAGTTGTCAGCTCATCTAAAATGTTAAACATTCTAGCAACCTTTTATTCGATCAAGATTGGAATTCAGCGCTGTCCCGTTTAGGCGAGAGTCAAGGCAATTCTATCTTATGAGTTTCCACCATTGTTTCATAATTTGCAAGTCAAGTATGGTCGCCACCATTAGGGTGATCCATACAATACAAACTACTTATCATTCGTGATTAAACGGTGCGAAATTGCTAATGAACGTTCCTCCATTAGGGAGAATTACTCACTAAAACAAACGCGGTGTAAAACCGACAATGGAGATCGAATATCTTAATAATAAAGCTCATTATTTAAAAAGAGTTGTATTTTCTTTGATTCTCTTTATTTAATCTATTTATTTTAAATATATATATTTATTAATTAAAATTTCCAATTTAGAATAAAAAATTCTAAATATAAATTTTAATTTAATATTTATAAATTTTACTTAGATGGATATGAAAATAACATGAATTATTTCCATCTTAGTAATAATTTCCAATAAATATTTAGAAAAATATTCAATTTAAGTTGTTACAAAATTAATTTAAATTAATTTACAACTCAAATTTAATTTTCTATAAATATATATTGCATTTCGAAAAATTAAAGTATTCTAGGACATAATTTTCGAAAATGCATGTTAAAATAAAAAAAACTAATCCTGGGAAATTATTCTAATTTAATGTTGGCCCAAAATTAATTAATAAAATTAATTTACAACAAAAAATATAATTTTCCTATTTAATTAAATATATAAGAAAAATTTCAAATATTTAAGTATGATGATGAAAATCAACTTAAATATTAATTTTCTATTTAATTAAATACACTATAAAAATACTTCAAGCAAAAATATCATCTATCTAGATTTTCCTTTGACTAATTAATTCAATTTCTAATAATATACTTTAATTCAATTTATTTTAAATTAATCAATAAATGAAAAAATCATTGATTTAAGTTGATCCAAGAATTAATTAAAATAAATAATTAATTTACAACTTAATTTATTTTTCAAGATAAATTCAAAATCATCTTGCATTATGAAATGTGTTGACCGAGTTTTTCGGCAACCGATAAAATATTATAAAATTACTGAGCTGTAAGAAAGTGAGAGAAGGATTTTTACGTGGTTGGGGCGTTAATGAGCCTTAGTCCACGAGTCTCTGTTATTTATGGATGTCTTTAATACAGAGAATATATTTGGGAGTGTTTCACTCTTATAAATACAGAGAATGTTCTTGGTGAGTATTTACTCTACTTGCTCATATGCAGCCCAAGATTCTCGATCCCATTTAATAAGCTTTGAGGGGGTATTTATAGTGTTTTTGGTGGGGTGATCCCTAGAATTATCCTTACAAGTGTATCTGTAAGTATCCATAAAGTTGGGTATTCCCAATGAATATACCATGGGTAATGCATGGTCAAATCCCTAGGTGCTGTAGGGTTTTTATGTGGAATGTCCTTATTGCCTTTTGATTGACGTGACTCTTCACAGTGTAGCCGTCGCTAGACTTAAATGATCATTACTGTGCCGCTGCTGGTTGGAGGTTGTGCTGTCAGACTTTATTGCGTGTAGCAGTCCCAACACGCTTCCTCCCATGCGGCATTTAATGCGACTTGATTGCTCAGGAGAAGCCTGACACCTCGCGGAGATGTCTTAGCGCTATTCGAGCTTCCGGGAGCATATGAAGTTCCATGTGCCTTCTCCGGGGGCTACGTCCTGGACGCTACCTTATGGCATAAAGACTTAGCAAATACTGTGAATTGCTTGATCCACGTGTCCTTATCTGGTTGGTCCACGTATATTGGGCAAAATCAGGGGCAACATTTACCCCCAAGCCTTGTTCTTTTGAAAAATTAAACAAGGCTTGTTCAAGTGCCTCCGGTTGACTCCTCGGTTTCCTGGCACGAGCTTTAAGCGCGTGAGGGTGTATTTAATGATGACTTTTAATGCAGCGATTCACTTTTTGCAGGGGTCGATGCGTTTCGCGCCCATTGATTGATACGGCGCATTAATGGTGTCAGACGGATACTCAAACGTTTCCACCGCCTTTATTGCCTATCGATCTGGTCCGTTGATCGTTGAGCATTCGAATCGTGCACTTCCCCCACCGTTCGATTGGTAGGTGATGTCGCATGTTCCTCATGCAGCTTTGCCTATAAAAGCCACCACCTTTTCTTCATTCCGGTTACTTCCCATTTCTTGCCAACTTTGCCCAAATTTCCCAGAGAGAAAATTCTCAGACCTAAAACAAGGCCTTTAAACACTTTGCAATTTTCCCCAGTTCCTCTTCGTTCGTTGCTATCAGTCTTTCTTGTCTCTATTCGATTCACAGCAGGACCCCCAGTTTCAACACTTCAGCGTAAGTTCTTTGCACCCTTTGCTTTATTATTGAATGGCATGCTATTACTTATCTGTTTGTTCTTTTCTGGGTTTGCATTCGAAGATTCTGGGCATGCAAGTGTTTAAATCCTTCGTATAATCGGTTTGAGTTTACTGCTCTAGTGATAGGATTGCTATTGTCACGCCTCTGTTGTTATTATTTATTTATTTTTTGTAGAAGGCCATACGTTCTTCGTATAATGGTTGCTTAGGGCATAGGACAGACTTTTTTCTTTCTGTTTTCTTTAACCCGTAAGGCCGTCTTCTGTGAATTTATTGCACCCGACTCTTGTCCAGGGAATTCTCCCAGGGTTTCCTGTATGACACGTGTCCGGAGGGGGCCTCTTTCCAGCGGTTAGAGGACCCCCATTCCCTTTTTCTTAATTTAGGGTTTGGTATGGGGCCTAACTGCTGGAATCTTACTCCTTTTACAGAATCGAAAAATGTCTGCTTCTGGCTCAAAGTCATTGAAGAAAAGTGGTAAGCACCTGGCTACCCTTGAGGAGGTCTCCCTGGGACCCGTTGCCTAGGAGGGGTACAAGTCCCGGGCGACCGGATGGGAAGCGGTCGAGCTTCACTCCACTCTGACCTGTCCCCATCAGTTGGAGAACATTGTGGAGGTTGCTGGAATCAAGCCTTCCACATCAGGGACCTACCATCGGCCTCCTCGCGACGCGGAGACGCCCAACCATAACTACGGTGGTTTCGGGGCCTGGAGCCAGACGCATCTGATGGCTGGGGCCATGCTTCCTCTTCAAGATTATTTTGTTAATTTTTTAGTTTTTGTCGGCCTTGCGCCATACCAACTTATTCCCCAAGCATACCGCCTGCTTTCAGGCTTGTTTATTTTTTATTCCGCCCGGGGATGGGGATCTCCCCGCCCGGCAGAAATTTTGTATTTTTATGAACTTGTTTCCGTCCCCAAAAAGGGGGACAAACTTAAGGATGGTTTTTATGGGTTCCGGGCCCACCCTGCTAACGAAGGGGTGGTCCCGTATAACAGGCAAACTCACGTTAAGGAGTATCGCCATCGTTTTTTCTTCTCCTCCGGATTCCGGGCAGTGGACCATCTGGAGCTCCTTACTGAGTGGGTGAGGATTCCTCCCTATGAATGGACTGCACCTACTCAGGCCTTTCTTCGGAGGGCCCAGGCCTTTGCCTCTTACGACCGGGCTGATCTTGACGTCGGGGGTCTGGTCACTACGGAGAACTACAGGAAGGCAAAACTCATCCTTCCGCATCAATCCGTGGAGGACTCTAACCTTTCCCGGGTTATCTGTCCCAACGTGAGGGCACCGGTCTCGGAGAAGACCTTCCGGGACGAGATCATTGCCACGGCAGAGAAGAAGTACCAGGAGTATCTCTACCGGAAGGCCCAGGAGAAGGCGTATTCTAAGGCCCAGGCAGCTTTCGGGAGGGCACTTCGCGTGGGGAGCCCGGTGGAGAGAAGGAGTCAAGCGATTGCCAGGAAGCCCCTTCACATTGGGGATTCAACAGAGAGAAGGGCCCCCAGGCCACAGCCTTCGGCTCAGGAGCCAAACACTGGGGCTCCTGGTGCCAGCACTTCTGGTGCCGGTGGTAAGTCTCCTTTGGTAGTTCATTATGTTCCTTCTGTTGGCGAGTATGCCAGTCTTAGGCCCGTAGGGTTCGACGAGCGCCTTTATAGATTTAGGATGCCCTCGACCCGGTGGGGGGATCATTTGAAGGAATTTTATTTTTCAAACTTAGGAGATTTCCTAGGTCGGTCCCGAATGGGTTTTGGTCCTCCGGAGCCCGTTCCCTTAGGTCCTTCAGCTTACATTACATCCAGCTGGCTCCGGCCTTCGGACAGCTATCTCAGAGATGATGCTGCCAGCATCAAAATTCGGAACTTTGCTAGGGCCGAATTAGAGAGTCAGGGTAGGACTAGCTTGCTTGCCATATCTCGTGTTGGTGGTTTCCCACGGATGTTCTAACACTTGCTTTCTTTTGTTGTAGCAGGTGCTTCTATGGACGCCATTTTGGCCGAACTTGCTGGGGTTCACACTCCTGAGGCTCCTCCTGCCTTTACTTCTTCCCCGATGGCCCCCACTCTAAAGATTTCTTCCAGCGCTCCTCCAGACACTATTGATTTAGTGGATGACGAGGAGGTGTTTCCGGGAGAAGGTCAAGAAAAGCAATGAGGCTTTTCTGAGGAAGTTGAAGAAGGTGCAGGAGGGCTCTGGGCTCTTCCTGAGGAAGCTGAAAAAAGTGAAGAAGAGCAAGAGATTGCTCTGATTCGCAAGCGTAAAGGCAAAATGATTGCCCAAGAGGAGCCCAAGCGGCCTCGGAGGGCTGATACTCCGGCCCACGGTCTTGATGGTGGGGTCTCTCCCATGGAAGAGCATACTGCCCCTCCCAACATTGTGCTGACTCCGGTTCCTGGAGACGAGGCGAGACAGGAGCTCCGGATAGCTAAACACAACTACGCCATGGATGAATACTCCCCGGGGTATGCTGAGGTGGAAGCCCTTAGGAGGGTTCTGCGGGTTGAGGTGCAAGACACCATCAACAACTCGGAGTACCAAGATCCGTGGGACCTAAATTTGGACCCCCTATCGGACTGGTTCCGTCGCTTCCTTGGGCCTACCTTAGCTCCCTTTGCTGCGGAGATGACTGGCGAGTTCGCGTCTCAGCTTACCCGGTGCGCGCCTAAGCGGTTCGCTACCTGTGCATCCCTGAACTCCATCTTCCAAGTCCAGGATCTCAGCCACTCCCTCACTGTGGTAAGTGTTTTGTAATTTTGTTTTTCCCCTTATTCTTTTTTGGAGATTCTTTCTTATGCTTGTATTGTTGTTTAGCTTGCTGCTGAAGCTGGCCGCCTCTCCAAGAACATAATCAACCATGGCTTCGTCCTGTCTGATTTTGGGGACACGAACGAAGTCAGGAAGATTCTTCAGGATCTTACTGCGGAGAGGCAGCTTTACCAAGAGGCCGCTGAGCCCCGGGAGGCCGCTGCCAAAGCCAATGAGGAGGAGGCTAAGCGGAGGGAAGCCCAGGCGGAGGCGATGATCCGGGATGAGGCCCTGCGGAGAGACAGGCTGGAGGCCAAGCACCAAGAGGAGCTGAGGGCGGAAGGTGAGGCCACTGCAAAGGCCAAGCGGGAGCTCCGGGAGGCCAGGGAAGCCTTGGACGAGATGGTTGCCAAGGTGAGATCCTTAGAGGAAACTCACCAGGCAAACTTAGAGTCACGGGCTGCTCTGGCCGCGGAGCTGAAGGAGCTCAGGGACTTCAAAGAACAAGCCTCAAAGAAGGCAAAAAGAGCTGAGCTTCTTTCTCCCGTTTCCTGCGGCCGGTGCCCTAAGCGCTTTGATGATGGCATCTACATGGCTTGGTCTACCAATGACCAAAATATCAAGCTTACTTTCTACCCTAAACTTGAGGAGATGATCGCCAAATTTTGGGAGAAGAAGAAGAAGCTTGATGCCATGGTGGAGGCATGCATCGGACCTCGTCTCCCTCCGCGCATTGATTAGGCCGCTCGAGATTAACCCAGTACAACCAGGATTTTACCCACTTCTCTTATTATTATTTTTTCTTTTATATATATTTGTTTATATACAGCTACTTTGAGACAATACATTTATATAGCTGTTTTTATTTTGAGGGGAGACAATTTCTAAGGCCTGTCCCCGGGCCATTTGTATATATTTCGACCTGCCCTTTAGGGCTAGGATATTTATACGTGATCTTTTTTTATGCACATATTTCTCTTTTTGACCTGTCCTTTGGATCAGGATTTTTATACTTGTGCTTTTTATTTTTGTGCATACTCTTTTTGACCTGCCCTTTGGGTCAGGATATTTTACTTAGTTTGTTTTCTGTCTGTCCGTGCGGTATACCCTAGTTCCCCCCTGAGTGGCATAGAAACTTTGTTTTTAAGGCACTCAGTTTTATTTACCTGTGGAGGAAGTATACATTTAGACGGTACAAACTCTTTAAACAAAGTCTAAGTTACATTCTTGGCTATTGGTAATATTTTCTGAGGTGATCGGCATTCCAGGCTCCTGGCACAATGGTTCCATCCATTCTTTTTAGCTTGTAAGTGCCTGAGCCGATTTCGTCCTCGATTTCATATGGTCCTTCCCAATTTGGCCCAAGTACCCCCACTCCGGGTTCCTGGGTGGCTGGGAAGACTCTTCTTAGGACCATATCCCCAATAGCAAATTTATTGTTTTTAACTTTAGAGTTAAAATACTTGGTCACCTTCTTTTGATAAGCTGCCATCCGTATTTGAGACTCGTCCCGGAGTTCTTCAACTTGATCCAAGGCCTCTTGAAGCAAAGCTTGATTCGTGGCTGGATCGTAAGTCGTTCTCCTGTGGGACGGGAATAACGTTTCTACCGGGACCATCGCTTCACAACCGTACGCCATTGAAAAAGGCGAGTGGCCAGTCGTGGTTCTGGGGGTCGTTCGGTAGGCCCATAACACTCTTGGCAACTCTTCAGGCCAGTTGTTTTTGAAGGCCAGCAGCTTTTTCTTCAAGGTGACCTTTAGGATTTTCTTGACTGCTTCCGCTTGACCGTTTGTTTGAGGTCTGGCCACCGCGGAGAAGCTTTTCACTACTCCGTGCTGGTTGCAGAAGTCAGTAAATTCCTCACAATCGAATTGCTTTCCATTGTCAGAGACTATTTTGTGAGACAAGCCATATCGACACACTATGTTTTTGATAACAAAGTCCAGTGCTTTTTTAGCAGTTATGGTCTTCATGGGCTCAGCCTCCGTCCATTTGGTGAAGTAGTCTACTGCTACTATTGCATACTTTACTCCTCCTTTTCCTGTTGGCAGGGACCCAATAAGATCTATTCCCCATACCGCGAAGGGCCAGGGACTAGTCATCAGGGTGATTTCATTTGGGGGAGCTCTCGGTATGTTCGCGAACCTTTGACACGGATCACACTTTTGGACGTAGTCTATGCAATCTTTTTCATTGTTGGCCAGAAGTACCCCTGTCTCAATATTTTCTTTGAGAGACGGGGTCCTCCCGTATGATCTCCACAGAACCCTTCATGGACCTCTAGCATGATTTGTCTAGCTTCAGGGTCCGATACACACCTTAAATAAGGCATGCTGAGTCCTCTTTGGTAGAGAATTTGATCCATCATTACATAACGATGAGCCTGATACTGAATCTTTCGAGACAGTGCCCTTTCTCGGGGCAACTCACCTTTTGTTATGTATCTTATGATGGGGACCATCCAGCTGGGTTCTTGCCCAACCGTTATCGTGGTCTCTGTTATTTTGATGCTTGGCTCTGCCAAGCGTTCCACTGGTACTACCCCCAACTCTTCGATTTCGCTATCTGAGGCTAGCTTAGCAAGACAGTCCGTGTGAGCATTCTTTTCCCGGGGGATTCTTTCTATTTTGTAGTCCGTGAACTCGTGGAGTAGTTCCCGGACTATTGTTACATACGCGGCCATTCGCTCGCCGCGTGTTTGGTATTCTCCGGATACCTGGTTTACGACCAGTTGGGAATCACTATAGACTTCCACTCTTTTGGCTCCCACGGCTTTTGCTAATTTCAGTCCTGCTATTAGGGCTTCATATTCGGCCTCATTGTTTGAAGCTGCGAAGTCGAACCGTAGGGCCGCCTGGAGTCGCAGTCCGGTTGGTGATATCATTACTACTCCGGCTCCGGAACCATTTTCATTGGAGGCTCCGTCTACAAATACCCTCCAGGTGGGGATTGGCGGTACCGGCATATTCGCGGTAGCCTCGGCTTCGTTGCATTCAGTAATGAAGTCCGCTAAGGCTTGGCCTTTTATAGAAATTCGGGGTATGTAGTGCAAGTCAAATTGGCTTAGCTCCATTGCCGACTTGAGGAGCCTTCCGGATGCTTCAGGTTTTTGGAGGACTTGCCGGAGCGGGTGGTTGGTCAGTATCTTGATCGGATGTCCTTGGAAGTATGGCCTCAATTTCCTTGACGCCATCAGGAGGCAAAAAACCAGCTTTTCAATGACTGGGTATCTTGTTTCGGCTCCTATCATGCGCTTACTGACGTAGTACACAGGATGTTGAGTTTTCTCTTCTTCCCACACTAGGGCAGCGCTGACCGCGTGTTCGGAGACAGCCAAATAAAGAAATAGGTCTTCTCCGAGAATGGGTTTTGATAGGATAGGAGGCTTGGCCATGTGCTCTTTTAGCTTTTTGAATGCCTCCTCGCACTCGTCCGACCATTCAAACTTTTGGCATTTCTTCGATATGTTGAAGAAGGGTATGCACTTGTCCGTGGACCGAGAGATGAAGCGGCTTAAGGCAGCTACCTTTCCAGTCAGGCTCTGCACATCTTTATGCTTTTTGGGAGATGGCATGCTCAGGAGAGTCTGGATTTTTTCCGGATTTGCCTCAATCCCTCTTTGACTGACGATGAAGCCCAGAAACTTTCCTGACTTGACACCAAATGTGCATTTCTTTGGGTTGAGCTTCGTGCCGTATCTCCGGACCACTTCGAAGCATTCCTCTAAGTCGCTTGCATGGCTGTTGCATGATTTGGATTTGACGAGCATGTCATCTACATAAACCTCCCTATTTCGCCCCAGGAGGCCTTTAAACATCCGGTTAACCATTCTCTGATAGGTTGCTCCGGCGTTTTTCAGTCCGAAGGGCATGACTAAGTAACAGTATACCCCCTTATCGGTCCTGAAGCTAGTGCACTCCTGGTCTACCGTATGCATCTTTATTTGATTGTACCCAGCATAGGCGTCCATGAAGGATAACAGTTTGAACCTAGAAGTGGCATCTACCATCTGATCGATCCTGGGCAGCGGGAAGCAGTCCTTCGGACAAGCCTTGTTTAGATCAGTGAAATCTATACAAACTTGCCAAGTTCTGTTCGGCTTGGGCACCAGGATCGGATTGGCTAGCCACTCCGGATAGTACACGTCGTGGATCATGCCGTTAGTCAAAAGTTTGTCCACCTCTTTCTCCAGAGCCTCGGCTTTCATCGAGTCGAGCGGGCGTCGCTTTTGCTGGACGGGGGGCATGTCCGGATTGACGTTGAGTACGTGGGTGATGACATGAGGGCTTATGCCAGTCATGTCTTCTTGGCGCCATGCAAAGATGTCGATGGCGCCCTTCAGTGTTTTTATTATTTTTTCTTTTTCCTCCGGATCTAGGTTCTTCCCCAGCCGGAGTACTTTGGTGGAGTCGAGGTCGCACACTGATAATTCCTCGACATCCTCCATTGGTTCCACAATTCTTTCGAACCCCACACGGGGGTCTAACTCATCCTCTTCTGCCACTTTTGGCTCAACTGACTCCCGGACCATTAACACGGGCAGGTGGGTTGCAACATTGTAACATTGTCTTGCTTCCCCCTAGTTTCCCCTCACTGTTCCGATCCCGGCCTCTCGGGTAGGGAACTTCAAAAACAGGTGCCGAATCGATGTGACTGCGCCACAGGCTGTCGGACAGTCCACCACTACGAAAGTGCAGTATTTAAATGTGCTCTGGGGGGTGTCCGGGCACAAGGTGACTGGGAGCCTTACTTTTCCCATTGGGATAAGTGTCGTCCCGTTAAACCCTGTGAGCTGGGACCCACTAGGTGAGAGGTCCCGGTCCGTCAAGCCTATCGCGGTGAAGGCTTCCTTGAAGAGTAGGTTCACGGAACTTCCATTGTCAATTAAGACTCTGGCCACCACTTTATTCGCGATGGGGGTCTCTATGACCAATGGGTCATGATGAGGGAAGCGCACTGTCTTGGCGTCTTCTTCCGTGAACGTGATGGGTTGGTCCATCAACCGGGGCCTTTGAGCTGGGAGTTGAGTAACTTCCCAAACCTCACTGTGTTTCGCGGCCCCTGCGTATCGCTTAAGCTCCTTGCGAGTAGTTCCTCCGATATGGGGACCTCCGGAGATCATGGCTACCCTCCCATTAGGCCTGGGCGGCAGACCGGGGATGTGCTGGGCGTCGCCCGTGGGAGCAGCTGGAGCCAATGCCCCTGCTGTACCCCCCGGTGTTCCCTGAGGCATACCCACAGTCGCCTGGCCCGGATTGAGGTGGGGTAACCTATTTTTGATCCACTCGTAGAGGTAGCCTAATCGGATTAGATTTTCAATCTCGTCCTTGAGATTCTTACATTCATTGGTGCTATGACCGATGTCGTTGTGGTACTCGCATCTCTTGCTCAGATCTCTCCGGGAGCTATCCTTGTACAACGGTTGTGGTCTCCAGTAGTGTGTATTTTGCCTAGTAGCAAAGTACACACGCTCTTGGGAGTCCGACAGCTCCGTGTATTGAGTATACTGGGGGGAGTACCCCCTTTTCTGGCGCTTCTCCCCCGTCCGGGTGCTACCCTTGGAGGACCTTTTACTCCTCGAGCCCTGGGAAGGGCCTGCCAGGCTAGCAGCCGGAGCAGAGTGCGAAGGAGTTTGTCCATTCATTCCAGACGGGTTGCCGAAATGGGATGATGCTGGTGCCAAGGCCTGGCCCTGACTATATCCGGGGGTAGCAGAGAATTGTATGCCACTGGCTTGTGGAGTTGCGGTCGGGGTAATACCCGAGGGCGATACTTCGGGAGTATATCCTGCTATCCCGGTGGGATAGTATCCTCCGTAAGCCATGATTTGGGCTTCTTCGAGGTTGATATATTTTTGGACTCTCTTCTGGAAGTCCTGAAGGCTAGCAGCTCCTTCTTGCTGTAGTTCATTCCAGAAAGGAGTCCCAGTGCGGATGCCTGCTTGGAGAAGTGCAAGCTGTTGCCCGTCGTCAACTTTCTTGGTTTTCGAGGCTTCCTCTCGGAACCTCTTTATATAATTCTTCAAGGTCTCGGTGGGCAGTTGCTTGATGTTAGTCAAGGCACTGACCTCCAGGTTGACCTTACTTACGGCGACAAACTGTCTCCGGAAGTTGGTCTGTAGCTTGTTCCAACAGCCCACAGATCCCGATTCCAATTTTTTGAACCATTCCTCCGTAGACCCGCTTAGAGTAAGCGGGAAGCACAGACATTTGGCGTCATTGCTGACCCTCATGACCGTCATGACACGGTTGAACCGTGACAAGTGGTCGCTAGGATCGGAGTTCCCGGTATAAGCTGCCATTTCGGGCATCTTGAAGTTCTTAGGGAGCTCCGCCTCTAAGATGTGCTTAGCACATGGCTCCCGATCCTCGCTGTCTGAGTCGGAGTCGTCTCCTTTCTGTCTCCGGGAGACTCGGGCAATGTCTTTTCGAAGTATGGTGAGTTCCGCCATAATTCCTTCGTTTAACGTACCCGTGGAGACCGCGGGTCCGTATCTTTTTTGGTCAAGGTGATCTCGGAGATCACCTTGGTTCCCATTGATTTGATTTCTCAGATCAACGGGAGGACACCTCTGTCCTTTTCTCCCTCTACCCCCGGGTTCCTGGTGCACGGAAACGCTTTTTCGGTCCTCTCGATCCTGAGGGCCAAAGCTCCCTTTTTGGGGCTTGCCCCTCTGCGGACCTTTCCCTTTAGGGAAATCTGAGCGGACCTTTCGCGGATCCTGCGCCTTTTTCTTTCACCCTGGGGTAGAGGTAGGGTTTTTTGTTTGGTTCCCTTCAGCAGGGTACCTTATAGGGCTAGGCTCCCTAGATTTTTGTTGTTGGGAACTAGGCGAAGGCGTCGCTGGCTCCTTGCCGAGTCCAGCGGTCATTGCCTTGGGGTGCACGTGAATGCCAGCTGCCTCCATGGCTTTTTGCATGGCCAGCATCACTTCTTGCATTTTTTGGTTTTGCGCTCTCTGAGCTTCGATCTCGGCTTCGTGATCCATAGCTTTTTGTCTGAGAAGCACCAATTCTGAGTAACTACCTTCGTCGTAGGCATACTCATCGAGGTTTCCCTCGTAGTCATCATTTGGAATTCCTTCCTCTTCCTCGGAACCCTCAGCTGCTCTTGAGGCTACATCTTCCTCATTCGGGTCTTGAGCATCTTCGAGAGGGCGAGGCTGACGAGTACTTCTAGTCTACACCATGTTTGTGAAGTCAAGTGTTCGTTTACAGTGGCTTTCTTCAGCTCTCAATGAAAGCACCAAAATGTTGACCGAGTTTTTCTGTAACACCCTAACTAAAAAAGGCGTATTACGTGATTTTTAAACTTGCTGTGCAGCTCGTTGCTAATCAACGAGGTTTATGGAAAACGTGATTAATTAAAATTTTTGCTTTTTAATTAAACTTGTAAAATATAATTACAAAAGACTCGGGATCCCGATTACAAAATCATTTACAAAAGTTAACTGTTTATACAAAATAAATGTCGCCTAGCGACTAGTTACAAAAATCAGCCTTGCTGTCCCGAGGATCGTACGTTCCAGGCCTAACCGCCCCGACATGTACAATCTTCATAAGCTCGTTCACGGTCCATCAGCTTTAGCCTTGCCTTTACCTACACATAAACGTAGAACTGTGAGTCGACAGACTCAGTAAGAAAAGCATAATAATATTCATACATAAAACCCAGTCATGATCAGACGCCCATACCCTTGATCATAACCCTAACTGCCGTGTCCAACACGATACTGAGTCCCCCTAACTGCCGTGTCCAACACGGTACTGAGTTCTGAACGTTCATAGGGACGGTACTATTGACAAGTAACAGCCTGATCGGTCAAACCGATCATACTCCGGCTGCTGGTCATACTCCAGCCTGTACCGACGTGTTACAGTATCCGCCTGATCGATCGAACCGGTCATACTCCGGCTGCTGGTCATACTCCAGCCTGTACCGACGGGATACGTCAATAGTACGGAACCACCAACCTAAGTGTCAGCCTGATCGGTCGAACCGGTCATACTCGATTCTTGGTCATACTCCAGCCTGTACCGACGTGACAGGATTGGATGGTTCGAAGCCAACATACATAACTAATGTAATCTAACAGGCTTCCTACATGCACGCTAAACATGTAATCTACATATGCATACTGTTATACTAATCTTACTTGGATTCCGAATTCAGGTGTGTCGGTCAACCTGACTGGAACTGTCTGCGCGGCGGATTACGGGCTCCTAAACCATAAAAATCACAACACTATAAGTGACACGTTAAATCACTTCCCGGGGACTTAAACTAGGATCTGAAACGTATTTTCTCAACATTGAGACATGGAATACGTTGTGAACTGCTGATAAAGCTGGAGGCAACGCTAACCGGTATGCCACTTGACCTATCTTCTCGAGAATCTCGAAAGGTCCTGTAAATCTAGGGCATAACTTGCCTCTTTTCCCGAAACGTTTGATCCCCTTCATCGGAGATACCCGTAAAAACACATGGTCCCCTACTTGGAACTCAACATCTCTGTGTTTCGGATCTGCGTAACTCTTCTGTCTACTCTGTGAGGCAAGCATTCTAGCTTTTATCTTCTCTATTGCCTCATTGGTCCGCTGCACTGACTCTGGACCTAGGTATTTTCTCTCCCCTGTCTCATCCCAGTGAATGGGAGATCTACATTTCCTACCGTATAACAGTTCGTAGGGAGCCATCCCTATCGTACTCTGATAACTGTTGTTGTAAGAAAATTCTATCAACGGTAGATACTTATTCCATGAGCCTTCAAAATTCATAACACAGGCTCGCAACATGTCCTCCAATATCTGAATTGTCCTTTCGGACTGACCATCTGTCTGAGGATGGAACGCTGTACTAAATTTTAGCTTTGTACCCATTGTTCGCTGCAAACTCTGCAAAAATTTGGAGGTGAACTTCGGATCCCTGTCCGAAACTATAGACTTCGGTACCCCGTGAAGTCTTACGATCTCTCTGACATACAACTCTGCTAACTGATCCACTGTAAATGTTGTTTTAACCGGCAAAAAATGAGCAGATTTCGTAAATCGATCCACCACTACCCAGATGGAATCAAATAAACCCGTGGTCCTAGGTAACCCGACCACAAAATCCATCGTGATATCTTTCCACTTCCATTCTGGTAGGGTTAGAGGCTGTAACAACCTGTCGGGTCTACGATGTTCAGCCTTAATCTGCTGACAAGTGAGGCATCTCGATACGAATTCTACCAAATTCTTCTTCATACAGCTCCACCAGAAGTACGGTTTCAGATCTTGGTACATCTTAGTGGTGCCGGGATGCAGAGAATACGGGGTAGAATGAGCCTCCTCAAAGATCTCATTCCTGAGTTCCACACTATTCGGAACACAAACCCTAGCTTTATACAAAGCATCCCGTTGTCTGACACTGAAAGGTCCTTGGCTTGACCAGCCAACATCTCATCTCTGATCTTCACTAATTCTGGGCCTGTCATCTGAGCGACTTTTATTCTTTCCAACAGATCAGATTGCAGCGTTAAGTTGTGAAGCTGACCTACCACAAACTCAATGCTGGAACTAACCATATCCTCTGCTAGCTGAGGTGAGATCTGAACCATACTAGCCACTTGCCCGGGACCCTTTCTGCTCAGGGCATCGGCCACTACATTGGCCTTCCCAGGGTGATAAAGGATCTCACAGTCATAATCTTTCACTAATTCCAACCAACGTCTCTGTCTCATGTTCAAATCTTTCTGAGTAAAGAAATACTTGAGACTTTTATGGTCGGTATAGATTTCACACCTTTCTCCGTAAAGGTAATGCCGCCAAATCTTCAATGCAAAAACCACTGCGGCCAACTCTAGATCATGTGTCGGGTATCGCTGTTCATAATCCTTTAACTGTCGGGAAGCATAAGCGATGACCCGATCGGTTTGCATCAACACACACCCCAGACCCTGTCTGGATGCATCACAGTACACTACAAACTTCTCGTTGTCTGAAGGCAAAGCTAGCACTGGAGCGGTAATCAACCTCTGTTTCAGCTCCTGAAAACTAGCTTCGCACTTGTCTGACCAGATAAATCGCTGATTCTTCTTTGTAAGTTCGGTTAAGGGCATTGAAATTTTTGAAAACCCTTCCACGAATCTACGGTAGTACCCAGCTAAACCCAAGAAGCTTCTGTTCTCTGTCATAGTCTTCGGTCTCGGCCAATCCCTGACAGATTCGATCTTCCCGGGATCTACCTTGATCCCGTCTTTGCTCACAATATGCCCTAAGAAGGACACCTGAGATAGCCAGAATTCACATTTCTTGAACTTGGCATAAAGCTTGTGTTCTCGAAGCCGTTGCAGTACCATCTGAAGATGTAATTCATGCTCCTCTTCTGATTGAGAGTACACGAGGATGTCGTCGATAAACACAATCACGCAGATATCGAGGAAATCCTTGAATACTCTATTCATCAAGTCCATAAATGCTGCAGGAGCATTGGTTAGTCCGAATGACATAACTAGGAATTCGTAATGTCCATACCTAGTGCGGAAAGCCGTCTTCGGAATGTCCTCCTCTCGGATTCTCAACTGATGATAACCCGAACAGATATCAATCTTAGAAAAGACCGTCTTCCCCTGAAGCTGATCGAACAAATCATCGATCCTAGGTAATGGATATTTATTCTTCACCGTCAGCTTGTTCAATTCTCTGTAGTCGATGCACATCCTCATAAATCCATCTTTCTTCTTGACGAATAAAACCGGGGCTCCCCAAGGTGACACACTGAGCCGAATAAACCCTATGTCAAGCAACCCTTGGAGCTGAATCTTTAATTCCTTAAGTTCAGCTGGAGCCATTCTATATGGAGCTTTGGAAACCGGTTCCACCCCTGGTGCGAAGTCTATCACGAAGTCAATTTCCCGCTGAGGTGGTAACCCTGGAAGTTCTTCGGGAAAAACATCCAAAAATTCCCGAACCACCTTGATGTCCTTTGGCCGAATGGTATCTGGCCGAGTGGTGTCCACCACCACGGCCAGAAACCCTAAGCATCCGCCGTGTAAAAATTCTCTAGCTGACATGGCCGAAATCACCGGGATCCGAGATCCCTGAACTGAACCAACAAACACAAATGGTTCTTCACTTTCCGGTTGGAAGATCACCATCTTCCTTTTGCAGTCAATGCTCGCCGAATATTTAGATAGGAAATCCATTCCTAAAATAATATCAAACTCTACTAAACTCATCTCTATCAAGTCAGCACTTAACTCTCTACCATCTATCCTGATCGGCATAGACCTAATCCACCTGTTGGAGATAACCAATTCTCCGCCAGGTAATAGGGTTCCAAACCCTGATTCATATCTATCGTACGGTCTATCCAATTTACTAAAGACTCTGGCTGCCACATAAGAATGTGTAGCCCTAGAATCAAACAGTACTAAGTAAAGCGAGTTATTAACAGAAAGCTGACCTGTCACAACTGATGGGCTGGCATCTGCATCAGCCTGAGTGATGGCGAACACCCTGGCTGGAGTGGGTATCGCCGGAGCTCTCGGTGCCTCTGAGCGGAGCTGGGGACAGTGCCTCTTGAAGTGTCCGGGCATGCCACAGTGAAAGCATCCCTGACCTTTGCACTCACCCCGATGGTGCCTTTTGCAGCTAGGGCACTCGGGATAGGAGAATCGGGTCTCAGTACCACCAGGACGACTACCTCTATTCTGGTTCCCCCGGAACTTCTTGTTCTGACTCGAGCCACCGGATGCAGTGGGTGCTCTCTTCCTCTGGTCCATGGCCGAACCACTACTAACCCTGCTAAAGCCTGATGCAGGAGGGGTAGGAGCCCCGCCACTCGCCGGAGTACTAGCTGACTCCGACATACACCCAACTGCGCCCTCAGCTCGCAGTGCCTTCTCCACCATCTCAGCATAGGTGGTGTGGTCGTCCGTGGTGATCATCAAATCGTGTTTGATCCTCGCATTCAACCCATCTAGGTACTTCTCCTTCTTGCTGAAATCGGTCGGCACAATTCCCGAGGCTAACCTCGCCAACCGGTCAAACTGAGTAGTATACTCGGTCACGCTCATGTTCTCACGCTGGGTCAGGTGAGCGAACTCTTTCCTCTTGGCGCTTCTGACCGCCTCATTGTAATACTTGGCATTGAAGAGTTCCTGGAACCTTTCCCAGGTCATGGTGGTGATGTCATGAATCTGAGACACCATGTCCCACCAGACCAGAGCGTCCTCCTGGAACTGGAAAGTGGCACACACCACTCTATCGTTACCGGTGACACCCATGAAGTTCAGGATCTTGGTAATCACCGTTAGCCACTGTTCGGCCTTCATCACGTCTGGACCTCCCAAGAAAACCGGAGGTGCTTGCTTCCGGAACCGTTCATACAAAGGTTCCAATCTATTGGCCGCCACCACTATCTCGGCACAGGCGGCGAGGCGGGTGCCACTGGAACTACGGGCACTGGAACTACAGGAGCACCCTGCTGTCTCAACCTCTGAATCTCGAGGTCTTGCTCTTCTATCCGGGCTTGCATCTCAGCAAATCGAACCTCCCAATTCTGGGCTCCACGATCGGGCGGGAGCACAGGCGGCTTGTGGCGGGTTCTCATCACCCCGACCACGAGCCCTGCCTCGGGGACCTCTACCTCGGCCCCTAACTGGCGGGGGAAACTGAGCTCCCTGTCCTTGATTCGACCCCACTGAGTTGCCCTGACTCCTGGTAGTCCGCCTGGCGTCCATCTAGTTAGAACCGCCTGCGAAACCATGAGTTGGCATATCAGGTCGTATTCAAGGAGAGCTTACTAATGCCGCTTAATTTGGAAATTAAAAACGAAACATGCGCCTATTCTACTATCAGGCTACTAACATGCTTCCTAACAGGCTTTTCTTATTCATAAATAAATATATAAACTACTAAAGCAATAAAGGCTTACTGAACAGTGAAACGAGCTAACTGCTGATGATGATTGTACATGTCGTGACGATCTTCGGAAGACAACCTGGCGGCTCTAATACCAAATTGTAACACCCTAACTAAAAAAGGCGTATTACGTGATTTTTAAACTTGTTGTGCAGCTCGTTGCTAATCAACGAGGTTTATGGAAAACGTGATTAATTAAAAATTTTGCTTTTTAATTAAACTTGTAAAATATAATTACAAAAGACTCGGGATCCCGATTACAAAATCATTTACAAAATTTAACTGTTTATACAAAATAAATGTCGCCTAGCGACTAGTTACAAAAATCAGCCTTGCTGTCCCGAGGATCGTACGATCCAGGCCTAACCGCCCCGACATGTACAATCTTCATAAGCTCGTTCACGGTCCATCAGCTTTAGCCTTGCCTTTACCTACACATAAACGTAGAACTGTGAGTCGACAGACTCAGTAAGAAAAGCATAATAATATTCATACATAAAACCCGGTCATGATCAGACGCCCATACCCCTGATCATAACCCTAACTGCCGTGTCCAACACGATACTGAGTCCCCCTAACTGCCGTGTCCAACACGGTACTGAGTTCTGAACGTTCATAGGGACGGTACTATTGACAAGTAACAGCCTGATCGGTCGAACCGGTCATACTCCGGCTGCTGGTCATACTCCAGCCTGTACCGACGTGTTACAGTATCCGCCTGATCGGTCGAACCGGTCATACTCCGGCTGCTGGTCATACTCCAGCCTGTACCGACGGGATACGTCAATAGTACGGAACCACCAACCTAAGTGTCAGCCTGATCGGTCGAACCGGTCATACTCCGGCTGCTGGTCATACTCCAGCCTGTACCGACGTGACAGGGTTGGATGGTTCGAAGCCAACATACATAACTAATGTAATATAACAGGCTTCCTACATGCACGCTAAACATGTAATCTACATATGCATACTGTTATACTAATCTTACCTGGATTCCGAATTCAGGTGTGCCGGTCAACCTGACTGGAACTATCTGCGCGGCGGATTACGGGCTCCTAAACCATAAAAATCACAACACTATAAGTGACACGTTAAATCACTTCCCGGGGACTTAAACTAGGAACTAAGAGTTTCCCTATCGATAAAAAGCATGGCAATACCCCTAAAAACATAAAATCGAGGAAATCTAGGGTTCCTGAATTTTCCCCAACCGGTAGACCGGTTGCCCAACCGGAATTCCAGTTCTGGGAAATTTCAGAACCCCATCCGGAATTCCGGATGCACAACCGGAATTCCGGTTCCTCGCAGGCAGCAACATAAAAAATTCATATTTTGCTCAAATCAACTCCAAATCATCTCAAACCTTCCAGACCTATTCCATATAACCCCTAGAACATTGCTAAGGCAACAAAACCACCCAGAACTCACAAAAACAAAAATCACCATTAAAGCTCAAGCTTTGAGTTCCAAACTCAAACTTGAGAAACCTAAACAACATGCAATCAAACTAGCTTAAATCCACTTAATCATGCATAAATAAACCTCTGAAAATGAAATCTACCAACTACAGCAAGCAATTAACAGATTCACACATTTCTTTGAAAAATCATAGTTTTTGTACAAAATTTCACAAACTTAAACCAAGCAACTAGCATGCATGAAACCTACTTAATTCCATTCAATTCAAGCATAGAAAATCAAAGAAAACAACCTAAAACTACAGCAGCCACAACATCAAAATCATCATGCATTTACTCATATTTTTTAACATTTTATTCAACAAAATAAAGGAAGAAAGCTAGAAATCACATACCACAATCAAGAGATCACTAGAGTTTTGCAAATAAAGCTTGAATCACCAAGGAAAATGGCTGGCTTTTGATGCTCCAAGAGAGCCGAAAAAGAGAGAGAGGTTTGAGGGAAAAGTTTTCCAATTTTTTCTATTTTTTAAACTTTGTAATTTTTTGTAAAATGAAATGAAAGCTATTTAACATATATCAATCTTATTTCAGCCAAATAATAATACCAAATAAACATATAATGCCACTAATAAAAACACAAGAAGACAAAATACTAATGGGGCAAAAAGACCATTTTGCCCCTCCACCCTAAAATCACATAAATAACACTAAAGGGGTATTTTTGGGAAATTCTAAATTCCCGGCCATTCTCGACATTCCCAATGTCTAATAAACCGTCCCAAACTACTAACATACTAAGTTGTGATTTTTACTGAGCCAAACACCGAGTTCCAAAATACCGGGCACCGGAATGCAAAATTATGAAAACTACTACATGACATAAAAATGCATCTCTGAATTCAATAATAACAGTATAATAAATTATTTAAATAGCTATAAATAATTTCATAATTAAACGTGATTAACTGCTAATTTCCAAATTAAACTAAGCGGTCTTTACATTTTCGGCAACCGATAAAATATTATAAAATTACTTAGTTGTAAGAAAGTGAGAGAAGGATTTTTACGTGGTTGGGGCGTTAATGAGCCTTAGTCCACGAGTCTCTGTTATTTATGGATGTCTTTAATACAGAGAATATATTTGGGAGTGTTTCACTCTTATAAATACAGAGAATGTTCTTGGTGAGTATTTACTCTACTTGCTCATATGCAGCCCAAGATTCTCGATCCCATTTAATGAGCTTTGAGGGGGTATTTATAGTGTTTTTGGTGGGGTGATCCCTAGAATTATCCTTACAAGTGTATCTGTAAGTATCCATAAAGTTGGGTATTCCCAATGAATATACCATGGGTAATGCATGGTCAAATCCCTAGGTGCTGTAGGGTTTTTATGTGGAATGTCCTTATTGCCTTTTGATTGACGTGACTCTTCACAGTGTAGCCGTCGCTAGACTTAAATGATCATTACTGTGTCGCTGCTGGTTGGAGGTTGTGCTCTTAGACTTTATTGCGTGTAGCAGTCCCAACACGCTTCCTCCCATGCGGCATTTAATGCGACTTGATTGCTCAGGAGAAGCCTGACACCTCGCGGAGATGTCTTTGCGCTATTCGAGCTTCCGGGAGCATATGAAGTTCCATGTGCCTTCTCCGGGGGCTACGTCCTGGACGCTACCTTATGGCATAAAGACTTAGCAAATACTGTGAATTGCTTGATCCACGTGTCCTTATCTGGTTGGTCCACGTATATTGGGCAAAATCAGGGGCAACAAAATGCAATTTCGAAAATTGATTAATAAAATAAAGAAAAATATATTTTACTTCATTTATTTTAATTAATCATTAAATGAAAAAATTATTGATTTAAGTTGGTCCAAAATTAAAATAAATAATTTACAACTTTAATCTATTTTTCAAATAAAATTCGAAATTCCAGCATTTAAGAAATGCAATTTTGAAATTTGATTAATAAAATAAAGAAAAAAAAATATATTTTGAAAATTATTTAAATTTAGTTGAAAAAAAAATAAATTTCAACTAAAAATAATTTTCTATTTAATTAAGTGTCATGAAAAAGAAATATTTAAGTATCATGGTGAAAATCAACTTAGATATTTAATTTTCAAATTAATTAAATGTATTAAATTCAAGAAATAAATAATTAAGTGTAGAGAAGGCTTAATTATTAATCTCTAGTTTAATACTAGGAAAAAATATACTTAAAATAAATTGTACTAAAATTAATTATTTAAATAATTAATTTCACAATGTATAATATTTTCCTATTTAATATTAGAAATAATAAGTAGTCTATAAATAACTATTTAGAAAATATCTTATTTGACTAAGTATCTTTTCCACAAAATTTGAAAAAATATCTAATTTAAGTTGTATTAGAAAAAATCTAGAACTTAAATATTTTCAAATTTAAATTTAATTAAATATCAAAAATTAAGTTGTAAGCACTTAATTTAAAAATATTCCATTTTAAGTTAATATTCGAAAAGATATTAACTTAAAAAATATCCAAAGAATCTTAATAACCAATGCCTAAAATTCCTCAACTTAATTTTGAAATTTTAAATCCAAAAGATATTCAGATTTAAGTTGGTTAGTTGTAGATAACTAAATATCAACTTAAATAGGAATATTTAATGAAAAATTTAAATTAAGCTTCAGAAAGAATCTAGATGGTTATAATTCTATATTTAATTAAATACAAGAAAATACATATAGTTTAGCTTAGAATAAAAAATGCTTTAAACTATAATTTTCTTAAATTAATTTCAAAATAAATGAAATTAATTATGTTGCTAATCAATTTTATTAGGTTAAACTAGTTTAATTAACCTAGTACAGTTATTCAAATCAGGCAAATGGGCCTTCACAATTGGGGTGGTTCATGTGAGGGGGTGCTGGGTTCAGTATGTCGTACCCACTACTGTGGCAACCAACTCTCACACAAGGCCCAAAAGAGAGGAATTTAACCTTAAAATGAACAACTGTCATTAATTGAATAGGCCCAAAAACTAAATGGGCCTAAATAAAATCTATCAAGAACTATGATATTTTATTTAGCAACAACAACCTATATGCATCTATAATGAAATTAAACACATAGGCTCACACAAGCACACTTTGGATGGGTCCTATCATGTTGCTAGGTCATACACAGATGAAAGAAGATTGTGAAAATTACCTGTTACAAATTATTTACTTGACCAAGGGAGCCATGAGTTAAAATTAGATCATTGGATCTGTCAACAAGTTAACCATGGCTATTTGCAATCAAGCAATAATAGGTTTTGAAAACTTACACATAAGCTAAAACACAAATTCCTGCAACAAGGTTAGCTGGATAGTTGGATGTAGGATTTATTTAATTTTAAATTAAATAATCAATTTCGAAAAATAATTAATTAAATAAAAAAATAATTTTCGAAAATTTTTAAAAAATATATTTGAAAAATTCAAAAATTTAAAAATAATTTAAATTTAAAATTAAACCTACAATTTTGAAAAATTAGGTTTCAACCAACCTAAATATCATTTCAAAATTTGCTAACTACTTTTAAAATTTAAATGTTATTTTATAAATAAAAATTAAATAAAAAATTAAAAAAGACAAATGAATATCTTTTTCAGATTTTAAATGTAATTTAAATAAATAAAATAACAAAATTTAAAAGTTAGCAAAATATCTTACATCTTTTTAAAATTACATGATTATAGTTATCTTATTTTAAATTTAAATAAGGTCAAATTATTAATAAAAAAAATTAATTTAAAATATTTAAAATCTGACCTTAAATTTAAAAATAAGATAAGATATAATCAAATTTAAAAATAAGATAGATTATTAAGCAAATAAGATAGATACTAACTATTTTAAAATTCAAATTATACTAATATCTTGAATTAAATTTAAAAAAATATTAAATTAATTCATAATGATAATTAGAATTGAATTAGGAATAGTAGTAGTATAAATACAGAACTACACAAAAAATCGGAAGTTAAATCCATGAAAAAGCATCAAAAATCGAAGAAAAACGAAAAAAATGCGAGTTGTACGGACAGTTTTCGCGCGCGTGGGACAGTAACACCATCCCAATATTTTTCGAAACTTCAAAAAATCATAAGTAATTCAAATTAAATCGAAATTGAGTTCTGTAAAAAAGTAACTTGCTTAATTTTTTCCATACTATCCAATAAAAATAATTCCAGAAACAGATATTTAATTATTTTTCACGAAAATTCACAAACACCAATCAATCATCAAATAACACTCAATACAACATGATACCATCCAAAAACAAACAAACAATCGTTTTAAAGTCCAAATTTCTTGCAAGTAAATCAATTACCATGGCTCTGATACCAGTTGTTGGAATTTATTTTACCAGGATCTTAGATCTACTCACAAGTATGTTTATTAATACCCTAAATATGAACTTTCTAAAACGATGAAATAAACACATATAAAGTTTAGGAAACCTTACATTGGGTGCAGCGGAATATAATGACTCCTTCCGTTCAGATATCTAGCCCTTGATTCCTTTCTGTAGCAGAGCATTATCAATATCTGAACCTGGATCTCTTTCTCTGAATCTTTGATGCTGAAACTCCTTCTTGCTGAAAGTCTTTCTTCACGATCTTCCTCACTATGATTGAGGTATCACTTGCTGTGTGTGGGCACTACTCTTACACTAAGAATTTCGAAATCTCAATGAGGAAGAGAGAGAGAGTGGGTTTGACCAAAGATAAGGAGAGAGAAGGCTCAGTTTTTTCCGAATGAAAAAGTAGAAAATTTAAGTGTTATTTTTCTGAAGCCTTCACTATCTATTTATAGCATTCCACTAGGGTTAGGTTTGAATTATTTGGCATTAAAATAATGAAAATATCAGTTTAAAAATTCAAACCAAGTGGCCGGCCATGTACAGTAATGGGCCTTACTTGGATTTTGTAGTTTTCTCAATTCTGCACCTGATTTTCTAAAAAATGCCAATTTTCTAATTCAACCATTTAAATGCCAATTCTAACTATTTAATAACTATAAATAATTATTAAATAATATTGTCATTTATTATATTTATTAACTGAACCATACAAAGTATCATAATTAACAAATATGCCCCTAAAACTCTTTCTTTACAATTTCGCCCTTACTTAGTGAAAAATTCACAAATAGACATAGTCTAATTTGAGAATTATAATTGATTAATCAAAACCAATTACATGAGTCTTACAAGCAATATTATCTCAACTAGTGCGGGGACCATGGGTCTATATAACCAAGCTTCCAATAAGTAGATCAAGAATTTATTACTAAAATTTCACTAACTTATTAATTCTTCGTTGAATCCACGCATAGAACTTAGAATTGCACTCTCAGTTATATAGAATGCTCTATATGTTCCACCATATAGACGCATCATTAGTTATCCATTGTTATAATCCTAATTTGATCACTGATCCTCTATATGAATGATCTACACTATAAAGGGATTAAATTACCGTTACACCCTACAATGTATTTATTCCTTAAAACACTTGACCCCGTATAAATGATATTTCAGCTTATGTGAAATGAGTACTCCACCATTTATGTTCATTTGGTCAAGCTCGAAGGAGATCATCCTTTGCTTACTATTCGCCAGATAGAAGCTATAGATTCCATGTTTATGCTAGCGCTCCCACTCAATTGCACTACCGTGTTCCCAAAATGTACGTATCACCCTGACCTAAAAGTAGGCTTAACTAACAAATCAAAGAACACGAATAGCCTTTCAAGATTGAGCCTAATCATAACAGGATTAAGAACATTTGATCTAGGATCAACTAGGCGATATTGACTTGAATAGATATTACAATAAGTTTAATAAATCTAAGTCAAAGTTCAATATCGGTCCCTTCCGATGCATACTCCATGCATCCAACCTGAGCTTTACTTTAACCAATGCTCTGGAAAGAACATAGCATTTCTCCAAATGCAAGTAAACTCTGTTGTAGATTATCATATCAGTAAAACCCTATGTCTGATAAATCTAGGAAACTTTATTCACATAGTCATGTTTACTTTCCAATGTGTTGACGGCACAATAAACAGGATCAAGTATGTGAAAAGGGTTTCAGATGAATTTATACATTATGTACATATAATCATGAAATAAACATGCAACATTAAATGTTATTTCTGATCTATATTAATAAGTAAATCTGATTATATTGAAATGAGTTTTATTTAGGGCATAAAACCCAACATGGAGTTCTTTTCATGATGGGCTACCGAAAAACAAGATGCACCTTGTTTATATAGGTAGTACCAATCAATCCATTTAAGCCCTCTTCAACTGTGTAGTCCCATACCTACACAGTCTCAGAATCATCCCACTTGACCTTCCCCAGGCGATGTGGGATTGCACAGCTTACCCAGTGTTTCCCCTTACGGAGCACGGGACTACTGACTGTCACAATCACCCCCCTTACGGGGTCCGACGTCCTCGTCGACCACACTTCCGGCTGGGTCAAGGCTCTGATACCATTTGTAACGTCCCCTCTTCAAGCCTCCATTGGGTCTTTACACCCACAGAATGAATGGCTCTTATACACGAGTACGTCACTCTGGCTGCTTCTTGGATTGATGACTGACCCTACAGACCAACACGAGTGTTTCCAGCATGCTTTGTCCTCACTCGCACGCTTCCTGGGAAAACTTCCCAGGAGGTCACCCATCCTGAAATTGCCCCAAGCCAAGCACGCTTAACTATGGAGTTCTTTTCATGATGGGCTACCGAAAAACAAGATGCACCTTGTTTATATAGGTAGTACCAATCAATTCATTTAAGGCCTCTTCAACTATGTAGTCCCATACCTACACAGTCTCAGAATCATCCCACTTGACCTTCCCCAGGCGATGTGGGATTGCACAGCTTACCCAGTGTTTCCCCTTACGGATCACAGGACTACTGACTGTCACAATATAACATAAAATAGGTGTTCATTTGGCTTGTGTCATCAGTCAACGGAGATGCATCGTGAAATAGAGCACGACATGTTGGGGACGTTACAAGATGTATCTCGAGATATTTAGATGAAATTTGAGGATAAAATTCTTATAAGGAGGGGATAGTTGTAATATCTCAAAAAATATAATAATATTTAATTGGGTATATTTTATTAAATATGTGATTATGCTGATATTAGAGTAAGATTATAATCTTACTTAAGCTAATTGTGTGATAATTAGTGTAAATTTAGTAAATGAATAAAAAAGCATAATTTAGTAACTACAGAGACTTTATCAGATTACGTGGGTATAGTAGACACTATTTTTTTAGAATAAAATATTTTCGGGTTCGGCGGCCTTGGAAACTAAATGGAGTAGTCAGTAATATCACGGTAATTAAGTTGTGTTGTATTGGAATTATACCAAACTAGTTTAGAAATTCAAATTGTTAGTTCGTTCGAGGAAATAAGAAATGACCAAAATACCCGTAAGTTGTGTTTAGTTTAAGTTTAATGGGAGGGGTAAAATAGTAAGTTTACCAAGTATTACCCTAGTTTTGTCTTACGGATTTTAGTATTTTTGTTGGCTGAATTAGAGTTACATTTTAGGTTTATCAATTTTAACATAAGATTAGGGAATTTAAGATAAAACCAAAACTAAGGATACACATATTGCTCTCTCTCTCTCTCTCTCTCTCTCTCTCTCTCTCTCTCTCTCTCTCTCTCTCTCTCTCTCTCTCTCAAAAACCATAGAAACCCAGCTGAAAACTAAGTTTTTCTTCTTCAATCTACCACTTCTAGATTGAATTAAGTTAATTCTAGGTGTTGTCCAAGCTTGGAGGTAAGTCTCTTTTTCCTTCCGTTTAATTTTTTTAGGTTTAGGGTTTAGTTTTATTGGATATGCCTATGATTTTGGGTTTATTGCATAAATTGAGTTCAGGTTATATTTTGGGCTTAAATTAGGTGTTTTAAATGTGAATTGAGTGATTTGTTGGTTGTTGAGATTATAATTTTGGAAAATTGAATTTTGAACCTAGTTTTGATTCAAGCATGGTGATTTGTTTAATTTGAGGTGATTCTAAGTTTTGAGTGTTTGAGAATATTGATTTCACACTGTAAAACTGTTCTGAAGCAATTAAGTAGGTTTGGTTGAGTTTTGGATCGGTTTTGTGGAAGAAAACTAAAGATTTTCTTACCTGCCAGAACCGGTCGACCGGTTGCTTATGGTATAGCAGAATCGATCTATCAGTTGGTCTGTAGGGGAAAATCCCGGTTTTCTTCGAGTTTGGTTTTTGGCTCGGGGTGATTTTTAGGACCTAATTTAGGGTATTTGGGAGTTGTATAGCCTATTTTGGAGCTAATGAAAGTTACGGTTTGTCCAGTTTTGGTATTAGGGTTGGTGTCAGAATTTGGTTAAGTTATTTACTGGATTTTGTTGTTGTGACATAGGACACGGGATTGTTGAGCTTTGTTTCCATTTAGGTCAACATGCACACCTGATTATTGGACTCGATTATGATTGAGGTATCGATTATTATCGTTTGTGACTCGATTGTGATCAAGGTAACAATTATTATTATTATTTGTGACTCGATTATGATCGAGGTAATGATGAGAAATGATTAAGATTGTTTATGACTCAATTATGATTGAAAGAAAGATACGGTCATTACCATTAGTGAGAATGGATAAAGATACGGTCATTACCGTTAATAAAAATGAGTAATTACTCCCTTAAAATCGTAGATAAGTTTCTTACTTATCGGGTGCTTTATTGGGCAACGATAATGACATACAAACTTCATGGATAACGAGTGTGAGAATGCTATATGAAGCATCAAAGTCAGATTGTCTTATAAGACAATTAATTGAGTGTGTAATGTGTGATTATGTATATGTGAATATCTATTTATTATGATGATGAAGTTATTGGCTATGAATTGCTATGATTTTCTCATAATGCATAATATATGTGTTTGTATTTACTTGATTTTCTTGCTGAGTCTTTATGACTCACGAGTGCTTCGTGGTGCAGGTAAGGGTGAAAAAAACTGTGCTTCGGCCAAGAGTCAGAGGTCTTCCAGCGATGTACATATCAACCGCAGTGCCTCGACTTCCAGTAGATAGGATCCACCCTTTTGATTGTATTTTGAATTGTAAACCTATGTTGTAGTACTAATTTTGGAACAAAATCTATAAGTTTTATACAGGGAATTCCCGTACTTAACAGTGGTTTTTCTTTAATGAAATTTTTTTCTTTTAAATTTAATCAAATGATTTTAGTTAAACTGTATTTTTTCTTAAACTAATAAACTAGACTATAATAAATTTGTAAAAGCACATACGTGGCGTCCTTGTGGGACAGGGTGTTACATCGCTTCTATTGCGATATTTTACACACGCAAGTGTACGTACCGTTTCAAGTAGTAGACTCACCAGGAGTGAGGTGGATCCCACAGGGAGTGTAGTTAAGTACGTTAAAATTAAACTTTTACTTCTATTTGGTTAAATAAAAGAATAGAAAAGAATGAAAAATAAGAAAACTAGTAAGAAGCAATGATTAAAGAAAATTGAAAGTTAATAAAAACTAGGGCTTCGATTTCAATTGTTTCTATTGAATATGGCCTAATATGATTATTTTCCTAATATTAATTTCTATGCAATAGCAGGTTTACTAAGGTAATTTATAGTCTTCTCAGATATATAAATCTCAATTACATGCAAACTTTCTACTCTCGTGATAAATTTAACATGCAACAGGCATTATACACAGAAACCCTATAAGCTATCTAAACCATATAGGTACTCTCGTCCTATATCGAAATTCAGTTCTATTTTACTATAGCATATTTGACACTCACTTCTCAGATCTCGCATCAAAATCATAGACAGATAATTGACGATCAGGCAATTAAAAGTAACTAAGCACAAATAAAATAGAATACATAGAAATTAGGGGGAAAATAAATCATATTAAAACCATAAATAATGTCAAACAATATCCATCTAACCCTAATAAAGTGTTTAGTTACTCATGTTCATTGTAGCACAATTACACATATTAACTTTAAGAAAAGAGATGAAAATAGAGAAGAGAAGAAGAGAAGAATGCTGAAAACCCTGAGAAGTATGCCTCCAATTTTGCAGTTGATCTCTCCACTCTGTATCTGAATTCTCTCCTTTTTTTCTCTTTGAAATTGCTTCCCAAAACTATTGAAGTCCCCTTCTTTTATAGCCAAAAAAATGATAAAATAAGATAAAATTCGCTGAAGAAAAAAAACCTATTCTCCTTAGGATTAGAAAACCTATTCTGCTTAGGATTAGAAGAGGAGGTGAGTTTTCTGCTGCGTTGACTGATAGTAATTTAGCCATAACTCTCTCGATGTTGCTTAGAATTGGACGATTTAAGATGTTCCGGAAAGATAAAAGAGAGATCTAGAACTTTCATGTTTTGACTTTTTCCAAAATCTAATCAGAACATCGTCGAATTCAGGCTTGAAGTTTCAGCTTGCACAATTTTCTCTATTTTAAATATCATGATATTTTTATCTTTTTCCCATCTTTTTCTCTGATATTTTCTAATCTTCTTCTATTTTAAATCTGCAAAAATAAAAGATAACAAGCGTAAAAATGCTCCAAACACGATTAAAACTCAATTAAAAATATACTAAACTTAATCTAAAATTAATACTAAAACTAACCTAACAGCTTCCTTGCGGGATAAGCCGTCACAGAGTAGAAGTAAAGAATTTCTAGTGGGGTCAAACACTCCCACTTCAGAATATGGTATAGAAATTTTAAAGTAGCTAGTATTATGTAAGAATTTGGTGCCAGTTGGAATGGAGCAATGTCGAGGTAGTTGCAAAATTCCTTGAAATAATCCTTAAGAGGGAGTACTGCTCCAACTCTAATATGTTCAAGGCTCTAAGCGCCTATCTTAGATAACTCGCTAGTACTACAACCTTCTTCTCGAGATACATGTTTAGGGTGATAACAACTGAACTCTCCCTCGGCGACAGACCTAACCTGACATCCTTGCTCATATGTGATACCACATGATTTTAATACTTCCCCAACATATGATCTTATGGATCTAACTTTAGACTCGATCAGTTCAGCCTCAAAGGTGACTGTAGGGTCTTAAAAGGTCTTTGATTTGCGTGCTTTTTGTGCCATAATTTCAAAATCTAAGTCACCTGGTGAAATGCAACAATGACGGGAGGTAAAAACATTGGTCTCGCTAAGGAAATATCAATTAAATTTAGAGGTTTAGGCAAAGCAGCTTCTCGTAAAAAGTGGCGCCTACCCTTAATTATCTCTTGTAAGAATTGTCTATAATGACTAGAGGTTTCATCTTGTCTGGCTCTAACAAGATGATCCCTAATTTTTTCATCATTTACTTCAACAATGGTTTGGGATTTATGTGTTTTGAGTTTGAATTTGATGGCAGAGATTTGAGGACAAACTGATTCTAGGAATTCTGTGATTGTGATTTTTAGAATGAATTGGGACATATTTATAACTAATAATATCCTAATTTCTAGAAAAAACAGAATGCAAGCTCAACCCAGAATATCTACGAATCATATAATTACCTAAAAAATTTCCTAGCCCTAGAGTTATTCAAATAAACATAATCAAAATTATCCAAACAACAAAACAATGCAGATAGGGAAACACTAACAAGGGAAAAGAAATTATGAAGACAGAAAGAAAAATCAATAAGAAAAGAGAGTGTATCACTTACTGTTTTGATGAAAATTTCTAAGCAGAGGGAAACTTTGCGATTGAAGTTCTGAAGGTTGTAAAACTGGGTCTTGATGATTTCTAGAACAAGAAGTGTAATCAGATGAAATGCGCAGGAAAAATGTAAGAGATAGTGAGGACATGCAAGATTGGGAAGAAAGTGGTTGAGATTTTGGCAAAAAGCTCGAAGGTATGATAGCTGAAAAATGGCAAAAATGATGTGCAACTTCAATTTTATACCTAATAAGTGATCACTGTTCGATCAAAGGAAATCTGATCTAACGGGTAGGAACTATGTGAGAATGGAACGATCAGAACATTAAAAGGGTAATGATGTGTCTCAAAATTCTGAACTGCCAAAACTCAAAGCATGCAATTTTTCAAAACATGTTAAATACGATTATACCCCTAAGAGCATTTAAAAAGTTCTTTTTAATTAAAAAGCACAAGTACTTTTTAGGGGCAATTGTTATGCCTAAAATTCGACTATTCATCAGAGATTGAAGAAATGCAATTAAATTGCATTATTAAATGCGATTTAAATAATTCAATCCAATTATCTAGAGTTGATAAAAATGTTCAAACTCGCTGACTACCTAATCACATGTGAGATACGAATAATAACTATTAAACTAATATAATTGACGAGGTAATATGTCCATCTCGAGATAAACAGAGTATAAGATAAAAAGATTACAAGATGAGATATTAAGAAGCTTGTAACTCATCGATCGACATACACGAGCAGCGTGAAAATAACTACACTCAAACCATCTCACTTTCTACGCAAGGTAATAGTCATCTCACATCATTACTACAATATGAGAATATTGCGAGAAGAAATATGTTTACACAACATTTTTTCCACTAAAGATGGATAAGAAGGATAACTCATTCTCAGCGAGAAACAACCTTGAGGAATGTCCACGTTTCATCAGTAATTGTAAATGAATCGATTCCAATAAAAATAACAGCCAACCTGTATACTTATAAATAGGGGCAAATCCATGAGAAAAGAGACGATAAAATAGAGAGAATTCTATTATTTGTTATTACTGAGATCTATACTCTGTATTCAAATAAATATATAAATATCCTTAATAATAAGAGCATATAGATTGTTTTTTTTGGAACCAGAGCATATAGATTTTAATTATAAAATGACGTAAAATATTTTGTGTTCATTATTATTATTATATTTTGTAGTAAATTTATTACGTAAAAAATTATATATTTGATTGACGAAAATCTGCGTTAATAATTTATTTATAAATACAAATATTAATTATTTTTTTTTTTTGAGATAATTGTTATTTAAGTGTAGATCTATCTACAACAAATCTATATATATATATATAAAGCTTTTCATTTTTTATTAGCTCGAATATAAAAATATTTATTTTCTATATATTTGGCATGCCTATAAAAAGTCTTATGGATACAACTCTATATAAGAACAAAAAAAGAAAGTTGGAAAAGAAATCAACAACTATGGACTACATGTACTCGATGAGTGATACTATTTTAATCTTTCCAACACCATAATATGTACATTAATGAAAAGTGACCAAAATCAAGCACTCCAACACTTACTATAATTTGTTCTCATTTCTCTCTTAGATATCAATGTATCTTATTAATTTCTCATCTTCTTTAATCTTAGTTATTTAGTGACGACTTATTTTTTATTCTTTGGCTTCAAACATATATATCTAATATAAATTTATCACTTGAATTTAATAGTGACTATCAAATTTATTGATAAACCGTTGTTCCTTAATAACTGTTATTATTTTGTTGAATTTCTTTGTTTCTAAAATATACTGTGCTTTGAATTCAGAGAAGCAAATGAATCGTATTTCAATTTTTATTGAGCCAAACTGGTTTAAAGTTTGAGTTAGTCTACATGTATAATAAGCCACAAAATTTGATTATCGGCACACTCAACCGTGGTGAGTTTTACATTATTACACTTGTTATGATCTTATTATTTTTTTGTGCTACAAGCAAACAATACCTTCAAATCTTACTGTTATAGTTGTTTTTTTTTTAATTTGTGTGATAGGATTTTTTTAGATAGTTGTGCCACAAAGTTTTTAACTAATTTAGAACACTGAAAAATAGTTAAACATGTAGGCTAGCTAGCAAGTGTTGGTTCTCTTAGCCAATTCATTTTTTTTACTTTTTATTTGCTACTACTAATAATAAAAAAATAAAACTAAATATCTACTTAAGGGCAACTCCAATAGAAAAACTCAAGTTTAGTGTTAAATCAACACAAAAAATATACTATTTCAATACTAATTTTTTTTCTATTTCCAATCACAACACTAAAAGTATATTCGTTATTATTATATTATTTGATTAATAAATTATATTAGTATATAATTATTTGTTTTTTAAAAAGGATTATTTAATTATTTAAAAGTATAAAAAAAAAAGAAACAAAAAAGTAAAAATGCAGTTGTCTACAGTGCTCCTTATTATTAGTGGGACACTGTAGACTCCCACCAAAATAGGATTACTTTTAGAGTTAGGTTGGAGGCTTTCGCTGAAAAAATTACATCATATTTGAGTTTTTTAAAGTGCCATTGGAGATGACCTAAATATCTCATTGTACTCTCTCTCTCTCTAAATCTATTTTCTAAATAATTATAAAAACAATTAACTCAACAAATGATTATTGCCAAAAAATAATTATTGTGATATTGTCAACAAAAAATAAATTAAATATATATCGATGATAATTAAAATAATAATAACATAAATAGTCAATAAAAAATAACAAAAATATATTAGTATTATTATTTTTTTTTTGAATAAATTCAGAAGATTAATTAATTAATAATATCGTTCAAAACAATAGATTGCACTTTAGATGTGCAATCCTCCAACTGAAGCACATGACTTGTAGAGAAACAAGAGTCTCTTGCCAAGCAATGAGCCAACTTGTTTGCAGATTGTTTAACAAAACACAAATCAATACAAGGAAAAGATAAAAGCAAATTTCAGACTTCTTAAAGAAGGAGACCAAATTGGGAAGACATAGAAAAATTACTTTTAATAGATTGGACACAGACCAAGCTATCAGTCTCCAACCAAACGTGATCCCATGGGTGGTAAGCAATCCAACTCAAAACTTCTTTGATGCCTATTATTTCAGCGATTTCAAGTTGAACACGACCAATCTTTCTCTTGGTGAAAGCTTCTAGCATATTGCCATGATGATCCCGAGCTACACAACCCACACCAAATCGACCCTCTTGATCAAATAAGGCCCCATCAACATTAACTTTGATCTTACGTAACATAAGTGCAGTCCAATGCTTAGAATGTCGCCCCCCATCATTCAAAGGAGACAAAGAAAGACCCTTTCTTTCTTGAGCACATTTATAATGATCAAGCATGTTCTTTGCTAATGCAACAATATTTGACACAGCCCAACTTTTCTTTTGCCAAACAAACTCATTTCGCGCACGCCAAATAGCCCAACTCACCACAGCCGCTTCCTCCATCTCACAAACACGCCCATTGCTAAACAAAACACCAGCCAGCTGCTAAATGTTACAGACCCGCTGCCAATATCCATCAGGCTTTAGTTCCAGGCCGCCTTAGCAAACTCACACTCCACCAATGCGTGGTACACTGCTTCTGCAGCAGTATTGCCAGACGACATTAACAGGTACATGACGTCTTTGAAGCTGAAAACAAGTAGGAAGAATACCCAAAGCAACTCTCCATAAGAAATTACTAATCTTTGGAAGAATTTTTAATGACCAAAGGGTCCTCCAAAAACCAGTATTGTCATTAACACTCCAAGCACCTTTAGTTTCCTACAAAAACTTATAGGCACTTCTGACCGAGTACTACCCACAAGTCTCAAACTTCCAACTCCAACCATCACTAACAGCCGATTCACTAAGTTGAATGATGTCAGGAAAGGGCCACGTCACCTAGAAGTCTGTCTACTTGATTTGATGAGTTAGGAATGAAAACTTTAGCTGTACGTAAAGGAGATGGAATCAAGAGGATAGGGTGGAATTGACCCCAGTATGCCAATCCAAGTCAGAAGACTGAGTCTCAGAGTTAGTTAAGAGTCCTTCCATACCGAGTAAGAAGGTCAGATCGATGAGATCGCTCAACCGCAGTGGAGTTGTTTGAAGTTTCCTTGGTGGACAATATAGAGCCAAATCAGACTCGTGAGGTCGGTGAACTAGGTGGAAAGTGCAAGATCGAAAAAAATTAGATCCTGATCCCGGGTATCAAAAAGATCTCTCACAACATCTTCATCCCAAGCACGAGCTTCCATTTGAAGAAGACAACCAACAGATTTGTTGGCAAGAGCAGGATGCCTTGAGACAACAAAACTATTAGTTTTGTGAGAAAGCCAAGGATCTTCAAGAATTAAGACATTCACACCATTAGCAATTACTCATAGAGCACCAGTATGGATCAGATCTTTGGCTTTAAGGATGCTTCACCAAATGAAACTTGGATTATCTCCCAACTCAGCTAAAAACAAGTTACCATGCGCATAATACTTTGCCTTGTAAAGCCTGCTAACTAAAGAGCTTTCGTTCACCAACAGTCGCCGAAATTTCTTCCCTAGAAGCGCCAAATTAAAGTCTCTCAAGCTCCTAAAACCCAATCCCCCTGCATGCTTATGTTTACACAACCGATCCCAGCTCATCCAATTTATACCCTTACCACTACTAGAGTCCGAATTCCACTAAAACTTAGCCATAAGCCTTTCTAACTCCTTACAGGTATCCAAAGGTAGAAGAAAAACATTCATAGCATAATTCGGCAAGGATTGTGTTACAGATTTCAATAAAACCTCCCTTCCCACATGAGACAAGATACGACCTTCCCATCCTTGTATTCTCTTTCGAAGCTTGTCCTTAAGAAAACCAAGGATAGCATTCTTGTTCCTCCCAACTGAGCATGAAAGACCCAGATAATAACCATTTTCATCAGCCTCATAGATTTCCAATAAAGCACAAATAACATCACGCAATTCACTAGTTGTATTGTTGCTATAAAACACAAATGACTTAGAAAAATTTATTCTTTGACCCGAAGCCACCTCATAAGTGTGCAAAATCTTCTTTATATTATGTGCTTCTTCCTCAGTAGCTTTACAATAAATGTAGCTATCATCAACAAAAACCATATGAGGAATGACCGATGCACCTCGTGCAATCTTACAACCCATGAGCAAACCACTCTGTTCATAACTACGCAGCAAGCTAGAGAAGCCTTCAGCACATAGAATAAACAGGTATGGCGATAAAGGATCACCTTGACGCAATTCTCGTTGAGCAACAATAGGCCCCAACTCCTTTCCTCCATGCAAAATGGTATAAGAAACAAAACACACACATTGCATTACCAAATTTATCCAACGACCATCAAACCCCATTCTTTCCATCATAGCACATAGATAGCCCCACTCAATTTTGTCATAGGCTTTACTTACATCAAGCTTGAGAGCCATATAACCATCCTAACCTCTTTGTTTTCTCTTCAAATGGTGCATAATCTCATAAGCAATCATAATGTTATCCGAAATTAAACGACCTTGTAAGAACACACTTTGAGTGTCGAATATGATAGACGGCATAACACTCTTTAGCCCATTACACTACTATGGAAAAAATCTTGTACAACACATTGCATGCAACGGGTCTTAAGTCCCCCATATCCATAAGGTGTTTCTTTTTAGGAATTAAGACCAAAATAGTTTTATTCGGATCAGAAGGAAGGTGTCCATGATTAAAAAACTGCTTTACCATATTGACAATGTCACGCTTAACAACCGACCAACACTTCTGAAAATAGCCAGGGGTCATTCCATCGGGCCCTATGGATTTATTCGGATGCATTTGAAATAAAGCTTTGCGGACTTCATCATCTGAAACTGGTAGCAGCAACTCATCGTTTTGCTCTAGACAAACTTGATTTTGCACACTGCTAGTAACCTCTCTCCAGTCAGTTTGAGAAGATGAAAAAAGAGCATTGAAATAATTAATCATAAGCTGATCCAGGCCACTATTCCAATCAACCCAAGCACCAGTATAATCTTTAAGCTTTGTAACATAATTATTGCGTCTTCTTGTAGTTGCGAAAGCATGAAAAAACTTGCTATTATTGTTCCCTTCTTGCAACCATAACTGTTTCGATCTTTGACGCCAAAAGACTTCCCGTTGAACATAAACTTCGGATAAGTCCTTCTTAGCTTGTTTGTAGCTTGCAATTGAGGCATCATCCTGACCCAACTTCCATCTTTGCACCTCATTTTTACACTTTTTTATTCTATCTTTAAAGTTTCATGTGAACTCCTTCCCCCAAACACCCAGATACTGCCCACAAAATAGCACTTTATCTGTATTCTCGTCATCCCCACAAAACTCCCAACTGTCCTTAATGACTTGATAACAAAGTGGTTCTCGTAACCACGCATTTTCAAACCGAAACCGTTTAGCAAAATGATAACCAGCAGTAGGAAACAGTTCCATAAAAATTGGTGCATGATCTAAAGTAGAAATTTCTAGATTATGAAGCTTAGCTGATGAGAACATGTTCAACCAAGCAAGATTAGCTAAACCCCTATCCAACCAAACTTGAATCTAATGATTAGTACCCCTTCCACATTCCCAAGTATATAGATAGCCACATAACTCCATATCTTGAAGACCACTATTAGTCAAAGCTTGCTGAAAACCTTGAATTACAAGTTCAGGATATCGATTACCACTCTTTTTGTGATAATGAGATAATACATTGTTTAAATCACCCATCACACACCAAAGAAGATTAGAATTAGCAGCCAAAGTACGTAAAAGATTCTAAGTAGATGCTCGTCAACTTCTATCAGGTTCCCCATACATACTTGTAAAGCGCCACTCATTCATGCCTTTAGTAGAAACTTTCACTTCAATATACGCTTCCGAGAAGCCAAGTAATGAAACTTCTTCTTCAATTTTCCATAACAAAGCAATACCACCACTTTTACCATGTACATCCACAACCACCATACCCTCAAATCCCAATATAACTCGCACTCTCTCCACCTGTAGGCGACTAGAAAGAGTCTCACAGAGAAACACAATACTGGATCTCTTTTGGATCACAAGATCTTTAAGGAATCGTAAAGCCCATGGGTTCCCAAGTCCATGACAATTCTAAGATAAGATATTCATAATGAATGGCGGGGCTGGATACCAGCACCCACCAGATTCAAGTTTTTTGATCCATTTACCTCTTGAACCGTTGCCACATCACCCATGTCAATAAGCCCATCACTACTTGCCATATCAGTCCTCCTCCTTTTCAAATCAATGTACCAACAAACAAGCCTCATCATTGAGATTATTATTTGATGATTCCTGATTTTTATCTGTTGATATTACTTCCTCCACAATTATAGGGTTCCCATTAACCACCTTTGAAGACCCTATATTCCCACCAAGTTGACCCGTGACCCTCCACCATCATAAGGCTCGTAAACGTGGCACCTAGAAGCACACCACTCATTGTCGAAATTGGCCGATGTTCTGAAGCAGGTGAAGTTGCATTGGATTCAGTTGGGTCATCTTCCATGGCTACCATGAACTGCTTTAGCCATTTTGCACCAATCATATGATTTTTACGTTGCAGCTTGACCCTCATCGAGTCCCCATACGGCTTGACTAACTGACCCTCACCAACCTCAAAACGACATGGACAAAACTTTTCTGAATGCCCCACAATTCCACAAATAAAACAAAATGTGGGAAGATGTTCATATTTGAAATTAGTCCATAACTCTACCCCTTCAGTATTGCGAAGCTTCATACGTCTCTTTAATAGCTTCTTTACGTTTAAAGTCACACATACGCGAAGATAATTCCTCCACAAACCCAAGAAATTCCTTTCATCCGATTCAACAAACTTACCAATATAATTAGACACATCCTTAGCAATTGTAGCAGTTTTGAACCCTGATCGGAGATCATGCAATTGTTCCCACATGTCCATTTCATTCAAGGTAACCAATCTTGAATTCTCACCCCGTTGCAATATTTTAAAGATTAACAAGAACTTATTAAATGTCCAAGGGTTGCGATTCATCATGCTTTGGATGTCGGTCTCATGATAAAATTGGAAAAGATATCGATTAGTATCCAATTGTTTAACAAACATCTCCTTCTCCGACTGCCATAGCGAAGCAATCAAGTGTTGCATAGCATCAAAATCAATCGGCCTTTCCGTCAAAAACCTTCCCACGATATACCACCTATCATCATACTCATTAACATTCGTTGCACTAGCATCATAGGACAAAATAGCCTCCTCTTCATCTTTAATAGGTATATGAGCCCACGTTTCCTCCTCCATTACCGTATGATAGCTACTGGAAGCCATGAAAATAATAACAAATCAAGAAAGACACAATAAGGAAAAGACTAATAAACGAGAGAGAAAATTACAAAATCATGTCAAAAGACAAGACAGTTAATTTATATTATTTAGTATTATTAGTTACTAGATATAATTTCTAATGTTAGTTATTTTTAGTATTATTAGTTACTAAATATAATCTTTAGTGTTATTTTTTTTTTATAAACTTTATTTTTATTTTTAATTTATTTTATTATAATTTTATCAGTTTTTAGTTTTTTTTTTTTTTTTTGAGAAAAGAACTGTTATTATAAATTAGAGGGAGTCATTTACAACAACAGAGAAAATGGTTGAGGGAATTTCCTCAAACCACATACAATCATCATCCAACACCAAAGCTTGTTTAGCCAAGCCATGACTAATACCTTGGTAATTTTTATCTGTTTTTGTTTCTATTTTTTATGTTTGTAATTTTTTTTTGATGCACTTGGCTTATCATATTATTCAAAGAAAATTATATAAAAAATAGTATGGTTAGAATGTGATATAATTTTATTACTTAGTTATCATTAATAAAAAAGATAATTTATTTCATATATAATTTTGAAAAAATTGAAATATCATCTTTGTAATTACAATAAATTAATATGTAATACTATTGAATTTATATAGCATAATTTTATCATTATATATTTTTTAAAAAAATAAATAAAATAAAATAAAGGTATTTTTTTTTATCATTTTCATTATCTAATTTATTATATTTTAGTCATTTTACTAAATTTAAAATATATATATTTACCTACCTAATTATTCTAAGAATTTTTTCAATAATATACTTAAAATACAAATTAATCACAAAAATTCTTAGCAAATCTCAATTACAATAATACCTTGGTATGCCATCAAAAAATACCTCAATTCTAAATTAATATGACTGAAACAAAAATAATCCCAAATTCTGTTTGTTTTTTTTTAATTTTCATGTTTTTTCAAAAATAAATTTTTGGTTACTTATAATGTCGATAAGAAACTAATTAGTTACTTTTAAATAAAAATTATTTTTATATTATATAGTTTTAGATAAAATTTGATTACCTCTAAAACTTATAAACATCTTAATAATCAAATATTTATTTTAAGTTGTATTATGGTATCTTATTATGTTAAATATATTTGGGTAATCTTAAAATTTATTTTTGAAACTAATGAGTTGTCATGTAACATAATAAGCTACTATTTTTATATACCATTTAATTGTATATATTTTGTTACTTTGAAATCTATGTGTTTATTTTTAAATTATATTACATTGTTGTGTTGTTTAAATACTTTTACATTAATTTTTTATTTTTCTTTTATAACAATATATATGTTACATTCAAGCCCATTTAATGAACTATATAATAAATCACAATATAGTAGAAAAAAATAACTCACATAACTTACTAGTAAAATATTTTAATATTTAAATTGCTAATTCGTTATTTTGAAATTATATTTTTAGTTACCTTTTAAATTTATATTGTAGAAACTAATTAGTTTTCATATAATATAACAAGTAACTATATATATGAAATAGTTTTATTTAAGATACTTTATAGTAATATTCAAATAAAATTATGTAATATACATTTACTCACCCATATTTTTTTTATTATATAAGTATTTTGAATTTTAAAAATATACTTGATTTGTTAACTAAATAAAAGTTGTAGAATGGTAACTAATCAGTATGTAATTTGAGATATATTTTTTGTTTCCTGTAAAATTTAATTGTATACATCTTAATAATAAGTTAGTTATTTTTATATTATATTATAATATCTTATTATTTAAAATACATTTCAAATTTATTTTATCGTAGAAAAAGTAGAAATTAATTACAAATTAAATTTTATTTAATAGAAACATTATTTGTGCAATTTAATTGTAAAATAGGGTATATACATGTAAATTATCCATTATTCTATCTATTTATGATCATTTTCCTCCTTGGCCCATAAGGTTTTGTGGTTACTTACTAACTCAGGATTGGACCCATTTGTATAAAACCCAACAATCTATGCTTCCAAACCACTCTTCTTATCTTATATTCCATCATGAACGAATTGGGCCCAACGAAAGGAAGACTAACATTTGTTGTAAAGTATATAACGGTTTTTACACACATATTGGATTTTTGTAAAAGTTTATAATTTTATTGTCACACTGAATTTTTTTTTAAAATATTGTTTTTATATAAAACAACTGTAAAATAACAAAACAGAACAATTAAAAAAATAGTGGAACAACTAAAAAATAATCATGGAACAACAGTAAAAACTTAATACAGTATACAGTATAAAACTTATACATTATTTTTGAAAAAAAAAACACACTATTTTTGAAAAAAATTCCACCCTACAGTAAAAAAATAAAAAAATTGAAAATTTTAATATGTGGTATAAAAACCCTAGTATAAACCCTGTTTAAGGTACTTTTAATATTTTTCCATTTATTTAATTATTTGGTGTTGTGGACTGAAATTAGAATGGTAATAAGTAATAGGACAACATTCTATTGTTTGTTTCTATTGTTATAATGAATTCTTGCTAAGGCTATTTACAAAATATAGAAAAAATAAATAAGAGTTTTAATATATATAACTTGTACACTTAATGCATTAAATATAGAAATATTTACCTCACCATACGTACTTTTTAAAATATTTATCTAAATGACCTTTAATAATTTAATGCTGCCAATACCGAAACCTTTTTAATGAAATTGGTACGCGTGCACCTAGAGAAAAAGTCAGCCTTTCATTTTTTTTGCTAGCTGACAAGAGTGAGTTGAGACTCTCTTCTTATTTTTTGTTAAATTTTATTTCTTAAGATTTTTACATCCGAACATGAGTCCTCAGGTTATTTATTTATTTATTTTGTTACTTTTTTTAATGACGTAATATTTAAATATCTCTTTTATTTTATTTTATTTATATTTTTTAAAAAAACTTTAAAATTAAATTTCCAACTTATTCTCATTTCTCTCTCTCTTTTCTTTTACAAGTTTTAAAAAAATTATTTTTTATTACACAAATAATTATTTTAGTTTTAAGAGCTATATTATTGAAATCAATTTTTTAAATGATCATTTTAATAAGTAAGAAATATATATTTTTTCACCGTTACCAAAGAAGATAATCGAAATTAAATTTAACATTTAATTTCTTTTATATTTTCTTAAGTAATTAATTTTTAAGCTTAAACAAAATTAATGTGCCAAACAACTTGATAGATTACTAAAAAGTATTTTCTTATTTTATCTTTAGATCTCACAAGATTAAATTATAAATAAATTTATTTTTATAAAACTATTTTTATAAGTTTATAAAATGCCTTATAAATAAACCAAATAGTATTTTATTTATATTTTTTTAAAAAACTTTAAAATTAAATTTCCAACTTATTCTCATTTCTCTCTCTCTTTTCTTTTACAAGTTTTAAAAAAATTATTTTTTATTACACAAATAATTATTTTAGTTTTAAGAGCTATATTATTGAAATCAATTTTTTAAATGATCATTTTAATAAGTAAGAAATATATATTTTTTCACCGTTACCAAAGAAGATAATCGAAATTAAATTTAACATTTAATTTCTTTTATATTTTCTTAAGTAATTAATCTTTAAGCTTAAACAAAATTAATGTGCCAAACAACTTGATAGGTTACTAAAAAGTATTTTCTTATTTTATCTTTAGATCTCACAAGATTAAATTATAAATAAATTTATTTTTATAAAACTATTTTTATAAGTTTATAAAATGCCTTATAAATAAACCAAATAGTATCTTAAATATCATATAAGTTACAATTAGAAATATAATTGTAACTATTTTTATAGTATCGTAAAGTACAACATTATAAGTTTAAACAAAATTAAATATACTTATTGTTAACCCAAAAACTTTTCCGATGATCACATGGACATCACCATTTTATATTAAATTTATTGTTATAAAATTATTTTAATAGGTTTATTAAATAATTTGTAAATAAATTAAATAGTATCTGAAACATCATATAAGTTACATTAAAAAAAAAGGTAACATCAAAGTATCTTAAACAATAAAATGACATAATATAGCTTAAAAATATAAAAAGGAAACAAAAAGTTTCTTTTAATATTAGCCGTCATTTTTTTAGAGACAGAAAAATATTTGTTTCTCACATATTAAAATGGTTATTTTATTATTTATATATGTGTAAAATTCTGAAATAAATTTTTTAATGGAAAAGTAACCAATTGATATCTTATTCACATCAAAAGTAACTAAATGGTTGCTTTTTTTTAACTCTCCCGAACAAAGAAAATTTCTGGAAACGAGATTTTTTTAATTTTTTTAATTTTTCGGTAATTATTTTGAATTTCGGTATGTATGCTGACGTGTCACAACGGTATTTACGCAAATAATTTTCTTAAAGGTATTTTTGTAAATAAAATCAATTTTAGGTATAATATTGAAAAAGTCCCTTAAATATACTATTTTTTTTTTTTTTAAAAAATAAAACTATGAAAGAAATTATTATACATAAAGAAGAATACCATAAAAAACATTTAAATCATGATTGTAAAAATTATTTTTAAAAAAGTATACATAAAAAAACTCACATACCACAATCAATAAAATATTGTAAATATAATATAAATATCATAAAAAAATACTGAAAAAAATTACATAAAGAAAAAAATTACAAAAAAACTAAATTTTATAATTTTTATTTTATATATATATATAAATCAAACTACAAAAGTTAAAATAATACTAAAAGTAATTTTATTAAACCAATAAATTAATAAATCAGTTACTTCCATATAATCAAAATCGATTTCGTAATGAAAAATCAGTTATAAATACCAAAACTTATAAATAAATTTCACATGTTTGTATTATGTATGAAATATTAAACAAATTTAACACAATACCTGTAATGATCGCATACTTAGGATATAATTTTGAGAGACAATTAGCATTAATTATTTATATTTTATGATTATATGTGATTATTATGTATTGTGGGTCCTATATTTTAAAAAATAGACATTAGGGTTATAATTTTTCAATTTTGAAGGTTTTATTAACTCTAAATGTATTTTTATGTTATATGTGAGAACTTATATTTTTTGTGATTTTTGCTCGGTAACGATGGAATTGCAACGGTTTAGCCATTAGAGTCACATGGGTATAATATTTAGGATCTTTATTTAGTGGGATAATAATACGTGATATTTAGAATATCGGGATTATGCGGGATTATGGTATTAGACCATTTTACCCCTAAGCCTTAACTTAAGGTTACTTTTGGGTGAAGTAAAGGGAAAATAGTAATTTTGCCCAAAGGTTATAAGTTTATTTTTTAGTGGATTATTTGGGAATCAGGTATTCTAATTTTGATATTGGAATAAAATAATTTAGGTAAGCCATTATCCATTTAATTTAGGTCAACCATTATCCATTTAAGTTAAGAAAAAAAAAATCAAAAACCCACCTCTTCCCTTTTTCTTTCTTCCTTTTGGCCCTAGAAGTACTAGAAGCTCCAGTCCAATTCTTCATCAATTCTTGTGGAATTGAACTTCAAGTTTGGATGTAAAAGTGGTTCAAATCAGTAGTAAGCTCTTGCTTTCTTTTTCTTTGAGTTTTTAGAGGTTTTAATTAGTTCAAGCATGCAAGTTAAATGCATTAGGTTTTGTTCAAACCTTGAGTGTTTGGGATTATTTCCCAAGGTTCGTTTGAGTTGATTAAAAATTATTTGGTTGGATTTTGAGGGCTGATTGAGTTGTTCAGCAAGTTCGAGTTCAAGAACTTAAACTTGACTCAACAATGAAAGATTTGGATTTTGTGAGTTTTGCTTGTGGTTATGGCTTAGATTATGTTTATTATGGTTTAATTAGGTGTTCTGGAGCTTGGTGTGAAAATTGGGGAAGAATTGAGTGAGATTCGAAGTTCTTGGGGATTTCTACAGAAAAACGGTCCATTATTTTTCTAGAAATGGTGAACCATTTTCCCAAGCAGGATACCAGAAAGCGGTTTACCGTTTTAGGAATTCGGTTTACCAGTATAGGTAGTTTTAGGAGCCTTGGTTTTCTAATTCCTCAATATTTAGGGTACTTCCATGCTATTTATCGATGGAAAAACTTCTAGATTTGAGTTTAGGTTCCCAAAAATATTTTAGTAGGTTATTTACCCATTTTATGTCAATGTGACATAGGGCCTCCATTTAGTGCATAATTTCTATTCAAGTTGACCGGCACATTTAAATTACAAAACGAGGTAAGACTAGCATATTATATATTTGTGTATATGTGTATGTATGTTATATGGATGCTATAATATGTGATTTATATACTACCAACACTACTGCAGTTGTGGTACAGAGTGTATTGGTACAATATATGATGTTAAAGGGGTATGACACAACGTTACCAACACTAGTACGGGAGAAGTACGGAGTGGATGTTGTACAACACTCAGTTGTACTCGAGGTGTGATTCAGCCTTACCAATACTAGTATGGGATTAGTACTTAGTGCATGTGGTGCAAATGTTGTACTTTTTTTAAGAACGTTCTTGATCATCTGTTAAGCCTTGTAAATAGGTGTATGGGTACCTAGATGCAAGTCGGTAATATGTTACATGTTTTATGCTTTTCTTATTGAGTCTGTCGACTCACAGATATTATTTACATGTGTAGATAAGGAAAAGACGAAACTTGAGCACTAGTGAGTTCAGGGCTTGAGGATGATTGTACATATTAGGATGGTTATACCTGGAGTGTTCGGTCTCGAGACAACATGGGTCTTCATTTTGTTGTCGCGAAGCGACACTTTTGTAAAATATATTTTCAATGATGTTGCAAACTTTTTAAACGGGATCTCAAATTTTATGTAAGGTTATATGATTATAAAGTTTAATGTTAAATTAAAAGTTTAAATTTCACGATGTTCAAAGAAATCTTTTGATTAATAAAGGCGTGCACAATAATAGAAAATCACTGTAGCGGCCTAAGCAAGTAGGGTGTTACAATATTAAAACTAAAAGTAGTTAGAAACTTCTTAGAAGGTCAAAGACTCAACCATCAACCCACTATCCAAAACAGACACCATCCATTAAAATAAAATAGTAGCGGCAAAAAAAGTAGAAAACAGAATGAAAATATTCGCCAGAGTTGTTATTGTCGGTGGAAAAATTACTAGAAATGTCGTTGGAGTTGTCGTCAATATTGAAAAGTCACCGAAGTTAGAAATGGGAGTTGTTTAGACATCAAAGTTGTCACTAAAATTAAATGTTGGTATCTAAGACACATAAACCAATTATATTTAAATATAAGTTATTTAAACAATATGACACAAAGAAACTAGTTATGTAAATCAACTAAATTAAAAAATTGAAACTTAGAACCAGTTATCTAAAACAACAAAAACAATAATAAAATATAGAAACTAATTACCTAATATAATAAATTAATAAAGTGAACAAACATAAGACATCTAAAACAATGAAAAAATATAATAAAACATAAAATAAGACATACCATAGAATTTTTTTTACAATCAATATCAATATATATATATATATATATATATATATATATAAAGGAAACCATTCAAGAGTTTATGTGGCATACTCCCCTTCTTTCTTTCTAATTTATCTATTTTGTAGTTATTTTAGATTTTCATTTCATATTTGAACTTTTATAATTTATTAATAATATCAATCCATTATTACCATTAATATGATTACAAAATAACCGAAAAATTTAATAGCACTAATTTAATATATAATATAATTTATTGTATAACTATTATACTATGCACCAAACCTATCATCTTCTCCAATAAAATTATTATTCATGCATGTAACATCAATTTTTTAATTTACAATAACTAATATCTATTACACTATTAAAAAACTATTCATTTTCCACCACACTACCTCTCTCTCCCTCTCTATGTAAACTAACTATAAATAGATATTATATTTCTCAATTTCACATATGATATTTTTGTTTATTAAATTGATGATGTGAAGTAAATCATTCATATACATAAATAGGAATGATTCCTATGAAAGGAGTCTACATTTTTTAATCTTATTCACGAGGTTATTTATATATATATATATGTTAATATATTTTAATTTTTATCCATTATCAACTCATAATGTATAAATAGATATCATATTTTTTATTTTCATATATGATATTTTTATTTTTCAAATTGATATTGTGGAGTAATCTTCATTGTGTATATAATAGGAATGATTACTATAGAGAGTCTACATTTTGCAATCTTATTCACGAGTTTATTTATATATATTTAATTTTTATTCATTATGTATTACATATCAACTCAATACTTATAATGAAATGATTATTTAGTTTTTATGAAAAATTATTTTAATTTGGAAGTAAAATTAATAGGATGATTTTGTTATGAGTTTCTTTAAATTCATTGCACTAATAAAAGATGTGAGTGAGGAGTTTTGGAGGAGATTTATCTCTTTTTTAAAAATATATATAATATATATATATATATATGTGTGTGTTGAATTTTTAAACAAATGATTAATCAAGCAGGAAGAAGATGATGATAAAATAAAATATAGTGATGATATTTATTTTTTATTTTCTTTATTATTAATATTTGTATAAATTAATTCAAAGAGGAAAATTTATACTATTCCAATTTTTTTAACATAGATTTTAGTTATGTATATAAGAATATTTTTTATTTAAGGAAATATATTTCTATTTAAAGAAATAAATTTCTATTTAAGGAAATAAATAAATAATTGATTTTCTGATAAATGAATATTTTATATTCATTGAATCTGGACAGAATCAATTACGTAATATTCTATATATGGTCAGATTTCTATATTCATTACCTGATTTGATTTCCTGAATTAATTGTCAAAATATTCTGACAATTAATGTGGCGCAGATACTGATGGAGTATCTCACCTATAAATATAGGGTCTCGGTCCCCGAGCTCCTCACTCATTCTGTTCATAACAGCAAATTCCATCTAAAGAGAGTTGAGAGAGCGAGGAAGCCCGATTACCCACATCAATCGGTTTCTTTTGCAGATCATGCTTATGTGGGACTAAAGCTCAAAGATTCAATGGCTGGAGGTATTTCGATCCTTAAATTATAGTGCATATATGATTTATTAATTCCGCACTTTATTCATAATCATGTATGTTTTAGTCTATACAAATAAATGTCTAACAGTTGGTATCAGAGCGGTTTTTATCTCTGCCTTGATTTTAGTTTGAGTTTCATATATATATATATACTCGTATATACAGTGTTTATATATATATATTTAATTCAGTGTTGATATATATATTTATTTTCGTTTGTGTATATATTTATATATTCATATTCATTCAATCCCAATTATATATATACATATATATTTTCATACATATATACTTGTTTATTCATTCAGTTCATATATATATATATATTCATATACATATATATATATTTTTTCTTCATTTCATTACGTATATATGTTGTATATATATATTATTTATATATCTAAATGCTATATACAAATATATACATATATACATTTCATGTTTATATATATACATACAGTATTTTTATTTATCTGTATATATATGTATATATATTTATATATATATTGTATATGTATTAATACATTCATATATTAATATAGATTGTTCTAAGCATGAAAATCCACTTTGAAAAAACAAAAAAATCTCAAAATTATTTTTCAGAAAATTTTGGTGATTTTTAAAGTCTTTGTTTTATGTATTTTCGATGTATAAAATCTATATGAATGTCTTAATTTTTGCATTTAGATTCATTTGGAATTGATTTCATGATTTTTGGAAGTTTAAGGAAATTTTATCATGTCGTTTATGGCAGTGTATTTTTCAAAAAAAAAAAAAAAAGGGAAAAAATTTCGATTTTTTTTTTATATATATTTTTTATTTATTTGGAAATATAAATTATTCTCCTATTGTTAATTTAGTCAATAAATTACATTCATTAATTTCCATTTTTAATTTAATACATATATTTAGAATTAATATGTTATTTAGTATAAACTGAAAATGGAAATTTGTTTTAATATGGTAATTAATTACATGATTTATTTAGGCATGTAATAATTGTGCAATTTGTATAATTGTGCATTTAATTATTTATTACCAAATTTATGTAATTTATTGTTTAAATTAATAAAATTTGAAAAATCTGCCATTAAGTATAGTCTTTAATTTTGCATTTAATTCATTCCATATAATTAATTGTACTAATTTGTATAATTACCTTATTTATACAAATTAATTATTAGTATAAATATTTAAGATATTATATGGTCATAAATGCATAATTAATTATATATTATGGAATTAAGCATTTAATTTATTATCATACAATAATTGTATTAATTTGTATTTATTTGGCAAATTTATATTTAATGCAATTAATTTAGATTTGTATGATTTAAATGCTATACATAAATTCCTTTTATAGTGCTAGATATATTTAGAAATATTCAAACATTAAGATAGGTTGAATATTTTATATAGCACATTAAGTTTCATAAAACTTCATAAAATATTCATAAAACTTCCTAAAATGAATAAAATATGAATAAAATGTAAGTAATTTTGTGGTTTACATAAGAAAACATGAATTTGGGACAAATGCTCATATCTAGAACGGTTTTTAATGATCTTCGGACGACCACACTAGGAGCATTAATCTCAGTGATTGTCTACTATGTTAATAACGAAATTACTTTTAGGTAGAGCCCAATACCTAATGTCAAAGTGAAAATATAATTTTATATAATTAGGGAGTAGCCACAGCATCCTTATTTGTATAAAATTATATATTAATTAAAATTCACCTTAATGGACAAAACTTGTAATTAATTATATAGGTATAATAATTTTACCCCACAGGGATTTTATTATATTTGTATAATTAATTAGGATAATATGTTAAATTAAATTCTCTTAATTTACCCCACAGGGAGTTATGGGGATTTAATTTAATAGTGTTATCACAAATTTAATTAAAGATAGATAATAAACCTTCATTTTTCTAAAACTAATTGTTTAATTAAATCTATCATAAAGTTTATCTAATTTTATTAAATTTAAAATTTAGCCCACATGCAATTTTAGATTTAGTAAAATTTTAATCTCCAGTTTATACTTTGGTGTCTAGTGAACCACATAATTTTAAATAATTAGGGAGTAGCCACATCATCCTTAATTATATAAAATTATATATATTAAGTGGATTAAGATCACATAATGGACATGAATTATGTGAACATAATAATCTTACCCTACAGGGATTTTATTATATTCACATGATTAATATGTTAAATTAAATTCTCTTAATTTATCCCACAGGAAATTATGTAGATTTAATTTAATAATTTTATCATAAAGTATAAAATTTTGAAACATTTATAAATAATTAAGTGTTTCATACCTTTCATTAAGATAGAAATATTAAACTTTAAGTTTTTCATAAATTGTGTAAATCTATCATAATCTACATCTAAATCTAATCTTATTAAATTAAAAATTTAGCCCACAGGCAATTTTTGTTTAATAAGATTTCATATTTAAGCATGTTTATTCATTGGTAAAAACATGATTCATTTAAACCTCAAAACTATATATGTAATTTTATTACATCACTATTCATAAATTTCTTCTGATAACTTCATCTAGCATATACAGTTTTTACTGTATAATTAAGAAAAATAAATCACACTTTATTATCACCAATAAATTTTAATTTATTGTGTATGAATTCATTCTAATATAATTAATGTGATTATTAACACATAGTGGATTATTTTAGATTGTTATTCCACATTCATAATTTCTTGCAAGGTTACAAATAAACCTAAGAAAGTCAGTAACTGTGAGCAAATCTTATCCACAGACAAGATAACTTCTCACATTTAGAAGTTTAAGGAACAAGCAATATAGTAGTGGCTTTGTTTTAAAATTGGCAAAGATCTTTATGTTCCAAGATTCTATTGAAACTTGATTTAGACACATTTAGAGGTCTTTACTACAAATGATGTCACTCATAAAGATATGCAAGTTCAATCTGACAATAAGAAATGTGTTATTAATAAGAATTCTTCTACATTATAGCACCAAAAATTATGGAACATATCTCCATAAATAGAATAAATGTTAGTAAATGGTGGGGATCTTCATTACACTTGATTTTACTAACTTTATTTAGAACTTGTGTGAATTTCATTAAGAATATGTATTCCAACAAGTCAAAATCGGTGCATACTAGAATTCTATCATATTAGAAATCATACAAGTCAATTAATTTTGAAGACATGGACTCAAATTTTGCATCTCTTTCTTAACGATTACTCACATAAATAATTTTTCTACAAAAGTATGGATTTATATGTTTCAAAGACATTTAAATCTTAAGTAGAGAAATGGTGCATTTTGCATATTAAGATAGTGAGATCAAATATAAAATGGAGAATACTACATCAAAATTCGTGAGTATGGATAAACTCCCAGTGTATTTGTAAAGTTTCTTTAAAAGCATGGGTTCATTACCCGATACATATGCTTGGTACACCTAAATTATAGTGTGTAACAGATTTAAGAAACTAAGCATTTTTTGGACATGGGGTGGAGCCTACATAGCAAACTCCAATCTTTCCTAAATCTTTGTCTATTGATACTCAACAATGGGCTGTACATATCGAATCGTGTTCTAACCAAAGTTGTTTCTCAAACATATTTTGAGTTGTGATAAGGTTGAAAACTGACTTGATAACATGTACACATTTTATAAATATCCATATATAGTTAGAGTACAATTGTCAAAGAAAAGATCTGGGCCCTAAACCATAAATGAGCATATTTCATTTGAAAAGCTATAAGGTTTAAGGGTTACATATTTTATTATCCATCTCACAACACTAGAATTGTAGAATTAAGGATTGACTTGATCAGTGGGAGTGATCAATCTAGGAACTTAGTTTCCGAGAAAGATCATTCATATTTTCTCAAACTTCCACCTCAAGTGTTAGATTAATTATGATTCACAACAACCCTTAAGATTAATGGTTATTGAGAATTCATAACTAATCATTAATAATATACAAGTCATTGGTAAAATTCTAATAAGTTATGTTATTTAGTAATTGCTTACAATTTCTAAAATAACATGTTATTGAACCATTTGCTCTTTTAAGAGTTTGTTGGTCCATCCTTAAGATGACTTATTAGAACAGTAAGATCAATGTTTTTCTAGTGATTACATTTTGTACAATAAGAGTTCAACTACAATATTAATTTGAGACATAAATTAAATTATAGAATGATAAAGAATTGAAGTTGTAGTACAACATGCCATGAATGAAGAAATAAATATCTTAAAGAGCGATTAATAAAGTTTATCTTTAGTAAAGTTGCCTAATGGGGTGGAGAACATTAATTAAGCATAAGTTTTTTCACCAATAATATTCATTAGGCAACATTGAGAAACATAAAGATATAAAAGAATATTCATTGCTAAGAAGTTCATTTTGAACTAAGAATCAATAACAAAGGAGATTTACATTCTCAATTGTTTTTATAAAAGATTCTATTATAGACCTTGGCATTTGTTGCTTGTTTTAATTCATTAATCAATTCCAAATAGTGAACTAGAGGAGAAGGTATATAGACTGCCATAAAGATTTTCCTCTAATAGTGGTGAACATATGCAAGCTTAAAGTGTCTACCTATAGATTAAAACAAACATCTCACAAATTGGTATTATATCATCTTTTCCTTTAGGTTTGAAAAGAGAATTATGGAAATAATTATATACCAGAAGGTTAGTGAGAGTAATATTTGTTTTATACGTAGACAATATGTTACTTGCAAATGATGATAAAAGTTTTCTATATAAGTTGTAATAATTCATATCTCAAATTATTATTTTGAGATAAGGAATATAAATAATATATATAATTTTAATTAATTAGAGAGTAGCCACAGCATCTCTGATTAAATAAAATTATGTATTATTCATCTGATATAACTTTTATCTTTAAGTGTGATAAATATAACTCGAACTAGCATCTGAAAAATGATGTGGAGTGAGAATAAATTAAGAACATTCATTTGCTTCTATTTTAGAAGCCTAATGTATGCCTAAGAGTCTGAATAAGACTTTGCATTACATTTGTTTCAGGATCGTTAAGTAGTATCAGAATAACTAAAGTTAAGACCACTTTATTTTTCATACAAAGTGATGAGGTATCTTTAAAATACTAAAAATTATATTCATACATATTTTAAGATGAATTGACCATCTGGAAATACAGTTAACCAATTAGATTCTAACATACTTCACTGGTTGTATTTATTCACGTAAATCAATATTTTATTACGTCCTTAAGATTACCAGTAAGTTATATTGTAGAGAATCTTGATTGTTATTTCCACTATAGAAGTCACATTCATTTATTGTTTTGAGGATACATCTCGTATGATGTATTATAGAGTTTCATAGTAGGCCTAGAGTTCAGAATTACAGTTTCATTAGGCCATTAAGAAAATTTTACGATAAATTCAGCTACAATATTTATGGCTAATAACTCTAAGAGTACTGGTCGAAGCTAGCATATCGACATTAAGTATTTAGCCATAAAAAGGCGTGATAAGTGGTCATTAATCACGCAAACTGAATTGGGTGATCGCATAGATCCTTGACTAAAGGCATGCCGCAACACAAATTCAAGGATCATAAAGTAAATATGGGATTCAGTTAACCCATATGCAGTTTTTTTTTTATTTGTACAACCAAAAATTATTTAATGAAACTCTAATTTCGATATTTTCTCATATTTATGTGCACCTTAATTTTGTTTGAGAAAATTATCATAAGAGGACCTGAATAAACATAAGGGTTAGGGTTTATTCGCTTAAGTACATTGCCACATAAAGTACATTGTTATATAATAAATATATCGTAATACATGGAAGATAATACTCGACTTATAATGAGGACATGTCGCTATGATTCGTATGTTTATTATATAATGAGGAACGTTTGGGTTTGAATGTTTTAGTCTAAATGCTGACCAAGTGGGAGAATATAAGAATATTTTTTTATTTAAGGAAATATATTTCTATTTAAAGAAATAAATTTCTATTTAAGGAAATAAATAAATAATTGATTTTCTGATAAATGAATATTTTATATTCATTGAATCTGGACAGAATCAATTACGTAATATTCTATATATGGTCAGATTTCTATATTCATTACCTGATTTGATTTCCTGAATTAATTGTCAAAATATTCTGACAATTAATGTGGCGCAGATACTGATGGAGTATCTCACCTATAAATATAGGGTCTCGGTCCCCGAGCTCCTCACTCATTCTGTTCATAACAGCAAATTCCATCTAAAGAGAGTTGAGAGAGCGAGGAAGCCCGATTACCCACATCAATCGGTTTCTTTTGCAGATCATGCTTATGTGGGACTAAAGCTCAAAGATTCAATGGCTGGAGGTATTTCGATCCTTAAATTATAGTGCATATATGATTTATTAATTCCGCACTTTATTCATAATCATGTATGTTTTAGTCTATACAAATAAATGTCTAACAATGTATACAAGTTTGAAAATCTTTTTTCCTTTTTAATTATTTTATTTAACGATCATCTATTATAAATTTTGAAAAACCTTTTAGTTATTTTTTATTAATTTTTCAATAGTTTTCTTATAAACTTTCTAATTTTATGTATTTTGTGAAATTATTATACCAGCATCTATTTTATTATCTTTTAGTAATAATTATAAATATGTATAATTATAATTATTAGAAAAATAAATTAACATCTATTTGTCAAAAGAAAAATATACCTAGACGGTATATATTTAGCTATTGGAACATAAATAGCTTTTTTTTTTTTTTCCAATATGTGTATTATACTATTTCATTATGAAATAAAATATATACTATCCATTATCATAAATAATTACTCGATAGGTCATTTTACTTATGATTTTGTGAAGAAATAATACTTTATTTTTGCAAATTTACAACTAAATAATTAATTATAAATGATTTGAAATTAAAGAAACAAAAAGATACTATCTAAATATGAAAAGCTTAATAATTGTATTGTATATAATCTTAATTCTTATTGTAATTTGATTAAACTATTTATAACTGCGTTACATAGAAACTAATCCAGTTTCATCATAAATTAGATATCTAATTATAATTAGAGTGAATTAAATTTAAATTGGATCTGATCAGATGACAAATGATGTTATCAGAATTTGATTAAGAACGAATTCAATTAACTACATAAATTATAATTATACTTATATGTAAACTATTTCTATTCCAATACTATTAGCTATTTATTACTTCTTGCTATACTATTTCGCACCTAATTAGAAAATTCTAGAAAAGAAAGTGCATCTTATTAATTGTTGTCTAGAATATTTTGAGACATTTTAATTGTTTTTTTTTTTTAATTTATTAGCTACTTTTAAAACAAAAATTATATACAATAAAAGTAAAAAGTTGATAACTTTATGTAGTACAACTATTACTTAAATGATTGTTAATGTTTTATTTTTATGTAGTATTTTGTATATGTTTAAGTTAATATTGAATTCATGTTCTAGAACTAAAAATTCAACTAAAAAAACAAATCAATCAAATTACTAATGGAATTAGATTTTGAGACTTAAACAAATTGGATTAGATTATTATATGTTATTTTAAAATTTTATTAATATTTGTATTGAATCATATTAGTACATAAAAGTTGAATTAATTGAATTAGTACATTAAGCAAAAAAAATGAATTAAAAGAATTTAAAAAAAAAATTACAAGACCGCGCGAAGCGCGGCTTAGTTCTCTAGTGACTTATAAATTAAATCACAGATTTTAGTTACATTAAAAAACTAATCAAAAATCCAAAACCTAAAAATAAATTACATAAAAAATAAAAGCAATAATTAAATACAAAAACTAGTAACCTAATACAACCAACAGAAAAAAGTGAACAAACATAAAACACCTAAAATAATCAAAAGATAAATTAAATACAAAAACTATGTACGATAACATATACCATCGAATGATTTTTAATAATGGCTTATAAATTAAATCAGAGAAACCGGTAACATTAAAAAACTAAGTAAAAATCTTACACAAAAAATTGGTTACGTAAGGAAATTAAATTAAAAACTAAGAAACATAAATGAGTTTCGAACCTGTGAACCTTGTGAAACAAGTTTTGAACCAGTAAACTCTATGAAATTAGTTTTGAACCAGTAAATCCTGTAAACCCAATTTCGACCATATAAAAAAATCATAACAAAACATAAATGATAAATAGTGAAGATAAATGAAACCAAGTTCATCAGACAACCAAATGGAAAAAAACACACACACACACACAAAAAAAATTCACAAATATAATCAAAACAACACACAATACATAATAAAACTCTAAAAACAAAATATAAGTATGAAAACTAATTTCAAACCTTGTGAAACTAATTTTGACCTATAAAAAGTATATCAAAACTTGTAAACTCATACAAAATCATAACAAAGCCTATAAAACTATTTTTGACAATATAAAAAAAATAATAAGATAAATTTAAAATAAAAAATAGACAAAACACTATAAAAATAGAGTATCCACATTACAGTATAACACAAAACCATTTACATAAACTGAACAAATTAAAAATTAATACACAAACACAAAAAAGTATCATGGCATAACTGATAATTGAAACCAATTTCAACAAACACTGTTAACATAACTAGTAGAAAAAGAAGTATTGAAACTAGTTTTCGTAAGGAAACTAAATAACTAAAGTTGATTGAATTTATGTTTTAATCGTGTTGAATTTGGTGCTATGTTATTTAAATTTCTATATAAACAAAAATAGTGACATGCCAAAATAAAATTTAAATAATAGTAATAAGCGTGAACATAACCCTTATAGGCTTAACCAATACCTTACACTTCTCGAGGACATTCTTTTTGTTACTAGCATATAAATAATTTTTTCCTTTTCACATGGTAGAATTTGATATTCAAGGCATGAGCTTGAACTCAACTTCTAGTTTCTCCTATAGTCAACTCCTTCTTAACAGATGTATAACTAAAAATAAATGGAATAAAAAAATAAGTCAATTAGAGATATAAAGTGTTATCCCAAAGTGTTCACACTTGACGTGGTACCTACGCGTGGTATAATCCAGCCAACTCTTAACATGACAAGGAACTCTGGGCAGAAGTGTGCCTTGCAGGTCCCATATGGGGTTGACATCCATGAGCCACAGATTGACTTCCATGAAGTATCTGGTCGGGCCATCAACATGCCGGCCAAAGAAAAGAGGAGTAATCCCACAAGAAAGATAAGTCTTGAGAAGAGCCTGGCCGGGTAGTTAATATGTCGGCCAGAAGAAACGATGCCAAGAATATCGAGCAAGATTACACGAGCCTTGATTTCTTTTCAACAAACTTCCATAAATATCTCGAACTGAATCCTATAAACTCTGATCCAACTAATCTACTCGAGAATATAGAAGCTTCAACATATCATAACTATACTCAAGAGTATAAGGATATTTACTCTTTGATCACTCTATTTACAGAGTTAATTATAACAACCTTCTCCTTATAAATAGTGAATAAATTCACAACGAGAAGGGGCCTAAAATCATATTCTTGTATCTAAGAGCACTTTTCTAAAAGATATTCTTTGTAAACACTTTGAGAGTTGTAGCTAGAATTCACTCTGTCTACCTTAGTGATCTGCACGACATTATCTCACAATCAATACAGATAAAAGGGAAGTAAGTCATTACCCATATATAAGGGACAAACCTCTATAAATCCTAGTGTTTTGTCTTTTTATTTATTATTCTACTCCTTACTAGTGATTAATTAGTGTTTATTTGACTTCGAGTTAGTTGGCTATTTTCCTGTCAACATTTTTTGTGCTTTCATTGAAAGCTTCAACTTTTTTTACGAAGATTTCATCTCTTTTCACCTGGTAATCACCATGGTCCTAATAAGGAGAAGCATGTCCACTGAACCCCAAGATCCGATGGCTGTGGATCCCAATGTATGTGTCTCGAAAATTGGTGATAATTCGGCCAACCCTACCTGACCACATCGGGCAAAACCATCTACAGGGTTCTGTCCAAAAGGCCAAGTCAATACCGGGAAAGATCCAACAAAGTACTACGGGGGTTCTTTTAATAAGGACTATCCCCAGGTATACGCTAAAGAAACTGGGTGTGGGGTTGGCTAACCTAGTGTCAACGAACCCCATGTTGACTTGGGAAATAATTTTGAGCTGGCCAGGCTAAGAGGGGTCATAGGGCAAGTCCAGGATCATACAAACATCCTCCAGCATGAATAAGAAGAAACACGCACTGCTGTGAGCGATGCTTTCACATAGTAGAGATGAGAATTCCAAGAATGGATGGATTAATAAGCTACGATCCTACAAGACCACCAGACAAAGCTGAACCGTCATAATAGGGAGGCTAATGAACTTATTAGACAGTTCAATGAAAGGGCTAGATCTCGGGTTGAAGAACTGCCTCTCATAAGGGACCCCTATTCGTGGGAAGTTTTCTTATGTATAGGGGAAAATCAATACCATAGGGATCATCGGAAAACCTCACACCCAATGGGCCCTACTATTTCCCAAATAAGGCCACCTCCCATCTGGCCGAATGATGAACAAATCTTGCCCGAAAGGGCATATGGATGGACTGACAAGTTCCAAGACCTTCATAGAGATGATAGAATGAGGGAAGAAATCCCTGCTCGATTTTGTAATAATCTAACTTATCTAAGTTCTTCCAAACTTTCTCTAAGTATTTTGCCATTTTGATTTCATTTTCTTAGTATTTTCCAAGCACTTGATTCATAATTAATCAGGAGGTTGATACAGTGAATTTCCTTAGCTTTTAAAACTTCGACAATTCTTAATCCTGCTAATAGTGATTCGTACTCTGTCTCGTTGTTTGATGTTAAGAATTGAAATCGCAGAGCATAATGGAACCTAAATTTTTTAGGAGAAACCATTATTATACCTGCCCCAAGTTATTGTCATTTGAGGATCCATATACAAATAGCTTCCAGATTTTTTAGTTTGGGAGTTCTTTGTTTGTCTTGTCAAAGTTTACTCCTTCTACCAAAAAATTAGCTAAGGCTTGAATGTTGATGGCTGCTCGTGGATGATATGTTATGTCAAATTGTCATAGCTCAATTGACCATTTAATCAGCCTTCCTGATGAAAGTCATGAGCTCGTGCCCCGTTGTTACATCCACTAACTAGTCGATCTTGGGAAGTGGGAAACAGTCATTTAGACATGCCTTATTTGGGTCGGAAAAGTCAATACAAGTTCTATGGGTACCATTTTATTTTGGGATAATAAATGGGTTTCAGATTCATATCGGATAAAACACCTTTCTGATGAAGTTATTGATAAATAATTTGGCAACCTCTTCCTTTAAAGCATTTTGCCACTTGGGATCTAAGGGACGTCACCTTTGTCTTCTTGACAGATAGAGAGGGTCTATGTTGAGGTGATGTCAAATAATGTTTGGGTCAATCCTGACCATGTCTGAATGGTTTCAGAAAAATTGATCTTGGTTTGTATTTAGAAAGTCAATTAATTGCTATTTTAGTTCTTCCCGTAGTCCTTTTTTAATTTGTACACTTTAGGTAGGGTTGTTTAGGTCTAAAATTATTTCCTTAAGCTCTTCCACTGGCTCGAGTTGCATCTGTTAATCTTGAACTCTTGGATCCAAATCTTCTGCCTTTCGATTGCTATCTTCTTCAGTTATGACAAAAAAAGTCTGATGAGTTGCCATTCTTCCTTTCAACACGATACAATAACATTGTCTCGCTATTAACTGGTCTCCTCTCACTGTCCCCACTCTAGACTAAGTCGAGAACTTCAAGGAAAAATGTTTTATCGATCTGATTGCCCCATTCCAGTTATGGTTGGGCTACCCTGTTGGAAATTATTTTACCAGGATCTTAGATCTACTCACAAGTATGTTGATTAACATCCTAAATATGAACTTTCTAAAACGATGAAATTAAACACATATAAAGTTTAAGAAACCTTACATTGGGTGCAGCGGAATATAATGACTCCTTCCATTCAGATATCTAGCCCTTGATTCCTTTCTGTAGCAGAGCATTATCAATATCTGAACCTGGATCTCTTTCTCTGAATCCTTGATGCTGAATCTCCTTTGCTGATGATCTTTCTTCACGATCTTCCTCACTATGATTGAGGTATCACTAGCTGTGTGTGGGCACTACTCATACACTAAGGATTTCGAAATTCAAGAGGGAAGAGAAAGAAGAAGTGGCAGCTAAAGATAGGGAGAGAGAAAGGCTCAGGTTTTTCTCTGAAGGAAAAATAGAAAATTTAAGTGTAAATTTCCTGAAGCCTTCACTATCTATTTATAGCATTCCACTAGGGTTAGGTTTGAATTATTTGGCATTAAAATAATGAAAAAATCAGTTTAAATTTCCTACAAAAGTGGCTGGCCCTATACAAGTGGATTTGGGCCTCACTTTTTGCAATTTTGCAGTTTTACCTTTTCTGCACCTGATTTTCTCAAAAACGCCAATTTTCAAATTCAACCATTTAAATGCCAATTCTAACTATTTAATAACTATAAATAATTATTAAATAATATTGTCATTTATCATATTTATTAATTGAACCATACAAAGTATCATAATTAACAAATATGCCCCTAAAACTCTTTCTTTACAATTTCGCCCTTACTTAGTGAAAAATTCACAAATAGACATAGTCTAATTTGAGAATTATAATTGATTAATCAAAACCAATTACATGAGTCTTACAAGCAATATTATCTCAACTAGTGGGGGGACCATGGGTCTATATAACCGAGCTTCCAATAAGTAGATCAAGAATTTAGCACTAAAATTCACTAACTTATTAATTCTTCGTTGAATCCACGCATAGAACTTAGAATTGCACTCTCAGTATATAGAATGCTCTATATGTTCCACCATATAGACACATCATTAGTTATCCATTGTTATAATCCTAATGTGATCAATGATCCTCTATATGAATGATCTACACTGTAAAGGGATTAAATTACCGTTACACCCTACAATGTATTTATTCCTTAAAACACTTGACCCCGTATAAATGATATTTCAGCTAATGTGAAATGAGTACTCCACCATTTATGTTCGTTTGGTCAAGCTCGAAGGAGATCATCCTTTGCTTACTATTCGCCAGATAGAAGCTATAGATTCCATGTTTATGCTAGCGCTCCCACTCAATTGCACTACCGTGTTCCCAAAATGTACGTATCACCCTGACCTAAAAGTAGGCTTAACCAACAAATCAAAGAACACGAATAGCCTCTCAAGATTGAGCCTAATCATAACAGGATTAAGATCATTTGATCTAGGATCAACTAGGCGATATTGACTTGAATAGATTTTACGGTAAGTTTAATTAAATCTAAGTCAAAGTTCAATATCGGTCCCTTCCGATGCATACTCCATGCATCCAACCTGAGCTTTACTTTAACCAATGTTCTGGAAAGAACATAGTATTTCTCCAAATACAAGTAAACTCTTGTTGTAGATTATCATATCAGTAAAACCCTGTGTCTGATAAATCTAGGAAACTTTATTCACATAGTCATGTTTACTTTCCAATGTGTTGACGGCACAATAAACAGGATCAAGTATGTGAAAAGGGTTTCAGATGAATTTATACATTATGTACATATAATCATGAAATAAATCATGTGAACCATGCAACATTAAATGTTATTTCTGATCTATATTAATAAGTAAATCTGATTATATTGAAATGAGTTTTATTTAGGGCATAAAACCCAACATACCCATCAACATGTTATAAACTGATGGTATGTCTACCACGAGGAACTCTTGCATTTAGGTTACTGACAGCAGTGACTCTCCCATAGTGAGCGGAAGCTCAATAGTTCCTAAGCTTGAGACTTTGTCTCCCATGAATCCATAAAGATTTACCATGCATGACTTCAATCTTACATTCTTTAGGCCCATCTTTCTTAATATTTCTTTATAGAGAATGTTTACTGGGCTTTCGTTATCCATAAGTACCATTATTATCCTCTTATTCGCGAGTTAGAATGTAGTGACCATAAGGTCTATGTGGGGAAACATAACATGGGATGTGTCCTCCTCAATAAAGACTATTCAAGGTTCCTCGGGTTTTGCACATTTTAGTAGTTCAGGTGCAAAAACTGATTCTTGGTTCTTCACTTAGTTTATGTATCTTTTCTGCACGTTATTGTTGGTCCCAAAAGATGGGGCCCTCCAAAAATAACCAAAATGTCCTCACCTTCAACTAGGGAAGGTTGTACATTATGGTTTAGATTCTGGTTGTTGGGTTAGTTATGTTCATTTCCTCTGTTTCTTATTGTCTGAAGTAACCTCGGGAAATTAGTCCTTCAATCTCTTCATTCGACTGAAGACACTCTTTTGTAGTGTGACCTATATCTTTATGGAACCAACAATACTTGTTTTGATCTCGCTTATTTCTCTCATTTTTCATTGGTGCGGGTTTTCGAAATGTGACCCAATTTTCATTTGCGAGAAAAATGTTCTCACGAGTTTCATTCAATTATGTATAAACATAATATAGTGGAATACATTTCTCGTACTTCTTTTGTTTTTTCTTATTCTTTGATGAATCTTTTGACACATCTTTCCTCTTTCCACTTGACTGATTTCCTTTGCTCGCATCTCATGCCTTTGTAGTTATTATACTTGCAGTGGCAGTACTCGAGCTAGGTTTGTCTTTCGAGCTGGATTTTAGCAACTTCAGTTCGTTATGTGCTTCTTATCTTTGCACAAAAATTAAAGCCCTATCATTAAATTCACCAATTAATTTATCTGGTCAGCCTTGTAAATCATCCTAGAGCTCACAATTATTCCAGTCTAAAGTGTTGTTAATTGGATACTGACGTTCATGTTTCTAACTTTTGTTGTTGCTGTACTAAAGCGACTTAAAAAGGCCTTTAGTGACTCCCCTGGTTGTTGATTGATGTTTGTTAATGACGATGCTTCTGGTCTTCTGCTTCTCGTAGCCTAAAATTACTTTTTGAATTCCTTAAATAGTTGTTCTTGTGAAATGATGGAATGATTTGTAAATTTATCAAACCAACTACTCGCCGCTCCACTTAAAGACATGGGGAACAATATGCAACGTAAGTTATTTGAAAAATTACTTGCATTATGGTGTTAAAATTGTTCAAATGTGTCACTGTGTCGGTGGTTCCATCGTATTAATCGACATGTGGATTCTTGAATTCCTTTGGAAAGTGAGAATTGAGTATGTTAGGATGAAATGATATGTCTCCTCGTCAGAGTCATACCCTGACAACTTCCCATATACTCCATCCTGATATTGCCTGAACTTATCCTCCAATAGTATGACCATTAGTTGAAATGGATCCACAATAGGTTATTCGACTTGTTCTTACTGATTTTCCATGTTATGATTTAATCGTTCTCGGAGGTCTGGAGCATTTTGGTTTAGTTACTCATGTAATTCGGGGTGTCTATGGTTCAAATGCTCACGGAGATCAAGTTCACAGCGCCTACATTTCTTAGGTCATAATTACTTACTGATCTCATTGGCGAGATACTTTTAGATTGGTAACTCTACGAGTTACTCATGATTTCTTATTCATCTTGGTAACGACACCAGACATTTCTTTCTCTTTCTAGTCGCCATTAGGGCTGAACATTTTGAACGGGTTTGACCCGAACCCGAGCAACCCGCCCGAACCCGAACTAGTGAACCCGCAAAAAAAAAATTTAAAAAAGTTTCGGGCGGGTTGGGTTCAACCCGGTACCCTTCGGGTGGGTTAGCGAGTTGAGATTTTAGGGGTACCGGGTTTCGGGTTGAACCCGCGAACCCGCCCGCCAACCCAGTTTATAAATATATTATATATATTTCTTTTATTACTCTTTTTTTTTATATATATATACATATATATAATATGGACTTTAGATTTTTATGGACTATGGATATTGGATATGGATGTATTTTAAAATATTTTAGTTTTCACTTTTATCATGATTCATGAACATGAATATGAAGTTTGATTTGAATCTTTGATAAATAGGTTGTTTGTTTGTTGGTTGGATTGATTATGTATTTTTTTCTTCAATAATAGATACTATGAACAAATTGTTATATTATATATGCTTAATTTAATAAATAAAAAAATAAAATATAAATAATTATTTGAATAAAAAATTAATTTTTTTTAAAGAGTTGACCGAGTTGACTGAGTTGACCGGGTCAACCCGCCAACCCGCTAAACCCGACCAACCAAAACCCGCCAACCCGTGACCCGCCAACCCGTCAACCCGCCAACCCATGCCCTATTCGGGTCCGGGTTCGGTTTCAATTTTTTGAACCCGAAACCCGTGAACCCGAAACCCGCCAACCCGAAACCCGGTAAACCCGCCCGATGTTCAGCCCTAGTCGCCATTCTCTAATACATGACCTGGTCGATCTGCTTTGACCATGTGTCCTCGACCCATTTGGGCCAATACTTGATTCTGTCTCTTGGGAATCTTCTTGAGTAGTTTTAAAGAGATTTGCGACATGGTCCTTACTTAAGTAGATGTACATGTTATCTCTTTCATTCTAATTTAGTACTTGTGGATGTGGAGGATGTCCTGATCTAGTTTATTCCCCTGGATTCCTTGCATTTCTTTGAGTGAATCCTTGGTTGCCATGTCACGCTTATCTAACATCTGCATTCCCACGAGACAACTTTAGGTTGTCAGGTCACATATTCCTACAATTCATATTACTGCGAGAATGCTCAAGATCTTCGGGTCGAGTTTGTCTTGTATTTATGTTTCTTGGATCTTGTGGATTTTCCATATTTACTGGAATATCCCTTGTACTCCCTGGTTGGTCATCCTGGGGATTTCTGGGATTTTCCAGACATTTTCTCCAGCAAGGGCTTCCTCATTTCTCTTAGTTCTCACTCCTCTGAGCCTTCCCCGAGGCTACCTCGTGTATATGTTTGGTTGAGTGGGAGGTGCATCACCACGTGATGTTATGGAGGTCGCAGCCTCGCGCTCCAACTAAGCATTTCTTCGGTTCGATTTCGCTAGTCTCTGCTAAAGTTGTCTATTTTTTAATTCCACCAAAGGAACGTATTTCATTGGATCGTATACATCTTCACAACACCTTTCAGGGATCTCGTTATTAGTTCGTTTGAAACCCCATTCATCATTTCTTCTCCTAGAGTGTTGGTTCTCAATGGTCTTCACTCCCTGAGATCCCTAGGGTTCTTTTCCAAGACACTGAGATGTCTCTCTTTGTTGATCATTGTCATTATAAGGAGTATTTTCCATGCTTAAAAAAATAAAAGACGAGTGATATTCAGGGATGTGTCTTCTGAGTTTTTTTTTTTCTTTTAAAAAAAACAAAGACTCTTAATGAAAGCACCAAACTGTTAACACCAATTTTTGTTTAACCAATAAAAGAGCCTAAACTTAATAAATAATATTTCAGAATGATAATAGTTTTAATAATAATAAACAAGAAGGTTTTTACGTGGTTTTGAAATTAATTCTTCATAGTTCACAAGTTCATCTTATTATCGAGATTTGATGAGTTTACATAATACAATGGGGGAGACAATATTCTTTTTATAGTCTTTCAAGATTGGTCATCCCTTGGTCTGGGAATTCTTCTCCTATTTATAGGTGTCTGGGAGTGGCATTTATTTCCCCTGATCTTATTTTTACAATTGTTCATGAAACATGGACAATCTCCATATTTTATATTTACAGCACATTGATAAAATAAATAGCTGCTACGTACAAACTGCCCTTATCTTTATCTAAAACGGTTGTGCTAACTAAATTTTGTTGTGACGTAGTATTACATCTTGGTCTATACCTTGCAGTATACATTGTAAAGGAAGTGACGTTGACGTGCCCTCTTTGACCTTCTCACGTTAGACGCTTATAATAAAATATTTATATAATCTTTATAAAAATTTATGATAAGCTTTTCAAATTACATCTTGTGTGCTCCTTAGGTTAGAGAGTCTTTACACTGCCTCGTCTATCTCATATATCATCTTGTCTCGCTTATTCTTTACTTTGTACTTCTTGAGATGAACTTTTGTGTTAGTTATTTTTCTCGCTTGTCTTACTAAATGACAGTATTTATGACTCGTCCTTAATTGAATAAGGAGAGACTTAAATACGTCCGCAATTACTATTCTTCGAGGAGGGTTACTCAACATATTTAATTCTTTAATATCCGAGCTGGTTTGTTTTCCTGCCTTTTTACACGTGTCGTGATCATATTTGTTGCTCAAAATATGAGTAACATAATTATTTTTAGGTTAATTAATTAGTTCAAAAGATAAATATTTATTTAAATTTGAATTTGAAAAGTATTTATAGATATTGAAATTGGTTAAGATATTTTCTCAAAGTAGTTGAGAGATCTTCTCTAAGTGGTTGAGAGATTCTCTCAACCGATTATTAGATATATAATTCAAACCTAAATATCTATAACAAAATTAAGTATAAATATTTATTCAAATAAGTAAATATGATTTAATAATTGATTTGATTTTAAACATTTACTTAAATTTTTTTTATTGGTTTTGATTTAAGGAGTTTTTATATAAATATGGGAAAATGTAGTATAATTTACTTTTTTTTATGGCATAAATAAATTATACTATCGGGCATGGAGTTATGAGTTTTTGTTTTTTTTAATTTTTTTTACATTTATATGGACTCTTTTATGCCATATTTTTTTAAAAAAAAATAAAAATCTCATATTTATAAACAATAATAAATTTTATCGGAAAAGTCACTGGAAAAATTGATGGTACCGGCAAAGTCACCGGAAAAGTTACCGTCGCCGGAAAAGTCACAGGAAAGTCACCATCGCCAGAAAAAGTCACCAAAAGTAGGTTGTCCTTAAGTAATTTTTTTTTTTAGTGAATGGGTGACTATAAAATTATTTTGTAATTATAAATTGTGACAGTCAGTAGTCCCGTGATCCGTAAGGGGAAATACCGGGTAAGCTGTGCAGTCCCACATCGCCTGAGGAAGGTCAAGTGTGATGATTCTGAGACTGTGTAGGTATGAGACTGCACACTTGAAGAAATCTTAAATAGATTGATTGGTACTACCTATATCAACAAGGTGCATCTTGTTTTTCGGTAGCCCATCTCGAAAGAACTCCACAGTTAAGCGTGCTTGACCTGGGGCGATTTCAGGATGGGTGACTCCTGGGAAGTTTTCCCAAGAAGTGTGCGAGTGAGGACAAAGCACGCTGGAAACACTTGTGTTGGTCTGTAGGGTCAGTCGTCAATCCATGAAGCAGCCAGAGTGACGTACTCGTGTATAAGAGTCATTCATTCCGTGGGTGTGAGGACCCAATGGAGGCTTGAAGCGGGATGTTACAAATGGTATCAGACAAAGTACGCTAGAAACACTCGTGTTGGTCTGTAGGGTCAAGTCATCAATCCAGGAAGCAGTCAGAGTGGCGTACTCGTGTATAAGAGTCATTCATTCCGTGGATGTAAGGACCCAATAGAGGCTTGAAGCAGAGACGTTACATAAATTATAATAATACATTTAGTTTTTTTTTTTTTTTTTTTAAAAAAAAATGATGTACATTGTTCAATTGTAGATGAATGAAAATTCAAGGAAGGAGCGAGTAAGACCATGGCTGTCCCATTCACATTGCAACAAAATCAAGAAAAGTGGGTCATTTTCAGAAGAAAAAAGAGGCTTATCAATAATGAAATATTACTCCAAATCCAACACCTTTCTTTCTTCCTTCTTTAATTCAAAGTGAATTCAAATTACCCATATGCCCATACAATATACTCTTGTATTTATTTGTTTATTAAATAATATTTAGGACTAAGGTCTAAGGGCAACATGATTTTGTTGACAAATGCACTTTAATAGTAAGTTTTTTTAAGCGTGTAGTGTAGAAAAGTATTGTTGTTTAATGGTGCATTTGTCATGAATAAAATAAGTTTAAGTTCGAATTTCATTGCAAAGGGAAAAAATAACAACTGACTTTCATTTTAATAATATGGCAAATATTGAAATATTAATTGTTCAAACAGTAACTATTACAACTAGACCTAATATGGAATATTTCTTTCCCTTTTCTTCTCAAGAAACAGTGAATATATATCTAATAATAGAGAATGTAAATTGGTGTCTCCTAATCATCACAATGTATGATTATAAGTATATATTCAATCCATTGTTACTTGTCAAAATTTATCAACTAAGTGGTGTTTGGTTGCAAGAATTGAAAATATTAATAATGGAAATAAGAATGAAAATTGAAATAAAATTTAAAATGCATAAAAAAAATTGATAATTTTTTTTTAATTTTTTTAAATCTTGCATTGGAATCAAAATGAAATAGTCATTCCACCCAAATAGGTGGAATTAGTAGAAAGTCCATTCTAAAAAATTGTTTTCTTTTCCTTTTATTACTTCCAATCAAACGAAAGTTCATTATCTTCTTAACTTGAAATGAAAGACATACGTTAATAATGACATTTATTCTAAAGAAAGAAAACTTGGCATTAAGAAAATGGGCATACATATGTTTCAAATTTTAGTTTCTTATAAATTTTTCTAAACTAGATTAATCTCAAACAAGGCTTAAAATATAAAGTTGAAACAAAATATATAAGTAGAAGATCACAAACTTAAAGGTCTTAAATTGTTGTAGCTAGGTATGTAAAAACCATAGATTACAGAAGAAGAATGATCTAGCTAGCAGATAAGGAAACAATCCTTCACGAGCATATATATAATAGCATTATCACACCACAACAAAAGTTATAAATATTGTCTATATAGTTCTACATATGCATGATCCTCTAAACAACACACACACACATTTATATATATATATCTTATTAATATATTTATAATATTAACATATGAACAAGATGGAGGGGTCACAGCAGCACTCGTCAATAAGGCAACAACAACACAAAGCTGCAAGACTGAGATATATCACCCCCAAAAAAACAAAACAGATCTATGTAAGAGAATATTATATATAAATAATTTAATCTAATAATAATAATGATAAGAGTGATATGAATAAAAGTATAATTAGTAATTAATTACCATCCTTCAAGGAATCCTGGTTCTCTTCTTGGTGGTGGAGCAGCATATTGTGGAGGAGCCATTACAGGAGGGCCTTGATAGTAACCTAAAAACAGTACCAACCAATTGATAATTGTTTTTAAAAAGAAATAAAAATCAAATCAAAGACAAATTAACCTAAGCTCAAGTTGAAGATTTGTGATTTGTTTTAAAATATTTTCCAGGAAAAGGTAAAAGAAAGATTACTACTAAATTAATTAACTAAAAAGTAATTAATACAGGTATACCCAGAAGAGACATGATGAGGTACCTTGAGCAGGGTAGGGATAAGCATATTTTGGATCATTCATGATGATTTAATTTGTTCTGATCTGAACCAAGTAAGAGATATCAAAACTGAAGAGTTTGTAAAGTATTACAAATGAGAGAAAGGGCTTAATTTAGGGGAAGACTGAAGAGGAGTAAGTGATGAGTGGACAAAATACTATTATTGTGTTTGAGTTGAGTTGGTGTGGAAGGACTTTATACCAAAAACAAAATAGTTTCTTTCCTTTATTTTTTTTAATAGTCTAAACCCTATGATGTCTACCTCAAGTCTTTTACATAATTAATAAATAGACTCTGCTTTTTATGTTCGCGTTTTAATAAAGTTATTCTTTCATTTTCATTCTCTATTTAGTTCCTTTACACTACACTGTTTTTTTTCTGGGTTCACTTTTTAGGTTTTGACACGTCTTGCCGTTTTTGAATTTATTCTCTCTGTAAATTCATATGAACACTTCTCCAACTTGGTTTCATTTTTTTGGAAAAAATTCTATAATAGACCCCTTAAATGGGACACACTCTTGAAATCTCATTTTTCCAATTTTGTTGTTTTGTGATTGGTTGGAAGCAGTTATTAGAGGGACCAGGTTTACTGGGTCTAAGCACAGGTGATTAATGACTTCTCTGAAATATGGTTGCAAATTTGCAATGGTGTGCCCCGTTTGTTAAATATTGAAATTTTTTACAAAACACTTCTTAACAAAATATGTTCTCATGTATTTTTTTTTTATTTGAAATAATTGTTTAGATAATTTTTTTTTAATTGTCATGTATGTTATATTTATTTAAGAATTTAAAAAAATTTAAAAAAATTTAAAAAAATTAAACACGCCAAAAATAAATTATTTTATACGCATGCATCATTATTTTATTTTATACGCATGTGAAATAAATTGTTTGAATATTATTCTTGTAAATTATTTTAAATTTCTCAAAATTTTATTATTTTATTTAATACAAGTACTTATTATTATTTTATTTAATAAAAATTAAAAAAAAAATAACGCTTTCTCTTTTACTTTACTTTGTGTCTCTATGAAGAAGTAGATCTAAATTTTTCTTTTGCCTATTCTTTCTCTTAAATCCTAACGCTAAATTTTTCTCTCCATAGTGCCTCAAGTCTCTCGCTTCATCTATATCCATAGAAAAATCTTTTCTCTAACGACCGAACACCCTACCCAAATCAGGTAAATGTTGTGGTGTATTGTTATTTTTAGAATATTTTACTAAAATTTAATTCCAATAATGTTTGACTCAAGCTAAACTTGTGTTAAATTTAACACAAAAATTAATATAAATCAAATTTTAGTGCACAATAAATACCAGTTTTTTAATTACCTCTTTGTCATTCATTAATACTATTTATTAATAAAAAATATTTTTATATTTATAAAATATTTAAATAATATAAATAAAATTAATTATTTTGTGTATTTTTAATAAGCATTAATACTAATATTATTTTTTATAATTGAAGCACAAATACAAAAACTAAATCAAATATAGTTTTATGGTATATTTTGAATCAAATTCAACTCAAAATATATAACATTCATTTAGAATGGTGTATGATCTATAATATGTGAAAGGAATCTATATTTTTAACTTTAATTCCATATTCTGTTGTGAAGTGTATGGTTTGTGTTAATATAAAATTTTAAAATAGTTTTAAGTTTCATAATTGGTTGAGAAGCTTGGAGCATATTTGTCATTATTTTCTGTTTTTTATTAAAAAAAAAACATATTTTAAAAAATGAGAATAAAAACAGTTTTTTAAAATTTTAAAATACAAATTGTGCTTAGCTAATGTTTTCATACAAAAAATCTTTTCATTTTATTTTTTAAAAATACTTCAATACTTTAAGACCTCGATATGAACAAAGTCGGCCCCGAACCCGGCCCCGAACCCGGCCCCAAATTCCAACCTCGGACTCAGGCCCGGCTCGGCCCCGGAGCCGGAGCTAGAGCAACCCAAGCCCTATATCTCAGACTGATCCTATACCCCAAACACGGATCCCGAATCCAGACCCGACCTTGGACCCAAACCCAAGTACGAACCAAGGACCCAAACCCAGATACGAACCTCGGACCCCAGACTCGGACCACGATCCTAGCCCCGAACCTCGAACCACGACCTTGATGAGTGAGAAAATAAGGAGAGAGAAAGTGATGAGAGAGAAAATAAGGTGAGAAAATAGTGAGAGAGAAAGTGATAGAAGAGAAAATAATATGAGAAAATGATATGTATAATGATGTGAGATTAAGTGAAGAAAAAATATTGACAAAAAATAAATTGTTTTTAAAAACATAAAACAACATTTATTGTTATAGAGTTTTCATTTTCTTTAACTTTATTTTTAATAAACTATTTTCAAAAACAATGTCAAACATGCTTAACTGTTTTTAAAAAAATAATTTTCTGTTTTTAAATACAAAAAATATTTTTTTGTTACGATGCCAAACATGCACTTGATTTCTTTTTTTTTTTTTTCACTTCTTCTATGGTATTTTGATTTGTAACCTTTTAGAAAAATTATAGTAAATGACCCAAATTCATACAACTATGTAAGTAAATGTTCTCATTTCAAAATTTGTAGAGTATTGATCATTTACACTATTTATTATTTATATTATCTTTTACCATATAAAAAATCAATTTTTTTTTTTATATATATATATATGGAATACTTCTTAATGGGTATTACTTATTAATGGGTACTAAACAAATTTAATTATAAATATTAATTTTAAAAATACTAAACCATTTAATTTTGATCCGATAACGAATAATAAAATACAAATTTGAACTTCTATGTTTAATTTAGCTTCTTAATTTAAAAAAATATCAAAAAATATATCTTTTTTGCATTATATCAAAAATATATTTATATGAAAAATATTTAAGTTAAACTCAAGTTTCTTTACCATTATTTTACCTATTTTTTTTAAGCTAATGTAACAACTCAACAACCTTAGCCCATAAATATAAAAATGAGAATTTTTTTCTAATTAAATAGAAAAATTAATCATAAAAACTTAATTTTTTCTAATATTACCAATTCATGGGTAATATCCATTAAAAATGCACCCATATATATACATACAAATATATAAGCATACGATTTTGTCCTATGATGTACTTTCACGGAATGTATTCCGTGAAGTTCCATTTTAGTGCCCCTTAAAAGAAAGGAGAGCTGTTTCTAGGTGGGTCGCTCCGCGCAAGACATTGCTTAGGACCAACGGGTCACACGACAGGTGCACGATCTACTTTGCACGCTCTATCCTTCGGCCCTTCGCCTATCGGCTTGGCTAGATGAGTCTCAGGGTACATTATATGAGTCTCAGGGTACGTTACTATTTTTTAACCCTAATTACCCCTAGATCAATCCCAGCTCTCAAATCAAATAACTTCCCCATCTAACAGCTGTCGTACATCACAGAATACATCCGTGAAAGTACATCACAGGACAAAAAGAGAAAGTTATTTTTGGAGGAAATATATTGACACGGTTGAGTTGAGTGTTCTAGTATATTTAAAAGTTAAAAAGGGGAAGACAAGTGAAAATTTAATATTTTTAGGTTTAAATAATTGGGTAAGGTTTGCGTGTGATAATAATTGATATGCATATCATCCAAGACATTGATTTTAGGTGGGTTTGATACGAAGGTATGAAACGGCAGGCTTTATCTATTATTTTCATTAGAAGTAGAATGAAGAAGAATTAAATATATGTTGGCAAAGCTAACTGTACATAATAAAATAATAGTACCATAAGGATATGTTAGGAAAATGAATAATTATATATATACTTGTTCTATAAGCAAAAGGTTAAAAGTAGATTTATTGTTTTTATTACGTTGGAAAGAATATTTGATGGTTGGATTCAGCTTTCGCAACTTTGGCTTCTGAATACCGAAAGTAGAGGAATTTATTAGATCTGAAATGAATTAATTGAAAACTCATTTGGTCGAGCAAAGAATCAAGAGGCCACTTGAAACCAACTAATAGTAGTCATTATATATGTATACAGAATATGTGCGTGTGTGCTAGACTTTCCTACTACATGTTCATACTTAATTACTAGTTAAATTAAAGGCTACATCATAAAATTCCTTCAACAAAAAAAAAAATAATAAATAAATAAATAAATATGGAAGCACACACACTTTATATCTGGCAAGAGATCATCCCTTCTTTAATTTATTTACGTTTTGTTACTTTTTTTCTTCCTCGGGGGTTTTACAAATAGATTTTTCCAATAATATACACGGGTCAGGTTTAAGTTTTTTTAATAGTAAGTTATAGGGAAAATTTATAGTGCCCTAAAAGGTTGTTTATCTATATTTTCTGTCTATTTTGTAATTTATGAGAACTTTTTAGTTATTATTATTATGTATGTTATAATTTTATAGTAGTATTTGTAAATTTTAAAAAAATTAAGAATAGTTTATGATGTTGAAAATAAAATTTATTTGGAATTTTCTAAAAATTTACAAGTAGTCTTTTATAACTACAACATACACAATCATGAAACAATATTAGATTAAAAAAAAACTCTCCTATATGCCAAAATAATAAAAAGTGATCTAAAATTTAGAAGGTGTCGGTATTATAAAATTATCTTAAATTATATTCGGGAAACTAACTGCATGTTTGACATCATATCTAAAAAAACCGTTGTTTTTTTTTTTTTAAAAAAATATTTTTTGAAAACAATTAAGTGTGTTAGGCCTTGAAAATAGTTTTTAAAAATCAAAGTTACAAAAAATAAGAATTTTGAGAACAACAACTATTTTAAAAAAATAATTCACTTTTGGTCAATATCTTTTTTCTATTTTATCTCACATCATTCTACTCATCATTTTCTCATATATATTATTTTCTCTCTCATCACTTTCTTTCTAGGGTGGGGCCAGGATCCGGGGGTTTGGGGTAGGGTTCAAGGTTCGACATAAAGTCGGAGCTAGGTCCAAGTCTGGGGTCGGGGGTTCAAGGCTAGGGTCTGGGTCGGGGTTCAAGGTCCGGGATCGGAACCAGGTCCACGTTCGGAGTCTGAATTTAGGTTCGGGTCTGGGTCTAGGGTCCGGGTTCGAGTCTCGAATTTGGGATATGGGTTTGGGTCTGTTTTCGGGGTACAAGGTTCAGAGTCTGATGTCTGGTGTTTGGGTTGGGGCTTGGGGTCGTGGCTGGGGCCGGGGTCTGGGTTCAGGGCCGTTTTTACGTTCAGGGTCCGTGTCTAGATTTAGGACCGGTGTCCGGGGTTTGGGGTTTAAAGTCTGATGTCCGGTGTTTGGGTCGAGGTCTGAGTCTAGGTCTAGGTCCGTGTTCGGGGTTCGTGTACGTGAACAAGTTCGAATCCGACGTCTAGGTCTGGGTCCTAATCAGGTCTTGTTCGTATCAGAATCTCAAAGTAATTATGTGTTTTTCAAAAATTAAAATAAAAATTATTTTTAGAAAATATTAACCAAACACAACTTGTGTTGTGATAACTTCAAAAATGACTTTTTGTTATCATTTCTAGAAATACTTTTTTGAAAACAAAAAGTAGAAACAACCAAATATGCTTTAATTTTGCTCTCTTTTTCGTATTTCTAGCTAAGTATATGTGGAATGAAAATAATGTATCTTACGTACAAGTGAGCAAAGTCTCCTATTTATAGAATTTTATGATCACCATTTGATTTTCAAATCTCACCAACTCGACGGGTGTTACCACACCTAATTTGAGCGTATTCAGACATCCAAAAATGCTAAAAATTCGAGGTGAATAAAATGCATGGGTGATATGAGTCGTCACTTAATTAGTAGGTGACTGTCACCTACTCTTGATGATGCCCAAAAATATCAGCTTTGGTAACATGCAATGCATGACCAAAATATACCCCAAACCCTTTCCCATGCCATTTCTTAACCTCAAGCCATTGTTGCCAATAAAAGTAACATCCATACAAATATTATGGCCCATGAAAATCAAATTCAAAATGGAGAAAACAAAAGAAAAATTGAAAATATCAAATGAGGATAAAAAGTTCAATTTATTTTAACGACAAAATGTAATCTGTAATATTGTTATTTGTAGATTTGATCAAGTTTGAACTAAAATTGAATACTCTAAATCTCCTAACAGCAATATATGATCACCCAAAGGCATTATTCTCTTTCCTTTCTCATTAGCAAAACTAAGATGCATACATGGATCCACTAATATCCTTGTTCTTGTAGATCTGTTTGAAAAAGTATGTACACTGTTAAATCCCAGTAGCTGTTTCTCAGGAGCCCCATCAATAACCTTTGGCAATCTAGAGTATAACATCACAACATGGCTTCCATCCATGTCTCCTGCATTCATCACAGAGATTTCCACAAAGAATTTCAACGAATTACAAGACTCTATCTCGTCAATGCTTATGTAATCAAGTTGGTTTTCTCCTTGGTGTAGTATGTTTTTATCAGATCCAGCTTTGAAAGATTCTGATAAGCTTATTTTGTTGGGAACTGACAAGAATTTGTAAGTGTAGGTGCTGTAGCTCAGGCCATGTCCAAATGAATATACCTGGCTTCCAGTGTAGAATCTGTAGGTTCTTCCAGGATAGCCACGGGAAGAATTTGCTCGCATTCTCATATCGTTCATGGGGACATCAGTGAAGGACTCCGGATACCAAGTCATAGGAAGCCTTCCACCTAGAAATTGTAAGCTTGATCAAGTCTTAAGATATATGGATGAAAACCGGAATAGAAAAATGTCATAGTTTGCTTCACATACTTCAGCAACTCATTTTTTAAAAAACTAAAATTGAGCTGAAAATGGTTCCCTTTGATGACAGGTATCATAAATTTTATAAACCATACCTGGATTTGCATCTCCAAAGATGATTTCTGCGAGTGCTCTTCCACCAGCTTCCCCGGGATATCCAATCCAGAGAATGCTAGCAATTTGCGGGTCCTTTTCAGCAAATGATACATCAAGAGGTCCACCACCAGTGAGAACTAGAATCACTGGTTTTTTACTAGCAGCAGCCACATGGGAAACAAGAGCCATCTGTTTGCCGGGTAAAAGAAGACTAACTCGGTCAAGATCTTCTGTTTCCTGGGATAAATCGAGGCCAAGGATGAGAACAACAAAATCAGCATCTTTTGCAGCACTTATTGCTTCATCAAAGCCAGCATCAGAGTCACATGATGCGTTATGGCAACCAGTTACATAATATGCCTTGTTTACGAACTCTTGAAATCCACTAAAGAGGCTCTTTGAGGTGCAGGGAATTCCTAGTGAACAAACAAACCACTCCTTAGCTTAAAGCCTAGAATTTGATTATATTAATGATATAAATTCATCTGTAAATCAATATCATATACAGTTAAAAAGACCTGTATAGCCACCACCCAATTTACTTGAATCGTTTGCCAATGGACCAATAACAGCCAAGGAATAATCAATACCCTTCTTTAAAGGTAGGAACTTCTTATCATTTTTAAGAAGCACAATACCCTGCCTAGCCGCTTCAAGGGCCAACTTCTTGTGCTTTGAGGTACAAACATCTTGAGGTCCCAACTTTCCATACTTCCCTTTCAAAGGATTCCCATTAAACAATCCAAGACGTAGTTGAACTGAGAAAAGATTGTGAAGTGCTCTGTCTATGTCTTCCTCTTGCACCTTTCCTTTTTCGATGGCCGAAAGGGTATTTAGATACAAGAATGTTCCACAATTTATATCCGTTCCTGCAAATAGCAGATAGGCAGGTTGATCTGTAAGTCTTTCTATGAGAAACTAGTCATTTGCATTTGGAAAAATTTAACAACTTTAATGGAATATAATTTCGAAATAGAAAAATGTACAAGACCTGCTTTAAGAACATCAGCAACTGCATCTTCACGATTTTTGGTGTAATGCTGATATTCAAATACTGTGGCCACAGCATCACAATCAGAAGTAATATATCTGTACTTCATAGCATCAAGGTTTTGTACATATGAGGCTCATTCAATCAAGTGACTTAAAATTCTAACATTGCATTGCATTTATCTATTTTATTATTAGAGGTTAGAACTCTGAAAATATTATTATTACCCTTTAAAGCCCCATTCATCCCTAGCTATATCCAAGAGATCCTTACGAGCACAAGCAGGAACCCCATTAACTTCATTGTAAGAACACATTAAACAGCTAGCTTTTCCTTGCTGAACACAGCTCTTGAAAGGTGGCTGATACGTGTCCTCAAAATCTTGGTCCGTAATCTATTTTGTAGAAATACATAATGAATCCAGTTGAGTTTAACATACACAATTCATAAAAATAATATATCGTAAGCTAGAACAAACCAAACCGGACGAGTTCTGCAAATCATGTATTAAAAGAGTATAGTTTAATCTAGAACAAAGCAAACCCAGACGAAATTATTCAACACTACATCAAAAGAAGATATCTTTAGCTAAAACGAATCAAAATTTGTTGAATTTAGAAAACATCTAGTCAAAAGAAGATATATAAAGCTAAAACAAACCAAACCCAAACCCAGTTGGCAGACAAAAAGTGTTACCACGGCATTGAAGTTATATCTACTGAAACCTTCCCACTTCTCCAAATCATAAGCAGTCAAATGCTTACAACAAGCAGAGACCATTAGATCATCACTCCCACCATCATCTTTCAAAGCTCTCTTCTCCCCAAATTCTTCACCAACAGTTGATTTCCCTCCCTGAAAACCCTTCACAAATTCAACAGCATAAGCCGAAGCGACCACGGGGTCCTCCCCAGGGGTCTCCTGGCCTCTCCCCCATCTGGGGTCCCTAAAAATGTTAATAGTGGGTGCCCAAAACGTCAACCCAGCTTGCCCAACATTATACATCGCGCGAGCCTCGACCCCTATAGCCGATGCGATTCTGAACCAGAGGGTCCGGTTAAAAGAAGCCACCGTCAGAAGGACTTGGGGGAAGCTGGTGGCAGACGAAACGACACCGCCGAAGGAGACACCTGGGCCGTTGGTGGCGATGCCGTGGAGAGATTCGGACCACCATTCGTAGGGAGGGATACCAAGCCTGGGGATGGAGTCAGCGGTATTGGTGAGTTGACCAATCTTTTCTTGAAGGGTGAGAAGAGAAACGAGGGAGTGAGCTCTTGCGGAGATGGAAAGTGAGGTGTTGCAGAAGGGGTAGGAGCTATGGTGAGGTGGGTTACATGGGAAATTGGAGATGGTGGCAGAGTGGATTTTGAAGAGGAAGAAGAAGAAGAAGAAGAGAAGGGTGGAGAGAGTAGCCATGTTTTGCAATTGTGTTGAGAAGACAGAAGAAAAAACAAAGGTTGAGCCATTATAGTAGTGTAACTGTAGTAGTGCATCATTGAATGTTTTTCTTAGTTGTGTCGCAATCTATGTGATTTGGCTTCAGTGGATTTTTTATTTTACTTATTTTGGCTTTGTTTTAGAGGTTTTGTTTTATGAAATTGCTTAATTTGAATGAATGAATGACACATGAAGAAGAGTGAGTGAGACGACTGCAATATGATTCGGATTCCACACCAACCATTTTTCTCCAAACAAACAAAAGAAAATCTGAGGTTTCATATCCTTCAAATGGGAGAATGGAACTAATACTCATGATGTGGAAATAGAAGCTTTGTGACTGTGAGTGTGGTGTATTTGTGTAAACAAGACTCCTGAGTTATTCTTATTATCCTCATAGCATATCTGGTGTGTTATAACACCAGTTTTTACTTTTTAATCATCAATTCATAAGTTTTTATTCATTGTCACTTTCTTAATAAATGGAATTACAGAGGATGGACAAAACTGGGGAAGCAATAACAGTAGTAACAATGGGAAAATAATGGTTCTTATTATTGGAGGAGTAAGTGCTTTGGATTTCTTATGATGATGATGATTTGGTGTAGATTATTTATGTATTTGACACAAATTTGTTTCCTTTAATCCACTCACAATTATGCAACATGATAATGTTGGCTATAGATTTTAAGAATGCTGTATTTAAGATAAATAGCAGTAAAATCTTGATTTATTTATTTATACTTAAAAGAAAACCTTGCAGGTGAGTCAGTGGTGTGGTGAGTAATCTGAGTGTTTTTGCTTTGTGTTTTTGTTGTCAGCGGTGTTCGTGCTTTGGAGGATGAGTGTGCTGTTTTGGAGGATGAGGAAATCTGTAGATCGGACCTATTTTCAACCTGCCCAGTTAACAGATTGGGCGGTTTGTAATTTTTTCGAATTATTTCGGCTTGTAATTTTTATCGATTTTTTCGGTTTGGTTTAGACGGATTATTCGGTTTAGACAATTTACGAATTTTTTTGTACAACCCTACTTTCTAGTATTTCTTCAATATTTTACAACTTGCCCGATGATGTAATGATTTCATTTTCATCCAAATAAGTCTTCTTCTGCAACTTGCTCTGTTTGATACGGTAGTAGCTAAGATAAAGATAATGTGCTCCTAACAAAAAATCTTCCAGCATAGCTACACCAAACACAAAACCACCAATCAAATATTAATAAGAGTTACAAGAAAAGGTATTAGTATTACAAGTAAGAGTTAACACAATAAAAATAAAATTACAAGAAAAACTAAACAGATCATACAGTAGTATTATTTTTCATATAAAAATATATGTCAAATCTGCTACTACAAACAAATTTTGATAATTACTATGTAAAAGAAATAATAAGAATTGACAGAAATGTTCCTCATCTTTGATTCAAATGACAATGAAAATGGTATGGAACTTTTAAAGGACCTAACACAAATGTATACCATTTTCAACAACAACCAATAAAAGAGATACTAAGAAACAACAATACTACCACTGAATATCTAAGACAAACATTTATAAATATGAACGCATATATCTTTACACCATACATGTTGCTCTGTAAAATGTGTAAGGAAAAAAAAAAGGAACAAATTTAACAAAATAGAAACCAAGATGGGGAGTGCCTGTCAAAAATAAATTTGTATGTCAAGCTATTACTTGAAGCTACATTTAGTTTGTAAATAATAGATGGATCATGGCTTGGATGCTTACTAGATCAGCTTCTAGGCTGATTCCTTGAACGATTGTCTTTCTAACATCAGTTGGATATCAGTCTAAGACATTAAAAATCAAACCATAAAGATTATCAAGTAAGAAAATACTAGCCTCGAATCATGACTAGACCAAAAAACTTCCACAAATTGCTTGAATGTAATCAGCTTAGGATCATACTCAACCTGCAAGATTCATAAAACTGTATAATAAAACTCAAGTTTCAAACATACAATTTTTTTTTATCTAAATCAAAATGAAAGAATCAAGCAATATGAAATACCATTCTATCTAATTCTCAATAGCCTAATTGAGATATTCACTTTCATCTTTGATCTCTCTCCTCCTCAAAGAAATACCTCTTAAAACACATCATCAGTTTATCAAAATCGAATTTTTTTCCCCAATTAAACAAAATCACGAAAAGCGAATGAATAACCCTGTTAGAGTAAATTCATAACCAAAAAGATTAATTCTGTAACTCTGTAATTCAGTAAAAGCCAAAATGAATTCAAAAAATCTCTACACGTGTAAGATTTTACAACACTTACATAAATTTATGAACAAATCTCCACGCAGGTAAGCAAAGGCGATATAAATTTATGAACACAATTGAAGATGCATAAAAATTTATGCAACCCTTCAAATCAGATATTAAAACATGTAAAAAATGTGAAATTACAACACATTGAAAATAAAGTGTGAAAGCAAATTTGATACCTTGAGTCCAAGACCCATATCTAGTCTCTCTAGCCTCGTCGAATAAACCATTTGTGAAAGAGTGAGAACCCTAAACATGTGTCATCGAGTCGCTGAGCACATTCAAAGGCAACAATGATTGGGACATGCGCAGAGAGAAAGATGTCGTTGATCTCCATGGCATAGAGCAATTCTGAAGAGATTGACGGTGAAAAATAGGACCAGTGTAAATTTCTTTAAATGTCATTGGCCCTTGAATAATTAGCTTTTTTAGTTACTGTACTTATGACACTATACTATAATGCCCCTTAATTTATAAGTGTAGTTAAAAATATCCCTAAAATATATCAATTGGAATAGTATAATCCTTCTATCTAATTCAGTTGAAAAATTATATACCATTAAGAAAATAAATTACAAGTCATAAAAATTACAATCACAGGAAAAAAAATGAAAAATAACATCCCAAAAAGTAGAATATCATCACCTTAATTTTCCAAAAATCCAATGTTCTTTCTAGTGATATCCATCTTTTCAAATACTGTAGAATCCTAATTTTACGCCTTTTTCTAATTTGAACGGCTAAAAAACGATTGGAATTATTTTAATAAAATTACTTTTATTAAATTTTTTTAAAAGGTTATGAAATTATTTTTTAATCATCTTTCATTGTCAGTTATTATGCCACCTCATAGTCAATTTTCCCTCTAAAAAGAGATGAAATTACTACTCTATCCTTTGTTATAATACCACATCATCAATACAAACGTTATTTTTAAACAAAATAAACAGAAGGACTAAATGTATGCATATAAAATTATACAAGGACTATTTGTAATAAGCTGAATAGATTAAGGGGCATAATAGTATAGTGTCATAAGTACATGGAGTAAAAAAGATAATTATTCTTGGCCCTTAATTTCTGTTTTATTATATTATTTTTGACAATTGTTATTTTATATAAAAATATATTTTTTTTTTTCAAAAATATACTTACTATTACTGTAGTAACACTTTCAAAATGTTATTATATTCAATGTTAATGTTAGTATCATTTTCACAGATGTAACTACTAACAGTAAATATTCACAAATTAGTAATATTTTTTTTTTATCAAATATCATTATATATTAACAGTAAATATTCACAAATTAGTAACATTTTTTTATCAAATATCATTAAAATACATTAAGTGACATTTTTTAAAAATGTTACTAATTAAAATGTAATATATTCTTATTAAAGTGACATTTTTGATTAAATGTTATTAAATTACTATTATTGTAACATTTTTATATAAATGTCACCAATTAAAATGGTACTAATTCGTATTTTTGGTGTAGTGGATGGCTTTGATGTGCGCTGGTGTTTGGTGAGAAGTTTTTTTGAATAATGAAATCATTGGTATAGATGTCATGCAACATATAGATGGCTTTCTTATAGAAGCTCGAGAAGGAATTAGTAACACTTAAAGGAATTGGATAGTAATTTTTATATATTTCAATTTTATCATGAAATAGATATTCAAGCTATTTATTGTAATCTTTGTGTTGTGAATATTTTAATATGCAAGTGCACGTATTGTTTGTAAGTAATAATAGTAAAAGTAAAGTATCATTCCCACAAAAACTGCAGTTAAGTAAATTAAATTTCTAATTCTATCTAATAACTATAATAATTGAAAATGTTTAAATTCTACTAAGAAGAAAATAAATAAATAGTAAAAAAATAACAATGATCAAAGTTAAGGGTAATTAATTTCAATTGAATCTACTTATCATGGCTTAATATAATTTAATTCTAATTCTAATTTTTATGTGATAGCGAGTTAACTAATTCAATTTATATTTTGGTTAAGATATATAGAATCTAAATTATATGGTAAAGTCCTACATTATATGGTAAAATCCTACACTTTTGTGGTAAATTACACATATAACTTGCATTAAATATAGAAATCCTAATTATTACACAAGCCATAAAGATACTTTCATTTAATATCAAAACCTATGTTTATTTCACTATAGCATAATCAACACTCATTTTTTGATTTTGTATTGAAATCATAAACAATTAATTAGTGATAAGACAATTAAAAACGAATGAAATAAATACACATAAAAAATTAGGGAAGAACTAAATTATATTAAAACTATAGAAAAGTGTCAATTAATATCCATTCACAACCCTAATTAAAAATTTAGCTACTCATTGTCATTGTGAACAATTGATAAAATTAATTCGAAACATGAAATTAAAGATAGAAAAAAAAAAAAATCTTAGAAGATCAATATTTCACCAAACATTGATTCAAAACGAATAGAATTCCCGAACAAACATTAATGCTAATAAGAATTTTCTTTATATTTACTCAATAAACAACACTACTAACGTATAGTCATGGTATGCTGCAAACATAACTTAACTCATGCTTCTCAAATAATTACATTTAGCATGTAATCAAATAACTTTTACTATACCATGAGTAATAACTCTTGTTTATCGACGGTTATTACCAAATTATATATTGACAAATACTATGTGGTACAATTGTACTTTTTTTAACCTCAAGTCCAAATTTAAGTGTGTCAGTAAACTTGAGTAGAAATTGCTCGACAATCCGAGGCCCCCAACCTTGAGCTGCTCGTAGGGTTGATCACTTGACAAGGATTGGACAAAAAAATTAATATAATTGATGAGTTTTTTCTGTGGTTCTTCTTGGGTCGAATAGAGAAAGAGATGAAGAGAAGAGATAAATTGATTTTTTTTTTTTTTTTTTTTGTATTTCTAAGTTTTTCTACATAATTCTTAAATCTAGCTTATCTATTAAATAAAACATAAGAATACAAGGATAATAACAAAATAACTAATTTAAACTTATTTAAGTAAAATTTGGCAAATTACCATCTTTCCCTCCAACACCCTATTAGACTAAAATAAACTAAAAGGGTAAATTAGTCATCAATAAATAACCTACTTAATTCTAAAGTTCCTAAATATATATATATATATATATAACATCTTCCAATACCACAGTTGTAATATCCTGGAATTAAAGAAATGGATTAGCAAAGCCCTAACTAGTTAATTGAGTATTATTGTAGAACTAGGGAACTAAGCCGCGCTTCGCGCGGTATTGTCCAACTTTTATAAATTATACATATATATTATACTTATTAAGTGATATAATCTAAAATATAATATTTTGATATATGTATTATAAACAAAGTAATAATATTGAAATTAAAAATATAATTTTAAATTACATAGAAAGATAACAATTTTGTAACAAATATTAAATGGTAGACTTGACAAAAAAAAAAAAAAATTGCATGTGTTTTTATAATAAAATAAAGGAAAAAGATAACAACTTTTGAATTTAATAAACTGAGCTTGTGATTGATGATGTAGTTGTTTTTAAAATAATTTTTAGACTTTTTTTTTATAGAAAGAAACAATTTGACATACAATTTATGAAAATTTTTATATTTTATTTTGTGGATGTGAAATTTCTACTTTAAATGAAAAGGAAAGTCATGATTCATATAACTAATTACTTTCATAATGAAATGTATATTTGTCTTACTGTCTTGTGGTAATTAAGATGATAGATACCCTATAAAGTTGGTTGAGCGCTCGCGCGATCGTTATAATTATTGAAAAATAAAATCTAAATATGAATATTTAGTTATTTCAGAAATTCATATATTAAGTAGTTGTTAATATTTTTACTAAATAAGTAAAATATTATAAATGGTGTGTTTACTATTTCTTTTTATTTTTAAATAAAAAATAGAATAATTTTTTATTATTATATATATAATAATATTACATTGGATATTATATTAAAAAAAATTATTTATATTTTTAGAATAAATTTTAAAATTATATTAAAAAAATTAATAATTTAATAAATCTATTAATATACTAAAATATAATAAATTTATAATTATAATATACTAAAATATTTAAGTCATATAATTTAATTGATAGATTATATTATTAATATTATTATTATGAGTTTGTGCTTTAATTATAAAATCACTAATTTTATGATTTTAAATGGTGCATAATATTCTCTTAGTAAGTATACATATTATAATTTTTGATATTATTTAATTATAGTTGTTATGTTATTAAAAAAAAAAAATTAATGCATAAAAAAGAGTAATAATTTCGGCCTCTTTTCTTTTCTGCATAAAAAAAATCTTATCAAACATTAAACACTACATAATAAGTATAAATATTTATATAATTATTATGTATGTAATATAATTAATATATACATATTTTTTTGAAAATATAAACAAAGAGAATAAGAAGAAGAAGCATAATTTCCAATAAAAAACAAGATAGTCAATGATATAAATAATTTTCACTGAATTTCAAGAAACTTATCCACAATTTGTCTTCTTTTTTTTTTTTTTTTGAAGATTTATAATTTCTTTACTTCCTTATTTTCCTTTATTTATTTAATTTATTTTTCTTGTTTACTTTAATGATTTATTTATTCTCTTTTGATGAGCAATTAATGTGAGTTGTTAATGCTATATGTAAATTTTGGTAAAAAATATTTCAAAAGTGTGCTTTTCTTCTTATTATAATAATATTAAATGTATCATATTATTAGAATTTTATTTTGAATTTCATTATGTAATTAAATAAATAATATATTTACAATAAAAAGAAATTACACATTAATTCGACATACAAATATTATTGTGATAATTCAATTGCAATAACATTACTTACTTCTTAAAAATTAAAAAAAAAAGCCTAAAAAATGTAAAATAAATTCATTGTAATTAAAATTATATATATTCAATTCTAATAATGTCTGTTACGTCAATACCTTTAGTCTTCCCAAAAAAACTAATACCAAAATAAATAAAAGAAATAAATAAAAAAGAGACTAATTAAAATAATAAAAAATATTTTGACAATTTAATTGCAATAACAATGCTACTTAATTTTGTTTTTCAGTTTATATTATTATGATTGTACGTTATTATTATTAAATAATATTAATTAATTAATAGTATTTTAGATAAAAAAAATATTTATTAATAATAATAGATAATAAAATTAAAAATAACTATACTATTGTAAAAAATTGTTATTTTTGAATCTTTTAATGAGATCATGAGTATATTTTTTTTTTAATTATTTTTCCCTTCTATTTAATAATATGCTTGCTAATTAGATTTTCATTTTATTTTATTTTTCTTTTTTGGATAATGAATAGTGTGTTTTAGTAATCTAAGAAAATAATTATTATTGCTTTTATTAAAAAATTACAATTTAAAAAAGTTAATTTTCTTTTAACCAAAATATAATTGTCATTATTATTAATAATAATTGTGCATTGTAGTTTATTTACAAATTACGGTGTCTTTTTCTTCTCGTATTTATTTCCTCGTATTGTTGAATTTTATATATTTCTTTTTCTATTATATTACATTTCATTTCTTTTTTATTCTTTAACACAAATACATACATATACTATCACCTCCTCATAATTATTTTCCTTTATATAAATTTATTATAAATACTATAGCTATAGTCTCTTAGTTCACTTTTTTATTTTTTATTTTAAAAAAGAAACTCCCAATACAACTAACAATTAATGTATACACAAGTGAGACAATAAAATATAAATTATTAATTTGATAAATAATATTATAAATCATTTAATAATAATATTAAAAATTGCATTCACTATTATATAATATTATTTAGGTTAAATGAGATAATAAAAGTAAATTACCATAGAAGAAAAATTACCAATCTTAAGATTTACATCTTTCTATTTCCAAAAATTAAAAGAAAGAAAAAGAATAATAAATTTATAACTTTCTAATTTTATTTATTTGGTTAATGTAAATAAATTTATACTAACATTTATTCATAGTATAATAATATAATAATTAAGTTTCAAAATAAATTATTTTTCTTCCAATATGAATGGTTCAAGTATGGAGAATCTTTTTTCTTCATATATGCTTCTGTCAATCTCTATAAGCCTTACGCATCTTATTTAACTTTTGGTGATCCAATATTTCTAGATTTTTTTATTCCAACCTACATCAATATATAAAATTGTCAATAACAATTTAATCAAGTATATAAAAAAAAATAGAATGAGTCAAGTGTACAAAATAAAAAAAAATATAAAATAATTTTATCAATATACCATCTAAAAATACTTGGTCTATATTTCAATGTTAGTATAAACTATGAACCCTACATCAACATAAAAATACTTACATCAACATTCTATTAATCACACTACTACAAAAAGTATGATTCTCGTCGGTTTTTAAGAGTCATTTAATGAATTTACGTCGGTTTAAAAAACCGACGTATATACCGTAGTCGCAAATAGTTTTTTATTAGCGTCATTTTTGAAACGACGCAAAAAACAATTTTCTACATTTACAAACCGACGCAAAATATTTTCTTTTCTATTTTATTTTCTGCGTCGGTTTAGAAATAACGCTAAATTGTTTATGACATTTTAAAACTGTCACAAAAAACTTATTACGTCGGTTTAAAAATGTCATATCTATTACGAAAATATTTTGTTTTCTTACCTATTGCGTCGCTTATAAAATGAAGCACAAATATAAGTAAAGAAAAATTACAAATTTTTCATACAATTTTTTGCACCTACATTATCAAATTTTAGAATTATTCTTTATAATAGTAAATACATAATACAAAAAAAAAAAGTTAACTTTTAGAACTTACATAAAATTAATAATCGATTATATTAACTAATCACACAATACCAATAACATTGTGTGTGTATTTGATCTGTATTATACAATAATAAACAACTCTATTATTTATAAATTGATCGAGATGATATAAATTTAATGATAGTCATATGATTGAAATAACATTAGACAACAAACTACAGATAGACTTAAAAAAAATAGGCATAACAGACAGTGGGTAGGAACATATTTTGATAATGAACATACATTCTGGAACATCTGTTCTTGTTGGCACAACAATTTGAAGTAGAACTACTTTATCACGCCAGCTTGGATTCTCCTCTAGGAACTTTTCGAAAGCCAAAATCTTCTGTGGGATTCCTTTGATCATGTCAAGACGATCAACACCCAACATCACCTGTCCAACAGTTTAACAACAATGAATTCTAAAGGGAAAAGATAAGCTCAAAAACAATTACAGGTCTTACATGAGCTCAAGAACAAGTGAAGAAGCTCCCCCACCACCATTGCATATGGCACCAACCCCGTACTTTACATTTTAATGTCTCAGTACCTGCAACAACATTATTCATTTCAGAAATTCCAACAAGTTATATACACTAGAGAGAGCAAATTTACCAATGTCTTTTAAATCCACCGCAACTAAACTCTCAACAGATATTTAAAAGAATGTCACTTCGCATGTCTATTATATTTTAGAGAATGTAACCATACATATGATTATGGATAATGATTTTAGATCAATAAGAGAACACCTAAACAAAACCAGAGAACTATATAATGACATTAGAACATCAAACTAGGTACGCAGAGCTAGGGATGAGAATCTTATAAATTACCTCTAACAATGTGACCAAGATACTAGCTCCACTGTATCCAAGTGAGTGTCCCAATGATACAGCCCCACCATGTACATTAAGGCATTCTTGAAATACGTGAAAATTAGAAGGGAAAAAATGTAGATAAAGACATTGAGCAAAATGAATAAAATCAAATGAAAGTGGACAAATAAAACATACTATAGCAATTGTAGAAAATGTAGGAATAATTAGATTTGAAATAGCATATATTTTAGACTTATAGCACGCTAAACCAACTTGAAACAAATGATCTAGTTTTCTACTAACTTACAGGATTACAACCAAGCAGCTATTGATTGGCTAGAGCTATAACCTGGAGAGGAAAAGAACAAAATATAAATGAATGAAACTAAGAAAAAAAGCTTACTAAATCAGGAACAGTAGAGAGATTATAAGTACTAAAATCTTACAAAAAATTTCTTATTTCATAGTAATCAATCTGAGAAGCATCTAAACCAGCATTTAAAATGGATTTTGGAATCACAAGGGCTGGAGCAATTGTGAAGAATTCAAGTGCCTGCAAAGATAATCTTCTTTGAGCTATGTTTCAGCAACAGTAAAATAGAACTAGGAAGCCAATACATTTGTAAGAGTACCTAAGCTACATTAGCAAATCTCTTAATCTTTGCAATTACTTACAATCCAAGTTGAAGTGCTTTCTCTCCACTCACTAGGACTAATGCAGCCGCACCATCACTATTCATGATAAAGGAACCAAACCATATTAAGGCTACTTAAAATCTGCAACCCTAGAATATAAACCAGTTTTGTTGTAGTATAAACTACAAGAATCGCAGTTACTAAACCAGTTGCTGAAATGTATATTAATATTTAGACAGTACAAGCCTCAAAACAGAAGACACAAGAAACAACATATCCAATTGCATTACCACACTTAAAACAAAATTACTTTCTATTTTTTGGTTGGGGGAGAAAGAGGGGGAACCTTATGATAGAAGCATTGCCAGCTGTAACAGAGCCCCTGCTCTACTTGAAATCCGGTCTGAGTTTTCTCAATTTTGCAGCATCGAACTATGAAGGGATACAAAAGAAAAGCAATATGAAGCAAGGATTGAGAAATCTGACTTAAAATATAATTTTAACTATCGAAGCTTTTGGTGACATGAAAATCAATAATAATACAAGTTTGCAAAATTTGGTATTTACCATTTAGTATGAAGATCACCCATATCCCAATATTAAAAAATAAACGAATGGACCATAAGAAATCCTAGTACCTAGAAGCAATCAGAGAAGAAACTTCTAGTTGTGGAACAAAACTTTCTTTCAAATGGGCAAGCAGAAAAGAAATATGGATACTAAATGACACTAATTCTAATATTTGCATTGTGAAAAAGCAATAGAAATTACAACAGTAGCTTATGTAATTTACTTTTAAAAGAACAATTTACTATTTCTATTATATGTACTACGTACATACCTTAGACCTTCATCCTTGTCAATGTCAACAATTATGGATGGCTTCCCTCGCCCCCCAGGTACTTTAACCTACAGAAAATTGTGAACTAAAATTGATGTTCTAAAGTTAATTTAAAACCAATTAAAAGTTTTGTAATATATAAAGAAGTAATTTCTTGAGGTTTTATTTAATGAAGAAGTTTTTTTTTGGTATAAAGAAGTAATTTCTTGATATGAATAAATGAAACACAAAGGGAAGAATAACGATACCTTTACAAAAGACTCATGGTTCCAAACTTCCAAAATCAACATTTTATGCAATGCATTCTGTACCACAAAGTCAAATATTTGATTCCATATTAGATTCAAATTATCATTAAGAACCTAATGAAAGAAAGAAAAAAGAAAATGAGAAAAACATACAATTTTTTACAGACGAGCTTTTATATATACAAACCAACACTGAAAAAATCTCATCCTAGTTTTGACTTTTGTACCAGACTTTTTCATTGTGAGAATAACATAAGGATCGACTTTTCCCAACAAATCCATTATCGGTAAATCTTCAGATTTAATTTCAATCTCTGTCTCAAATTAATTCTCATAAAATTAGGGCTATTAAGTTGAAGAATTCCTTCATGTGAGTTGGGTAGTTGAAAAGCTTTAATTTTTAAAACATTTCTATTAGTAAAAATCTTCCAGTGTTGGGTCTTTTTTAGGTTCATAAAAAAAATTGCACTTGAGCTATGGCATGACTGAGAGAGAGAGAATAATGCAGAGAAAACAAGAGAGAAAGAGGGATACTTACGGAGGTCAAGGAGATCGAGACCACAACAGCGTGAGCGTAGGGGACTTACGGCGCCGACGGAGGAAAAATCTGAGGCACAGTAGAGCAAAATTGCGTGAGCTGAGGAGAAAAATTTTGTCTGCAAAATTGCGTGACCTTCGGAGCTGAGGCGGCTGACCAAAATGGGTTCACGCAGAATGAAGGAATGATTTTGGTCTGTAAGAAATTTGGGGGTAAGTGAACCTAAGAGGGTTTCCGTCATTTTCTCACTTAAGCAAATCCTTTACCGTCGGTTTAAAAACGACACACAAAGAATTTGTGAGGCTTATAAAATGACGCTAATTATGTATTTTTTTTAATCATTATACTTTTTTCGTCAGTTATCTAATTTGTGAGGGATATACAACCGACGCAAATCATTTATTATTTGTGTCATTTTACAAACGACGAATATCTTTAATATGGTACTATTCACGTCGGTCAACGCGATGAATAGTCGCGTTGACCGACGTGAATAGTGAATTTTGTAGTAGTGTCACAACATTGATAAGTGTTGATTCTTGAGTACTGTCATAACAAAAAAAACAAAAATTAAAATTTGTGATAATCAAACTTAAAGGAAAAAACGAATTTAAAATTAGAAATAAGATATTGGTACAAAGAAAAAAAAGAAAGGTATGATGATAATGAAAAGTGAAAAAGATCTATTTATAGAGCACATAAATTACAAGAAATGAATAGGATCTCATAGGCATAGCAAATGTCACATAATTAAATTAGAAGAGAAATGAAAAGTCTCTATAGTTCGTCAATTAATTATTAAAAATTGAATAAAATCATAACAAAGGTCACATATCAAATTGGAAGAGAAAAAAAAGTCTACGTAGTTAATCAATTAATTATTATTGTTATTAATTATTTTTTCAAAGAAAAATAATAAACTAATTTAATTAGAGAAATATAAAATGAAAAAAAAAAACAGAATATGTTAAAATAATTAAAATAATATTTTTTTTTAACAAATTCCTATTAAATTACAATATACGTAATTAGTATAATTAAAACATTATATATATATATATCTTTTTTTAAAAAAAAACGTCAGATATATGTATATATCAAATAAGTATTACTACAATCAACCAAAGGTCACTTAAAAATTAATTAAAAAACTTTTATGTAATAAAAAATAATTAATTAGCATAATAGAAAATTTATTACATAATTAATATAACTTGTGTGTTTTTTTATTGGACAAAATATGAAAATTTTAAAAAATTAGAAAAATAGAATAAAAAAGTTATAGAATACCACATAAACTTGTTTGGGCATTCCTTTATATATATACTAGGAAACAAAAGCCGCGCGTTGCGCGGTCTTAAAAAAATCATAAGCTATATATATTATTGAAAAAAGTTTATTTTTTAAATGTGAATTTTTTACAAAGTTATATCATAGAAAAAACTGAAGTTTCTAAAAAATAATAAAAATGCATTGAAAAAATATGATTTATCTTATCATTCTTAGTCTTACATATATAAATTTTTTTTTAATTATTAACAATTAATTTATTAAAATATCTTTTGAGAAAAGTTTTTAAGGTGTATTTTTTCTTAAAAATCCACTATCACTATAATTTAAAACAAAATTAATAGTCACTAATAACACACATAATTTTTCACTAATAAATTAATAAAAAAATATATAAAACATTATTTAAACTTTCAATAATAAGTTACAATTATTAATATTAATTATTACTTAATTTTTTTAATAATTGACATACAACTACTTAATTAATTAATTAGCATTATTCATAATTTGTAATAAATATTAAAATTACTACATAAGTAGAGAGATTAGCAAAAGAAGAATATACCTCCACCTCTTTAATTAGTTTTTTTTTTGTTGTGGGAAAATTATTATCATATTATTGTTGCATTTATTTTTAAATAAATATTATAAGTTGAATGATCATGTAACTTTACTTTTTACTTAATTAAATTATTATTATTATTATTTTAAGACAAATCAATTATTTAATTATATTATTTATGTGAAATTAAAAATTGAAATTATAAAAAATTATGAAAAATAAGATATTTGAAAAATAAAGTGTCATCTCACCTCTCTATATTATCATTGTTTTTTTTTTTCACTTTTGAGAGTATTTTTTGTTTTTAACAATCCTATTAGAGATGAATTATTATTGTTCAATTAATTTTTTTAATGCTAAAAATGAGTATCATGATCACATAATCAATATTAAAATAATTTCAAGACATTTATTTTATTACAAATATAGAACCATTAGCATTTATTAACACAAAATATATATTTTAAATAAATAAATTAAAAATAATATTTTCCATCATGTACTTGTTGTAGTTGCCTCTATTTTTAGGTATGATCATTATTATTTTGCATCATCTACACTATTGAGAGTGAGATAACATTCTCTATGCATTAATAAATCATCTCAATATTTAATGAGAAAAAATGTATTGTAAGACTAAAAAATTATACAAATATTAGGCAAGAGAAAAAATGAGAAAGTATCTAATATTACACTATATATATGTAATATTTATACATGTGTATCAAAAATGGAGTAAAAAGTGATAAAAAAAATACAAATATATTGTTAAAATATTTACAAAGAAAAGTGAAAGGTATGAATACTTGACATTATAAAATGATGATGAAAATAATAAAAAAAAATTGAATAAATATTAAAAAAAAAAATAGAGAAAACAAATAATTAAAAAGAAACCTCATATAAAATGCTATTTTTTTTAGCATATATAATCATCCATAGCAATTTGTTCCAATCTTTTTAATCTTCTTCTTAAAATTCTTTTCCCTTCCCATCTTCATATATGTGTCAAAGTCTTTGTATTTTTATATCTTCAACTCATCTATATATATTATATGGAAATATGAGGAAGTATAACCAAATGTCTCTTAAAATAAATTTTGTAATTATAACATGAATTTATTGAATAGTTTTTTTTTCTTTTGAAGAATGCCAAAAGTTTTATTTATCATAAAATCAATGTAAATATTAATGTAAATATGAATTAACAGATTATTAATTAAAATAATTAGAAAATGAATAAAAATTTGAGAAAAAAATGAGAGAATAGAAAAATTAGCTCTTTGAAAAGTTAAAGGATTACATTATCTATCCTAACATTAGAATTGTATAATTATATATAAATATATATAAATATATAGATAGATATATAAATATAGCTATATGTATATACTTTTTTGCAATATAAATATATATGCATATATTTTGAATTGTTAAAGATTAATCAATTATATAGGTTTACAAAATTACTATACATATATCATATTTTTTGGGTGTAATAAAATATCTATATATATAGATGAGAATACTAATAGTTTAAAAGAATACTAATAGATTATAAAAAATTAATAATGGGGAGGTTACATTATTTTTTTCTTATTATTCAATAGAAAAAAATTAGAAAACATAATAAAATAGAGAAAATAGAGAAATGGAAGGAAAAGATGCCACATCAATGCTCTTATGCTTTCCTTTATTTATATATATAGATATATTGATATTGATTATATTATATTATATTATAATTTATTATATGCGAATTAATATGAGAAATGACATGTTAAGACCCCGTTGATGAGCTAGGGGCATTTTAGTAATTTTGACCCGAGAGGGGTAAAACTGTGAATTTAGTTTATTTACGTGCTTATGAACTATATTATTATATAGTATGCCTGTTTTGTCTTTCTTCAGGTGTGTTCTGACAAATCGGCGCGGTATAGTCACAACCGCGTATTTCGGGCCGAACCGGGTTCGGGGCCGAAATACAATTTTGGGATTTTTTATTAGCATTTTAATAAAGTGTGATTAATCTGAAATTTAATTGGGTATATTTATGTTAGAAATGACTATGTTATCCTTGGAATGCTTTTATGTGTTATTTGTACCTAGGGGCATTTTGGTAAATTGGCCTTTTGGATTAATTGCAACAAAAAGGAATTATTTTACATTTTAGAAAGAAAATTCTGGGTTATTTTCTCAGCTAGTCTTGGCTGAATCCTATTCTCCCTCTCCCTTCAATCTTTTCACTTCAAATCTTCCTCTCTTGTGTGTTGTTGAGCTTGTTGGAGTTTGGGGGATTTTGGTGTGCTTTGATTGTGAGAACTTTGAGGTATTTTCCAGCTCTTATTTTTGAATTTTATTGCTTTGATTCTAAAATGAAATAGGTAGAACTCATAGGTTATGTTCTTGAATTGCATGCTTATGGGTTTTAGATTGTTTATGGAGTTGTAACCATGGTTGTGTTGTGAATTATAAGATTTGCTTTGTGTATGCTTTGAATGGTAAATTTGGGGATTTCTAGTTGCTGAATTTGGGTTAGAAAAACATGATGAATTTTGATTCATTTTGGTGCTTCCTTGTGTAGCTTCTTTATGAGTTCTTGGTGATTTTGCTCAAGTTGGAGCTTTGAATTTTATGTTGTTTAATCTGAAATTTTGATGTGTTTTGCTGGTGTTCAAGCATAAAAATTATGTATGTTAATGCCTATTTAGGTACTTTTTATTTGGTGAATGATTAACTTGAGTTGTGTTTGGGTTTGTGTTGAATTAGATGAGTTTAGGGGCTAAAATTCATTGCTGAATGCTGATTTTTAGTTGCTGGTTTTTGTAGTTGTTGGAAGTGAATTAGGTGTAATTCCTCTCTAATTACTTGGTTTATGATAGGTGAAAGTTTGGTATGATTGTGGGTTGATATAGCATGAAAATTGGTATTTTTGGATGCATTTTCGTGGTTGGAAACAGGGTTTCCTGGGTTTTTAAACCCAATAGCCGCGGTCATTTTTGGCAGCTTATTGTATTTTTTTCGGGTTTTTGTTTTGGTCATAACTTTTGACTCGGGACTCTGTTTGGGACGTTCTTTATATCGTTGGAAAGCTCGTTTTGAGCTCTATGTGAATATCTGGAATTTAAATGCTCCGTTTATAATTTGTGGAAATGAATTTTGGGATTAACCCTATACTTGTGTATCCCGGAATTGTGACTAGGATTACCGACACTTGGTCAGGAGCACCCAGGGATTTAGAATCTCCATATTTGCGGGACATCAGGTAAGACAGTAGTTAGCACATAGAGATATGTGCAATGGCGCTTATATGGAATGTGATTTATATGAGAAACTAGAAACCGGGATTAGAGTTATTACTCTAAAGTGAGCGGTTTATTGGCTTAGGGTTATTACCCAAGTGAATTGTTAATATGTAATTGTTATGCCATGATGTATATAGATGTATATTGAAGTAAAGGGTTATGTGTTCAAGGCATAATCGGGTTGGACTCGGTAACTAGAACCGAGATGAATCGGTTCTAAGGACTTATTGTAATTAGACGTGTGAGCGTAACACGTAGGTCTATGCCACATAGACATAAATAGGCGTGTGAGCGTAACACGCATGTCTTGTCATACAGATAAATATGAAATGGCATTATTATTTATGTGATGAGTTATATATGATTAACGATATATTTTACTGTTTTGCTGGGCTTGGCTCACGGGTACTCTACTGTGCAGGAAAGGGTAAATCTGTCTCTGATCAGCCATGAGTATGGGAGTTGGGCGATGTATGTACATGTTCGGGCCACACTAGACCAAGCGGGTTGGGGTCTACCAGTGTTGAAACTTTTGTAACTGTATTTTGCCGCTTAGGTCGGCTAAGGAGAAAAGACTTGTAATATTTTGTAAAATGATTTTTGGGATCCCGAAACATGTAAGTTTTGTTTGTAAGGTTAAAATTATTACAGGTTTATTTTCATTCCATTTTCGTTTAAAGTTTAATTTCTGCGCTTATTTTATTAGTAATCTCGTTTAAGGGATTAGGGTTTCTTAATCATATTGGGTAGCGTGCCTAAATCTTAGGGCGTTACAACAATAATACCTAACGTCAGTTTAATTAAACAGATTTCTTAATTAAATTAATAAATAATAAAAAATAATTATTTTATTAAATAATTTTTCTGTAAAAAATAATATAGTGTCACACCACACCAACCTAACCCGCCCAGGCTCGGACGGCTCGCGCGTGTGTGGTGGGTCAAGTGTGTGTGTCCTCACCCATTCACACAAAACCAAACCCAAATATCAAAGTTGCACTCTTTATACCCTTGTAAATGAGGGTTCATATCCCATGTGAGACTTTTTCCACTTCACACACTAGGACACTTACATATTTTTCTTAAAATATTCATAAACTTTCCAACAATAAATTATGCTTAATTTGCTCATTTCGTAAAATAAGCCTATTATATTAACTTAGTAAAATTATAATCTTACTCATTTTATTCTCGCAATACCCATATTATTTCATATTTCATAAAATATGCTTTAATTAATTATAATTAATTATTGAAATATTACAAAATAGGTGTTCTATATTTTTAACATCAACTCCACACATCAAACATATCGACTCATCAACACATATATTAAAATTAAAGAGCGTTTCTTTTGTTTGCAATCTATCTAAAATTGCTAACCACATTATAAATCTCTGTATAATAACCCTGCCCCACACTTTGCCATACCACCTCACTGGGTACTGTGTTGGAAGTAGAGACTTGTAGCCTTGACTAATAGTACTTGGTCATGAAATTTTCTTGAGCATTTACCACCTGCTTGAATTGCTCTTTACTTTTACTATTTGCTTTCAATACCAGTTGCAATGAGTGATAGAGTTATAGTCCTACCAGCTTGCATCTTTAAATAGACAATATGTACCCAATTGACTCAAAGATTGTCTTGCTTTGAAACTATTGTCCATACATATTTCTCAAGAATGTTACTTGGTTCCATTGCAAATTGAAACTTCTTGAACCCTAATCCTTCATCTTTACATGGTTTACATAATTTTGTCCATGAAACATAATTGGGACCAACATATTCTACACTTTTCCATAAAAAGGAAAGTAACATAATCTAAGTCTAATGTGAATGAATCAGAATTAGGACTAAATTAATTAAAGTTACTCTTCTACCAAATGATAGATTCTTGGAATTCTATGCTCTTATCTGAGCTACTATTTTCTCAATCAGTCATGTACATTCAGCAAAGGACAATCTTTTAGAGTAAATTAGTATTAATACTCCTATGTACTTAAAAGCCATTTGACTCCTTACGAATCCAGATGCATTTAATATTCTTTGAATTTCACTTTGATGGATTCCACAATAGTAAACCAAAAGTTTGTGAAAACAGTTTGATACCTTGAAGCAAGCATGAGATAGACCTATCAAAAATTACCATTGCAGAATAATAAAATATCGTTTGCAAAATAATGATGTTTGAGTTCGTTTGGAACGTCGTATTAGGTCGTATTGTATTGTATTATAATAAATTAGATTATATATCATATTTTTATATAATATACTATGTCAAACTTTAATTTATACTAAAACATTATATATTTAGGTGCCCATAAAAGTTAATATCACATATAGTTTTATATAAAAATATTACATAAAATATAATTCAATATAATACTATACAATACAATATGATGTAATACGGCGTACTAAACGAACCCTTTAAAATCAATCCCGAAATCCTCTCATGAAACATAAAGATAATTTTTGGTATGATGAAAAAATAAACATATATGTATATTTTAATTTTTTTTAAAAATAAATAACCGTAAGTAAAGAAATAAATATATAAAAAAATTATTAAGCACCTTTGTGAATTTTTTCTTCTATTAATCTTTCTATTAATTTTAGGGCCATTTGGCACAACTATGTTGTGGGAAAAAGCAGGTGTACCTATGCTGTGAGAAAAAGCAGCTGTAGCATGTGCTGTGAGAAAAAGCAGCTGTAGCTGTGTTGTGAGAAAAAGCTATTGAGTGTTTGGTAAATATAATTTTAAAACAGATGTGAGTTGAAAAAGTTGTATATAACTGTTTGGTAAGCTAAATGATTAAATAAATGTTAAATATATAATTACTAAAATAGGTATGACATTTGTTAGCTAATTTATTTAAATAATTTTATACATATTAATATATTTATAAATATTATTTATTATATTATAAATTACGATAATTTTTTTTTTATAATATTTAATTCTTTTAAATATTTACATGATAAAATAATAAATTAGACTTTTACTAATAATAATAATAATAATAATAATAATAATAATAATAATAATAATAATAATATGACAGTTGAGTAGTTTTTGATTGATTTTTTTTTTTTTTTTTGAATAAAGATGAGATTGAAAGAATGTAAGAAACCCTAAAATTAATTGGTAAATGGGGAATTTTAAAATTAGATGAGGGCAATTGTGTTAAGTGAAAAATTCATTAAACCAAAATTGTAGCTTCCCTTAAAAGCTAAAATCCCAAAACTAGAGTGGGCCAACTTTTCTTAAAAGCTATAAAGTTCACTTAAATTTTTGAAAAAACTATTTTTTTAAATTTTACCAAACATATATTAACTCATAACTTTTTCCAAAAGTGATTTTAGCTTTTTAAAAAGCTCCCCCAAAAGGGGCCTAAGAAAACTATAGCAAAATAATTATAACATATTTCACACATTGCCGAATTGCATCCCTACACAGGCTTTATAAACATCCAAACTAATCTAAAGAGTTAAAAGAATTAAGCACACATTTTAAAAATTTTAGGACATTTCACAATCAACGGCAACATACAACTATCTTTAGCTTATTTTCAAATAAAAAACAAACTAAACTAAAGCAAATTAAAAATTTTAAGTCCCCCACCCCCCCCAAAACTGAAATTCACATTGTCATGTGGTATGAAAACTAAAAGGGAAGAGACTTACCTGAGGTCCATGTCACATTAACAAGCGGTTGTCACCTATAATAAGCGTCATGCAAGATAACTTTAAAGTTATTTTTGAAGATGCCCTCAAGCTTGACATGTAATGAGTTTCAACTAAAAATCGCACCAACAACAAAAGATTTTGGATGAGCTTGGGGAGAAACCGTTGATAACTCGTAGAGAATACAACATGGAGAACCGTTGTATTAGCAGAGTATAAGATTCATTGGTGGTTCATAATATCGTGGTGTTGACAACTTCAAATCAACAACTACAAGTGATTCTTTTGCCACCAATGACACCTCTTTTTTGCTTTTCTCAAATAGCCTCTCAATTGGTTGTTCAGTTTTCTCATGACCATTCACATCTTTGACTGTGATTTGATCTTCAATAATTTCATCATTGAGGATGGATGTTTCTTCATTCATCATGTGCATGTATAATGATTGTAGCTTTTCATCATGTTATTTCTCAAATAAAATAAAACTTGATTTAGAAGGTTAATTGTAAATTCATCATAATTCATAAGCTAATTATGTTTGGGATATATGATATAAACTTCATTCTTACAGTCACGGTGATGAAAATTTGACAATATGTTCCATGGTAATGATGATCACGTTTTTAGGATTATTACTTTTACACGTGAATATAAACACATGAAGAAATATTAATTACTATATATATATCATTATATATTAAAAGTCTCTATCTAGGAATGTCAATGGGGCGGGTCGGATCTGATCCGACTCTGATCCGACCTGATCCAGATCATACACGGATCTGCTCCGCCCCGCCCCGCTGGATTAGATACTCGGATCGGATCTGATCCGACCCGCCTTATACGGATCAGATCTGATCCGACCCAACTTTTTTTTTTAAAAAAAAAATATATATTTTATATTTAAATTTATATTTTTTTTCCGAAATTTATTTGTTTAAGAACTAATAATGCATCATTTTTTTTATATATTTATATTTTATTTGTCAAAATCAATCAAAAAAACAATATATCAAATTCTTATCACAGAAAAATGTAATTTTACTATTGAAAAATTAATTTACCAAATTTTAGAAATTCCACTAATATAATCATCAATAATAATGTAGTATGATGATTACATGAAATAAATCTCCTCTAAAAAAATACATGAAATTAACTATAAACTTTTTATATATTGTTCTTCTAGTTTTCAAAATTAACTGTGTACGGCTCCTACAAAACAATAAATATGTTAATAATAAAAGTAAGATTTTTTATACTGAGTCACAACAAATTGTAATTTTTGTAACTAATACTTTTAGTGATGGACCTATTTTAGTTACAACATAAGAATGATGATTTATAATTAGTTACAACTTTTTTACTTTTAGTCACAAATATTGTTGTGATTAAAAATAAGATTTTTTGTAGTGGTATTTTTCTGATAAATTTTTAAAATTAAAAAAAAACAAAAATGATTATAGAACACATATTTTTTAAAAACAAAAAATTACGTTTATTTTTATGATTAAAAAATTAAAAAAAAAAAATTAAAATATTAGCAAATGCCCCTTAAATAATTAAATATTTAAGAGTCAAATAATAGTATTAATTACTCATTATTATAATATTTAATTAATTAGTATTTTTATTTGATAAAAAAAAATTAAATATTATTCTTATTAATTAATAATATGTTTATATTAAATGTAAATTATTGTTGCATACATATACAAAAGTGATATAATATAAAAGTGTAAATTATTGTACAAATTAATATATTTAACAATGCCTATACATAAATCGATCTATTGTGTATAACATTTGTTACTTTACTTTCTTATTATAGGAAATTTTACATATAATAATAATTATTATAATCAAATAATTAAAATATAGAGTGACCAGTATGCATATATATTTTTATTTTTATATATATGCGTACACATATATATAAGAATTAAATTGAGAGAGTTAATTAAAACAATAATATATAGTGTGGTCTATGGACAGCTCATATATGTCTAATGGTTGTATTCCAATGGCCTTACACCTTAAAAAAATATATTAAAAAGTAATTTTTTTTAAAAAAAAAATATATATTTAAAACGGATCGGATCTGATCCGATCCGTAAAAAAATTAAGTGGGGCGGGTCGGATCTGATCCAAGATCCAATAACTATCCGAATGTTTCGGATCAGTAATGATCCGTCGGATCGGATCACTGATCCGATCTGAATGAATGGATCTTTTTGCCATGCCTATCTCTATCTAACGACATTTCTTCTCTCCCGTTAACAAATAAACCCAATAATTAAACCCAAAAAATTAAACAATCTTTTAAATATTAATAATCTCTTTTTAAATTTAAAAAATCATCTTAGCCACATATCTCTCTAACAAATCTATCTTGGGAGAATATTAATAATTTTTTTATTTATTTTTTAAAAAAGAAAAATCTTTATATATTAAAGTTAGGGGTAAGTTGAAAAATGCCTCTTTTATTCATCAATTAATCAAATTTACCTCTAATTTTATATTTATTTGAAACATACCTCTTTTTATATGTATTGTACCCAAAATACCCTTACATAAGAGAATCACATGGAGAGTATCTTGAAGTGACAGGGGCAAAATTGGTACAATATTTAAAAAAAGAGGTAAAAATGATAGATTTTAAAAAAGAAGGTAAAAATAAAAGAGGACAATATAAAAAGGGTATAGAGTGTAATTTCCTCTTAAAGTTAACCTCACTTATCTAATGTTTTCTCTAGATAAGCATAGGAAGCAGAAATACCACTTCTATCTTTGTGTGATTGCAGATATACCACTTCTGTCATTGACCCACTTTTTAGCTTTATAAATAGAGATGTTCATATAATATTAACACTTTACAGAATATTTATAGATATAAACTTACATTACAATGCTATGTTAAAAAAAGAACTAAATAAAATAATCTACTACTCCAATAATAAATTTATTTACAATTTTATAATTACACTAATATTATTTTTAATACATTATTAAATAATATTTCAAATATAAATATTTAATTTTTTCAAACAAAAAATTTGTAATCTTTAAAAATAAAATACATTCAAAATCTTAAAAAGACCAAAATCTTAAATGAAACTAGCAATACGTGGTTCGGCACGTACATTCACCTAGTATATATATATATTATAAATAAAAATAACCCAGGCCAACAACATTTAAATATAGGGATAATTACATGAAACAATATTTTTTTTTTGTAAAAAACTTATATTTTTATTTAAAGATTTTTTTTTTACAGTTTTACAATTTTTTTTATAGAAACAATACGAAAATAACAAAAAAAAAAATACATAAAAATAACATCCAAACAATATTAAAATAACAAAAAAAAAATAATATATAGATAACAAAAAATTAACAACAAATTAATAAGAATACAACATAAAAAGACCGTATTTTCTAAAAATAAAATCATAAAAATATTTAAAATTCTGTACAACCGTATTTTGTAATTTTCTTTGGTTATTTTTATGTATTTGTGAAATAATCCCTTAAATATATATGTACTCTTAATTGAGGTATTACCATAAATTAATTGATAGTATTAAGAAAATTGGGATATGTTGAGAACTATCCATTTTTATTACACATTAACTACTTAAATATACCTACAAAATAATTATAATTCATAAATATTATCTTTAATATATAATTAAAATACTAAATATAATCTCACGTAACTTATTAAAAATAATATTGTATTTAATTAGAAAATTCTCTAATTTTTACAATTCATATGGGCTAAGGTTCTTCTATCGGCTCAAAAAGAAAATAAAAATAATTTTTTTAGCAAAAAAAAAAAAGAGAAAAAAAGAATTGAGTTTGATTTAAAGATTGTTTATAATTTTTTTTATATATAATATAAAAAGATATATATGTTTTTATATTTTTGTTATTAAGCTAAATTAAATATATAATTTTAAATTTTTGCTATTACATCAAAATTTTATGATTTAATATTTTTAAAATCAATATTAACAATTAAATAAGTATAATAATCATTCGGTAATGACTATTAAGAAGTTTTGGTTCTGAATCAACTTATTATTATAGGAACTTAGGGTTTCAAGTATACCTAGAAAGTTGAATAACCCTAATGAATTTTCCACCACTACATTGTCCACTTTTTTCTTTCTTCCTTTTTTTTCAAATTAAATTTATTGTACGACCATATCCTCCTCAATTGAAACAAAATTAAAGAAGATGAAATTATTAGTAGATACAAAACCCCAGTTGGGAATTTCTCAGACAGATTCACATGTACCCGAACACAATTTTTCCTTTTCTTTCTTTATTTCTCTCATATATATTTTCTCAAGAAAATCCAATAAAAAGATACAAATTTATATGAGCTCTATCGACATGATCATTGCCGATGCTTGGAAGCATCTTCCAAGAACCTTTTCCATCTTTATTGAAAAATAGGTGAAAATAATAGTAGTTTGCTTTCCACCATTTTGACTTCTATATAAATATATGTATACATTAATTATGTGTATATATATTATTATATATATTATTACATTCTGGGCAACATAGTCCAGCTAGCATTTGACTCCATCCTCAAAAAGAAAGAAAATTGCTACTATAGCTCTTTATCAATCACCTGAATAATCATAAATATTCGCTACTAGATGTCATGATATATTTTTTCATCATTACTATAGGAATATGTATATAAATATATATCAAATTATATATTCTCTGGATTTGGAATATATTCACTGCAGTTGGTCCAGGGTCCACAATTTGCTACTCCTCTCCACATGGTAATCATAGCAATCCAGCATATATGTGTGTGTATGACAATCATCTTGATGTGCAACTTAAGTTAATTACTATTACTTATTAATTAAGCACATATATATGTGTAAAGTGTAATTAATTATCAATGTATTTTTTCTGTTTGATTTATTGCTGTAATTAGATCAACAGAAACGTATTATATATCTAAATTTTTGAGCTTATGATTTTTGAGTTTTCATCTAGTGTAAAACAAGCATATATATATATAATTTACGTATCTATAATTGTGTACAAGAGTTCATGGCTCAGTGCCTATAGGAAGCTAATTTACATGTATAATTTTACATTTAGTGCATGTTAAACACATACAAATATACTCAATCAAGAAAAAATTTAATGAAGAGAGAAAGTTATTGTTGAGAATAGCTATAGCTCTCAGTAAAATATCTGTGAGATCTATATAGCTCTTAAATTCAAACCTGCAGGGCATCTATTGTACGTATTATATTAGTTACAACAACTATGATGTATTTATATATATATATACATAAATAATATGTATAAAAGCAAAATATTAAGGAAATAGTATATGAAGAAAATATTTTACACAAAGAGAGAGAGAGGGAAGAAAAAAAAAGTCATCGTAAACTCCAAAAAAACAAAAATATGTCTTTACATTAATCAAGGCTAGCTCCTGAAAAATACAATGTCTGTATATCTGATATTGGCGCTTGTATATATATTTGTACATATGATATGAATTAATATGAATCAAGAGTAAGTAGTGTGTAGGTGCCAAACTCAACAAAAGGGGCCCCTTAATAGCCAGAAAAATTAAAATTTATTGTCTATTGTGAGTTACAGACCGACCAAGTAACTAAATAGTAATATACATACAATATTAGTCGGTCCAAAATCTATGAACTCTTGTACAGAAACTTCGAATCATAGTTTTATTTGATGAGAAACCATTGACTTTTTTTATTTTTATTTGCAGAGACACACTTAATTACTATTTCATTAATAATAATAATTCCAATAAAAATATATATATAGGGGTAACACTTGGACTATACTATATAGGCCTTAATTAGATATATCAAAATCATTTCCTATGAAATATATAATTAATAAGTCAGTGTCTAAGTTCTCTGTAATATTTGCCAATACAAATCATAGACCCCACTAGTTCTGCAAATCTGGACATGTCCACTTGTCTTTTTTTCCCTTTCGTACGTACGTTTTCCATCACATAATACATAATCCAATTTATCCTATAATTACTAGATCATTAATGCATGTTATATATCTTTTAAATACTAATCAATCGATCAATTCATGACTTATATATAATATTATATACAAAAACGTGCGTAGGTGAATAACTGCAAGGGGTGCTATATATATTAAGTTATTAATAGATACGTAATAATTATAGTAGCTAGAAAATGAAAGATTGTGATAATCAAGTTAATTGCTATAGACCCTTAATAATAATAAAATGTTATTGTTTATAGAGTTTGTTAGTTAACACTTGCTTTTATGGGTGTTCGATAGAGTTTGAGAGGGATGTGTGGTGCTTGTTGAGGTGTGAATTGACCTTTGGATGAGTGAGTGATTCAAGTAAGTGTAAGTGAAAGCTCTCTCTTTCTTGTGTTTCGTATTTTTGGGCCTTTGGACCCAGCAACCATGTGCCTATTCTGACGCTTTATTTTCTCTCTCTTAAGTCACAACAAGACATGGACACAGTCACGAACACACAGGAAAAAATCTGTGTTGAGTACGTCGAGAGAAAGACCCTCATATATATATATATGACTCGTCACCACAACCCCACGCAATTTTCCATACACCTTGTAATTAGACAATCATACCCTTATTCATTAATTTATTATATACATATCAGCAATTTTTATTTTCTTTAAATTCATTCAGAGTAGTTAGTATTATTATATAACTGTATGATGAGACATCTCTCCTGCAAATTATCATTAGGCAATTAATGGTTCTTCTCTGGCCATTTCATAACCAACCATGCCTCTTTTCCGATCCTAGTAATACTATAGCTACGGGGAATTTATTTTTGTGAATCAATATTAGTATATAATATGTGGAGATTAAATAATAATAATATATAATATGTTACTGTTGATTGTGGAATTTAATTGATTTCTTAATTATATAGTTTCTATTAACTCAAGAAAGTAATGAAAGTAATAAAATATGATGTGATGATGTGAATGTAAAAGGCAATTAAATTAATTATATATAAGTATATCAATCATATATACATACCCCTTTAATGTTAACGTTGCTATACATTTACACAATCAAAAATGGATAAAAAGTTGACAATAATTGTCGGCAAAAAAAAGCTTTTACATAACAGATTTGTCCACTTCTGAGGAACGATCAAAAATATTTCATCATATGTTTATATAGATAATTAAAATTATTTAAATAATAAATAATCATGTTGTTCTATAATTAGTACCTATAGAATGGAAAACTAAAATAATTAAAACACATAATTAACCGGCTGGCGTTTGGACTAATTCAACTTTATCTTGACATATTTTATCACATAATTATAACGAGGCTTAATTAATTACGTGTGGGATTAGTTCACAGATCAATAAATGGATGGTTAGGATCTGTTAGGTATTTCCAGGACATTCAAGATAAAATTCAGTAGCAGAAATTTGAGAAAATGATCAATTATATATAATTCAAATGCAAAACTAGCCTAAGATCAATTAATCAATCTACATTTTCAATTAATATAGTCATAATAATCTTTGTTCAAACCCGTCATTCATACATATTTCCCATTGGCACGGAGAGTCATAGACAGGGCCCTTTATATATATATATATATATATATATATATGGAGTTAACTATATATATAACATGTGGCTCTTATGAAATTGATAAAAGGGGATGATGCCCTGGGTGGAGTGGAGTGTTTAACTTGTTCAAACTTCATATATCTACATGGTGTACGTCTCATAAAAATTGTAATATTTTTCAAAATAAAATGTGTTGGCACTCTCCTTATTTTAATTAAATACTATATATATACATATAAATGTGACCTGTATGTCTCAATTAGAATGTTTATAATTAGTGCATTCTTTAGTTAATATTAACGTATTAAATATTGGTACTATTAACACCTCATTAAAACTACTTACATTTATTTTTCAGTTTAATTGATCCAAATTTTCTAATTTATTGTATGAAATATTTTTAAAAACTGAAAAGATTAATCGTATTTTACTACTACTAAAAAATAGTTTTAGTTGCCAAAATCCCTAATCATAAAACTTCATTGTATATGTACGTCCCATATTTACAATCTAATCCTACCGCCACCCTTGCTCATACATTCTTTTTCTTATTTCTTTATGAAAATTAAAGGAAAATTGCAAAACTTATCAGAAAAAAAAAAAGGATAATTGCAAAAAATACTTAATATTTAAAATAAGTAACACTTAAATATTCATATTCTTTCTAAAAAGAGAATACTGAAAGTTGGTTAAACATAACATATAAATATTTAATTTTTAACGAAAATATTTTTATTTATTTGCATGTTTATATCACCCAAATAATTTTAAAAAAGTTTATTTTGAATTATAAAAACCATTTGAGTTATAGGGAAAAAATCACCTAGCTAATACTAAAATTAATACTTTGTTAGACATTTATATATATAAACTGAAATGTATATGTTTAAGTATTAAGTGCGGAATTAATCAAACATATATACACTATGAATAAGGATCGAAATACCTCCAGCCATTGAATCTTGAGCTTCAAACCTACATAAGCTTTGATCTGCAAAGGAAATTGACTACCATGGGTAATCGGGCTTCCTCGCTCTCTCAACTCTCTTTAGATGGAATTTGCTGCTATGAACAGAATGAGTGAGGAGCTCGGGGACCGATACCCTATATTTATAGGTGAGATACTCCATCAGTATCTGTGCCACATTAATTGTCAGAATATTTTGACAATTAATTCAGAAAATCAAATCAGGTAATGAATATAGAAATCTGACCATATATAGAATATTACATAATTGATTTTGTCCAGATTCAATGAATATAAAATATTCATTTATCAGAAAATCAATTATTTAATTATTTCCATAAATAGAAAATTCATTTCTATAATTAAAATATTCTAATATTCTCCCACTTGGTCAGCATTTAAACTAAAACATTCAAACCCAACGTTCCTCATTATATAATAAACATACGAATCATAGCGACATGTCCTCATTATAAGTCGAGTATTATCTTCCATGTATTACGATACATTTACTATATAACAATGTACTTTATGTGGCAATGTACTTAAGTGAATAAACCCTAACCCTTATGTTTATTCAGGTCCTCTTACGATAATTTTCTCAGATGAAATTAAGGTGCACATAAATATGAGAAAATATCGAAATTAGAGTTTCATTAAATAATTTTTGGTTGTACAAATAAAAAAACTGCATATGGGTTAACTGAATCCCATATTTACTTTATGATCCTTGAATTCGTGTTGCGGCATGCCTTTAGTCAAGGATCTATGCGATCACCCAATTCAGTTTGCGTGATTAATGACCACTTATCACGCCTTTTTATGGCTAAATACTTAATGTTGATATGCTAGCTTCGACCAGTACTCTTAGAGTTATTAGCCATAAATATTGTAGCTGAATTTATCGCAAAATTTTCTTAATGGCCTAATGAAACTGTAATTCTGAACTCTAGGCCTACTATGAAACTCTATAATACATCATACGAGATGTATCCTCAAAACAATAAATGAATGTGACTTAAATAGTGGAAATAACAATCAAGATTTTCCACAATATAACTTACTGGTAATCTTAAGGACGTAATAAAATATTGATTTACGTGAATAAATACAACCAGTGAAGTATGTTAAAATCTAATTGGTTAACTATATTTCCAGATGGTCAATTCATCTTAAAATATGTATGAATATTTTTAGTATCTTAAAGATACCCCATCACTTTGTATGAAAAATAAAGTGGTCTTAACTTTAGTTATTCTGATACTACTTAACGATCCTGAAACAAATGTAATGCAAAGTCTTATTCAGACTCTTAGGCATACATTAGGCTTCTAAAATAGAAGCAAATGAATGTTCTTAATTTATTCTCATTCCAGACCATTTTTCAGATGCTGGTTCGAGTTGAATTTATCACACTTAAAGATAAAAGTTATATCAGATGAATAATACATAATTTTATTTAATCAGAGATGCTGTGGCTACTCTCTAATTAATTAAAATTATATATATTATTTATATTCCTTATCTCAAAATAATAATTTGAGACATGAATTATTTCAACTTATATAGAAAACTTTTATCATCATTTGTAAGTAACATATTGTCTACGTATAAAACAAACATTACTCCCACTAACCTTCTGGTATATAATTATTTTCATAATTCTCTTTTCAAATCTAAAGGAAAAGATAATGAAAAAACCAATTTGTGAGATGTTTGTTTTAATCTATAGGTAGACATCTTAAGCTTGCATATGTTCACCACTATTAGAGAAAAATCTTTATGGCAGCTGTATACCTTCTTCTCTAGTTCACTGTTTGGAATTGATTAATGAATTGAAACAAGCAACAAATGCCAAGGTCTATAATAGAATCTTTTATAAAAACAAGTGAGAATGTAAATCTCATTTGTTATTGATTCTTAGTTCAAAATGAACTTCTTAGCAATGAATATTCTTTTATATCTTTATGTTTCTCAATGTTGCCTAATGAATATTATTGGTGAAAAAACCTATGCTTAATTAATGTTCTCCACCCCATTAGACAACTTTACTAAAGATAAACTTTATTGCTATTCATTTCTTCATTCATGGCATATTGTACTACAACTTCAATTCTTTATCATTCTATAATTTAATTTGTGTCTCAAATTAATATTGTAGTTGAACTCTTATTGTACAAAATGTAATCACTAGAAAACATTGATCTTACTGTTCTAATAAGTCATCTTAAGGATGGACCAACAAACTCTTAAAAGAGCAAATGGTTCAATAACATGTTATTTTAGAAATTGTAAGCAATTACTAAATAACATAACTTATTAGAATTTTACCAATGACTTGTATATTATTAATGATTAGTTATGAATTCTCAATAACCATTAATCTTAAGGGATGTTGTGAATCATAATTAATCTAACACTTGAGGTGGAAGTTTGAGAAAATATGAATGATCTTTCTCGGAAACTAGGTTCCTAGATTGATCACTCCCACTGATCAAGTCAATTCTTAATTTCACAATTCTAGTGTTGTGAGATGGATAATAAAATATGTAACCCTTAAACCTTATAGCTTTTCAAATGAAATATGCTCATTTATGGTTTAGGGCCCAGATCTTTTCTTTGACAATTGTACTCTAACTATATATGGGTATTTATAAAATGTGTACATGTCATCAAGTCGGTTTTCAACCTTATCACAACTCAAAATATGTTTGAGAAACAACTTTGGTTAGAACACGATTCGATATGTACACCCCATTGTTGAGTATCAATAGACAAAGATTTAGGAAAGATTGGAGTTTGCTATGTAGGCTCCACCCCATGTCCAAAAAATGCTTAGTTTCTTAAATCTGTTACACACTATAATTTGGGTGTACCAAGCATATGTATCGGGCAATGAACCCATGCTTTTAAAGAAACTTTACAAATACACTGGGAGTTTATCCATACTCACGAATTTTGATGTAGTATTCTCCATTTTATATTTGATCTCACTATGCACCATTTCTCTACTTAAGATTTAAATGTCTTTGAAACATATAAATCCATACTTTTGTAGAAAAATTATTTATGTGAGTAATTGTTAAAAAAGAGATGCAAAATTTGAGTCCATGTCTTCAAAATTAATTGACTTGTATGATTTCTAATATGATAGAATTCTAGTATGCACCGATTTTGACTTGTTGGAATACATATTCTTAATGAAATTCACACAAGTTCTAAATAAAGTTAGTAAAATCAAGTGTAATGAAGATCCCCACCATTTACTAACATTTATTCTATTTATGGAGATATGTTCCATAATTTTTGGTGCTATATAATGTAGAAGAATTCTTATTAATAACACATTTCTTATTGTCAGATTGAACTTGCATATCTTTATGAGTGACATCATTTGTAGTAAAGACCTCTAAATGTGTCTAAATCAAGTTTCAATAGAATCTTGGAACATAAAGATCTTTGCCAATTTTAAAACAAAGCCACTACTATATTGCTTGTTCCTTAAACTTCTAAATGTGAGAAGTTATCTTGTCTGTGGATAAGATTTGCTCACAGTTACTGACTTTCTTAGGTTTATTTGTAAACCTTGCAAGAAATTATGAATGTGGAATAACAATCTAAAATAATCCACTATGTGTTAATAATTACATTAACTATATTAGAATGAATTCATACACAATAAATTAAAATTTATTGGTGATAATAAAGTGTGATTTATTTTTCTTAATTATACAGTAAAAACTGTACATTTTAGATTAAGTTATCAGAATAATTTTTTAGAAATTTCTACTGGTATGGAAGAAATTTATGAATAGTGATGTAATAAAATTACATATATAGTTTTGAGGTTTAAATGAATCATGTTTTTACCAATGAATAAACATGCTTAAATATGAAATCTTATTAAACAAAAATTGCCCGTGGGCTAAATTTTTAATTTAATAAGATTAGATTTAGATGTAGATTATGATAGATTTACACAATTTATGAAAAACTTAAAGTTTAATATTTCTATCTTAATGAAAGGTATGAAACACTTAATTATTTATAAATGTTTCAAAATTTTATACTTTATGATAAAATTATTAAATTAAATCTACATAATTTCCTGTGGGATAAATTAAGAGAATTTAATTTAACATATTAATCATGTGAATATAATAAAATCCCTGTAGGGTAAGATTATTATGTTCACATAATTCATGTCCATTATGTGATCTTAATCCACTTAATATATATAATTTTATATAATTAAGGATGCTGTGGCTACTCCCTAATTATTTAAAATTATGTGGTTCACTAGACACCAAAGTATAAACTGAAGATTAAAATTTTACTAAATCCAAAATTGCCTGTGGGCTAAATTTTAAATTTAATAAAATTAGATGAACTTTATGATAGATTTAATTAAACAATTAGTTTTGGAAAATGAAGGTTTATTATCTATCTTTAATTAAATTTATGATAACACTATTAAATTAAATCCCCATAACTCCCTGTGGGGTAAATTAAGAGAACTTAATTTAACATATTGTCCTAATTAATTATACAAATATAATAAAATCCCTGTGGGGTAAAATTATTATACCTATATAATTAATTACAAGTTATGTCCATTAAGGTGAATTTTAATTAATATATAATTTTATACAAATAAGGATGCTGTGGCTACTCCCTAATTATATAAAATTATATTTTCACTTTGACATTAGGTATTGGGCTCTACCTAAAAGTAATTTCGTTATTAACATAATAAACAATCACTGAGATTAGTGCTCCTAGTGTGGTCGTCCGAAGATCATTAAAAACCGTTCTAGATATGAGCATTTGTCCCAAGTTCATGTTTTCTTATGTCAAACCACAAAATTACTTATATTTTATTCATTTTAGGAAGTTTTATGAATATTTTATGAATAATTTTATGAAGTTTTATGAAACTTAATGTGCTAGATAAAATATTCAACCTATCTTAATGTTTGAACATTTCTAAATATATCTAGCACTATAAAATGAATTTATGTATAGCATTTAAATCATACAAATCAAAATTAATTGTATTAAAAATAAATTTTCCAAATAAATACAAATTAAAACAATTATTGTATGATAATATATTAAATGCTTAATTCCATAATATATAATTAATTATGCATTTATGACCATATAATATCTTAAATATTTATACTAATAATTAATTTGTATAAATAAGGTAAATATACAAATTAGTACAATTAATTACATGAAATGAATTAAATGCAAAATTAAAGAATGTACTTAATGGCAGATTTTTCAAATTTTATTAATTTAAACAATAAATTACATAAATTTGGTAATAAATAATTAAATGCACAATTATACAAATTGCACAATTATTACATGCCTAAATAAATCATGTAATTAATTACCATATTAAAACAAATTTCCATTTTCAGTTTATACTAAATAACATATTAATTCTAAATATATGTATTAAATTAAAAATGGAAATTAATGAATGTAATTTATTGACTAAATTAACAATAGGAGAATAATTTATATTTCCAAATAAATAAAAAATATATATAAAAAAAAATCGAAATTTTTTCCCTTTTTTTTTTTTTTGAAAAATACACTGCCATAAACGACATGATAAAATTTCTTTAAACTTCCAAAAATCATGAAATCAATTCCAAATGAATCTAAATGCAAAAATTAAGACATTCATATAGATTTTATGCATCGAAAATACATAAAACAAAGACTTTAAAAATCACCAAAATTTTCTGAAAAATAATTTTGAGATTTCTTTGTTTTTTCAAAGTGGATTTTCATGCTTAGAACAATCTATATTAATATATGAATGTATTAATACATATACAATATATATATAAATATATATACATATATATACAGAAAAATAAAAATACTGTATGTATATATATAAACATGAAATGTATATATGTATATATTTGTATATAGCATTTAGATATATAAATAATATATATATATAAACACTGAATTAAATATATATATATAAACACTGTATATACGAGTATATATATATGAAACTCAAACTAAAATCAAGGCAGAGATAAAAACCGCTCTGATACCAACTGTTAGACATTTATATATATAAACTGAAATGTATATGTTTAAGTATTAAGTGCGGAATTAATCAAACATATATACACTATGAATAAGGATCGAAATACCTCCAGCCATTGAATCTTGAGCTTCAAACCTACATAAGCTTTGATCTGCAAAGGAAATTGACTACCATGGGTAATCGGGCTTCCTCGCTCTCTCAACTCTCTTTAGATGGAATTTGCTGCTATGAACAGAATGAGTGAGGAGCTCGGGGACCGATACCCTATATTTATAGGTGAGATACTCCATCGATATACGTGCCACATTAATTGTCAGAATATTTTGACAATTAATTCAGAAAATCAAATCAGGTAATGAATATAGAAATCTGACCATATATAGAATATTACATAATTGATTTTGTCCAGATTCAATGAATATAAAATATTCATTTATCAGAAAATCAATTATTTAATTATTTCCATAAATAGAAAATTCATTTCTATAATTAAAATATTCTAATATACTTGACATGACAATAATTTAAAGGGAAACTTACACTTACCCCATATATTATTTTTTCAGTTTTTTTTTTTTTCAAATTTATAATTTGATGAATTGCTCCAATTATTTCTCTAATAGTTTTTATGTGGGTTGCTATGTGGATTTTAGTTACGATTTGAGTTGTTTTGTTAATTGCTATTAGAATTTGTGTAGAATTCCGTAAAAATACAAAAAAAAATATTTTGAAATATAAAAATAAAAAATCCTAATTTAAAATACTGAATACTATATATTCAAAGATCAGACTGAAAATCTTCAAATAATAATAATAATATGATACAAAAATATGTAAAGAAAAATTAAAGAAAACTTGTTAAATAATGTCACCTTATTTGACACTCACAGATAATAAATTTTTCCTAATTTTTATAAAAAAAAATAATAATAATAAATTGTTTTTTTTTTTTTTAGGAAAATAATAATAAATTGTTAGTCCGGTTTAGGCAGAAAATCTCCACCCTATTTGTTAGGGCAGCAATACCGTCCTCACAGAAAAAATTTCTATATTTGTGTGTCTAATAGGGCCGACTAGGAAAAGGTTACCCATTTTATTTTTCTCCTCAAATATAAAAAAGTTAGTATTAATTATTACTAAATAATAAATAACAATCCCAACATATAATACAATGTATGGTAAGAATAGATGACGTTAAGAGTTAGGTAGGTCATTGCTAAAGTGCATCACAGATTCACAAATATGATTCCCCTTTTGTGTTTGTCATAAAAGTGGGACCCAGTAATAGTCAAAACTCCCCACCCCCCACAATAAAAGCGACCCATCAATCAAATTTCGCTGTTCATCAAAAGCGGTTTTCTTATAAGAAAGACACAAAACACACACCCTCCTATCATATATTGTGGGCGCTGCCTGTTGATTTCACCTCACCACCATCATCCTTATTATAACTTCATTTTTATTAAATAAACATCTAATAATTGCACTAGACTTGAGAGAGTCTATTATTATTATTATTATTAATATTATTACAAAATAGGGATACACAGCTATATATAAAATAATAATAATAAACATGACTTACGTAGGAAACGAAATCAATACCTCTCTATTCTCGTCCTCATTCTAAATTTTCAGAGAAAAACCACTGCCTGCCTTTACGTTTTTCACATCGAAAAACCATGGTTTTTGTATTACTCTGTCTCTTAGCTATATATATATATAAATATTAGGTAGATATAATATATATAGGTGGACCCTCTGTACTCTTCGTAGTCTTGTCACATGTGCAACAAGAACCGATATGGGAAAGGAGCTTAAGCTTCTTCCAGGTCTAAATAGATCGAATCTCTAATTAAGACATATTTTTTCTTTAAACCATCATCATATCGATATATATATTTTTTTCATTGTTATCAATTCATTTAATTTAATGACATATATATTTATATATTTAAAGCTGTTTCAGTCCAGACGTGATACGTAGGCAGTGTCATGATTTTCTCGAATAGGGAACTCAATTTGGATTAACAACTTTCAATCAAAAGAATCTCATTGGGAAAAAAAGGAAAAAAACTTTTCAAGCAAAAGAAATGTACTGATCATGCATTTAAATATATGTATATACTAGTAAATGTACGTATATGACGTTATATATTTATATGACATATCATTATTTATATTTACAAAAATCATTAGCAATAATATGATGAAAAAGCTGTTAAGTACAAATTTAGTAACCTGATCTAACATCAAATTTATATTAGTCAATAATTATTTCTTTTTCATCGATCTAATAAATTTCCTGCCAAACTATTAATTTTTTTTCTTTTTGAAGGGTAACTAATTATTAATAAGTTTACAGATCCTTTAGCTTTTCATATTGAGAAAGAATCATCAATTATTTGCTTCCAATTCAGTGAGTTCCTTATATAAACTCATCATGTTTCTCTATAGATTTTTATGGTAATTATATAACTTTTGTGTTACATTTTGGTTGATTGGTTTTTTGTCTAATTTTTTGCAAAGCATATTTTTTCTTTTACCCATACTTAATAGCTTTTCTCATGATTGATCAGTTTTTTTTTTTTATTTTTTGTTTTTTTTTGTAAAGCGGTCAGTATTGTTATACACATATGCTTTTTGTATTTAGTAAGAAGTAAGAACATTGCTATAGGCACCTTGTGAGTTGTGACAACACCACAGTTTTCCTCGTATTAAAATAAAATATGTAATTTAGAACAATATTATTATTATTATATCATCATATATACTCATTTGGACAATGGGAAAATAAGATAATACTAGGGTTAGGCACAGTAATGATAGATCTAATGTGTGGTGAATCCTATCATTTAGACACGTCGTGACCACGCAATATAAAAACCTAGCCACTTGATCTAGCTGTTAAACATAAGTAAAATTTTAACTTAACGTATATAGCTAGCTAGCTCAACAACGCTATATAATTTTATATAAATAAATTAATTTATGGTTCGCACATTGATCAAATGTCATACTACCTAGTAATATCTAATAATATTTTATTTTAACTATAATATAAATATTATACCACTTGATAGCTAGGTTGAGGATGTTAGCATGGGAATGATTAAGTAATATTAATTAATCAATTATATAATATAATAATTAATTTAAGAAACTAAATTAGTTTATTCGCCTTATATTGTATTATTACTGAATTTAAGGAAGGTAGATTTAGTGATATACAAGCTATGTTTTCTCCTTAAAACCAAAATAATTCCTTTGTACGTACATATATATAAATATATACATATATATATATAATGTTTACGTATATATAATGTTTTTTTCTCAACTAATAGATTATTAATTGGAAATTTCGTGTGAACCATCCTTATCCACACTAAGTTATGAATATAAGGTATCTTAAAGCACCTACATGATTTATCATCATTTGTATGTACGTACTAAGTTTTAATTCTTCATAATAAATTATAACATAATATATTTTGATCTAAAGTACAATAGTAACATAACGTTACATATATAAAAATATATATAATTTTTTTTTTAAAAAAAATGTATTTAGCTTCCATTGTTTCTTTATAACTAAAGTATATTGAAAAATATATAGCGAAAATGACGTTTGTTAATAATTTTATTTTAAATTTTTTTTTATTCACAAAAATAAAAGTAAAATTTTTATTTTTAAAAAATAAAAATGTGTTGTACAACCATTTTTTTTTTGATGAATCAGCCATTTCATTACAAACAAACACCTTTACAACCTATAAGCACCTTCAAAAAATAAAGGCCTTAATCATATCTATACAATTTTATTTACAATCTTTACAACCTTTCAAACCAATCTCTATCTTTATGCTTAACTTTCTTTGGCATTACAAGTGCTATTCTATTCTTCACATACCATTTCACTTGCTGAAAAATTTCAGCAGTAGTCACCTGTTTTGCATTCCAAACCAACTCATTCCGAGCTATCCAAATGCCGTGATCTAGAGCAGCCACACCAGCTGCTAATACCTGCTTTTTGAAGCTTGAGCATCTTGCCTTTCGGATCCATTTCAGCAGATCAGTAAGTTCAGTTGCTGTTGTGTGCCAACCGAACCATCCCTTCACCTGTTTAAGACATTCTGCAGCAACAAAGCATTCAAAGAAAAGATGGTTTGTTGTTTCTGCAGCATTGTTGCAGAATATACAATCGGCACCAGCAATATAACCATGGTGGAAGAGCCTATCCCTTGTTTTGAGTCTATTTAGCATTATTAACCATAGTAGGAAGCTATGCTTTGGAATATTCAATGTTGACCATACTTCCTTGGACCAAGGAACCTTCTCCCATGTCGGATTAAACCAGTTCAGCCCCTCTGCTATTTTATAATCAGCAGCAGAGAAATTGTTATGCTGCACACACCCTCTAATTCTTTCTTTGAGTTCCACCAATTTCCTCCAATACCAACTTCCACTCATAGGGGCTTTGTATTCCCACCAAACTTGTTGTTGTATGTATACATTGTGTACCCATTTCACCCACAAGTTATCCTTCTTTTTTTCGATTTCCCATACATGTTTGACCATTGCAGCCGAATTCCAATTAGGGATACTCACCAACCCTAAACCCCCTGAATTTTTTGGACAGCATAACTTTTCCCAAGCTACTGCCCCAGCCCCATTCATAAGGCTCTTCCCTGTCCATAGAAAACTTCTACAAACTGCTTCAATCTCTTTAATAACCTTTTTAGGAATGAACATGATTTGACACCAGTAAACATGTATTGACATCAAAACAGATTTCACCAAGACCAACCTTCCAGCAAAGGATAAATGCCTGGTGCTCCAAATTCTAATCCGAGCAGTCATTTTCTGCACTAAACCGATGCAATCTGAAGTAGAGATCCTTCTGGCACATATAGGAACTCCCAAGTACTTGAAAGAATCATGTTGTCTTGCAAATCCAGACATGTCTAACACCCTTTGAATCTCATTTTCGCTCATTCCACTACAATAGATTGCTGATTTAGCATTGTTGGGTTGCAGCCCGGAAGTTGCAGAGAACAACTTAAGAGCTTGCATCATGAGATAAATGCTTTTAAAATCCACTCTGCAGAATAATAGCACATCATCAGCAAAACTCAAATTGTTTAACCCCAGATCAGCACATCTCTCATGATAACCAAAGTCTTTCTTCTTTCCTAGCTTCTTCATTATTCTGCTAAGATGTTCCATTCCAAGGACAAACAGTAATGGTGACATAGGATCTCCCTGTCGAAGTCCTCTCTTAGCTTCAAAGAATCCATGTGTAGATCCATTAAACATAAGAGAAAACCTTGGAGTCCTAACACAAATCATGACTAAATCGATCAATCTCCCAGGAAACTTCAGAGCATGCAACATCTCCTCTAGGAAATTTCATTCTACAGTGTCATATGCCTTTTGCAAATCCAACTTGATCATGCAATTTGGCTTAGCTGCCTTCCTTCCATAACTTCGAATTAGATCCTGACAGATCATGATGTTATGTGCTATATATCCACCTTTTATGAACTCTCCTTGATTAAGCGAAACTAATTCAGGGAGGATATTCTTTAACCTGGAACAGATCAACTTGGTGGATATCTTATATAACAGATTGCAACATGAAATAGGTCTGAAATCACTCACCAGATTAGGGCTCTTGACTTTGGGAATGAGGGTAATGACTGTTGAATTTATTTCCTTGAGAAGGTTTCCTGTTCGGAGAAAAGATCTAACAGCTTCACATATCTCAGGACCAGGACTCTTAGAACCAGAGATGTCAAATACAGCTTGCTTAATTTCTTCCCTAGAATACTCTGCTAGTAAATTACCAGCTTGCTCCTTAGTCACCACTGGCCCTTCTGAAATCACTGTCCGCTTTACTTTTTTCCTTGTCAGCAATTTTGATCCCAGGAGCTGCTTATAATACTCCAAAAAAGTCTCAGTTATCTCCTCTGGTGTATCAATTCTATCACCACTAGCATTAATAATAGAGTTGATTCTATTTTGAGACCTCCTTTCCCTTAGGCTAGCATGATAGAAGGTCGTGTTAGAGTCCCCATCTTTGGTCCAACATACTTTGGATTTTTGCTGCAAGAAAGAGATATATGCTTTGTGAATCTCTTGATACTTCTCTCTAGCTTCTTGTTCTGTCTGTTGCGCATCCAGATCCCTTGGATTCATTTGCACCGCTGCCTGCTTCTCATCTAGCCAAACTTTGGCTTTCAAGTCCTGTGCCTGGATATCTGAGAATCCCTGCTGATTTATTTGCTTAAAAACCTTCTTTAGAGCCTTCAACTTAGTTACAACTTGAAACATATTCGTCCCCGGAACATTGACCTTCCATACATCTTCCACACTCTGCTTGAAAGAAGGATAACTTGACCACATCCTGAAATATTTGAATGGTTTCCTACTACTAGAAGTAGTAGGATACACCGTCAATAAGGCAGGGGTGTGATCAAATAGCCCTTCATTGAGGAACATGGCCTCCGCATTCAGAAAAGTAGCCAACCATCTCTGATTTTCCATAATCCGATCAATCTTTGAGTATACTCTATCTTCCCCTTTTTGCTTGTTCTTCCAAGTGAAGAAGCTTCTACTTTGCTTAACATCTTCTAATTGACATTCTATCACACACTCCTTGAACTTGGAATGACTATAGCTTTCTTTTTTCCCAATTCTTTCCCCTTTCTCCAATATGTCATTAAAATCCCCAAGCACTAGCCATGATTCCTTCACTTTAATTGTTGTCATTTCCTTCCATAGTAAGTTCCTCCCATCAACATTGTTATAACCATAGACAAAAGAAACATAGAAATTATTTCGGTTGTCCAAAGTTGTAACATGAAGATGAATCATTTGGCTTGAACAGAACAAGATATTGACATTGAAACTTCCAGGATTCCAAGCCACTATAATTCTTCCCCCTTTTGCCCAAGCAATATTTGAAGTGAAACACCAATTAGCAAACATTCTAACATACAAGGCTCCAAGTTTGGAAGCCTTGACTCTCGTCTCGAGGAGACCAACAAGTCCTATCTTATATCTCTCAATGAACCCCTTAACTTCTTGTTGCTTTTTAGGACTGTTGATTCCCCGGACATTCCAACTCAAGATTCTATCCATTGAGGAGAGGAGGCTCTCCCCCTCCTCTTGTTTCTCCAATTTTAGGCCATTCTTCGTTATTAAGTTCCTCCTGTTCTATCAAATGCCCAGCAACTTCCTCAAGCACATTGAAGGTATTGGAAATTTGAGGATCAGTCAACGAAATCTAATTTTTCCGCTTCCAACCCTTAGAAACCGGTTTGAACCCATCCTTATCAACTTCTATCTCTTTATTCTCCCCTTTGAAATCTACCTTTTTCTCTTTAACAACCCATTACTGCTTCTTCCCTTCTTTCTCCCTACATTCATCAGCCTTGTGTCCCATACATTTGCAATGTTTACAAATTATGGGCTTCCATTCATAATGCACTCCAACCGACACATTGGTGCCATACTCATTCTCAAAACTAATCATATCCGGGAACTCTTGACTCATAGTCACCTCAATCAACACCCTCGGGTATGCTAACTTCTCCCTACCCTTAGTAACCTCATCTAACATAACAGGTTTACCCAATTGACCTATTATCTTAAACAAGGATCTTTGGCCCCAATACTTAAGCTCTAGATCTTCAAGCTGAACCCATATTGGTACTGTTCCAATGTCCTCTTTCTTGAGATTCAAATTTGGATCCCAAGCCTTCATGATAACCGGTGTCTTGTTAAAGAAAATATAACCCCCTGACAATATTTCATCCCTTATTTCACAATTATCAAATCTGATTATGAAAATTCCATAGGAAATCATACCTATCTTGTCCACTCTATCCTTCCAAATACAACCTATTTTTTTTAAATTTAAAAACAAAAAACAAAATTATTTTTTGTAAATTTTATTTTTATTTTTATTTGTTTTAAGTCGAGTTCGGGATCGGGGTTCGGGTCTGGGTTTAGGGTCTCAGTCCAGCTTCGACACTGGGTCTGGGTCTGGGTTCGGGTCCTGCTAGTCTAAGGTCCAGGCCCGGCGCAAGGACTGGGCCCGAGTCTGGTTCCGGGTCGGGGTCAGGGTCCAGTCCGAGGTCTAGGTCTGGTCTAGGGTTCAGAGTTTGGGTCCGGGGTCGGGATCCGGGTTCCAAGGTCTAGGTTTGGGTAGGAGACCAAAATATTGATTAAGAAAAAAAAAATTATTTATAAAAATTTTGGGAGTGATTTTTTTTGTTTTTAAAATATTTTAATTTTTAATTAAATTATTAAAAAGTAAAAGCAGTTTTATAGAAGATGATTTTAGAAAATTTCAATTTTCAATTTAAAAAATAAAAAAACTGATTAAAAAAGTGTTATCAAATGCACCTTAAAATAATAAATTTAAAATCTTTTACACTGGAAAATATATATATAAATGGTATCCGAGCCTTGACCCAGCCAGAAGTGTGGTTGACGAGGCGTCAGTCCCCCAAAGGGGATATGATTGTGACAGTCAGAGTCCCGTGATCTGAAGGGGATTTGGAGCTGTGCAATCTCACATCTCTTGGGGAGGTCATGTGTGATAATTCTGAGACAATGTGGGTATGGGACTACATAGTTGAAGAAGGCTTAAATGGAGTGATAGGTACTACTTATATCAACAAGGTGCATCTTGTTTTTCAGTGATCCATCACGAAAGAACTTCACAGTTAAGTGTGCTCGACCTGAGGTAATTTGAAGATGGGTGACAACCTGGGAAGTTTTCCCATGAAGTGTGCGAGTAAGGATAAAATACGCTGAAAACACTCGTGTTGATTAGTTAGGTTCGTCGTCATTCTAAGAAGCAATCAGAGTGACGTACTTGTGTATAAGAGCCATCATTCCATGGGTGTAAGGCCCCAATGGAGGCTTAAAGCGAGGACATTATAGTTCTAATTTATTTCCTATAGAATTGTGTTCAGTATTGTAGCCTTGAAGATGTTAAATTTACAGGGTCTTTTTACACTTGGAATAATAAGTAAGAAGTAAAGATAGAGCTCATGAAAAAATTGATCGATATTAGCTAATGATACATGGATTGAGGATTTTTGCGGCTGCTGAAGTTAGTTTCTTCCCAGAGGGGGATTTTGATCACTGCCCATTTGTAATTGCAGTTTATCTGCATCAAGAGATAAGAAAATTGTTTAGGTAATTCAATTTTTAGAATTCTTTTACGAATTTTCATCAAATAATTGCTAAAAGTTTAGGATGAGGAGGTACATGGTAATCTAATGTACAAATTGGTTGTGAAATTGAAGAGGTTACGCGTTGTTTTGAGATTGATTAACAATGAAGGAAAAGGGGATGTTTTTGTTAGAGAAACTGAGACTTTTTCAAAGTTGATTAAAATTCAAGAGATGGTTATTGAGAACCCTGGTGATATTTCTCCATTAAATAAGGAGATTAATTTCAGGAAGAAGTATGTTGAGGCTCATGAGGATATGCAAAAGTTTCTTAAGCAAAAAGTGAAATTTACATGGCTGAAAGAAGGACATTCAAAGTAGAAGAATTCAAAATGTAATTTATTCTACTTGGGATCTTAAGGGTAATTATTATGATAATCATGATGGAGTGAGCTAAGATTTTCAAGAGTACTATTTAGGCTCATTGCGTATGAAGGTGGAGAGAAGGAAATCACGGATAGCCACTGTAGTCCAAGAAGGGAAGGTCATTTCTAGAAGACAGGTTGAGTTTCTGTTGAAAAGATAAACTACTTTTTGAGGTGAAAGCAGCTATTTTTTTTTTTTATTCTAGGTGATAAGGCGCCAAGCCCAAATGGGTACAACAGTGGTTTTTTTTTAAAAAAAATACTTGGGAAATTACAGGTTCCAACTTAGTGGAGGCAGTTCTGTCGTTCCTTTACTCATGAATTTTTTTATAGCACCACTAGTATTACTCTCATTCCTACAACAAAATGTCCTCATAATGTAAGTAAATGTAGGTTGATTGTTTGCTGCAACATAGTGTACAAAGTGACTACTAAGATGATTTCTTATCGTCTTAGAGAGGTTTTTCTGTCTATTATCTCAAAAAATCAAAGTGACTTTGTTAAAGGGAGGTATATATATACATATATATATATATATTGCTCACAATATTATGATTTTTCAAGATTTGATGAGACATTCTGGAAGGAAGAATGCGAGGCCCACTTGCATGATGAAAATTTATAATACTCTACTAGATTAGACACATTATTGTGATTTCAAATTACTATGCACTCCTTTGCAAATCAAAGGGCTTACAGAAAAATATGAATAATTGAAATTTTCTAGAAAAATATAATTATATAAGTTTTCTTTGACCATTTTTGTCATTTGCTTCACCTAGAAGCAACCTAAAAGCCTAAGGATAAAATAGTTCTATACCATAACCCTGAATGATCCAGACATTCTAAATGTCTACATATCTTTCCCCACTAATTCTAAGATATTTTACAATATTTAAGTGATTCTGTAGGCCAAATATCGCATTTCACTGTTGTCGGGCATAAAATATGAAAAACATAATATTCCATATATAACATATTAGTACGCTTATAAAATTCAAATATATCTCCATAATTACAAAATAATTATTAAAAGCCTACTTTCGAAAATAAGCCCTAATTATCTGCTAATTTCTTAAAATAAAATTAAGCGGTCATCACGAAATTGATCTTCAAAAGGTGTATGACACCCTTGACTAACATTTTCTTCAAGAAATGTTAATGGCACTTAATTTCCCATCAAGTTTATAATCTAATCATGGTTTATGTCACGACCCCTAGATTTTCTTTCATGATAAATGGTTCCATCAATGGATACCTTATTGCTAAAATGGGTTTACGTCAAAGAGATCCAATGTGTCCCTTGTTGTTTGTCTTTGGGATGGAGTATCTTCTGAGAATTTTGGCCAAAGTGACGAATCTTCAAAGATTTAACATTCATCCTAGATGTGAAGGTTTGAGGCTTACTCACTTACGTTTCACAGGTGATCTTCTGTTATTCATCAATGGAGGTTTTAATTTAGTTCATCTGTTGTTGAGAGGTTTCCAACTCTTCTCAGATAGCTCGGGTCTTATTGCTAATAAAGAAAAATCTGCAATTTATGGATCTTCGATGATAGGTGAGACTTGGGATAGACTGACTGGCATGATTGGGTTCAAGAAAGGTTCATTACCTTTTGGTTATTTAAAGATGAAGATCAGTAACAAAAGTATTACAAAAGCAGATTGTGAATGCATGATTGATAAAAAAAATATGCTTAGAATTCGTATGTGGAGCTCCCGCAATCTATATCGTTTACTGGTAAGTATGTTTTAATTAACTCAGTCTTAATTTCCATCGATACTTTCTTGTCTCAAATAGTAATTCTTTCAAAGACTATGGGTAATATAATAAATCAATTATGTCAAGCTTTCCTCTAAAAGGGAAGAGCTGATTATGAAGGGTCAGGTCATGTGGCTTGGAGTGAGACTTATATGTGTTGGGATTTATGCCTTAAACATTTAATAGATAATATATTACAAAATATATGAAATATAAGTATAAAATAAATAAATACATTAATTATAGAAATATACTTAATAAATATCTAAAAATTCCTTATTCATATGGAGATGATATAAACTTGTAAGGTCGTACAAGAGAATTAAGATTATACAATATGAATAAAACAAGTTGGTAGTGTATTTGTTGACCTCGCTTTTAGTCAACGACAATGAGTCAATTATGAAGCGGTTAGAAATGTAATAAAACAGAGCAAAAACTAATAAGTAGTAAATAACACCAGGTTTTAAAGAGGTTCGACCCCTTTAGTTTGGTAATAGCCTACTCCCCTTAGATTGTATTAATTTGAGAACAAAAAACACAATGTTTCCTCTCTCAAAGCTCTCACAATGAAATCTCTGAGTATTTCTCTTTGATCTCTCTCTAAAGCAATTCTTTTGATCCCTTTTACAGTGAAGCTAGATCACTATTTATAGGGGCTTAATGTATGAGGCAAGATTTTCCTTTTGCTTACACTATCTATAATTAGAAAGAATATTTATTACATAATTAGAATACATGAAATGGGGGATTGAGACAGCCTGCCATATCCCTCTAAATTAATCCCATGATTGTAGGGATTGCCTTCGTACTTGGGCTTCACGATACCATTTTGAAGTAGTCAAGTCTTGGTACACAGCTCGAAAAACCAAACTCATCATATGCTCGGATACTCTGCCATTTATCCTGCTCGGATAAGCAGATATTGTGTGTGTAGGTATGTTACCTAAAACCCGTTCAGAATACCTTTTCGTCCAGGTGCAAGGAATGTTGGACACGTGTCACTCGTACATGCTGCCATGTCATAGTGCAAAAAATGGGATACCATTTTCCTCCCAAGTCTGCGCAGGACTTCTGAAGTCGCACGTGGACTTCACTTGATATGGATCCTTATTTGAACGGGTGGCACGTGTTCTGAGCATCTGTTGGTGATCCAACGTGATTTTGACAAAGGGTCTCTTCAATATTTGGCTCATTAATGCTGACTGACCTGTACCTCAAATTACTCCCAAAAAATAGCACGCTTTGACGGTTGCCCTTCAGGTAATTGAATGCCTAACATTTACTTTTGGGGGGAAACTGAGGTATTTAATTTTTGAAATGATTACACTTCCCCACTAATTAGCTTATAAATAGGGTAGAAATCCATAATAAAACACATTTAGCATTTTTTATTCTTGAAAATTTCAGAGCAAGAAAGCTTTTCCTCTCAAATTCTTCGAAGAATCTCTAGGAAGTGCTGATCAGTGTCATCCGAACAACTCGAAAGCTTCAAATAATGAGTAAGTTCTTCATCTCTTTCCTCTTTTATGCTTAAATATGTGATTTTCTAAGTTTCCACTTTAGAAATTTGATAGTTCTTGAACTTGTTCTAGGAAAACCATAAAAAATCTAGGTTTAGGAATATGAGATTTTGACTATGCTTAACCATGTGGCTTAACTGTGATTGCATTCTAATTTTGATTCCACGATATTCAGTTTCACTTGCCCATTCATGGTTTAGTGAAAATTAACCCTTAATTCGAAGTTTTGAAATTATGGATTATAAACCTAATAGCATGCAAAATCCCCTTTTTTAATCCTTCGATCGGACCTAGTCGGTATATTGAATTTGTTTTTGTTCGATATCCCGACCAAATACTCATCTTGTGCCTACTTTTTGTAGATGAACCCTGGTGAATTTTGGGAAGACGAACATCATATCGACCAGGACCTTCTACAACTTTTGTACGAGGATCATCCTCGTCTTTATGCCAGTCCATCCTCATCAAGTGACGGTCTTTCCAAACCGAGCTTCGAAGACTGGGAGATAAGCAGCGAACATACACCTTCTCCAAAACCCGAGGTGCAACACCATTTTTATCTCGATCAGATCGCAGGTGAAGGCTACAGATGTTTTATCTAGGAGCTCAAGAAGGGGTGGAGGCAATATTTGCCGTCCAATTAGACATACATTGTCCGACCGAATATAGTTGACACTAACCGCAGGTCGTCCAAATCTTATTTCTATAGGTACGCCTATAACTACTTTTGCTGTGACCTTTGCCAGACATACCAATCAAGCTTCGTTCAGGGATAGAATGGTTGCACGCACCAAACAAACAGTACGATAATCTTCTTTGACTGATCCTCACGTGGCTCGACTTGCCATATTGCCGAGCGCTGAACAGGCCCGGCCTACTACTGAGGAAGAAGACAGTGAGGGGGATGCTGAAGTCCAAGAGATGGAAGATCAGGGCGAGGTCTGTCCTGATACTCCATTTGAAGCCGAGGAGGAGAGTTTTATTCAGAGGTTGCCCTTTGGGGGATTCGACGAGGATAGGGAACCTGTGTCTGAGTCCGGTGAAGTCCTGGTGGAGGGTGAGGACTATGTTACTGAGGAATACACCGAGGTAGTTCCTCAAAGAAGGAAAAGTGCCGCAGGAGCTCGGTGGGTTTCTCCTCCATCTATAGTAACCTAGGCTAAGATGATGAATTTGGAGAAGCACGGCTACTTGGGGGATGTCAAATGCTTCCTTCCCTCTCCAAATAACTGGGCAACTAGTCCAAGGCAGGGGTACTGCGCCTGGTCGGGCGCTTATACCAAGAAGGGTGCAATGTTGCCTTTGCTTCCGTACTTCAAGAAGATTGCAGACTACTACCACCTCTGGCCGACTTAGTTCACTTTAAAGGGCATCAAATATCCATCCGCCATGTTCATCCTTTATGCCTCGCAAGGATGGGGCGAGCCATCCCCGCACGACACCAACTTGCTTTTCGACTTGAAGTCAACTCCCAAGCAGAGCAGGTCAGGAGATTTCTACTTCTCTCAACTGGATGAGAAGTGGCTAACGGGCACTGTGGACACCGATGTTAACAAAATAGGACATTTTGTGGACTAGTACTACTTTGTTTAGGGTATGGATACTGTCCACACTCGGTTCTAGCAGATTCTTTCGTACTGGCGCCCTCCTTTCACATTGGGACTCAGGGAGAGGGCACAGAAAATTCTACAACTACTAGATGCTGTACGAAACATCACCCTGCTGGCCACTGAGGCCAACTATGTTAAGTACAAACTCTTCCCAAGGGATTTTATTCCAAGGCCTGTGAAGGAGAAGAAGAAAAAAAGGCAAAGCCAAGCCAGGCTGGTGGGACCGAGTAGGAAAATGAGCTCATTCAACTCAGGCGTGAGTCTAAGTTGAAGGGAGACAATAGAGCGAAGCAGTATGCTCAAGAATATTCAGAGCAGGAGAGGCCGAGCAAGAAGATAAGAAGGCTCTCCCAAATGAGCAAGCACCAGTAGAACACGTTAAACCCTAAACCCTAAAACTTAAACCTTGATATGCCTGCTCGGCCATCCGCCCCAGTGGAAGGAAAAGGGAAAGCCCTCCTGGTGGAGCAGGAGGAAGACTCTTCAGTTGATGATGCCTTGTCTGTTCTTATTCGGGAAAATGCTCCTGCCCACATGCAGGGTATTTTTAACTTGCATTTACTTCTTTCATAACATGCTCTACACCACATTTTCTTCTAACTGTGTCATTTTGTTTGTGCAAAAATGTCTTAGAAGGTGCTTCAGGCCTTGACGAAGAGAGTGGGGGACAGCTTGGGCCAGACTCTTCCGCCCAAAAGATCTAAGGGCAATGAGACCTCGTCCAAAGAGAAGGGGTCGGTCGAAGAGCTCATTGACCTTTCTGAGGAATGGCCTGCCGTGGACCCTCTAGTCTAGAAGGTTTCAAAGTCAAAGAGTTCCAGAGGGGGGAGCTTGGACGGGTCTGATTAGATTAAGACCCCTTCGACGACCGTGGCGCTGAGCACAGAGGCAAAGAAGGGCAAGGACGTGCTCCAATATTATCTGAATTGATCACTTCCTGAAGTGAGCAATCAGTTTTCTGAGGTGGACAATGAGTTGTCTTCAGAACTGGTCATGGGAGGAGTATTGAAAAAGGCTACTCAGGTGAGTATTTCTTTCTTTATTTTTAGTCTTTTTTTTAGTTCGGGCTTTAATATTTTTTCGTGCAGGTCAATTTGAAGATGGCCTGCGCCTATTCGCGAGCTTAGTCCACAATGACCAAAAACCCTTCTACCACCAATACTTTGTAGAGGGAGGTAGATGTAGGTAAAAAGGAGATTCAGGACGTACGAAACGAGCTCAGAGAGGTGAACAAAAAGCTCCTTACTGCAAACAAAAGGGTTGAAGAGCTGACCAAGGAGATTTAGGAGATGCCGTCAACTGCCCAGCTGGAGGCGAACAATGACGATTTGTCTAGAGAGGTCAATAAGCTTAAAGATTAGAGGGAGAATCTCCGCACTCTTCTCTTAAAGTTGGAGGGAGACGTCCAAACTAAGCAGAGCAGGGAGGAAGAGCTCGAGAAAGAGGTGGAAAGCCTGAAAACGGCCGCCCTTGAGGTCTTCTATGAATTTTGGAAGGCTAACCCCAGAGGAAATTTTGATTACCTTGGTGATTCCAAAGGTATGTATCTTGATTACTGTGTAGGTCAGACAGCTAAAGAAAACCTAAGGCAACCACTTCTACAGTTCCAATCGACTAGAGCACTGAAACTCCTACTGCTCAGAATGTTGAACCTCTGGCCCCACAGACCAAACCGATCCGTACAAAGAGCCTGGGACCCCTACCGTCTAAAATATATATTTTTTTTTTTATATGTGTCTATTCGGCCCATAGGCCTTTTTAAGAGACAAAAATGACCGGCCAAGTAGTTTTAAACTTGGGTTATATATTTTATTTTAAGATAACTAGTTGACTATGCAGCCTTTAATCTTGGGTTTACCGTGCTTTGTTTGTCCTTTTCAATTGATACTATCCCTTGTTTTGATAATTATATGTGCAACTGTTATGTTTTGTTTTTTTTTTTTGAGCTTGTTATCTACTTTTACCAGTGCTTTGTATGGGTATAATTGCCCCCAAGTGACCGAGTAAACTTTTGACTCTTGGTCACTTTTATTTCACAAGTATAATTTTGTTCTGTTCAGTTCTTTGGATTCGAGCAGACCTTTGTACGCATTTAATGGTAAATTTATAACTTGCTAATAGAATTGATACAATCAGAATTTAAATAGACATCTTTATTCATTCATTGGTCCGAATTTTTTTGTTACTGTAGTAACTTACATAAAAGCCATTATATGATCTAATCCGATCATCAACTAAATTTAAACAAAACAAATTGCACTTACAAAAGAAATTATACTTTAAAAGGTGGTCATCCGACCTGAAACTTAGTTATTTCGTCCGAACCCTTGGGCGGGATCCGCCCAGAAGGCCATTTACTTAAAAGTAAATGTTCTTTGGTTTTGTACTTAAAGTGGTCATCAGACCTGGTACTTTTACTGATAGTACTTTCTTAAATGTTCTCCATTCCAATACCTTGGTACTAGAACGAGTTCCATATTTTTGTCAAACCACCCAAGTTTGTATGCTCTTGATTCTAGAACCTCGACCACCTGATATGGTTCTTCCCAGTTTGGTCCAAGCACACCAGTCATGCTGTCTCTTGTGTTCAGAAATACTCTCCTGAGGACCATATCTCCCATAAAAATTCATGTGCCTTTACTTGCTTATTGAAGTACCGAGCCACCTTTTATTGATGTGCTACTAACTTTAGGTTTTTTGAGGCTCGTTTTTCTTCAATTTTGTCAAGTGATTCTGCTAGGAGGGCATGATTAGCCTTTTGATCATAGGTCAATCTTCTGTGGGGCGGAAGTTCTAGTTCTATGGGCAACATAGCTTCATAGCTATAGGCCATAGAGAATGGAGTCTATCCAGTTATTGTTTTTTTAATTGTGCAGTATGACCATAGTACTTCTGGAAGTTTCTCCGGCCAATTCCCCTTAACTTCTTTAAGTCGTTTTTTCAAAGTATCTTTAAGTGTCTTATTGACTACTTTGACTTGACCATTTCCTTGAGGGTGTGCCACTGCGGAGAAGCTTTTTACGATTCCATGGTTCGTGCAGAAATCAGTGAACAATTGGTTGTCAAACTGTGTGGCATTGTTCGAGACTATTTTGTACAGGAGTCCGAGCTGACATATTATGCTTTTCAGTGCGAAGTCCAATACTTTGTTAGATGTAATTGTTGCCAATGGCTCAGCTTCTATCCACTTTGTAAAATAATCCACTGCGACCACTACATATTGTACTCCCCCTTCACCTCTAGGCAATTATCTGATTAGGTTAATTCCCCAATAGCAAAAGACCAAGGATTTTGCATCTGAGTTAGCTCATTAGGCGGTGCACAGGGTATCTTTGAAAATCTTTGGCATTTATCACATTTCTTTACATAGGCCTTTGAATCTTCCATCATGACCAGTTAGAAATATTCTTGCCTTAGTATTTTCTTTGATAGACTTTGCCCGACTGCGTGATCTCTATAGAATCCATCATGTACTTCAGACAAAAGCCGTGTAGCTTTTTCTTGTGTAACACATCTAAGTAGTGGCATGAAGAATCCCCTTATATACATGACTCCTTCTACGATGATATACTGTACAACTTTTCTTCTCATATTTTGAGCTTCGTTTCAATCATTTGGAAGTTCTCCAGTATTGAGATAGGCTGCTCTTAGTGTCATCCAATTCAAAAATGGTCAATCATCTCAATTTCTTCAGCACAGGTGATGCTGGGGTTTTCAAGGAATTGAATTGGGACTCAATTAACCTTATTAGTTATATTGTTGCTCGCAAGTCGGGCTAAGGCATATATATGAATTAGGACTAAATTAGTCTTATTAGTTATATTGTTGTCCAATATAATATTTTTATCATTTTAGTATATATATATGAAAAAAGTCCGAATTAATATACATGACATGTATAGATTGTCTTCTTTTTCAATAAATAGTCGAAAAAAATAGAAAATGTAAATTATAAATAATATGTATTTCTTTTCACAAAAAACAACAACAACAATAATAATAATAATAATAATAATAATAATAATAATAATAATAATAATAATAATAATAATGTATATATATAATTCCAAATATTATTGAAAGGATTATTAAGAACACAGCTTGTACCGGCCGTATATTTTAATTAATAATTATTTTTCTTTTATTTTGTAAATTCCTAATTATTTAGCTAGGTCGATTATTACTTCCATTATGAATGTATTATACTTTCTCAAAGTAAACCTACAAAGTACTATATGCATAAGGTTTTGATGAACTTACCACAAACTAGTCGCTTCATAATGAAATTAAGGAAAGAAAAAAGAAGTTATATCCAAATATATATATAGATGATTAGATACATGCATGGAAATATGGAATGGGACAGCTAGGCTCATATATATATACATATATGAAATTAAAAAAAAAAAAATGCAGTTATTTGTTTGGTTGCACGTTTGGCGTATTTGGAAAAAAAAAAATTATATAAATAAATGAATCATGTAGTTATAATTGAGTTATATATTAATGAAATTAAACTTAGCTCTTTTAAGTTTATTTTCCTTTTTCTTGCGATTGGCTTGACTGCTCACGTGGGTCTTGGGTGGGTAGCTTTGTCCCTACATTCATCTCTCTATAGAGATTTGTGATCTAATCACTAAAAGATGCTCAATCATAAACTTTTTTGCTACAAAATAAAAATATAAGGAAAGAAATAAATCATGCCAATTTTGGGAATATTATTTTTTTTTTATTTTATAAAAGAAAGAAGAAGAAGAAGAAACATGTCAAACTGCCAATGGCAAGTCTAGCTAGCCTGAACTAACCAATGTTTTCTTCTTTCTTTCTTTCTTTTCTTTCTCTGATCTAAAGCTGCAATGTCTATTATATCTTCCACTTCTTTGTATCTTTGTGTAGTACTTTATTACTATGCCATTTCTCTTCTGCTTCTGCATATAAAAAACAGTGACAATTAATTAATATATACCCAAATTGTATTAATTTTATATATATATGTACATAAATATATAATATGCTTAGTTGTTGTTGTTATGACCACTTCTAATTAAAACTGGTTTAATCACCACACACTAGTTCAACAAAATTAGTGACCACAGAAAAAAGAAATATTGCATTGCATTATTATGTTTGTTTGTTTTGGCTACTTTATGCTAATTTCTTCTTTGATCTTCTTTTCTCTCAATTATTGTAGTATATGTAATAAGAAAGGCATATTATTATTATTATTATTATTATGAAATCAATAATATCTATGTTTGTTTCCTACTTGGTAGTCTGTGGTTACTTTGAAAAGAGAGAGAGAAACATATATATTGAAGTTAGTTCCAATATTATAGTGATTAAACAATTCAACAATCAATCTAGGTAATTGTGTTATTTCAAGTAACAAAAATCTATAACAATGAATTAAAATCTAGCTACGTATTTGTGGTTAATTTATTAATGCACCTGTATTAACATGGTCGTCTACTTGTGTCGACATACGTACCAAAACAGATTTAATTTCATATATATATTTAGTCTAATATATATATAATATATAACACTGTGTACTTATCCAGTTATATGGACCCTGACAAACATAAGAGACAATCTATGAGCCCCAAAGTAAAATTTGACCCTTTAAAAAATGAATACGTACAACTAATAATTCAGTAACTCACAGGCCTATATCAATAGTATTATTAGTAGCATAGTAGTACAATAAATCACTTGCCAATTAATTAACTCATGCATGTTACTTTCTTCTATACTTACCTGATCTGCATACTCTATAAATATATTAATAACTTTTTTAAATTTAATCATCTTAACTTAGCATGATGCTTTACCAATGCCAACAATAATAATATTATTTAGTATATATGTAATTTTCAAGCCCAAAAAATATTCTCTAGGTATTACATATATATTATTTAAATCTCATATATGTACGTACAACTCCAATCGAATATTATTATTAAAGACTGATTATATACATAGATGATCATGCATGTTGGAATTTATTTTAAGGAATTAATATTTTTTTTAAAAGAATAATTGAAAAAAAAAACTATACAGAATTTAAGAACTGAAAACAAATTCTCCATCTTACTCATAAATTAAAGTGTTTCAATTTAAGCCATATACTTTTCTTTTTTTCCTTTATCAATGGCTTTCTTTTTTAAAATAAAACATGTTTGGCTTTTTAATGTCACAATATAAGTCTCACTATCATTAACAGTAAATTAATCAAATTATTGTAGTCTCTTTATACACGTATTATATTGATTGTTTAATTAATTACATTATATCAACTTTTTTCGCAGCACAATATATTTATCCTCCAATTTCCATACGAAACTTTTTAATTAGATTGAGCATATTATCCAGAACTAGACACTAAATACAATTAAAGGTAAGGTATAATATTATTAATTAATTTGGATATAATGAAAAGATATAAACATGGAATATTGAATTTATAGTGTTGATATGCACCTTTTTAAGTTGTAATTCCTAGAATATTCTTTTGTCAGGACAAGGAAAAAAAGGAATATCATTTGGGTCATTAATTTACACTAATTAACCTCGTAGAGAAGTATATATAGATTAAAGTAATACAACTAAATAATAAAATAGTAATTATTATATAATGACAATTAAGAAAGCATATAATGGTATTTTACAATTTCCATGCCAAGTCATTGGAGAGAGAAAAGAGATGAATTATTAAGTAGAAATATTTGGAGGTTACAGAAAATCTTGAAAAAGGAAGAGAAACCCGACAGTGTATGATGCTAAACTCCATCCCTTTTCGGTTCAGACAGATTTGTGGGTCAAACCTTTCAGCTTATGGGAATTAAAATATTCATTTTTATTTTTGTCTGATTGATAATTTCCGGTGAAAAAGACATGAATTCACCTTGAGAGAAAATTTTATTAATTAAATTAATTTTAATTAATAAAAGCAGATTCCATTTTAATCTAATAGGGTAGCTGTAGCTTTGGTACCACACAGCATAATACACTAGTTTAGCTAAACACAGTATATCATATTACATATACAGTAGTACATTCTATATTTGCATAAATTATGGAAAATTAAGGACCCCCCCTTTTTTTTTTTAATTTTATAATTAGTTTTTTGTCACATTTTCTGATATTTATATACATATATAAATGTATGGTGTTTGGGATCAACTTGGTGCAACTTCATTTTATTTAGCCTCACCTCTATGAACAAAAGCCAGTTCACCTTATTACTCCCTTAATCAAAAAAGTTTTTTGTTTTGGATTTTTGAAAAGGAGAGAAAAAAATGGAGCTTACTCAACATGGTTTCTTGGAGGAATTACTAGCTCCAAGAAGAGATAATTGGAGCAGTTTCTCAAGTGTTTTGAATGATCAATTCTACCCAAGTGGATGGAGCTTTGATTCATTTGAAGAGAACCCAGTTTTGGCAATCTCAAATCCTCCTCCATTTGTTGGGTTCTCTAACCCAACTGACCCCAACAACAACAACAACAACAACTCTGAATGCCCTTTTATTGAACACACCTTATACCCTTTTGTTAACCATGAATCTGTAGTACTAATGCCAGAGCTCAACAACAATGATACGCCGTCGTTTCCATCACAAGATCAAGACTACCCTTCAATGGTGGAAGATGAGGAGTTTGGCTTTCTTGGATGTGAAACTCAGAGCTGTTTGGAAGAAAATAAAGCTTGTAAAGTTGAAATGGAACAACAAAATACAGAGCTTCCTGTTTTTAACATAGGCCTTTGTGGTAGTGGGGCAGAGAAAAAGACCACCACTACTATTACTACTACTACTACTACTACTTCTAGGCCTAAAAAGTTAGAAGGCCAACCTTCCAAAAATCTCATGGCTGAAAGAAGAAGAAGAAAGCGTTTGAATGACAGACTTTCCATGCTCAGATCAATTGTTCCTAAAATAAGCAAGGTGGTCTTTTCTTTTTGGTTGTTTTTGTACAAAACCCATGTTTTAGTTTCCAATTTTATTCATGAAATTTCGGTTTAGATTTTACTTCTTCTTCTTCTTTTTCTTCTTAACTTAATAATGTGAATACTATACTGCTGGTAACAGATGGACAGAACATCTATACTTGGAGACACCATAGATTACATGAAAGAGCTTTTGGAAAGAATAAGCAAATTGCAAGAAGAAGGAATGGAAGATGGGAATAATCAAATCAATCTATTAGGCATATCCAAAGAGCTAAAACCCAGTGAAGTATTAGTGAGAAACTCTCCCAAGGTATATATAGTTATGTATAATAAAAGATCTCAGTTTTGAGTCTCATTTTAAATAAACATAAATTGGTTTGTGTTAAATTTCTGAGTTTTGATTTGGGCTTTTGCAGTTTGATGTGGAAAGGAGAGATATGGATACGAGGATTGATATATGTTGTGCAGCCAAACCAGGATTATTGCTCTCAACTGTGAACACTCTTGAAGCACTAGGACTTGAGATTCAACAGTGTGTTATAAGTTGCTTCAATGATTTTTCAATGCAAGCTTCATGTTCAGAGGTATCTACTTTTGCTTTTTCTTTAATCTTTGATTTATTTTATAAATTTTGTTATCTTTTATTGAAAATAGTTTTCTTCTTTTTAGGGTGCTCAACAGAGGACATTGATTAGTTCTGAAGACATAAAGCAAGCCATATTCAGAAATGCAGGGTATGGAGGGAGATGTTTGTAGAAGAGAAGAAACAAGAGAAGAGTTCATGAGAAATAATAATATTAATATTATTAATATTTATTAATAATAATAATAAAAATAAAAAAAAATAAAAGAAGGGTTTTCTTGGAAAAGTTTGAAAGAGATTTATGAATCTTTTACACTCTTCAAGAAACTCATTTCCAAGTCACAAGTTGTGTGTTGACAACTTTGTGTTTTCTTGAAATAATTTATGTGCTTTTATCTGATCCATTTATGTAGAGCATATTATGCCATGTAAATTATCTACTCAAATTGGAGTAAATCTTTTAACACAAAAAAGGGATCATTTAGTTCATGTCTAACACATTAATCAATGTAATGTTATTTAAATAACTACTTTTATTCTCTGTTTCTTCAATCTCTAATGTTTTTTATGAAAATTTGTGTTGGATTTGACTATGTATTAAATTTATTTGTTTCTATATATGAGCCTAAACAATTATTGTTGATATTTTTATTGTTATTTGCAAACATAATCAACCAAAACTAATTATGTCTACAAATTAAGGTTGGTTGATGACCTCTTGTTCTTTGAAAGAATATTAGAACATTCTCAAATATTACAAAACTAACCTTCCTATTCTTAATAACTCATAACAAACATTCTTTTTTTTTTCTTTGTTAACTAATTAAAATGGAACTTCTGTAAACTTGTCCTTACAAATCCAGTGGAGATTTTCTTTTATGTCTTTTTTTTATAGGGTTTAGTGGTGGTTGAAGAGCTAGCATAATGACTAATTTTGTAAAGATATATGAAGATGCAATCTGGTGAAAGATTCTAATGTGTGGAGAGGCAAACAAGTTGCAGAGTGGAAGCACCTCATTTTACATTTGTGGTACAGACAATCATTTCTACCATGACTATAAATATATTTATAGATTGTATTTATTTTTAAGTAAATAATAACAACAATAACAGTTTAGCAAAAAATAGAAAAACAATAATAATAATATATTGAGTATATATTAAGATACCGTGGGGGTGGGTCATTCTAGCTACCTAGGATCACCTTTGTTACAGGAAGAAATAAGAGAAAGATTTTGGCAAAAATAAAGGACGTGTTTGAATTACATGTCCTTAGAGTGTGATGAAGAATGTCTTGAGCACTCCTCTACATGTAATTCAAGGATGGAAACACAGATTTTTAGCAAGCATTTCTTTCTAATAAACGAAAATAATAATAATAATAATAATAATAATATTGGTCGTTTGTTGGATTTAATCAGCACCAAAAACATAACTAGGAACAAACTAAATGTGTATTTTGAAGAGCAAGCAAAAATATAGATTTGTGCTATGTAATGAAAAATGAAATTTGAGTCGTGTTGTGTGTCGTGGTAATAATTTATAACATAGGATTGATATGACTTGTAGGTTGGTATTTTTGTATCTTGCTCGTATTTATGTACCTATTCAGGCTAATCTATTTTCTTAAATAAATTAATTTGTTTTCTATGTGAACTTGAATTTTTGTCCGGCTTTTTCACTTTTTTTATTTTTATAATCAATGAGCCAACTACTAAATTATTGTATATAAAAAATAACAACACACAATTTTAACCCATCAGTTAAAATAAACTAATTTTTTTTCTAATAGTCTAAATTATAAAATTATATCATTTTGTATTATATATATTTGAGTTTAATTATCATTTTCATTTATATGTAATGGATATATAAATATTTATTATCATTGTCAAAATTATAATTTTTTTTTAAAATTTATTGTGCTTCTAAATTAGTCTATTTTTCGTTTACATGTTGTGTCAGGTTTAAGTTTATATTTTTTTTTCTCATGTAATATCATGTCAATTTGTAGTATTGTGCTGGCACATGCACAATCCTGCAATATTTTTAATATGGGGTCGTCTTCATGCCTCCTAAGTTTTTGTCGATTTTGTATCGTAATAAAAAGTTTAATTTGTATTTAGAGCACTAGTTAGGAGTGCTATTAACTATTTGATATTGGTATTGTTAGAATAGCCCTAACATCTAAGAAGTACTAAGAAAACTCCAATTGGAAGTCTCAAAACAAAATTAATATTAAGTATTTCATTCATAAAAAATAATAACATTATACTTTGAGATGTACTTAGTTATACTCAAAATAATAATTATATTCTATTTTAAAATATATAATATGTATCTAGATGTCAAATAATGTTATTTGTATTTTTCTAAATGACACGCCGTATGCACACTTTCTACTTAACACATTTATCAATAAAATATTTACATAATAAACTAAAAATTTGAAAGAAAAAATTACAAAAATACGGCAACACGAAAAAAATTTATTTTAACTATTATATAACTATACTTTGCATTTCAGGGTGATAAAAACTCTACCAAGGAACATGACCCTCAAGGCCAGAAAACTCATCCTCCCAAACGCAACAAGAATTTTTACATTCACTGTAATGTGCTTGGCCATACAGTGAAAAGATGCTACAAGATCTATGGGTACCCTCCTAGATACAAGTTAAACAAGCCAAAGGAGGTCACTACCAACTAACTCCAAGGCTGCAACGATACCAATGTCAATCCTGATGAGACTAATGCCTAGTTTCCTCAACTCACCGTGTTCTATCAAAAACTTTTGAATTTACTTGCCAATTAACAATTTGGCATGACCATCACGGATCCTAGCACTTCAGAGGGTACAACAAGTATTATCTTATCTGATAATTCTGTGTCATCTATAAATGAATTTTGGATTATAGATTCAGGTGCAACTAAACACATATGCAATAATATTACGTTATTTCAATTCTTATGCCCTTTAGTTACCACTCGAATTATTCTACCTAATAATAAATCTTTACTTGTCCACCAAAGTGGTTCAATTGCTATCCCTAATCAATTGTTGCTTGGTGATGTACTATTTGTGCCGAACTTCAAATTTAATATGTGAGTTGCTTAACTGACAGTAAGCATATCTCTGTCAAATTCTTTACTAATGATTTTTATATCCAGGGCAAACTCAACAAAAATGTGATTGGTAGAGGAAGAATTAAGGATGGACTATACATGTTGGACCTCAATCCATTTATTGCTCATGTGTTGATCGTCTCTTTTGAATTTTGGCATACAAGATTAAGACACTCATCTCAGATTCATGTAGCTATTCTTAGTAATAGCCTCCACTGTAATGTAGATTCTTTGCACAAACAATCTCCTTGTTATATTTGTGTTATAGCCAAACAAAAAAAATTATGTTTTCCTAAGAACAATACTTTTGCTCAAAATAAATTTTATTTGATTCATTGGGATGTTGGGGTCCTTATCACATTCCCTCACACTCTAACTACAAATATTTTCTTACTTTAGTTGAGGACCATTTTCGTTTTACTTGGATATACTTGCTAAAACAAAATTCTAATGTGATAAACATAATACTTCAATTTATTTCCTATGTTCAAACACAATTCAATTATATTTTCAAATGTTTTTAGATTTGATAATGCCCCTAAATTAACTTTCAAAGATATATTTTCTAAACTTGGAATTATGCATGATTTTACCTGTTGAAAGAAAACACCAGCATCTTTTAAATTTTGCAAGAGCTCTTTTTTTTTCAATCTAAAGTCTCCATCATATTTTGGACAAAATGCATAATTACAACCCCTTTTATCATCAATAGAACTCCTACTCTTAATCTTGACAACAAGACACCCTATGAAATGTTATTTGGAACTTCTCCTAACTATGAATTTAAGAAATTTTGGATGTCTCATTTTTGCATCCACTCTAACTGCTCACAGGACCAAATTCGAACATAGAGCTTGTGCCTGTATTTTTATGGGGTATCTGTTGGAATTTATTTTACCAGGATCTTAGATCTACTCACAAGTATGTTTATTAACATCCTAAATATGAACTTTCTAAAACAATGAAATAAACACATATAAAGTTTAAGAAACCTTACATTGGGTGCAGCGGAATATAATGACTCCTTCCGTTCAGATATCTAGCCCTTGATTCCTTTCTGTAGCAGAGCATTATCAATATCTGAACCTGGATCTCTTTCTCTGAATCTTTGATGCTGAAACTCCTTTGCTGATGATCTTTCTTCACGATCTTCCTCACTATGATTGAGGTATCACTTGATGTGTGTGGGCACTACTCATACACTAAGGATTTCGAAATTATCAAGGAAGAAGAGAGAGAGTGGTCAGCTAAAGATAGGGAGAGAGAAGGCTCAATTTTTCTGAATAGAAAAAGTCAGAAGAAAAGTGTGTAATTTTCCTGAAGCCTTCACTATCTATTTATAGCATTCCACTAGGGTTTGATTTGAATTATATGGCATTAAAATAATGAAAAAATCATTTAAAAAAGATGACATAAGTGGCCGGCCCTAGGCTAGGTGGACTGGGCCTTGATTTTTGCAATTTTGCAATTTTACCACTTTTTGTATCTGATTTTCTCAAAATTGCCAATTTCCTAATTCAATCATTTAAATGCCAATTCTAACTATTTAATAACTATAAATAATTATTAAATAATATTGTCATTTATCATATTTATTAATTGCACCATACAAAGTATCATAATTAACAAATATGCCCCTGTTAACTCTTTCTTTACAATTTCGCCCTTACTTAGTGAAAATTTCACAAATATACATATCTAATTTGTGAATTATAATTGATTAATCAAAACCAATTACATGAGTCTTACAAGCAACATTATCTCAACTAGTGGGGGGACCATGGGTCTATATAACCGAGCTTCCAATAAGTAGATCAAGAATTTAACACTAAAATTCACTAACTTATTAATTCTTCGTTGAATCCACGCATAGAACTTAGAATTGCACTCTCAGTATATAGAATGCTCTATATGTTCCACCATATAGACACATCATTAGTTATCCATTGTTATAATCCTAATGTGATCAATGATCCTCTATATGAATGATCTACACTGTAAAGGGATTAAATTACCGTTACACCCTACAATGTATTTATTCCTTAAAACACTTGACCCCGTATAAATGATATTTCAGCTAATGTGAAATGAGTACTCCACCATTTATGTTCGTTTGGTCAAGCTCGAAGGAGATCATCCTTTGCTTACTATTCGCCAGATAGAAGCTATAGATTCCATGTTTATGATAGCGCTCCCACTCAATTGCACTACCGTGTTCCCAAAATGTACGTATCACCCTGACCTAAAAGTAGGCTTAACTAACAAATCAAAGAACACGAATAGCCTTTCAAGATTGAGCCTAATCATATCTGGATTAAGATCATTTGATCTAGGATCAACTAGGCGATATTGACTTGAATAGATTTTACGGTAAGTTTAATTAAATCTAAGTCAAAGTTCAATATCGGTCCCTTCCGATGCATACTCCATGCATCCAACTCCGAGCTTTACTTTAACCAATGTTCCGGAAAGAACATAGTATTTCTCCAAATACAAGTAAACTCTTGTTGTAGATTATCATATCAGTAAAACCCTGTGTCTGATAAATCTAGGAAACTTTATTCACATAGTCATGTTTACTTTCCAATGTGTTGACGGCACAATAAACAGGATCAAGTATGTGAAAAGGGTTTCAGATGAATTTATACATTATGTACATATAATCATGAAATAAATCATGTGAACCATGCAACATTAAATGTTATTTCTGATCTATATTAATAAACAAATCTGATTATATTGAAATGAGTTTTATTTAGGGCATAAAACCCAACAAACTCCCACTTGCACTAATATAAAACAAAAAGTGCGTTTCAAATAATCTCAACACCTTGATATGCAAATCAAGTGTAGTAGTAGTAAACTCCTCGTAATAGGATGCCGAAAGGTTGAATTAACCACAACCTTTTCTCCACTATTACTCTTCCTTAATCACAAAATCATTGATAATGTGAAATTCCTCTCTATATGTTTACTCTCTTGGGATACTGGATTCTATATCTTTGGCAACTACTTTTGGTTAATCAGGAAATTAACACTAGTAGTTTAAGGCAATTTGGAATGGTGCCAAAGATGTATAGAACTTTCCTTAGACTGAATAAGTACATTTCCTGCAGCTTTAACATTCAGTCTCTCTCTGGTAGACCTAGAGACTTCAGATAGGTTTTTACACTTCTCCAAAATCACTATTCCACCCCCAGAGTAACCACCATCTTATCAGAAATATTTACTAGCACATAGGCAAATTTCGAAATCTGATATGGTGTAGTCTAAGAGTTTTAAACACACCCTTATAGACTAACATATAGTTCCTCTTCTTTATCTTAGGATTTACTTGATTGTCTTCCAATGTTCTTCTCCCCGGATTAATGCCGATACCTACTCATTACTCCCACTCAACAACAGTGTCCGGTCTAAGGCATACAAAAGCATATCTAAGACCTCTCATCGTTGATGTAAGAAATTCTTTCATGGCTTTATCTTTTCTGGAATAGTCAAGACTTTTCCTTAGATAAATAAAATCTATACCTAAGAAGTTGTGAAGCTTCTATAGATTGCCATTAGAAAGAAAATGCTTCAGCATCTTACTAAAGTAAGTTGCTTGCATTAGAGTAAGTAATTACCAGGTATACCATAATCCATAGGTTTAGATAAACTCAAACCTATAATGCTAGGAACAGGAAGTTTTGTTAAGTCTATTGAATGGACTTATAAACAAAAATTTCTTTTTATGTCCTTGTAATAGAAAACTTTAGGTTATTCCATGTGAATGGATTAAACCATAGTTCTATTGGCTTTCTTCTTAGTTTCTTATCTTGACAATCCATTACTTGTTTAAACTCACAATGGATTTTAATCACTTGTGTCTCCCAAGTCATAAGAAGGTGAGTTCCTAGAAACTCTCCCACTACGACAAGGTACTGTGAATTATGTCGAAGAAAACTAAATGGTATTGATCTCTTCGGTTGTGACAAGACAACAGAGGCAGTAGGATCATCATATGTTATATAAGATGATAGAACACTTTTGGAATCAAGAATAAATATCTCCTTTATTTGCTACTTGTTTTTCAGACTTAGTCATTTTCTTAGAAAAGTAGTATTTGTTTGAACAAACACTTTCTTATCTATTGACAATGGGATGGTCCACCCCTAATCACTTAGAATAGCTAACAAACCATGGTTAATAGTTCTAGCTTTTCTTAAGATTTTGATTAGGTCATCCATGAATCTGGTAATGATTTACGTTAAGTATACAACCATTACATCATTCTGAAATTGTATTACCATAGAAGGAATTAGGCAACGACTAGTAACTAATCATCAATATGCAACTCGAAATTTCTGGGGAGGTAAGTTTGGATATAATTCAAAAATCAATTTAATGATCTTTGAACTGCATATCTACTAACTATTTCTCCACCCCTATCAGTTCGCAAGATCTTTAACCACATACCTTAATGGTGTTTAACCATTGCTAGAAATTAATGAAATTTTTCAAACATTTCAAATTTCTTTGCATAAGGTATAATCTAGAGTTATCGTTTTAAGAATAAAACGAAAAACTCATATCCACCCCTGAATGTACATCCATCTGCGAATGAGATGAACTACTTTCAGTGGATATAGGCATATTAACTCTTTGCAGAGATTGATCTTGTCAAATCCATTATGAACAAGATACAAATGCCATAGATTAAAAAAATGTGGTAGTGTCTATTGATGACATAGGTTTAGTTACATCAAAGAGTTCTTAGAATACTGCAAGTGGATCCCGGTCACAGAATCACCTAACTCATATTCCATACAGTTTTAAATCCATTAATAGAAGATGGATATAAACACTTGAGAAAGTGTAACTGTATTGTATTCTGGAATTAGAAATATAAGAAAATTTCTATTTGGAATCTAAAATTAAAGTCAAAGACTTAAATTTATACCAAATATAATGAGTAATTCTATCTTGGACCAGCACTACTAATATAACTCTAAGTCTGATTTGCCCATACAAGTAGGAGATTTCTAAGATTGAGGATTTATATCAATTGGGAATAGAATTTCGGGATTATAATCATAAGCGTCATTTAATTTCTTAAGAGAAAATATAGAATGACATGAAATGATTTATAGACCATTCATCCAATGATATGTTTTGAAGCTAATTCAAAATGAATAAGCTAAGAGGAATTAGGATAATTTCGTTTATAAATAAGAATCCAACGATGCTTCGATTAGCGAAAGTCAAAGTAATCTTATTTATACAATCTTCTTGTTTCATATCGTAAAAATACTAGTCTAAGGTGTCATCAATTGATGAACAGCTAGATGTCGCATATACAATATTTATCTTTTGAGATCTTACACTATTATGTATGTCTAATGGTGAAAATCCACTAGGGATTTATCTCATTAGATAAACAAACATGTTGGACCAACAATGAAGATTCGAAATTAAACTACAACTTAATAACAGAAAATAACATGGTTCAATATAAATTCATACACAGTTCAGAAATTATAAACATATAGCAAGTAGGAATGACTAGTGAAAATACTAAAACATACAATCCTAAATAATTTCCAAGGTTTTCAATAAACTGATACAAAGGTCCCGTAGGCGAGAGTCAAAGCATCATTTATTGAATAGAGTTGTCAGCTCATCTAAAATAGAAACCATTCTAGCAACCTTTTATTCGATCAAAATAAGAATCCAACGTTGTCCCGGTAGGCGAGAGTCAAGGTTATTCTCATTTTATGAGCTTCCACCATTGTTTCATGTTTCATAAGTTTATCTCTAAGTAGTCACCGTAGGGGAGAGTCTAATAGAGACGAAAACTTACAAAACACTTATCAAATGAAATCTTAAGGTGTTAAATGCGTTCAACGAATAACCATCCATAGGGGGACGAAGTCTAGCGTCTCGAGGTTATATTGAAAACATTTAACTTTTGTAAGACCAACAATGGAGATCGAATATCTTAATAATAATCAAGCTCATTATTTAAAGTGAGTTGTATTTTCTTTGATTCTCTTTATTTAATTTATTTATTTTAAATATATATTTATTTAAAATTTCCAATTTAGAATGAAAAATTCTAAATATAAATTTTAATTTAATATTTATAAATTTTACTTAGATGGATATGAAAATAACATGAATTATTTCCATCTTAGTAATAATTTCCAATAAATATTTAGAAAAATATTCAATTTAAGTTGTTACAAAATTAATATAAATTAATTTACAACTCAAATTTAATTTTCTATAAATATATTTTGCATTTCGAAAAATTAAAGTATTTAAGGATACAATTTTCGAAAATGCATGTTAAAATAAAAAATTAATCCTGGAAAAATTATTCTAATTTAATGTTGGCCCAAAATTAATTAATAAAATTAATTTACAACAAAAAATATAATTTTCCTATTTAATTAAATATATAAGAAAAATTTCAAATATTTGAGTATGATGATGAAAATCATCTTAAATATTAATTTTCTATTTAATTAAATACACTAGAAAAATACTTCAAGCAAAAATATCATCTATCTAGATTTTCCTTTGACTAATTAATTCAATTTCTAATAATATACTTTAATTCAATTTATTTTAAATTAATCAATAAATGAAAAAATCATTGATTTAAGTTGATCCAAGAATTAATTAAAATAAATAATTAATTTACAACTTAATCTATTTTTCAAGATAAAATTCGAAATTCTAGCATTTAAGAAATGCAATTTCGAAAAATTGATTAATAAAATAAAGAAAAAATATATTTTGAAAATTATTTAAATTTAGTTGAAAAATTAAATTTCAACTAAAAATAATTTTCTTTTTAATTAAATGTCATGAAAAAGAAATATTTAAGTATGATGATTAAATCAACTTAGATATTTTATTTTCAAATTAATTAAATGTATTAAATTCAAGAAATAAATAATTAAGTGTAGAGAAGGCTTAATTATTAATCTCTAGTTTAATACTAGGAAAAATATACTTAAAATAAATTGTACCAAAATTAATTATATAAATAATTAATTTCACAATTTATAATATTTTCCTATTTAATATTAGAAATAATAAGTAGTCTAGAAATAACTATCTAGAAAATATCTTATTTGACTAAGTATCTTTTCCACAAAATTTGAAAAAATATCTAATTTAAGTCGTATTAGAAAAAATCTAGAACCTAAATATTTTTCAAATTTAAATTTAATTAAATATCAAAAATTAAGTTGTAACCACTTAATTTGAAAATATTCCATTTTAAGTTAATATTCGAAAAGATATTAACTTAAAAAATATCTAAAGAATCTTAATAACCAATTCCTCAACTTAATTTTGAAATTTGAAATTCAAAAGATATTCAGATTTAAGTTGGTTAGTTGAAGATAACTAAATATCAACTTAAATAGGAATATTTAATGAAAAATTTAAATTAAGTTCCAGAAAGAATCTAGATGGTTATAATTCTATATTTAATTAAATACAAGAAAATACATATAGTTTAGCTTAGAATATAAAATTCCTTAAACTATATTTTTCTTAAATTAATTTCAAAATAAATGAAATTAATTATGTTGCTAATCAATTTTATTAGGTTAATCTAGTTTAATTAACCTAGTACAGTCATTCAAATCAGGCAAATGGGCCTTCACAATTGGGGTGGTTTGTGTGAGGGGGTGCTGGGTTCAGTATGTCGTACCCACTTCTATGGCTCCCAACTCTCACACAAGGCCCAAAAGAGAGGAATTTAACCTTAATAAGAACAACTGTTATTAATTGAATAAGCCCAAAACTAAATGGGCCTAAATAAAATCTATCAATGACTATGACATTTTATTTAGCAACATTAACCTACATGCATCTATAATAAAATTAAACACATAGGCTCACACAGGCACACTTTGGATGGGTCCTATCATGTTGCTAGGTCATACACAGATGAAAGAAGATTGTAAATATACCTGTTACAAATTATTATCTTGACCAAGGGAGCCATCAGATCATTAGATCTGGCAAAAAGTAACCATGGCTATTTGCAATCAAGTAATAATAGGTTTTGAAAACTTACACATAAGTTAAAACACATACTCCTGCAACAGGGTTAGCTGGATAGTTGGAAGTAGGATTTATTTAATTTTTTTTTTTTTTATAATAAATTTCGAATAAATAAATAATTAAACAAAAATTTAATATTCGAAAAAAAATAATTTCGGAATTAAAAAATAAATTTCGAAAATTTAAAAAAAATTTAAAAAATTAAACCTACCTTTTATCTTATATCTATTTAAAATTACATGATTATAAATATCTTATTTTAAATAAGGTCAAAATATCTAAAAAAATTTAAAAAAAAAATCTTAAAAGATAAGATATTTTTAAATATCTTAAAAGATAAGATATTTTAAAATATCTTAAAAGATTTTATAAATATTTTAAAAAGATATTTTTTTTTAAAAAAATATCTTAAAAAATATTATAAATATCTTAAAAAAGATATTATAAATATCTCAAAAGATATTATAAATATCTAAAAAATCTGACCTTAAATTTAAAAAAAAAATATAATCAAATTTAAAAATAAGATAGATTTTTAAGCAAAAAGATAAATACTAATTCTATTCAAATTCAAATTACACTAATATCTTGAATTAAATTAAAAAAATTTAAATTAATTCAAAATGATAATTAGAATTGAATTAGGAATAGTAATAGTATATATACAAAACCATACAAAAAATTGGAAGTTAATTCCATGAAAAAGTATGAAAAATTGAAGAAAATTGAAAAAATTCGAAACTGTACGGACAGTTCTGCGATCGCAGGAAACTATCAAGACAAATTTCCGATTTTGTCAAATCTTCAAAAAATCATAACTAATTCAAATAAAATCCAAATTGAGTTCTGTAAAAGGCTAACTTGCTTAATTTTTTCCATACTATCCAATAAAAATAATGCCAGAACCGAAATAACAATTATTTTTCACGAAAATTTCACAATCATCAATCAATCATCAAATAACACTCAATACAACATGATACCATCCAAAGAACATACAAACAATCGTTTTAAAGTCCAAATTACATGTAAGTAAATCAATTACCATGGCTCTGAGGCCAGTTTTTGGAATTTATTTTACCAGGATCTTAGATCTACTCACAAGTATGTTTATTAACATCCTAAATATGAACTTTCTAAAACGATGAAATAAACACATATAAAGTTTAAGAAACCTTACATTGGGTGCAGCGGAATATAATGACTCCTTCCGTTCAGATATCTAGCCCTTGATTCCTTTCTGTAGCAGAGCATTATCAATATCTGAACCTGGATCTCTTTCTCTGAATCTTTGATGCTGAAACTCCTTTGCTGATGATCTTTCTTCACGATCTTCCTCACTATGATTGAGGTATCACTTGATGTGTGTGGGCACTACTCATACACTAAGGATTTCGAAATTATCAAGGAAGAAGAGAGAGAGTGGTCAGCTAAAGATAGGGAGAGAGAAGGCTCAATTTTTCTGAATAGAAAAAGTCAGAAGAAAAGTGTGTAATTTTCCTGAAGCCTTCACTATCTATTTATAGCATTCCACTAGGGTTTGATTTGAATTATATGGCATTAAAATAATGAAAAAATCATTTAAAAAAGATGACATAAGTGGCCGGCCCTAGGCTAGGTGGACTGGGCCTTGATTTTTGCAATTTTGCAATTTTACCACTTTTTGTATCTGATTTTCTCAAAATTGCCAATTTCCTAATTCAATCATTTAAATGCCAATTCTAACTATTTAATAACTATAAATAATTATTAAATAATATTGTCATTTATCATATTTATTAATTGCACCATACAAAGTATCATAATTAACAAATATGCCCCTGTTAACTCTTTCTTTACAATTTCGCCCTTACTTAGTGAAAATTTCACAAATATACATATCTAATTTGTGAATTATAATTGATTAATCAAAACCAATTACATGAGTCTTACAAGCAACATTATCTCAACTAGTGGGGGGACCATGGGTCTATATAACCGAGCTTCCAATAAGTAGATCAAGAATTTAACACTAAAATTCACTAACTTATTAATTCTTCGTTGAATCCACGCATAGAACTTAGAATTGCACTCTCAGTATATAGAATGCTCTATATGTTCCACCATATAGACACATCATTAGTTATCCATTGTTATAATCCTAATGTGATCAATGATCCTCTATATGAATGATCTACACTGTAAAGGGATTAAATTACCGTTACACCCTACAATGTATTTATTCCTTAAAACACTTGACCCCGTATAAATGATATTTCAGCTAATGTGAAATGAGTACTCCACCATTTATGTTCGTTTGGTCAAGCTCGAAGGAGATCATCCTTTGCTTACTATTCGCCAGATAGAAGCTATAGATTCCATGTTTATGATAGCGCTCCCACTCAATTGCACTACCGTGTTCCCAAAATGTACGTATCACCCTGACCTAAAAGTAGGCTTAACTAACAAATCAAAGAACACGAATAGCCTTTCAAGATTGAGCCTAATCATATCTGGATTAAGATCATTTGATCTAGGATCAACTAGGCGATATTGACTTGAATAGATTTTACGGTAAGTTTAATTAAATCTAAGTCAAAGTTCAATATCGGTCCCTTCCGATGCATACTCCATGCATCCAACCTGAGCTTTACTTTAACCAATGTTCTGGAAAGAACATAGTATTTCTCCAAATACAAGTAAACTCTTGTTGTAGATTATCATATCAGTAAAACCCTGTGTCTGATAAATCTAGGAAACTTTATTCACATAGTCATGTTTACTTTCCAATGTGTTGACGGCACAATAAACAGGATCAAGTATGTGAAAAGGGTTTCAGATGAATTTATACATTATGTACATATAATCATGAAATAAATCATGTGAACCATGCAACATTAAATGTTATTTCTGATCTATATTAATAAACAAATCTGATTATATTGAAATGAGTTTTATTTAGGGCATAAAACCCAACAGTATCCCCAAGGTGTAAAATGATATAAATTATATGATCTTAATACAAAACAACTCTTTATTTCACAAAATATTGTGTTTCATGAACATCTTTATCCATTCAACAAATTTAATCGTATCGAAAATTTGATTGATCCTTTCTCTACTATGGTACTTCCCTCTTCCATTATTAACAATATTCCTATTACTAATTACCCTTTATAACGATTTGTTGTTGCAGGAAGAAATACAGATTTACAAGCCAGTGATTCTGCTTATAATATTTCCATACTTGGAACTATAATAGAACAACATGACAATGATGTAGAAAAGGTCGCAATAGCTCAACCTTCTCCAATCAAAGCTCCTATTGTCCCATGAAGGACAACTAGAAATATCAAACCAAAAACATATATTCATGATTATATGAGTGTAATTTGGCCATACAAGACCAATCATCTATTCTTACCCTCTCCTTAAATTCATGTCATACACCAATTTGTCTCCTACTCACAAAGCCTTTATTTGTGCAGTGACAGCTCACTACGAACCACGCAATTTCAATCAAGCAATTTTGCATAAAATCTTGAACGATGCAATGCCGATAGAGTTATATGTACTGCTTAGTGTTGACCGAGGTTTTCGGCAACTATTAAAATATAATTGTAATAATGAGCTGTAAGAAAGTGAGATGAAGACTTTTTACGTGGTTGGGGCGTTAATGAGCCTTAGTCCACGAGCCACTGCTATTAATGGATGTATTTAATACAGATTCTACACTTGAGAGAATGTTTTTCTCTTAAATACAGAGAATGTTCTTGGTGAGTTTTTTCTCTTCTTGCTCTTTTGCAACCAAGATTCTCCGACCCCATTAAATGAGCTTTGAGGGGGTATTTATAGTGTTTTGGTGGGGTAATCCCTAGAATTGTTCTTACACATGTGTCTGTAAGTATCCATAAAGTTGGGCATTTCCGATGAATATACCATGGGTGATGCATGGTCAAATCCCTAGGTGCTGTAGGGTTTTTATGGAGAATGTCCTTTTTGTCTTATGATTGACGTGACTCTTCGCAGAGTAGCCGTCGCTAGACTTAAATGATCATTACTGTAGCGCTGCTGTTCGGGGGTTGTGCCGTCAGACTTTATTGCGTGTTACAGTCCCAACACGCTTCCTCCCATGCAGCATTAAATGCGACTTGATTTCTCGGGAGAGACCTGACACATCCCGGAGGGCCTTCACGCTATACTAGCTTCCAGGAGTAACTTGTACTCCGGGTGTCTCCTCCGGGACCCATGCTAATAGCGCTTCCTGGTGGCATAAAAAGACTTAGCAAATCTTTCCAAGTTATCTGATCCACGTGTCCCCTCTTGACTGGTCCACGTATTTTGGGCAAATTTTGGAGCAACATTTACCCCCCAAGCCTTGTTTACTTAGTAAAAATAAACCAAGGCTTGTTCAAGTGTCTCCGGTTGACCCCTCGTTCCCCTAGCTCGAGCCTCGAACGCGTGGGGGCACATTAAATGATGTCATTTAATGCAGCAATATGCTTTTTTGCAGGAATGTTTCCAGCCGCCTCCTCGGTCTTCTGATACGACTTGGGGGCGCGTGGAGGTGTGTTTAATAATGGCATTAAATGCGGCGATTCACTTTTGCAGAGGTCGATTCGTTTCACGCCCCATGATTGATGCGGCGCATTGATGGTGTCAGACGGATACTCAAATGTTTCCACCGCCTTAATGGTAGATTGATCTAGTCCGTTGATCTTTTGTGAATTCGAATCGTGCGTTTCCCCCACCGTGCGATTGGTAGGTGAAGACGCCTGTTCCTCATGCACTTTTGCCCATAAAAGCCACCACCTTTCCTTCATTTCGGTTACTTTCCATTCCTTGCCGTTTCTGCTCGAATTTCTCAGAGAGAAAATTCCTCAAAGTAGCACAAACTGCTTTAACACTTAAACACTTCTTTTAATTTTCCAGCGTTCGATTTTGCCAGTGCTTCTCAACTCTCACTCAACCACACTCAGTACCCCCAGTTCAACAATCGACTGTAAGTTTCTTGCATCTTTAGATAATAACATGCTTACATTTACTTCGTTTGTTTTCTGGGTTCGCACTTAGAGGCTTCTGGGTGTGTGAGTGTTTAAGTTCTTCGAGTTCTGCTTTATGTTTACTGTGTTAGTTGTAGTGTCGCCATTGTCATGCCTCTGTTGTAGGCATACAGCTTTGTTTGAAGAAGGCCATGTGTTCTTCATTTAGCAATTGCTTAGGGCATAGGAAGGCTTTTCTCTTTTCTCTTCCTTTTTGCAAAACCACTTTTTTGCGATTTTACTGCACCCGACACTTGTTCAGGGATTCTCTCCTGAGTTTCCCAGGTGACACGTGTCCGGAGGGGGCCTCTTTCCAGCGGTTAGGGGACCCCCACTCCCTTTTTCCTGATTTAGGGTTTGGTATGGGGCCTAACTGCTGGGTTTTTTCTTTTTGTTTTTCTCAGAACATAAAATGTCTGCTTCTGGCTCGAAATCTTCGAAGAAGAAAGGGAAAAACATAGCCACCCTGGAGGAGGTTTCTCTGGGACCCGTTGCCCAGGAAGGGTACAAGTCCCGCGCCACTGGTTGGGAAGCGGCCGAGCTTCGATCGACCCTGACTTGCCCTCACCAGCTGGAGAACATCATTAATGTGGCTGGGATCAAACCCTCTACCTCAGGGACCTTCCACCGGCCTCCTCGTGACTCGGAGACGCCTAATCACAACTATGACGGCTTCGGGGCTTGGAGTCAGACCCATTTGATGGCCGGTGCCATGCTCCCGCTCCAAAATTACTTTGTGAATTTTCTTGTATTTGTCGGCCTTGCGCCATACCAACTTATTCCTCAAGCTTACCGCCTGCTCTCAGGCTTATTTATTTTTTACACCGCCCGCGGCTGGGGGTCTCCCAGCCCGGCGGAAATTTTATATTTTTATGAACTTGTATCCGTCCCCAAGAAAGGGGACAAACTTAAGGATGGTTTTTATGGGTTCCGGATCCACCCTGCTAACGAGGGGATGGTTCCATATAATAGGCAGACTCATGTTAAGGAGTACCGCCACCGATTTTTCTTCTCGTCCGGGTTCAGGGCCGTGGACCACCCGGAGCTTCTCACGGAGTGGGTGCGGATCCCACCTTACCAGCGGACGCTCCCCACTCAGGCTTTCCTTCGAAGGGCCCAAGCCTTCGCCTCCTACGATCATGCCGATCTTGATGTCGGGGGCCTGGTCACCACGGAGAATTGCAGGAAGGCTAAACTTATCCTTTCTCATCAATCCGTGGATGACTCCAACCTCTCAAAGGTCATCTGCCCCAATGTGAGGGCGCCGGTTGCGGAGAAGGCCTTCCGGGATGAGCTCATTGCTACGGCAGAGAAGAAGTACCAAGATTATCTCTACCGGAAGGCCCAGGAGAAGGCGTATTCTAAGGCCCAGGCTGCCTCTGGGAGAGGGCTTCGCGTGGGGAGTCCGGTGGTGCGAAGGAGCCAAGCCATTGGCGGGAAGTCCGAAGCTAAATTTTTTGACAAGATACTTCAAGAAGAGATTGGGGGTCCTTCCGCCGGGAGGCCCCTTCGTCTTGAAGGTTCTTCTGAGAACCAGACTTCCCGGCCTCAGCCTTCAGCCCCCGAACCAAACTCGGGTGCTCCCGGTGCTAGCACTTCCGGTGCCGGTGGTAAGTCTCCCTTGATAATTCGCTATGTTCCTTCCGTTGATGAATATACCAGTCATAGGCCCATAGGGTTTGACGAGCGTCTCCGTAGGTTTAAGATGCCGTCGACCCGGTGGGGGGATCATTTGAAGGAATTTTATTTTACGAACTTAGGAGATTACCTAGGTCGGTCCCGGATGGGCTCCGGCCCTCCGGAACCTATTCCCTTAGGTCCGTCGGCTTACATAGCGTCCACCGGTTTCGGCCCTCGGACAGTTATCTTGGAGATGATGCTGCCAGCATTAAAGTTCGGGACTTTGCTAGGGCCGAATTAGGAAGTTCGGGTAGGAGTAGTTTATTTGCTGCACCTTTTATAAGCAGTTTCTCACGAACTTCTAACACTTGCTTATTTTATTGGAACAGGTACCTCCATGGATGCCATCCTGGAACAGCTTGCCGGGGTTCATACTCCCGTGGCTCCTCCGGCTTTCACCCCCTCTCCCCCGGCTCCTTCCTTGAAGGTTCCTTCCGGCGCTCCCCCCGAAACCATTGACTTAGTGGATGACGAGGAGGTGCTTCCGGGAGAAGGCCAAGGGAAAGGGTGGGACTTCTCGGAGGAAGCCGCCGAGGGTACTGGAGAGCCTCAAGCCCTTCCAGTGGTAGCAGAGGAGGACGAGGAGGAGCCTGAAGTGGCTCTGATTCGCAAGCGTAAGGGCAAGATGATTGCCCAGGACGAGCCGAAGAGGCCTCGGAGGGCCGACACTCCTGCTCATGGCCTAGACGGCGGGGTTTCCCCGATGGAGGAAAATCCTGCTCCTCCTCACATTGATCTTACCCCGATTCCGGGGGATGAGGTGAGGCAGGAGCTTCGCATAGCCAAACACAACTACGCTATGGACGAGTACTCCCGGGGGTATGCCGAGGTGGAGGCCCTTAGGAGGATTCTGCGAGCTGAGGTTGAGGCGAGCATCAACCATCCGGACTATCATGATCCGTGGAACCTCAACCTGGACCCCTTAACGGACTGGTTCCGTCCCCTCCTAGGGCCCACTTTGGCTCCCTTTGCCGCGGAAATGACCGGTGAGTTCGCTTCTCAGCTTACACGCTGCGCGCCCAAGCGGTTTGCCACTTGTGCCTCCTTGAACTCTATCTTCCAGGTCCAGGACCTCAGCCATTCCCTCACAGTAGTAAGTACTTTGCAATTTTTTGCGTTTCCTTTTTGTTGTTTGTATTTTGTTTTCTTCCTTTGAGAAATTTTTCCTTATACCCCGTTATGGTTCAGCTTGCTGCTGAGGCTGGTCGCCTCTCCAGGAACATCATAAACCATGGCTTCGCTCTGTCCGACTTTGGGGACATGAACGACGTCAGGAAGGTCCTCCAAGACCTCACAGCGGAGAGGCAGATCTACCAGGAGGCTGCCGAGCGCCAGGAGGCAGTGGCCAAGGCCAAGGAAGAGAAGGCCAAGGCCAAGGAAGAGGAGGCCACCGGAGGGAGGCTCGGGCGTGAGGCCATGATCCGTGCCGAGGCCCAGCGGAGAGGCAGGATGGAGGCCCATCATCAGGAGGAACTAAGGGCTCAAACCGAGGCTGCCGAGAAGGCCAGGCGAGATCTTCGGGAGGCCAGGGAGGCTTTGGATGAAATGGCCGCCAAGGTGAGGTCTCTAGAGGAGACTCACCAGTCGGATATCGAATCCAAGGCCGCTCTAGCTGCGGAGTTGAAGGAGCTTCGGGACTACAAAGATCAGTCTACCAGGAAGGCCAAGAGGGCCGAGCTCCTTTCTCCTGTCTCCTGCGCCCGGTGCCCGAAGCGCTTTGATGATGGTGTCTACATGGCTTGGGCCACCAACGATCAGAGTATCAAGCTCACTTTTTATCCCGAACCCGAGGACATGATTGCCAAATTTCGGGAAAAGAAGAAGAGGCTTGACGCTGAGCTTGAGGCACGGATTGGACCTCGTCTTCCACCGCGGGCTGACTGAGCTGTCGTATTATTGACCCAGATTCTACCCGTTCTTCTTATAACTTTTTTTTTTTTGTTTGTACATATTTGCTGCTGCCTTAGAATAATTTACATATAGGCTGCAGCTTTTATTTGAAGGGGAGACAATTATATCTTAAGGCCTGTCCCTGGGCCATTTACATGTGTATGACCTGCCCTTTGGGCTAGGATATTTTTATATATGCGATCTTTATTTTTCACGCATATTTTTTGACCTGCCCTTTGGGTCAGGATATTTTACTTAGATAGATTGACCTGCCCTTTGGGTCAGGATATTTTTTTTAGATTGACCTGCCCTTTGGGTCAGGATATTTTACTTATATTGACCTGCCCTTTGGGTCAGGATATTTTACTTAGTTTGTTTTTGTTTATCCGTGCGGTATACCCTAGTACCCCCCTGAGTGGCATAGAAACTTTGTTTTTAAGGCACTCAGTTTTATTTACTATAGAGGAGGCATACATTTGGACGGTACAAACCCTTTGAACAAAATCTAAGTTTAATTCGCTATTGGTAATATTTTCTGAGGTGATCGGCATTCCAGGCTCTTGGGATAGTAGTTCCGTCCATTCTTTTCAGTTTGTAAGTGCCAGAACCGATTTCGTCCTCGATTTCATATGGTCCTTCCCAATTTGGTCCAAGTACCCCCACTCCGGGTTCTTGGGTGGCTGGGAAAACCCTTCTTAGGACCATATCCCCAATAGCGAATTTTCTATTTTTAACCTTGGAGTTAAAATACTTGGTCACCTTCTTTTGATAAGCGGCCATCCGTATTTGGGACTCATCCCGGAGTTCTTCGACTTGATCCAGAGCTTCTTGGAGCAGGGCCTGATTGGTGGCCGGATCATAAGTCGTCCTCCTGTGGGACGGGAATAATGTTTCCACCGGGACCATTGCTTCACAACCGTACGCCATTGAGAACGGCGAGTGACCGGTTGTGGTTCTGGGGGTCGTCCGGTAGGCCCACAATACCCTTTGGCAATTCTTCGGGCGTTATTTTTATAGGCCAGCAGCTTCTTTTTCAAGGTGACCTTTAGGATTTTATTGACTGCTTCCGCCTGGCCGTTTGTTTGAGGCCGGGCTACCGCGGAGAAGCTTTTTACCACTCCGTGTTGGTTGCAAAAGTCAGTAAATTCCTCGCAATCAAATTGCTTTCCATTGTCTGAGACTATCTTGTGAGGCAAGCCGTATTGACACACTATGTTTTTGATAACAAAGTCCAACGCCTTCTTAGCAGTTATTGTCTTCATAGGCTCAGCCTCTGTCCACTTGGTGAAGTAGTCCACTGCTACTATTGCATACTTTACCCCTCCTTTTCCCGTAGGTAGAGACCCGATGAGATCTATGCCCCGTACCGCGAAGGGCCGTGGGCCGGTCATCATAGTGATCTCATTTGGAGGAGCTCTCGGTATGTTCGCGTACCTTTGGCACGAGTCACACTTTTGGACATAGTCTATACAATCTTTTTTCATTGTTGGCCAGAAGTATCCCTGCCTCAATATTTTCTTTGAGAGGCTGGGTCCTCCCGTATGATCTCCACAGAACCCTTCATGGACCTCCAGCATGATTTGTCTAGCTTCAGGGTCCGATACACACCTTAAATAAGGCATGCTGAGTCCTCTCCGGTAGAGAATTTGATCCATCATTACATAACGATGAGCCTGATACTGAATCTTTCGAGACAGTGCCCTCTCTTGGGGCAACTCACCTGTGGTTATGTATTTTATGATGGGGACCATCCAGCTGGGTTCTTGCCCAACCGTTTGTGTGGTCTCTTTTATTTTGATGCTTGGCTCTGCCAAGCGTTCCACTGGTACTACCCCCAGCTCTTCGATTTCGCTGTCCGAGGCTAACTTAGCTGTGCGGGGCCCGCGTGAGCGTTCTTTTCTCGGGGGATTCTTTCTATTTTATAGTCCGTGAACTCGTGGAGCAGTTCTCGGACTATTGTTACGTACGCGGCCATCCTTTCGCCGCGAGTTTGGTATTCTCCGGAAACTTGGTTTACGACCAGCTGAGAATCGCTGTAGACTTCCACCCTCTTGGCTCCTACAGCCTTAGCCAATTTTAGCCCTGCTATCAGGGCCTCATATTTGGCTTCATTATTCGAAGTCGTGAAGTTGAATCGGAGTGCTGCCTGGAGCCGCAACCCAGTAGGTGATATCATAGCCACTCCGGCTCCTGAACCGTTTTCATTAGAAGCTCCATCCACAAATACTCTCCAAGTGGGGATGGGTGGCTCCGATGTATTGGCTGTTGCCTCGGCTTCATTACATTCGGTGATGAAGTCCGCCAAGGCTTGGCCTTTTATGGAAATCCGGGGCACGTAAGGTAAGTCGAACTGACTCAGCTCCATTGCCCACTTGAGGAGTCTTCCGGATGCTTCAGGCTTCTGGAGAACTTGCCGGAGTGGATGATTGGTCAAAATTCTGATCGGATGGGCTTGGAAGTATGGTCTCAACTTCCGTGATGCCATCAGGAGGCAGAATACTAACTTTTCAATAACCGGGTACCTTGTCTCGGCCCCTACCATGCGTTTACTAACATAGTACATGGGGTGCTGAATTTTTTCTTCCTCCCGGACTAGTGCAGCACTGACCGCATGCTCGGAGACGGCCAAGTAAAGGAACAAGTCTTCTCCAAGGACGGGTTTTGATAGGATAGGAGGTTTGGCCATGTGGTCTTTTAACCTTTTGAATGCCTCCTCGCATTCATCTGTCCATTCAAACTTTTGGCATTTCTTCAGTATGTTGGAGAAGGGTATGCACTTGTCCGTGGACCGTGAGATAAAGCGGCTCAGTGCGGCTACCTTTCCGGTCAAACTTTGCACGTCCTTATGTTTCTTGGGGGATGGCATGTCCAGGAGAGCTTGGATTTTCTCCGGGTTCGCCTCGATCCCCCTTTGGCTGACTATGAAGCCCAGGAATTTTCCCGACTTGACCCCGAAAGTGCATTTTTTCGGATTGAGTTTCATGCCGTATCTCCGGACGACTTCGAAACATTCCTCTAAGTCGTTTGCATGGCTGTTGCATGCTTTGGATTTGACGAGCATGTCGTCTACATATACTTCCATGTTTCGTCCCAGGAGGCTTTTAAACATCCGGTTAACCATTCTTTGATAGGTTGCTCCGGCGTTTTTCAGTCCGAAAGGCATGACTAGGTAACAGTATACCCCCTTATCGGTCCTGAAGCTAGTGCACTCCTGGTCTGCCGTATGCATTTTTATTTGGTTGTACCCAGCATAGGCATCCATGAAAGACAGCAGCTTAAATCCGGACGTGGCGTCCACCATCTGGTCGATCCTGGGCAGCGGAAAGCAGTCCTTTGGGCAGGCTTTGTTTAGATCTGTGAAATCTATACAAACCCGCCAAGTCCCGTTTGGCTTGGGCACCAGGACCGGATTGGCCAGCCATTCCGGATAGTATACGTCGCGGATCATGCTATTGGACAAAAGTTTATCCACCTCTTTCTCTAAGGCCTCGGCTTTCACCGAGTCGAGCGGGCGTCTCTTTTGCTGTACAGGGGGCATGTCCGGGTTGACGTTGAGTACATGGGTGATGACATGAGGGCTGATGCCGGTCATGTCTTCTTGGCGCCATGCGAAAACGTCGATGGCGCCCTTCAGTGTCTTTATTATTTTATCTTTTTCCTCCGGATCCAGGCTTCTCCCTATCCGGAGTACTTTGGTGGAGTCGTCGTCGCACACTGGTATTTCTTCGACGTCCTCCATTGGTTCTACGACCCTTTCGGATCCTATGCGAGGATCCAGCTCGTCTTCTTCAGCCTTCTCTATCTCAGGGGGCCCCCGGACCATGAGTACCGGCAAGTGGGTGGCAACATTGTAACATTGCCTGGCCTCTCCTTGATTTCCCCTCACCGTTCCGACTCCGGCTTCCTGGGTAGGGAATTTTAGGCATAGGTGTCGGATTGAAGTTATTGCACCAAAGTCGACGAGGGCCGGTTGGCCTAAGATCGCGTTGTAGGCTGTTGGACAGTCTACCACCACGAAGGTGCAATACTTGAATGTGCTTTGGGGGGTATCCGGGCACAGGGTAACTGGGAGCCTGACTTTTCCCATCGGGATTAGCGTTGTCCCGTTAAACCCTGTGAGCTGCGATCCACTAGGAGAGAGGTCCCGGTCGGTCAACCCTATCGCAGTGAAGGCTTCTTTGAAGAGCAAGTTCACGGAACTTCCATTGTCAATCAGGACCCTAGCCACCACTTTATTTGCGATGGGGGTCTCTATGACCAGCGGGTCGTGATGAGGAAAACGCACCGTCTTGGCGTCTTCTTCCGTGAACGTTATGGGTTGGTCCATTAGCCGAGGCCTTTGAGCTGGGAGTTGAGTGACCTCCCACACCTCACTGTGTCTTGCGGCCTCGGCATATCTCTTTCGCTCCTTTCGAGTGTTTCCTCCGATATGGGGACCTCCGGAGATCATGGCTACCCGTCCATTAGGCCGGGGCGGTAGTCCGGGTATATGCTGGGCGTCACCTGCGGGAGCAGCTGGAGGCAATACTCCTGCTGTACCCCCTGGTGTTCCCGAAGGCATACCCCCGCCACCGCCCGGATTAAGGTGGGGCAACCTATTTTTGATCCACTCATAGAGGTGGCCCAAACGGATCAGATTCTCAATCTCATCTTTGAGATTTTTACACTCATTGGTGCTGTGGCCAATGTCGTTGTGGTACTCGCACCTTTTACTCGGATCTCTCCAGGAGCCGTCTCCGTACAATGGCCGGGGTCTCCGGTAGTGCGTATTCTGCCTTGTGGCAAAATATACACGTTCCTGAGAGTCCGTGAGCTCTGTGTACTGGGTGTATTGGAGTGTGTACCCCTTCTTTTGGCGCTTCTCTCCCGTTCGGGTGCTGCCCTTGGAAGACCTTTTGCTTCTCGACCCCTGGGTAGAGCCTGTTAAGCTAGCGGTCGGGGCAGCCTGTGAAGGAGCCCGTCCATTCACCCCGGACGGGTTGCCGTAATGGGAAGATGCCGGGGGCAAAGCTTGGCCCTGGCTGTATCCGGGAGTAGCAGAAAACTGTATGCCACTTATCGGAGGGGTCGCGGTCGGGACAGTACCCGAGGGCGATACTCCTGGCATGTATCCTGCTATCCCGGTGGGATAATAGCCTCCGTAAGCCACGATCTGGGCTTCTTCGAGGTTAATATATTTTTGGACTCGCTTCTGGAAGTCCTGAAGGCTAGCAGCGCCTTCTTGCTGTAATTCGTTCCGGAAGGGAGTCCCAGTGCGGATTCCTGCTTGGAGAAGCGCAAGCTGTTGTCCGTCATCGACCTTCTTGGTCTTCGAGGCTTCCTCTCGGAACCTCTTGATGTAATTCTTCAAGGTCTCGGTGGGCAGTTGCTTGATGTTGGTCAAGGCACTAACCTCCAAGTTGACCTTCCTGGCGGCGACAAATTGTCTCCGGAAGTTGGTTTGGAGTTTGTTCCAACATCCCACCGATCCTGGTTCCAATTTCTTGAACCATTCCTCTGCCGATCCGCTCAGGGTGAGGGGGAAGCATAAGCATTTGGCGTCATTGCTGACCCGCATGACTGTCATGACTCGGTTGAATCGTGACAAGTGATCACTGGGGTCGGAGTTCCCAGTATATGCTGCCATTTCGGGCATTTTGAAGTTTTTAGGGAGCTCCGCCTCCAGGATATGTTTGGCACAAGGCTCCCGATCCTCACTGTCCGAGTCGGAATCATCTCCCTTCTGCCTCCGGGAGACTCGGGCAATATCTTTTCAAAGTATGGCAAGCTCTGCCATAATTCCTTCGTTTACAGTACCCGAGGAGACTACGGGTCTGTATCTTTTTTGGTCAAGGTGATCCCGGAGGTCACCTTGATTCCCATTGATTTGATTTCTCAGATCAATGGGTGGACATCTCTGTCCTCCCCTTCCTCTACCCCCTGGTTCCTGGTGCACGGAAACGCTTTTCCGGTCCCCTCGATCCTGAGGGCCAAGACTCCCTCTTTGGGGCTTGCCCCTCTGCGGACCTTTCCCTTTAGGGAAATCCGAGCGAACCTTTCGCGGATCCTGCGCCTTTTTCTTTCGACCAGGGGCAGAAGTAGGGTTTTTTGTTCGGTTTTCCTCAGCAGGGTGCCTTATAGGGCTAGGTTCCCTAGGCCTTTGCTGCTGGGAATTAGGCGAAGACGTCGCTGGCTCCCCGTCGAGTCCAGTGGCCATCACCTTGGGATGCACGTGAATACCAGCTGCCTCCATGGCTTTCTGCATGGCTAGCATCACTTCATGCATTTTTTGATTTTGCACTTTCTGAGCTTCGATCTCAGCTTCATGATCGATAGCTTTTTGTCTGAGGAGCACCAGCTCTTGGTAGCTCCCATCATCATAGGCATACTCGTCGAGGTGTTCCTCGTGGTTTTCCTCGAGAACTATTTCTTCTTCTTCCTCGGACTCCTCTGCTGCCCTTGAGGCTACATCTTCCTCATTGGGATCTTGAGCGTCTTCTAGAGGACGAGGATGACGTGTAGCTCTTGTCTCCACCATTATCGTGAAGTTAAATGCTTGTTGTGAAGCAGCTTTCCTCAGCTCTCAATGAAAGCACCAAAATGTTGACCGAGGTTTTCGGCAACTATTAAAATATAATTATAATAATGAGCTGTAAGAAAGTGAGATGAAGACTTTTTACGTGGTTGGGGCGTTAATGAGCCTTAGTCCACGAGCCACTGCTATTAATGGATGTATTTAATACAGATTCTACACTTGAGAGAATGTTTTTCTCTTAAATATAGAGAATGTTCTTGGTGAGTTTTTTCTCTTCTTGCTCTTTTGCAACCAAGATTCTCCGACCCCATTAAATGAGCTTTGAGGGGTTATTTATAGTGTTTTGGTGGGGTAATCCCTAGAATTGTTCTTACACATGTGTCTGTAAGTATCCATAAAGTTGGGCATTTCCGATGAATATACCATGGGTGATGCATGGTCAAATCCCTAGGTGCTGTAGGGTTTTTATGGAGAATGTCCTTTTTGTCTTATGATTGACGTGACTCTTCGCAGAGTAGCCGTCGCTAGACTTAAATGATCATTACTGTAGCGCTGCTGTTCGGGGGTTGTGCCGTCAGACTTTATTGCGTGTTACAGTCCCAACACGCTTCCTCCCATGCAGCATTAAATGCGACTTGATTTCTCGGGAGAGACCTGACACATCCCGGAGGGCCTTCACGCTATACTAGCTTCCAGGAGTAACTTGTACTCCGGGTGTCTCCTCCGGGACCCATGCTAATAGCTCTTCCTGGTGGCATAAAAAGACTTAGCAAATCTTTCCAAGTTATCTGATCCACGTGTCCCCTCTTGACTGGTCCACGTATTTTGGGCAAATTTTGGAGCAACACTTAGAAATGGAACCTGGACAATAGTAAAACTTCCTCCAAACAAGAGTGCAATCGGGTGTCATTGGATATATAGAATCAAATACAATAGTGACAGATCCATAGAAAGATACAAAGCGTGCCTTGTTTTTCAAGGATACACACAACAAGAGAGCTTATACTTCTTTAAAACTTTGTCTCTAGTTGCCAAGATGGTCACATTCAAGCTTCTTCTTGCAATCCCAGCCATTAAATAATGCCCCATTCTACAACTTGATATTAATAATACTTTCCTCAATGGAGATCTCCATGAGTTAGTGTACATGACCATTCCACAAGGACTCACTCTTCCCCCTTCTGATTGTGCAAATACCAATATGGTGTGCAAAGTACATAATTTAGTGTATGTGGTAGTGGTACAAAAAGCTCTTTGATGCTCTCATCCATGAAGGATTCGCCTAATCTCAAGTCGACTACACCTTGTTCACCAAAGGCTCTAAAACACATTCATTGTATTATTAGTGTAAGTGGATGATATCATCATCACAGGGCCTAACCTTATTCTTCTTCAGCAATTGCAAAGTTCCCTCCAAAAACATTTCAAACTCAAGACTCTCAGACCACTAAAGTATTTCTTGGGTTTTAAAATAGGTCGCGCACCAGAGGGTCTCTGTCTCTCACAACACAAATATATTACTCAGCTCATTGAAGACACATGATATGTCAGCAGTGAACCAGAAAACATGCCAATGGACTCTCGTGTCAAACTAGATGACAAACAAGGCATTCCCCTTGAAGAGCCTTCTTCTTATCATCAACTTATAGGACAATTACTATATCTTACCCTATTGAGATTTGGCATCACTTATGTTGTAAACATTTTTAGACAGTTTATGGCACATCCTCGAACACCACATATGCAAGCATTACATCACCTACTTTGCTATTTAAAAGGCAGTACAAGACATGGACTTCTCTACTAAACAAATTCATCCTTGCATCTTCGTGGCTTCTCAAATTTGGATTGGGCCTTCCGTCCCATCACTAGGCGTTCAACCACAGGATTTTTCATATTTTTAGGTGACTGTCTCATATCTTGGCGCACCAAGAAACAACCTACCATCTCTAGAAGCTCTGATGAAGCAGAGTATCGTGCCTTGGCTGCTACTAGTTGTGAGATCACATGGCTACAATGTTCACTCAAAGATTCTCAAATTCCCTAAGACTCACCTGACTTCATCTATTGTGACAATCAATCTGCCATTTATATTGCCAACAACCCCACCTTCCACAAATGCACTAACATATTGATCTAGACTATCACTTCATCCGAGATAAGATCAAACATTCCACCATACACCTCATTCTAGTAGCTAGTTCTCTCCAGCTTGTTGATGCATCCACCAAGCCCTTGCCTTCAACCACCCTTGTTTCACATACTACCAAGATGTCTATATATGATATATGTAGTCCACTTGAGAGAGGCAGAAGGGAGTAACAGAATTATAGGAGAGTGATGTAGCTCATATTCTTGGTTGTTATGTTGGTTATCTAACCATTAGTTTGGTTGTTAGGATAGGTAGTTTGATTAGTCATTTATTTATATTTTTAATTAACCTCAGTTTGTTAGCTTCTTCTCTTCTCTTCTTCTGTATAAATAAGTGCTCTGAAGCACTTCTTAGTTGGATTAAACTAGAAAAATATTATGTTTACTTAAATAAATCTAGATTTTGGAGAAAAATTAAAAGCAAACTCAAGCTTATCCCCGTAAAATTTAGTTTTTACAAAAATATATCTAAATATATTTTTTAATAAAAAAATAAATGATTTCTAAATCTCTTAATTAGTTTAAAATTTTAATTTCTTTTTCAATTTTCTTAATCATTCAAAATGATTTTCTTTTTTAAGATCTAAAGTAATTTTTTAAGATTTACTAAAAAATATTAAGTCTTTCTCATTTTTATTTTGAGGGGATACGATTTGATAATTGTCAAAGTCTAGAGGGCAAAGTTGCTAATTAACAAAGATACATCAGTATTTAAACGAAATAATCGGACGGAACCTAACAGCAGGACTAAATTTCTATAAATATAAAAGTTTAGGGGAGAATTCTTACTAAGATGTATAATTTATAGGGCAGAATTATTATTATCGAAAGTTCAAGGATCAAAATTACTAATTATTTTATTTAATATTAATAGTTCAATTCTCAGTAATTTAAATTAGTCAATAGACCATATTATAACTATGTTTATAACGCATAGTTACATCAATAAAGTGGGTAAAATATGAACGAAATATAATAAAATAGGCATATTTATAGTTATGCTAAAAATATTTTAGAACAAAACTCTAGAAGAGATACATAATTGAGAGAAAATTTAAGTGGTATTTGGTTACATTTTTTTAATCAGTTTTCTGTTTTTAAAATTGGAAAAGTAAAAATATTTTTCAAAAACATATTTTATAAAACTGTTTTCACTTTTCAATTTTTTAATTGAGAATCAAAATTTTGAAAACAGATTTTTGTTAAATAATTTTTTTTCTTAATCAATATTTTAGACTCCAATAAGATCCAGACCCAAATCCCCTCCCCCCCGACCCTGGCGCTGAACCTAACATTTGACTCAAACCCGAATCTGATGCCGAATTTAGACCAAAATAATAAAAAAATTCAAAAATAAAAATAAAAATGAATTTTACCGAACAAACTTTTATTTTCTATTTTTATAATTAAAAAATAAAAGTGGTTACAAAACGTATTTTTGTTTCAAAAATAAAAATTTACTTTTATTTTGTTATTAAAAAATTAGAAAATAAAAGTGTTACCACACGACACTTTATTATTTAAATAAAAACAAATGTTGGACCATACTAAAGATACAAATTCATTAATATATTTAAATAAGTTTACGATAAGCAATAAGACAAAACTTTAAACTTATATTTTAATATATTGAAGAAAAAAAAAGTTTGAATAATTTCAAAACATTTTTGGGCTTGTGGTTGTAAATACAAAGGTATCTCATCTAATTAGGTCAAGATTGATCATACAATTTTGTTACCTAATCTAGGAATAAAATTAAAAGAGATTACCAATATCAATCAAGTCAAACAAATAATAAATAGACTCCAAAACTTCACCTAAAAGAGATGATTGATCACGGTTGAGATTCACCTTTGAGCATCAATCTCAAATCTCATTGACTCAATCTAGCAAATAACCAAGTCAACTTCTATACCAAACAAACTCATTAATTAGAAGAGCTACAATATTATGTTCAACACCTTAATTTGGAGCTACTTGCCTACTATTCTCTCACTCACAGACTTTTTCAACCGGAAAATCTTTTGAATTTAAACAAACACTCTTTTAAAAAAATTGTTTTAGACAAAATAATTTATTATAAAAAGTTGTTATTAATAAATCATTGAAATCTGGCCTTAACCTCTTGGTTGTAATTTCAGTGTGTTTATTTGGCAATCTTGCCTTTCAGTAAAGATCTAAAAAAAATGAAAACCCCTTGAATATGTAAGTTAAACCTTTAAAATCTTCTTATTTAAGTTAATTAAAATATCTCTAAACACTATGACTATATAGACATTTTACGGTAGTTGTTATTTACTCAAATATGCAAATTCATAATGATAATAATATATTTTAGGAAATTTATATAGTACACATCTTAAAGAGTCGTTCGGCTAGATTCTTTATTCTTTGTTCTTTATAGGTTTTATTTTAATTTTTTTTATGATCGTATACGTTGTAGCTATTTAAGATTATTTATAAATTTTTAAAAAATCCCGAACAGTTTATAATATCAAAAATAAGGTTTACACAATTACTTATCACGTGTATAAAGAAAAACAGTCAAACATGCAATAAAATATATAAATCTTATTTTCGACATTGTAAACTACTCATAATTTTGTGAAAATTTATATGTTGTCTTAGATAATTATAACATATACAATTAAAAGAAATAAACTAAAAACATCTCTTATATGCTGCCAAAATAGATAAGGTCTACCAAAATATCCTTTCAAGGTGCTAGACTTACCCTATATTTTATATTATTTAGTTGTAATTATTTTCATATTTTATTTAGAAAAAAAAAAAACAAATAAAATCTCTCTATGAATGAAGTACGTACGTAAAAGGAGTTTATAAATTACTTTTTGTATTTTAAATATAAATAATATTGATAGCCTAAGATGCAATTTTAAGGTTCTTGTTAGAAATTATTACATCCAAGAGTTTAGAGAACATAAAGCCATAAATCATAATATTTGTTTTCTTCCAAGGTTGCTTTTTATTTTATTTTTTCACTAAAGTCTTAAAATACTTACAAAACTAGCTTTGAATAGTTCATGGTCACAAAATCTTCACCAGTCATTCCCATCCCACTAAACACTATCATTAGCTTCTTTAAAAAGAAGTATCACCAAATAATTATTTGAGTTCAACCTACTCATTATTCAAGAAAATATACTTTAAAAGGAAAAAAATGAAGCAGAATAGAACGATCAAACTACAGTGAAGAACATAGCATTAAACATAACATCATCCTTTATTTCTCAGTCAAATCAAAATTTGGACATTTCAATCAAATAACAACTTCACTTAGGGATATATGCATTTTATCAATGAATGTCATGATGGAGAATTAGTCAATTAGTATATCATTATTATATCTTTGCTGGCATGCATATCAGGATAACAGAGCTGCAAAGAATATGCTCAAAATTCAAATTCAAGTTCACACCCTTTCCTATATTCTCTTAATTTCAGGTTTTTACAACAAAAGTTACATCACCAATTTAATGCCATACAACTATACAAGACAACTCTATATGTTCACAAACTAAAGCAACTAAGCTTATGATTTGTCAGACATTAGAAAGTAACAAAACTACTTCAGAAATTTGCTTTTACACAAGATGATTTGATACATTAAAATATTCAAACCAAGTGGAGAAGAATTAGAAAGAAAAAAAGAACTAATTTCCATTTTAACTCTCACCATCATCATCATCATCACTTCTAAGAATATCATCATCATCCAAATCAGAAGAGTTACTACTGGCATTGGTCTTTATGTTTTGAAGCATAATGATAGCTTCCCTAGCTTCCCTAGCATCATCGGAAACCTAAGTATTTTTGCTAATCTAACCACATCCATCTTCATGATGCTGTTCTCCTTTCCATCACGTACTTATTTTCAAAGTGCCCTTAATTTTTAGCAGCTGCCACTTTTCTCTTAGCATCCTTTTTGTGCAATTGATCGATATACCTCTCATGCATGTAAGAATTTGTTTTTGAACTGCGTCAGTACTGGGGGACTAGCAATGTTAAAATTAATATTGTGGACTAATATAATTATAAGTTTAATACTATAAACACAATCAATAACAATGTGTTCAATATTTGTCAACAACTATAATGGGATGGTTAATAATTAATAAGTGTATTTGAATATAATATTTAATAGATTGTTGTTACATGTGTATGAGTTCTATTTTATTGTTTTGTCTAAGAACTCTAGCATACACGGTGATCATTTGTTATTTTGCGATCATTCATTTATGAGAAAAGAGCACAAATGACATGATTTTGTTATAACATCCATTTAATGGTTATTGCTCTTGTTTCTCATTCAGCTTCAAGCGTTCCAAGAAACTCTGCCATGTTAACGCTAAATGGAACCAACCACAAGCAGTGGGTTGAATCCCTCATGCTAAATTTGACTCTTATGAGAGTGGACTTAACATTGAGAATAGGTGCACCGCTTGAACTCGCTGATGATGCCACTGAAAAGGAAATCATCGTTTGACTTTTATGTCCAGATAGAAGCTATGGATTCCGTATCTATGATTAGCGCTCCCACTCAATTGAACTACCATGTCCTTAATCCATATGTCACGAGAAGATCCATTGGTCGACATTAACGAATAGATTGAAGAACATAAATAATGCAACTGAGCTAGAACCTAATCATCTCAGGATTGAGATCATTTGATCTAAGATCAACTAGGTGATATTGAACTGAATAGATATTACGGTAAGTTTATTATATCTTATCCAAGTTCAATATCGGTCCCTTCCGATGCATACTCGATACATTCAACCCAAGCTTACTTTAACCAATGTCCTCGAAAGGACATAGCCTTATCCAAGGTGCAAGTAAACTACATTGTAGATTATCCTATCAGTTAAATCTTGTGTACTGATAAATTATAATAATACATTTAATCACACAATCTTGATCACTTTTCACTGTGTTGACAACACAATAAACAAGAATATCAATGTGATAAGAATTTGGATAAATTTATAAATCAAATAAATAAATAAATGATCACATGAACTAAATAACACATTAAATAAGTAATACAAATAAATTTGTTTCCTTATTGATAATTGAATATAAAAGATTACATTGAAATAGAGTTCTATATAGGGCATAAAGCCCAACACATTATACCCTTACTTGGCTTCTAATTAAACTCTAGTGTTAGGGGTAATTTGGTCATAATCAATCACCCGAAACATCCCGACAACACCAATATCCAACTAAACTTTCCAGTTTAACCAAATCTCATACTATTAGCATCGTGATATCTTTGGCCAATCAATCGAGTTTCCACGATTGTCAAATCTGAAAATATTTTTATTTCATAAATGGCATATACAATGCCTATATATTTTATTAAAATTTCCGTAATTGATAAAATGCACTTATTATTCATTCTTGTAATAATCCCTAATTTCAAATAATTAGCTTAATAAAATTATAATCTTATTGATTATGCCCTAAATATTCATGTAATTCCATATTTAATAAAATATGCATAATTATACATAATCACATATTAAGGATATTACAATATATGTCTCGCTGAGTTATCAAGAACAAGAAGTAGCAGTCGAATCCAAACCATCTGTCCAGTTCTACACGTGGGTCTGGTGGTAAACCCATCTAGGCTTAGTGAATGGGCCCCCAGATTGAATAGGCCGATGTAAATATCCACCTGTTACCTATCCAGAAATGCCAATAACAAAAGTCATCTAAGGTTTTTTCCAATTTTAAGTCCATGTTGACAAAATAACAAACCATGTTGGCCAAAATTTTAAGTTCATGTTTGACTGAATAACAAACCAATCACCAAGTGATTGGGCTCATTGAATTTTCAAATTTATTTTAATGGGATATTTGCGGTAATAATACTCAATTCTTTTTAATTGTTGCAATTTATTTTCTTATAGGTTTTATATGTTTATTTGTAGTTTTTAATTTTTTTTCTATTGTTTAGGTGTTTGATGTCTGATTAATTTCTTAGTTGGTTGTATTAGATAATCGGTTTTCGTGTTTAATTGTTGCTTTGTTGTTTTAAGTAATTGAAGTTTAAGTTTTTTCTTTCTTTTGTTAATTTAGGAAACTTGTTTCACTATGCGAAAATTTTAGCTAGCTGATAAATGTAACTGTTGTGAGTTATTCCAACAGTCTAACTCTAGTGACGCCGACAGCTTTGACGACTTTTTAGTGACTTTTTTGGGCAATTCTGACGATTTTTCTGGTATCGTCAACAATTCAGGTGACTTTTTCGGTCTTGACGCCAACGGTGACTTTTTTAGCGCCGGTGGCAGCTCCATTGACTTTTTTCGACAATTACTGTATATTGATTTGTTTCTAATTTTTTTTTAGAAAAAAATAAGGGAATTTAATGTTTTTTTTTTATAGTAATACAAGTGACATGTCTTATATCTGTTAAGTTTTTTTTTTTTTATCTTAAATATAGTATTTTTTTTCTTAGTAAGTTTTCTTATCATATTTATGTAAAATATATTTTCTTTTACCATATTTATGTAAATAGTCTTTGGGGGTAATTATTTTTTAATTTAGGTATCTTTCAATATCTACACTAGGGGTGGGCATCCGATCCAATCCAACATTTTTTCCCTCATCTGATCCAATCCAATTAGTAATTGGATTTGGAAAATAATCATCCGATCCAATTCAATTAGACCTCAAAATTCAATCCAATCCAATCCAATTACTAGGGGTGTTCATTGGATCACATCCAATGGATTTGGACCCATCCGATCCAATCCAATTATTTATTGGATATTGGATTTTTCCATCCGATCCAATCCAATTGAATTGAGTCATCTGATCCGATCCGATCCAATAGATGTATTGGATTGGATCGGTTCCATCCATTGGATGCTTTAACTGGTTTTTTATTAGATTGGATTGGATCCATCCAATGAATCCCATGGATGAATCCGATCCATTTTAACCACTATTTAGGCTAATTTCATTAAAAAATATATATATATATATGAAAAAACATAATTTAAAACTTAATAAATAATAAAATAATATATAAAATATTAAATAAAATAATTAAATATATAAAATTATAAATATTAAATATGATTGGATGGACATTGGATGATATTGGATTAGATTGGATCGGTTATCCATTGGATCGGATGTCTCATCCAATATCCGATCCGATCCAATTGGATTTTTAAAATTTGCATCCGATCCGATCCAATTATGATTGGATATCCGATTCTATTGGATCGGTTGGGATTGGATCGGTCGGTTGGAATTGAATTGGATGACTTTCTGTACACTCCTACCAATTACTATTGGATTGGATCAGTTTTTTAATTAAATATCTAATTACACAGCTAAAATTCAATATTAACTTAAAAACATATCTCAAATGTGTGGTATTTATCTACAGATCTTAAATGAATATATCTTGAAAAACAAAAATACCATTATTTTTATTGTCAAAAAAAAAATACCATTATTTTTATTAACCTCAAATAGACACCAAAGTGAATTATCTCTTCAAATAATGGCATCTAGCAGTATCACATCATATTTAGTCGGTCATCGAGGAACATTAAGGGCATAAATAACGGTTAGGCCCAGGCTAAATATGTTATAGGGGAATTTTTATTTTTATGATTTTTTTTTGGCAAAGTTTACAAAAATATGAATTTTTTACAATGTATATTATGGGGAAAATTCAAAAAAAGTTAAACAAAAAAAAAGTTTTGAGTAACCAGTTACTTTTATGGGCTGTTTAGTATTCAGTTGGTGGGTTTAAAAGAATTTAAGATTACCCCAAAATTATACTTAAAAAGTGGATTCCACTTAATCATAAATTTTCACTAAAATGATACCTACCATAGATTTAGTTTTACAATCTCATTCCCAAGATCCTAAATCCTTGTGGTGGTCCAAGGTTTTACATATACTTGCACAAATTGTATAAAAATCTGCACAATGTGTAATTTTTACTGTTATGTATGTAAATCATAATGTTTGCTAAAAATAGTCTATAAATTTCCATCAAAAGAATTGTAATGTGTACACTGTTAAAAAAAAAGAGGAAATTACACTTATTATGGAATTTTAAAAATTTTTATGATAAATATGGCACATTTAAGTTTGACCAATTTATATGGTATTTTTTTTATTTTTAGGTCTTTTTATAGTATTTGATATGTCATATATATGTAATTAGATTTTCAAATCCCATATTTAATGTTTTTATTTGTTTAGGAAGTTTTATTTGTCATTGATGCTGGAAAAGTCACCGGAGTTTGTTGTCAGTGCTGGAAAAGTCGCCGGAGTAGCAGTAGGTGCCGGAAAGTTGTCGGAGTTGCTGCCAGCGCCGGAAAATTCGTCGGAATTGGCATTGTCGCTGGAAAAATAACTGAAAAAATCACCAAGAAACCGATTTCTTGGTGATTTTTCCGTTGACAATGCCAATTCTGACGACTTTTTTGAAGCTAGCAGCTACTCCGGCGACTTTTCTGGCGCCGACAGCAAACTTCAGAAAAGTCATTAGAATTAGAACAGTCACCGGAAAAATTACCAAGAAACTGGTTTCTTGATGAAGAAACCAGTTTCTTTTGGTGATTTTTCTGACGACAATGACAATTCTGACTACTTTTCTGGCGTTTGTAGCAACTCTGACGACTAATACATCGACAGCTACTCCGGTGACTTTTTCAGTACCGACAGTAAACTCTGAGAAATTCGTCGATTGACGTTGTTGCCGGAAAAATCACGAAGAAACTAGTTTCTTTTCTTCATCAAGAAACCAATTTCTTGATGAAGAAACCAGTTTCTTCGTAATTTTTTTTGTATTTTTTTTCTCTGTTTATTTGATTGATGAAACTGGTTTCAATTATTTTAAGTGTATATGATTTTTGTTTTGTTTTCATAATCTTTATTATTGTTGTGTAACAAAACTAGTTTCTTACTTTCTTGGTGAAGAAACCAGTTTTTTGATGAAAAAACTACTTTATTGGTAAAAAAACCGGTTTCTTGATGAAAAAACCACTTTTCCGGCACCTACATCAAACTCCAGAATAGTCGTCGGAATTGGCATTGTCACCGGTAAAATTATCGAAAAAATACCAATAAACTGGTTTCTTCATCGAGAAATTGGTTTCTTGGTAATTTTTCCAGCGACAATGCAAATTTTGACGACTTTTTCGGCACTGTCAGCTACTCCGACGACTTTTCCGATGCTGTCAGCAAACTCCGGTGACTTTTCCGGCACGAGTGACAACTCCGGCGATCACTATAGTTTTATTTATTTTATTTTTTAAAAAAAATAAATATGAAGAGACTTTTAATATTTTTTATAAAAATTTAATTAAATTTTTATTTTTTATGAATCTTAAATTCAAATTTATTTTTAATGTTTTATATGGTTTTTTTTTAACCATATTTTTAGTTTGATTGGTTAGATAATGCCATATTTAGTAGCATTTACTTTTTATGCTATATATATCATAACCTTAATAATTATTCTCATATTTTTTAAAATAACCCCAAAAAAATGATGATAATTACACCACATACTGATATTTTTAACTTTTTTACTTTTAAACTGTGGGACGGAATTTTTTTCAAAAATACTGTGTTAAGTTTTCACTGTTATTTTACGGTTGTTTTTTAGTTATTCATTCTACTGTTGTTTTAAATTGTTCTGTTTTGTTATTTTACGGTTGTTTTAGGTTGTTTTATAAAAAGATAGTATTTTTGTAAAAAAAAATTCTGTGTGGCAGTAAAATTGTAAACTTTGACCAAAATCCAATATTTTTGTAAAAATCTCAAAAAAATGTTAGAGGAATTAGCTTGTGACAGGCCCAGTGAAATGAAAGGGGGCAAATTTGCTATGGGCTGTGGAATATCGAGTATACTCAGGCCCAAATAATTGCGCTTTAGATAATTTTGCTTGATTTGGTGTAAGTTTTTCATTATCTTTAAAAGAATTTACTCAAAAACACTAATTTTTTCTTCGTAATTTTAAGGACGTCAAATGTATAACCATATATATAATACCTTCATATAAATAGTCAAAAGTGTAATTTTTTTTTTTGGGTTTTTATATAATTTATGTAAAATTATTTTATGAGAATAATTTTAAAAAAAGATATCTTACTATTATAAAAGTGTTGTAATGAGGTGATAGTTTGGAGACAATTTTACCCTTTAAGAAAGTCAGTATTAACAATTTTGCCTTTCCACCGGTCAATAATTGAGGTATTGTAATTCCATCTAATAGTCAAAATTAACAGCTCATGTGTTTGTATTTTCCAATATTACATTAAAGTGTATTTATTACCTTTTCATCCTCTATTTAATTATCTGTCTTCATATTGTTAATGTATGCTTAATATATTAAATAGTAAGATTTTGAAGGTGAAAAAGTGTAATAGTCAAAATTGACAGCTCACGTTTTTGTAATTTCCAATATTTCCATTTCCACTTTTTCTTAAATAGTAAGATTTTGAAGGTGAAAAAGTGTAATAGTCAAAATTTACAACTCAGGCCTTTGTATTTTCCAATATTTCTATTTCCACTTTTTCTTATATTGTTAATGTAATGCTTTTAATATATTAAATAGTAAGATTTTGAAAGTGAAAAAGTGTAAGAGTCAAAATTCACAGCTCACCTGTTTGTATTTTTCAATATTATATTAAATTGTATTTATTACATTTTAAACCTCTATTTAATTCTCTCTCCTAATATCTCTACAACTTTTCCATGTCCACTTTTTCATTAATTTAATTCTCTCTTGATATTTCTGCAAGTTTCCTTTCAAATGTTTATCTCTTCCTCTTCTTCTCTCTCTCATTTTCTCTGCAATTACTACGTACAGTTGGGAAATGACGAACACAACAAATAAGAACACCCATTAGATCAATGACAAGAGAAGGCTTACGACGGCGGCCACCACCACCACCACTGCCGAATTCATAACGACGCTCAATATTGTCGACATCCAGACCTCCACCAGGTATGTTTATTCATTTCAAAATCTCTAATTTTTTTGCCCTTCTTTCTTTCCATCTATACATAAAAATGTAAAATCCTAATTTTTTTATAAGTGTTTCTCAATTTTTTTTAATCCCTAATTTTTTACCCCTTTTTCTCTCTATGTGTATATATAAATGTCACATATGATGAAATTTATCTGCTTTTACACATATTTTAATTTAAGATTTTTTGTTTTCGAATTTCTTGGACTGATGCATGTTTGATAATTTTGCCCTTAAAAGAAAAAGCTAAAAAAAATATAGATAACTTTTTTATTCTTTTTTTTTTAAAAAAAAAACAAAAATATACAACTATTAGCTTACTCATCAAATACGTGTTAGAATACTAAATTTTTTATTTTTCATACTATCAAGTTTTTACAATTTCCGATTATCTGTTAGTAGAGTTTTTAAAATATTTGAAGATAAATCTTTGGTTTTATCTTACATTTTGCTACGTATTTAGCTAATTGGTATATTACTGTTGAGTCATTATATATACGTGTTATATGATTGAAAGTTATCCTCTCTTTAAAAGTTAGTATAAATATGCTATTCTAACATGATCAAACTTATCAAATAAACTGTTTTAAGAAATGGAACTTTGCTTCTTCAAACTCTGGTTTACTAGTCATTATATAGACTTGTTTTGATGTATACTTAAGTCATGCTTTCATGTATATATGATTTTATTTGGTGAAATTTATTATTTTGTATTTAAGTTTTATGTTTTGATGGGTATTATATGTGTATGTTTTCGATTTGTGATTGAATCTTTGTGAATCTTTTCTTATTTATATACTCTTGTAGTTGCATTTGAGTCTGAACATCTCTCTCTCTCTGTTTCCTTTTTCTCTTTTGCAGGCATGTTCTAACTCTGTTTTGGTAATTGATTATCTAAGGAGATATCTGGTTAGTGTTACCCTGTCTAAATTGTTTTTCTCCTATTTCTTAACTTTTTCCTTTTTAATTTTTCCCACATAATATATCTTTTTTAAAACATATTTTTGTAAGCATTGCAAAAGACAAAAATCTATAAAAATTACACATTTTCATGTACATACTAGCATATGTTAAATATAAATATATATTTTGTTTTCAAAAAAAATATATATAATTATAGTATATGGAACATATATCTTATATATGAAAAGTCGTAAAAATAAAAATACCAACGGTAACATTTTCTTCTTTGCTTATGAGTTATGAGGCCCATTCCTAGTTGGAGAAGATATGTACTAGTATCGAATATTTTTTGTTTGTTTTTTTTTTTTTTTGAGAAAGTTTCACTGTTATTATAAACCACAATCTTTTACAACAACAGAGAAAATAGGATAAGGAATTTCTCCCATCCAACAAGTGTCAACATCCAACCCCAAAGCATGTTTGGCTAACCCATGAGCAGTTTGGTTAGCAGATCTCTTAACATGAGAGATAACAATACTAGGGAAAGAGGATAGAAGACAATGAACATCAAAGATTAAATTTGAAAAACAAGATAAATCCCAAATTTCATGATTTAAAAAATTGGAGACACGAAGAGCATCAGCTTCCACAAGAGTAACCGGCAATGCCAGTTGAGATATCCAATTAAGTGCATGGAAGAGAGTTTTTGCCTCTATTTCATCTGATATGAAGCAACCTTGGACAGGTTTCGACATAGCCACAATGACTTCACCCTTATGGTTCTTGACGATTGCACCAACTCCCAAAACCTTAGAAATAGGATTAACCGCAGCATCGACATTAAACTTCAATCCAAACATATTACGTAGTTTCCAAGGAATTCCTTCAGTTGGTAGAGTTGTAGTTGGTGCTGGAACGGTCGGTTCACTAACAGCAGTGGGATGGTTTTTTGTCTTTTGATAATTTCTCATGTAGTTTGTAGCATAATTAGCTAAAACCAAACCATCATGCCTTGATTCACCATGATTAATTTTGTTTCGGTCAGTCCAAATAACCCACATGATGACAAATAACAATTCCAATTCTTGCTGGCTTAGTAATGTTGTAAGATGAAAAATATAATCTCCACCAACCATATTTCATGCTTTGCTAAAATCAATTGGGAAATTGAAGTGCCTCCAGACAGCTTTGGCATGGTTGCATTGGAACAAAGCATGACCAATCGATTCCCAGGCTTGTGAACATAAAGAGCACGCTGCAGAAGTGAGTACCTTTTTCTTAAAAAGTGCAGCAGCCACCGGAAGACAATTTTGAATTACACGCCACGCAAAAATTTTGATCTTAGAAGGTAGTTTGAGATTCCAAAATAATTTCCACCAATCTTTGTGGGAGGTCGATGAAGATTCCTTATCAACATCTTCAAGATCAGTACCAAAGTGGAAACTACTTTTAACCGTGTATACACCAGCAGTTGTATGGTGCCATATAAGGCTATCAACACCTGTAAAAAAAGCTTAGAGGAATCGAGAGGATTATTTCAATATCAATCTCCTTGAAGTGAGCTTCCAACAAAGTCAAGTTCCATTCTCTCGTCTCTTTTATGAAATATGAAACTGGCAGGTTGGGGGGACCCGAATAAGAGACTGGTTTGTGATCAACATGGCAAGGTATCTATGGTGCTGTCCTAGCATTAATTTGCATACCATTCTCAACTTTATATCGAAGGCCTTTGAGCAACAATTCTCGGCCCCAACAGATTCCTTGCCAAGTAAGAGAAGGGGAATGACCAATGTTTGATTCCAAAAAAGAAGTGTTGGAGAAGTATCTGTATTTAAGCAAACCGCTAAGAAGAGATTTTGCATTTCAAAGATTCGCCATGCTTGTTTAGCCAATAATGCCTGATTAAAATGTACGAAAGAACGGAAACCCATACCACCTTTAAAATTTGATTTGCACAACAAATTCCAACTTTTCCAATGTATTTTGTTACCATTTTTATTTGAACCCCACCAAAAATTAGCCATCATTGACTCAATTTGGTGATAAAAACTTTTGTGGTAATCTGAAGCAGCTCATAGCATATGTGGGTATAGATTGAACCACCGCCTTCAAAAGGACCTATTTCCCTCCAATTGAAAACAACTTTTCCTTCCAAGCATTAAGCGATTTCCATATCCGCTCTTTAATGGTACTGAACAATTCTGTTTTATCTCTTCCAGAATATGCGGGTAGCCCAAGATATCTTTCATGAAATTCGCTAATAGGCATGTTCAATGTATCTTGAAAAATTATTGAGTTGCAGTTGGTGTGTTTGGTGAGAAAGACATAACCGACTTTTGAGTGTTAAGTAGCTGACCGGATGCACGGTTGTAGATATGTAGAACACACTGGATAGCTAAGACCGAAGAGTTAGAAGCATGGCAGAACAAGAGGCTATCATCCGCAAACTACAAGTGTGTAATTGGTGGGGCTTGCCGTGTGAGTCGAAATCCATGAAGATTACCTAAAGATTCTTCGTGATTCAGCAAGCGAGATAGACCTTCCGAACATATTAGAAATAAATAGGGAGATAAGGGATCTCCCTGTCGAAGACCTCTACTTGGAATAACATTCCCAATAATTTCACCGTTTAAGGAGAAAGAAAAACTTGTTGAAGAGAGACATTTCATGATGAGAGAAATCCAGCGAGCATCAAATCCCATCTTGGCCATCACCGCTTCAATATAGCTCAATTCGACATGATCAAATGCATTGCTCATATCTAACTTGAGAGCCGAATAACCTTTCCTTCCCCGAGTTTTATGTTTGAGATGATGGACTAACTCAAAAGCCATCAAGATGTTATTTGTGATGAGACGGTTACAAAGGACAAAGGAAAGCACTTTGAGTTTCGGAAATAACAGAAGGAAGAACATCTTTGAACCTGAGTACCATCACTTTGGAGATGAGTTTGTAGATAACGTTGCAAAGACTTTTTGGCCTACAGTCACCCATACCAGCAAGATTATTGATTTTAGGAATAAAAGTGATGATGGACTTATTAATTAAATCCATATCTTGTCCATTGTTAAGAACTCCCAGAATCACATCCGTAACAGAAGGCCCAACCATCTCCCAATATTGTTGATAAAACACGGCTGACATTCCATCACTACTTGGACTTTTATCCGAACTCATTGCTTTTAAAGCTTGATATATCTCATCTGGTGTAAATGGCTTTGTAAGCTGAAAATTCATGGCAGCAGTAATAGTTGTTGGAATGGTGTCAATGGTGTGGTTGAGAGAGCTTGTGTCGATTGTGGAAGCAGTAAAGAGTTCTTGAAAATAGGAAGTGATAATTATTGTCATTTCCTCTTTAGAGCTGTGAGTAATACCTGCTGAGTTTGTGAGTGATTTAATGGTGTTATTTCGCTTCCTTAAAGAGGGGTTTTGATGGTGTTCTGCTCGATGGTTAAGGGAGGAGACGAGAGAGAGAAAGAGGGCTGGGATTTTCCTAAGAAGAAAGAAGAAGAAAAAGAAAAAAAATTAAAAAAAAAAAATTAATTTTTTCAAATATTTATAATTATTTTTTAAAATTAAAATTACGTGGACCACTAAAAATTTACCACGTATACAAGTGTGTACACGTGGACAGTCCACTGTGGCACTTAACTGTGATTTTTAGACGGAGGTGTGCAGAGCAAAACGAAACCAGGGTTTAGGTAGTTTAGTCGCCAAAAATTCAGTTTTTGTGGTTAAGTGTTACAAACCGTAAAGTTCAGGTGGTTTAGCCGCCAATATTTAACATATAAATATTATCCTAATTAATTATATAAATATAATAAAATCCATGTAGAATAAAGTTATTATATCTATATAATTAATTACAAGTTATGTCTATTAAGATATATTTTAATTAATATATAATTTTATATAATTAAAGATGTTGGGGCTATTCTCTAATTATTTAAAATTATATTTTTCACTTAGACATTAGGTATTAGGCTCTACCTAAAAGCAATTTTGTTATTAATATAATAGACAATCATTGAGATTAGTGCTCCTAGTGTGGTCGTCTAAAGTTCATTAAAAATTCGCTCTAGCTAGATATGATAATTTGTTACAGTTTCATTTTTTTTTTATGTAAAACCACAAAATTACTTATATTTCATTCATATTTTATTTATTTTATGAACGTTTTATGAAACTTAATGTGCTAAATAAAATATTCAACTAATCTTAATGTTTGAATACCACTATTATGAATTTAGGTGGTGTTTGGTTGGGAGGAATGAAAACATAGGAATAAGAATAGAATGGAATAAAATTTAAAATACATAAAAAAAATTGATAAAAAAATTATTAAATTTTTTCTCATCATGCATTGAAATGGTCTTTCCTTTTATTTCAAAATGGAATTGTCATTCCACCAAAATAGTGGAAAGGTCATTCCATTGGAATTTCATTCTAACACTTTAAGGGCTCGTTTGGTACGCCGTGTAAGGGTCGTATTATATTAAATAATAAATAACACTATGTTTGGATTAAGCAATATATTGTATTAATTATTACGACCAAATTTTTTAATACAGTGTATGTTGTATTATTTAATACATAATAAATAGTCTGTATTAGCTTGTATTATAATATTTACAAAGGATTTGGGGTCAATACCAATCTCCGACCCACACCTGGACCCAAACATGGACCCAGACCCAGACCCGGGACCCCGACCTGGACCCAAACTCGGACCCGGACTCGGACCCAGACCTGGGACCTGGGACCCAAGACCCAGACCCAGACCCAGACTCGAACCCGAACCTCGAACTCAGACCCGGACCCGGACCCAGACCCGAACTGGGACCCGGTACCCGGGACCTGGACCCGTAGTTGGTGTTGAGATCGAGTGTATTTAAAATATATTATAACTTTACACAATCAATTAATACAAGTCAATACCAAAAATTGTATTGAATTAAATAATACTAATACAATACAATATAACACAATGCAACACAATACAATACAATACATTACAATACGGCATACCAAACGAGCCCTAATATGTAACCAAACAAAAAAATAGAATGGAGATTGTTTCCTTTTTTTTCCTTTCCATTCTATTTTATTAGCTCCAACCAAACGCTACCTTAATATATAGTATTTTAATCATATAAAATCTTAATTGATTACACTAATAATAACTTTGTAGAATAAATACAAAATAACACAATTATTATATAATAATAAACTAAATACAAATTCCATACTACGTAATTAATGGGAGATTTTCATAATTAATTAATTTAGACATTAAATCACTTAAATTTAGTATAAATATTTAATCTCATAATAATTAATTGTAAACCAAATTTTATTCACATTAGTACAATTAATACATACTTAAATGAAATTATGTAATTAATTACCAAATCATATTTTTTTCCATTTTAATTTATACTAAATAATATATAAATTCCAAATATTTTTTTAAATAAAAATAAAAAAATTAATAAATGTAATTTATTGACCAAATTAACAAAAATAGGAAAATAAATTAAGATTCCAAATTAAATGAAAATGCATTAAAATTCATAATTTTTCCTCCTCTTTTTTGAAAATAATCCTATGGAAAATGAAACATCGTACGAAGATCATCATCCTCTACCTCCAGTCAGGTCAAGAAGACCTGTTTTTTTTTTTTTGCACGCACGTCCTTCGGACCCGACCCAAACCCAACAGTAAAACTGTTTTCCAACATTCAAAATACATAAAATCAATTCCAAAATGATTTAAATGAAAAATTACAAAATCCATATTAATTTCAAGCATCGAAAATATGTAAAATTTATACTTTAATTTCACAAAAAAAAAAAAATATATGCGTCCAAAAAATGCGTTCTTACGAAAATTTCTAGATTTTAGTATTTTTTTCCAAATTATTTCAAATCACTATATAATGCATAAAGGATTAAAAATAAATACTAATTAAAATAAAAATTATAATTTTTCTTATACATAGATGAAAAACTTCAAAAATTTCGTGAATATATATATGTAGTTATACATTATGGTTTTATTTCTTAAAAAGATATAGAATAGATAGAATAAAGTATTCTAATCAATAACAAATAATAAAATCACAAATTCACTAAACAATATATATAAATATATACAAGTAAATATACATATGATATTTATTAATTGTATGTATAATTTTTTATATGTATATATATGTATGAGAAATTCGTTTTGATTCATAAAAAACATTAAAATTGATGAATAACGGCTATTCTAACAATAATATAGACAGGATCGTTTCAAGGTGATGAGAGGCCTAGGGCGAAATTTAAAACAAGGCCATTTCTTTTAATAAAAATTAAAATAAATTTTAATTAAATTTTGAAATGCTAAGTAAAACTTTTCACAAATAACTAAAAGTATAAAAGGTGTATTTTCAAAAAAAGTATAAAAGATGACTAGAGTAAGGATCGAACCTTGAACCTCAAGTCTAACATAAGCTCTACTTACCATCTATGCTGGATGCTTTTCATGTAATTTGTTGAGTTAAATATTTATATATTACATGTTTTTATATATATATATATATATTAATTTTGATTTTTTCGGGGCCTCCAAAATTGTGGGGCCTGGGGCCAAGGCCCCGGCTGCCCCATCCTCTGGCCGGCCCTGAATATAGATCAAAATGATTGAAAAAAAAAAAAATTCCTTCTATCGACGTTGACTAAGAAAAAATAAAGAGAGAGAAAGATATATATATACTAGTATATTGTTATGTGCGATGCACGTATGATATGTTTTATATTAATTATTATATTATGAGTTCGGAAGGAAATAAATGAATCAAAAATAAATAATATTTAATTTAGAGAGATTTGAATAATAAATTTAAATTAAACTTTTATGTCCAGTAAAAACATATTGGAAACAATAATAATAAGGTTACAATATATGTTGCATTTGTTCCAGTTCTTAAAATAATAGTAGCAAGAACATCTTTGACCTGGAAAAACAAATATTACAAAATTAATAATAATAATAAGGTTATAATATATGTTGCATTTGTTAACTGATGATTGCATTATGTTTTAGGTGAAATTGAGAAAAATTGTAGTTTGTTAGAGGATATGTAAGTTAATCGTAAATATTATTTAATTTTTTGGGTTTAATTATTGAGTTTATTTTTTGAAATTTGAATTTAGCCGTATAAAAAAATTTCAAAAATGGTTGTTAGAGAGATATGTGGGTAAGATATTTTTTTTAATTTAAAAAAAGATTGTTTAATTTTTTGGGTTTAATTATTGGGTTTATTTATTTGTTAATGTTTAACGTTAACAGTCTGTTAAGTTAATCGTGTAAGGCTAAATAAAAAAAGAATCGTTAAACCAAGAATCGTTAAACCAAGAATACGTAAATATTAGTTTTATATAAGTTCTAGTGGTTTTTGTTTAAGAATTCAGTAACTAAGCAACAGCAACAACAATGGTAGAGAGATCTATTTAAGTTTTTCATATTTGTAAAGATTATAAATCTAAACTTTTAACTTTCTTGATTTGAGATTTTGAATTGTTCTGATTTATTTGTTTATGAATTTATTGAAATACTTGAATATTTATTGGTTTAGATTTTGAATTGTTCTGATTTACATACTTGAATATTTATATTGATGATTGTTAATGAAATTAGTATATCATGAAGGAAAGAAAAAGAAAAAAAATGGGGCTTTGATTTTTGAGGCCATAATTTCAGTGGTTCATGTAGTTTTGGCAGTGGTGGCCAACTCTGGACCAGGCCCCAAAGTATCCAACAAAACAGGACACATTGTTTTGTTTCATATCTAAAACGAATATTAAAATGATTATTGTTTCAAATCTTTGATCAATCTTATATAGAGATAAATTCATACATATACAGGTATGGATTAATTGATTGATCAACTATATAAATAAGTATTTATAATTTAGGGATCTACCAGTGAAATTATTGAAGTTCTAATAGAAAAGAAAAAAAAATTCATAAATAAAGGTAGATCATTAATCTAAACCTTAAAGTGAAAGATCGTACCTTAAACCAACCAAAATCGTTGAGAAGTTTCGTCCATACATCAGAGAGCATCATTGGATTTACCCGATTTTTCGATTGGCTTCATCGATTTGAACAACCATGCTTCATCTGCTAAATTGCGTGAGAAGGCTGAGAGGAGAACATTATTTATTTAAGCTTTCTGACCGTCCAATGAAGCAAATCAAAATTTCAATTCGACAATGAGGTTCACATTATACTGAAAAATACATTAACTTTCAAAAGCTATATATATATATAAATTATTTAAAATCTGCTAACAAAATTAACAAAAAGAGAACATTTATTTAAAATAAGTAAATCTTAGTTTGGCTGTTGAGAAAACTTAAGAAAGAAAAAGAAACCCACAAAAGCAATCATAATAGTCCATTTAAGTTACATACTTTTGGTTACTCCTAGATTATCATTAACCAAACAGAGCAAAGGAGAATTTTCAAGAGAGGGGAATCAGAACTTATGTTCAAGAACTAAAAGAGAAAAAAAAAAAGAATAGTTTAGTACTCACAAAATAAAATTCAAAAAGATAGAAAATCTTACTTGCAAATTTCTTCATCCACAACAGAAGAGATTATGAATAGTAGTCTCCGACGATACAGAGCATTCCTAAGAAAAGATAAGTCTTCGTTGGACACCTGCAAGAGAAAACATTCAATTGCTTCAAAAATTTATGTGTGAACAAATATTTGCCTTCTTTTAAATATTCAATCAATAACCGCGAAACCCCCAAAAATAAATTAAAATAAATTGTAGAATTAAAATAAATCGTTAGAAATTGTAGAATAAAAAATGACTGAGAAAGGAAGAATCATACCTGCGAAACCCCCAAAAATAAATAAAAATAAATTAGAGTTTAACTAAGAAAAATTAGAATGTGAATCAATATAAAAAAATTAACAAAACTAAATATATGAAAAATAACATTGTTAAATTGGTAGTTAACCTTCCCAAACTAATTCTAGTTTTTACTGTCTATTAATGAATAATAAAATTATTATGGAATGTTCATACCCATTGTGGCATAGCATACAAAGAACTCGACATGGTAAATTTACCACAAAGAAAAATATATGAACAATTAAAAAAGGCCTAGCACAACAAATTTACTTAATATAGACTAATTGACATGATTGGTCATCCAACCTTCACAACTCTTTTGACCTTGGCAAGGGATCAAAGAAGAAAAATGACATATGACTTACGGGAGGATAGATATGGCTTATCACTTTCATTATCAAAATGTCAACAAATTATGCCTATCAAAACAATAATAGCAAATTAGGACAGATGAAGAAATGATCTACTTGCTTTAAAATTGTTAGATTAAAAATAAAATGAAATAAAATATACCAAATCATGCAAAGCTTGGAGACAAAACATACCAGCAAAACTTTAAAATATAGTTCTAACAAACAAAACAATAAGCATAATGTAAGAGTGAAATTATCACAAGCACACGATTCAGAGGTAGTTTGTAATATGCTGCAACTGGTCCTGTATGCAGTTAAATAAGGAGAGATTCAAGTTAGAGCTAGCAGATATTTAACATTCTTGCAAAGTTTGATTCAATAGAAAATTGATAATCTGCAGTGTTGTTGCAAATAGAAAATGGATATATGTTGATGAATGATAAGGTAGGTGTGTTGTTTGAGCTAGTGGCATTGATCAACACTATCAATGAGCAAGATAATCTTCAAAGATTGACCAACCAAACTCTTTTTCTTAAACTAATGATCACTTTATAAGAAAGAAAATAACAAAGAAAAATCACTTTTTCATTCGTTGTGGGTTCAAACAAGCTAGATGGTCAAACGCTCAAAGCTTTTGCCAAACTTTGGGATGGACTTGTTGTTTATAGATAGAGAATATATAGAAAATCAAATCACATCCTAAGGCTAAAATCTGAATATAATTAATTTTACACAAACCATTATTGTGAGACCCTTGGGCTTCCATGTCCACAAAGAAATCAATTGTAGTTGCTACCCTCATAATCTTTCTCCAAATCTTTCTTCAAGCAAAACTTTTGTTACATTCGCTGCAACCAATAAATCATTCATAGGCCTGTAAGAGATTACGATTAGTTCTATTTAGAGGTGAGGAAAACTGACCAATCTCTTTTGTCCATTTGCATTGTTCTTCTAAAATCAAAGTTTTAGGAATTAAATAAACCACGCAAAGAAAAAAAACCAATGAAACTAAATAACTTCCACTCATTCTTAATGATATAATCATAGGCCATAAAAGTTTGATTAATAGTGGATAGTAAAAACTAAAATTCTTATTAGTGTAGAAAATTACAGGTGAGAATATTGAATTAAAAACTTAGTTTAGGAGAGGTCAATATCTTCCTCCCACATCCATTGTCTTATTCTGTTTAAACAAGCATTAGCTCTTTTTTTGTCCTGTAAAAAATATGTATTTATCTCATTCGAACATTATAGAGTCATTAATAACGCATTTACCTTGTTCACAAAAGGTAAGTTGACAACGATAATTGGAGGAGCATTTCAACAACAATATCATAATCAGATGTGTAGTTTTTTGCAAATTGAATTGCAAGTTTCAATTATCCTCATCAGATCTTTATGGTTACGATTCTTTCACACCAATGCCAAATTGCCAATCGCACACCAATGCCCAGTTGTCAAAAAGATATCTGTGAAATCCACAATAAATATCAAATAGAAAAAACTGACAATTCCATATTCATTAAAAGAAATCTAATAAACTTTAAAAAAAATAAAATAAATTTAAAATATGGTTTGTTAGAGAGATATGTGACTAAGATGATATTTTTTTTTTTAATTTAAAAAAAGATTATTTAATTTTTTAGTTTAATTATTGGGTTTATTTGTTAACGGGAGATCAAACCTATTAACATCGTTAAATTTAACAGAATATTCTTTTATTTTTAAGGTATATTCTGTTAAACCAAGAAATGCCGTTAAACCAAGAAATGCCGTTAGATAGGCACTTTTAATATATAAAGATATATCGTATATACACTCAATGCAAAACCAACAATCAAGACAAAAATATATGATTTGCTCTAATACCATATGTTAGATTAATATGAAACTATATATATATATATATGCATATAAACATTTCTATATAAGTTTGCCGAATAATTTTATGGATTGAACATATACAAATAAAGGATTGAATATGTATATCTGCTATTGATAAATGTAAATCCCACCAATATGTTAACCAAGTTTTTAGATCTACAAAATAAGATAAAAAAAGAAATTAGTGGAGTATATAAACTGAAATAAGTAGTGAGCTTTGGATGTAATTCATATATTTATATAAGTGAGACATTCTATTAAAATCTGTAATACAATTAATTGTCAAAAATATTATGATATTAATAAGAAAATAAAATTGGAAACAAAATTAAATGATGACCATAAATAAAAAATAAATATTTATTCAACCAATAAACTATTGACTTTTTTTTTTTTGGAATATTAATCAATTAAATGTAATTAATTAATTAATTACCAAATATAAAATATTCTAACAAATTCATCAAATTATTTAGCGTCATGATGATGTAATATATTATGTATAATATGCATCCATATATTTTTTTTTTAATCTTCTGCACTTATTCAAAGTTTTTGGAACTAATGAAGAAGATAAATAAAAAGAGATTTGGAATAATAATTTTAAAGTGAAAATAGACGCTGTTGTTTCAGCAATTATACAATACAACTAGTTTGAAGTTACGTGCATTATATTTGATTATATATTAGCTGAAAGCTTTTATTCAATGCTAGAGAAGGAAGCAAAGACGAGAATTTCTTCAATATGCAGTAGCTTCATAAAAAAAATTAACAAAAAAAAAGAGAAAAAAATTATTATGAGTTTGAATAAGACAATTCAATAAAATTTAAAATAAAAATTTGCGAAACTAACTATTTTTGTATCATTCCAATACAAACATCATTTCATCCCAATACAAGAATGCATCTGACTCCTAAATTGACAATACCTATTTCAAAGAAGCTCTATTCCAAATAATGCCACATGGGAATAGGACCAACTTATAACCCTATTAATTTTCCTGTTCTCCCTAACTCAAAACCCAAACTTTGTAGAAATTAATAAGCATTATTACACACTACTAACATAATTTCAAAAGTAAAATAACAGGGAAGCAAAAGGAAAAAAAAAACTCTGAAATATGCAATTTATATACACATATATAATATATATGTGTGTTTTTAGTGTTGATGAATATATCATAAGCTTGCAAAAAATTATATAACATATATATATATATATCACTACCAGGTGAAAATAGGCTTGCGTGTAATGCTTAAACTACTGTATTACATGTGAACTAATGGAAAATGAACTAAATTTTTCAAGAAATCATTACTTTAAATTGTACAATAAATAAATAACAATATATTATTTAGTAGACATCATTGAGCAAAGATTGGAGGAGGAAGTAGTAGTAGTAGTAGTAGCAATAGGAAGAGATTGTGTACTGGATGTTTGAGACCGCAGAGGAGGTTGTTGTTGCGGTGGTGGTGGTTGTTGTATGGCTCCCGCCGGCTGTAGCACAACAATCGAAACAGCCGCCCCATGAGAATTATTATTATTATTATAAGAAGAAGTTGAAATTTACACAGTGCAACAACCATTCCAACTGCTTTTGCCACGGTGATTGAACAGAATAAACTCCATTTTGTCAATTTTTTAGCCGGAGATACTTTTTCTTCTCTTCTCTAATTATAGGTATTGCTTAAACACATCTCCATTTTGTGGGTCATTGCGCCTTAAGAGCCTCATCAAATCCTTCTTTTTGGCCATTCTCCAACTGTTTCATCCGATTTCTTCTTAATTGAGTACATTTTCTGTTGGCATGTTTTCACATCCATATTATGTTTCTTGGCCATCTTCTTGAATGAGGTATCTAATTTCTTGCTCTCACTGTTAAATTAATATTGGAGAAGAATGTAAGCCTCAAACAGAAAGAAACTTCTTAATTAAAGACAATTAACTATGTAATAAGCTATCAAATAGAATCTAGACCTCTTGCCCTGTGCATCATCGTGTTCATGTTCAGATGGAGAGTCCTCACCCTTTATTTTCTTAACTTTGTTCCCGCACTGATTAACTTTCTCAAAATTGTTGCGAAGGAGAAGCTTCTTAATCGTTGGCGTTGATTAATTATGTTAGGTCCTTTTTTGGCAATTTAGTTGTCAAAATATTTTTTAATTAATGTGCATATTTATTGAACATTCAATTTGTTTTTATCAACTCTGGACCCTTTTTCCAAGGGGAGTTGTGTTGAGTACTTGTGAACTATTTGGTTTAAAAGTTAGCATGTTTCTTTTGTTATTGTTGGTTTTCGATTGTGTTACTCAGGGGGAGTAGTTATTTGTTATGGCTAACTTTAACTTGCAGGTACTTTGTTTTAAAAATTATTTTGTTCATCTAAAGTGCCAAAGGGGGAGATTGTAAAGTCTTTTTTTGGCAAGTTAGTTGACAAAATAATTTTTCTATTTATGGTAAGATTGGTGTGCATTCATATTCGATTTCTTACCTTATAAACTCGGATTGTAGTTGCCCTTTTCCTTGTTTGGAAAGTTGCACTTTCAGCTGAACTTTCCTTTGTTGAAAACTTCTCAAAAGAGAAGGAATTCTCTTTTGGAAAGTTGTCTTTTTTAGGGAAACTTTGATTATTGCCTTTTCCTTATTAATTTCGATTGTATCTTGATACAATCAGAATATCTAATCTGTTTTTGGTAGGAATCAAGCATTGAAAGAAGATCGGACCCGATTTTAGTAAGTTTCCCGTTTCTGGGCAGATCTGCTTCGTCAGCAACCGAATCTGATGTAGCAGATCGTGTTTCTTTTGGAAAGTTTTTAAACAGCTGCTAATTCGAACTTGTGGTTGCCTCTTTGGTTTCTATGATCTATAAATAGAGCCTAGTGAGCAACCATTCGGATTACCTCTTCTATTATTCATTTTCTACATTTATCTTTTGAGAGAAGAGAGTCTTTCTTTGTTTTGTGAGAGCCTAGTTGTTCATCTAGGTTCTAGTTGTTCTATTTCTGTTCTTACTCTATCCTAGAGGTTGTGAAGAACTACTTGACTGAACAAGAGATTGGTCTTCGGGAGAAGACTTGATAAAGCCTTACTTCGGGAGGAAGTAAGCACTTGGTCTTCGGGAGAAGACTTGTTGAAGCCTTACTTCGGGAGGAAGTAAGCACTTGGTCTTCGGGAGAAGACTTGTTGAAGCCTTACTTCGGGAGGAAGTAAGCACTCACACTTCAAAGACGAAGGGAGTTCGGGCTTGAAGGTGTTTCAAGAAGTCAGATTCATAAAGTGGATTACAAAGGATTGCGGCAATACTTTAGAGGGAGTCTAAACTTGTTTAAGTCAATTGTCTTTGTAATTTTGATACTTTATTAATTGATTTCATTCTCTGGGCGTGGCCCCGTGGACTAGGAGTGTTCGGGAGAACACTGATACCACGTATAAATCTCTTGTGTCAAGTTATTTATTTTTCTGCAAATATTTTATATTCTGCCTGTTCCGTTTTGCTGTAGCAGAATTACTTTCTGCTGCTGCAAACGCTTACAGTTTTTATATTTTCGTATATACAACTGACATTTGCAAAAACACGGTTTTTCAATTGGTATCAGAGCGGGACACTAAACTCTTAGTGTGGTCCTATAACGTTTTTGTTAGAATGTCATTTTTTGCAGAAGGAAGTTCTATTTCTAGACCACCATTGCTTAATGACTCTAACTATCCTTACTGGAAAGTTAGAATGAGAGCCTTCATCAAATCTCAAGATGAGAAGGCGTGGAGAATGGTTCTATCAGGTTGGTCTCCTCCAGTTGAGACAGATTCTTCAGGTAATACTATTATAAAATCTGAACTGGAATGGTCTATTGAAGATGATAAACTATCTGCCTACAATAGCAAAGCCTTGCATGCGATCTTTAATGGTGTAGGTGAGGGTTACATTAAACTTATATCATCTTGTGTTTCTGCTAAGGAAGCTTGGGAGATTCTTCAAACTCAGTTTGAAGGAACTTCTGATGTGAAAAGATCTAGATTTATCATGCTTCAAACTAAATTTGATGAGCTTAGAATGTCTGATAATGAAACTTTAACTGAATTCTATGAAAAATTATCTGACATTGCTAATGAATATTTTGCTCTTGGAGAAAAGCTTGATGATTCTGTTCTTGTGAGAAAAATTGTTAGAGTCCTTCCAGAAAGGTTTGATACTAAACTTTTGGCAATGGAGGAAGCTAAAGATTTTAGCACTATGAAAGTGGAAGAATTGATGGGTTCCTTACGTACTTTTGAATTAAATCAACAGATTAAACAAAAGGACAAACCCAAATCCATTTCTCATAAAGGTAAAAGTATTACTTTGAAAGTTGCTGATAATGAAAATTCTGATAGTGAATGTGATGATGAGATTGCTTTATTAACTAAGAATTTTCAGAAATATATGAAAAAGATGGGAAATAAAAAGAATATTTCGAAAGGTTCAAAAGGTAATACTTTCATTAAACCATCTGTCTCTAACAAAAAGGGAATTCAGTGCAGGGAATGTGAAGGTTTTGGGCATATTCAATCTGAGTGTGGAAACACTTTGAAAAAGAATAAGAAAAGTTTCAATGTCACTTGGAGTGATGATGAAACCGAAAGTAATGAAGATATTGCGAAAATGTTGCCAGCTCTAACCTCTCGTTATGACTAATGTGTTGTGTGATTCACAGAGTGAAAGATAGATTGGTATGTCCGAATAATACCACCAAACAAGAGGAATCGATTCGATGAGTACGAAATCTGTGAAGAATCTCTTGCTGAATCATACAAAGTCATGTATGAAAAATGGATTCAGGTTGCTTCTGAAAATAGAGAGTTGAATAAATTGAATAAAAAATTGTCTCATCAGATTGAAATGTGTGAGTTGAAAATAAAAGAATATGAGACAAGTGTTTGTGATAAAGATGAAAAAATCTCTCTATTGAAGAAGGAACTTGAAAACTTTAAGAAAAATGTTCAAATGCTTAATCCTGGATCTTCTATTTTTGAAAAAGCTCAGAATGCAGGTCAGAGAGGTTTTGCAGGCCTTGGTTCTAATGGAATGAAAAGTTCTGGAGTCACGAAGTTTGTAAAATCTAGTGTTCCAACGAATCACCGTGAGGCTACAAACTCTGCCATAACAAGCTTTCACGGCTGTGGCAAAGAAGAACCAAATTTCGATGCCGCAAAATCTCCAGGATTTTCGAAAAGGGTAAGATCTCGGGTAAAAGATTTGTTCCCATTTGTCATTTTTGTGGTAGAAAAGGACATATCAGACCTAAATGTTTCACATTGAACAACCTGTTTAAAACAAATTATTTTGATAATTTGAAAAAATCTCAAAAGAAACATAAAGGTTTGAAACAAATATGGGTGAAAAAGAAGTGTCTAGCTGGTTTTTCTGATAAAACTGCTGCATCTCAAATGTGGTATTTTGACAGTGGTTGCTCTAGACATATGACAGGTGACAAGGATTTTTTGACTAACATTCGGCCTATGCAATGTGGAGAAGTCACTTTTGGTAATGGCTTATCTGGAAAAGTTGTTGGTATGGGAACTCTAAATTTTGAAGGGTTACCTAGACTGAAAAATGTGATGTTAGTTGAAGGACTGAGGGCTAATTTACTTAGCATCAGTCAAATCTGTGATCAAGGGTTCTCGTTTCTTTTGATAGTGATCATTGTTATGTTATGAATGATGACAATGAATGTATCTTGCAAGGATTTCGATCCAATGATAAGCTGTTACACTCTAACCCCCGTGTTCACTTGTCACTCAATTATCAACAACACCACGGATACGTGGCATGCCAAGCTTGGGCATATTAATTTTAAAAACCTGAAAACTGTCAAATGCGAGGTATTGTTCGAGGTCTTCCCAAGCTTGGTAAGGAAAGTGAAGGTAAGTGTGAGCCGTGTCAACGTGGGAAGCAATTAAAAATCACTCACAAGCTCAGAAAACCGATATCAATACCTCAAAGGTATTGGAATTGCTTCACATGGATCTTATGGGTCCAATCCAAGTTGAAAGTTTGAATGGTAAACGATATATCTTTGTGTGTGTTGATGATTTCTCTCGTTTTACTTGGGTAGATTTCTTAAGAGAAAAATCTGACACTTTTGATGCCTTTAAAACTCTTTGTCTGAGATTAAGAGTTGAGAAAGGTTGTAATATTGGGAAAATTGTTCGAATTCGAAGTGATCATGGTAAGGAGTTTGAAAATTCTGTGTATGATGATTTTTGCAAGTCTACAGGTATAACTCATGAATTTTCAGCTCCCAAAACTCCTCAACAAAATGGAGTTGTTGAGAGGAAGAATCGAACTTTGCAGGAAATGGCAAGAGTGATGTTAAATAGCAAGAAGTTGACAAAGCGATTATGGGCTGAAGCTATTAACACAGCTTGCTACATAATAAACAGAGTGTTTATTCGTCTGTGTACCTCAAAAACATCTTATGAAATGCGGAAAGGTAAGCGCCCCAATGTAAGTCATTTTCATGTTTTTGGATGTGTGTGTTATGTCTATAGAGATCGTGAGCATATTGGTAAATTTGATGCTAAAAGTGATGTTGGTGTATTTATTGGATATTCCTTAAACAGTAGAGCTTATCGTGTTTATAACATGAGGACTCAAACTGTTTTGGAATCAGCTAATGTGGTTGTTGATGATTTTAGAGATTTTTCAGAATTTTCCACAGAAGCCAAGATAGATAGTCTCATGGATACTCCTCCAAAAGCTGTAACAGCAGATCCTGATGCAGCAGAACCCATTGCTGATGCTGCAAATGACGAATCTGCTGCTGCAACTGAAACTGGAGAACCAGAACCGTCTATCTTGACTCATCCAAACATCATCACGTACTCTATCCAAAGAACCAAGCACACCGCAGTCAAACCGAATCATCCAAAAGATCTCATCCTTGGAAATCTGAAGAAAGCATGGTAACTCGCAGAAGGTATATTAATTTAATCAGCTTTCTTTGCTTTGTTTCTCAATATGAACCGAAAAATGTGAAGGAAGCCATGACCTTTGAGGAATGGCTCAATGCAATGCAAGAGGAACTCAACCAATTTGTTCGCAACAAGGTATGGATTTTGGTCCGAAGACCAAAAGGTATAAATGTTATTGGAACAAAGTGGTTGTTTAAAAATAAAAGTGATGAGTTCGGTACAATTGTAAGAAACAAGGCTCGTTTGGTGGCACAAGGGTACACTCAGGTAGAAGGTATTGATTTTGATGAAACTTTTGCTCCTGTTGCAAGATTAGAATCAATACATTTACTTTTATGTATTGCTTGTATTCTCAATATTAAATTGTTTCAAATGGATGTGAAATCTGCCTTCCTAAATGGTATTTTGAATGAGGAAGTTTATGTTGAGCAACCAAAAGGATTCGAAGATCCTCAATTTCCAGACCATGTATACAAACTTGAAAAAGCTTTGTATGGTCTGAAACAAGCTCCTCGAGCTTGGTATGAAAGGTTGACTCAATTTTTACTTTCTCATGGCTATCACAGAGGTAGTGTGGATAAAACTCTTTTCATCAAACATATAAAATCCGATTTTATCATTGCTCAAATTTATGTTGATGATATAGTTTTTGGTTCTACATCTAACCATGAAGTGCAGGTATTTGTTGATTAAATGAAAAGTGAATTTGAAATGAGCATGGTTGGTGAGCTTAATTTCTTTCTGGGTCTTCAAGTGAGACAAATGGAAGGAGGTACATTTGTATCTCAAAGCAAGTATGCTAAGAACCTTGTCAAGAAATTTGGCCTTGAATCGGCTAAGCAGGTAAGTACTCCTATGAGCACCACTCTGAAATTAACAAAAGATGAGAATGGAGTAAAGGTAGACACTACACTCTATCGTAGCTTGATTGGAAGTCTCTTGTATTTAACTGCTAGTCGTCCTGATATATGTTACAGTGTGGGAGTGTGTGCTAGATATCAAAGTAATCCTATGGAATCTCATGTATCAGCTGTAAAAAGGATTATTAGATATGTTAATAGCACTCCTGATTATGGAATTTGGTACTCGAAAGATACCAATTCAAATCTTGCTTGTTTTAGTGATGCAGATTGGGCAGGAAATGCTGATGATCGAAAGAGCACAAGTGGAGGGTGTTTCTTTCTTGGGAATAATCTAGTATCTTGGCATAGCAAGAAACAGAATTCCATCTCCTTATCCACTGCCGAAGCTGAGTACATAGCTGCTGGCAGTTGTTGCACTCAACTATTGTGGTTGAAACAAATGTTGATTGATTATGGGTTTGATTTGGGTATTTTGACTATCTTTTGTGACAATACTAGTGCCATAAATATTTCCAAAAATCCTGTTCAACACTCTAGAACAAAGCACATTGATATAAGACACCACTTTATCAGGGAACTTGTTGAAAATAAATCATTGCAATTAGAATATGTTGATACTGAAAAACAATTAGCTGATATTTTCACAAAGGCCCTAGATGCAAGTCGCTTTGACTCCCTCAGAAAGTCTTTGGGAGTTTGCATTGTTTAATTTTATCTGTTCATAATTCGTGTACAATAGTGTTATGTGATTCTTCTCTAGCTCTTAATCTTCTATCATTGTTTTTTTGACAAATCATGCTTATGCTTTTGGAATATAATTAGTTAGGATCTCAGTCTGATCATACTTTGTGATGTTGTGTTAAAAGATTCATGTTACTCTTTATTTGTGTCTGGGATTAAATAATGTTCTTATACAGAGTTGAGCAATTTTTGTTTCAGTCTTGTCAGGCCCCTTGCTGGAATAGAGCTACCCATACTGAGGTGTGAAAGCCATCTGATGAGTAAGCTGGAACATTGTAATTAGCAACTATGATGAGGATGCACTACCATAGAAAAGGGCTACCTTCAGTATGGTGTGAAAGCATCCAGTTGCGGGATCAAATTGAAAAAGGCGAAAATGAAAAATCTTGCCAAGGACAATGATCCTATTTTCACTGCACACACTTATGTCTGACAAGTGTGTTCAAATCTGTAAGTCTCCTCTATTAAAATTAAATTGATAAATCCTGGTTCACAACTTTCAGTAACATGCATATCTTTTTCATCAACATCAATTAAGTATGATTATTCCATGAGATACTAATTAGTTATTTTCCTTAAAAGCATAACATGTATTTTATTTTGTCAATTGTCAATGATATTTGATTTACTTGCTTAATTCGAATCACATATAGTTATTGTACACTTTGTCTTTATTTTCAGTTTTTATTTTAAAAAAAAAATAAAAAATAAAAAATAAAAAAAAATAATAAAATGAGGGAGGCGTGTGACTTGCTTCATGGGTTAAGGAAAATCTTGTGCATAAATGGTAAGTATCAACATTCATTCTTCTTTGATTTATTTTGATATTTTTCCAAGTAAAGATTAATCTTTCTATGGTAATGTGTCTTTAATCTTGAAAGATTGACTTATTTTTGAAAATATTGTTGGTAATTCTAGTTTCCTTTTTTTCTAAAAAAAAAAAAAAAAGGGGAAAGAAGTTGCAAGGAGTGGGCAGTTACCTTTTGTAATCGTGGGCTGGTGGTTTCTCAAATATTTTGAAATCGGTTTTCTTTTTGCTAAACTCTCCCATGTTTATTTCAACCAATTTTTGTCATTTACTCTCACCACCTACCCGATTCTATTTCTTTGTCTCTCTTGCTTGTTTGCTGTTCATTGTCTCTTTTAGATCAAAATGGTGAGAACAAAGAACCTAGGGCATCCCAAAAAGGAAAATGGTGGAATCTAAACAAGCCCCCTCCAATGCTCTTCTTGCTGCTCCAATCGTCTTGCTGCCATGGAGGAGGTTCAGCAAGAGATGTCCAAGCAGTTGTCCTCATTGATCAAGCTTTATGGGGCATAAGTTTTCCTTCTTTTTGTTTTTGTTGGACATATTTCTATATTTTCATTTCTTTTTGTCTTTGGCCCTTATAGATAAACAAAAAGGGGGAGTAATTGTATACTCAACTGTCAACTGTCTAGGGGGAGTTGAGGTTTGTGTTTGTGTTTGTGTTTGTGTTCATCTTTGGTCAAAGTTAGCTATTTATTTTGATTTAATGTTGTGCTTCTCAGGGGGAGTTTTTATGTTTGTTTCGCTAACTTTGTTTTGTAGGTGTTTGTTAATTAATAATATTTTGATTATCTAAAGTGCCAAAGGGGGAGATTGTTAGGTCTTTTTTTGGCAATTTAGTTGTCAAAATATTTTTTAATTAATGTGCATATTTATTGAACATTCAATTTGTTTTTATCAACTCTGGACCCTTTTTCCAAGGGGAGTTGTGTTGAGTACTTGTGAACTATTTGGTTTAAAAGTTAGCATGTTTCTTTTGTTATTGTTGGTTTTCGATTGTGTTACTCAGGGGGAGTAGTTATTTGTTATGGCTAACTTTAACTTGCAGGTACTTTGTTTTAAAAATTATTTTGTTCATCTAAAGTGCCAAAGGGGGAGATTGTAAAGTCTTTTTTTGGCAAGTTAGTTGACAAAATAATTTTTCCATTTATGGTAAGATTGGTGTGCATTCGTATTCGATTTCTTACCTTATAAATTCGGATTGTAGTTGCCCTTTTCCTTGTTTGGAAAGTTGCACTTTCAGCTGAACTTTCCTTTGTTGAAAACTTCTCAAAAGAGAAGGAATTCTCTTTTGGAAAGTTGTCTTTTTTAGGGAAACTTTGATTATTGCCTTTTCCTTATTAATTTCGATTGTATCTTGATACAATCAGAATATCTAATCTGTTTTTGGTAGGAATCAAGCATTGAAAGAAGATCGGACCCGATTTTAGTAAGTTTCCCGTTTCTGGGCAGATCTGCTTCGTCAGCAACCGAATCTGATGTAGCAGATCGTGTTTCTTTTGGAAAGTTTTTGTACAGCTGCTAATTCGAACTTGTGGTTGCCTCTTTGGTTTCTATGATCTATAAATAGAGCCTAGTGAGCAACCATTCGGATTACCTCTTCTATTATTCATTTTCTACATTTATCTTTTGAGAGAAGAGAGTCTTTCTTTGTTTTGTGAGAGCCTAGTTATTCATCTAGGTTCTAGTTGTTCTATTTCTGTTCTTACTCTATCCTAGAGGTTGTGAAGAACTACTTGACTGAACAAGAGATTGGTCTTCGGGAGAAGACTTGATAAAGCCTTACTTCGGGAGGAAGTAAGCACTTGGTCTTCGGGAGAAGACTTGTTGAAGCCTTACTTCGGGAGGAAGTAAGCACTTGGTCTTCGGGAGAAGACTTGTTGAAGCCTTACTTCGGGAGGAAGTAAGCACTCACACTTCAAAGACGAAGGGAGTTCGGGCTTGAAGGTGTTTCAAGAAGTCAGATTCATAAAGTGGATTACAAAGGATTGCGGCAATACTTTAGAGGGAGTCTAAACTTGTTTAAGTCAATTGTCTTTGTAATTTTGATACTTTATTAATTGATTTCATTCTCTGGGCGTGGCCCCGTGGACTAGGAGTGTTCGGGAGAACACTGATACCACGTATAAATCTCTTGTGTCAAGTTATTTATTTTTCTGCAAATATTTTATATTACGCACATTCTAGTTTCTTTGTAGCGAAATTACTTTATAACTGCAAACGCTTACAGTTTTTATATTTTCGTATATACAACTGACATTTGCAAAAACACGGTTTTTCAAATTAAACTCTGATTTTTCTCTGGATCCCATAATTAATTTAGTAAAATTGTTTAGGGCTAAAGAAATAGATTTTGTTTTCCTTTAAGTTAACAGTTCGGTTGATTTTTCTCTAGATCCCATAATTTTAGTAAATCGGTTAGGGCTAAAGAAATAGATTTTTTTTTATGTTTCGTTAACTTCACGTTAACTTTTCAAAATAATAATAAAAAAAAAGAATCGTTAAAATAATCGTTAAACCAAGGATTGCCGTTAAACCAAGAATTGCCGTTAAATAGGCACTTGTAAAGATCTTACTTTGGGTAGCAAAATAGCCCAAGAAAACAGTCACATGACCTATTTGTTGTATTTAACATGAAATGAATAGGTGTCCAAGTTTTATAGCCCCAACTATTACATTAACTCTCTAAAATCATGAACATTAATTCGCACCTACTTAATTATTATTATTATTATTATTATTATTATTATTATTTGTAGGGTCTTTTTATTTTTACACTTTAAAATAGTTTTTTTTTTTTATATTTTTACGGAATTTTACAAAAAAAAATTTATTGTAACTAACGGAACAATCTAAATCGCAACCATAAATTATATAGCAACCCACATAAAAACCATTGGAGAAACTCAAACCATAAATAAAAAAAAATTGAAAATAGTATATGGACTAATTTTCCTTATTATTATTTTTTTTTTTTTGAAGAATTTTCCTTATTATTATTATTATTATTATTATTAGGCTACTTAGGATTTTTGTCCCCTGAACTTTGACAGGTATCAAATCATGCTCCCTGAACTTTTAAGGTCGTTAAAAAATACCCCAGAACTATTGAAATTGTTTAATTTAAGGACTTTTTTCTAATTTTAGTAAAAAAGTCTAACATGAATATATGAAAGTTCGGGGGGCATAATTTAGTACATGTCAAAGTTCGAGGGATATGATTTGGTAGATATCAAAGTCTGGTAAGCATGGTTTAGTACATAAACAATCACTGAAATAATAAAATTGAATGAAATTAGACAAAAATCCTTAAATCCAACAATTTCAATAGTTCATGGTATTTTTAACAACTAAAATTCAAGGGCATAATTTAGTACATATCAAAGTTAGGATTAACCTTATTATTATTATGACAAATTAATAGCATGTGAGTCCAAAGATCTTAATTGACAATAAACCAACATATATGAAGGAGTCATGTGAGTTTCAACAATGTCATAAATAATACAACACAATAAGGCAAAATTATTATTAGTTTTCAGGTGAAAAAGCAAATGAAGCATATAAGCCAAAAGTTCTTGAAAAAATTTCCAAAGATACCCAACTTTTTAAAATTGTCTATAAACCGTTATATATTCTATTATTCTCTTTTCTTATTCTGAACATGATATGAAATAAGATTGAAAAACAAACAGATCTTATGAGAATAGAATCAATAATATTTTTAGGTGTATTAGAATCTTCTTCCATTAATTCAAACATAGACAAGAGAATAATAATAAACCAACAGCCCAATCGAAAAAGAAGAATAAAGTATACACCTTACTCATGCAACTTGATGAAAAAAAAAAAAAGAAGAAGAAGATGAAACTTAAAAATAATATCTTATAAAAAAAGAAAAGGTAGATGACATACTTATTGATAATAGAGATATCTACCTAATTTTCTAATGGCTTTCTCATCATCCTCACAACCTTAAATTAATATTCCAATAATCAACCTTACATTATAATAACATATCCATTTGAAATTGTGATATCGTATTATTGGATGGTTTTAAAGAGAAGAAGAACACATGTATCTCAGCTTTAATCAAATAATATACTTTAATGGCATAATTTACATTATGTCGTTAAACTATCATAAAAATAATAAACAGTAAAGCAATGAGAGTAGAGAAGCTTATAAGGAAGAAAAAAATATGCTTACTTCTAGTAAATTAAAGCTTTTTTCAAACATTTCTTATGATTTATAGTATACCTAACTTCTTTGCTAGGATTTCCACTATAACTACTTATCATGGAACAAAGTACTTGGATGGATATATTTTGTACCCACTACATTTATGATGATGATGATGTCATCATCATCAGATATATTATTGAGTCGATTTCGCCTTGAGGAGGCAATGACCTACTTTTTCTTACTAATCTTGATGTAACACTATTACTTTATGTGATGTAGTCCTATCATAATCCTCTACCTTTTATTATGATTATTAAAATATATGCATGGTAGGGCTATTTGGGGCTTTGGCCTAATTAAGAATCTACATAGCTAGCTAGCTTGTTTTTGAAAGCTAATCGACATTAATAATAATATTGTCTTGTGTCAAGATGATCAAGATTTGAGTTACATCTAACCTAATTAAGGTTATTAATTAGATTAATTAAAGGAAAGACAAAAGATAAAACGTAATCAAGGGAGCTAATAACTATAGATCAAATAAAACCAGGAGGTAGAGTTATAAACACCTCTTCATGCAAATCTCCATGGAGAAATGTATTGTTGACATCAAGTTGATGTAAACACCAACCCTGAATAGCAGCAAGGGCAAGAATAAGCTTGACAGAGACAAGCTTTGGGACAGGGGCATATGTTTCATTATAGTCAATTCCCTCTTACTAATTGTATCGCTTGGCCCCAAGTCTTGCCTTGAATCTTTCAATAAAACCATCAGTATTGTATTTAATCTTGTAGACTGACTTGCATCCTGTGGCATGTTGGCCAGCTGGTAAACTGACCACAATCCAGGTACCATTATCTTCAAGAGCTACAATTTTTGTATCTATTGCATTATCCCATACTGGTATGCCTCGAGCTTAGTGAAAAAACTCTAGTTCAAAGTGGCTCGAAATAGCTAGCACAGTTGCTCGAAACCTTGGTGACAACCTGCTGTAGTCAATTATTTTAGATAGAGGATGAGAAGTTGATGACTTTGGTACATGAGATTGCACATTATTAGTAGAAAGAAAGCAATGATAATCTTGAAGATAAGATGGTTTGTGTATTTGTCTAGTTGATATAGTAGTAACAATAGGTTCAAGCATGTTAATTATGTCTAGTTTATAATGTGAACAAACAGGACAATTATCAACTTTATTGTCAAAACGATTGTTGCTACAATTAGCTCGAGTATTACTAGCAAATTATTGCCTTGTATGGTCATTAGATTTCTGGTTATTTTTAGTTTGAGGTATGACAATTCTTCTCTGTTTCTCCTTTTGAATTATGTTGGCATAAGCCTTGTTCACATTTGGAAGGGGATCTTGAAGCAAGATCTAAGAACTGACACTTAGGTAAGACTCATTTAGGCCAATGAGAAATTCAAGCACTTTGTCTTCATCTTGATACTCCTGCATAGTTTTCATTGTCTCACAAGTACAAAAAGGTTATGGCCTGTATTTGTGTAGCAGATCCCATAAACCCTTGAGCTTAGTATAGTATGAAGTAACATCACTTGATCCTTGGGTTAGTGTATGCATCGATATTACCCTACTAATCTATATTCTAAGTACGCGGTCATTACAAGAAAGGCGAACAGGACAGACCTCACCCTGGTCCTCAATTTTCTAGACTTTGACATCTCCAGCAACATCTTCAGTATCCTCACTCGGAGGCCTAGCTTGCTCCACCCCATCCATCGTGAATAGTCGAGCAAAATGAGAGTTGGACTCTGAAGCCTTTCTTAGGGTCCGTTTTGTCTTCGCCATCTTTCTACATTTGGACGATTGATTTAGGTCAGAAGTGTGCCTCGCAATGGTAACAACAACGTCTACTATGACTTAATAACTGATCGATGGATTTGGTCGGCCTTCTAGTAGTGTATCAATTGTACCAGGTCGGACCTTGTACGTCCACAAAACAAGGAGATAGCGTCTCCAACCTTTGTTTAACTCCCAGATGAATTGGTTGTAGTAACCTTCTCCACTTATCTGGTCAGGGTACCATGGATGTTGTACCATGGGCTCTGAAGACTTAGAGTGATCACTACTAACTTTGCAGTCATCAAAGCTGGAAGTTGAAGAGCTTTAACTGCATGAAGACGAGTCAGCACCGAGTCGAGGATGAATTTTGTAAAGAAGTTGAAGAAGATCCAAGTCGATATGATGTTCACCTCCCTAGAACTCACCAGGGTTCATCTACAAAAGAAGGGAGACAAAAGGTGAGAGTTGGACGGGGAAGAGAAGGCAAAACATATCGAATATGCCGACCAGGTTAATTTGAAGAAAAAAGAAGAAATTTCACCCCAATAATGAAATCCCTGAACTTGAGGGTTCAAAAAGAATGTTAATATTCAGAAACTTATAAATGGGTAATTTTAAATAATTTCTGGCCAAAATAGCGAGTAATTAGAAGCCTACAGAATCAACACGTATATCAGTCAAAAGTTAAAAGCCCTAATGAGATCTCAAATCAGTCAAGAACAGATTCAAGGACCCAAAATTTACAGCAAAAATTCAAAAAAAAAATGCATGTATTCAAAGGAAATCGCATAAGAAAGAAAATGAGATAACTTACTCATTGTTCGTAGGCTCCTGAGTTTGTTCAGACGACTTTAGCAAATGACTTCCAGCAAGGGGTTCTTTGAAGATTTGAGGGGAAAAAGAGAAATATTTGCTCTGGTTATACAAGAATAAAAATAGCTAAAATAGTTAAAAGAATAATTTAAAATTCAAATTTTAGGTTTTCCTCCCAAAAAGAAACATTAGTACTTATTGATTAATAGAAATGTCACGCGTGCAGTATCATATAGCTGCCATTGCGTGACTCGAGGTATAGCTTTCAAAGCAAGGAATTAATGCATGCTCTAGAGATCAAATGGACCTTCAATCAGTCGTGTTGGATGAAGGGTAAAAGTAGGGCATGCATCACCCATCCGATCAGATCATGATTGATAAGTCAACACGTGCGACCAAAAAGCTCCTACATGAATTTGGGAGACAAATGCTATCTAATTTATAACAAGGTAGTGTGGCATCCACTTGGGTGACACATGACAAATTTCATGACCTGGACGGAAGATTCTACTCTTGAGAACTGTGTAGGGAGATTAGGTACTCGAAGTCTGCAGAAGCTGGAACATTCGAATAAGGTGTGTGAGAACACCAGACCAGCTTCTATCATGTGAGCAGCTCGCATGAGCTGACCAGAGGGTGTGATTTAAATATTTTCAAAAAAGATATCTCACATATCTTCATACTTGCAAGACACGACAATTTCTCTAATTTCATGGGATGGATATGCAATATTAAGGAAGAAAAGGGAAACCTTCCTAGTTTACTATTTTGCTCATTGTAATTATAGAAAATAAATAGTTTCATCATTTTATTGCCTATTAGTTTTGAAAAGCAATTAATGTAATTATTCCCTATAGATATTGAAATCATCTCACTATTTGGGGATACAAAATTCATTCAGTTAAACACGTGAGAGAAATCTAAATTTAAGAGTGTAAGAACTCAAAAATCATGATAAGAGCTTTCGAGAGAGATCAACGCCTTCTTGTTCATCTACTCACAAGTTAATACAACTAAAGAGAATAGGTTGTTACTATCATCAAGGGGTCGAACTTTTATAATTCTAGTATTTTTTTACTTTACATTATTCATATTTGTTACTTTAGTTATTCTTAAATCACTCTGATTTGATTTTTTTTTTTTTGAAAAGACTCTCATTTGATTTATTGTTATTGATTAAAAGCGAAGTGAATACTCTTTATGTTATTTATTTTCATAAAAGATAAGAGAAATATATAATGAATTTAAATATAATATTTAAAAAAATAACAATTTTATTATATAGACACATCTAATATAATCATAGAAAAATTATTAGGAATTCATTTATTTATATGTATACGAGAACTAATAATTCTTGACTTAGACTTATTTTTATATCGATAAATATATGATGGCGTTTGGTAACACTTTTATTTTTAAATGTTTTAATTACAAAAATAAAAGTAAAATTTTTGTTTTTAAAATTTTAATGTTGAAAAATAAAAATGTATTTTATAACTACTTTTTTTTTTTCAATTTTAAAAGCAAAAAATAATTAAAAATATTCTGTAAATTTTATTTTTATTTTCATTTGTTGATTTTATTTAAGTCGGGTCCAAAGTCGGATCCGATATTGGGACAAAGGGTGGTTCCAAGTCCGGGTTCGGAGTCGGGTTCGGTTTCCAAGGTCTAAATTAGAGTCGAAGACTAAAATATTAATTAAAAAAAACTATTTAAAAAAAATATTAAAATTAATTTTTTTAAAAAAAATTAATTCTTAATTAAAAAATTAAAAAGTAAAATTAATTTTATAGAATATAATTTTAAAAAATATTTCACTTTTTTAATTTTAAAAACAAAAAGATTGATTAAAAAAAAATATTAACAAACAGACTTTATATATATACAAAAAAAAATTCCCAATTACTCTGTCTTTTGTTTTACAGTACCGTCCCACAAAATCAAATTTCTCAAAATATATGTGTATATAGCTATTAAACTCCGCAGAGAATATCGGAATATCCAATGATCAAACAAAGCCCAATTCCCATCATAATAATTAAAGCAGACTTTTCAAGTAATCTTTCTATTTTATTGCTTAATTAAGCAGTGATCACCACTCCAAATAATTGACCCACTTCCATTTCAAATTAAATGAAGCCCTCTTTTTGATGGCTTCAAACGCACAACAACAAAAGATATATAATATGACACATATCAACATGCAAGAAAACCAACCATACTCTTTACTTCTTCTTCTTTTTTATTTGATAAAGGTAGCAGTAATATTTAATCAGTACAGAATCAAAATACATACTGAATTAGTACAAAATTAGTAATAATTAATAATGTGGTTCTAGCAACTCCCATATTATGAAAGATAAAGATATAGGGTTTAGTGTGCAAAAAGACAAAAACGAAGGGTTACATCATCAGCATCCACTGTTGGGATAAGACAACTAAGAACCCACTAGCATTTGTCTACGCAAGGCTGTGTCCCCATGTGATTTTGATGCACACTAGGCCCCTCATTTCTCACTACTCTCTTTTTTTTTTCTTTCTATTTTCTCTCTGTGCTTATCATCCGTACGTTTTACAAATATACCTACCTTTCACTACATTCTATGTTTATTTTATTGGCTAAACAGATTTCATGATCACCTGATTTCATTTTGAGCAAATTAAAATATAGTAATAATTAATATATTATTATAATTATAAGAGAAATAAGAAAGAGAGTGAAACTGGGGTCGGGCTTGTTTTGCTGAGAGAACAAAAAAATCAAAGATGAAATTCATTTGTGGGAAAGGAAAAAAAGAATTAAAAAGAAGAAATTAAGAACAATTGGTTGATGGGTTTGATGAAAATAATAAGTTGGTTTAATTAGTTGTACTGCTAAACTATGGGCTTCATATGGTGTATAGTTAAGTTACATATACTAGTCACAACACAACATATTTAATTTAATTATAATTTGGCTAGTAGTGCATATATATTAATATGAATATTACATATTATATGCAGAAGAGACTAGATGGTCAAAAGCTATAATATATAAAAATAGGGGAGCACGAAAATCCTTCTTCCATTAACTACTTCTTTCTTAGTGCTAATTAATCAAATCGAAATATAATAGGCAAGAATGAGTGGGCTTTTGTTTTTGACAATGCAAACAACTAGAGGCAGTAAACGATTCTATACCTAAAAGATAAGGCAAAAATATGAATATCATAATAACTATGTTATTTTATAGCAATAATTTAAAGAGCTTATAATTAAAGAATATAAAACATAAAACAAATTCTATTAATTTCCTTTATATATCGTAGTCAAAGCCTTCTTATTAGTTATGGATATATTTATGTACTCAATCTTGGCAGGGTTTCACATGAAGAAGTGGCATTAATTAAGCAGGGAAAAAAACACTGATAACAATGATAATAAAAAGGAACATATTAATATTGTGACTAGTGTCTAGTATTAGTGATATAATTGTCACGTTGTGTTATATTATATTTTACTAAACTATAGTTATAAGCATTGACTTTTCATTAATTGTATTAGATCTCCCGTATCCAATTAATTACATTAAAACTTCCGTTCGAAAATGACAGTGTTACTATAGTAGACACGTATAAATAATATACGTACATATGTATACAAGCAAATATGATAGTCACATTTCATTACATGATGATGATCACGTGGTAGACCCGAAAAAAATATATAACATATAGTTTTTCTATATTAAGCTTGTGGTCAGAATTTGAAGTATAATATAATTCGGCTATCAGATCATAAATCTCTTTCATATATATACTTACACAGTTACCATCCTTAACAACTCAACACATCTTTAACGAATATTAAAATCTAATTATATATTCCGTTCTAAATAATTCCTTCTATAATATAATTTAAGATTTTTGCAGTTTTTTTTTTTTTTTTTTGAATGGAGATTTTTGCAGTTTTAATTGACAGAGCTTGAAAATAAATATATATACATATGAAAATAAATTTTAATATATATTGTTCAAAAATATATATTTATGTCTCTTTTTATATTAAATATAATTGTTTAATGAAATTATTAGTTTAACATTTTATTTTTTATTTTTATGTTAAAATTAAATTATTTATAATATCTAAACTTATTTACTTAGTTTAATAAAAAAATATGTACAAAATATATAAAAACCAACTTTTATAACACAAATAGTACTTCACACACGGTGTTATAAATTTTTATATATTTTATAATATTTGATTTCTCAAAATACTTTTTGGGCACATCATGTATGCAATTGTGATGTTACTCTAACCATCTTACTCCATTCTCTTTATTTCTTTTCTTTTCTTTTTTTTCAATTCTAATTTTGAACTGAATACACACGTGATTCAATCTTATTTTTACAGTGTAATATGTAAATGTCAACTATGCTGATATATAATTATGTATCGAATATAATGTTTGAAAATATATTACATTTTAAAAAAAAATGTTTTTGACTGAATTAAATTCAGAAACTTATAATCTTAAATAATTATAAAATATATGATTAAAAAATAAAATTAAAACTAAAAATTTGTTCAGAATGTAAAATGAGATATGGTGGTATTACTAATAATTTTTTTTTTTTTTTGAATGGCAATAAGGATAGAGGTAGATTAGTTTGTGCAGTGAAGCGTATTGTTTACTGTAACTACATAAATAATATAATATAAATTGATCAGGAAAAGAGTAGTGGAAACATTATTGTATAGTATTGATGATGTTGGTGTACAATAAGAGCCACCCATAACAAAGGAAGTGACGATCAAAATCAGTTGTTTTATATAATAAATGAAAATGTACCCTCTCTTTCTCTTATGTAACGACAACATTAATAGCATCACGGAAGCAGTACAAGGTAGCAATTCGGGTACAACAAATTAATAGGGAAGGAAAAAAATGAAAGAAAAGAAAAGAAAGTGGGGTTTATTATTGATTGAATGTTTAGATATGTAGCACCGACAACAGTAAAATTAGGACAAAATTGTATAATGGGTCATTGGGTTGGTGTCACATATCAAACCATGGCTACCATCATATTTATATTTTTGTGTGTAGATACTCTTTGTTGGCCATATATGTAATCATAATATCCCACACACCACTTTCTAATGACGTGATCAAATTTTTATTATATTATATACTATATAACTAATAAAATTTGTCTTTCACTATCACTTATTTTTCATTTATGGGGTGTGTTTTGGGCACGGTTTGCAAATCAAAGTGAGAGAATTCAATACACAAGAAATTTTTTTTATATATACTTATATAAAGTTAGGTAAAACATCTACGCCACTTCCTGTTTTTTCTGTTTTATATGATTTTGTTATCCCAGCAAACAATATTGAAATTCTATAAAGAATAAAAAAACAAACAAACAATATTGAAAAGAGTGAGCTGTAGTGCCTCAATGAAAAATTGTTTGATGAATAGGTTGCTTTCGTGTTAGAAAACTAGAGGAGAAACCATAATTTCGATTGCTATACATTGCTTATCTAATATATTTGCTAAACATGGTTAATTACAGTTAACAAAAGGAAAAAATGTTAATTAAAGTAGTTGAAAATTGTTATTTAGGACATTTTGCAATCTTTTTTTTTCTTATTTATTTTATGCAAAAAAAAAAAAACCAAAGTAACAGTGTAGTCAAACTTCAAGCTGCCCTTGGGAGAGGGATGGGCATGGCAGACCATACTATGAAGTGGGTTTCAAGAAAATTTTGCCTTTTTTCCACTTCTCATGTGTAAAAAGGAATAAGCAGTGTGCACTCAAAATGGGTTTAGATTTTTCTTTTTTTTTTTTTAACTAAGAAAAAAAAAACACCAACAACGAAAGATTTCCTTCCAGCTATCATTAGCTAAGGCTGCTTACTAGACCAATTTAAGCTGGAATTGCAAATTGCAATGTTGCTTGAATGAGAAATGGGGCAAGTTGCTTTGAGCATTAATTAGAAGTGTTCCTAAGTTCAGGGATCCATATGGGTCGTTGATACCAAATTTTGGGTCTTCTTTCACAATAATTTAGGTAAAGAAGAAATATCTGTATCTGTACAGATCAATCACGAGGGAGAAAAAAGTGGAAATAAGAAAGAAAAACATTTTGACCTTTCAAACTCCCAATGGTCGTAGAAACTATAAGAATGTTACATTATTATGAACTCCAAAAGCCATCATAGAAAACAAAAATCCACAACCAAATATCGAAACTCTACCAATCAATTCAAAGACACAAACATTTTCTTTCCAGAAGCTACGAAATATACAAGCCAAATTTTTAGGCATAATATTCCTTATTCTCTGATTATAATATCCAAAACACATTAATTATATCTTTACTGTGCTCAGTTTGGAACCAGTTTAATGAATTTATTTGGTGAATTTGATATTTTTACTGTGACGAAATGAGCTAAATTACATAATTTTTTTTTAATTTTCTTTTTTGTTTTATCAAAGGGTCACTTTCAGAATTTTATTTTACCAAAATCCCAAACGAGATTTTTCTTAAAGAGAGAGACGGAAAGAAATAAAAACTGAGCTGTCCATCAGGAGATAAGATACAATATCATTGAAATAATCAGATTTAAAATTCAAAAAATAAATGATAACTTCAACCAAAGAAAAAATTTGGTAATCATAAATTATCATTTACAAAACACATGCATTTTTTTTATGATATACGAAGTAAAATTAAATTAAATTTAACATATATATATTATATATAATAATTTTGTAACATTAAACTGTACACCAGAAGAGGGTAGTATTAGCTAATAGAGAGGCACCGGAAAGCGTGGTGGCTTAGGAGGCTTGGGCAAATCAACGACAATCTTTTCATGTCGTATTGGCTCACAAGGACAGGGCATTGCTATAAACTTCGGTACAGTATCTCCAGGCATCAAAACTGGCAAGCTCTGCCATTGGTTTCCCTTCAAATCCTTCAACATATCAAAAATTGCATTTCAGTACTTAAGTAGATCCCAAAAAGAAAAAAGGAAAATTGCGAAGAGAGCCCGAAAACTTTTGTTAATTACATAAATAACCCAAAAATAAAGAAAAATTACCGAATTAGAAGCGTTGGGTTTGATTGGGCCGTTTTCGAGATCGGCAGAATCAGAGGCGTCGGAAGCGAAAGATCTACGGAGGGATCTGAGCTTGTCCCAGTGGTAGCAACAAGAGAAGATACCGCTTAAGCTGAAGATGATGATTAAGAGTAAGGCGGTGCCGAGAGGGAAGCCCAGGGACGGCCGTGATGCGTCCACGTGTGGCGGAGAGAAATCTTGGTTCTCCATTGCTTCTTAAAATAGGAGTAAGAGTACTAGTAATAATACTAGAAGTTTCTTCTCTCATGTGTTTGGGGAGAGAGAAAATGGAGGGAAAGAACTCTCCTGTATTCTTCTGAGAGGGTTTGTTTTTGAGTTTTGGAGAAAGCTTTGATAGGAGTTGAGAGGGAGTTGGGTTGCAATTTATAAAGAGTGAGGAGTAAATTATTAATTTTTTAAAAATAAAATTAGTAAAAAGGACTTTAGTTTCGGACAGGTGTGTACGTGGAAAGGTACACCTAATGTCCGGGCCATGGTACGGATCAGGGTGGGACCTACTTGCTTTAAGAGTGTATTTGCGCTTCAAGAAAAGACTACATTTATGTAAAGAAGAGTGTTATATTATACATCTCCACTACAAACCACCATTTTAACTCACACTCATAAAAAATAGTGTAATTTGATGTATAGTGACAAGTCTTTAAATTTGATTTTTTTTTTAACAAAAAAGATTATATAAAAGAGTAAATTTAGTACTAAAGTGATACTATATTGAGCTTAGATTAAAATTTATATATTTTTAAATATATACTAGTTAAACAATACGTCCTTGAACTACTAAAAAAAATTATAAAATATAATAATTTTATATTAAATATTTTATAAATAAGGAAATGAGTTTTGTCAAAAAAAAAAATAAATAAATAATAAGGAAATGAGTTTTTTTTTTTTTTTTTGAGTTTTAACCCAAAAAAAAAAATAACAATATTACAAAAATATTTCTAGCTGGCCAAATAAATAAATATACAGCCTAAATAAAAAAAATTACACAAATACCACTTACGCACACCTTCAACCTAGGATCCATGCTTCCTGGGTAACTATCGCGCAACCATCGCGTAACCACGCAGCAACCCAACGCAACCGAAACAAAAATTCAACCAGAAAGAGAACCACCATTAATTATGACGACTTCACCTGAGAAGACGATCAGAATCAATCAAAACAAGAGTTATTTCAAATTCATAAAAAAAAGTATAGAAAAACTACTATGAAAGTAAAATTCAATCGAAAATTCAGCTTAATTTGCATAAAATTAATGCTCTGATTTTAATTTTTAGATCCATGAAAGGCAAATCTCAAAAATTTGAACTGAAATTCCCAAACAGTCTAACTCAAGTATAATCCAAAAAAAATTACATCAATACTATAGTAAAATATTTAGCCTGGTGTATTTTTATTGTTTTCCAAATTTCTAATGATGAATTTGTTCATATTAAATCATAGTAGATAGAGTTACGTACGTGGAAACACTGTTCTGATTTTTAATGTTTCACAGCAGCTGTATAAACATTTTGCTAACAGTTATTTCGTATGGTTGAAACCTTCGTCTGATGCAACATTTGGCCAACCACCCAGAAACTTTCGTCTGATTGAAATCTTCGTATGATGCAACCTTCGACCAACCGCCCAGCAACTACCTTGCAATCATCGTCTGATGCAACTACCGCGCAACCGCGCAGCAACCACCCTGCAACCATCGTCTGATTGCGTAAGTGATAGTGTAAGTGGTATTTTGGTAATTAAAATCACATAAAACATATAATGTTGTCCTTACTTTATGGAGATATTTTTATAAATAAAGTGTCAATTTATATTTTTTATGTAATAATTCTTTTTGGTTATACATTTGAAATTGTATCCGTTTGTTTGATAAGAGAAGTTAGAGGAAATAATAGATTTTTTTAATTTTATTATTATTTATCTTTAAAGCAAACGATGGATTAAAAGTTAAAACTATCAGGGCCCATTTGGTACGCAGGATTGGACTGGATTGGACTGAAAAGGATTGGACTGGACTGGACAAGATTGGATTATGCTGAAAGTAATCCTGTGTTTGGTTTAAGAATGGACTGGACTATTTTATTTATTTCCTTTTAGAAAAAAAAATAAATTAAATAAAAATATATAATAATAAATTAAAATTAAAATATATAATAATAAATAAATATAAATAAATAATTTGTAGCAAAAAAATAATATATCATATATAATTAAGAATATATCATAAATATATAATAAAATATTTTGTCATATTTTTTATTTAATAAATAATTAAAATAGTAAAATAAAAATACTTGAATAATATTTAATTGTTTATCTTAAACACTAATTTAATCACTAATTTAATATAAATATTAATTTTTTAAAATATTTATATAAATTTTTTAGTTATTTAAAAATAATATATAATTTTATTGTCATATTTTTTTTCTTAGAATCAATTTAAGTAACTATTATTTAATTAATAATATTCTAAATTTTAAAAACTTATGTATAATAATTCAAAATTATACATTTTTACTAATTTTAATGAATAAGTTTTTGATAAAAAAAAATGTATAAATAAATGTGCGATAATTATTTCCTTTAAATTCTTATTAAATTTAAAATATATTAATAAAATTTTAATTAAAAAAACGATAAAAAAAAAATCTCACCTGCATGGGATTATTTATCCCACCCTGCTGGATGGGATAAATAATCCCAGACAGATGAGGTTAACTGGATTAATTATCCAGACTTCTAATATGCCCAAACACTGGATTGGACAAATTAACCTGTCTAATCCAATCCAGTCCTGCGTACTAAACGGGCCCTCAATTCAATTGGGTTGATTAATTCTCAGGTTTCTTGACTCACAAAAAAAAAACTATACCCTTCCACAATACACGGCAGTGAGCGAGAAAGAAACATAATAATTTGGGTTTTTTTTAATATTATCCCTAAAAATTATTTTATTTATAAAAATATCTTTAAGAAAATTATTTGCGCAAATATCGTTGTGCCACGTCAGCATACATATCGAATTCCAAAAAATTACCGAAAATGGAAAAAAATAGAAAATCTCGTTTCCAAAAATTTTCGCTTTTTGGGTTTTGAAAAAAGTAACCTTTTAGTTACTTTTGATGTGAATAAGATATCAATTGGTTACTTTTCTATTAACAAATTTATTTTAGAATTTTATACATATATAAATTATAAAATAATCATTTTAAAATGTGAGAAATATATGTTTTTCTGTCTCCAAAAAATGATGATTAATATTAAAAGAAACTTTTTTGTTTCTTTTTTATATTTTCAACCTATATTATGTTATTTTATTGTTTAAGATACTTTGAGGTTATTTTTTTTTTAATGTAAATCATATGATGTTTTAGATAACCAACAACAACAATTTCCTAAACAATTTGATATTTACATGTTCAGATGTAATTAATTCTAAAAAATATAGAGTAACTTGTGATGGTGGTTGTTGTATTGAATTTTAAGTACTATGTGATTGCCATATATTTATTTTAGAAACATATCAAAATTGTTACAAAATAAGCTAATTTGTATAAGCTTATTACTTAGTAACTTATAAAATTGGTTGATATATTAAAGTTCGTTGAAGTTGAAAGTTTAATTATTTTTCTTAGCTGGATATATAGAAAAGAAACTTAAAAGTTACTTTTTCGGGTCATTTGTTTTTGTAGCGGAAAAAAAATATATGCTTTCCACATATCAAAATGATCATCATAAAAAATAGATTATAATTGTACAATTTTTGAGTCAAAATAATAAATGGTTTAGCTGAAAAAACTTTTTAAAATTTTGGAAAAGAAAATATATATTTATTTATATATATATATACTAGGTTGATGTTACGTGCAATGCACGTATAATTAGTTTTTTTTTTAATTAAATTTAATTAGGTTGATTTATTTAATTTTTTTAATTAAATAATATATTTTTTTTAATTTTTAAAATGAGATTTGAGATTTTCATTTTTGAATTTTTTTTTTAACTATTGCAACAACATTAGTAGATATATGCCTCTTATCAATTAGATTGTTGATGGTTAACAATTTCTCTACAATTTTTTGGAGAAACAAGTAATATTTCTACAAAATTAATTTATAATATTATTTTTAATTTCTTTTTTAAAAATCTAGATATTATTGTTAACTGTGAAAATACAAAATATATAGATATAATATTTCTGGAAAATTAATTTATAATATTTTATTTTACAAAATCTTAATATATTATTGTTATAAGATGTGAAAATACAAAGATAGAAGGGGCATGGACATGGTTACATATCAAATGAAAAATTATGCACAGATAATTTCAGGAATGTGAGAGAAGAGTTTGCAACATCACATACAATCCTGCATATAGATTAGACCTTTGGATATATTAGATCACATTCAACAAAATAATGGATATAAAATTTCTGAGAAATAAAGAGCAAAAGTTGAGAAAAGAATAAGTGAATGAAAAAATATCATAAATAATATTCACTGATTATAAATTAATAAATAAATTATTTTTTAAAAAAAATTATTTTAAATATAAATTAGTTTTTAAAAAATATATAATAAATCTAAGTATCTTAAAAAAATCAAAATATTTAATCAACTGGACTGTTGCCATAACAAATGCAACAAACATGTACTCAAAAATTTAACCTCAAAAAAAAAAATGATTTATATTTTACCTCGTCAGCAAAATTTTAGAACTACCAATTATTTTAGAATCTCCAAGTTCCATCATATATGACCAAAGAGCATGTTCAATGTCATTGTGTACCAAATCACTCTCTGTAGACTCCCGAAAGAGATTTGTAAATTGATTTGTTCGACGCACTAACTCTGTGCATTACACCCATATGTCACCTGCATACCATCATCAACATAATGAGTTTAAGTAGCTAGGAACTGAATAAAGTAAACCAGAAAATATGAACCAAAAAATAATAAAATTTGAATATATAAATTTTTAAGTATTGTGTTTAATATATATCAGTTTACACGATGAGATCTAGAAGGATTTCAATGCATGGTGGAGTTGGTTTCGAAAAGAGAATTTGGACTGGTGGTTAGAACTTTTCTTGGAGGAATTTTAGGGGTCTTCGTTTATTTTAATTTTATTAAATATTTTTATTTGTTATTTTGTTGGTAGATAACGTGAGGTTAATTTTAGGGGTAAATAAATAAAAAAAAAATTATTAATATTCTCCCAAGATAGGTTTGTTAGAGAGATATGGGGCTAGGATGATTTTTTTAATTTAAAAAGAGATTATTAATATTTAAAAGATTGTTTAATTTTTGGGTTTAATTATTGGGTTTATTTGTTAACGGGAGATCAAACCTAATCGTTAAATTTAACAAAATATTCTTAAGTATATTCTGTTAAACCAAGAAATGCCGTTAGATAGACACTTTTAATATATAAAGATATGTGTGTGTGTGCGTTTTACCTCTATTTACACAAAAAAAAAGGTTTTAGCTACTAGCTAGGAGAGAGAAAAAAGAGTAGAAGAAAAAATATAAAAGAAAAGCTCAGGCATAATAGAAGAAAAAAATATTTTTTAATTTCTTTATACATTTTAAAAATAATACAAAGATATAACGGTATTTGAAGCAATAAAATGGACAGAGTCAAATTCATTAATACTTTGAAAATGATGTTGGTATGTGCAATTAATTATGTATTTTTTAGGAAAATTTGTACTACACCATTTCTTTTTTTTTTTTTTTTAATAATAAAAAATGAACAAAACTTCCATTAAAAATTAATAAGAGTAAAATACATTAAGAAAAAATATGGAGAATTATTTAAAATAGTTTATCATCCACCTTGAATGCATGTACTACTAATTTATGATTATGAACATAAATTACCTTGAATGTATGTACTACTAATTTATGATTATGAACATAAGTTAAGAACGCTTCAGGAAAATTGAAAAATAAACTAGTACTACCTTATAAAAAAATCCTAATTCTATACAAATAAATGATCTCATGGAGAACATAAAAAAAAATCTATTTAATTTATACTATACCATTTTAAATGTTATTTTTGTATATATTTTATGGGTCTTGGAGTTCTTTAGTCTAAAATTTTTTAATATTACACTACACATGTGCAAAAAAAAAATATTTAAGTTCCATTTTCACACATTTACATATATTTTTAACTAAGTACAATATACATTATTATAAAAAGAAAAAAATTAAAAAATTGTACTAGATATCCAAACAAATAGTCTATATTTGTACTACTATTCCGGAAGCTAGTACTGCTCGACCTTTCCGTTTTGAGGCTTGGTGGACAAGGGACCCACGTAGCGCGCTGGTTGTGGACAATGCTTGGACTTCAGTTACTCATGACTGGGCCCTGGTTAGATTTTCCAAGATAGTGGGTGCTACCCGTCTTAGTCTTAGTAGATGGAATAAACTGCAATTTGGTAAATTGGACATGTGTATCTCTCAACTGGAAAGCCAACTCAAGAATATTCAAAGTATGCCTGCTGTTCTAGGAGTTGGGCCCAGGAGGTTGAGGTCAGGAAGGCTCTCAATGGGTCTTTAAGGCAGAAGACTCTTTATTGGCAACAACGATCAAGAATCTCTTGGATTAAGGAGGGGGATAAATGTTCAAAATTGTTTTTCATTGCGGTCACAATCCGCAATAGGAGAAATATGGTGGAGAGTATCCTGAGTAAAAATGGTCGTTGGTTGACTAACAGATCGGAGATGGGTAATGAATTCTTGAAATTCATGGGTAACATCTTTGGTAACCCGATCCAGGGTCCTTTAGAGTGTCTGGATCACCTAATTATGGATCATCTCTCTCCAAGGGAGCGAACTGACCTTGTTTTGGTTCCGGAGCATGAGGAAATTAGACAGACTCTCTTCTCCATGGGTAGTATGAAGGCCCCGGGTCCTGATGGCATGTCTGTCTTCTTCTTTAAACATTATTGGAGCTCTGTTGGAGGTGACTTTTGTGAAGCGGTTGAAGACTTTTTTAATTCTGGGACAATGCATAAGGGGATCAATGCGACAAATGTCATCCTTATCCCCAAGGTGGCTAATTAATAGAGTTACGCAGTTTAGACCTATTGCTCTTTGCAATGTGGTCTATAAGGTTATCTCTAAAATCATCGCCAATAGAATTAGACCAGTGCTCTCCAGACTGATTTGCCCTACCCAAGCAGCTTTTGTTCCGGGTCGTAGTATCCATGACAATAATGTGCTGGTTCAAGAAATCATCCATTCCTTTAAGCTCAAAAAAGGGATGGAGGGTTTATTTGCTATCAAAATTGATCTCGTCAAGGCCTATGATAAACTAAGCTGGCAATTTATTGATCACGTTCTCCGAAGTTTTAAGGCCCCTGATAAGTTTCGCAATTGGGTTTACCACTGTATCTCCACTTCGACGTTTAATTTGTATCTCAATGGGGAAAAGGTGAGCAGGATAATCCCGGAGGGTGGGCTAAGGCAAGGGGATCCTCTATCCCCGTATCTCTTTATTTGGGCAGCGGATATCTTGTCTCGAATTCTTGAGAAGGCATTGGACTCTGGCACTATTGGAGGGATCAAATTAAGCAGAAATGGCCCTAAACTCACACATCTTTTCTTTGCTGATGATCTTATCCTTGTAGGAAAGGTGACGATTGCTGAGGCCAAAGGAGTTTGGCAATGCATTGAACAGTTTTGTGATTGGTCGGGCAAAGTGTCAACAAACTAAAAACATCTATCTTTTTCAGTAACAATACCACGGAGGGCATGAAAAGAGGCATTATGCAAAATCTTGGACTCAATCTGGCCTCTTCCAACATTAACAACCTGGGCCTACCACTATTTCGATCCAAGAATAAGGATGCAGACTTTAACTTCATTCTTGATAACCTGGTCGCAAAGCTTCATGGGTGGAAGCTAAAATCTCTCTCAAAAGCGGGGCGGGCTACTTTAATCAAGTCTGTTGGGCTAGCTATGCCTATTTACACTATGCAAACGACCAAACTTTCAAAAAAAATTGGCATCCGAAATTGATGGGATGATCAGAGACTTCTGGTGGGGTTGTGAACAAGGGAATCGAGGCTTATGCTTAAAGGCTTGGGACCGCTTATGCCTCCCAAAATCTAGAGGTGGGCTTGGTTTTCGAAAGACTCTTGAAATGAATCAAGCGTTATTGGCCAAGTGGGGTTGGGCTCTCCTCAATGATGAGCAATCCTTATGTTGTAAAGTTCTTAAAGCTAAGTACTTAAGAGGAAAGCCGTTCTTGGAGTGCTCTTTTAAAAGTTCAGACTCTTGGTTTTGGAAGAATGTGGCGGAGTCCAAAGATATCCTGAAGAAAGGTGTGTGTAAAAAGATTTCTGATGGGAAAGAGACTAATATCTGGACTGACCCGCGGCAAGGGGTTCTACCCAAAGGCCAATAGCCACAACTAAGGAGGGGTGACTAAAGTAGCTGATCTTATTCATGATAACGGAGATTGGAACATCCCGCTTCTCCGAACCCTCTTTGATTCAGAAACTATTGCCAACATCATTAAAGGGGGGAGACCGAGTGGCATCGGGAAAGACAAGTGGATTTGGACAAAAGAGGCTAATGGTCACTTTACTACGAAGTCCGCCTACTTGCTTCAAGCTTTAGAGAGAGATCCTGATTGTGTTGTTGCCCCTGCTAGATGGAACAAACTCTGGAACTCAAAAATTTTGGAGAGGCATAAAGTTCTTTGGTGGAGCATTCTCTCGGGTGCCCTGCCGACTCGTGTTATTCTCTCTCGGAGAATGAGCATTGAAGACACAACTTGCCCTCTGTGTGGGGCGGATGAAGAAACGATGGAACACCTTCTCCTATATTACAGCTTCGCGTACCATCTTTAGAGATCTTCCCCTTGGGCAGTTTATCCGGTGCTTGAGTCTGGTGCCCGAGTCTGGGATTGGGTTACATTTATCTGGAACTTAAAGTCTAGAGGAGTGGATACTGACAGATTGTTCTTGTATGCTTCGATAATTGTGGATACAATCTGGAAGACCTGCAATGAAAGGTACATAATAACTCCTCGAGTAACATTAATCATGCTATTGATTCTATCTCCTTTTGTTACACAGATTATGTGTCTTGTTTGTTTGAACCGGCGGTGGCTTTGGTGTCTCCTGGTTGGTCCCCTCCTCCGGTAGACTAGATCAAAATCAATTGCGATGTTAAGGTCGGTTGCAACTCTATGTGTGTGGCGGCTTTGGCAAGGGATCATTCAGGGACAGTTTTGTGGGTTGCTGCCAAGCTTCTTGACTTTGTGGACCCTTTGATTGGTGAAACGGAGGCATGTCGGTTGGCTTTAGAATCGGCGGTCGGGAAAAGACATCTTTTTGTTCTGATTGAGAGTGATTCGCAAAAGGTTATCAACGCACTTACCGAGAAAGATTCTTTTTGGTGTTTAGATAATTATATTTCCATTTGTAATCATCTCTCTAAACAATTCCTATGTTGTAATTTTTCTTTATTTCTAGATGTTGTAATTTTGCGGCTCATAATGTAGCCAAATGAGCCTTTGCTCGGAACATTTCGGGTATGGTGGAGATTTCCTCCATCCTTGACTATCTGTTTTGTAATGACCGCGAGGTCTAACTCATTTATTTAGATATATTGCGACGTTTCTTTCAAAAAAAAAAAAAAAAAAAGTACCTAAATCATTCCATTATAACCACTTGAGGTTAGCGCTATAAAAAGATATGTGTATATTGGAGATCCTTAGTTCCAATCTTAATTTATGTATTATAATATATAAATACTTAAATAAAAAAAAAATTCATTATTATTATTTTAGAGGGTAAATACCATTTTGGACCATCCGTTTTACAAAAGTTACCAATTGGACCCTGTGTTTTGTTAAATGACAAAATGGACCCTGTATTTTCTAAAATAGTACAAATAGGACCCTGAATTGATTTTTTTGTCAAAATAAAGTTTAATTATAATCCGATCTAAAAGTGCTATGACAAAACTGTTTACATTTTTTGTATCTGTTCGTATTAAGTATTGTCTTCAAGTTGGTTGTATTAAAAAAAAAAGTTGTCAAAAATTAAGCTCAGGGTCTTATTTTTACTATTTTAGAAAATACAGGGTCCATTTTGTCATTTAACAAAACACAGGGTCTAATCTGTAACTTTTGCAAAATACAGGGTCCAAAATGGTATTTACCCTTATTTTAGAAAATAATAAATAAAATATTAAAATAATATATATTATAGTAAATATGCTAATAATTATTTATTATATATTTTGTTAATATTTTTTTCTTTCATTCAACTAACAAAATAAATTCTAAGTATACACATTACTCAATCTCTATTCATGTCTTTTCACAAATCATATATACAATTAAATTTGATAAAATAAGTAAATGGGGAAGTAGAAAGAACTCTTATAGGGGAAGATAAAAAAGATAAAGAAAATGGGCATTAGCTGTCAGTTTTTTCCAAGAAACAAATTAAATCTAAAAGTTGTATGATTGGTGCTAAAAAGTGAGATGTATGTGTGTACGTATATAATGGTTTTATTGAATCATGAGGTTTATTGATATTTTAAAAATAAAAACATGTACTTGTTCGGAAGGCCCCACTGAATGGGATTTTTATTTTGTTTTCCTGTCTTGTACTCTTTTTTATTTTGCTGAAACCGGAGGGAGTGTTTTCACTTTTCTTTTTTCTCTCTTTATTTCGACTTTTTTACTTATTAAAAAACTAATATTGGACGGCTACAAAGAAAAGAGTAGTTTTTGTTTTGAGCTTTTTTTATTTATTTTTTATTTCTTATTTCTCATTTCTTAGCAAGAGTTTCTTATTGTAGTGAGTTTTCTATTTGCTAGTTTAAGACTGTATTTTTTATTTTTTTTGAATGAGAATGGATAATTTATTAGCAAACCAAATCCGCAATTATAAGAGATTTGAGAGTACTGGGAAGAGTACTCTCCGAAAAACTACGATCAGACCAATAACAAGAGCCGCGAGCCAAATAGTGGGCGGCCTTGTTAGCAGATCGCTTAACATGACAAATAGAAAAATTAGACAAAAAAGATAGAATAACTTTGTAGTCTTGTATTATTAAATGATTTATTTTGAAAAAAAAAAGTCATAAAAAACAATGTCGAAGCTCCCCCATGCCGACTGATAATTTAGTCTTGTAATATTGTGTTAAACTATAAAATTAAGACATGAGTGTGAAATTTGTTAGAGAGATGAATAGATTACTCCCTTCATTGTCAATTAGTTTTGAGATGGAATCGTATGCACCTTATCCAATCCCAAAAAAAAACTGATCGAAGTAGAATCCAAAAATAACTGATCCAAGAGCCAAAGTCAAGAAAGTCACTTGTAATTCGGGGATAGTGAGCCAAAAAAAAAAGCCACAAAAAATTCAAAAATGATGATCCAAAAAGTAGAGCAAAAGAGCCACTTGTGACCGGGGATAGTGAGCCAAAAAAAAATGTGCTTATGATCGAGTTATCCAAGATGGTGAGCAAATAAAATAGCTACCATCTTGAGGGGGGTGTTAGAGAGTTTCACATTGCTGATATGTGAAAAGATAATAAAATATATAAGATGAATAAGCTACTCCTCCCACTGTCAATTGGTTTTGAGATTATTCCCCATGCACTTTATATCATTCACACTTATCTCTACTTTCTCAACCATACACTTCTACGTCCTAACAAACTTTGAAGAGTTCAAAGAGTCCATTGCTAAAGGTGAGTTAAAATCGTAAGAAAATTATCATGGAGGAAATTTCTAGTCATATTTTTTAAAATGACACGAGTTAAATGAGTACATTAATTTACTTACTCTGTATATTAGTTTAATCATTATATGTCTATACACAAGTTTCGTTGGCTATTCTTTGATTAACTGAGGATGTGACCAACTCTTGAATTAATATTCCTAAGATGAGGGTGATGTTTTACCCGTCTCGGGTGCACTTTAAAGTGATTGTAGGTGCTATCTCCATTTTATCCTTGGTATTAACTTTAAAGGTCTTCATTGTCCTTTCTACACAACGGAAGAGACCTTCTTTGTCCCCTTGGCTATCTCGACAGTGAAAGAAGTCTTCTACTTTTCCTTGATGCTAGCACAATAGAGGAGGTCTTCCTCATCCCCTCGGCTATCACAGCAGAGGAGGTCTTCGTGGCGAACTTTAATGTTGTGTTGTAACATTCACATGCTACTCTTTGGTTGCCAAAGAGACGATCTATATAAATTGATGTTGAGAACTTAATAAACAAGTGGTAGATAGTTGAGATGGCTCAAAGGTCGTTAGGTGTTGACCTTCCAATGAGACTTGGTGTCGATTACTATGAAAGTATTCATAGTGATGTTTCCTACGAGGTAATTTTGACTGTGAGTGGTAGTCTGATTTTACCACAGTGAGCGTTGTTGGCTCACCTGAAGCGATACATGAACTACTTGCATGGCTCCAGATCTCTTAGGGAGTGACCCACTCTGTTTAAGGCAGGTTTTGATTAGAATAGTTGGTGATGCTTGATCATTAACCATCACCTTTATTGCTATTATGTTTGAAATTTTGTTGATATTATTTGAGCTCAACTGCTCTTGCCCCCCATCGTTGATCTCTTAGTAACTGCGGTAAAAAACTGTAAAGTCTTGTATGTTGAAGCTATATGCTGTGAGTGAGATAGACCACTGTCAAAGTGTAGTGCGGAAAAATCTGCTAGAACTTATGTATAGAGGAGAAATCACAGGTTGTTGAAGAACTTAGATTGATGATTTCAACTTATATAACCTTTTTAAAGGTTTAAGAAAAAACATTTTTTTTTAAAAACTGAGTTTCAAAAAACTATAAAATAAAAAACAAGAAACATCAAAATGTAGTTTTTAATTTTTAAAAATATTTTTTTTGTCTAACATATTATATTTTATATTTTTGCTCACATACCCGAACCCAAACCCTAGACCCTGGACCCATACCCGAACCCCAGACCCAGACCAGGACCCCGAATCCAACCTAACCCGGACCTAGATCCAAACCCCAAATCTCAAACCCGAACCCGAACCCCGACTCCAACCTCGACCCTGACCCCAACCCAGAATCGAACCCCGAACCCCACACACAGAAATAGACTTAGACCCTGACCTGGACCAGGACCCCAGACCCCGGACCGAGACCCAAATCTTGGACCCCGGACCCTAAATCCTGAACTGAACCTCAGACCCCGACCTCGACCTAGACTCGGACCTAGACCTCAAACCCAAGCTCGGACCCCGACCCAGACCCCGAACTTGGACCCTAAACCCTGAAATCTGACCCCAGACCCCGACCCGAACCCCAACCCCAATCTCGAACCCAAACTCAGACCAGGACCCAGACCCCGAACCTGTACCGAACTCAGGACCCTGGACCCTAGACTAGAACCCAAACCCGAACCCCATACCTCGACCCTAACCCCGATCCTGACCAAGACTCAGACTTAGACCCCAAACCCAAACCCGAACCCAAACCCAGACCCAGACCCGGACCTGGACCCGGACCCAAACTCAGACCTGGATCCTAGACCCTGACCCAAACCCCGACTCAAACCCCGAACCCCGAACCCAAACCTGGACCCTCACCCAGATCCTAATCCGAACTTGGACCTAGGACCCAGACCCATACCCAGACCTGGACCCTAAATCCCAGACCCAGACCTTGACCACAAACCCTGAACCCCGAACCCAAACCTCGATCTCGACCTTAGACCCCAGAAGCTGAACCCCATTCCCCAGACCTCAACTTGGACCCCAAATCTAGACCCAGGCCCCAACCTCGAACACTGACACGGATCCCGAACCCCAGACCCGAACCCAGGACCCCAAACCCCAGACCAACACCTGGACCCCAAACTTGGACCTCGACCCAAACCCCGGCTTGACCCAGACTAGGACCCGTACCCCGAACCCCAAAACTAGACCTAAACCCCAACTCAGGTCCGAGTCCTAGTTCGGGTCTGGGTCCAGGTCTGTGTTTGGGGTCAGGGATTGGGTCTGGTGTCCGGATCTAGTTCCAAGTTCGAGTTTAGGTCCGGGTTTGGGCTTGGGTCTAGGTTCGAGTTTGAGACCGGAGTTCGATGGGTTCATGTCATGGTATGGTGTAGAATTTTAATATTTTTTTGTAAAAAAAGAATTAAAAATAGTTTCAAAAAACATGAAACAAACACCATTACATTTTTAAAATGATAAAAAAAAAAACCGTTTTCTGTTCTCAGTTTTAAAAACATAAGAAAACTAAAAAACTGAAAACACATTTAAACAACCTCTTATTTTTCAATAAATTTTTATACTTTCTTATATACTTGTAATTGGCTTCAGTCTAGAGTTAAAAACACTCGTTTCTTCTATAGATTTGCTTCTAATAGGAGAAGTACCAATCGAATCAACCACATGTTTTTTGACAATGGAACAAAAGTGGACAATGGATGACATCATTTCTAAAATTGAAAGGTATTTTACTGATCTCTGTTGGAATTATTTTACCAGGATCTTAGATCTACTCACAAGTGTGTTGATTAACAACCTAAATATGAACTTCTAAAACGAATATAAATAAACACATATAAAGTATGAGAAACCTTACACTGGGTGCATCGGAATAATATGTCTCCTTCCACTCAGATCTCTATCCCTTGATTCCTTTCTGTTGCAGAGTATAATCAAGATCTGAGCCTGAATGTCCTTCTTTGTTGAATCTGAATTCTTCACAGTCTTCCTCACTATGATTGAGGTACTATTTGCTGTGTGTGGGCACTACTCTATCACTTAGAGGTTTCGAAACAGAGAAGAAGAAAGAGAGAGTGAAAGTGGCGGCTCAGGAAAATTTCAGTGAAAGGAAAAGAATGCAAATGTGTTTTGTGTGTTTCCTGAAGCCTTTACCTTGTATTTATAGAATGTCACATAGGGTTAGTGTAACACCCTAACTACCTTAGGCGTATTACGTGATTTTTAAACGTACTGTGCAGCTCGTTGCTAATCAACGAGGTTTATGGAAAAACGTGATTAATTAAAATTTTGCTTTTTAATTAAACTTATAAACCATATTACAAAAGACTCGGGATCCCGATTATAAAATCATTTACAAAAAGGTTTAACTGTTTAACCATTACATAAAAATAAAAGTCGTCTAACGACCAGTTACAAAAATTCAGCCTTGCTGTCTTGAGGATCGTACGCTCCAGGCCTAACCGCCCCGACATGTACAATCTCATAAGCTCACTCACGGTCCATCAGCTAAAGCCTTGCCTTTACCTACACATAAACGTAAACTGTGAGTCGACAGACTCAGTAAGAAAAGCATAATAATACTCATACATAATGCTAACTGCCGTGTCCAACACGATACTGAGTCCCGCTACTGCCATGTCCAACATGGTACTGAGCCACTACTGCCATGTCCAACATGGTACTGAGTTCTGAACGTTCATAGGGACGGTACTATTGACACGTAACAACCTGATCGGTCGAACCGGTCATACTCCGCCGCTTGGTCATACTCCACTCGTACCGACGTGTTACTATATCCTCCCGATCGGTCGAACCGGTCATACTCCGCCGCTAGTCATACTCCACCGTACCGACGGGATACGTCAATAGCACGGAACCACCAAACAAGTGTCAGCCTGATCGGTCAAACCGGTCATACTCCGCCGTCTTGGTCATACTCCACTCGTACCGACGTGACAGGGTTGGATGGTTCGAAGCCACCAAACAACTAATGTAATCTAATAGGCTTCCTACATGCACGCTAAACATGTAATCTACATATGCATACTGTTATACTAATCTTACTCCGGATTCCGATTTCGTGTGTGCCGTCAACCCGACCGGAATCGAAGCCGAGCGGCGGACATCGGCTCCTAAACCATAAAAATCACAACGCTATAAGTGACACGCTAAATCACTTCCCGGGGACTAAAACTAGGAACTAAAAGTTTCCCTATCGATAAAAAGCATGGCAATACCCCCTAAAACATAAAAACGAGGAAAACTAGGGTCCCTGAATTTTCCCCAACCGGTAGACCGATTGCCCAACCGGAATTCCGGTTCTGGAAAATTCAGAACCCTCATCCGGAATTCCGGATGCACAACCGGAATTCCGGTTCCTCGCAGGCAGCAAACCCAAATTTTCATAACTCGACCAATTCAACCCCAAATTGATCCAAACTTTCCAGACCTGTTCTATACCTTCCCTAGAACATTTCTAAGGCCTCAAACTAACCCAGAAATCACAGATTCAAAAATCACCATGTGAGCTCCAAGCTTTGAGTAAAAACTCAAACTTGGTTAAAGCTCACTCACAAGCCTCAAGCTAGCTTAGAATCACATAATCAAGCATAGAAATACTGCAGAAAACAAAACCTAGTTCATGCAACAACTACAACCACCAATTTCTCAATTTTTACTTTGAAAACCAAACTTTTGCATAAGAAAATTCTAGCATGCTCAACCTAGGAATCATACACCACAAGTAGCTTAATTAACATCTAAAAATCATGATTTAACCTCAGAAATCAACAATCAAACTCAGCAGCAACAACATTCAAATTAACATGCATTAACTCATTTTTTTTATCAAAAATTCCAAGAAGACCAAGAAGGACAAGTAAGAGATACATACCACAATCAAGAGTTCCTAAAAAGTGATGAATCAAGCTTGAAAAACCCAGCCTTTGAATCCCCAATACCCAACCGAAAAAGAGAGAGAGCTTTGAGTGTGTGAGTTTTGAAATTTTCTTTCTAATTTGACTAAGTGTGGATTTTAAGAGAAAAAGAGATTAAAAGGCATTTACCATATTATTTCAGCCAACTAAAATAAACAAATAACATTTATTTTCCATTTCATAAAATCACAAGAGACAAAATACTAATGGGGCAAAAAGACCATTTTGCCCCTCCACCATAAAATCACATAAATCATACTAAAGGGGTATTTTTGGGAAATTCTAAATTCCCGGCCATTCCCGACATTCCCAATGTCTAAAACCCGTCCCCAAACTAATAACATGCTAAGTTGTGATTTCTACTGAGCCAAACGCCGAGTTCCAAAATACCGGACACCGGAAATGCAAAATATAAAAACTACTGATAACATAATCATGCATTTCTGAATTCCATAAATAACAATAATAAATTATTTAAATAGCTATAAATAATTTCATAATTAATCACAATCAACTGATAATTTCCAAATTAACTAAGCGGGCTTTACAACTATCCCCCCCTTAAAAGGATTTCGTCCCCGAAATCTAACCTGAATAACTCTGGATATTGAGCTCTCATATCTGACTCTAGCTCCCAGGTGGCTTCTTCCACCGTACTGTTTCTCCAGAGACCCTTGACCAATGCTATGGTCTTATTCCGAAGGACTTTATCCTTTCTATCCAGGATCTGCACTGGTTGTTCCTCATATGTCATATCCGTCGAGCCGAAGACTCTCATAACTGAGTATATGAGAGGGGTCTGAAACGTATTTTCTCAACATCGAGACATGGAATACGTTGTGCACTGCTGATAAGGCTGGAGGCAATGCTAACCGATATGCCACTTGACCTATCTTCTCGAGAATCTCGAAAGGTCCTGTAAATCTAGGGCATAACTTGCCTCTTTTCCCGAAACGTTTAATCCCCTTCATCGGAGATACTCGTAAAAATACATGTTCCCCTACTTGGAACTCAACGTCTCTGCGTTTCGGATCTGCGTAACTCTTTTGTCTGCTCTGTGAGGCAAGCATTCTAGCTTTTATCTTCTCTATCGCCTCATTGGTCCGCTGAACTGACTCTGGACCCAGGTATTTCCTCTCCCCTGTCTCATCCCAGTAGATAGGGGATCTGCATTTCCTACCGTACAACAGTTCATAGGGAGCCATCCCTATCGTACTCTGATAACTGTTGTTGTAAGAGAATTCTATCAACGGTAGATACTTACTCCATGAGCCTTCAAAGTCCATAACACAGGCTCTCAACATGTCCTCCAATATCTGAATTGTCCTTTCGGACTGACCATCTGTCTGAGGATGGAATGCTGTACTGAATTTTAGCTTTGTACCCATTGCCCGTTGCAAACTTTGCCAAAATTTGGAGGTGAATTTCGGATCCCTGTCCGAAACTATAGACTTCGGTACCCCGTGAAGTCTTACTATCTCTCTGACGTACAGTTCTGCCAACTGATCCACTGTGAACGTTGTTCTAACCGGCAGAAAATGAGCAGATTTCGTAAATCGGTCCACCACTACCCAGATGGAATCATACAAACCCGTGGTCCTAGGTAACCCGACCACAAAATCCATCGCGATATCTTCCCATTTCCATTCTGGTAGGGTTAGAGGCTGCAACAACCCTGCTGGTCTCTGATGTTCAGCCTTAATCTGCTGACACGTGAGGCATCTCGATACGAATTCTACCAAATTCTTCTTCGTACCGCTCCACCAGAAGTACGGTTTCAAATCTTGGTACATCTTGGTGGTGCCGGGATGCAGAGAATACGGGGTAGAATGAGCCTCCTCAAAGATCTCATTTCTCAGTTCCACACTGTTCGGAACACAAACCCTGGCTTTATACAAAAGCATCCCACTATCTGACACTGAAAAGTCCTTGGCTTGACCAGCCAACACCTCATCTCGAATTTTCACTAACTCCGGATCTGTCATCTGAGCGACTTTTATTCTTTCCAACAGATCAGATTGCAGCGTCAAGTTGTGAAGCTGACCTACCACAAACTCAATGCTGGATCTAACCATATCCTCTGCTAGCTGAGGTGAGATCTGAACCATGCTAGCTACTTGCCCGGGACCCTTTCTGCTCAGGGCATCAGCCACTACATTGGCTTTTCCGGGATGATAGAGGATCTCGCAGTCATAGTCCTTCACTAATTCCAACCAACGCCTTTGTCTCATGTTCAAATCTTTCTGAGTAAAGAAATACTTGAGACTTTTATGGTCGGTATAGATCTCACACTTCTCCCCATAAAGGTAATGCCGCCAAATCTTCAGTGCAAAAACCACTACGGCCAGTTCTAAATCATGAGTCGGGTATCGCTGTTCATAATCCTTTAACTGACGGGAGGCATAAGCGATGACCCGATCGGCTTGCATCAATACACACCCCAAACCCTGTTTGGATGCGTCACAATAGACTACGAACTTTTCCTTGTCCGAAGGCAAAGCTAGCACTGGAGCAGTAATCAACCTCTGCTTTAGCTCCTGAAAACTAGCTTCACATTTATCTGACCAGATAAACCGCTGATTCTTCTTTGTAAGCTCGGTTAGGGGCATTGAAATTTTGGAGAACCCCTCCACGAACCTACGGTAGTACCCAGCTAATCCCAAGAAGCTTCTGATCTCTGTCACTGTCTTCGGTCTCGGCCAATCCCTGACGAATTCAATCTTCCCGGGATCCACCTTGATCCCATCTTTACTCACAATGTGCCCTAGGAAGGACACCTGAGACAACCAGAACTCACATTTCTTGAACTTGGCGTAAAGCTTATGTTCTCGAAGTCGTTGCAGTACCATTTGAAGATGTAACTCATGCTCCTCTTCTGATTGAGAGTACACGAGGATGTCGTCGATAAACACAATCACACAGATATCGAGGAAATCCTTGAATACTCTATTCATCAGGTCCATGAATGCTGCAGGAGCATTGGTTAGTCCGAATGACATAACCAGAAACTCGTAATGTCCATACCTAGTGCGGAAAGCCGTATTTGGAATGTCCTCCTCTCAGATTCTCAACTGATGATAACCCGAACGGAGATCAATCTTAAAAAAGACCGTCTTCCCCTGAAGCTGATCGAACAAGTCATCGATCCTAGGTAATGGATATTTTATTCTTCACTGTCAGCTTGTTCAACTCCCTGTAGTCGATGCACATCCTCATAGATCCATCCTTCTTCTTGACGAACAAAACCGGGGCTCCCCAGGGTGACACACTGGGTCGAATGAACCCTATGTCAAGCAACCCTTGGAGCTGAATCTTTAATTCCTTAAGTTCAGCTGGAGCCATCCTATACGGGGCTTTGGAAACCGGATCCACCCCTGGTGCCAAGTCAATCACGAAGTCAATCTCCCGCTGAGGTGGTAACCCTGGAAGTTCTTCGGGATAACGTCCAAAAATTCCCGAACCACTCTGATGTCCTCTGGCCGAATGGTGTCTGGCCGAGTGGTGTCCACCACCACGGCCAGAAACCCTAAGCACCCGCCGTGCAACAATTCTCTCGCTGACATAGCCGAGATCACCGGGATCCGAGATCCCTGAACTGAACCCACAAATACAAACGGTTCTTCACTTTTCGGTTGGAAGACCACCATCTTCCTTTTACAGTCAATGCTCGCCGAATATTTAGATAGGAAATCCATTCCTAAAATAATATCAAATTCGACTAAGCTCATCTCTATCAGATCAGTGCTTAACTCTCTACCATCTATCCTGATCGGCATAGACCTAATCCACCTATTGGAGATAACCAATTCTCCGCCAGGTAACAGGGTTCCAAACCCTGATTCATATCTATCGAAGGGTCTACCCAATTTACTAAAGACTCTGGCCGCCACATAAGAACGTGTAGCCCCAGAATCATACAGCACTGAATATAGCGAGTTGTTAATAGAAAGCTGACCTGTGACTACTGATGGGCTGGCATCTGCATCAGCCTGCGTGATGGCGAATACCCTGGCTGGAGTGGGTATTGCTGGAGCTCTCGGTGCCTCTGGTCGGAGCTGGGGACATTCCCTCTTGAAGTGTCCGGGCATGCCACAATGAAAGCATCCCTGACCTTTGCACTCGCCCCGATGGTGCCTCTTGCAGCTAGGGCACTCGGGATAGGAGAATCGGGTCTCAGTACCACCAGGATGACTCCCTCGTTGCGGTTCCCCCGAACCTCTTGTTCGACTCGAGCCACGGAAGCGATGGGTGCTCTCTTCCTCCGATCAATGGCCGAACCACTACTCCCTCGCTAAAGCCTAATGCGGAGGGGTAGGAGCTCCGCCACTAACCGAGTACCGGGCCGATTCCCGACATGCACCCCACTGCGCCCTCAGCTCGCAGTGCCTTCTCCACCATCTGAGCATAGGTGGTGCTGTCGTCGGTGGTAATCATCAGATCATGCCTGATCTTGGGATTCAACCCGTCCAGGTACATTTCCTTCTTGCTGAAGTCGGTCGGCACAATTCCCGAGGCTAACCTCGCCAACCGATCAAACTGAGTAGTATACTCAGTGACGCTCATGTTCTCCCGCTGGGTCAGGTGAACGAACTCTTTCCTCTTGGCGCTTCTGACCGCCTCATTGTAGTATTTTGCATTAAAGAGTTCCTGGAACCTTTCCCAGGTCATGGTGGTGACGTCATGGATCTGAGACACCATGTCCCACCACACCAAAGCGTCCTCCTGGAACTGAAACGTGGCGCACACCACTCTGTCGTTACCGGTGACACCCATGAAATTCAGGATTTTGGTAATCACCGTCAGCCATTGCTCGGCTTTCATTACATCCGGACCTCCCAGGAATACCGGAGGTGCTTGCTTCCGGAACCGCTCATACAATGGTTCCAATCTATGGGCCGCCACCACTATCTCGGCACAGGCGGCAGGGTGTGCCACTTTGGAACTATGGGCACCGGAACCGCAGGAGCACCCCGCTCGTCTCAACCTACGAATCTCGAGGTCTTGTTCTTCGATCCGGGCTTACATCTCCGCAAACCGTAACTCCCGGGTTCCGGGCTCCCTGATCGGCTGGGGGAGCCTGGGCAGCCTGTGGCGGGTTCTCATCACCCCGGCCACGAGCCCTGCCTCGGGGACCTCTACCTCGGCCCCTAGCAGGTGGGGGAAACTGAGCTCCCTGACCTTGATTCGACCCTATGGAGTTGCCCTGACTCCTGGTAGTCCGCCTGGCGTCCATCTAGTTAGAACCGCCTGCGAAACCAAGAGTTGGCATATCATGTCGTATTCAAGGAGAGCTTACTAATGCCGCTTAATTTGGAAATTAAAAACGAAACATGCGCCTATTCTACTATCAGGCTACTAACATGCTTCCTAACAGGCTTTTCTTTTTCATAACTGAATAAAATAAACTACTAAAGCAATAAAGGCTTGCGAACCGTGAACCGAGCTAACCGCCGATGATGATTGTACATGTCGTGACGATCTTCGGAAGACAACACGGCGGCTACGATACCAAATTGTAACACCCTAACTACCTTAGGCGTATTACGTGATTTTTAAACGTACTGTGCAGCTCGTTGCTAATCAACGAGGTTTATGGAAAAACGTGATTAATTAAAATTTTGTTTTTTAATTAAACTTATAAACCATATTACAAAAGACTCGGGATCCCGATTATAAAATCATTTACAAAAAGGTTTAACTGTTTAACCATTACATAAAAATAAAAGTCCTCTAACGACCAGTTACAAAAATTCGACCTTCTTTGTCACGAGGATCGTACGCTCCAAGCCTAACCGCCCCGACATGTACAATCTCATAAGCTCGCTCACGGTCCATCAGCTAAAGCCTTGCCTTTACCTACACATAAACGTAAACTGTGAGTCGACAGACTCAGTAAGAAAAGCATAATAATACTCATACATAATGCTAACTGCCGTGTCCAACACGATACTGAGTCCCGCTACTGCCATGTCCAACATGGTACTGAGCCACTTCTTGCCATGTCCAACATGGTACCGAGTTACGAACGTTCATAGGGACGGTACTATTGACACGTAACAACCCGATCGGTCGAACCGGTCATACTCCGCCGCCGGTCATACTCCACTCGTACCGACGTGTTACTATATCCTCCCGATCGGTCGAACCGGTCATACTCCGCCGTTGGTCATACTCCGGCTCGTACCGACGGGATACGTCAATAGCACGGAACCACCAACCAAGTGTCGACTGATCGGTCAAACCGGTCATACTCCGGCCGTCGGTCATACTCCAAATGTACCGACGTGACAGGGTTGGATGGTTCGAAGCCAACATACAACTAATGTAATCTAATAGGCTTCCTACATGCACGCTAAACATGTAATCTACATATGCATACTGTTATACTAATCTTACCTGGATTCCGATTTCAGGTGTGGCGGTCAACCTGACTGGAACTGAAGCTGAGCGGCGGATTACTGGCTCCTAAACCATAAAAATCACAACGCTATAAGTGACACGCTAAATCACTTCCCGGGGACTAAAACTAGGAACTAAAAGTTTCCCTATCGATAAAAAGCATGGCAATACCCCCTAAAACATAAAAACGAGAAAAACTAGGGTCCCTGAATTTTCCCCAACCGGTAGACCGGTTGCCCAACCGGAATTCCGGTTCTGGAAAATTCAGAACCCTCATCCGGAATTCCGGTTCCTCGCAGGCAGCAAACCCAAATTTTCATAACTCGACCAATTCAACCCCAAATTGATCCAAACTTTCCAGACCTGTTCTATACCTTCCCTAGAACATTTCTAAGGCCTCAAACTAACCCAGAAATCACAGATTCAAAAATCACCATGTGAGCTCCAAGCTTTGAGTAAAAACTCAAACTTGGTTAAAGCTCACTCACAAGCCTCAAGCTAGCTTAGAATCACATAATCAAGCATAGAAATACTGCAGAAAACAAAACCTAGTTCATGCAACAACTACAGCCACCAATTTCTCAATTTTTACTTTGAAAACCAAACTTTTGCATAAGAAAATTCTAGCATGCTCAACCTAGGAATCATACACCACAAGTAGCTTAATTAACATCTAAAAATCATGATTTAACCTCAGAAATCAACAATCAAACTCAGCAGCAACAACATTCAAATTAACATGCATTAACTCATTTTTTTATCAAAAATTCCAAGAAGACCAAGAAGTACAAGTAAGAGATACATACCACAATCAAGAGTTCCTAAAAAGTGATGAATCAAGCTTGAAAAACCCAGCCTATGAATCCCCAATACCCAGCCGAAAAAGAGAGAGAGCTTTGAGTGTGTGAGTTTTGAAATTTTCTTTCTAATTTGACTAAGTGTGGATTTTAAGAGAAAAAGAGATTAAAAGGCATTTACCATATTATTTCAGCCAACTAAAATAAACAAATAACATTTATTTTCCATTTCATAAAATCACAAGAGACAAAATACTAATGGGGCAAAAAGACCATTTTGCCCCTCCACCATAAAATCACATAAATCATACTAAAGGGGTATTTTTGGGAAATTTTAAATTCCCGGCCATTCCCGACATTCCCAATGTCTAAAACCCGTCCCCAAACTAATAACATGCTAAGTTGTGATTTCTACTGAGCCAAACGCCGAGTTCCAAAATACCGGACACCGGAAATGCAAAATATAAAAACTACTGATAACATAATCATGCATTTCTGAATTCCATAAATAACAATAATAAATTATTTAAATAGCTATAAATAATTTCATAATTAATCACAATCAACTGATAATTTCCAAATTAACTAAGCGGGCTTTACAGTTAGGGTTGAATTACTTGGCTTTAAAAAATGAAAAATTAAATGATAAAGGGCAACTCTAGTGGGCAGCCATGGCAATATGGAAACAAGCCTTTCACTTTTGCAACTTTCCTATTTTATCATTTATGTTTCCCATTTTCTCAAAAACTACCAATTTTCACATTCAACCATATAAATGTCAATTCTAACTACTTAATAACTTATAATTAATTATTAAATAATATTGTCATTTATTATAATTATTAATTAAACTAATCAAAGTCTCTTAATTAATAAATATATCCTATAAACTCTTTCTTTACAGTTTCGCCCTTAATAAGTGATAAATTCTCAAATAGACATAGTCTAACTTGAGAATTATAATTGATTAATTAAAACCAATTAAATAAGTCTTACATGTAATATTGTCTCAACTAGTGTGGGGACCATGAGTCTATATATCCGAGCTTCCAATAAGCTTTACATCTTAAGTTCACTGACTTATTAATTCTTCGTTGAATCCACGCATCGAACTTAGAATTGCACTCTCAGCTATACAGAACGCTCTATATGTTCCACCATATAGATACGTCATTAATTATCCATTGTTATAATCCTAATTTGATCAATGATCCTCTATATAGATGATCTATACTGTAAAGGGATTAAATTACCGTAACACCCTACAATGTATTTTATCCTTAAAACACTTAACCCTGTATAAATGATATTTCAGCTAAGTGAAATGAGTACTCCACCATTTATTTTCGTTTGGTTAAGCTCGAAGGAAGTCATCCTTTACTTTCTATTCGTCAGATAGAAGCCATAGATTCCATATTTATGTTAGCGCTCCCACTCAATTGCACTACCGTGTTCCCAAAATGTACGTATCACCCTGACCCAAAAGTAGGCTTAACTAACAAATCAAAGAACACGAATAACACTCTTGAGATTGAACCTAATCATATCAGGATTAAGATCATTTGATCTAGGATCAACTAAGTGATATTGAATTGAATAGATATTACAATAAGTTTAATAAATCTATATCAAGGTTCAATATCGGTCCATTCCGATGCATACTCCATTCATCCAACCCAAGGTTTACTTTAACCAATGCTCTAGAAAGAACATAGCATTTCTCCAAATGCAAGTAATAAACTCTGTTGTAGATTTTCATATCAGTGAAACCCCAGTGTTCTGATAAATCTAGGAATCTTTAATCACATAGTCATGTTTACTTTCCACTGTGTTGACAACACAATAAACATGATTAAGTATGTGAAAAGGGTTTGGATGAATTTATAAATCAAATAGACAAATAATTGATAAGGTGAACCAAAACATAAACAAATGAATGAAAAATACTTATGTTTCTTTATTGATATTGAATAGTTTGGATTACATTGAAATAGAATTTTATTTAGGGCATAAAACCCAACAATCTCTTCACATCTAAAAGCCCAAACGACAGTGCCATGGATCATGCCATCACTGGAATTACTAGTCAGCTTTTTTCTGAACAATGTCAATTCCTTAATCAAACCTTCTCCCCTGATGAAGTTAGGGATGCCTTGTTCCACATGGCCCCTGAAAAGGCCGGCGCCCCTGGAGTTAATGGATTCAATAATCAGCTTTATTAAAGAACTGGGATATTATGAGCAGTATCGTGACTGATGCAGTGTTGAGTATCCTTAATCGTGGAGCTGATTTCTCAGGTTTTAATACAACTCTTATCACCCTTATCCCAAAGGTTAGAACTCCCTCAACTCTCCGTGATATTAGGCCTATTAGCCTTTGCACCACAATTTACAAAATTATTTCTAAGATTCTGGCTAATAGACTGAAACATGTCCTCAACCCCTTAATCTATCCAAATCAAAGCGCCTTCCTTAAAGGAAGGCTCATTCTTATGGCCCAAGAATTTTCGCATTCCATCAAGGGAAGAAAAATAGGAAAAACTAATTGGATGGCAGTCAAGCTTGATATGGGCAAAGCGTTTGACAGAGTGGAGTGACCTTTCCTTAATAAAATTATGTTGAAACTTGGATTCCCTGCCAAGTTTACTTCCTTGGTCATGAACTGTCTCACCACTGTCACCTTCAAATTCAACATCAATGGCCAAGCCCTTGACAATGTTGTTCCCACTTGGGGCATAAGGCAAGGAGACCCAATGGCCCCTTATTTCTTTCTCCTTTGCTCTGAAGGCCTATCCATGCTCCTAAGGCAAGCTGAATTGATTGAACATGCAGTAGGAATTAAAATTGCCAGAACTGCCCCAAGAATCTCCTACCTTCTCTTTGCTGATGATAGCATCCTTTTTTGCAGGTCCAACATTCAAGCCTGTAATGCTATAAAAGAATCCTTAGAGACCTATGAATTAGGCTCGATGCAACTTGTGAAGTTCAACAAATTCTTTATTTTCTTCTCTCCCAACACCTCCCTCACTTGCCAAACACTCATTCAAGATTACTTAAAAATTCCAGCCACCAAAAGTTTGGATAAGTACCTTGGTCTACCACAACTCTGATTAAGGATGGAATTTGGACCTATCTTGACAAGCGGAAGGGTAAACTTTTCTCCAAGGGGGCTAGAGAAATTCTTTTAAAAGTTGTCATTCAGTCCATACCTTCCTATGCCATGTCTGTGTTCAAGCTTCCCACTTCTTTTTGCAAAATTTGTTGAAAGAGAGATGGTGTTAGGTTGTTTTTAGTATTATTTTTAGGTTAATTTTTAGTGTATTTTTAATTTAGTTCTACTCTTGTTTGGAGCAATTTTACGCTTTTTATCTTTTATTCTTGCATATTTAAAATAGAAGAAAATTAGAAAATATCAAAGGAATAAGATGGAAAAAAGATAAAAAGATCTCAGAAAAAGATAATCTATAAAATAGAGAAAATTGTGCAAAAAAATAAAGTTGAAACTTCGAGCCTAAATTCGACTATGTTCTGATTAAATTTTGGAAAAAGTCAAAACATAAAAGTTCTAGATCTCTCTTTTGATATCTATTATATATGGATCGATGAGAAAACATTTAATCAGAACTTTTATGTTTTGACTTTTTCCAAAATTTAATCAGAACATAGTCGAATTTAGGCTCGAAGTTTCAACTTTATTTTCTTGCACAATTTTCTCTATTTTATAGATAATTTTTTTCTGAGATCTTTTGATCTTTTTTCCATCTTATTCTTTTGATGATATTTTCTAATCTTCTTCTATTTTAAATCTGTAAAAATAAAAGTTAAAAAGTGTAAAATTGCTCCAAACAAGAGTAGAACTAAATTAAAAATACACTAACTCAAAAATAATACTAAAAACAACCTAACACTAAACGTGCCCAGGATGACATCACTGTCATCACTTGGACCCCCTGAAGCAGGTCAGTTTAAGCTAAATGTGGTTGGAGCAGTTTAGCAAAAGAGGAGAAACCAGGTGTAGGGGCTCTGGTTCGTAGCTCAGTAGGATAGATCATAGCTGCTTTTGCCAAAAGCAATCATGGTATGATGCAATCAAAACATGCAGAAGCATGGGCGTTATTGTAAGGCCTACTCTAGTGTCAAAACAATCACATTTTAATTCACTAGGTGGAGACCGATTGTTTGAACCTTGTCAAAGACATCAAATCTCAAGACAACATCTTATCAAAATATGGAGCTCTTATTGATGCTCTTAAAGAAGTGTTAGCTTCCTTTCCCACTATTTTCTTTTCACACGTCAGTCCTTAAAGGAATACAGTTGCGCACAACCTTGCCCAAATATCTATTGGGTTAGTTGAAACTTGGAGTTGTTTTGGAAGTGACCCCTACCCCTTGCTCTTTGTAGTTGTTGGGTCACTCTCCCCTAAAAATAAATTTATTCAGTTTTTATATATATATAACTATATTTATATATATATATATATTGGGAGAAGAGGGATTTCAATTTGGGACTCCTAGATAGTGTGAACACTTAATCATTACAAAAAAATTTACTTTTAGTCACAATAAAACTTGTGACTAAAAGTAAAATAGCTGTGACTAGTTATAAATCAACATTCCTATGTTGTGACTAAAAAGTCTATGACTAAAAGTATTAGTCACTAAAATTACAATTTATTGTGACTAAATGTATTTTTAGTTACAATACTTGTTGTGACTAAAACTAAATTAGTGACAACTTGTGTCTAAATAAATACTATGTTTTAGTCACAAGTAACTTTTTGTTGTGACAAAAAATCACATTTAGTCACAAAAAATTTATCTTGTGACTAAAAAGTTATCACTAATGACATGTTTACTTAAAGGGAATGGAAATTAATATATAGTATGATATTGATTCCCATAATATTATTTATTAGATTTCGAAAAGGGAGAAAGTAGTGGGGCCCACACAAAAACAAAAAGAAGGTTCTCCCCCATTCTATAACGAATATTTTTCCCTTTCCTAACTTAGTCTATTTTAATTTTAATTTTATTAATTAAAAATAAAAAAGAAAAATATGCCATTTAAAAATATATAAACAGAAAATAATTGCATGTTCTAATAATGACAATTTTGTTAAATTAAAGCATTCTGATTACCTTTTCTAGTTATGTAAACAAATAATATGATTCTGATTTTTTTCCGGACAATTTAGTAAACAGCATTATAAAATATTATTTTCGATTATTTTCTATTTTAAACTGATTTATTTCTACTATTGATTATTCTGATTCTAATTACAGTTTTGCAAACGCACCGTAAAAGTAATTATTTTTTGTAGTGAATTATTACTTTTACCAACAAAAAAAACTTAATCATTATTTTTTTTGGTAAGGAAGTAATTATTATTAATTCTTTACGGAAGTAATTATTTAATTAGTCTTGGTTTTTCTAATATTATATTATTGTTTAATTGATTTCAAAAACATCAACTTAACAAATAATTAAAAGCCTGGAACACATTGGATGGACCTAACGTAATTACCATTGAGTTTAACCGATGACGAATTAATTAGTTACCAACTTAATGAAATTACAGGTCATAATTTAATGTCAAAATTAACATATATAGATATTAATTAGTGTAATTTCATATTAAGTCCTATTTATTTTATTTTAATAAATATTATAAAAAATGGTAACTAATTATAAGACATTATTTTATATTAGTGCTAAGCACCTTATTACCCACATATTTTAAAAGTCAAATGTATATTATAGTTTGTTCTAGAAACTAAATCAAGTTGAGATGTGGAAGGAACATATGGGAAACCCTAGCCCACTCCAAGTTAGGCCATGTCCCATAAACAGGAGCATAGCCATGCCTCAACTGGCCCAACTCCCATGAGTGCTACTCTTCTTTTCTAGCATTAATTACTTATTGTTTCTTTCTTAATTTTTTATTATTATTATTAGTGTATTTCGTACTAAGTGTTAATCGGTTTCAAATACTCATCGATGTTTTCACTAATTATTAACCTTGTTAATTTTGTCTAATGTTAAATATATATTCTCATCATAATCAAGCACTTTGTCTTCAGGACACAAAAATAAAGATTGTGATGAATATATGGTATGATTAAAATGGTAGAAAATTTTGCTTTTTCATTATCTTTTATATACTTTGGTCCACAAATCATTAATGATATCTCCGTATATATTTTTATTGTACTATACGTATAATATTGATAAAGAAAAAAAAGAACGTATAATATATAAAAAAGAAATTAATGCTTTATCTGTATATATTATATATATGGATGGATGAGAAAACATTTTTAAAAGCCGGTGAATGACCCAACGTGATTATATATAATTAAGTGGTGGTTTCTTTGTAGTCAAGCAAGCATTGATTGATGGCAACAAACAAATATATCAATATATGCATATATTATAGAAGATATGCCGTGTGGAATTTTAGTTTGAAAGTATTACTCTAAGGCCAACACTTTCACTTGTTATTTGACTTAGGACACAGTTTTAGAAATTAAATATGAACACAACGAAGTATATATAGGTTACTAAAGTACACTTCCTTCCTGTTTCAAAAAAAAAAAAAAGTACACTTCCTTCCTTGATCACTTCATACATCATGGAACTTAATTTGTTGAGCTATTTACATATAACATAGAATAGAAATCTTCCACAAGTTTTATCATTATTATAATTTCATAGAAATACATAATTACAATATATTTTTTTTTTTGTATAATCTCCAAAAAAAAATATAAAAACAACAAAAAATATATATCTATAGATATATATATAAAAATAAGGTCGGTACAGAGTTTTTAACCTTTTTACGATTTTTTAAATTTTATTTACATAAAATACAATTTTTTGGTATATTTGTATGTTAATTTTTTTATTTTTATTTTGTGATTTTTTTTTAAAAAAAATAAAATTTTATGTAATTTTTTTTTTTTTTGAAGGATATTTAATGACTAAGCTCTTATAAAAGATCCTAACAATTTGCCAAAAACAAAAGAAAAGGCCCAACATTACGGAAAAAAAAAAAAGAAAAAGAAAAAGCCCAAATAATGTCATTTATTATTTTTTTAAAAAAAGGACATTGGTATTAAATTCCAAGAAAAACATAGTTAATTTTTCAAAAAAATAATATTAAAATTTGATACAATCATATATGTCACGACATTTAAAAGATTCCGAAATAAGATTGGGTGCGCTAGTTTATTAGTTAATAAAAAAAATGGCGCGTATATTTGGTAGTTCAAACTTTACTCTCTTTAAAAAGGTTTATACATAATGTATATAAGTATAGGCCGATTATTGTTAATTAATTATGTATATAATATACCACACATCCATATCGAACTCGTCATCTTATAAAAAAAACTACAAATTAACATTAAATTTATATAATGAAACCAAAACAAAATATCAACCAAAACATTATTTTCGTACTTTCAAGTTTCAATAAGTAATAATTATATTGAGAAAGGTAATAAGCTTATAATTTAAAAAAAAAATGCTAATGTTATTTTATTTGTCTTATAATTTTCAGAATATAATTTTTGTGCAGTATATAACACAAAATAAAATCAAAAATTTAAATTGAAAATTATAGAGTATTTTTATTTTTTGTTTTTAAAAATTAAAAACAAAAGTAATTATTTATAATTTTTATTTTTATTTTTGTAATTAAAAAATTAAAAAATAAAAGTATTACCAAACGTTTGATAGTTAATATTTCCTTAACTGGTCGCTAGATACTTATTATAATTCCTTAGTTTGTCACATTATAATGGTGTTTGGTTGGAGGTAATGAAATGGAAGGGAAAGAAAAGAAAATAATCTCCATTTCATTCTTTTGTGTGGCTGCATATTAAAGTGTTGGAATGTAATTCTAATGGAATGGTTTTTCTACCATTTTGGTGGAATGACAAGTACATTTTAAAATAGAAGAAAAGACCATTCTAACGCATGATTAGAAAAAAATTAATAGCTACATAGATTACAATTTTCAAATCATTTACGTAACTCTATCACATTGGCATGGCCTTTTCTAAACCTACTCAAACGAAAAGAAAATGGTCCAGTAGCACTAGTGCTAAAATAAAACTATTGGTTCTTGTAGAATACAATACAAATACACCGGCCCAGTCCTTTCGAAATTCAAATACGCGCGTCCACATGAACATAATAAAAATCTTATAATATTGTACATCTTTTTAACATTATAACACTACAAATTAAAGAGTAGTGTGATTCTAAACCTAGTCACTTTCATATCCTTTGTTGCCTTTGGGAACCTTCCTAAGAGGGTCATATATATGCAAAATGCAACACAACCAACCAATCAATAAATTACACAAATTATTATTATTATTAAGATATATATATATAGATAGGTATACGTAGCTGTTTCCCAATAAGGACGCAATAAATAATCTAACTCCAATATCTTATGTACGTATGGTCCTGTAATTTCTTACTTGTACCCTAGCTAGTAGCTACTAATTATAAAGATTCTTCTTCTCCCACACCAAAACACAATTTATTATGAAGCTTCCCATATTCATTGTTATCTTATCCTCACTACTACTTTAAATAATCCAAAGTGAAATGCTTGAAGGTAATACTACAAGTACAACAATTTTTAAGAAATTCCTTCTCTTGTATTCTAGCTAAAATAGTTAAAATATTATTTTAGGAGTAATATTACAGTTTTTTCAAAATGAGCTCACTCATTAAATAACATTGTTATTTGGTAAAAAAAAATTATAATATTATTATTGATACAATTTAATTTATATTTGTTATATTTTAATTTAATAAATAATATAAAAGATTTTAATAATTTATTTACATATGTTTAATTTAAAATAAATTAACCTTATCAGGTTAGCATTCACTATGGGACCGCCGCGTTAGGCAAAAAAAAAAAAAAACTTTGAAAAATCTCAACCTAAAAAAGAACAAACATATATGTTTGTTGTGGTGGCGGCGTTTATTTAGACTTTTCTTTTCAAATTAAGGTGAATATATATCAATTTCTTTGATGTTAATAAGAATATCTATTCCTTTCAAAAAGAAAAAATAATAATAAAAATATCTATTTCATTCTCATCACTTTTTAATTGTTATATATTTGTCCAGAAGAACTGTTTGTAGTATTTTTTTTGAAAAAAATATTTATATATGTATTGTTTATAAATGGGACCATTTCTGACCTCAATGACCTGTATTTCTTATCCATTAGAAAACCTAGATAGGTAGTCAGCTAAGCATGGTAGTAATAATAAAAAGTATTCAATCTTCCCCATTAGGCAGCTACAACAATATATACTATACTATTATTATATATCTATTGGCTTTGTTATGACAAGATAGATTAGAGGTGTGTATAAAACGGTCGATTTAATTTAATTTGTATGATTTAATTTAATATAATTTACAAAATATAAATATCTACATTTGTGTAAATTAGATTGAAAAATTTAGATGTACTTGTGCAGAGTAAATGTTGATTGACATGTAAAAGTAATTCAATTCAATCCACACATATTTATAAAAAAAAAAATTAAAAAATTATATATACATTTAACATTTTAAAGTAAAGAAAATAGTCGTTTAAAAATTTAATTCATATAATACAATTATATTTCAAAACTGAATAGATCAAATGTATATTTTATTCTTATATATAATATTTTTCTGCATACAATTTAAAATAAAATTAAATATTTTTATATACATACAATTTTTTTCTTCCTTTGAATTTGTTATTTATTATTTTATTTATTTTAATTTATTGTTAAAGACATACAATAAAAATAATTTATTTTATTTTATTGCTAATTATGTAAAAAAATATTTTTTTCATAAATATTTAAATAATTTAATTTTTTTTTTTTTGAAAATATTTAAATAATTTAATATTAATAAGTAATCAATCTAAAATAATTGATCAATTCGCGCTTTTATAAATTGGATTAGATTGAATTTGAGATATTGTATGAAAACAACACAATACGTAAAAAAAAAATGTAAATAATTTAATTATTGAAATAGTAGTGACACCAAGACTTGAATCTTTTTACTAGATAATACACCAAGCACTTAATCTTTTAATTTATCATTAAATAATACACACTTGTATAACTTACACCTTTGGAATATTTTATATCCAGACACTATCAAGAATTTACACACTTATGTATAAATAACTTAGCGCACACATATAAAGAGTCTACCAAAACTATCCTTTAGAAGATGTACTGTAGACTCTAGTATAATGTTTTGTATGAAATACATAGTTAATAAAATTAATTTAAATATTATTACTTAGTAATAAATAAAGAAAATTTATGTAGTAGACTCCTTTAAAGAGTCTAACCGGTAGATTTTTTATGGGTAAATGGTGGCAAAAACTCCAATACTTTCGTTTTGGTTTCATTAAACCCCCAAAACTCAAATTTCTGCGGGTAAACCCCCAAAACCAGGAAACTGTTAGCAATTTAACACTTCCGTCCAAATTTAGCTGTCAACTGCCAGGTTGGATTGTCCACGTGGACACAATATACACGTGGCTCAATTTTATTGGTCCACGCAAATAATTATTTAAAAAAAATAAAAAAATAATTATTTTAAAAAATAAAAAAAATTAAAAAAATTCTTTTTTTTTTTCTTTCTTTGACTATGAACCCTTCCCAGCCACCCACCCACCACCATTCCTTCCTTACCACCACCACCACCACCACCACCATCGTCTTTTTCTTCATCTTCTTCAGTCATCTGCTACCACCACAACCATCCAAATCACAAAAAAAAAAAAAAACAACAAAACCAAGTTCAAATCAATTCAAACAAATTAAAATCCAACAAATAAACAAACACACATATTTATATATATATACACACGAAATCTTAACCCCAAAATTAATATTTGAAAACCCTAATTTTATTTCCCCAAAACTATTTGAAAACCCTAAATATAAAGAGAAAGAGAAGAGATCGGGAAAGAGAGAGAGAGGAGATTGATTCGAGCTAGTTTGGTGGTCCCCGACGTCCTCCTCCACAACAACGTCGAAGCTACATCTTTGTTCGCCGGCTTTAATGGCGGATCTGAGATGGAGGAGATGGTGGGTGGTGGTTTTAATGGCTTCGAAGTCGACGGAGGAGGCGAGGCCGGAGTAGGACGACGCCGAAGGAGGTTGGGCTGCCTGCTAGTGGTCTTGGGCTGCCTGCTGGTCTTGGACGCTTGCTGCAGAGGTTGAAGATGGTGGTGGGCTTGTGTACCTGCGAGAGAGAGAAAGAGAAGAGGGTATATGTGTGTGAGAAAAGACAAAAAAGAAGGAAAAAGAAAAGGAAAGAAAGAAAAAAAAAATTATTTTTTATTTATAACTGTTGACCGAGGTTTTCGGCAACCAATAAAATATGAGTATAATAATGAGCTGTACGAAAGCGAGATGAAGACTTTTTACGTGGTTGGGGCGTTAATGAGCCTTAGTCCACGAGCCACTGATATTTATGGATGTCTTTAATATAGATCTTACACTTGGGAGAATGTTTCTCTCTTTAATACAAGGAATGTTCTTGGTGAGTTTTTTCTCTGTTTGCTCTTAAGCAGCCAAGATTTTTCCGACCCCATTAAATGAGCTTTGAGGGGGTATTTATAGTGTTGTAGTGGGGCAATCCCTAGAATTGTACTTACACATGTGTCTGTAAGTATCCATAAAGTTGGGCATTTCCGATGAATATACCATGGGTGATGCATGGTCAAATCCCTAGGTGCTGTAGGGTTTTTATGGAGAATGTCCTTTTTGCCTTACGATTGACGTGACTCTTCGCAGAGTAGCCGTCGCTAGACTTAAATGATCATTACTGTAGCGCTGCTGTTTGGGGGATGTGCCGTCAGACTTTATTGCGTGTACAGTCCCAACACGCTTCCTCCCATGCGGCATTAAATGCGACTTGATGTCTCGGGAGAGACCTGACACATCCCGGAGTGCCTTTGAGTTATGTTCGCTTCCGGGAGTACCTTGTACTCCGGGTGTATCTTCCGGGACCCATGCGAATAACGCTTCCGGGTGCCATTTAAAGACTTAGCAGTTCTTCCTTAAGTAATTTGATCCACGTGTCCCTTCCTGACTGGTCCACGTATATTGGGCGATTTTAGGAGCAACATTTACCCCCCAAGCCTTGTTTACTTAGTAAAAATAAATCAAGGCTTGTCTAAGTATCTCCAGTTGACTCCTCGTTTCCCCGGCTCGAGTCTCGAGCGCGTGGGGGGCACATTAAATGATGGTATTTAATGCGATAATACGTTTGTTCGTAGGAATGTTTCCAGCCGCCTCCTCGGTCTTACGATACGACGTGGGGCGCGTGAAGGTGTGTCTAATAATGGCATTAAATGCAGTGATTCACTTTTGCAGAGGCCGATTCGTTTCACGCCCCATGATTGATGCGGCGCATTGATGGTGTCAGGCGGATACTCAAACGTTTGCACCGCCTTAATGGTAGATTGATCTAGCCCGTTGATCTCTTGGGAATTCGAATCGTGCGTTTCCCCAACCGTACGATTGGTAGGTGAAGACGCCTGTTCCTCATGCATTTTTGCCTATAAAAGCCACCACCTTTCCTTCATTTTGGTTACTTTCCATTCCTTACCATTTTTGCTTGAATTTCTCAGGGAGAAAAATTCTTCAAAGTAGCACAAACCGTCTTAACACTTGAACATTTTCTGTAATCTTCCAGTGTTCGATTTCGCCAGTGCTTCTCAACTCTCGCTCAACCATACCCAGTACCCCCAGTTCAACAATCAACTGTAAGTTTTTCGAATCTTTAGACTCTAGCATGCTTACATTTATTTTGTTTGTTTTCTGGGTTCGTACTCAGAGATTTCTGGAGTGTGAGTGTTTGAGCTCTTTGAGTTCTGCTCTTACGTTTTACTGTATTAGTTGTAGTCGTACAGTTTTGTTAGAAGAAGGCCGTGTATCCTTCGTTTAGCATTTACTTAGGGCATAGGAAGACCTTTTTCTTTTCCTTTTTGCAAAACCACTTTTACTGTGATTTTACTGCACCCGACACTTGTTCAGGGATTCTCTTTCGAGTTTCCCAGGTGACACGTGTCAGGAGGGGGCCTCTTTCCAGCGGTTAGGGGACCCCCACTCCCTTTTTTCTGGTTTAGGGTTTGATATGGGGCCTAACTGCTGGGTTTTTTCTTTTCGTTTTTCTCGAGCATATCATGTCCGCACGGCTCAAAGTCCTCGAAGAAGAAGGGGAAGAGTATTGCCACCCTGGAGGAGGTTTCTACGGGACTGTCGCCCAGGAAGGGTACAAGTCCCGCGCCACTGGCTGGGAGGCGGCCGAGCTTCGATCGACACGACACCGCCCTCACCGGTGGAGAACGTCATTAACGTAGCTGGAATCAAACCCTCTACCTCAGGGACCTTCCACCGGCCTCCCCGTGACTCGGAGACACCCAACCTCAACTATGATGGCTTTGGGGCTTGGAGTCAGACCCATCTGATGGCCGGGGCAATGCTCCCGCTCCAGGACTATTTTGTTGACTTTCTTGTATTTGTCGGCCTTGCGCCATATCAACTTATTCCTCAAGCATACCGCCTGCTCTCAGGCTTATTTATTTTTTATGCCGCACGCGGCAGGGGGTCTCCCAGCCCGGCGGAGATTTTGTATTTTTACGAACTTGTATCCGTCCCCAAGAAAGGGGACAAACTTAAGGACGGTTTTTATGGGTTCCGGATCCACCCTGCTAACGAAGGGGTGGTTCCGTATAATAGGCAGACTCATGTTAAGGAGTACCGCCACCGATTTTTCTTCTCCTCCGGCTTTAGGGCCGTGGACCATCCGGAGCTGCTCACGGAGTGGGTGCGGATCCCACCTTACCAGCGGACGCTCACTACTCAGGCGTTCCTTCGAAGGGCCCAAGCCTTCGCCTCTTACGACCATGCCGATCTTGACGTCGGGGGCTTGGTCACCACGGAGAATTGTAGAAAGGCCAAACTCATCCGTTCTCACCAATCCGTGGATGACTCCAACCTTTCCAAGGTTATGCCGCCCTAACGTGAGGGCGCCGGTCGCGGAGAAGGCCTTCGGGATGAGCTTATTGCTACGGCAGAGAAGAAGTACCAAGATTATCTCTACGGAAGGCCCGGGAGAAGGCGTATTCCGGTGCCCGAGCTGCCTGCGGGAGATGGCTCCGCGTGGGGAGCCCGGTGGTGCGGAGGAGCCAAGCCATCGGCGGGAAGTCCGAGGCAAAATTTTTTGACAAGATTCTTCAAGAAGAGATTGGAGGTCCTTCCGCCGGGGGACCCCTTCGTCTTGAAGGTTCTTCCGAGAACCAGACTTCCCGTCCTCAGCCTTCAGTCCCCGAACCAAACTCGGGCGCTCCCGGTGCTAGCACTTCTGGTGCTGGTGGTAAGTCTCCTTTGATAATTCAATATGTCCCTTGTTGATGAATATACCGGTCGTAGGCCCATAGGGTTCGACGAGCGTCTCCGTAGGTTTAAGATGCCGTCGACCGGTGGGGGGATCATTTGAAGGAGTTTTATTTTACAAACTTAGGAGATTACCTAGGTCGGTCCGGATGGGCCCCGCCCTCCGAACCTATTCCCTTAGGTCCGTCGGCTTACATAGCGTCCGGTGGTTTCGGCCTTCGGACGGTTATCTTGGAGATGATCTTGCCGGCATTAAAGTTCGGGACTTTGCTAGGGCCGAACTAGGGAGTCCGGGTAGGAGTAGTTTATTTGCTGCACCTCTTTGTAAGTAGTTTCTCACGGACTTTTAACACTTGCTTGTTTTATTGGAACAGGTACCTCCATGGATGCCATCCTGGAACGGCTGGCTGGGGTCCATACTCCGGTGGCTCCTCCGGCTTTCACCCCCTCTCCTCCGGCCCCTTCCTTGAAGGTTTCTTCCGGCGCTCCTCCCGAAACCATCGACTTGGTGGATGACGAGGAGGTGCTTCCGGGAGAAGGCCGAGGAAAGGGTGGGACTTCTCGGAGGAAGCCGCCGAGGGTGCTGGAGACCCTCAAGCTCTCCCAGTGGTAGCAGAGGAGGACGAGGAGGAGTCTGAAGTGGCTCTGATCCGCAAGCGCAAGGGCAAGATGATTGCCCAAGACGAGCCGAAGAGGCCTCGGAGGGCCGACACTCCCGCTCATGGCCTAGACGGCGGGGTGTCTCCAATGGAGGAAAATCCTGCTCCTCCTCGCATTGAGCTTACCCCGATTCCGGGGGATGAGGCAAGGCAGGAGCTTCGCATAGCCAAGCACAACTACGCTATGGACGAGTACTCCCGGGGATATGCCGATGTGGAGGCCCTTAGGAGAATTCTGCGAGCGGAGGTTGAGGCGAGCATTAACCATCCGGACTATCATGATCCGTGGAACCTCAACCTGGATCCTTTAGCGGACTGGTTCCGTCCCCTCCTAGGGCCCACTCTGGCTCCTTTTGCCGCGGAAATGACCGGTGAGTTCGCTTCTCAGCTTACACGCTGTGCGCCCAAGCGGTTTGCCACTTGCGCTTCCCTGAACTCTATCTTCCAAGTCCAGGACCTCAGCCATTCCCTCACAGTGGTAAGTACTTTGCAATTTCTTGCGTTTCCTTTTTGGTGTTTGTATGTTGTTTTCTTCCTTTGAGGAATTTTTCCTTACATCCCGTTATGGCTCAGCTTGCAGCTGAGGCTGGTCGCCTCTCCAAGAACATCATAAGCCATGGCTTCGCTCTGTCCGATTTTGGGGACATGAACGACGTCAAGAAGGTCCTCCAAGACCTTACTGCGGAGAGGCAGATCTACCAGGAGGCCGCCGAGCGCCAGGAGGCTGCGGCCAAGGCTAAGGAAGAGAGGGCCAAGGCCAGGGAGGAGGAGGCCATGGGAGGGAGGCTCGGGCGGAGGACATGATCCGGGCGAGGCCCGGCGGAGAGGCGGGATGGAGGCCCATCATCGGGGAGGAGCTAAGGGCTCGGCGAGGCTGCCGAGAAGGCTAGGCGGGACCTTCGGGAGGCCAGGGAGGCTTTGGACGAAATGGCCGCCAAGGTGAAGTCTCTAGAGGAGACTCACCAGTCGGATATTGAATCCAAGGCCGCTCTGGCTGCGGAGTTGAAGGAGCTTCGGGACTATAAAGATCAGTCTATTAGGAAGGCCAAGAGGGCCGAGCTCCTTTCTCCCGTCTCCTGTGCCCGGTGCCCGAAGCGCTTTGATGATGGTGTCTACATGGCTTGGGCCACCACCGATCAGAGCATCAAGCTTTCTTTCTATCCCAAACCCGAGGACATGATTGCCAAATTTCGGGAGAAGAAGAAGAGACTTGATGCTGAGCTTGAGGCACGGATCGGACCTCGTCTTCCGCCACGGGCTGACTGAGCTGCCCTATTATTGACCCAGATTGTACCCGTTCTTTTCATAACTCTTTTTTTTTTCTTTGTACATACTTGCTGCTGCCTTAGAACAGTTTACTTACAGGCGGCAGCCTTCATTTAAAGGGGAGACAATTTAAGGCCTGTCCCCGGGCCATTTATATGTGTATGACCTAACCTTCGGGTTAGGATATTTTATTATATATATATTTTTTTTATATATATGTGCGATCTTTTTTCCACACTTTATATATTTCAACCTGTCCTTTGGCTCAGGATTTCATACTTACGCCTTTTATTTTTGCGCATGTTTTTGACCTGCCCTTTGGGTCAGGATATTTTTCTTAGCTTAACCTGCCCTTTGGGTCAGGATGTTTTACTTAGCTTGACCTGCCCTTTGGGTCAGGATATTTTTCTTAGCTTAACCTGCCCTTTGGGTCAGGATGTTTTACTTAGCTTGACCTGCCCTTTGGGTCAGGATATTTTTCTTAGCTTAACCTGCCCTTTGGGTCAGGATGTTTTACTTATCTTGACCTGCCCTTTGGGTCAGGATATTTTACTTAGCTTGTTTTTGTTTGTCCGTGCGGTATACCCTAGTACCCCCCTGAGTGGCATAGAAACTTTGTTTTTAAGGCACTCAGTTTTATTTAATATAGAGGAGGCATACATTTGGACGGTACAAACCCTTTGAACAAAAGCTAAGTTTAATTCGCTACTGGTAGTATTTTCTGAGGTGATCAGCATTCCAGGCTCTTGGGACAGTAGTTCCGTCCATTCTTTTCAGTTTGTAAGTGCCAGAGCCGATTTCGTCCTCGATTTCATATGGTCCTTCCCAATTTGGTCCAAGTACCCCCACTCCGGGTTCTTGGGTGGCTGGGAAGACCCTTCTTAGGACCATGTCACCGATAGCGAATTTTCTGTTTTTAACCTTGGAGTTAAAATACTTGGTCACCTTCTTTTGATAAGCGGCCATCCGTATTTGGGACTCATCCGGAGTTCTTCGACTTGATCCGGGGCTTCTTGGAGCGGGGCACGATTGGTGGCGGATCATAAGTCGTTCTCTGTGGGATGGGAATAATGTTTCCACGGGACCATTGCTTCACAACCGTATGCCATTGAGAACGGCGAGTGACCGGTTGTGGTTACGGGGGTCGTCGGTAGGCCCACAATACCCTTGGCAATTCTTCGGGCCGATTATTTTTACAAGCCGGCAACTTCTTTTTCAAGGTGACCTTTAGGATTTTATTATTTGCCTACTGGCCGTTTGTTTGGGGCCGGGCTACCGCGGAGAAGCTTTTTACTACTCCGTGTTGGTTGCAGAAGTCAGTAAATTCCTCGCAATCAAATTGCTTTCCATTGTCTGAGACTATTTTGTGAGGTAGGCCGTATCGACACACTATGTTTTTGACAACAAAGTCCAACGCCTTCTTAGCGGTTATTGTCTTCATAGGCTCAGCCTGTCCATTTGGTGAAGTAGTCTCGCTACTATTGCATACTTTACTCCTCCTTTTCCGTAGGTAGAGATCCGATGAGATCTATGCCCCAGACCGCGAAGGGCCAGGGGCTTGTCATCAGCGTGATCTCATTTGGAGGAGCTCTCGGTATGTTCGCGTACCTTTGGCACGAGTCACACTTTTGGACATAGTCTATACAATCTTTTTTCATTGTTGGCCAGAAGTATCCCTGCCTCAATATTTTCTTTGAGAGGCTGGGTCCTCCCGTATGATCTCCACAGAACCCTTCGTGGACCTCCAGCATGATTTGTCTAGCTTCAGTGTCCGATACACACCTTAAATAAGGCATGCTGAGTCCTCTCCGGTAGAGAATTTGGTCCATCATTACATAACGATGAGCACGATCTTGAATCTTCGAGACGATTGCCCTCTCTTGGGGCAACTCACTGTGGTTATGTATTTTATGATGGGGACCATCCGGTGGGTTCTTGCCCAACCGTTTGTGTGGTCTCTTTTACTTTGATGCTTGGCTCTGCCAAGCGTTCCACGGGTACTACCCCCAGCTCTTCGATCTCACTATCCGAGGCTAACTTAGCCAGACAGTCCGCATGAGCGTTCTTTTCTCGGGGGATTCTTTCTATTTTATAGTCCGTGAACTCGTGGAGCAGTTCTCGGACTATTGCTACGTACGCGGCCATCCTTTCGCCGCGGGTTTGGTATTCTCCGGATACTTGGTTTACGACCGGTGGGAATCCTTGTAGATTTCCACCCTCTTGGCTCCTACGGCTTTAGCCAATTTTAGCCACGCTATTAGGGCCTCATATTCGGCTTCATTGTTCGAAGGCTGTAAAGTTAAATCGGAGTCTTTGCCTGGAGCCGCAACCCGGTGGGTGATATCATAGCTACTCGGCTCCCGAACCGTTTTCGTTTGAAGCTCCATCCACGAATACTCTCCAAGTGGGGATGGGTGGCTCGGAGTATTGGGCATTGCCTCGGCTTCATTACATTCGGTGATGAAGTACGCCAAGGCTTGGCCTTTTACAGAAATCCGGGGCACGTAATGCAAGTCAAACTGACTCAGTTCCATTGCCCATTTGAGGAGTCTTCCGGAGGCTTCAGGTTTCTGGAGGACTTGCCGGAGTGGATGATTGGTCAAAACTCTGATTGGATGGGCTTGGAAGTATGGTCTCAACTTCCGTGATGCCATCAAGAGGCAGAATACTAGCTTTTCGATGACCGGGTACCTTGTCTCGGCCCCTATCATGCGTTTACTAACATAGTACACGGGATGCTGGATCTTTTCTTCCTCCCGGACCAATGCGACGCGACCGCATGTTCGGAGACCGCCAAGTAAAGGAACAAGTCTTCTCCAAGGACGGGCTTTGATAGGATAGGAGGTTTTGCCATATGGTCTTTTAACCTTTTGAATGCCTCCTCGCATTCGTCCGTCCATTCGAACTTTTGGCATTTCTTCAGTATGTTGAAGAAGGGTATGCACTTGTCCGTGGATCGTGAGATAAAACGGCTCAACGCGGCCACCTTTCCAGTCAAACTTTGCACGTCCTTATGTTTCCTGGGGGATGGCATGTCCAAGAGAGCTTGAATTTTCTCCGGGTTCGCCTCGATCCCCCTTTGGCTGACTATGAAGCCCAGGAATTTTCCCGACTTGACTCCGAAGGTACACTTCTTCGGATTGAGCTTCATGCCGTATCTCCGGACGACTTCGAAACATTCTTCTAAGTCGTTTGCATGGCTATTGCATGCTTTGGATTTGACGAGCATGTCTAGGTAACAGGCTTTTAAACATCCGGTTAACCATTCTCTGATAGGTTGCTCCGGCGTTTTTTAGTCCGAAAGGCATGACTAGGTAACAGTATACCCCCTTATCGGTCCTGAAGCTAGTGCACTCCTGGTCTGCCGTATGCATCTTTATTTGGTTGTACCCAGCATAGGCATCCATGAAAGATAACAGTTTAAATCCGGAGGTGGCGTCCACCATCTGGTCAATCCTGGGCAGCGGAAAGCAGTCCTTTGGGAAGGCTTTGTTTAGATCTGTGAAATCTATGCAAACCCGCCAAGTTCCGTTCGGCTTGGGCACCAAGACCGGATTGGCTAGCCATTCCGGATAGTATACGTCGCGGATCATGCTGTTGGACAAAAGTTTATCCACCTCTTTCTCTAAGGCCTCGGCTTTCGCCGAGTCGAGCGGGCGTCTCTTTTGTTGTATAGGGGGCATGTCCGGGTTGACGTTGAGGACATGGGTGATGACATGAGGGCTGATGCCGGTCATGTCCTCTTGGCGCCATGCAAAGACATCAATGGCGCCCTTCAGTGTTTTTATTATTTTATCCTTTTCCTCCGGATCTAGGCCTCTCCCTATCCGAAGTACTTTGGTGGAGTCGTCGTCGCACACTGGTATCTCTTCGACGTCCTCCATTGGTTCTACGACCCTTTCTGATCCTATACGAGGATCCAACTCGTCTTCTTCAGCCTTCTCTACTTCAGGGGGCCCCCGGACCATGAGCACTGGCAAGTGGGTGGCAACGTTGTAACATTGCCTGGCCTCTCCTTGGTTTCCCCTCACCGTTCCGACTCCGGCTTCCTGGGTAGGAAATTTTAGGCATAGGTGTCGGATAGAAGTTATTGCACCGAAGTCGACGAGGGCCGGTCGGCCTAAGATTGCGTTGTAGGCTGTTGGACAGTCTACCACCACGAAGGTGCAATACTTAAACGTGCTCTGTGGAGTGTCCGGGCACAGGGTAGCGGGAGCGACTTTTCCCATCGGGATTAGAGTTTTCCCGTTAAACCACCGTGAGCCGCGATCCGCTAGGAGAGAGGTCCGGTCGGTCAACCCTATCGCGGTGAAGGCCTCTTTGAAGAGCAAGTTCACGGAGCTTCCATTATCAATCGGGACCACGGCCACCACTTTATTTGCAATGGGGGTCTATGACCGGCGGGTCGTGATGAGGAAAACGCACCGTCTTGGCGTCTTCTTCGTGAACGTTATGGGTTGGTCCATTAGCCGAGGCCTTTGATGGGAGTTGAGTGACCTCCCACACTTCTTGTGCCTTGCGGCCTCGGCATATCTCTTTCGCTCCTTCCGAGTGTTTCCTCCGATATGGGGACCTCGGAGATCATGGCTACCCGTCCATTAGGCGGGGCGGTAGTCCGGGTATATGCTTGGGTGTCACTGCGGGAGCGGTGGAGGCAATACTCTGCTTGTACCCCCGGTGTTCCGAAGGCATGCCCCGGCCACCGGCCCCGGGTTAAGGTGGGGTAACCTATTCTTGATCCACTCATAGAGGTGGCCCAACCGGATCAGATTCTCAATCTCATCTTTGAGATTTTTACACTCGTTGGTGCTGTGGCCGATGTCGTTGTGATATTCGCACCTCTTGCTCGGATCTCTCCGGGAGCTGTCCCTGTACAATGGCTGGGGTCTCCGGTAATGCGTATTTTGCCTTGTGGCAAAATAGACACGTTCCTGAGAGTCCGTGAGCTCCGTGTACTGGGTGTATTGGGGTGTATACCCCTTCTTCGCGCTTCTCTCCGTTCGGGTCTTGCCCTTGGAAGACCTCTTGCTTCTAGACCCTTGAGTAGGGCTGTTAAGCTAGCGGTTGGGGCAGCTGTGAAGGAGCCCGTCCATTCACCCGGACGGATTGCGAAGTAATGGGAAGACGCCGGGGCGGTGCTTGCCCTTGGTTGTACCGGGAGTGGCGAAAGCGTATGCCACTAACCGGAGGGGTCGCGATCGGGACGATGCCGAGGGCGATACTCTGGCATGTATCCTGCTATCCGGTTGGATAATAGCCCCCGTAAGCCACGATGCGGGCTTCTTCGAGGTTAATATATTTTTGGACTCGCTTAAAGTCTGAAGGCTAGCGGCGCCTTCTTGCGTAATTCGTTCCGAAGGGAGTCCCGGTACGGATTCTCGCTTGGAGAAGCGCAAGCTGTTGTCCGTCGTCAACCTTCTTGGTCTTCGAGGCTTCCTCTCGGAACCTCTTGATGTAATTTTTCAAAGTCTCGGTGGGTAGTTGCTTGATGTTAGTCAAGGCACTGACTTCCAAATTGACCTTCCTGGCGGCGACAAATTGCCTCCGGAAGTTGGTTTGGAGTTTGTTCCAACATCCTACCGATCCTGGTTCTAGTTTCTTGAACCACTCCTCCGCCGAACCGCTCAGAGTGAGGGGGAAGCATAGGCACTTGGCGTCATTGCTGACCCGCATGACTGTCATGACTCGGTTGAATCGTGACAGGTGATCACTGGGGTCGGAGTTCCCAGTGTATGCCGCCATTTCGGGCATTTTGAAGTTTTTAGGGAGCTCCGCCTCCAGGATATGCTTGGCACAGGGCTCCCGGTCCTCACTGTCCGAGTCGGAGTCATCTCCCTTCTGCCTCCGGGAGACTCGGGCAATATCTTTTCGAAGGATGGCAAGCTCTGCCATAATCCCTTCGTTTACAGTACCCGAGGAGACTTCGGGTCTGTATCTTTTTTGATCAAGGTGATCCCGGAGGTCACCTTGATTCCCATTGATTTGATTTCTCAAATCAACGGGTGGACATCTCTGTCCTCCTCTTCCTCTACCCCGGTTCTGGTGCACGGAAACGCTCTTTCGGTCCCCTCGATCCTGAGGGCCAAGACTCCCTCTTTGGGGCTTGCCCCTCTGCGGACCTTTCCCTTTAGGGAAATCTGAGCGGACCTTACGCGGATCCTGCGCCTTTTTCTTCCGACCAGGGGCAGAAGTGGGGTTTTTTGTTTGGTTTTCCTCAGCAGGGTGCCTTATAGGGCTAGGTTCCCTAGGCCTTTGCTGCTGGGAATTGGGCGAAGACGTAGCTGGTTCCCCCTCGAGTCCAGCGGCCATTGCCTTGGGATGCACGTGAATGCCAGCTGCCTCCATGGCTTTTTGCATGGCTAGCATCACCTCGTGCATCTTTTGATTTTGCACTTTCTGAGCTTCGATCTCAGCTTCGTGATCGATGGCTTTTTGTCTGAGGAGCACCAGCTCTTGGTAGCTTCCATCATCGTAAGCGTATTCGTCGAGGTGTTCCTCGTGGTTTTCATCTGGAACTTCTTCCTCGGACTCCTCTGCTGCCCTCGAGGCTACATCCTCTTCATTGGGATCTTGAGCGCCTTCTAGAGGGCGAGGGTGACGTGTAGCTCTCGTCTCCACCATTGTTGTGAAGTTAAATGCTTGTTGTGAAGCAGCTTTCCTCAGCTCTCAATGAAAGCACCAAAATGTTGACCGAGGTTTTCGGCAACCAATAAAATATGAGTATAATAATGAGCTGTACGAAAGCGAGATGAAGACTTTTTACGTGGTTGGGGCGTTAATGAGCCTTAGTCCACGAGCCACTGATATTTATGGATGTCTTTAATACAGATCTTACACTTGGGAGAATGTTTCTCTCTTTAATACAAGGAATGTTCTTGGTGAGTTTTTTCTCTGTTTGCTCTTAAGCAGCCAAGATTTTTCCGACCCCATTAAATGAGCTTTGAGGGGGTATTTATAGTGTTGTAGTGGGGCAATCCCTAGAATTGTACTTACACATGTGTCTGTAAGTATCCATAAAGTTGGGCATTTCCGATGAATATACCATGGGTGATGCATGGTCAAATCCCTAGGTGCTGTAGGGTTTTTATGGAGAATGTCCTTTTTGCCTTACGATTGACGTGACTCTTCGCAGAGTAGCCGTCGCTAGACTTAAATGATCATTCTTGCGCTTCTTGTTTGGGGGATGTGCCGTCAGACTTTATTGCGTGTACAGTCCCAACACGCTTCCTCCCATGCGGCATTAAATGCGACTTGATGTCTCGGGAGAGACCTGACACATCCCGGAGTGCCTTTGAGTTATGTTCGCTTCCGGGAGTACCTTGTACTCCGGGTGTATCTTCCGGGACCCATGCGAATAACGCTTCCGGGTGCCATTTAAAGACTTAGCAGTTCTTCCTTAAGTAATTTGATCCATGTGTCCCTTCCTGACTGGTCCACGTATATTGGGCGATTTTAGGAGCAACAATAACTTTTTTAAAATTTTAAATTAATTTTATTTTATTTTTTAAAATTTTTTTAAATAATTTTTTACGTGGACCAATAAAATTGTGCCACGTGTTTATAGTGTCTACGTGGACAATCTAACCTGGCAGTTAACAGCTAAATTTGGACGGAAGTGTTAAATTGCTAACAGTTTCTTAGTTTTAGGGGTTTACCTGCAGAAATTTGGGTTTTGGGGGTTTAATGAAACCAAAACGAAAGTATTGAGGGTTTTACCGCCATTTACCTGATTTTTTATTTGTTTTGACATCTAAAAAAAAAATTAGTTTAATCTTTTTTCAAGATCGTGTACATTATAATTATTTAAAATTAAAAAATTCAGAATAGTTTATAATACTGAAAATGTTTAAATAGTTATTTACTATGCGTCTAAGAAAAATCAGTCACACATATAACAAAATATGTAAATATTATTTTTAGTATTGTAAACTATTCATAATTTTCTTAAAAATTTACAAGTAATCTTTCTTGGATGTCAAATAGATAAAAAATTTACCTAAACATCCTTAAGTAGTTACTCACACTTGCCCAAAAATAAATTATACATCAATAAGATATTTATTACATGTATAGTGACTAGGGAATGAAAATTTATACTTTTTTTTTTTTTTGACAAATTATAAAATATTAAAATAATATAAGAGAAAATTTATTTTTTTATATTAAAATAATATAAAAATAGCTAGTAAATTCTATGATACAATAAGATTATTGTATTGTCATGCCTTGGTCACTTTACCCATTTAGATGGGGCATCAAAGGTCAGGTAAGTCCTACAGTAATCGTGATATATATATATATATATATGTATATAGTTTACATTGGATTTGAGTCAAAAAGAGAAGATCAATCCCTATTATATGATGAGGAATGAGGATGATGCAGTACGGCGTCGTTTCTACCCCAATCGCACTAGCTAGCTAGCTATGAATCAATGTCCAGACTCCATATGATTGAGCCTATGACTAGAAACATACGTGGTGTCCCTATCATGCAATTGTCCAAATTTTAAGGCCAACTTACCTACAACTTGTGGAGTACTATTATACTATATAGTATATAAATATAGAGCAAAAGTATGTTGGAGCTACCATAAATTTCCTACCCAGAGAGAAACTTTCTCAGCCATTTATTTGACATCAGTAGGTGATATAAGTATAATATAAGGTGTAAGATTAGTACAATAAACACAATAAAAGTTTCTATATTATTATAACAGTAGTTTTTAATAAATGAATGGGGCTAAGATGCAAAATGGCTCTAAATCTAACAATTAAGTTAATAAATGTCTTTTTTTTAAAAAAAATTAACAAAATGTCCTTTTAGTTAAAAATTTGATGATAAAATTACAATTATAACCTTGAATAATTAAGTGTTTGGTATAGTTATTTTGCACAATAATATATTGTTTTTATGTGCAATAATATATTAAAAAAAACTGAAAGGTAGTATATATATATATTTTGAAATAACTGAAAGGTAGTATATTTGTTTAAGATTGTAGTATATTATTTTAATGTGCGTATATAATGAACGAAAGACGGAAATTAAAAAATATGGAATATTAGTTTAAGTTTGAGGTATAGTTATATTTCACTAGGAAATATTGTCTTTATGTTCATTAGTATATCATGAAAGAAAGAAAAAGAAAAAAAAAACATGTGGAATATTAAATTAAGTTTTTAGTATATATATATTTTCCACTATATTGGTGGTATATTAATTTTTCACTATAGTATTTCTGCTTATGATTGTAAAATATAGTTTCTATATGCTATTATATATCGTGGAAAAAAAATCATTTAATAGTATATTAGTTTAAGTTTATGGTATATTTATATTGGTCTAAGATATATCGTTTGTATGTGATATGTATATCGTGAAGGATATAAAGAAAAAAAAAACTATTAAATATTAATTTAAGTATGAGGTATAGTTATATTTGACTGATGTATATTGATTTTATGTTCATTGGTATTTCATGAAGGAAAGAACAAGAAAAAAAAAACTTGTGGAATATTAAATAAAGTTTTTTGTATAATTTTTCTTTTCACTATGCTAGTGGTATATTAATTTTTTACTATGGTATATCTGCTTATGATTGTGATATATAATTTTTGTATGCTACTGTATATTGTGGAAAACAATTCATTTCATAGTATATTAGTTTAAGTTTGTGATATATGTATATTAGTTTAAGGTATATTATTTATATATCATACAATATATTAATAAAAAATTAATTATATAGTTAAATAACATATTAGACAACAATAACAGCATCAAAATGTAAAAGAATAAAATATATAATACCTTTTATATAATGAAAAAATAGTTGACAAAAATTCAGTAGAGAGATTTTGATTTATTGTTTTTCATAATTTCTATAAAGGAATAAAACATATAATACCTTTTATATAATGAAGGGTATTTTAGGTATTAAAAAGTAAAAAAAAAAGACATTTGCTTTATTATTTTAAAAAATAGACATTAACTATCTATAGAGTTAAAAATAGAGTCATTTACTTGCATTAATTAATCATAAATACCAAGTCTTACTCTCTCTTTCCTCTTTCGGCCTCTCTTTGGCCAACAATTCTCTCATTCAATTTTTTTTTTTTATAAACCTCATTCAATTTTAAGAGTAATAAAAATCTAATCTGTTACCTGTATATATAAGCAATCTTTTTTTAAAAAAAAAAAAAATTGTTATTTTAGTAGATGACAATAAAAAATAACAGTCCTTCACAACCATATAAATAAAATAATAATTGAAAAATCTTCACAAATTTTAAGCAATTCTCTCCCTCATTCTAGTTTTATGTTTGTAGAAAGAAAACACGCTATATTTTCAATCTAAAATTAATTGATTAAGGCCTGCTCAAATGCCCTACAAGATAACGAATCAAGACCACGCGGAGAGATGAGCCTCAAAACCATCTCTGATATAGGATATCTATGCTCGAAATTGAATGTCTCCGGATCCAAAAGGGCACCTTGCCCAAATATAGAAGAAGCCATAGCGATTTTTCGGATGAGCATTTGGGATACATCCGGAAGGACTTTCAAAGAGACACCCCGAAAGCCAAATTGAAACTGACGTATCGATCCTTTGACATTGAATCCCAACGTATCAGGGGGTACTTGTCCCTTGTCAAGTGCGCATACCACCAAAAAAAAACATCCTTTTGTCCTACGACCACTATTCTGACACTACAGTATGCAATGACTCAAAAATTCAATTGGATCTGATCGGATGGTGGACGAGGTGTCCAAAAATCCATTGATTGTTGATCTCTTTTAAGAGTTATCTTTATGGTTTGTCATCATTCCTGAAATAATTTTCACTATTCTATGATGACAAAACTCTAATCTTAGAGATCAAACAATTTCCTTAAGGTTTACCATTAAAACTCTTTTAGCATTTTACACAGTAATATGCATATGGAAAGGATGTTTTGATCTCTTCTCTTTTCTGATGATTCTAATTTAATATTGCATCAAAGTTTTAAATATCATTTATGAAAAATATCAAACATATTGTATAGTCTTTTATGTTAAAATAATTTTCTCAAGTCATTTGACTTATCTTGGAAAAATATGTTTTATCTTGTAATCTTTAAGCCTTAAGGTCTAATCATGTAAATGTTTAGACCATAGTCCTTTAGACTATAGTTTGTCATTGCTAGTATTTTTTAAGTAGCAGTGAACCAGGTATTATGCAAATCCTCCCACTACTTCAAAATACTATGACCTTGAAGGAGATCTCTTAGCTCTTTTCAATAAATATGAGATAACTTAAACATCTTATTCGATTGTAAATAATGACTGAGAATTCATGGAAGAATTCTAATGGTTAATGAAAGTTGATAATATCCTCCAACCCTTATCACTTTAGAATTACTAGAGAAATGATATCTTTAGTTTTTCTAAGGATATTGGTGAGGAATATACTTTAAATTTCAAAATTTTATTTATCTTGCTTATTATAATTTTGTATTGATATGTCTGAGGTGATACATTTGTAATGTGTAGTATTAAATTGATTTTGTTGAAAAATTCATTTAATAACACTGCTAAAAAATGAAATTTCAAAAGCAAATAGAAGTTGGCATTATTGCAATTCCAAAGACCTAAAAGCATCAGCTGCCATCATGTGATGAAACATGAGACATATGCAGGTTGTATTGGAATAAGTTGATGAATATCTCTTTCTGTATCTATTAATTAAAAATACATTCATATTATATTTAATTAACATGTACTTACTTTTGTGAGTGGATTATCTAATATGTCCTTATCTTATATTTAAGTCTAGCACATGATTTACAATAACCTAAGTGGTATAATAAGGACATATGAAAATAACAGTAAATATTGAAACAAGTAAAGTGGGTATACAATGTAATTTTTTCAGTTATATTCCTCTCCAGACTTCGACCCACACTCAGTTGAACGACACCATCACACTTGGGCTTTGTGTGATATTTATGGTCATTGTTGGACTAACTTCCCACTCCCTCTTCTCATGAAATATTCGGCTACTATTATATGAATACAACACAATATAATATGGGTTTGTTTAGTACGTTGTATTAGGTTGTATTGTATTGTATTATATTATATTATATTGAATTAGATTATATATTATATTTTTATATAATACTATGTTAAACTTTAATTTATAATAAAATATTATATATTTGGGTGCTTATAAAAGTTATTATACTACATATAGTTTTGTATAAAAATATTGCATAAAGTACAATTCAATATCATATTATACAATACAATATAGTGTAATGCGGTATACCAAATAAACCCTATACGAACATTTTAACTCTTTTTACTTTTAATTGGTCCAAATAAGCTCTATATAGGATGAGGAAGAATGCACTCGCGCCCTACATCAGAATTAAGTTATAAATATATTTATGTACAGTCCAACATCACTTTCTGAGGCTATGTTAATTTGTCATCCCACCTTTTCTTTTTTTTTTGTTTGGAAAAAGGTTACAATATAGCACGGTTTTTGTGTGTATATTACTCAAACTTGGTAATATATTTGCTAATAATCCAAACTTGGTAATTTGATATAATGAGTTTGGAGGAATTATCATATGCTGGATGGGTTTAAAATAGTAAATGTTAGGGGTATATTGAGAAATACCTCTTTTATTTATCAATTAACTAAAACTACCTCTAATTTTATATTTAATTGAAACATACCTCTTTTTATATGTATTGTACCCAAAATACCCTGATATAAGGGAGTCACATGGAGAGTATATTGATGTGACAGGGGTAAAATCGGTAAAGTGTTTAGAAAAAGAGGTAAAAATGATAGGTTTTAAAAAAGAGGGTAAAAATGAAAGAGAACAATATAAAAATGGTATAGAGTCTAATTTTCTCTAAATGTTATGGGGAAATATACTTCATATTTATAATAGATTATTTCAAAAATACACAAAAATTAAAAAAAATTACAAAAATATTTATGTACGGAATTTTAAGTACTTTTACAATTTTTATAATTTTAGTTTTTTGATATATTTTTATGTTGTACTCTTGTTAATTTTGTTATTATTTGTATATATTTTTGTTGCTATTTGAATGCTCTTTTCCATTTTACTTTTACGTAAATTGTTTTTGTTATTTTTATGTTAATTTTATATAACACTGTAACAATATAAAAAAAATATTTAAACTTAAAAATATAAAATTTTACAAAAAAAATAGAGCTTTATATAATTATCCTAATAGAGCTTTATAAAATTTTTATGTTGTACTCTTGTATATTAACATGAATCATAAATTTTTCTCTTTTCCTTTTTTGGTGAAAAAGCTGGAGAAAAATTGAAGAATACCTCTTTATATATATATATATATATATATATATATATATTAACTAAATTTACTTTCAAATATATCTCCTTTTATAAATATTGTACCCAAATTATCCTCACACTCACATAACTAAAATATAATTTTAAATATAATATATTTGTGTTCTTTGTAGATAATGTGTAGATTTGTGGAAAAGTTTGAGCAAAATTTTGATTAGAGAAGAATAAAAACTATTGTGAAGTAATAGGAGCGAAATTGGTTGAATGATTGAAAAAAAAAAAAATAAACATAATAGATTTTGAAAAAGATGGTAAAAATAAAAAGTATCAAATTAAAAGAGATATATAATGTAATTTCCTTTTGCAAATTTCTAGTGACCCAAAGTGACCTGATGGACTAAGACTTTGGGCCCAAACATATTATGCTTGAAAGAGAACTATACCTCGGCCTTTCATGTCAGTATCACGAGTTAGATAGTTCAGCCCAGTGGCAGTAGTAGTTTCGTTCTCTATTCGACGACCTTAGCCCACGCTTAAAAGTAAGCCAACTAAAAAATGTTAGGGTTGAAATGCAAAATGACCCTAAATTTGGTAACTAAGTTAGTAAATATACACTTTTTAAAAAAATTAAGAAAATGGTCAAATCTAATAAATTAGCTAATAAAAATTATAAAAATAGATTTATCACATATTTTTTAAAATATATATATATATAATAATAAAATTAAGTTACATAATTTTTTTAGTATTGCATATTATTATAACTAAAAAATGTTAGGGTTGAGATGCAAAATGACCCTAAATTTGGTAACCAAGTTAGTAAATATACACTTTTTAAAAAAATTAAAAAAATGGTCAAATCTAATAAATTAGCTAATAAAAATTATAAAAATAGATTTATCACATATTTTTTAAAAAATATATATATAATAATAAAATTAAGTTACATAATTTTTTTAGTATTGCATATTATTATATTGTAACAAAAATAAATAAATATATTAGATCATTTAAATATATACAGCAGTATTAGATATATCGTAGTACAGAAAATTAATATACCGTAATAATAAAATTATATACCACAAAGAAATTATAACAATACTAAATTAATACTCAAAAAATATATATATCATGCTAACAAAATTATATATATCACCATTAAAATATGAATACATACCAAAAAATTTATATACAATAAAATAGAAACTAAATATCATATTAAATAAATAATATATTATAGACAACAAAAATCATATACCATACAATAAAACGTATATACCTACAATAAAAAATAAAACAAAATAATATAATATTATTAAAAAAAAATTATATATATCATATTAACAAAATTCTATATCACCTTTATGTATACTAAAATAAAAACTAAACATGCATTATCTAAAATAAAATGATATACTATACAATAAAACTTATATACCATATAACATAAAATATATATCTTACAATAAAAATATATATAATAATAACAACAAATAAAAATAAAAATATATAGGATGCTAATAAAATTATATATTATGTCAACAAAAGTGCAATAGAAAATAAAACTTAAATATTATTTAAAAAAAATTATATACCGTATAACAAAAAATACATATACCATACACCAAAACATATATACAAAAAATAATAATAATAATAAAAATATAGATTACTAATACATATATATATATGTATGTATACTATACTAATCAAATTATATACCACAATTAAAATATATATACCATGACCATTATATATAATAAAATAAAAACTAATTAAATATTATTTAAAATAAATAATCATCAAATCAAAAAATATAAAAATAATAATTAAATATATGTAGCATGGCAATAAAATTATATACATACATTAAAATATTTTTATTATGCTAATAAAATTATATACTACTATTATATATATCATAATAAAAAATAAATATCATCTAAGAATAATAATATACCATACAACAAAATAGAAATATACCGGACAACAAAATTTATATACCAACAACCCAAAACAACTCATAAAAAATTAAAAAAATTGACATAACTTTAAAATAAAAAAGATTTTAACAAAACTAATATAGATATACCATAATGTTTAAATAATTTGCTTCTAATTCTAAAAAAGAATAAAAAAAAAAAAAAAAAAAAAAATTGAAATAAGGACATTTACTAACATAGTCTTATGATTTAGGGTCATTTGCTATATTTTTTTGAAATGAGGACATAAACTAACATACTCCTATAATTTGGGGTCATTTACTATAATTTCCCAAAAAGTTATTTAATTGAGGATTTGTTTTGGGCTTTTTACAAAAATATTAAATCTTGGTCAAAAGTTTATAATTTTACTGTTATATAGAATTTTTTTTAAAAAAAAAATACTATCTTTTTATTAAATAACCATAAAACAACAAAATAAAACAATTAAAATAATATTAGATTAATTAAAAAATAACCGTAGAACAACTGTGAAAACTTAACACAATATACAATATAAAACTTACATAGTATTTTTGAAAAAAATTCTACCCCACAGTAAAAAAGTAAAAAAAATAAAAATTTCAGTATGTGGTGTAAAAACCCCATTTTATTATTTTTACTTCATTTCAATTTCTACCATATTCTATTTATATTAATTTTTAGTGATAGTTTACCTTCCTGTAAATACGACATAGCGTGTTTACTACCGTGATTGTAGTGTAATTAATTAGGCGATATCAACTTTTTTAATTGCTATAGTTATTTTACAAAAAAAAAAAAAAACTTTAATAGAAAAATACGTGTACAGAATACACCAGCCAGCCTCTATCTAAAATCTTTTTGCAAGATCTTAGAGGAATAGGAATAGTCGTTATTAATCTTTCAAAAAAATATTAATGTAATTAATTATTTTAAAAAAATGTTACATATTAAAGATGTCGATAAATATTGTAATAATAAGATGAGAATGAGATACATTTTCAATAACTTCTTTATTTTATCCTTTAAAATAACTCATTAAAATTTCACTTTTTTTATTTTACCTTACACTTTTTTTGAAAATAAAACGTTTCATAGATAAAGAAAATTAGACCTCGCGGTCATTATAAAGGATAGAAACAGGTATAAAGGATTACTCCATAACACCTGTAAAATTTTGGGTGAAAGTCCACCTAGCCACATTATGAGCAGCAAAATTACAAACACGGGACATAAAAGAAAAGTTACAAGAAAGAAAATAATTAGAGAGTTGATTACATAGAGATACATAATTATCAATATTCCAAAAATAGTGCATTCCCTTCAGTGCTTTGATAACCACTTCTGAATCACTCTCCACTAAGATGTAGTCATGCTTCCTGAGCCTCGCCGTGTGCAACGCAAGATGACACGTCGACGCCTCACCAATCAGAGGGTGATTGAAGTTAAGACAGGACGTAGCATCCCACACAACCGCACCATTGTGATCCCTGGCCAGGGCCGCAATGCACATGGTTTCTCCACCAACTTTAACATCACAGTTGATTTTGATCTAGTCCTCCGGCGGAGGCGTCCAACTAGGCGTAACCACAGGAAGCACCGGCAGGAAAATGATTGTTGCTATATTTTTAAACACTACGCAAGTATACGCAATCAAGTAGTAAATCTCACACAGGTGAGGTCGATCCCACAGGGAATTGGATTAAGTACTACTAAATTATACTTATGATTCTATTCGGTAATTCAAAAGCAATTATGATTTAAAAACAGTAAAATATGAAAGAAATTCAGAAAACTTAATAACACAGTTTAAAGTTGAGCAAGATGAGACAATAGGGAGGAGAATCCTATTGTTGTTTACCCAAATCGTTAATGATTAATTACTATCCTATTCTTGGAGTGAATGACAGATTATGAAATAACCTAGCTCCTTTCAGATCTTCTAGATTCTAAATCACATGTTATCTAATTAATTCCTTAATTAAACTAACATGAAATCAGCATTAAGCAATAATCTACTCGTCACATAAGTCATGTAAATACTTGCGTTTCACATAGAACATCGATTATCTTAATTTTAGCATTCTCAATTCTCACTTTTCAGATTTTGAATTGAGATCATAGAGCATGCACAAGGTGATCAATCTTAAACATGAAATTAAACACAAATTAAGATAATTTCACACACAAGAATTGAGGAATGGTAATTAAACATTAACTAGGCAAAACATTAAACAACAATCATCATCCTCCCTAAATGGGAAATTTAGTTCAGAAACAAATCCATAACCATTCCTATAGCAATATTCAACATAAATAAATTAAAGAGGAATAAAGAAAAGAACTGTTTGAGGATGAATTCTGGATCTTCACTTGAATCTCTATGCTCTTCCTGCCGCTCTCAGCTGTGTTTTAGGGTTCCAAATCGCTCTCCTGACTTCCAATCGCAGTTTTCTATTTATACTTGAAATTTAGGGTTCGATGGACGAAAATACCCCCGGTCCGTACGGGATCTCGCCGCGGCCATGCTTCCTCTCGCCGCGGCGAGAATGTGCCAAATTTAGGCACTTTCTGTAAGTTGAATCTCGCCGCGGCGAGCCTCTTCATCGCCGCGGCCAGATATGCAAAAACTCAAAATTTAAGTTTTTCTTCGGCTCAGCACGTCTTTTAATGAATTTCTGCACCCGAGACCTCTTTTACTCCAAAGAACCTGAAAACATAGAAAACAAGCGTAATTCCGTCCCAACACAGCTAAAAATGCACATAAATTGGATCCAAAACATAGGCTAAAAATAGCCTAACAATGATGAAGGCATAATCTGTATAACAATGGGAGATAGAGTTAATAACATTCAAAATATTATCCTGGGTCGAGTTATGTATCTTATCATTGCGGGTTTTCCAAATCATGTCCACGGCGATTGAAGCATACAGAAAAAGCTTTTCCGCATCATCCCCAATTAACTTTAAGTTCCAATGGAATTTGACCCAATCCCAGACCCTACCACCAGATTCGTAAACCGGGTATACCCCCAAGGGGAGGACCTCCAGATGTGGTAGGCAAAATTGCAATAGAGGAGAAGGTGGTCAATGGACTCCATCTCCTCCCCACACATCGAGCAGGTCTCGTCATCAATATGGATTCTCCTAGCTAGGGTACGTCTGACCGGCAGAGTATTGGAGAGGATACTCCACCAAAGGATTTTGTGTCTCTCCAGAACTTTAGAATTCTAAAGTTTGTTCCATAAGGCCGGAGCAACCACACAGGCAGGGGCTCTATCATACGCCTGTATCAGATAAGCAGACTTGGTAGTGAATTTACCACAACCCTCTTTAGTCCAAATCCACTTATCTCGCCCCTGGCCGCTAGGTCTACCCCCTTTCAGGATGTTCGTAATCGTGGCAGAGTCGAACATAAACCTTAACAAGGAGATGTCCCGGTCTCCATTACTCAATAACAACTCAAAAACCTTCTCTACTCTCCTAGGATAGGAGGAGATGGGTTTCTGGTAGAAATCCGTCCCATGAACCACCTAGGGATCCGACCAAACGTTCGTGTTTTCCCCATTCGACATGAGTTTGCAAGTGCCTTTTCTGAGTATAGCTTTAGTCTTGACCACATTTTTCCAAAACCAAGAATCATCATTATTATAGGTAGCATCCAAAAAAGGTTTACTTTTCAGGTATTTGGCTCTCAACACCCTGCAGCAAAGTGACTGATCCCCGGTAAGAAGTGCCCAACCCCATTTTGCCAAGAAAGCCTGATTAAATTCTGCAGTCTTTCAGAATCCAAGGCCACCTCTCGCTTTAGGGAGGCACAGGTGGTCCCACGACTTCATGTAAAGGCCACGGTTACCTCCAATAGGGCTACACATTTGGACCCGCACACCCGAAAAAGCCGAACACCCGCCCCGACCCGCTGCCAAAAAAAAACTGAAAAATCGAAAAACTCGTATAGTCGGGTCGGGTTGAACTCAAAAAAGCCTAAAACGGGTTTTGGGTTCGGGTGTGGTAAGTAGTTTTTTTTTGGTCGGGTTGTAACCCGTAACCCGAAACTTTTATTTTTTTAAAAAAAAAAATAATATTAATAATACTTAATTATTTATTAATCATTCAGTAATGACATTCAGAAAAAAAAAAAAAAAAAAGACTATTCATTACTAAGTCTAAAAACTATTGGTCAGCTTAAGTATTCAATAATTAAGTTGTATTGTATTTCGTGTGGTGACTCACACGACTTTTTCATTCATTTTTTTAATCAGATTCAAAAAAAAGACTCTTCAATACTATTGTATTGTATTTCGTGTGACTCACACGACTTCTCAGCCCATAAACTAATGTTAAAAATAAAAAAAAAATAGTATTTTAAAAATTAAACTTTATTTCAGCCCATAAATTAAACATTCGAGCTTAGCCCAATAGGACCCGAACCCGACCACACCCAACCCAAAAAACCTGACCCGAAACCCGGCGCACCCGTACACCCAAAAATCGGGTTCGGTTGTGCATTTCCAAGACCCGAAGCCCGAAAACCCGAACCTGAAACCCTAAAAACTCGAAAACCCGACCCGTGTGCACCCCTAGCTTCCAGAACCTTACAATAGAAGGATTGGTTTCCAGGCAAAAGATTTCAGCCCCATTTAGTGAGAAAGGCTAGATTCATTTCTTTAGTTTTACGAAACCCAAGACCCCCACGGGATTTAGGGAGACACAACTTATCTCAAGACTGAAGATAAACCCCTTTGTTGCCCCTTCTTAAAGCCCCACCAGAAGTCTCGCACCATGCCATCTATACTAGATACCATCTTGTTAGACAGCTTCATAGATTGCATGGAGTACACTGACATAGATAATATAACACATTTGATTAAGGTGGCACACCCAGCTTTAGAGAGAGTTTTAACTTTCCATCCTTAAAGTTTAGAAGTGAGATTATCCAAGATGAAAAATCAGCATCATTTTGTCTAGATTTGAACATGGGGAGCCTTAAGTAGTTGATTTTTTTCTCTGACTCGTTGACTCCCAACAAGTCCCTAATCCATCTTTTCATACCATTACTTGTGTTCTTACTTAAAAAAATTGCTATTTTGAGTTTATTAATATGTTGTCCTGACCAAGAGCAAAACTTTTCCAGGCAGTTCCAGTAACCGCTTCATCAATTGTGGCTCTTTCAACCATAATCAGATCATCCGCAAAGAAGATATGGGATAGGCGAGTCCCTCGTTGACTAAGCTTAATCCCTTTAACCCCCCCCCCCCTTTCCATTAAGAGCTTCTGCCAAAATTCTTGACAACATTTCTATAGTCCAGATAAACAGATATGGGAAAAGAGGGTCACCTTGCCAGATACCGCACGAAGGGACAATTTTTCTAACCTGGCCTCCATTAAGGCAAACATTGAGAGAAGTAGTGGAGATGCATTGATTAACCTAGTTACGGAACCTCATCAGGCCATCAAAGCTGGCCAGCACATGATCAATGAATTGCCAACACAACTTATCATAAGCTTTGACCAAGTCTATTTTAATAGCGAAAAAATCTTCTTTTCCTTTCTTAGCTTTGAATGAATGGATGATTTCTTGGACAATCACATTGTTATCCTAGATGTTTCTTCATGGGACAAATGCCGCTTGAGTAGGGCATATGATTCTCGGTAAGATTAGCTTGATTTTTTTTTTTTGCAAGTATCTTGGATATGACTTTATACGTGACATTGCAAAGAGAAATAGGCCTAAATTGAGTCACCCTTTTTGAATTCGAAACTTTTGGGATTAGCGCCACAATTTTTAATAGTTTCATTAAATATAATTTGTATATTATATTATAGATAATTTTATTAGTTATTATAAAGCATAGGTTGAGGATGTTATCTTGAATTAAAATAAAGGTGAAAATGGGAGTGAGCTTATGCATTACCCACTTGAAGCTAGGGGTGTACATCGATCAATTTAGTCGCGTTATAGTATAGTTTTATCAATCCAATATAAATATCAGTTATAAATATCTAACTGTAATTCCTCAAATAAAAGACTAAAAAAAAGTCTAATCCGCTTAATAATTTTATCGATTTGGTCGGGTTAATCCGTCCAAACTGATCTTTTTTTTAATTTTTTTTTTATTATTAATTTTTAGTATTCAAATAATTAATTTTAAAAAATAAATTTATATACATATTTCAAGATTAAAAAGATTATATTTCAAGATTAAAAAAATTATAGTTTAAATTTATGTTAAAAACTTGTACATAAGATAAATATAAATTAAATAAACATTAAAGTACTAAACAATATTATGCAGCAGAGACATAAAATTCAACATACCTATCAACTTCTTTTTTACAATAGGGAAAGGCTCTCTTGGTCCAAGACTGTTTGGGATAGGTTAATCATTCCCAAGCACAAGTTTATTCTATGACTTGTGTTCTGGGGAAGATTAAACACCAAAGAGAGGATAGGTAAATACAACACAACCATGGATTTGACATGTTTACTTTGTGGACAAGAAGAAGAATCAAGTAATCACTTATTCTTTGAGTGTGAGTATAGCCGAAGTTGTTTAAAGGGGATTAATTCTTGGCTGCAATGGAGATCGACATCAACTAATATGCAGCAGTTAGCAAAGTATATCAGCAAGAACAAAGCAGTACCGACTGCTAGGAGGAGCATTTTGAGAACAATTCTTGCTGGGCTGGTGTATCACATCTAGAAAGCCAGAAATGATGTCCTTTGGCATCAAAAACTGTGGCATACAAAGGTCATCATACAACGGGTACAACAAGAATGTAAACTCAGAATTTTGGGGTTGCCAACCAAGCTTACTGAAGAGGATAAACAATGGTTGTTAAGAAGCTAATTGTAATAGATTTGTAAGCACCGACTGTAGCATTGTAATGATGAGTTGTTTAGACTAACTGAAAATGTAATTAGCTAAGGTAGAGCACTAAGAGATACGAGGAAAGTGAATTGAGGAAGGGAAATTTAATTTTCTATACTTAAAAAACCTTAATATTTTATTCTTAAACCAATACATTTCAAACTAAAAAATATATGACACTTTTATCTAAAACCCAAAAACACCCCTCTCATAACTCAGCCCCATTTTTTTCCAACCCGCATATGTATCGGATCCCCCATCGGGCCCATCGGACCCCGCATCGGACCCCCATCGGCTCTCTTCCTCTCTCTCAAACCGAAAATAAGAAAGAAAAAAAAAACCTAGAGTCTGATGGTCGGACCATGGGGTCCGATGGGTCGAACCCCCCCATGGTCCGACCATCGGACTCTGGGTTTTTTTTTTGTTTTCGGTTTGAGAGAGAGGAAGAGAGAGGGGGGTTGGGTCCGAGAGAGGGGGGCTGGGTCGGAGGTGGTGGAGGTGAGCCGTGGAGGTGGTGGTGCGTTTGGGTGGTCCGAGAGAGGGGGGCTGGGTCGGAGGTGGTGGAGGTGAGCCGTGGAGGTGGTGGTGCGTTTGGGTGGTCCGAGAGAGGGGGGCTGGGTCGGAGGTGGTGGTGCGGTGATTTGGTGCGGCGTTTGGGTGGTCCGAGAGAGGGAGTCTTCGGTCGGTCGGTAGGTCGACCGGGGCTGCGTGGTGGGTTGGGGCAGTCAGTGGGTGGGTGGGTGATGATGGTTGAAGGTTGGGGGCGATTTGTTGGTGGGTGGGTGAAGAGATGCCGAGAGTGAGAGAGAAAGATAGATGCAGAGAGAGTTTGAGGGAAGGAGAGAGAAAGGGTTTGAGTTATGAGAGGGGTATTTTTGGGGTTTTGAAAAAAGTGTCATATTTTTTTTAGTTTAAAATGTATTGGTTTAAAAATAAAATATTAAAAAATTTTAAGTATAGAAAATCAAATTTCCCTTGAGGAATGTGGTTTGTAAATTGTAAAATTTTGGTTGAGCAATACAATGATTCTTATTCATAAAAAAAAAAAAACAATATTCTTCAAATTATAAATTTCAACTTCAATATTCAAATACAATCAAAATTATCAACTATAAAGAATTAAACAAGGTTGGCGATTATTAACAAATCCATCGTCTCTTGTTGCTCGAGTGTTTCAAGCAAGATATTATCCTCAAGGTTCGTTTTTTGATGCTGAGTTGGGTTCAAACCCGAGCTATGCTTGGCGAAGTGTTTTTGAAGCTCAGGAAATTATAAAAATGGGAGCTCGATGGAGGATCGGATCGGGCACTTCCATTCCAGTTCTTAATCAACCGTGGCTTCCTTCAAAAGACAATCCCTATGTGATTTCTTCTCATGAAGCTCTTCGTCATTGTTCTGTTTTTAACTTGTTACAAGTTGAAAAAATGAGTTGGGATGAAGAAATATTGAAAGATTTGTTTGAACCGAGAGATATTGATCTCATTCGCAACATACCTCTACCTTTAACACTGAATATGGACTCATGGTATTGGGCGTTTGAAGATTATGGAAGCTATTCTGTTAGGAGTGCCTATCGTGCGTTGCAAGAGCTTAATGGGAGATGGAATTCTCAAGACAACTCTGGTTTTTGGAAAAAGTTTTGGTATTTAAAACTCCCTCCAAAAGTTAAGAATTTTTTTTGGCGGGCCCTCTCTAATTGTCTTCCGACTCTTGTTTCACTTCGAACTAAGCGAGTGAATGTGACTAGTATTTGCCCTCTTTGTAGTGGAGATGCCGAGACTACATTTCATCTTATGGTTACTTGTCCTTTTACTATGGCTTGTTTGGAGAGAGGATTGGGTTTTACTGTCTTGAGTGGAGTTGCTGATTTTGGTTACTGGTTTGAGAGCTTCTGTAATGCTCACCCAGGAGATGGTATTGATAAAATGGCTATGATCTTGTGGGGTGTTTGGGGATCTAGAAATGATTTGCTTTGGAACAAAAAGCTTGCTTCTGTTGAAAGAGTTGTATCTGCTGCAGTTACGTACCTTGAACTTTGGAAAGTTGCTCAGTTGAAAAATGGAGATGTTTCGACATCTACTAGCCATGCCTCGGCTGGTTTTGAGCTTTGGAGTAAACCATCTTTGGGTGAGTTGAAGGTTAATTACGATGCAGTTATTTTTTCAAGAGAAAAGAGTCATGGTTTGGGGTGGATTGCTCGTGACTCGGCTGGGGTGCTTCTTAGTGCTGCTGCCGCGAAGAGATTTGGTGGTGTCGACCCTGTGGTGGTTGAAGCAATGTCAATGAAGGAAGCTTTAAGCTGGCTTAAACAAACTTGGGGTGATGGTGGTTCAGTTGAAGGTTGGATCCCTACTAGGGTATGTGTGGAGACGGATTGTCTAGTGTTGGTGAATGCTATTAACAATAATAGGCAAATTCTTTCTCCTCTTAGTTTAATTGTTTCAGATTGTATTAGCCTTATACGATCTCTTTCGATGTTTGTTATTTCAGTTCAGTTTGTTAAACGGTCTGGGAACCAAGCGGCTAATTGGTTAGCTCGTTCTTCTGGTTCATGTCCTGACCGTCTTTCCTGTAGGGGGTATGTCCCTACAGGTTTGGAAGCTATTTTATTAGCTGATTTGCATTAATAAAGTTGCAATCTTTGTTTCAAAAAAAAAAATACTATAAAATACAATTTTTAAATGTAAAATAGTTTAACATTAAACGTAATTTATATATTATATTATAGATAATTTTAGTAAAAATGTATAAATCAGTTTATTCGATTTATTTAAGCAGGTTAGAATAATATTCAACTTGCATAATATATTTATTAAATAGTTTGGATTTTTCGCTAAGTTATTTACGTTGTATTTTTTTGTCGATTTATTCAGTTTAATTTGAGTGTTATAGTCGGATTAGACGATTTGTAAAGTAACTATAGAGAGTATTAAAAATGTGTAGAATGATATTCGGATCTAATCCTAACTGTGTAACTGAAGAAATGTTATATAAATAATATTTGGTTAACCTTAACCACAGCTAAGTATGATTTATAATTTAAATAATATTTGGTTAACCTTAACCACACCATAATAAAGAGTTTATCAATTAATTAAAATTAAAAGTGGGCCGGCAAAAAGCACAAGTCTTCCAGCATTGGGTCCCCGTTGTCGGGCCACAACCCCGCAAAATCTGTGGATCTTAATAAAGTTAGGTTGCCTTACCCACATTCTAATTCTATTATCATTATTATTATTTAATTTTAATTTTATTATAGTGATTTTGGTCATCTTGCCTATTGATCAATATCCATACATTGTTACATTATGCATATAATACGTACTATCATAAATATAAGATGAAATAACTCTCCATAACACTTCAACATCTCCCATAAATTTTTTGACTTTGACTTTTTGTATGATGCTTATTTGTGTAAAATAGTAGAAAGTTATGTATAGTATAGTATTACTCATCATCTAGGTATTATTAAGAAAAATTGAGTTTTTTTATACTTAATTTTGTTATTTAATTAAAGAAATTTTATTAATTTTGTATTATATGATTTGAGATTATTTTATCAAGCTAAAAGAGAAATGTAAAAAGGATTGAGTTTGAGTTAGAGAGAGTAATAAAAGTGGAATAAGTTGAGAATTATTTTTTTATTAGACATTAATTAACCAAACATAATTGTAAAATAATTTAATTTAATTGATAAATACTCTTTTTTATAATCAAAGTACTAAATATAGCTTCACATAACTTATTAAAATTAAAGCTCCTAATGCACATAATGAGAATATAACCTATAAAAATGCGTATAAATTAAAGAATAATAAAAGAAAGGTAAAAAAATAAAATAGACTATGAAAAGTGGATATATAATTTAATTTTTTAATAAAAGTAATATTAAATATAAACATATTTTTGATATAGTATAAAAATAATTTTTTTTTAATTAAATAGTAAATTAAGCACAAAAACTCTAATTTTTCTTTTATTATCCATTATTGGATTAAAATCTAATTTTTAAAAATTAATATTTAATTATCGTTAATTTTTGAAATTTCTCATTAATAGGTAATACTCATTAATAAATAATCCATATACATTAATATGAGTGCACTCTTAATTGGTATTACCTATGAATGAATATTATTATGAAAATTTAAATTTTTATGTTTAATTTTTTATCTAATTAAAAAATATATCTCAATTTTACATTATATGAGCTAGAGTTATTCCATCCGCTGAAAGAAATAATAATAATAAAAATAATATTTGGGAAAAAAATAAGATAAGAAAAAGTTGAGTTTGACATATATAATTTTTTATAAACATATTTTTGATATAGTACAAAATGAGATACTTTTTTTAACTAAGTATCTAAATTGAGCATAAAACTTAAATTTCTATTTTATTATTTGTTATTAGATCAAAATCTAACGGATTAGTATATTTAAAATTAATATTTATAGTCAAATTTCTTTAGTAACTATTAATGGATAATACTCATTAAGAAGTGTTCGATATATATAAATATATATATTAGGGTGATCTACAATGTATCCCTTAAAAGAGGTGCACCGTTGCACTTTCTATCTGCTTCGACATCTAAGAAAAATTTTTAGTCTATCTAGTCTTGTATGTTATGGTTACTTAAGATATTCTGCAAAATTTTTAAAAAAAATTGTAATAATTTACAATATATAAAATAGTGTTGAAACAGTCTGTTTCATACGCGTATAAAATAAAAGAGTTACACGTATAACAAACTGTTTCAACTCTATTTTTAGCATGTTAAATTTCTCAAAAGTTTGTAAGATGTCTTAAAAATTATAACGCATACAACCATGAAAAAAAACTAGACTAAAAAATTCTTCTAAATGTTGAAACAGATATGGGTGCATTGATGCACCCTTTTTAGGAGGGTGCATTGTAGAACTTTCTTATATATTATAATTTAAAATTAATTAAAATTTAAATATGTGAAATTCTATATTAATTTTCACATTTCAACGTAAGTATATAATTTTATTGGCATTTATAATATATGTATATATTATATATATTTTAATTACATGATATAATATTTAATTTCTATTTTATTATATACAATAATGATATATAATTATATTGTCATAGTATATATATTTTAATTATAGCATATAATTTAGTTAGTGTGGTATACATATTTTTAGTAATATATTTTTCTTTTATTATTGTTGGTATATCTTTCTTGGTGAATGTTTCAATATAGGGTGTTGGATTTCTCCATATATTCTTAGCATTTTTCTATATATTTATGATGAATGGTTCAATATAGGGTGTTGGCTACTTTTTGATCTCTTCTGACTGTTCCTACTCCAGCAAAGTGGGTAAGGAATTTTAGGCACAAGTGTCGAACAAATGTTATGGCTCTGAAATCTACTAGTTTCAGACGACCAAATATAGTATTGTATGCTGTCAAACAATCAACGACCACGAAAGTACTATACTTAAAGGTGCTCTGGGTATATTAGGACAAAGGGTGATGGGGAGACATACTTTTCCTATGGGAATGAGAGAATCCTCATTGAAATTAGTGAGTTGGGAACTGCATGAGACCAGATCTTGGTTAGTAAGACCAAATTCTAAGAATTCAGCCTTGAACAAGGTGTTATCTGAGCTTTCATTATCTACCAAAATGCGGGCTACAATTTTGTTGGCAACTGGAGTATTTGTGACTAAAGGATCATGATGAGGAAAATATATAGATCTTACATCCTTTTGTGAAAGTTATGACTTAACCCATAAATCTAGGTCTTTGGGCATGCAACTGATTTAATTCCCACACCTCATCATTGTGATCCAATGCTTTAACATTCTATTTTTGATCTCTTCAAGGAGTTCTTTCGATATGGGGACCTCTGGAGATTATGGCTATTTGCCCGTTTGGCCTAGGAGGAAGACTCAATTGTCCGATAGGTTGCCCAGGACCTAATGCTAGCGGGGCTGCTGCTAGAGGTGCTTGTATGGCTCTTGGAGGAACCTGAGCTCCTAGTGCATGTGGAAACCTTCTTGGATTCCTTGCTAACACTTGCGGTCTAATAGGTCCTCGCATTTGCGCTAAATGATTCCTTACCCATTCATGGAGGTGGCCTAGCTTGATCAAGTTTTTAATCTCGCCCTTCAAGGACTTGCATTCGTTGGTATCATATCAATTATCATCATGATACTCGCATCTCTTATTGGGGTCCTCTTGGAGCAGTCTCAAAACAATGGCGGAGGTTGAGGTAGTAGACATTTTGGTGAGTCGCCAAGTAGACGCTCTCTTGGGTGTCTATTAATTTTGTATATTGGGTATACTCTGCTTATAACTAGGTGTCTTCCTCCTTTTCTTGTTATCGGTTCGTGTGCTTCCCTTATTCAATCTCTTACTTCAGATGGTTTATTTAGTGGAAGCAACACTAGTAGTTGGAGTTGTTATCGAGGTAGGATACTAGGAGAGTGCTCCAGAAGCAACATTAAAAGTTGTTGGCACCCCAATTCAATATATATATATATATATATATATGTGTGTGTTGCTAAACCAAATAGAACATGGGGAACCTACATAGATTTCTCCGACCTGAATAAAGCATGTTAGAAAGATTGCTTTCCATTTCTAAGGTTGATCAATTATTCAATGCAACAGCAGGACACGAGTTGATGACCTTTATAGATGCATATTTTAGATATAAACAGATAAAAATGTATGTCTCAGATCAAGAACACATAAGCTTCATTACTAACATAGGGTTGTACTATTACAAAGTTATACCATTTGGACTAAAGAATGCTGGAGCAACGTACCAATACCTCTAGAATGGTATGTTTAAAAACTAGATAGATTGGAACATAGAAGTTTATGTGGACGATATGTTAGTAAATTCAATCAAGAGCGAGGACCATGCAGAAGACTTCGCAAAATGCTTCTCAATATTGAAAAAAATTCAGTATGAAGTTGAATTTCAAGAAATGTTCGTTCGGGAGTTCATCAAGGAAATTCCTTGGTTTTATAGTTAACACAAGAGGAATGGAGGCTAACCTTGAGAAGATAAAGCACTGCTCGACATGGCTTCACCAAAAAATTCAAAGGAAGTTCAGACACTAATCGAAAGAATCGCAGCCTTAAACAAATTCATCTCAAAGTATAATGATAAAATGTCTCCAATTCTTTAATATTTTGCGAGGTAATAAGGAATTTAAATGAACCGAGGAGTGTGAGCACGCCTTTCAAGAAATCAAGAAACACCTCTCCACACCATTTATAATGGCAACACCAATAATTGGAGAGGTGTTATATATCTATCTAGTCGTCTCAAAGAATTCCAAAAGTCAGCTTTAGTACGAGAGAAGGGAAAAATCTAGCAACCAGTTTACTATATAAGTAAACGATTATTGATGGCAGAATTGAGATATCCCCCACTTAAAAAACTTGCAATTATTTTGGTGCACGCCTCGAAAAAGATGCAACCGTATTTTTAAGTACATCCAATCAGAGTGTTGACAAACCAGCCATTGCGACAGGTATTATCAAAACCTGATGCATCGAGAAGACTGATAAAATGGTCAATCGAATTGGGGTAGTTTGAAATAACATACCATCCTCAAGCCGCTATTAAGGGTCAAGCATTAGCAGATTTCCTAGAAGAAGGAATAAGCTCTGATGAAGCACTTAAAGAAGAAACAGTTCAGAGAGTCTAGAAGTTGTTTGTAGATGGTGCCTCAAACGACAATGGCTCAGGGGCAGGTATCATAATGATATTTCCTAAAAAATTTAGATTTCATTATGGACTAAGGCTCCGATTTAAAGAATCAAATTATGAGGTGGAGTATGAGGCATTACTAGCAGGACTATGGATCGTTGAAACCCTTAAAGTCAAAGCAATTCAATGCTTCCATGATTCACAACTAGTTGTAAATAAAGTGATGGGTGAATACCAGGCAAAAGGTACTAGGATGGAAAAATACTTAGATAAAGTTTGAAAGAATTTGGAGGCGTTCGATTATTCTAAAATTGAGCAAGTTCTAAGAGAACAAAACTCTAATGTTGATGCTTTAGCAAAGTTGGCATCGTAGTTGGAATCGAATAACCTCAATTTAGTTCCAGTAGAGCTATTATGCGAGCTGAGTATCTATGAAGATGAAGAGCAAGAAATATAAAGGATTGATTCAAGTCCCACATGGATGATACCTATCATAAAATACTTGTTGAATGGTGAACTTTCAATAGATAAAAGCGATGCATGTAAACTCATGTATGCAATCCCAAGATATACAGCTGTTGAGGGAAAACTTTATAAAAGAGAATAATTAATGCCCCTATTATGATGTGTACTCCTAGCAGAAGCCAATAATATTCATTAAAGATAATTATGAGGACTTATGTGGGGATTATGCTAGATGGTAAAACCTATATAAGAAGATAATCTGACAAGGCTATTTTTGGCCTACCATCAATAAAGACACTCATGAGTTTGTCAAAAAATACGACAAGTGTCAATAATTTTCACATATACTAAGGATACCACCAATTGAACTTCGTATGATGAGGTCACCTTACCCATTTACAATATAGGGGATTGATTTAATTGGATCTTTACCAATTGGGCGAGGAGGTGCTAAGTATGTGGTGGTCATAGTTAACTTCTTTACTGAATGGACTGAAGCCAAACCACTGGTTTCAATTACCTCAAAAAAGTCCTGGACTTCATGATTAAGAATATTATTTGTAGGTTTGAAACCCATAAAGATAGTGTCTAACAACAAAGCTCAGTTTGATGGAGATTTGTTCATTGAATTCTATCAAAGGTATAAGATACAGGTGTTCATAAAAACCGATAAACCGAAACCGACCAGACCGTAATCAAATTTTTGGTTCCACGTCATCACCGAATTTGGCGGTCGGTTTCGGTTTCGATTTTTTTGACATGGCGGTCGGTTTCGGTTTTTGAAATAAAAAAAATGGTTAAACCAAAAAACCGCCAAAATTGCCAAAAACCGCCCAAAACCGCAAAAAATTGTCCAAAACCGCCAAAAACTGCCAAAAAATGTCTAAAACTGCCAAATCGAAAACCGCCAAAAACCGTATGGTCAGTTTTATACGGTTATAATTTCTAAATGGTCGGTTATAAAATTATAAAAACTGACCATAACCGACCGATTTTCACCCCTAGTATAAGATTATTAAAAGATTCTCGTCAGTAGCAAGGCCACAAGCCAATGGTCAAGTCGAGGCTGTTAATAAAATCTTGAAAGACACTATAAAAAGAAGCTTGATGAGGCTAAGGGAAAATGGGTAGACAAGCCACGTCAAGTACTCTGGGCTTATTGGATAACAGAAAAAATAGCAACGAGACATACTATTTTTTCACTAGCATTCAGCTCGGAAGCCATGTTTCTAGTAGAAGTTAAAATTACGACACACAAGTGAGAATTCTACCACCAAGAATAAAACCAAGAACTACTCAAGGTATCCTTAGATTTGCTCAACGAAAAATGCACTGATTCAAAAATTATAAAAGCTTCATACTAACATCGAATCACAAGACACTTCAATAAAAGAGTTCGAAAAAGACTTTTTAAAGTGGAGATTTGGTGTTGTGATGCATGTTTGCTAATACACGAGACCCTGCAATAGGAGTATTTAACTCAAATTAGAAAGGTCCTTATATTATCGAAGTTGTTATAAGAATGAGAGTTTATAAATTGGCATGGTTTAACGACTCGCTGATAAAAAACACCTGGAACATTGAGCACTTAAGATCCTATTACCAGTAGCTGATTCTGTTGTATTTCATTTACCATTCCATGTAAAATATAATTCATTTTAATGAAAGTATTTTGTTACAAGTAATAATAAAGTATCTTTTCAAAATTATTTGGGGGCATATCATTAGTATAAAGTTAAACTTTGATGATAACCATGGTAAACATGAACAAAGGACTAAATCTGGTGAATAAATACTAGAAATTAGTAGTTGTTGAAAATAAGGTCAAAAACCTGATCTTAAAAATGACACAAGACTAATGCGAGCAGAAAAACTAACTGCTTGCATAACATTTTAGCAAGTACTGTAAACAAAATCATATAAATTGATTTTGAAAAATAGTATGCCAAAGCTAATTTCGATCAGAGGAATAATTGCTCGCCAATATGATCTGTAACATCAAAATAGCATTGAATTGGTTAGATGTTGAAGTTCATTTTATTATTTGAGAAAATAACGAGTAATAACAAGTGAGAAAGTCAATAAAACAAGCTGCTATTCATAAATCATTTAAAAATTAAGTTGTATGACTTGGAAAAAATGATGAATATGAAAGCATTGTTAAAAGACTAAACTCAACCACTTCTTCTCTAGAAAAGGGAGAAAGGAATATAAAATTAACATATAACCTGATTAACCATCCAATCAGGCAAAAATTGTCATACATATATAATTAAAGACTTTGGATAAACCAATAATAATTATCTCAGCCTAAAGGCCATAAATTCAAAAAATAATAATAATAATAATAATAATATAAACTAAGCCTCCTTTGTGGCAGTGCCAGTGCCCATCGAATTTGATGAGCACTGTCATTTTCTTATGGCAGTGGTCGGATATGGACCTTATAAAGCCTTGGGTGAATTTTTTCATTTGTGTTTGATACATATTTGTTGAAATATAATTTGGTCAATGAATCGTTTTTCTTATGCAAAGGCTGACCATTATCATTCCCTTGTGGCAATGCCTATCAAAATTGAAGAGCACTACCATTTTGGAGTAGCAGTGATCGGCTACGACATAAGGAAAGTGGATTTATTGGCCAAATTATATTTTTAACATCCATGTATTAAATACAAGTGAGAAACACCACCCATGGCTTCCCACAGGCCATGGTCGACCATTGCCACTATCTAGCTCTAACTGGTAGCAGTGGTCTCCCATTAGGGTTCAGACGTCAAAATGAGGTTTTTGGGTCCCATGACCCCCAAAATATGACTCACCATAGAAAAACAAGTGAAAATACATCCCTGAGGGTCTGAGAACATGCATGGGTGAGCACTGCCATTTGGCCATGTCAGTGCTCACAATTGGTATAAGTCAGCATAAACTGCCTTCAGTAAAACAGTCATAACTCTCTCAATTTTTATCCAAATTACATGGTTCAACTTGCATTAGAAAGATAATTTTAATATGGATTTAAGTGAATCTCACAGACATGGCTCAATTATGAAGTTATAAGGTCCAAAATTGGCTCACTATATAGATTGATACATTTTACTCAAGAATCGGATAATGTGGTTAAGTGAGGGTTGTTGGAGGACACTGCCACAGCCCATGTGGCATTGTATGCGAGCACTGACACTCCAAAACACATGTTTTAAGTACTTATCACCAATATCATGCATTTCTAGCTGAGAGGTTATATCCCATCATTCTATTTCAAATTGGTGCATCATAAACCGAAAATAACAACTTTCCCAATGTTTGTGAGATTTTTGCCTAAAAATAATGAGATTTTTATAGATATTTATTTTCTTGTAATATTTTATTCAATAACAAGAGTGGTATACAGGATTTGTTAGTGAGATACCCCGACATGTGGGGGATCACTAACAAACTCTACAACCAATATAAGAATAAGTAGAAGGCTGAGATGAGGACTTTTAGACTCTTCTTCTTCTTTTTTGGATCTTCTTCTTCGAAACCTTCTCCTTGAAACTTACTTGACGGCAGCCAAGAACATCACACTTATTCTATCATCTTTTCTATTGAGTCCACCATACTCAGTCGACACCAGACCTCAAAACACCATTGATACACACATTTCTTTATACTTTATTGGTTTATTGTTTCCAAGAACTTTACAACCACTAATTTAGATCAGATTTATGAATATCAAGTCTCCCATGAGTCTTATATTCATGAATCTTAATTATCATTTCACCTAGAAATCCTTTGCTGTATTTTTATCCACACACTCTTGAGAATATAACTCTGGTATGTCGGATCTAATCAATAAAACTAAAAGTAGACGTAGCCCCATTACCATCGCGACACGGGAGTGAACTACTATAAATCCCTAGTGTCCATTTAATTTATTGCGATTTTATTAGTCAAATTAACTCACCGTGGTCCTCTTTTATTTTACGATCTTCTTAAATAAGTTGACAAAAAATCGCATCAACAGTGTAATTTGTAAAAATATTTTTAAATATTATCATGCGGTTATATATCTTACAAAACATAAAAAAAAAATTCAAACTATTTTGTTAAAATTATTATTGATTCCAATAAAACTTAAAAAAAAAATGATAGGAAAAAAAGGGTACGAAGATTTAAAAAAAAAATAACAATAATGAATTTCTTCTTCTTCTTCTTCTTCTTCTTTTTTTTTTTTTGAAATTATTACATAAAAAATATAAATTGACATTTTATTTACAAAAATACCTCCATAAGGTAAAGACAACATTTATACCTTTTATGTGATTTTAATTACTAAAATACTACTTACACTATCATCACTTACACAATCAGACGATGGTTGCAGGGTGGTTGCTGCGTGGTTGCATCAAACGAATCAGACGATGGTTGCAGGGTGGTTGCAAGGTTGTTGGCCGAAGGTTGCATCAAACGAAGGTTTCAATCAAACGAAAGTTTCTGGGTGGTTGGCTGAAGGTTGCATCAGATGGAGGTTTCAATCAGACGAAATAACTGTTAGCAAAATATTTAGGAAACTGTAATGCAACTGTTGTGAAACATTAAAAATCAAAACAATGTTTCCACGTACGTAACTCTATCTACATGTCTCTTAATGATTTAATATGAATAAATTCACCATTAGAAATTTGGAAAATAAAAAAATACACCAGAATAAACATTTTACTATAGTATTGATGTAATTTTTTTTTGGATTATACTTGAGTTGGAATGTTTGGGAACTCCATTTCAACTTTTTGAGATCTGCCTTTCATGGATCTAAAAATTGAAGTCTAGACATTAATTTTATGCAAATTAAATTGGATTTCCAATTGAATTTTAGTTTCGTAGTAGTTTTTCTACATTTTTTAATGAATTCGAAGCAGCCTCTGTTTGATTGATTTTGGTCATCTTCTCAGGTGAAGTCGCCAGAATTAATGGTGGTTCTCTTTCTCATTAAATTTTCGTTTCGGTTGTGTTGGGTTGCTGCGTAGTTGCACGATGGTTGCACGATAGTTGCTCAAGAAGCATGGATCCTGAGTAAAGGTGTGTGTAAGTGGTATTTATGTATTTTTTTTTTTTTTGGGTTGTATATTTGTTTATTTGGCCAACTGAAAGTATTTTTGTAATATTGTTACTTTTTTTGGTTAAAACTGAAAAAAACCCATTTTTTTTTTTTTTTGCTTAAATGTAGTAATGTAATTGAAAATGGGCAATAATAAAGGACTTTGAGACATGTTGTTAGCCCCTTGAAAAATAAGAAAATTACACTTACTATGGGATTTAAAAGTTCTTATGTAAAATATGACACTTTTAAGTTTAACCAATTTATATGATATATATATATATTTTTTTTATTATTTTTAGATCTTTTTATGGTATTTGATATGCCATATATGTGTAAATTAGATTTTTAAATCCCATATTTAATGTTTTTAATTGTTTAGGTAGTTTTATTTGTCACTAATGCCAAAAAAGTCACCAGAGTTTGTTGTCAGTGCTAGAAAAATTACCGAAGTAGCTGTTAGTGCTGAAAAAGTTGTCGGATTTGCTACCGATGCCAGAAAATTCGTCAAAATTGGCATTATCGCCAGAAAAATCATTGAAAAAATACCAAGAAACTGGTTTCTTGATGAAGAAACCACTTTTTTGGTGATTTATCCTGTGACAATGCCAATTTTGATGACTTTTCTGACACTGGCAGCTACTCCGGTGACTTTTCCGGCACCGACAACAAACTTTAAAAAAATTATCAGAATTGGCATAGTCGTCGGAAAAATTACCAAGAAACTGGTTTTTTGGTGATTTTTTTGGTAATTTTTCCGACGACAATGCCAATTTTGACAACTTTTCTAGAGTCAGCAGCAACTCCAACGACTTTTCTGACATCGGCAGCTACTTCGACGACCTTTTTGGTATCGACAGCAAACTTAAGAAAATTCGTCGGAATTGCCATTGTCACTAGAAAAATTACCGAAAAATCACCAAGAAACTAGTTTCTTAAAAACTAGTTTCTTAGTATTTTTGCCGTAATTTTTTCGACGATAATGCAAATACTGATGACTTTTCTGGCATCGGCAGCAACTCCGACGAATTTTTCGGCGCTGATAGCAAACTCCAGTATCTTTTCCGGCACCGGTGACAACTCCGGCGATCACTGTAGTTTTATTTGTTTTAAAAAAATATGAAGGGAATTTTAATATCTTTTATGGTAATTTAATCCCATAAATATATATATTAAATTTTTATTTTAAATACCATATTTTTTCCTATTAAGTTTCATTACCATATTTATCTAAACTAGCTTTATTTTTCCCATATTTATGGAATTACCCCTTGAAAAATGGAAATTTGACTAAATATGCTTACATAACCTTCAAAAATTTCCCCTAAACTTATAATTACCAATATTTGTAATCTAGGCCAACTTTAATGTCATCCCCAAATTACCCTCCCCATTTACATCACCTCCCTCTCTCTCTTCTCTTCCCATTCCTTCTTCCTCCTTGGACCCCACATCGGACCCCGTCTGACTCTATATCGAACACAATCGGACCACATACCGAACCCCCACATTAGACCCCACTTCGGACCCCACATCGGACCCCACATCGAATCCCACGTCGGACCCCATCGGACCTACTTCTCCTACCTTGCAACCTTACAGATTCATTGAACCCCTCGGACCCCATCGGACCTACATTGAATGTGCATCGAACCTTGCCCAAATCACATATCTGACATTCTAAACCTAAATATATTCCTAAATATAACAAAATCTATCTTTAACAATAAAATCACAACGAACCTCCGTGCACCGTCGGTTATGGGTTGGGTCTCACTTTGGTTGGGGGTGCGTCGAGGGTCGGTGGGAGTGCGCCGTGGGTCGGTGGGGGTACGTCGTGGGTCGGTGGGGGTGTGCCATGGGTATGCCGTGGGTCTATGGGGTGCGCCGTGGGTTAGGAGTTTGAACGAAGAGACCGAGAGAGAGAGAACAAAGGTGTAGAGAGAACTGGGAGTTTGAAAAATGAGAGGGGTATTTTTGAGTTTAATGTAAAGTGGACTTATTTTTAAAATTTTGAAATACATAAGTTTAGAGAATTAATTTCCCCTATTAGTATGCATAAATAATCAAAATTCACTATAAATTGGGTTCATAAAAAAAAAAGCATTAAATTAAAGATATATTAGATCCTTATTTTTTGGGCCCTTTGTAGTAGCCAGCTTGCACAGCTATAGAGTTATTTTCACTATTCAGGGATCGAATTTAATTTTCATGTGAGAGCCATTACGCTGTTAAAAACTACTTATAATCTTCACAAAAGAATTATCAAAAAACTCACTTGTTTAGAATCTTGTGATCTTGGTATTTGTAAGAGTAAAATTTAGAAACTTATATAAATCTCTGTCATTTATTGTTCTTAGTAATTATAATTTATCAAAAAACTTATTTATCATTTTATTGACTATGATCAAAAATGGAGATCAACAATAATATAACCAATGTGCTATACTCTACTACCTCACCAAAAAAAAAAAGTTGCACATACTCTAAATAGTTTTAAGTTAAAATTTGTAACAATTATTAATATTATTATTTTTTCTGTTATACACTAATGATCAAATATTGTACAGGAGAAACAGCTCCTGCAGCTGCAATAAATATATGCATATATTTGGTATTAATTTCACGAAAATGAAAGGGAGAAAATAGTTATAGAAGAATAGGAATAGGATCATTGATGATTGATCATGAAGAAGGGAGCATTAATAGAAAATGAGGTTGATGGATATGAAATATAAGAAGAAGAGTTTGATATGAGTTGATATGATATGATGTGGTAATGCGGCATGCATAGACCCCATCAATGCTTCTGTCCCCCCAAGCGTGCATCTTAATACTACTACTCACTCCACTCTACTCCACTTCCCTCTCAATCATATTCCAATTTTTTCTTTTATTACTACTAAAACACACTTAAAAAAAGGGTTTAATTTAATTTCTTTAGCATTTAACACCTTTTTTCTTTGTTTAAATAAAATAAATAAGTAGGAGAGAGAGAGAAGGGTAATAATGGAAAAAATGAAATATAAAGAAGATGATTTGAAGGAGAGGAGAAGGGTTAGATGTCTCGGTCAGAAGCCGGCAAAGCGACTTCAAATGCCGCTTTCTTGTCCCCCAATCACATTTGCTTCCCCTGTTTTCCTCTGTCCCCTTCCCACTCTCCCTCTATTTAATGCTCCTCTTAACTTTCCTATTATACCCTTTTCTTTCTTTCCCATTTTGCCCTTTCTTTCATTTTCTCGCCTCCCAAACACTACTCTCCCCATATTCATCATTATTACAACTGTTATATATTTGATTCTAAATTAATTAATGTATTTATTTATTTTAGAGAGAAAAAAAAAATAAAAAGATTTTTGAGGATTCGGAGGGACAAAGAGTGGTTGAAACACAGTATCTTTTGGCTAAACAAAGTGACATGTGTCTGCTCAACTTTGTAAATATTATTCTTATTAGAGAAATGTCAAATTTTAGTACTACTTACTTATTATTATTATTATTATTATTATTTGTCACTATGCTAAAGTTACTCATATTCTGGACAATAAAGTAAGAAAAGAAAAAAGGAGTTAAATTATACCTCCATACCTGGCCAACTCGCTGGGAAACATAAATGAATACGTACTATAATTTCTCATCATACTTTCACTGATCTCTCTTTTTTCTGTTTTTATTTTTTAAATATAATAAAAAAAGCTCATCAATGTCTACACTCAAAAGGGAGAAAGATTAGGATTAACCACAAAATTATAACTCTTTTTAAATGCATTAACTTATATGGGACTGTTATTAATTGCAAAACTTGTTCCATTCCATAAACAGTTGAACCTTTTATGTTTCCGTTTCTTAAAAAGTATTCATTGTTTGATTCACCACCCTAAAATGTTCATATATAGCATTTAATAAGACATAAGAATATAAATATTAAAAACTATGTTTTTAAAGATAAGTATGGTGCACTCAAATATGACAAGTTTTTTTTTTTAATGTTTTATTTATTACAAGCAAGTTTAATATGGGTGCCAGTTACAAATAGTTTCTACTAATCATTCTTAAATGACAGAAGCACGAAGGGTAAAATTGTCAATCGAACATTTGAGGGGGCATGATCGGCATTTCTGTTTGAAACCAGCGCATTTTAGTTGGAAGCAGTATGCTCTTTTGCCAAAAAGACCTGCGCAATTTAGCCAATAGCCCCCAACAAGCACAGCCTCTTTGACTAAACTTTTCGCCTCAGTCAGTCACGATTCACTATTACTCATTTACTCACTAATCAATCACTCAACTTTAATAAAAACTTCAAAATAAATAATTGTTTGCCTCTCATTTATAAATATAGTTTTAGAAAAATAATAAAAGCCCGTATAAAATTAAGTTAAATCAATAACTCATGTACCTTACAAAAAAAATCATTTGAATCAAACAAATGTCATATGATATTTAAAGGTTTATTAACATGAACTCTAATACTTTTTTTGATAGAACTCTTATACTAACAACTAACAAGATTATTTTTCTTACAATCAAAATTGTTTTCTTCAATCTTTTATTTGTATCAACGTTACATGAATGTTTTCACAGTTTTTTATACTAATAAATATATCAAATAACAAAATAAAAAAAGTGTTAAAATAATTTTTTTGGCTTTTAAAAATGTAGATTATGTTAAATTCTTATATTTTAATTAAACAAAAATTTGTGGGTCAGAGGAGTGAGGTTATTAATGAATAATAATAATTAAAAAAATGAAAATGTCATTATGAAGCAAAAGTTAAAGTGAAAAATACGACAATATTTATTTCGTGGGTGTGCATATTACGGGTTTTGCCCCTGGTGCCTTTTTAGTTGGTATTTAATTATTATTATTATATTTTATTGATAAATAAAATAAAATAAAATAAACTATTATTATTATTATTATTATTATTTTTGTTTTTCTATTTGTAAGAGTACGAGTTCCTCGGCGAGCACAGCCTAAAAAAGCTTTTGTTGCTTTCTGCTTAATGGAAGGGCCTTGAGCTTTCTCTCTCTTACTCTCTCTCTCTCTCTCCTTCGCTTTGATGCATTTGCAGCTGAAAATTTTCGAAAAAGCTTAAGTCGGCGTTCTCTTTCTCTTTCTCTCTCCGTGATTCATTTGAGCTTTCAGGTACTTCTTTTGAATATTCCTTTTTATTATTATTATTTTTTATTTGTTTAAATTTGTTTACAGTGTGTGTTTTTCGTTTTGAGCTTTGGTTGAAATCGGAGTATGCTCGGTCTTGACTCTTTGTGTTTTGTGATGCTGTTAGTTTGGAGTCTTAGGATTTTATGAGGTGGAAGTAGTGAGGTTTCGTTCGTGTAGCGAGTTGTAACTATTTTTGGGGTTTTGGGAAGTGGTGATTTAGTTTAGAGTGTTGGATGAGATCTTTTTTCAGCTGGTTATTTTTCTTTTTTTTCTCTCTCTCTCATTTGGCCTGTTTGGCTTCCGGGAAAATTTTAGGAGATGGGGAAAAAAGGGTATTGATGAAGTTATTAGTTGTCGTACTTGACCATTTAAAGCTAAGGTAATGCAAATGAATATGAAATGTAGAGTTGACTTTTCCATTGCGGGTTTAACAAGAACAAATTTGGTCATTTATTCTAATTTATTTCCATTTGAATATTGTACCCCATGCACAAACCCACCAAAGATTAGTAGCCGTCTATATTATTTTTAAGATTTTTCTTATAAATTTCATTTTTTTTTAAGAAAAAGAAGAATTTGAAGAAGAAGCTTATAGTAATAATCTCTTGTAGCCTATTTGTTGGTTGTGCTGTATTGCTTTGTCCAAATTTTAATGCCAAAAGAATATGTTTTCATTTTTTGCCAATTGTCTGTGGGGTTATTCTCTTTATTAATTTACTATTTCATATATACGGCACTTATTTAGATGAATACAATGCCATGTTAATTGTTATGATTGATGTATGTAAACTTATGTATATTTATTGAGCAGTTTAGATGTTTTCCTTTTTTTTTTTTTCACTTATTTATGTAATTTTGTGCTCTTAATTCTTTGTTATTTTTCCAAAACAGTTGGCAGTAGCCAGTATTGATTACTAAAAAGTCGTAATATGTCTCCACCACTGCTGGGTGGTGAAGAGGAAGGACACAGCACCCTGGTGTCTTCCTCTTCCCCTATTGACTGTAGATCCCAAAATGGGTCAGGACTAAAAGAACGGAATTACCTGGGATTGTCGGATTGTTCTTCGGTTGACAGCTCTGCAGTTTCAAACTTGTCTGAAGAGAACAGGAGCAATCTGAATTTTAAGGCTACTGAGTTGAGGCTTGGTCTTCCTGGATCCCAGTCACCGGAGCGTGAAACTGACCTCTGTTTGTTGGGCTCAGGGAAACTTGATGAGAAGCAACTTTTTCCTTTGCTTCCTTTGAAAGATGGGATCTGCTCTTCATCACAGAAGAATGTTGTTTTGGGCAATAAAAGAGGATTCTCTGATGCTATGGATGGATTCTCAGAGGTGAAAACTTCAGCATATGGTGATGGAAATTGGAGGTATGCATCTGGTTCTGATAATGAATCTCCACACTCTGTGGGACAAGGAAAATTCCCAGGTAATTCAGGAATGAATGTGATGCTACCATCAAGGGCTGCAGCTGCTCAGCCAGCCACAGTGAAAGAGGTCCCTGCTAAAGGGATGCAAGAAAGATCTCGTGCTACTAATGGAGCCAACCATAATCATGTTTCTTCTGCTAACAACAATGCTCCTGCTGCAAAGTAAGTTAAAAAATGGAAGGAAGGTTTTGCTGTCTAAAGCAACAAAATCTAATATGTTTTCATATTTGTTAGTACTTAAAGATGCTGCTTTCTGTCGTGGCAGGGCACAGGTTGTTGGTTGGCCTCCTATAAGATCATTTAGGAAGAATTCACTTGCCCCCGCTTCGAAGAACAATGACGAAGTTGATGGGAAACCAAATCCTGGAGCGCTTTTTGTCAAGGTCAGCATGGATGGTGCTCCCTATTTGAGGAAGGTGGATCTGAGAACTTATGCTACTTATCAAGAATTGTCTTCTGCTCTTGAAAAAATGTTCAGCTGCTTCACCATAGGTGAGAATTTTCGCTGTTTTATTCTGGATAGATTTCAAATGTTTACTTCATGGTTCTTGCATTAATAAGTAGAGCCATATGATTTTAATATAAGATGAACTCCCATTTTGGCCTGAGCCCATCTACTTGTATTATATACTATTTCAGGTCAATGTGGATCTCATGGAGCTCCAGGGAAGGAAAAGCTGAGTGAGAGCAAGTTAAGGGATCTCCTCCACGGATCTGAATATGTGCTCACTTATGAGGACAAAGATGGTGACTGGATGCTTGTTGGTGATGTCCCATGGGAGTAAGTTAATTAATGATTTTTTTTACCTTTTGAACTTGCTTTCATGCAAACACAATCATTTGTGATCCAAGATATGAAGTTAGGCCGTGATAAAATTTTATGTAGCTGATGTATGAGAATGGGGGTAAAAATGCACTTTTCTTCTGTCTGACAATAATGTTTTACTTATGTTGATGTTTAAAGCCTGTTGTATTTCCCACTCTAGAAGAAAGGTTAGGTATTTGCTTCTTAAAGGGATTGGTGTTTCATCAGTTAAGCCAGTAAATGAGCTGGATTCATAATATATTATGCATTCATATCAGACATGAAAAGTCAAAAGATGTGTAAACCTATTATTGGCGTTATAATTAAGAGAAAATAATGGACATTGTTGGTGTTTCGTCAATTGCATCAGTAATTTAGCTGAAATCATAATATAGAATGCATACCTTTCAAATCCAATGAGATGTGTGAACCTATCATTGACCTGTGACCAAAAAGATGAGATAGGGCTGGGGCAGTACAAGTAAGTGAAGGGTTTTTTAGAGAACTGTAATTAGTAATAGTTAGTATTCTCTTACATAATAGTGATCCAAGAAACTTAAGGATCAGTATTACTGCATAGGGACCTTATTGTTTAGGTTCATAGTTTCTTAATTGATGGTGTGGCTCTTTGTATGAATCCTATAACCTACATCAGAGCTTATATTCAGCAATTTTGTTTCAGTTTATATATGGGCAGTGAGCTAGTAGGCTTATATTTTTTTGGATCTACTCTATTCATATAATGTCTCTGAACTTTAATTATGTTTTGTCCCAGGATGTTTATTGATTCATGCAAGAAGCTAAAGATCATGAAGGGCTCTGATGCCATTGGCTTAGGTACCTTTTCTACAATTTCTTGATTCAGACTGTTACTAGCATTGTCTTAAAATTATGTAAATCATAGTTAGAATTCATATTAGCATCTCGTAAGGTAACACCTATATACGTGTTCAGGTTTATTACCTATCACCAGAACTGTTTAGAATCTCTTGATTGGAAATATAGAGGTGTTTTGGGAAAGCATTAAGTTGTTCAAAAGCATTTAGGTTGATAAAATTGGAATCTGATAATACATACTAATAACAATTTGCCGGTAGTGAATTAGTATACATCAGAAATCGAACTCCCTAGTATTTTTGGAATTGGGCGTGTTTAGAGCTGTGATGGTTAAATCCAATCAATCAGAGTTTGATGTGTCAACAGTAGGATATACATTTCAGGTTCCATTATTGGAAGGTGTTTTTGATAAGTAGTAAATATTGTATTCTGGGGGCTGGAGCCTGAGTAGGTAGGTATGTTACAATATAGTTTTGGATAATTTGTGGCGAAATCCTTTTATGTTTTAATTTGATACGCTTAACCTCTAATCTTTTTTTTTTTGGTGATAATATCCCCTGACTTCACTTTTCTTTACAAATTTAAAGCGCCAGTTAAATCCTACCGTTAAATACCAATTGGATTGTGTCTATGTACACCAATATATACGTGGCATGTTTTCATTGGCTTCAAGGTTTTATTATCACGTGTACACATGTATACACAGTAGCAATCTCAGTTGGCATTTAATAGTAGAATTTAACTGGCGCTTTAAATTTGCAAAGAAAAGTGAAGTTAAGGGGTATTGCCACAAAAAAAAAAAAAAAGATCAAGGGGTTAAGTGTATAAAAATTAAAACATAAGAGGGTTTTGCCACAAATTACCCTATGTTCTTTACATTAGAAAAATTCTAGAATGACTGCTTCTTAAGTTCAGATTCTAATATGTTTGATTAATCTCAGCCTAAACTTTATACTTATGAAGCAATTATGGTTGTTTAGCACTAAGTGAAAAATTGTATCCTATTCTCGCACTAGAGGTTAGAGTCAAACAGCTAACAACTACTTTCGGTTTGTTCCCTTAGCTCCGAGGGCAGTGGAGAAATCCCAAAACAGAAACTAGCTAGTGTCTGAAAACAACTGCTTTTTGGCTGCCAAGTCCCAAGTCTGATCCAGAGTTGGAAATGGGGATGAACAATTAAGCTGAAGAAGGTTAAAAAGAAGAAGAGGAAAATGTTGACATGGGATAGCCTCAGCTAGACAGCAGATTATGATTCAGATGCGTTTCTTGTCTTTGTTTTAATTGTACGAAAAGAAGAAAGAAAAAGTGTGTCGGTGCTAAGTTGGGAGTCCTGATTGTTACAAATCCTTGTGAAAGTTGATTAAGATGATTGTTATTATTATTATTGTTGTTGTTGTTGTTGTTGTTGTTTTTGTTGTTATTAGTGTTTGTGGAGTTGATAATCTTTTCTTATATACCAAAACTAGTTTTACTGAGGGCGTTTTGTATCTGATGACCAATACATCATTGAAGATGTAGTGGATCTTGTGCCTCTTCATCTTCCACTCTTATCTACTTGTGTTTTGTCTGATTAAACTAAAACTAAATTTTATGTTAATTTTCATTAATGTTAACTACTCGCAAATTAATATTGTCAAAGGTTTTGGGCTCTGCAACGAGTCTCAAACTATTATAGTATTATCAATATATCATATCAATTTATAAGAATGTTTTGTTTTGGACTGACTATGTGGAATAGAAAGTCTTCATTTACAGTGATCATTTTATTATATACCATATATAAAAACTTCTCAGAAGTATTGAACAATTTTTTCATACACCACAACAAACCCCAACTATTCTATTTAATTGCTATTCTCATTTTTAGTCCAATTTGATTCTAGGGTAGGCATTTCTATTATTGTATTTATTTGTTTTCACTAAAAATGATTCGTATAATCTCTTCTTATCTTTGTCTTCTCCACTATATTAATTCTTTGTGTCCCAAATAATGCACAAAAAGCAGGTTGTTTAAACTTCCCATGTTCTCCATTATGTATGTTGCACTCTGCTTAAATGGCCCTGACCCAGATCCCATTATCTCCATTCTGAATGATAATTTAGTAGGTACCTAATTTATAGTGCAATGACAAAAAAAAAAAAAAATCAATTCCTTAATTTATTTCTTAAACTTGTTCTACTCATTTGCAAGTGGATTTGTTTAATCAAAAAGGGATTCGGGTCAACTCTTCAAAAGGATCGATGAACAGCTAGACAATCGAGCCAAATAATTATATGAGAAATGATTGAGAAAGTGTGGATTAATAGTTAATACACATCACATTCACTTAACTGAGGTTTGGACACCAGCAAACCTACACAGAGCAAACTTTTCTCACAAAGCTCCTCTCATTTTCTTTCATTTTTTTTTGAGTAAAACTACTAACAATTACATTCATTCACTCTATGAGAGTAACCAAGTATTCCTATTATACCATATATATATAGTAAATTGTTGTTGAAAAAATTGCAGCAACATTCACGGCCTTAACATCATTGTTCATGTCCTCAATCCAGCGAGTCTAATTCTTATACGGCAAAGACCATTTACAACCAATCCATGCTTGGATCTGGTTAATAACATGTTGAGAGAAATTATAGTTAGAAAAATAAATGGGCATGGTTCTCTTCAGCTCTCCAACCAATCAGGCAGAGGTAACTATCAACAGGGGCCGAGCCAAAATTAAGTTTTTTGGGGTAGGCATGTCAAAAAGATCCATTTAGTTGGAGCGGATTGGAGCTCTGATCTGACGGATCACTTCTGATCAGAAACATTCAGATACTTATTGAATCTTGGATCAGATCTGCTCCGCCCCGCCTAATTTTTTTTTCTAGATCGGATATGATCTGACCCAATTATATATATTAAAAAAAAAAAACTCAATTCAAGACTCAGACCCCAAACTTGGATCCTTTGGGACCTGTACCCATACCTGAACCCAGACCCAGACCCGGACCGCGACTCGGACCCTGACTCGGGACCCGAACCCAGACCCAGATTCGGACTGGGACCCGGACTCGGACAACGACCGGGACCGGGCACCAGGACCGGGACCTGAGATCGGGACTGGGACTCGGGACCTAGACCCGAACCGGGACTCGGGACCCGAGGCCCAGACTTGGACCGGGACCCAAACCCGGACCCGAACCCGGACCCAAGACCGGGATCGGGATCGGGACTCAGGACCCAGACCCGAACCCAGACCTGGACCCGGTGAAGGACCCGGACCCGGGACCCAGCGTAGCCCCGTGGACTAGGAGTATTTGAAAGAACATTGATAACACGTATAATTCTCTTGTGTCAAGTTTTTAATTGAGTAATTTGCAGCAACCCCCCCCCCCCCCCCCCAAAAAAAAACCATCCAACCTCATATTTTGGTGAGAAAACCCTCTAAATTACTGTTCTGTTTACATTTTTAAGGTGCTGTCTGTCTAGCCTTGTTAAGTCTAATTTTGCCCACGTGGCAATGACATGTCACTAAAAATTATCCTACATGGCCATATTTTACATAATAAAAATTAAAATGAGTAATTAAAATAAAAATAAAAACATTAAGAGTAACTTGCCGCAAAACCCCCCCAACTATAAATTTACTTGCAAAAAACCATCCAACCTTAAAGTTTTTTGGATGGTTTTTTGCAAATAAATTGATAGTTGAGGGGGTTTTGCCACAAATTACTCTATATATTTTGAAAAATAAAATTAAAAACTTAATAAAATAGTACAATTACTTAAAAAATATGAATAATATAAATTATACTTAAACCGTGGTTTCGAACCAAATCAAACCGTTCTTTATGGTTTGGTTTGAGAAATTTATTGGTCTAGTTTGGTTTTTAATATTCAAAAAACCGTTATACTGGTTTGGTTCAACAACTATAAAAATCGGGACCAAACCAATCCGTGAACACCCCTATCGTTACCCATGTTAGTGCTCTGCATTCGAAAAATGAGGTGAAAGTTAGAATTTTATCAATTTTACCTAAAAAATGAAATAAAAAGACTTGGAATAGTTTGAGCAATTGTAAATTTACAACACAATTAATTTTACAGATTCTACAAGTTGTATAGATTATAAATGCCGTAATGGTGTTGTTAAGTTGTAAATTTGAGTTTATGCATTACAATGATTTTGATTTTTCAAAATAATAATAATAATAATAATAATAATAATAATAATAATAATAATAAAAATAAAAATAAAATATTCAGCATTGCACTAAACTTCACGAACTATATGTTGGAATTTATTTTACCAGGATCTTAGATCTACTCATAAGTATGCTGTTTAACACCCTAAATATGAACTTTCTAAAACGATATATTAAACACATATAAAGTTAAGAAAACCTTACATTGATGCAGCAGAATTAATGTCTCCTTCCGCTCAGATCTCTAACCCTTGTATCCTTTCTGTAGCAGAGTATAATCAAAATCTGAGCCCGAATGTCCTTCTTCTTCAAGTTTGATCCTTCACAGTCTTCCAATCTATGATTGAGTTACTGCTTGCTGTGTGTGGGCACTTACTCTTTCACTAGAGTTCGAAATTGATGAAGGGAAAAGAGAAGAGAGGGTTTTGGCCAGGTATAGAAAGTGGGGAAGGCTCAGTTTTTCTGAAAAGAGAAATTTCTGTCAGATAACTAATGAAAGCATGTGATATGATTGAGCCATCACTTTCTATTTATAGGCAACTACTAGGTTTAGGTTAGGAATTATTTGACATTAAAATAATGAAAATATTAATTTGAAAACCCTCAATTAGTGGCCGACCATGGTGTAGTAGTGGGCCCCACTTGATTTTGCAGTTTTATCAAATTTTATTTCTATTTTCTCAGAAACGCTAATTTTCCAATTCTAACCTTTTAAACGCCAAAACTAATTATTTAATAACTAAAATAGATTATTAAATAATATTGTGATTTAATTTAATTATTAATTAGACATATAAAGTCCATTAATAAATAAATAAACCTGGAAACTCTTTTCTTTACAATTTCATTCCTGCTTAGTGAAAATTCATAAAATTAGACATAGTCTAACTTTAGAATTATAATTGATCAATCACGAATCAATTAATGAGTCTTACAAGCAGAATGTTCTCAATTAGAATGGGGACCATGGATCTATATGCTGTGCTTCCAATAAGTGAACCAAATTTACCAAGTAAATTCCTACTTATTAATTCTTTGTTGAATCCACTCTTAGAACTTAGAATTGCACTCTCAGACTTCTATAGAGCATATTATATGTTTCACGATATCAATATGCTATCTCATTTAACCATTGTTATAATCTTATTGTGATTTAAAGATCCTCTATATAGATGATCTACATCGAGATGGGATTTCTTTACCGTTCTCACCCCTCAATGTATTTTGCTCCTTAAAACACTTAGCTACCTGTAAATGGTGTTTAGTGATCTAATAATTAGTCAGTTAAACAAGAGCTCATCCATTTACTTCTATTTGCTAAGCTCGAAGGGAATCATCACTTGACTTCTATACACCAGTAGAAGCTATAGATTCCATATTTATGTTCAGCACTCCCACTCAATCATACTATCATGTTCCCAAAATATACGTATCACCCTGACCTAAAAGTAGGCTTAACTAATAAATCAAAGAACATGAATAACACTCCTGAGTTGAGCCTAAGCATATCAGGATTTAGATTCTTTTTAATCTTAAGATCAACTACTGATATTAACTTGGAAAGATATTTATAACGGTAAGTTTGTAATATCTTAACTTAGTTGCAATATCGGTCCAGTCTAATGTATACTCCATACATTCGAAACTAGTATACTTTACTAATGTCCTGGAAAGAACATAACACTTACTCCAAGTGTAAGTATACATCATCGCTGATTATCACATTAGTGTAAATCCAATAACACTGATGAAACAGGGACCAAGTCTATTGATTCATATGATCACAATCACATTCCACTATGTTGACGAAACTGTAATTGTAAATAAACATATGATCTGGATTTAACTGATTTTGTGTGTAAACATAATAAACATATTAAACCATTAGCATGTAAAATTCATGCAAACATTAATCACTTCAAATTTCTTATATTGATAACTAATCAGATTGTAAAGAGTTTTATTTAGGGCATAAAACCCAACATTATAACCATTAAAAGACATCATGTGTGTATGTATATTTTAGAGTAATTTACGGTAAAACCCCCTAACTATCAATTTATTTGCAAAAAACCATCTAAAAAACTTTAAGGTTGGATGATTTTTTGCAAGTAAATTGATAGTTTGGGGGGGGGGGTTGCCGCAAATTACTCTTAAAGTTTTTATTTTTATTTCAATTACTCATTTTTATTTTTATTTTATAAAATATGGCCACGTAGGATAATTTTTTTGTGACCTGTCATTGCCACGTGGACAAAATTAGGACTTAACGAGGCTAGACAAACGATACCTTAAAAATGTAAATGGAACATTACTTTGGAGGGTTTTCCCACCAAAATATGAGGTTAGATGATTTTTTGCAAGTAAATTGATAGTTGGGGGTTTTACCGCAAATTTCTCTTTCCAATTTCTGCACTATTTATTTCTGGTTCTGTTTTGATTCTCAAAATCTGTGTTTTGCAGTGACAAGATTGCAATCTGTTGCTGCAGACTGTTACAATTGCGTTTGTACTGAAATTTAGTAATTATTGGCATTTGCAAATACGGTTTTTCATAAACAATTGGGCAAAAATGTGTTTCTTAATCAACTTTTTACAGCCTTGAAGTAAATCCTACCAAAATCAAAGTTCAGTTGGCCAAATACTAAGCCATATTTTTAGTAGTTGTGTTCACTTAATAAAGACCATTTTTAGTCACATATGACATGGGGTCTTGGTTAGTACAGCCTCATGCAATGAACTTAAGAATGTACATGTAGGATAATCCTGAAATGAAGTTCTACTCATGGTTTTTTATTCTTAATTCAGAAAGAACTTAAGGGTTAACATTTTATTTTCTTCTCTTTTTTTCTTTCCTCTATGAGGCAACATTAACATATGGTCAAATTTTAGCTGAGGAAAATAAAAAACATACTTCTTTGGATAAGAAGAATTATTTAGCAGTCTCTATCCACTCAAGTATGTGTAGATTTTAAGATAAAGGTATTACTGTTTGTTTCACTTTTTACTTATAAACCAATGGTTCTCAGCTTGATAAAGCTTGTAATAATTTCTTATTATTGCAAACATTTAGTATAGGATCATGTGCTCAACACTAAGACTAGTGAGGTATACTACTTTGTAGAAGAAATACAATAAGATTCAACAAGCATATTTGATATTTAGTTTATCAATTATGTTGACTTTTGATGAATGAGTACAAACCCCTTTTTTTGTGCTCAATAATTCCTTGATTTTATATTCGAAAATAGGATCTTTATAAGTGGAAATAATCATCCTTAACTTACTAGTATTTTACTCCTACCTACTAGACTAGTATCTAATTTTTAAACATGATTTTATGATCCCAATTGGTCCATCTTTGCAAAATAACAAACCTTTTCTTTTACTCTTTTCTTATGCAATGTGCAGCATCAAAATTTCGATGTTGACAATTATATGAACTTGATTATTGTACCTTTTGAATTTTATCTTCAGCAATGTTGACCTTTTTGGTTGGCAACATTATTGTCCTTATGATATGTGGTTTTTGGCTTTGGCCTAATTAGTGATTCAGGTTGGTTGGTTCCACTATTCAATTAAATTACAATTAGTGGTAGCTTAATCATGGCCTACATAAGATATGTAAATAAAATACCAAACCTAATCTTTCAGTGGTACTTCTATACTTAATTCTAGATTCTATGAGTAATCATGTTCCTTTGATTTCAATCATGTAAAAGTAAGTGGAAATATGATTTTGTTGCTGATTAAGGAATCCTGACCCTTTTTTTCTAAAGGGAGTCTTTGACAAGTTTGTTTTATATGCCATATTCATTTTCAGTGAGTACCATCTAAAGCAAAAAACACTTGCTGCAACAATTAGAAAATATTTGTATATTCATGTGAAGAATGTGAGAAGTTTTATTGAATCTTTTTAAGGATCTATCTGGACAAGGACCAACTAGGAATTAACATGGTTTTAGTACTAGACAAGATTTAGCTATTGAAATTAATTGAGCTAGTAATTTTTGTTGAAACTTCATTGCTGCAACATTGTTTGCTGATATAAGCATTTCTTTAAGCCTTTTATGTATATAGATGGAGACCAGTGAGTTTATCTTACATAGTATTATTTCACTTATTTCATTATTTTGTAAAACTAGTAAAATTTACAACCACAAAAGGTTGTAACAACTGTTTATGTGAACAGTCTTCCAAGACCTTTAATGAATTCAATTTCAAGTACATGATCATCTTATCCAGTCTGTTTTTCTTTCTATAATGTGTTGTTGTTGGTGATTTTTCAACCAAAAAAGTATATTCTTTAATTAGAGGTTGGATTATTTTGATAGAATTCTACATAAGAAACAAACACAGGAAAGGAGGAAGAGCTGGAGTGGTTGGCAGGATTAGTTGCCATATTAAACAATAATTAGTGGAGAGGAAAAACTTGTGTTGTTTAGGTTCTCATATATATATTATTAGTTGATTTGAAGATGTTTTAATTGAAAATATTCTTGCTCCCATTTATGATTTTAAAAGTAATTACTCCTCTCTTTTCTTTTACCTTTTGCTCAAGAGTATATCCTAGCCAACCAATGATGGGACAATCATGTGGCTAAGATCCCACTTTTAAGCCCAGACAAATTTATGTCATAGTACATTTTGCTATAGTAAAAGTAACATGGCTGATGCAAGAGATTAGCATATCATTTCAAGCTTTTGCCTTTTTTTCATTTTTTATCCATGATATCATAAATCTGAAATGCCCTTATTTTTTTGGTCTCTTTAGATATTTCATATCAGAAATTTCTAAACAGAAATCATATCTTACTAAGTTTGGCTTAAGAAGTGTATGCATCAATATATATATATAGATAAAGGTCTTTGGTTTTAATAGTAGTAGTGACTCATGCAGCTTCATTGTTCTACAAGTAGTAAAAGGGTACAATCTGAAATGTTCTCCTAATCCATTGAACCTTGTGTCACCCTTTACAACAGCCACTTGAACTCTTCCTTTTTCTTTCTTGTTTTCTTCATAAATTTGACCTTTAATTGATAAGAAAAGAGGAGTATAGTAAAGTGAAATGACCTTAATTTTTGGGTATATGATTAGTGGTGTATGCCATCTAAAAAGGGTAGTGAGTGGAATTGGCTCTAGTTTTCATGAAAGTCATTTTCATGTACCTGCTATACACTGCTAGACAACAACTCATATGTTAAAACTGTTTTTTGAGTGCTGTGAACGTGACATTTCATCATCATTTGATTACCTCTCTACTAACACTTTTGTACTTATCTTCCAAATAACTTCATTTCTCTCGTGTCTAGAAATTATTTCAAGGCACCAAATTGAACTCCAAGACAATACAAAAAGAAAAAGGATTTGGTTAAAGTAATGGTCAGTTTTGTATTTCAATTTTCAATCTATATCCAAAGAATTATTTCGTTTGTATGATAATATATATCCAAATGTCATTAATTAATAGTTAATAATAGGTAATAATAGGTGGACCACCCTGCTTGCTGTGTGGAACATTAATAAGCTCATTAAAAACGCAGTCGTTTCAATGAAAGTGACACTTAAATTCACATGTGTGCTGTATACTTGGCCACATCGCCTAGCAAAATGAGAAGTGGTGGGTGGGCGTGGGTGGTACCAAGTCTACTATTCTATAGCTATTGTGAATTGAAATTGAGAAATAGGTCTCCACGTAGTTTCTGATTTTTTTTTTTTACCTTATCATGTCTCATGAAACAACTACTTCCCTTTTATTTGCATTAAATCATGATTGATGATCCAATTCATGTCCAACAACACCATTGTGATTTTTGGACCAAGAGGAATCTTCTTCGTACACCCCTATATAATAGGCTATAGTAAATAACTGCACTGTCATTTCCATCTACATATAATTCTTCCCATAAATGTAGTAGTAAATAGTATTACTAGTACTACCACTTGTACTGTTATTTGAAATAATAATAATGCAACCAAACATTGAGATTATAATTGGTTCTTCTCTCTAAGTTTCACTATTATTTTCATTTCATTAGTGAAACCTAATAAGACATATAGTAGTAGTATGTTATTACTATTCCACATGTGATGGGATATACGTCTTTATATACTGGAATAAAAATTGTTTAAACTATACAGGAGAATACAAAATATGTACTGGAATATTATATATAATGAATCACCAATAATTTATTACTTATATATATAAGTAATATTTAGTTCGGTGAAATTGGTTTAACTACATTTCAAAAGGAATCAAAATAAACAAAGTTGTAATGTTTGGTATGGGATAAAATTTGCACGGGAATAAAAAACTCTGAAAAGTTAATAAGGTGGAAATATTCAGATTACTTAGGATAATAATCTTAAATTCTACTTCTGAAATTAGTGGACTTTAAAATATTCCTATTAATTATATAATATGGTAGGTCTAACATACAATTAATTTTAAATCATTTTTTTTTAAAAAAATAATGTATGAGACTTAATTGTGTTAGACCAAATAATATATAATTCAATGAATATAATTATAACTAAATATTCACATACACAATCATGAAGCGGACGTAATATTTTTTAAGGCAAAAATAAAAATAAACGTAAAATTAAAAAAAAATACTCTCAGTGAGAATTGAACTTGACTTCTATTATGCCTATAAATATTATCTTTTATTATAAATATATGTGATAATCATAACTAATTTAATATTTATATACATTTTTTTTCTCAATTTTATTTTTTTTGGGCAAAAAAAAAGTGGTCCGCCCTTGTACATGCTTCTATGCAGTACACCCCTATATATGTATGAATATGAGTTAGATATTTAATGTAACCTTATCTATACATATGTAAAAGATTGAAAGTATGAAATATTTAGTTAAAAAGAATGAAAGACACAGAATTTTATTTTGCAGTTTTTAGTTATTTTATTTGATTGGAGCTGCTATTAATTAATTATGCTAGTTGGTGGGGGATTCTAGCAGTTAAATAAGTTCATGGCATGTGCCCCAATAATGGCATCCTTAATTATTTTTATACAACCACCAACCAAAGGAAAAATAATAATATATCTCTCAAATTTGAAATATTATGATATAAATAATGTATATTATATATAACTAATTATGTATGATTAATTATTTTTAATATATTAATAATTATTGATGAAACTGTTTATTTCTCTCCTAATTATCGTCTTTAATATACTTTATCTCCTCCATGTGACTTCACACCTTAGTTCTAGTGGCAATTCAAAACAAAATACAATCTTCATAAGAGTATTAATAATGGCAAAACCCCATATGCACTAAGCTTGAATATATTAATTTAATAAAACAAGCTGAACAAAAACTAAACTAAACCTTTGATTTAAATAAAGTAACTGGTTATTATTATGTCAGTTTGTGTATTATCTGAGGTTGTAGTACATGTGAGGCCAAGCAAATTTGGCTAATCCCATCATTGGTTTCTGTCTTTTTGTACAGAGATTTTTCTTCTTTATATATATGAGATTGAATATTTCACATATAACATATATATAGCCCCTTTGGCATCAAGTACTACCACTTCTTAGATGGTGGTGATTTTATTACTTATTTTGCAATGCTTTGATTTATTTATTTATTTTTATCAATTGATAAAAGAATCAAATCAATATAAAGTGATTAAAAAGCGCATCACTACTACTTATGGTGCTTCATGAATTATCTGTTTAATCAATTATTTCCCTACATAATTTGCTTATAAATTAATTAACTGCACTGCCATCTCTCTAAATACCGTTTTGGGTTTTTTTTTTTTTTTGGAAAAGATCTTTATGGGTTTCTCAACAATTAATTATTTAAGGCAGTGAATAATGTGAAATTTGTCATAATTATTATGATCCCGAGATGGGTTTTTATTTTTAATTTGATAAAATAAATAGATATTTATATATAATGCAGAACCACCCAAGAAAATAACAATATAATAGAGAAGGGAAGCTTGGAAATTAATTGCAACAGCAATATTCCTTTATTATCTTTGAACTTTGAAGGTCAATATGTATAATTTAGCAAATAAGATTATAAATTTTTTGAACTTTGTTCAACAATATTATTATTGAAAATCAGCTAATCATGTGGGTCGTCCAAACTTTCATGTGCAAAATGATATATTTAACATATAAATATGAGATAGAATATGGTTGCCCATTAATATTAAAGGTCTAAGACATATTCCCTCTTCTTTAATAAAGAATTCTTATTTGTTTTTCCAAAATAAAAATAAAAATTGTTGTTCAAATTAAACAAATCAAAGGAAGAAATCTGTGTTTAATTTCATGTAGCCATATGTATAAATAAATACAGTATATATGATGAGTGGGAGGGAAGTGTCCAAATCTCATGCCAATATTAATATATATATTACACCCAAAACCAAGTGTATTAAAAAAATTATCTCCCTTAATGAAAAAATGGGGGAGATTTTTTAATGGTCATATTCATAACATTTATTAAAGCCATTCCTAAATACATAATCATGCATATATAAATATTAATTAAAAGCCAAATTCATTCATTGATTGTATGGTCAAAGATATATATACATGGGCAACCCTTAGTAGATGGGAAATTATTAAAGAACACATTCATGTGTGTGTAATTTTATATTAAATTTAATACAACAAAAGCCTCTCTTATTGGACAAACTTTTGTTGACTCTACCCTTCTCTACCAATGGGATGTTATACCAAACGGCTGGTTTATGGTTATATATATATGGATATGTGTGGAAGATGCACCCGTAAATCATTTAAGAGTTTATAATTATTACAAAAATATAAATATATTTCTTTCTTTTTGTTAGTGGATTATCCTTCAAACAACAATGACTTACAAAAGATTAGGCAAGTTTGCCATATCAGCACTTCCAATATAGACTTTAGTGCTTAAAGTCACATTGGCTAAGTAGTGAGCATCACCATTAGCATTTATAGGAGTAAAACAACAACCAATAATCAAAATAAATAATTAAAAATATAAATGTTTAGTTGTGTAGTTTTATTTATAACTTCTGATTCTAAATTCCGATTTTATTAAATTAAAAATTGTTGGATTTATAATTTTGTATAGATTATAATATTTATCGGATATTGCTTTCTTGTATTTCTGAAATAGTGTAACAAATAAGTATTTGAATACTTGCTATTTGACTCAAACTGATGAGAATTCATGTTCTTATTGTGAACATTGTCCCACATAGAATAAATGGTAGAGCATTGACCCATATATAAGCATACGGGCTACTCCACTCATTGTTAATTGGTTTTGAGATGGATCCCCATGATTCTCAACATGGTATCAGAGCCATATCCCTTGCGGCCAAGTGATCCTATCCGATCCGCACCTATACAGATAGTGACTATGTCCACTCTGATACGGTTCAAGATTGATGAGCAAAAAATAGCCATCATCTTGAGGGGAAATATTGTGGACATTGTCCCACATAGAATAAATGGTAGAGAATTGAGCCATATATAAGAACATGGGCTACTCCACTCATTGCCAATTAGTTTTGAGATGGACCCCCATGATTCTCAACACAAACTACTTTTTCAAGAAAAAGTGGAGAAATCTCAATTTTTATTTATTTATTATCTAATATAATTAGATTTTCATTAGAAGGTATCTGCTAAAGAAACGAGTCAAAAAACTCAAATAAAATCGGGTAAATTTAGCCACCAAATATTTGCAAGGTCTACAAATAAATTTTTAGAGTGATTACAATGCTGGAATTTAAGCCCCTAACCAGCATGTATATGTCTTGTAAAATTGTATTAAAATCAACGTTTAATGTTAGAAATTTATATGTAAAATATGAGGCATATATAATCGTGTATGGAATATAAAATAAACAAATGATTGATCATATACATGTACGATGAAAGAAATCGAACTATTAATTTTTTGAGCATCACTCCCACACGATCTTTGGATCTCCAAAAAAAAAATAAAACTTAGTTGGTGTAGGTATTAAGGCTTCCAAGCTCTCTCTAACTCTCTTAGATAGATTTAATGTATTTCATAGAATGAGTAGTGAGCTTGAAGAATGGTATCCTATATTTATAAGTGAGATACTTTATCAGTATATGTGCCACAATGAATTGTCAAAATATTTTGTCAATTAATTTTAGAAATTAAATTGGGTAACTAAAATATTTAGTAATTAAATCTGACCATAATTAGAATATTTTAATTAATTAAAAAATAAATAATAATATTTTATAAATCAAATCAAATAAAATATTTCATTTGTTATCATATATAAAATTATTCTAATATTCACCCATTTTGTTAACATTTAAATTAATTTACCACTTAAACTTCAATGATTATCTTTGCTATATAACAAATATATGAATCATTGGGATAAGTACTCATTATACGGTGAGTATTATCTTCCATGTATTACGATATGTTTTTTTTTTTATCAAGAAAGAAAAATCTTCATTAATCAACAAGCAAAATAGCCAACTTACAATCTCAACACAACTCAAGCCCACACCTACAAAGAGGTCATTTTTAACAATAATAACCTCTCCTCATCTTTCAACTTCTTAAAATTAAAATTACTAAACCTATACTTTGCATATTTTCTTATCATCTCTACAATCTTTTGAACACTATAAGAAAAACTATTGAAAATACACATGTTTCTATTTTTCCAAACAAAATACACAGTGGCTGAAAGAACCATTGTAGTGACTAAATTTACCCTTTCGTTTCCCAGCTGCTTGTCCAAAGCTGCCAGTCCTCTAGACGGTCCGACCAAGCAGTTCCCAACCAACCATTAACACTCTTCAACACCTGCTGAGAAAACATACAGGAGAAGATTAAGTGCTCCAAAGATTCATCACAGCAGCCACAAATTGGACAAAGCCTGCTGTCAATATGTAAAATTTTAGAAAGATGATCTCGAGTGAGTAAACTATCTCTGTAACACCCTGATATTTTGCCTTACTTTACAAAAATACCATTTTAAATGCATAATTTGAAAAGATAAAAAAAAAATCCTTTAAATACAACAATGGATTTTAGAAATCAAAATGCAATAGAGAAGGATCCTTCATTTGTAAAACAAAATACGATAAGTAAATAATTTTAAATAATACATTTTCATTGTGTTTAGATTTTTCAACTGCTTAAAATAAAACAGGCACCACCGGCGTTCTAGATCGTTTGCCCGTCCGTAGCCACTCACAGTATACGTACCAGAACTGACCCTGCTCACTATACATACTTCCCTGTCTAATACCTGTAGGGGGAAAGTAAGGGAGTGAGCTAAAAGCTCAGTAAGGAAATGCTTATCATAAAATACCATATAATATCACACATACCATTACTGTATTTATTAAGTTTTAGCAATATCATACACTTTATTTTATAACCATAACCAAATAACTGTATACATAGAAACCTTTATCATATAGATCCATAAAAATTGTTCACACCATACATATATACAGAGATCGTAACTCCAGTATCACATTCATAACATAATCATATCAATACTATAAATAATAATGCCATTACCATAATATTGGCATATCATAGCCATTACTTACATAACCCGGGCCTAGCTTGGCCCTACAATATCCTGGGCCTAACCTGCCCATATAATAACCTGGGCCTATGCAGCCCTACTATTGTTATAGGATAGGGTATATCTATATTCAATAGTGACATCACTGTATCATACCCACCATAACAATCTCATACACGACTTAGTAAAATGTAGGGTAGGGTATCTCTACATTCAACGGCCTTATCCCGTATCATACCCCACCATGGTCCCTCACTTTACCTGAGACGTTAGCATACAACATATAACATACAACATACACCATACACCACACAACATACACCATACAACATACAATACACATCATACAACATACAATATTATACAAGTCATAACAACCATAATTTATATATCAATTTACGAATATTGTGTCCATACCACACATTCTCAGTACCTATACAGACTTATAATAACAGATCATAACACATATTTTAGTACACAAAGAATCCAAATTTATGCAGATAAACACATACAAAACTATCTAATTTTCTTACCTCAAATCCCGTTGCTTAAACTTGTTATCTCATCACTACTACCTATAATAACACATGGATCAAGGCCCTAACATTAAAATTCACACTCTTACAGTACAGCAGAAAGAATACTATTTTTGACCAATAACTACACGAATTCAGTAAAAGTTTCCTTCATAAAAATTATAGGAAATTCAATTATCTTTCCAATGATATAAAGATCACTAAAAATGGATTAAAACTGAGGGAGTTATGATAGTTTTACTGAAACTATTTCTGAGAAGGAATATGGAGTAACGAATCACAGTAGACATCGGAAATCCAAAGTTTTGATACTGAAATATTCCAAATCAGAGAATACTCTCTTTATAAAAGTTTTAGAAAATTGAATTCCCTTTCTAATGACACTAAAATCTTTAAAATAGGAGTTATAATGTAAGAGATATAGATATTATACCGAAACAGTTTTCTAGAAATCCTGAAACAAATGGATTTCGAACTACTGCAATAAAACAATAATTTTGACTTAGAATAATCAATAATTGGTGAATGGTTTCTTCCTAAAACATTTAGAAAATTGAATTATCTTTTCAACGGTACCAAGATCGCTAGAATCAGATCATTATTCAGAGAGATATTTGGATTTTAATGAGATAACTTATATAGAAAATATGAAAAACGATATACAACAAACAGCGTAGAAATAGTTATTTTTGACATAGATAAATTTCGATTCAGTAAAATCGTTTTTCATAAGAATTATGGGAAATTCAATAAGCTTTCTATAGACACCAAGAGTTTGAGAATCGGATGAGTATTTAAAGAGATATGGCAGTTTTACTGAGACATGTTTCATTCTGAAAAATAAGAAAAGGAGACCTACGAATATTCTCCTATTGTGGTCAATAAATAAGTAAATGTAGAGTTTCTTACCTCAAATACATCAAGATGCTTGGATCGATAGACATAAGATGATGGTGATCAAAGATGAGAGTGAAGAGTGGTACAGATTTGGCTAAGGATGTAATGGAAGGATGACTTGAAAATTTTAGGGTTAGTCTTACTCAGGTGGGAAGAATAGAACGATATAATTTTAGGGTTGAAACCTATACTATCTGACTCGTTAGTTTTATGAATAATAATAATATTAACATAATAACAATAATAATATGATAAATTATTAAATAAACAAATATCTTTTAAATTTAAATTGTAAGCTATCAATCTCGTAACTTTAGAGCTTAGTTTTGACCTAGAAAAATTACGAATTTTGATATAGCTATTTCTACAAAATTTATAGATCTTTGAATTATCTTTCCAACGCCACTGGAATCACCTCAATCAGAGTTATAAAACTCTAGATATGGTCGTTTTAGTAAAACAGTTTCTAAACCTACGAATTTCTCTAAACTTACGAATTTTCTCACATTAATTAAATAATAATATTATTTAATACCACTTATACAATTATTTAAATTAAATAAATATATTATAAAGAAAACCTAATGGACTTTCATATCGGGCTTTAATTAAACGATTACGTACTTATGAAAATACAATAATATTTTACTTTCGTAGTTAATACAACTTTAACTTTCTTTAGAAAATTGGTACAACTACTCTAAGCAATAATATCAACTCACTAACAACACAAATAAAAGATAATTATGCTCACACAATCAATATCCAAACAAAAAAATTAAATACTATTTTAAAATGGGTATTACAATCTCTCACAACCTGCAGCCACAAATTGGATAAAGCCACAGTATTACGATATGTTTATTCATAATAATGTACTTAATATGGCAATGTATTTAAGCGAATAAACTCTTAACCTAGTGTTTATTCTAGTCCTCTAAAGTTAATTTTCTTAGATGAAATTAAGATGCACATGAATATGAAAAAATATCAAAATTAGAGTTTCATAAAATAATTTTAATTATACAACCGAAAACTGCATAATGGGTAAATGAATCTAATATTTACTTTAGAATTTATGTTGCGACATGCCTTTAGTCAAGGATATTGCGATAATTCAATTAAAAATTGCGTGTTTAATGACCTCTTATGCTTCTTTATGATTAAATATTTAATGTCGATATGTGAGCTTTGACCTGACCCAGAGCTATTATTATAATTCTTAGCCATATAAAAACTATAGGTGAATTTGTCGCAAATTTTTTAATGGCTTGATATGAAACTCTATAATACACCATAGAAGATGCATCCTCAAAATAATAAATGAATATTACTTCTATAATAGAAATAACAATTAAGATTCTCCACAATACAACTTACTAGTAAACTTAAAGATGTAATCAAATGTTGATTCACATGAATTATAGCCAGTGAAATTGGAATCTGAATAATTAACTATATTTTGAGAATGTTAGTTTCTCTCAATAAAGTATGTACGTATGAATGTAATTTATAGTACCTTAAAGATACCTCATCACTTTGTATAATTATAAAGTGGTACTAACTTAAATTATTCTGATACTTTTTAACATTCTTGAAAAATTGCAATGCTAAGTCTTATGTAGACTATTAGACATACATTAGGCTTATCAAGATAGAAGTAAAAAAGAATGTTCTTAATTTATTCTCTTTCTAGATAAAAGACACTGGTTTTGGTTTGAGTTGAATTTAACATGAGATATATTGTTAGGCTAAAATTAGTCTAAGTTTCGGGTCATATTTTCGGTTAGTTTTCACTCTTTGTTTCTAGTTTTAAGGCTATTTTACGCTTGATTCTTTTGTTTCAGATCGTCGGGTGTTTAAAGAAAGTATATACAAGAATTGAGTACAAGTGGTGAAGGAATTGAGAAGAAAAACCAAAAATCGTGTCGCTGCCTAATCCCATCGTGACGGGAGATGTCCCAGTCGCAACGGGGATTAGCAGAAAGAATCTCGAAAAAAGGATGTTTAACCCCGTCGCGACGGGGGCGTTGCCAGTCGCGACGGGGACCCAGTGACAGGATTTTTGGGCAGTTTCGTAATTTCATGAATTTTAAAGATGAGACTGTTGGGTTTTATGCCCTAAATAAAACTCATTTCAATATAATAAGATTTACTTATTAATATAGATCAGAAATAACATTTAATGTTGCATGGTTCACATGATTTATTTCATGATTATATGTACATAATGTATAAATTCATTTGAAACCCTTTTCATATACTTGATCCTGTTTATTGTGCCGTCAACACATTGGAAAGTAAACATGACTATGTGAATAAAGTTTCCTAGATTTATCAAACATAGGGTTTTACTGATATGATAATCTACAATAGAGTTTACTTGCATTTGGAGAAGTGCTATGTTCTTTCCAAAGCATTGGTTAAAGTAAAGCTCAGGTTGGATGCATGGAGTATGCATCGGAAGGGGCCGATATTGAACTTTGACTTAGATTTATTAAACTTACCGTAATATTTATTCAAGTCAATATCGCATAGTTGATCCTAGATCAAATGATCTTAATCCTGACATGATTAGGCTCAATCTTGAAAGGCTATTCGTGTTCTTTGATTTGTTAGTTAAGCCTACTTTTAGGTCAGGGTGATACGTACATTTTGGGAACACGGTAGTGCAATTGAGTGGGAGCGCTAGCATAAACAGGGAATCTATAGCTTCTATCTGGCGAATAGTAAGCAAAGGATGATCTCCTTCAAGCTTGAACAAACGAACATAAATGGTGGGGTACTCATTTCACATAAGCTGAAATATCATTTATACGGGGTCAAGTGTTTTAAGGATAAAATACATAGTAGGGTGTTACGGTAATCTAATCCCTTTACAGTGTAGATCATTCATATAGAGGATCAGTGATCACATTAGGATTATAACAATGGATAACTAATGATGTGTCTATATGGTGGAACATATAGAGCATTCTATATACTGAGAGTGCAATTCTAAGTTCTATGCGTGGATTCAACAAAGAATTAATAAGTTAGTGAATTTTAGTGCTAAATTCTTGATCTACTTATTGGAAGCTCGGTTATATAGACCCATGGTCCCCGCACTAGTTGAGATAATATTGCTTGTAAGACTCATGTAATTGGTTTTGATTAATCAATTATAATTCTCAAGTTAGACTATGTCTATTTGTGAATTTTTCACTAAGTAAGGGCGAAATTGTAAAGAAAGAGTTTTAGGGGCATATTTGTTAATTATGATACTTTGTATGGTTCAATTAATAAATATGATAAATTACAATATTATTTAATAATTATTTATAGTTATTAAATAGTTAGAATTGGCATTTAAATGGTTGAATTAGAAAATTGACGTTTTTGAGAAAATCAGATGCAGAAAAGATAAAACTGCAAAATTGCAAAAAGTGAGGCCCAAATCCACTAGCATAGGGTCGGCCACTTTTGTAGGATTTTTCCCTCTGATATTTTCATTATTTTAATGCCAAATAATTCAAACCTAACCCTAGTGGAATGCTATAAATAGATAGTGAAGGCTTCAGGAAAATTACACTTTTTTCTGACACTTTCTGAATCAGAAAAACCTGAGCCTTCTCTCTCCCTATCTTTGGCCGAACCCACTCTCTCTTTCTTCTTCGTTAAATTTCGAAAATCCTTAGTGTATGAGTAGTGTCCACACATAGCAAGTGATACCTCAATCATAGTGAGGAAGATTATGAAGAAAGACATTCAGCAAAAGGAGTTTCAGCATCAAAGATTTAGAGAAAGAGATCCAGGTTCAGATATTGATAATGCTCTGCTACAGAAAGGAATCAAGGGCTAGATATCTGAACGGAAGGAGTCATTTAATTCCGCTGCACCCAATGTAAGGTTTCTTTAACTTTATATGTGTTTATTTCATCGTTTTAGAAAGTTCATATTTAGGGTGTTAATCAACATACTTGTGAGTAGATCTAAGATCCTGGTAAAATAAATTCCAACAACTGGCCTCAGAGCCATGGTAATTGATTTACTTGCAAGAAATTTGGACTTTAAAACGATTGTTTGTTTGTTTTTGGATGGTATCATGTTGTATTGAGTGTTATTTGATGATTGATTGATGTTTGTGAATTTTTGTGAAAAATAATTGCGATTCTGTTTCTGGAATTATTTTTATTGGATAGTATGGAAAAAATTAAGCAAGTTACATTTTTACAGAACTCAATTTCGATTTAATTTGAATTAGTTATGATTTTTTGAAGATTCAGAAAAATCGGAGGTGTGCTGAAATTTTCCTGCGATCGCGAAAACTGTCCGTACAGCTCACAATTTTTCGTTTTTCTTCATTTTTTCATGCTTTTTCATGGAATTAACTTCCGATTTTTTGTGTAGTTCTGTATTTATACTATTACTATTCCTAATTCAATTCTAATTATCATTTTGAATTAATTTAATATTTTTTAAATTTAATTCAAGATATTAGTGTAATTTGAATTTAAAATAGTTAGTATCTATCTTATCTGCTTAATAATCTATCTTATTTTTAAATTTGATTATATCTTATCTTATTTTTAAATTTAAAGTCAGATTTTAAATTTTTAAATTAAATCTTTTTTAAATAATTTAACCTTATTTAAATTTAAAATAAGATAACTATAATCATGTAATTTTAAATAGATATAAGATATTTTGCTAACTTTTAAATTTTGTTATTTTATTTATTTAAATTACATTTAAAATCTGAAAAAGATATTCATTTATCTTTTTTAATTTTTTATTTAATTTTTATTTATAAAATAACATTTAAATTTTAAAAGTAGTTAGCAAATTTTGAAATGATATTTAGGTTGGTTGAAACCTAATTTTTCAAAATTGTAGGTTTAATTTTAAATTTAAATTATTTTTTAAATTTTCGAATTTTTCATTTTTTTTTAATTTTTGAAAATTATTTTTTATTTAATTAATTATTTTCGAAATTAATAATTTAATTTAAAATTAAATAAATCCTACATCCAACTATCCAACTAACCTTGTTGCAGGAGTATGTGTTTTAGCTTGTGTGTAAGTTTTCAAAACCTATTATTACTTGATTGCAAATAGCCATGGTTACTTTTTGCCAGATCTAATGATCTGATGGCTCCCTTGGTCAAGTAAATAATTTGTAACAGGTATATTTACAAACTTCTTTCATCTGTGTATGACCTAGCAACATGATAGGACCCATCCAAAGTGTGCCTGTGTGAGCCTATGTGTTTAATTTCATTATAGATGCATATAGGTTGTTGTTGCTAAAATAAATTATCATAGTTCTTGATAGAATTTATTTAGGCCCATTTAGTTTTTGGGCCTATTCAATTAATAACAGTTGTTCTTATTAAGGTTAAATTCCTCTCTTTTGGGCCTTGTGTGAGAGTTGGGAGCCATAGTAGTGGGTACGACATACTGAACCCAGCACCCCTTCACATGAACCACCCCAATTGTGAAGGCCCATTTGCCTGATTTGAATAACTGTACTAGGTTAATTAAACTAGTTTAACCTAATAAAATTGATTAGCAACATAATTAATTTCATTTATTTTGAAATTAATTTAAGAAAATTATAGTTTAAAGAATTTTTTTATTCTAAGCTAAACTATATGTATTTTCTTGTATTTAATTAAATATAGAATTATAACCATCTAGATTCTTTCTGGAGCTTAATTTAAATTTTTCATTAAATATTCCTATTTAAGTTGATATTTAGTTATCTACAACTAACCAACTTAAATCTGAATATCTTTTGGATTTAAAATTTCAAAATTAAGTTGAGGAATTTTAGGCATTGGTTATTAAGATTCTTTAGATATTTTTTAGGTTAATATCTTTTCGAATATTAACTTAAAATGGAATATTTTTGAATTAAGTGGTTACAACTTAGTTTTTGATATTTAATTAAATTTAAATTTTAAAATATTTAAGTTCTAGATTTTTTCTAATACAACTTAAATTAGATATTTTTCAAATTTTGTGGAAAATATACTTAGTCAAATAAGATCTTTTCTAGATAGTTATTTCTAGACTACTTATTATTTCTAATATTAAAATAGGAAAATATTATAAATTGTAAAATTAATTATTTAAATAATTAATTTTGGTACAATTTATTTTAGAAATTTTTACATGAAAAATCCATTTTGCACACTTTATTACAAAATTACCCACACACGCCTATTACTACATTTTTACTTACAAAGTTATTTTTATTACACATTTACCACTTACTCATCATACCATGCATACACGTGTGCTCTCCCCATGCATCATCAATCAAATCATACTCTCTTCCCTCTCTTTTTTCATTTTCTTTTCATTTCATTTTCGATTCTTCATTTCTGTTTTCTAAGTTCATTTGAATTCAAGTAACCTCCATTAACCACCCATAATTTATCACGTTTTTCCCTCTTCTTTTTGGTTCATCCACGAATTTTCAACTTCCTCTTAGCCCACGATTTAGCAACTGTTTTCCCTCTCTGTTTCAGTTTTTTTCAATCTTATTTATAGGATGGCAATCACTCGTTCATCTTCATCCCCTTCTCCAGTTCTCAAACAGAAATCAAAAATGGGCAAGAAATCGTTGGCCAACAAATCCAAGGGTAAACGCCCAATCATTGAAGATTTTGATTCTGATTTTGAAGCTCCAATGCCCAAGCGTGTGAGACCCCATTCTTCGAAGAAAACGAAGCTCAACTTGGAGGAGCACACGGTTCCAGAAATTTCTGGGAAAAAATCTATTACACATGCTGAAGATCGGACTCAGGTTGGTTTTTAGTTTTATTTTCGTTTCCCCCTTTCCTTCATTTATACTTTACCCAGATTTTGGCGTTTTTATGTTCATTATGCTTTGTGTAATTTTAGGGTTTCATTTGCGCATTTCGTTTTATGTTTTTAATTTTTTTAGTTATTTATTGTTGGTTTTGAACATTTCATTTGATTCTGGTCTGGGTGTTGTTCTTTAATTTGGTTTTGTTTTCTTTATTTTCAGTGTTTTTTTGTGCTTACAGGTTATGCGTGTTGTTTTCGTTTTTAGTGTTTTAAATCAGTCGTCTGTAGTTTCTTTTCAGTTTTTTAGTAGTTTGTTAATGGTATGTTTTGATGTGTTTTCGATTTTCATTAGGTTTAGTTGTTTGCTGTTATATTTTAGATTTCAAAACGATTTTCAAATCTTTGCTCTATATTTTTCTATAGTTGTATATGTTTTGTAGTTTGTTTGTTGTTTTAATATAGTTTTATTGTTCTTTTTATACTGCATTTTTCGATTTCCTTTAGGGTTAGTTGTTTACTGTTTTTTTTATGTTTCCAAACGTTTTCAGGTCTTTACTGTTTTTGTCTGTGTAGTTGTTTGTCATTGACAGTTTGTTTTTAGTTTGTTTGTAGTTGTATTACAGTTTTCATACTGTTTTATTTAGGATTTATAATTTATTTTGGCCTTTTTCGTTATGTTGTAGGTTTGGGACTGTAAATTTAGTCCTTCTGATTTTTACAGATCTAAGTGTGTATGCACCAGTGTTTATTCCGTGATAGATAATATTAAGAACACTTTATCTGTTAATTTGCTTTCTTTGTTTCGTCAAACTCAGTTTGGGCATTTTCTAGATATGCCTGAGTTTGTTTTTCATCCGCAAGTTGTACATAGTTTATTACTAAGGGAAGTTTTACAGCCCAATCCTAAAGAGTTTTGGGCTAAGGTTGCTGGCCGTTGCATACGGTTTAGTGCCGAAGAATTTTACCTGATTTCTGGTTTAGATTGTTTCGGTGATTGCAACAAGTTATTGTTTTCACAGGAAACAAATCAATTGGTAGAAACATGTTTCCGTGGTGTAAAAACTATTGACCACAAAGCCATCGAGGATGCTTTTTTGGGTAGTCGGTGGCGTTTAGATGAGTCTATTGGTTTGAAAATGGCTGTTTTGTATTTCATTCAGTGTTTTCTTCTTAGCAATACTCCTGACAAAGAAGTGTCTAGGTTTGTTCTAGATGTAGTTGATAGTGGTCGGTGGGATGAGTATTGTTGGGGTAGGGAATCATTTGAATTGACAATTGACTCATTCAAAGGTAGGATCGAGCATGGGATCATTATGAAAAATAGAAAGGCAGAGAAGGGAGGCCAATATGATGGCTGGTATAGGGCATTGGGATGTCCTTGGGTTTTCACGGTTTGGTTTTATGAATGCTGTCCTGCAATGGTGAACTCTTTCTGTAAGAGAGTTTCATCTTCTATTCCCAGGATTCTGAACTGGAGCAACACCATCGTCACCAAAAATCCAACCCTTCGAGACTTGAAGGGCAAGATTTTTGATTTACCTTTGGAGAAGGTAATTTACAGTTTCTTTTCAGTTTTATTTATGTTGTTATTTTTTGGTTTTTCCAATTGTTTTAATTTTTTTCATATTATGTTTGATTATGCTGTTCAGTTGAAGATAAAAAACATGCGTCCTACTGATGAAGAGAGGCAGCAGCTTCAACTTGACGGTTTATTTCTCGATGAATCTATTGATGAACGTGGTGTAGCGAAGCAATCCTTCGAGGGTGGGTCATCTTCAAAGAAGTCTGATTCAGCAGATATTGATTGGATGAAATCTAAGCTGGAGATGCTCATTTCGAATCAATCATCATTGGCCGAGGACTTCATTTCATTGAGGTGTTTTGTTGATTTTAATTTCAAATTCGTAATGACTGTAATTAAGGATATCCAAGAGAAGGTTAATGCCATTCATCGTCGTCCTTCTGATGAGGTATTTATTCTTATTTTATTGTTTAGGTTTTTTTATATTTTTTTTAAAGTTTCTTTACTGTTTTATTTAAGTTTCATTTATGTTGGTTGATACAGGGAAAGTCATCGGATGAATTAGTAACTCAAGATTCTGATGATGATGCTGATGATGATGATGATGATGATGATGCCGAGGATGATGAGAAGCAATTGCCTGATCCAGAAAATATTGATTCCGACTCCGACGATGGTGGTGAGTTGGTTAAAGTTGGTGGGGAAGCTGATGATGCTGACAAGGTACATTCTTCTTGTTCCTTCGCCGATGTGAATCCATCTGAGGATGTTGGAGGGAGTGATAAAAATGTTAAGGATGTTGAGAAGCCGAAGGGCGATGAGTCTCGATTGAAGGGGGACGATTTCTTTGATGGGTTGAGCCAGCTTGAAATAGATGATGATCAAGTTGTGTTGGCTGGCTTGGAGGCTGTTGCTAAAATCCATGTAAGTTTACTTTTAATTGTTTTCAAAAAAACTAGGTTTCTTTTTGGTTGCTCATTAGTTTCTAGTATGTTTTGCAACTGTTTTAATGCATTCTTTCTTTTTTAGGTCCCCGCACCCAATCCAGATGTTGTTGGTGAAAAGTCAGATGCCCTTCATGCCGATGAAGAACCGAGGACAACGTCTCGATACACCTCTGTTGGATAAGAGGAAGCGTGCTCCGGCCTTGAAATCTCCATTTGTTGATTTCGGGTCTGCTGATGTCGGGAGCACTCCAATGGAGCTTATGTCCTCGGGTTCTCAATCATCTGGGGATGATAGGGATTTCAAAATGGTGACTTATGTGAAGGGCCTTTATGCTCTTAATGATGCTTTTGCTGATCCCGTATCTACCGAGATTGAGGCAAAATTTGACGCTTGGATTGGTGAAGGATTGCTTAAACATCCTAGGTGACTGTTTTTATTAAATCTGTTTTTGTATTATGTTTTTTTTTTTCAGTTTTATTCCTTTTTTAATGCTATTTTTTTGCTGTTTGTTTGTTGTTGTAGGCATTATAATTGTTATGAAGACGGCGCAAAGAAATTTACCCCGGGTTTTAGGCTAGGTGTTGATTATGTTGAGGATAAAACTTGGTTTTATCATTTGGCCACATGCGACATGTTTATGAACGACTCGGTAAAGTTTCCAATTTATATTGTAGTTATGGTAGTTTGTTTTCAGTTGCTTTATAAATGTTTTTTAGTTTTGATACTGCATTTCAGTTTTTTTACAGTTGTTCAACCTTTTCATTTGTGTTTCTGTGTTGTTTTTTTTCTCAGCATATGAACACCATATTCTATTACCTTCGGAAAAAAGGTAAGTATTCTTCCGCTGTGACGTTGAATTTCGCAACTACTGATTGTCTTTTTGATGATTCCATCTAAGCATTGTACCACAAATTTAACAAGGCCAAGTCAATGAAGACTAAGATGTCACACATTCACGCTGCCCACCCAATAGCGCATTACATCCGAGGTATGCGCATTCCCTATTCCAAGCCTTGGTATGAAGCCGATCATGTGCTATTCATCATCAATTTAAGAAGGGAAAGTCATTGGGTTTTTGGGCGTCTTGACTTGAACGAAGGGACGTTGTTTCTGTACAATTCTTTGAGGACCGCGAAGATGAATGCCGCAGCTAGGAATGCGATGAAGGCTTATTCCGTGTTGCTGCCTTTGTTTTTCGATTTACTTGGGTTCTGGAAGAATAGAGCACAAGCTCTGCCTCGCTTTCGACCCTACAGCTCCATTCAGAATCGTGGAGCTTAGTGGTATTGCGTCTCAGCAGAAGAAGTAAGTGTTTCTTTTAAGTTTCTTTTATGTTGTTTTTTAGTTTCTAAACTGTTTACTTTTTCTTTCTGTTTTTTTATAGTGATTGCGGGGCATATGTTGCTGCCTTTGCTGAATTCTTTATCCACGGAAAGGATGTCCCTGCAGACTTTGACATCGAAGTTTATCGTACCCGACTTGCTTCACTTTTCTTCTCGTACGGACAAAGGAAAATTGACGAAAGCATTGACAGCGAGGATGAGAAGCAAAGCAAGTCTTCTAAGGCATCTAAATTGAAGAAATAGGATCTTTTAATTTGGTGGCTCTTTTCTGTTATTTGTTGAATCTATTTCCAGACAATTTTTAGTGTTGTTGTTTCAATGTAGGTATTATATTTGATTTTATACTATGTACCTGGTTTAAAACTTTTAGGATATTTAACATTTACTCCTTATAATATCTTTATTGAATAGGTTTGTATTTCCCAAAGTTGTTTGTTTTTTTTAATTGTTCAAGTTCTTATATACGGTCGCACAACTATGGAGAAACTATTAACCAACTGAATACAAACTATGTTTTCATTTTTCCTAAATTGTGCTATGAATGTATTTTTATTCTTCGTATTCCATTAATCCTTTTCCCTTTATTCAAGTTATGTTTTATCAATTATTGATCGATCGCCTTTAAAGCGTAAAGAAGAAGTCATTCCGGTACTTAATATTTTACAAAGGGTCGCAACTGTAACAAAACGATTTTGAAACTAGTAAAAAGCTGTACCAAATTTCATAAAAATAAAATCCCATGTATTTAGAACATCACAGATCAACCTGTTTGAATTTGCACACAAAATTAAACAATTCAAATATTTCATATGTATCTATTTTATTGCTTGATTGTTGCATGTCTTTCGATTGTGTCCGTGTTGTCCACATTTGCCGCACCTGTTATGTTTTTCTGTATCCCATTCAGATAAAAACCTTCGTTTCCTTGGTCTTCCAGATCTTATTTTTTGGTTTGGTGGCAGAACAATGATATCTTTTATGTTTTGTGGCACATCCCAAGTTGTGTGATTGTGTACCGGATATGTTGAGCCGCTGTATGTTTCAAGCCATGTTCGCGTGGTGTAATAACCCGAACAGTAGTTGTAAACATTCAAGTTCATCTCTTTTATAACAGCAAGCGCATGAGCACACGGTAACTCATCAAGTTGGAATCTGTTGCAACTGCATGTTTTCTCCTTGAGGTTGATGACCCATGATCTGGTTAGTTCAATGACTTCGAACATGGTCTCGTTTATTGGTTTTACCTGCGGATTAAGTGTAAAACTGTTAATATGTATAACAACGAAAAACAAACTATAAAAAAACTATAATGCAACTAAAATATTAAACATGTCATTACATTTTCTGTCAATGATTCCACAATGTTGTCGACTAATTTCTTTTCTGCTGTAGGTGTTAAAAATGTTGTTGTTTTCTGTGCTTTTTTCCTGTTTGTGTATGTCCATTGTTGAATCAATGCTCTCAATGACTCCATCAGTGTTGTGATTGGTAGCTCTCTAGCTGCCAAGTTTGCTGCATTTAGAGATTCAGCAATGTTTGAAGTCATAGTTGAATACCTGTTGTTTTTGCAGTGGTATGTTGACCATTTGTGGTATCCAACTTATTGTAAATATGGTCTTACACGGATGTCCAAGCTGTCCAACTCGCTCATATGGTATTCAAATTTCCTCTCTGTGTATGCTCTGGCTGCAGCGAAGAATGGTTTATCCAGCTTGCTTGCATTCTTCTTGAAGGTTGCTTTTAGGTTGCTTAACAGGTGGTATACACAATAGCAATGTGTGATTTACGGAAATACTTGACAAGTTTGCCTTACTTATGCTCTCATGTCTATCTGAGATCAAGCACTGTTCCTCTCTAATCCCATATGTTTCTCTCACTTTTGTGAAAAACCATTGCCATGAGTTGTTGTTTTCTGAATCCACAACAGAAAAAGCTAGTGGAAAAATGTGCCCATTTGCATCCTGTGTACAAGCAGAGAGCAGTGTACCTCCATATGTTGATTTAAGGAAAGTTCCGTCAACAACTATTATAGGTTTGCATTTCTTCCATCCTTTTATTAATGCATCCAGTGCGACAAACAAGTACTTGAAGCTGTTGTCATCCTCTGTTTCCATGTGCACTATTGTTCCGGGATTAGTTTTTTGCAACATGTGCAAAAAACCGGGCGCAACTTTGTATGATTCGTTGGCTTTTCCTCGTAATTCTTCTTGCGCGTGCTCTTTGCTTCTCCATGCTTTCATGTAGTTCATTCTGACCCCATACTTGTGTTTCATTTCTCCTCTGATGTCTTGTGGCGTTTGAGTTATTTTTATGTTGGTGAACCGTGGCTTGATGTAGTTTCCAATCAATTTCGTTGTAGCTTGTCTCTTGTCGGCAAATCTGATGTTTAGATCACAAGTGTGTATCATCTTTCTGTCGTACTTTCGAATGATGAATGACTTTGTTGGCCCGTTTCTGGATGCTGTTAGTGCCCACTTGCATTTTGGATCCAAACAATAAATCTTGTATGTTCTTGCACATGATTTTTTTAACTCTGAATTGGAAGTTGTTCCTAATTGCATAGAAACCAAGCACACTTCTGCGGTGTTTCTTTGTCTTTGTATATTTGTGCTTCTTCTATTTACGGATGATGCGGATACGTGATTAGTAGTTCGTCATAATCTGTGATTTCGGTTCCTTTTTTCGTTGTTTTCCGGTTGCTCAACCATTTCCTCTCGCCACAAGTTTTGCATAGTCCATGAAGTCAAAACTTTCTCCCCAAATTCGCATCTTGTTGCTTCAATTATATGTTGTTGATTTGTTGAGTCTTCTGTTGTTGTTGCATTGTATTCGATTGGTTGGAAGGCGCTTGTATGTGTAATTAATGAATTGTCATTTCCAAAGAATGATGCATCGATGGTTGTTGTTGGGTTGTTGATGACATTCACACACATTGGGTATGTTGTGAAGTCGGGGTCTTTCAGTTTGAGTTGTATGTAGAAATGCAGGCTTTGATCATCCTTTATCCTCAATGGTTGGTATCCTTCCTTCACTTGATATTTCAGTTGCAAAATAGTGTTTTCTTGGTTGTACTCCAGGGCATCTTTGAGTTTCTGTTGCAAATCTTCATAGTTACAATTGGCAGAAATGTAGTGTCCACTGGCTTCATAATTTTCATAATTCATTCGATCATCGAATTGTCCATTGTAGAAGACTAGGAATGGAATGTCTTTCCTTTCCTGTGTTTTTGCAATGGTTATTAGTCCGAGCCAACGAATTTTAAAACTGGTTTGATTATGTTATGAAATAGAGTACAAACTTACTTCTATCTCTGTTCCTTTGTTCAAGCATTGTATTTCCTGTCCTGATTCCTGATTTTGCCATTTTTTGGTTGTTAATAAACTACAAAGAAACGAGAATAAAACTATTAAGAAACTTCATTTAAATTTTGGGAAACTAACCATTTCTCAAACTGTTCTGTCCTCTATCTTTTCCACAATAAATTCCTGCAAAAACACAGGATGAAACTATTATTAAATGATTATGCAACTGTAAACCAACTTAAAAACCACAATTCTATCCCCAAAATTACATAGTTCTTACTCATTGTCATTTTTCATCATGTTTATTCGAATCAGATCGATTTACAACTATTATAAAACTAATTTGCTACCATTAACATAAATCTTACCTTGTATATATGCTAGCTCTTGGTACTTGTCATTTGACACTTCTTCATGATTTCTAAACCATTTTCAAACGATAATGCAACTGTAAACCAACGCAAAAAAAATTAAAAATACGTTATTAGTATCCCTTGGTTCCTTAATCAGAATCAGTTCTTGTTTATTGGTTTTACCATATGAATTTCCTGTTGCACACCATTGAATCAACCAGAATGCAACTAAAAATGCCGTGTATCATTGTTGAAAAAAAAATTCAGTTCATACCTTTTTTTTTTTGGATTTGAGGGGGAGCTCCAGATCTGTTCAATACAGATTTACATTGCTTCAATCTGAATTTTCGACGCTCGTTTGAGTGATATTGCACTACAAAAACCGAAATCAAATGTTGAATTTCAGTTTCTCCACGGTTGTCCTGCTCTTTTTTTTAAAAAAATTTCTGTTTAGATCGTTGGATTTGTTCGTTTCCTATTGAAATTCGACGGGATTTACAGTTGTTTTACGTTCGATCTGGTTTCATTTTGGTTGCGTGGCCGACTGCATCGATGGAGCTTCAATCATCCTCTCCGTTTGTGACGTGCGGCTGAAGGTAAGGGCAAGTGGTATTTTTGTAATATTTTCCTTTTGGGCTGTACAAATGTTCATTGGGCCGGCCCACAGTATTGTTGTAATATTTTTCCCTTTTTAGAATATTCCTATTTTTTTCCCTTTATTTTAAGTATATTTTTTCCTAGTATTAAACTAGAGATTAATAATTAAGTCTTCTCTACACTTAATTATTTATTTCTTGAATTTAATACAATTAATTAATTTGAAAATTAAATATCTAAGTTGATTTTCATCATGATACTTAAATATTTCTTTTTCATGACACTTAATTAAATAGAAAATTATTTTTAGTTGAAATTTATTTTTTCAACTAAATTTAAATAATTTTCAAAATATATTTTTTCTTTATTTTATTAATCAAATTTCGAAATTGCATTTCTTAAATGCTGGAATTTCGAATTTTATCTTGAAAAATAGATTAAGTTGTAAATTAATTATTTATTTTAATTAATTCTTGGATTAACTTAAATCAATGATTTTTTCATTTATTGATTAATTTAAAATAAATTGAATTAAAGTATATTATTAGAAATTGAATTAATTAGTCAAAGGAAAATCTAGGTAGGTGATATTTTTGCTTGAAGTATTTTTCTAGTGTATTTAATTAAATAGAAAATTGATATTTAAGTTGATTTTCATCATCATACTTAAATATTTGAAATTTTTCTTATATATTTAATTAAATAGGAAAATTATATTTTTTGTTGTAAATTAATTTTATTAATTAATTTTGGGCCAACATTAAATTAGAATAATTTTTCCAGGATTAATTTTTTATTTTAATATGCATTTTCGAAAATTGTGTCCTTGAATACTTTAATTTTTCGAAATGCAATATATATTTATAGAAAATTAAATTTGAGTTGTAAATTAATTTAAATTAATTTTGTAACAACTTAAATATTTTTCTAAATATTTATTGGAAATTATTACTAAGATGGAAATAATTCATGTTATTTTCATATCCATCTAAGTAAAATTTATAAATATTAAATTAAAATTTATATTTAAAATTTTTCATTCTAAATTGGAAATTTTAATTAAATAAATATATATTTAAAATAAATAGATTAAATAAAGAGAATCAAAGAAAATACAACTCTCTTTAAATAATGAGCTTTATTATTAAGATATTCGATCTCCATTGTGGGTTTTACACCGCGTTTGTTTTAGTGAGTAATCCTCCCTAATGGAGGAACGTTCATTAGCAATTTCGCACCGTTTAATCTCGAATGATAAGTAGTTTGTAAGTGTTTTGTATGGTATGGATCACCCTAATGGTGGCGACCATACTTGACTTGCAAATTATGAAACAATGGTGGAAGCTCATAAGATAGAATTGCCTTGACTCTCGACTTAACGGGACAACGCTGAATTCCAATCTTGATCGAATAAAAGGTTGCTAGAATGTTTAACATTTTAGATGAGCTGACAACTCTATACAATGAATGGTAGCTTTGACTCTCGCCTAAACGGGACACTGATATCAGTTTGTTGAAAACCTTGGAAATTATTTAGGATTGTATGTTTTAGTATTTTCACTTGTCATTCCTACTTGCTATATGCTTATAATTTCTGAATTGTGTATGAATTTATATTGAACCACGTTATTTTCTGTTATTAAGTTGTAGTTTAATTTCGAATCTTCATTGTTGGTCTAACTTGGCTTGTTTATCTAATGAGATAAATTCCTAAAGGATTTTCACCATTAGACATACATAATAGTGTTAGATCTCGAAAGATAAATATTGTATATGCGACATCTAGCTGTTCATCAATTGATGACACCTTAGACTAGTATTTTTACGATATGAAACAAGAAGATTGTATAAATAAGATTACTTTGACTTTCGCTAATCGAAGCATCGTTGGATTCTTATTTTAAACGAAATTATCCTAATTCCTCTTAGCTTATTCATTTCGAATTAGCTCAATAACATATCATTGGATGAATGGTCTATAAATCATTTCATGTCATTCTATATTTTCTCTTAAGAAATTAAATGACGCATATGATTATAATCCCGAAATTCTATTCCTAATTGATATAAATCCTCAATCTTAGAAATCTCCTACTTGTATGGGCAAATCTGACTTAAAGTTTAAATAGTAGTGGTGGTCCAAGAAAGAATTACTCATTATATTTGGTTGAATTTAAGTCTTTGACTTTAATTTTAGAATCCAAACAGAAATTTTCTTATATTTCTAATTCCAGAATACAATACAGTTACACTTTCTCAAGTGTTTAATATCCATCTTCTATTAATGGATTCAAACTGTATGGAATATGAGTTAGGTATTCTGTGACCAGGATCCACTTGCAGTATTCTAAGAACTCTTTGAAGTAACTAAATCTAAGTCATCAAAAGACACAACCACATTTTTTTAATCTATGGCATTTGTATCTTGTTCATAGTGGATTTGACAAGATCAATCTATGTAAAGAGTTAATATGCCTATATCCACTGAAAGTAATTCATCTCATTCGCAGATGGATGTACATTCAGGGGTGGATATGAGTTTTTTCGTTGTATTCTTAAAACGATAACTCTAGATTATACCTTTTAGCAAAGAAATTTGAAATGTTTGAAAAATTTCATTAATTTTTAGCAATGGTTAAAACCATTAAGGTAAGTGGTTAAAGATCTTGCGAACTGATAGGGGTGGAGAAATAGTTAGTAGATATGCAGTTCAAAGATCATTAAATTGATTTTTGAATTATATCCAAACTTACCTCCCCAGAAATTTCGAGTTGCATGTTGATGATTAGTTACTAGTCGTTGCCTAATTCCTTCTATGGTAATACAATTTCAGAATGATGTAATGGTTGTATACTTAATGTAAATCATTACTAGATTCATGGATGACCTAATCAAAATCTTAAGAAAAGCTAGAACTGTTAACCATGGTTTGTTAGCTATTCTAAGTGATTAGGGGTGGACCATCCCATTGTCAATAGATAAGAAAGTGTTTGTTCAAACAAATACTACTTTTCTAAGAAAATGACTAAGTCTGAAAGTAAAGTAGCAAATAAAGAAGATATTTTTTCTTGATTCCAAAAGTGTTCTATCATCTTATATAACATATGATGATCCCACTGCCTCTGTTGTCTTGTCACAACCGAAGAGATCAATACCATTTAGTTTTCTTCGACATAATTCACGGTACCTTGTCGTAGTGGGAGAGTTTCTAGGAACTCACCTTCTTATGACTTGGGAGACACTAGTGATTAAAATCCATTGTGAGTTTAAACAAGTAATGGATTGTCAAGATAAGAAACTAAGAAGAAAAGCCAATAGAACTATGGTTTAATCCATTCACTTGGAATAACCTAAAGTTTTCTATTACAAGGACATAAAAGGAAATTTTCGTTTATAAGGCCATTCAATGGACTTAACAAAACTTCCTGTTCCTAGTATTATAGGTTTAAGTTTATCTAAACCTATGGCTTATGGTATACCTAGAAATTACTTACTCTAATGCAAGAACCTTACTTTAGTAAGATGCTGAAGCATTTTCTTTCTAATGGCAATCTATAGAAGCTTCACAACTTCTTAAACATAGATTTTATTTATCTAAGAAAAAGTCTCAACTATTCCAGAAAAGATAAAGCCATGAAAGAATTTCTTAAATCAACAGTGAGAGGTCTTAGATATGCTTTTGTATGCCTTAGACCAGACACCTGCTGTTGAGTGGGAGAAATGAGTAGGTATCAGATTAATCCAGGAGAAGAACATTGGAAGACAATCAAGTAAATCTTAAGATTAAGAAGAGGAACTATATGTTAGTCTATAAGGGTGTGTTTAAAACTCTTAGACTACACCATATCAGATTTCGAAATTTGCCTTTGTGCTAGTAAATCTTTCTGATAAGATGGTGGTTACTCTGGGGGTGGAATAGTGATTTTGGAGAAGTGTAAAAACTTATCTGAAGTCTCTAGGTCTACCAGGAAGGGACTGAATGTTAAAGTTGCAGGAAAGGTACTTATTCAGTCTAAGGAAAGTTCTATATATTTTTGGCACCATTCCAAATTGCCTAAACTACTAGTGTTAATTTCCTGATTAACCAAAAGTAGTTGCCAAAGATATAGAATCCAGTATCCCAAGAGAGTAGACATATAGAGAGGAATTTCACATTATCAATGATTTTGTGATTTAAGGAAGAGTAATGGTGGAGAAAAGGTTGTGTTTAATTCAACCTTTCAGATCCTATTATGAGGAGTTTACTACTACTACTACACTTGATTTGTATATCGAGGTGTTAAGATTATTTGAAAAGCACTTTTTGTTTTATATTAGTGCAAGTGGGAGTTTGTTGGGTTTTATGCCCTAAATAAAACTCATTTCAATATAATCAGATTTACTTATTAATATAGATCAGAAATAACATTTAATGTTGCATGGTTCACATGATTTATTTCATGATTATATGTACATAATGTATAAATTCATCTGAAACCCTTTTCACATACTTGATCCTGTTTATTGTGCCGTCAACACATTGGAAAGTAAACATGACTATGTGAATAAAGTTTCCTAGATTTATCAGACATAGGGTTTTACTGATATGATAATCTACAATAGAGTTTACTTGCATTTGGAGAAGTGCTATGTTCTTTCCAGAGCATTGGTTAAAGTAAAGCTCACGTTGGATGCATGGAGTATGCATCGGAAGGGACCGATATTGAACTTTGACTTAGATTTATTAAACTTACCGTAATATCTATTCAAGTCAATATCGCCTAGTTGATCCTAGATCAAATGATCTTAATCCTGACATGATTAGGCTCAATCTTGAAAGGCTATTCGTGTTCTTTGATTTGTTAATTAAGCCTACTTTTAGGTCAGGGTGATACGTACATTTTGGGAACACGGTAGTGCAATTTAGTGGGAGCGCTAGCATAAACAGGGAATCTATAGCTTCTATCTGGCGAATAGTAAGCAAAGGATGATCTCCTTCAAGCTTGAACAAACGAACATAAATGGTGGGGGTACTCATTTCACATAAGCTGAAATATCATTTATACGGGGTCAAGTGTTTTAAGGATAAAATACATAGTAGGGTGTTACGGTAATCTAATCCCTTTACAGTGTAGATCATTCATATAGAGGATCAGTGATCACATTAGGATTATAACAATGGATAACTAATGATGTGTCTATATGGTGGAACATATAGAGCATTCTATATACTGAGAGTGCAATTCTAAGTTCTATGCGTTGATTCAACGAAGAATTAATAAGTTAGTGAATTTTAGTGCTAAATTCTTGATCTACTTATTGGAAGCTCGGTTATATAGACCCATGGTCCCCGCACTAGTTGAGATAATATTGCTTGTAAGACTCATGTAATTGGTTTTGATTAATCAATTATAATTCTCAAGTTAGACTATGTCTATTTGTGAATTTTTCACTAAGTAAGGGCGAAATTGTAAAGAAAGAGTTTTAGGGGCATATTTGTTAATTATGATACTTTGTATGGTTCAATTAATAAATATGATAAATGACAATATTATTTAATAATTATTTATAGTTATTAAATAGTTAGAATTTGCATTTAAATGGTTGAATTAGAAAATTGATATTTTTGAGAAAATCAGATGCAGAAAAGATAAAACTGCAAAATTGCAAAAAGTGAGGCCCAAATCCACTAGCATAGGGTCGGCCACTTTTGTAGGATTTTTCTCTCTGATATTTTCATTATTTTAATGCCAAATAATTCAAACCTAACCCTAGTGGAATGCTATAAATAGATAGTGAAGGCTTCAGGAAAATTACACTTTTTTCTGACACTTTCTAAATCAGAAAAATCTGAGCCTTCTCTCTCCCTATCTTTGGCCGAACCCACTCTCTCTTTCTTCTTCGTTAAATTTCGAAAATCCTTAGTGTATGAGTAGTGTCCACACACAGCAAGTGATACCTCAATCATAGTGAGGAAGATCGTGAAGAAAGACATTCAGCAAAAGGAGTTCCAGCATCAAAGATTTAGAGAAAGAGATCCAGGTTCAGATATTGATAATGCTCTGTTACAGAAAGTAATCAAGGGCTAGATATCTGAACGGAATGAGTCATTTAATTCCGCTGCACCCAATGTAAGGTTTCTTTAGCTTTATATGTGTTTATTTCATCGTTTTAGAAAGTTCATATTTAGGGTGTTAATCAACATACTTGGGAGTAGATCTAAGATCCTGGTAAAATAAATTCCAACAGAGACTTGGTTTGAATAGAGGGAGTTCGTGAAAATTAGGGGTCATTCAGATTTGGAGCCCTAGAAACAAAGGAGGAGGCTAGAAGAGCGGCTTGTGGCGACCCGAATCAATTGCTTCAACTAGTTCTTCCTCTTCTCTTTAATTTTTCTATGCTATTTTCTGTTTCAATGTTAATTATGGATTTGATTATGGATGTTTTGAACTAAACTCCTATTTAGGGAGGATGATGAATGTTGTTTTAAGTTTTTCCTAGTTAATGAATAATTGCCATTCCTCCATCTTGATTGTGAAATTGTCTATATTTGTGCTTAATTCTATGTGTAAGATTGATCACCTTTTACATGTTTTATGATCTCAATTCAAAATCTGAAAAGTGAGAATTGAGAATGCTAAAATTGGATAATCTAGGTTTTGATGTGAAACGAAAGTATTTGCATAGCCTATGTGACATTTAGATTATTGCTTAATGCTGATTTCATGTTAGTTTAATTAAGAGATTAATTAAAGAACATATGATTTAGAACCTAAAAGATTCGAAAAGAGTTAGGTTAATTTATAATCTGTCATTCGCTTCAAGAAAAGGATAGCAATTAGGCATTAACAATTGTGGTAAACTAACAACAGGATTCTTCTCCCTAATCTCTCATCTTGATTAATATTCACTTGTTTCTTTAAGTTTCTTGAATTTCTTTCTTCCTTTTTCAATCATAAATACTTTTGATTTGCCAAATAGAATTATAAGTATAGTTTAGTAGTAATTAATCCAATTCCCTGTGGTTCGACCTCACTTGCATGAGTATACTACTTGATTGCGTGCACTTGCGTAGTAATTAATAATTTTCATAACATATATAATACATAATTTTATTAAAATTACATGTCCGGAATCTCTTGAAATTATTTTTAAAATATTATAAGTTATTTCATTCAGGCCAATCTAAGCGGTAAAATAAAATTTCTACACAATTTCATGTTAGACCCAACTCTCGTGGTCTAGCTTAGCCGAAATATGTATAATTCGTCTTTAAAACTCTTGAACTCATGGCTGACTTGACACTGCAATACCCTTGTCTGCATAATAGAGCACCCGTGAGTCAAGGCCCAACAAGATAGAACAATAATACAGTATGAACAATTATAACAATCACATTTTACACATTACACCTCTGCGTATATAACTGTGCTACCAAACCGTATATCACATTTTCTCATATATAATGATGTCATTGCATCTAATATCTATATAATATAAACATACGTGTTACATGATCACCCGTCTCTTTTACAGATAAGGCCTTAATAAGATTTATTACCTAGTCTAACCTAGTTATGCCTTACTCGCATAACTCTTCTCTTTTATTCACGTAATATATTTTTGCATGTTTATTCACAATTTAAACTTAAGCTAATAACCCTAACTTATAATTTCATCTAACAATCATGTAACACACAATCGCGCCATCACGTTATACTCTATATGTACTTAGTTTAGTGTCTTATTTGATTTCTAATGTATGAAGAGAATTCCAATCCACTAAGTAAAATTTACCTCAAGATACACAAGCTAAACATACATACACCACTAGAGTTTAAAATTACATAACTTATGCCATAATTTTCAAAGAAAAACAAGTATGCTCAAACTCATAAAATTGGCAAGAAAGTTTACACATAAGACTAACTTGGCCCAACATACAAATTAACTCTAAATAAACAACAAGTTTAGAGTTCCAAATTCAAGACAATTTCAACATATAAACAACTAGCTTCAAGATCACTAGACAATAAGAATACATGCAAATTAACTCAAATCCATCACTCAAATTTTCAAAAATTAAACATAATAAAGGACAACTTACTACCTCACTTGCTTTTCCTCAAAGGTCCAACACCAAAATCCAACGAAATGCCTTCCAAATTCTCTTCAAAGTTCAAAAATCAAAAGTTTAGAGAGAGAGAGAGAGAGAGAGAGAGAGAGAGAGAGAGAGAGAGAGAGAGAGAGAGAGAGAGAGAGAGAGAGAGAGAGAGAGAGAGAGAGAGAGAGAGGTGGAGGAGGTTCAAAAATTAGAAAATATCATTTTCATTTTCTATCTTAGCCAAAGAAATCATAATTTCAATTTTAGTAAAATCGGTCAAATGACCACTTTGCCCCTAAGGCTAAAATTCTATATATTTAACAAATAAGGGCATTTTTAAAATTTCACATCACACGCTATATTCATATGATCATACAATTCTGATTATTGCCCTAACGACAAAGATCATAAATTTTAGATTTCAAACCCGGTTTGAGCCAAAATACTTGATTGTGACTATACCGCGTTAACTTGTCAAAATTATCTGCAATATTATAAAATGAACATACTATATAATAATATAGTCCATTAGCATAGTATATAATAAAATTACGATTTTATTCTTCTCGGGCTAAAATTACAAAAATGTCCCTAACTCATAAAAGGAGTTTTCAATGAAATAAATTTCAAATAATCTTACATAATTAATTACATAATAATATAATTTCTCATTTATAATTAATCAATTTAATTAGGGTTGAAAATTACGTACTAATCCTAAGATATTACACTTGAGCTCTGTCTCTCGATCCCAAGCGAGTTCAATTCTTCCTATTATCCTCGATCTTTCTTTTTGTTTTAGTAAAATGATGCATTTTATTCTTCTCCTGTCATGTCATCAGTTAGTTATTTTTTAAATTATTTTTATACCCTTCAGATTGTAAGATATTTTGAAAAACTAAGTTTTTGCAAATACCAATAAGATATACAAAAATATAAAAATGTATACGTCTACAGAAGCAGAATGTTGTAATTCTGTTACTACAGAAACCAATTTTGCAGCGACAAAACAGTACAGATAGAATATAAAAATATTTGCAAAAAATTAAATCACTTGACACAAGAGATTTGTACGTGGTATCAGTGTTCTTTCGAACACTCTTAGTCCACGGGGCCACGCCTAGAGAATGAAATCAATTAATAAAGTATCAACAATTACAAAGACAATTGACTTAAACAAGTTTAGACTCCCTCTAAATTATTGTCGCAATCCTTTGTAATGCACTTTATGAATCTGCCTTATGAAACACCTTCAAACAACGAACTCCCTTCGTCTTTGAAGTGTGCAACTTCCTCTCGAAGTAAGGCTTGAACAAGTCTTCTTCCGAAGACCATTCTCTTGTTCAGTCAAGTCGTTCTAACAAACTCTAAGACAAAGTAAGAACATATACGAAAAACACCAGAACCTAGATGAACTATAGGTTCTCACAAAAAGAACTCTCTTCTCATAAATAAGAAAAATGCAAAAAATAAAAACTAGAAGAGTTGATTCGAATGGCTGCTCTCTAGGTTCTATTTATAAAACATAGAGACAGCCACAATGACGAATCTACAGCTGTACAAAACTTTCTTAAGAAAAACTTGATTTGCAGCATCAGATGCGTATTCTGACGCAGCAAATCAGATCAGAAAAGAAAACTTGCCAAAAATGAGTCTGATCTTATATTGGGTCTTGATACCCGCCATAAACAGTGTGTATGATCTGATTATATCAAGACACAATCGAATTTATTAAGGAAAAAGATAATAGATAAAGTTTCCTTTAAAAAACTAACTTTCTATAAGAGAATTTTTTCTCTTACAAGAAGTTTCCATACAAGAAAAGTCTAGCTGAAAATACAATCTTTCCTAACATAGACAAGAGCAATAAAATCGAATAATTAAAGGTGAGAAAATCGGTTAAGAATGCAAACAAATCTCACTATAAAGTAAAAAATATTTGGTATCTAACTCGCCAAATAAAAAAACTTTACATATTTAATTGTATATTTTGTTAAATTTGATAGAAAAAAATTGTCAAATCAAGAATCATTTAATAGCTACTCTTATAATATAAAAAATATATTTTATATATATTTCTCTTATATTAAATATGGTTATCTAACGAAAATTATTTGTTAATTTAACAGTTTTATTTTACTTTTCCGTTAAAGTTTACACTTCAAACTAATACCGGTTAAATTAATTAATTAATTAATTATCTTTTTTTTTTGAAAAAAATAGTTTTAAATATTTAAATTTAATTTAAAATTATCAACAAAATTAAAGAATTATTTTTTTATATATAAATTTTAATTTAAATTTGAATTAGACTTTAATTTAATTAATTAATTATACTTTATGTATAACAAATTTATTAGTTCTTTTATTTAAAATATTTAAACTATTTACTTATTTAAAATATTTTGTAAAATTAGTTAGATATATTTTTTTTATAAATAAATTTAAAACTAAAAATTTTATATATTTAAAAAAATATATAATTAAACTATATTAGATTTAATTTTATTATTATTATTTAAATTAATAATTAAGTAACAGTAACTCTAATACCGGTAAACAAACATGCATTACATTTGATCCTATAATACTTAGTATTTATATAAATCATGATGCTATGATCTTACAAAACTATAATTAATACAAGTTCTAGTCTCTCCTATATGATCGATCGATATATACTTTTTATCTTTTGAGGTGAATAATAAAACACGTTGGATACTAAAATTTCTTTGGTTGTATAGATCGTTACGTACATCTACGTACGTACAAAATGTGTGCTTTCTTTACTTTCTCTTTTGTTGTTTTTCTTCTTCTTCTTCACTTTTACATGCTTTTCTTTTTAAAGATACCCTATATATAAATATATATTATTAACTCCTTATTTTAAGAGAGAGAGAGAGAGAGAGAGAGAGAGAGAGAGAGAGAGAGAGAGAGAGACCTCTAAATATATATAATGTATAGAGTACGTAGATACATGATATATACTGAGAATGAATAGGTCTATTATCCAGTGTATATAAAAGTGTTATGACTCATTGGTATAAGTGATTGAAATTTAAAGGCTTGCAATGAAATATACATTATTATTATTATTATTGTTATTACTATTAATTTGATATATCATAAAAAGTACATATCGAGAAAGATATGGGTTGGGCAACTCCAAATCTTAAGATATGGGTCTACCCTCCACTCGATCAGACTATGTTATAATGTGATAAGAATAAGAAAAATAAAAAATAGTAATGTATATATAAAACAATTAATATAATATAATATATACAAAAATACAATTTGTCACGTCAAATAATTGAACGACCTTAGCTTATGGAGCTCCAATATTAATATTACTTATAACTTCATTATTAGCCGACGTACCAATCGAATATATACAGACACAAAATTAATTGAATGTACGTACCTATGTTTTTTCTTTTCTCTTTTCATAATTTTGATACACCATTTATCTATTTTAGCATTTAATAGAATTAGTCTAATATGTTTTTTTAATTGTGTACGTTTTAATTCGGGTTACATGAAAATTTTATAAAAAATTTCAAATAATTTTATCTTATTTATTTATTTTGTGGCTAAATTTGTCAAACTATATTTTTGTTTACAAATTTTATTTTCTATTCAACAACCTCAGCTATATACTAAATTGCTCACATCTATACTCATATACGCATGACACATTTATATTAGTCAATGTAATTTTTTTTTAAAAATAAATTGATTTAAAATTTAAAAGATAAATAAAAAATTAAAACTCTCTCTCTCTCTCTCTCTCTCTCTCTCTCTCTCTCTCTCTCTCTCTCTCTCTCTCTCTCTCTCTCTCTCTCTCTCTCTCCTAGAGCTATGCAGTAGCTCCAACGGACCGATTTTGGACACTAATATTGGTCCAAACAGACCTCTCCACTAAACTCGTCTGCCCTGCCAAAAACCTCCCGACTGCCCCTCTCGATCTGTCTTATTTTCTAATCCTCTGTCCCTCCCATCCTCTCTCTCGCACGCTAACCATCAGACCAACAGTGTGGGCTCCTCAACTCACTAGACCATCACTGTGTGTTTCTCGACTCCCTCGTACTGGTGTTTAAAAAAATTTACAAGATGCTCAACCCAAATAAACTGCTCAAACTAAATTGAATAAACTGACAAACTACGCAGCAAGAATCACCCAATAAAAATCTAAGATGTCCAATAAATATATTGGGTGTGGGTTCAAAATTATTTTAACCCTCCTATATAACCCAAAAAACTTATTTATGTGTATATTTGTCTTTTTTTTTTAAGAAGACAGATATACGCAGAATCTAAATTTACTAACAAGTATGTTTCATTAACATATCCTAATATGAATTTCTAAAACAATGAAATAAACACATAAGGGTTTAAGAAAACCTTACATTGGGTGCAGCGGAATATAATGACTCCTTCCGTTTAGATCTCTAGCCCTTGATTCCTTTCTGTAGCAGAGCATTATCAAGATCTAAACTTGAATCTCTTTCTCTCCTTCTTGAGCCCGATTCTCCTTCTTGTTGATTGGATTCTTCTCAGTCTTATACACTATGATTGAGATACCACTTGATGTGTGTGGGCACTCACTCTATCACTCAAGGTTTGAAATTATGAAGAAGAAAAAGAAGAGAAGTGGTTTCGGCCTAGAAAGAAAGAAGGCTCAGGAAAAATTTCTGAAAATGAAATTTTTTATCAATCTTTAAGTGTGAGCCATCACTATCTATTTATAGGTAACCACCTAGGTTTAGGTTAGATTTAATTAGCATTAAAATAATGAAAAAATTAAATGGTAAAACCTACACTAAGTGGCCGGCCATGAGTATTGGATTGGGCCCCACTTTGCAATTTTGCCATTTTGTCATTTTTCCATCTCATTTTTCTCAAAAACGAATTTTCCAATTTAACCACTTAAATGTCAATTTCAATTATTTAATAACTAAAAATTAATTATTAAATAATATTTTCATTTAATATATTTATTAATTAGACTAATCAAAGTCTATCAATTAACAAATAAAACATAAGATCTCTTTTCTTCACATTTAAGCCCTTGCTTAGTGAAAATTCATAAACTAGACATAGTCTAATTTTAGAATTATAATTGATTAATTAAAATCAATTAACTGAGTCTTACAAGCAGTATGGTCTCAACTAGTATGAGGACCATGGGCCTATATAACCAAGCTTCCAATAAGCAAACCTAGAATTTGCCAAGTAAATTCACTTACTTATTAATTCCTTGTTGCATCCACGCATAGAACTTGAAATTGCACTCTCAGTCATATAGAACGCTCTATATGTTCCACGATATAGATACGCTATTAATTATCCATTGTTATAATCCCAATAATCAATGATCCTCTATAGATGATCTACATTGCATAGGGATAAAATTACCGTTACACCCTTTCAATGTATTTTATCCTTAAAACACTTGGCCACCTATAAATGATATTTTAGTGAAATAATATAATCACTAAAATGAGATCTCAATCATTTATCTCTATTCATTCAAGCTCGAAGGAAATCATCGTTTCACTTATAAATACCTATAGAAGCTATAGATTCCATATATATGATTAGCGCTCCCACTCAATTGTACTACCATGTTCCTAAAATGTACGTATTACCCTGACCAAAAAGTAGGCTTAACTAACAAATCAAAGAACATGTATAATACTCTTGAGATCGAACCTAGGTGATATTGAATTGAATAGATATTACGGTAACTTTATCATATCTAATCAAAGTTTAATATCGGTCCCTTCTAATGTATACTCCATACATCCGATACTGGTAAACTTTGCCAATACCCTGGAAAGGAGATAACACTTATCCAAGGTGTAAGTATACCTATCGCTGATTATCATGCCAGTATAAATCCAGTGAACTAACGAATGAGGGAATTAAACTTTTGAACATATAAATATGATTATATTCCACTGTGCTGACAACACTATAATCATGAACAAATACATATGTTCTGGACCTAATAGAATATATAATGATGAAATAAATCATGTGAATCATGCAACATAAAATGATTTCTGGTCTTTATTAATTAGTAAATCTGGTTATATTAAAATGAGTTTTATTTAGGCCACAATACCCAACATGTTTCTTGTAGAAATGGTGAACCATTTCCCTAGGCAAGACTCTTACGGCTCATTTAGTACACCGTATTGTAATGTATTGTATTGTGTTGGATTGTGTTATATTGTATTGTATTGTATTAGTATTATTTAATACAATACAATGTTTGATATTGACTTGTATTAATTGATTGTGTAAAGTTATAATATATTTTTAATGCACTCGATCCAGGTCCAGGTCCGGGTCTGGGTCGGGGTCCGAGGTCCGGGGTCCAGGTCCGGGTTAGGGTCTGGGTTTGGTCCGGGTCAGTGGTCCATGTCCGGGTCCGGGGTCCTGGTTCGGGTCCGGGTCTGGGTTCGGGTCCGTGTCCGGGGTCCGGGTCCAGAGTCTGGGTCCGTGTCCGGTCTAGGGTCTGGGGTCTGGGGTCTGGGATCCGGGGTCTAGGTTCGGTCCCGAGTCTAAGTCCGGGGTCCCGGGTCTGGGTCCGTGTCCGGGTCTGGTTCGGGGTCCGGGTCAGAAATTGGTGTTGACCCCAAATCCTTTGTAAATATTATAATACAAGCTAATACGGACCATTTATTATGTATTAAATAATTCAACATACATTGTATTAAAAAATTTGATCGTAATAATTAATACAATACATTGTTTAATCCAAACATAGTGTTATTTATTATTTAATACAATACGACCCTTATACAGCGTACCAAATGAGCCCTTAAAGAAGAATAGTCAGAAATACAACCATATGTTAGATTAAATCCTTAATATGATATGTATACTAGTGTATTGCTATTTGAAGTTTGGCCCAAAATAAAGTGATCATTTTAGTAATTGTGGGTCATTGGGTATTAAAGTATCATGGGCTAAATGTGTAGATACCCTAAGCAATATTTCTAATTTATTGAGGGGCTAAATTAGAAATACTTAAAATTAATAACCTAGCTATGAGGTTATAAATTGGTAGTGGTCCCCAAGAAACAAGAGCCAATTCTATTCTCATCTTCCCCCATCAAGAGAGAAAATTAGAAAACATTAAGTCGTGTTTTCTTGGAAGATCATTACCCAAAATCACCACAAATATTATCTCTACAACATGGATTAAGATCATCACTATCTATGGATTAAGATACGCTTCCGCTATATGAGTTCTTCTCTTTGAATCTACAAATGTATTCTTTAGATCTATGATTATACACTTATAATTATATGTAATATGTTTACCTATAAAATTGAATATTATTATTGCATATTTTATGAGTGATAAAGAATTCTAACATCGTATAGTTTCTTAAAAGGAGACAAACCCAAAATGATAGAAAATGGAATCATATTAATTAGGTGAACTGTACTTAAAACTGCTTCCCCCCAAAACTGACTACGAACAGAAGATGACAACAAAAGAGAACGAGCAGTTCTAACAATGTGTTTATGCTTTCTTTCAGCCAAATCATTTTGTTCAGGTGTATCAGTACTAGAAGCTTGATACACGGTTCCATTTACAGAAAGTGAATTAAAAATTTATTTAAAGTATAATCACCACCTTGATCACATATAAAACATTTAATAACAACATTATGTTGAGTTTTGACATAAGCTCAAAAATGATCATAAATACTATAAAATTCATAACAATATTTTATAAGAAAAATTCAACAAAAATGAGTGTAATCGTCAATAAAAGAGATATAGTATCGAGAACCCCTTTTTGTAACAACATGAGAGAGTCCCCACACACTAGAGTAGTGTACTAAATCAAAGGGTGCAGAACAAGATGTACTTTTATTGTAAGGTAAAGCACAAAATTTTATAAGTTTACATCCATTATAATCAGAAATATCATGGAGTTGCAAATTTCTTAAAGTTCCTTTAGAAGCTAAAATTTTTATACGAGACTCTGAAACATGACCAAGGTGAGAGTGCCACAAATAAAAATTAGAAGATGAAGGAGAAAAATAAAAAAAAATGACAAATTTACACTAGGCGCTGCAAATACTAATAACCTCGAGTCATCCAAAACATATAATCCCCTCGCCTACGGCTGGTCCCAATTAGCTTCTGAGGTTGTCGATCCTGCACATGACAAGAAGTAGAAGAAAAGATACTGAATAACCAGAATCACACAATTGACCAACATATAAAAGATTCAATGAAAGACTAGGAATATGATAAACATTTAGAAGTGACAAAGAAGAGACATACATGGCAAACACATGAGTCCAAGACTCATGTGGAAGGTGGCATACCTGACGTGCAAGTGGGTGGTTGACCTACCAAAGAAGAGACATACATGACATTTGGTTGAGTAGCAAGAAACTTTTGAAACTGTTCTGACAGAGCAGCAAAATTGTAAGAGCCAGATGAATGAACAGTTACAATAGTACTAAATTGTGGAGATCGAATTTGGTTGTCAAACTGTGGTTGGTTACCCATATTAGGAGGTTTGGAGTTATATCTTCATTGCTGCAGAGCACGATTCACAAGCTTAGGACATTGATCTTTCTAATGACCTTTCTATTTACAAAAGCAACACTCATTAATACTAACCTTTGTGCGAGGTTTGTTCTCTTGTAGAGGAAATGATGTAGTAAGGATTGCCAAAATATAAGAATTTGGTGTTAAGAGAATGCCTTTTCCTGACTGAGACTTAAGATGAATTTCATCTGCTAACAATTCACTTACTATTGAATCGACCAGTGGAAACAGTGAATGATGCAATATAGAACCACGAAGTCCCTCAAAATCACTAAGAGGAGCCATTAAAAATTGAACGAATCATTGTTCCTCTCTATGAGAAATATATGGTGCAAAAGCACGTAGTTTTTCTAATTTGGTGAGTTCTAATGGATCCTTAAGATCTCTCATTACATAATAGAACTCTTGAATGCTCATATCTTTCGTTCAATAGCTCTAATATCAATTTCTAATTAAAATTGCTTTGCAAAATTAGACTATGAATACAATCTAAGATGGTCCCAAACTTCTTTTGTTGTCTTGTACTTTGCTAATTGGGTACCAATAGATTGTTCGACAGTTTTATTTATCTAGGTGAGAATTTTCAAATTTTCTAATAGATCTGCATTACCATCTACGTGTTTCCTCTTTTTTCTTAAAAAAAATATAATTCCACATCTTTTTTCTTTTCAGAAAATTTTTCATAACATAATTCAAATACGAATAATTTTTTTCATCCAATCTCACACGATCGCTTGAAAGGAATCACCTTTATTGTAGCCATTGCAGAAATAAACACATTGCAAAAATTTCCAAATACAAAATTGATACTGGAATGTTGAACTGTACGAATAAATCAATACCAAAAATTGAAGAAATCAATACCGAAAATTAGAATGTCTAACTATACAGATGTTGTACGGATGCCTACAAAAACTGTGATTACATTTAAGAAATGCACTCTCATAAACTTAACTCTGATACCATAACAATTATTTGAGAAGAATAACCAATAAAGAATAGAGAGATGCAGAGAAAATAAAGAGACTAGGGTTTCATTCAATTGCTAAATTAAAAGTACCTGCAAGAAGCAACTGGTGCGCAGTGGTGTTTAGCAAGGGGTTCGCTAATCTAAATTGCAGGGTGGCAGCAGTGTGTTGGGCCATTTGGGGTACAAGAAATGATCTAGTTTGGAATGGGAAGGTGGTGAAGGATGTGGACATGGTTGTATTTGCAAATCGTTATCTTGAACATTGGAGACGTGCTCAAAGTTCCAAGTTAAAATCGCCATGGTCTTTCTCTCAGACAGGTGATGTATTTGAGTACTGGACTTTACCTCAAGCTAATAGTATCAAGAATAATGTGGATGCAACTTTGTTTGATAATGGGAGAAGTTATTGTTTGTGTATTGTTGTGTGTGATGTCTCGGGATACTTATAAAGGGTCGTACCAAACTCACCCTTGGCTCAGTAGGACCGGTCCTGGCAGAGGCTATTGGTGTTCGAGAGGCACTTAGTTGGATTAAAGATCGTGGTTGGTGATAAGTGTATGTTGAAACCAATTATAGTCTATGCACGGTACAAGCTATTCAAAGTTCGTTAAACATGATTTCTGGACTTGTCATTCAAGATTGTAAGAACTTACTGGCTAATTACATAATGTTTATGTCTATTTTGTCAAACGGTCAACTAATGTAGTGATCCATTCATTCGCTAAGGCTACTATCTTATATCTTAATTGTTGTTTCAATTTAGAGTCTGTTCTAAATGATTTACTACCTTACTTGGTAGCAGAAGTCGTTGTTTAATAAAGATTAATCTTCCATTAAAAAAAATAACAATAAGATTAATAATACAATTAATAAAAAAAATTTATATAAATAATTAATCTAAAAAAAATATATAGTCCTAAATAATTATATATGTGTAATAATGTGCTTTTTGTTTATTGAACAAGTGTAATAATGTGACTTTGATTTAGGTGAGTTTTATTGTTTTTTTTTAGAAATTAAAAGAAGAAAAAAGATGGATTTTTTTTATATATTTAGAAAGAAAAATTTTAATTTGGGATCTCTCTTTTTTTTTAAAAAAAAAAAAAAGAAATATAGAATTACTAGACTAAGTCTATCACTACAAAAGATGGATTTTTTTTTTTTTTCATTTTCAAAAAAAACAAAAGATGGATTTTTTTCTTGAATAATTATCTTTTTTACCCCCTGTACTTATGACACTATACTATTATGCCCTTTAATCTATTCAGCTTGTTACAAATAGTCCTTGTATAATTTTATATGCATACATTTAGTCCTTTTGTTTATTTTGTTTAAAAATACCGTTTGTATTGATGATGTGGTATTATAACAAAGGATAGAGTAGTAATTTCATCTCTTTTTAGAGGGAAAATTGACTATGAGGTGGCATAATAACTGACAATGAAAGATGATTAAAAAAATAATTTCATAACCTTTTAAAAAAATTTAATAAAAGTAATTTTATTAAAATAATTCCAATCGTTTTTTAGCCGTTCAAATTAGAAAAAGGTGTAAAATTAGGATTCTACAGTATTTGAAGATATGGATATCACTAGAAAGAACATGAGATTTTTGAAAAATTAAGGTAATGATATTCTATTTTTTGGGATGTTATTTTTCATTTTTTTTTTCCTGTGATTGTAATTTTTATGACTTGTAATTTATTTTCCTAATGGTATATAATTTTTCAACTACTATCTATGTATAATCCCACATTATTAATTTAACAGTCAACTTTAGTCAATTTTAACAGAATTAGATAGAAGGATTATACTATTCCAATTGATATATTTTAGGGGGTATTTTTAACTACACTTATAAATTAAGGGGCATCATAATATAGTGTCATAAGTACAGGGACTAAAAAAAAACTAATTATTCTTTTTTCTTTGTTCTTCTTTATGATAGTTTATTATATAATATACAAATGCTAATTGAGTAAGATATAAGATACAAGCTCATGTCATCTGACGCAAAAGAATCAAGAGAGAAAAAATATCTTTGCATTGTCATTAAATTCTAAGTCAACGATCTTATGGTTTAATCCCTGTATCGCAATAAATAACATTACACAATATAGTATCAATTATTTTGTTTTTTTTTTTTTAAGAAGAAAAAAAGAATAAATAGTTATTTGTCTTGGGGATTCTAAATAAATAGTATTTGAGCTATTAACTTGGAAGAATCACGTGCTCACATGGGACAATAAGAACAAACAAAAATACAATTCATCATAGCTTAATATTTTAATCTTGTTTTTATTATGTTTTATTACATATATATCTCTTAAATTATATATACTTGTTGTTGTTATTGTTAATTATTATATTTAACTTAAATTATTTAGAGATTTTCTATGCATACCTCTATTTTTTACATTCCCACCAGCTTTCGATAATTTTTTAAACTTATTTATATTTTAAAATATATATTTATTTATTTATTTTTAAGCTTATTTATATGTTTTAAAATTTATACCTAATTATAATCACAAATTTTTAGTTCATCAAAATAAAACTTCAAATAGGAAAATTGTAAATGTAAATAACTTAATTTAAATTATGTAGTACAATCAAAATCATGAGTAATTTAAAATATGTATTTTCAGAAATTATTAAAAAAAAATAAAATTATTAAAATAAAACATATATTATAAAATAAAATAAAATAGATGAGAAGAAAGAAGAAAGAGAAAGTAAATGAGAATTTCTCAGTTGTTTATACAAAAGCATTGACTAAAAGAATGAGAAATTAAATTAATATGTAATAAAGGAAAATACAATCAAGCATTAATGGTGATAATTAATTTGGTGATTTGGACATCCATAAATAATATTTCATAATACTCCCCCTTGGATGTCCATAATAATTACCTCAATAAAAACCTTGGTGAAAAACTTAGTCAAAAGAAATAGAGTATAGTGTAAACTAACTCCTCCTCATTTAGGCATTCGTGGAGATCTTCTAATCGACAAATTTTGATCTAGTCTGGCGTCTTCTCAAATGTGATGTTGGTGATAACTTTGTGAATAAGTTTGCAAGATTGACACTTAATTGAATTAGTTGAACACCAATATGCATTTTCTTGAAATGTATAAAGAAAAACTTTGTGAAATGTGTTCTAATTCTATCTCCTTCAATTTACCCTCCTTTTAGTTGAGCGATGCAAACAATATTATCTTCATAGAGAACTGCTTGTGTTGATACTTCTTTATTGAGTGCAATCCATATGTTTCCCGAATATGCTATGTCAATAATCTCACTCCCACACATTCTCTACTTGCTTCATAAAATACAAGTATGTTAACATGATTTAAAGTTGCCTCTTAAAAAATATTACCAGAAAAACCCTGTGGGACAACTGAGCTAAAGAAAAAAGAGTGCAATATGTTAGACTTTTATTTGGGCTTACATTAACTTTTATTGGTTTTATTAAAACTTGGGTTGATTGGATAGTTCTTTGCTGCGTTAGCCCATATTGTTGGTGATCAATTGTTAATGGGCTTAGCATCTGTGTGTAAAGTCTAGGTGAAGCAGAAGTGTGGGCTTTTCTAGTTGACTGAAGCCTTTGATGAGCAGGCCCAGCCCAACTAGGGTTTTGTAGCTAAGTCCCCTCCCTAACTCTATAAATACATATTGTCTCATCACAATTGTATACCTTTTGATAATCAGATAAATAAACTGCTTCTGATTTAGAGATCTAGGGAGGAAGACTTAGTTGATAGTATTGCACTATCAAATTGGAGTAACTGCTGTGGATCAAACAGAGATAATTGCTATGGATCAATCAGGTACACATACATAATTATTATATATTACTATTGTGTTCTATGTTATATACAAATAGATCTTGGGTTTATTATTAATTTTTCTAACACAATATATATTTCATATTCATGATTATTTGCAAGTTGTCTCGTTAAAAACCTTGCTAGGAAAACTCAGTAGGACAAAACCTGAGCTAAGGGAAAAAAAGTGCAACATGAATATGTCTCCCCCTCATGTACATATGATCCACAATCATTTTGGTAATAATATATCTCATAAGATTATTGTTATCACTTTTAAAATATCATCGTAAATTATCTATGCTCATATATTCTCTATCTCTTCCAGAGTATATGTTGACTTCTAAATTATAGATGAGGGGTTCCTGCAACATCAATATTTATCCAACTAATTGTATTATTCATGTGTGTACACAACTTTATTCATACTAAAATTTAAAATTTCAAGTAGATATGAACATAACACATAAATGATAATATGAATTTTCATTTGTGACACTGATGGTACTCCGAGACCATATATTTATTCCATCTTGTTGTATGATCTTTATTTCCATATCAAATGATCATATATATATAATTCTTGATGCATATGAAATACTTCAGGACTTCTCTACTAATGAACAAACTTTATACATTTAATATTTCTCGATATACAAAAGAAATAAAAGTGTGTTCTTCAATCATTTATAATATATTCAAAAAATCTTCAAGAGTCTATCACAACATATAATTTACGAATTTATATTGCATAGACAATACATGTTTTTCAAATAATAATTTACTTACATGTCTTTATTTCATACAAAGATCTTTATCATATAGTGCGTGCGACTTTAAATTTATATCACTTAAGACATGTATTAAATTCTTTTAGAATTTTTAGATAAGGCATATTTCAAATTCTCACTATATTAGGAGCTCCAAATAAATAACATTTTGTTGCAACATTTATGTGACACTTATAAATATATTCCAAGCTATAATCAAATCATGATTATATTTTCTCAATATTTAAGCCTTACTTCAATCAATCTCATGTCTATGCAAACTTTGTACAACAATTCATTATGTACAAATACATATGTGCAAATTTCTCATTAGAAATATTTATTCGCACACCCTACAGGTCTTACTTCCCTTTATGCGAGTAAACTTGCCTGGACTACGTCATAAAATTTTAGCCAAAAACAAAATGTATGTTGATGATTCTCGACAAATCTAATACCATGATCCTTGCTAACTCAAGTTAGTTTATTGCATATGCAAACATTCAACATCTATTGTCGAGAAAAAAATCATTATATGATAATTTCCTCCCATATTGACATAATATATAGAGATCTCTTTAAATTAAATATTTTTCAAATATGTTTATCATTTATAGGTACCTATTCAATTATGATCAAATGTGTTATGTCTAACTTCTCTTGGGAGTCTCATCTAGAATACCATTTTCATCACGGTTGTCATTTTTAAATCACCAATACTTTATAACATTAAGGTATCTCCATGAGTACCTCTAGCTTTAACAACTTTAAGACAAATCAAATGAACATTTATTAATATTTTCTACATTGTTCATTTACGCTTCAGGCGTTTTCAACTCATTCTAACTCAACTTTGAATAATATTGATTTGGAGTTGGTATATATCATTTTGAACTATATTGTTCTTATATACTTTGTGCAAGGATCATTTTTAAAAAAAATTATCATCGATCCCAACTGCATTTCTCTCCCCTAATCGAGAGAATTTTTAAAAATTGTGATATCTAATAATAATAATACACTTGTAGGGATTTCAATATATCTTTTTATTATCATTTTTTACCAATCCACATGAAAAACCGTGTCTTTGCAAATGTCAATTATATATAAGAAAATATAAAACAGTATGTGTACGCGAAGCGAAAGTAATTCGCTACAAAGAAAACGAACGAGCGAGAATATAAAATATTTGCAGAAAAATAAATAACTTGACACAAGAGATTTATACGTGGTATCAGTGTTCTCACGAACACTCCTAGTCCACGGGGCCATGCCCAGAGAATGAAATCAATTAATAAAGTATCAAAATTACAAAGACAATTGACTTAAACAAGTTTAGACTCCCTCTAAAGTATTGTCGCAATCCTTTGTAATCCACTTTATGAATCTGACTTCTTGAATTACCTTCAAGCCCGAACTCCCTTCGTCTTTGAAGTGTGAGTGCTTACTTCCTCCCGAAGTAAGGCTTCAACAAGTCTTCTCCCGAAGACCAAGTGCTTACTTCCTCCCGAAGTAAGGCTTTATCAAGTCTTCTCCCGAAGACCAATCTCTTGTTCAGTCAAGTAGTTCTTCACAACCTCTAGGACAGAGTAAGAACAGAAATAAACAACTAGAACCTAGATGAACAACTAGGCTCTCACAAAACAAAGAAACTCTCTTCTCTCAGATAAGATAAGTGCAAAAAATGAATAATGGAAGAGCTAATTCGAATGGCTGCTCTCTATGCTCTATTTATAGAACATAGAAACCTTAGAGACAGTCACAAGATCGAATCTACAGCTGTACAAAAACTTTCCTAAGAAAACACGATCTGCAGCATCAGATTCGGATGCTGACGCAGCATAACTTGCTATAATCGGGTCCGATCCTCTATTAATGTTTGATTCCTGCCAAAAACAGATTAGATATTCTGATTGTATCTTGATACAATCGAAATCAATAAGGAAAAGGCAATAATCAAAGTTTCCCTAAAAAAGACAATTTTCCAAAAGAGAATTGCTTCTCTTTTAAGAAGTTTCCAAACAAAGGAAAGTTCAGCTGAAAAGTGCAACTTTCCTAACAAGGAAAATAGCAACTACAAACCGAATAAACAAGGTAAGAAATCGGTTATGAATGCACAAGAATCTTACCATAAAAGAAAAAATATTTTGTCAACTAACTTGCCAAAAAAGGACTTTACACCACATATTTAATAAAATAAAACATCTTTCTATTATTATTATTTTCTTTTTAAACAATAAAATAGAAAAAATATTTTTGTTTCTTAAATAATCACTATTGTGATACAGTTACCTATTACAATTACAAATATATATATCTTTTATTTTTTTTTAAAAAAAAAAATTAACAAAGTATATAATATTTCTAAAAAGATTAAAAAAATATATTATAAAATTAAAAGTATTACGCCTAAATTAAAATTAATAATAAATTTTAAATATTATTATATGTTCTTTGATTTATTATAATTGATCATCATTTTTTTAGTGATAAAAGTATAGAAATAAAGATAATAATACATAAATACAAATGTTGTATTGTACATAAACAAATTGTAAAAAAAAATACATGTATCTAATGTTGATATAATAAATAATTATTATTTTTTTTATTTTTGTAAAATAATATATAAAAATCTCGTGCTTAACCAAATATTATAATTTAAGGCTAATTATAATTTTAGCTCCCTGAACTTGATATGTACCAAATCATGCTCTCTGAACTTTTAAGGTCGTTAAAAATACCCCCTGAACTATTGTGATTGTTAGATTTAATGACTTTTGTCTAATTTCAGTCAATTTTACTATTTCAGTGATTGTTTATGAACTAAATCATGCTCCCCAGACTTTGATATATATCAAATCATGCCGCTCGAACTTTAAAATGTATTAAATCATGCCCCCTGAACTTTCATCCATGTTAAATTTTTTTTATTAAAATTGGATAAAAGTTCTTAAATCCAACAATCTCAATAGTTTAAGGGACATTTTTAAGGGTCTTAAAAGTTCAAAAAGCATAATTTAGTGTATATCAAAGTTCAGGGGCAAAATTCCTAATTAGTCATAATTTAATTAATAGTAATCCAATTAAATTTTACCACACAGTTTGTAGACAATCCTTCATCATACTTCCCGTAATCATATAATTTTGAATCCTTCATACTAATCGCTCCCAAAGTATTTACAGTAGAATCTCTATCCAAGAATACACTTGGACTAAGTAAATTATATTCTAATTGAGAGGTTATAACTAAATAAAGTTACACTAGAAAAAAAAATAAAAAACTAAAAAACATCAATGTAACCAATAATAACAATAAATAATCATTAATACTATATCATAATAGAAATATTTTAGAGTAAATATAATTTCATACATGTATTATAATTTAAAATAAAATTATTAATTTTACATAAATAAATTTACAAAATCCATGTATATATTTTATTAAGATGTAATTATTCTTATATAAAGGTATACTTTGTTAATACGGGAATTAAAAAATGTATAACTAATTATCATTTAAAGGTTATTTTTATTTATAACTGGCCCAAATCGGGACTTAATTTTTTTATAACAAATTAAAGGTTATAGAGATTCTACTGTATATACTTAATATTAACATAATATATATTTATTCTTTACAAGATTTTTTTTTTTGGTTTTACCTTTTGCTATTTTCATAGCCGGCCTATCTAAAAATTATTAAAGAAAAGCTAAAAGCATCAATTTTAATTTCCTAATCTATAACTACCCTATGAAAAAATACTCAACCCACCTAAAAAAAAAAGAAGTTTTCTCTACAAATGAGTGAAGTATCAAGACAGTAACAAAAAGTAACAAAACTAAGTTACTACTTTATTGAAATTTAATTAGTCGTTGTGTTAAGTTACTATCAATGTACTTCTCTTATTTTTATACTGCTACTTAAATATGGCATTTAACCCTTAAAAAGAGCACAGTTATATTTTTATTGTTCCAACATTTTAGGTAAAGATCATTAATAATAAAGGATGGCTTTCTTCATTAAATACCTGCAACAGTATTAATTCAGTTTTTTTCTTTTAGTTTTAATTTCCTTTTATAAATACTGAAAACGACTATTGAGGTTTGAGTATTGTCCAATTGAGCAAAACCCTCTCTTGGGGAAATCTGGCTTATTCAATATGTAATGATATTATCCATTGATGATGAGATATGAAAATAAAAATAAACAATCAAGAGTGGATATTCTTATAATTTATAAGCAATAATGTATAATATAGTAAAAATAATTATAATAAAGCAATAGATAAATAAAAGTGAAGTGAAAGGGTATCTCATCTCTATCTCATTCTCACTATTTCTTTCTTGTTTCTTTGTGAACGTTAAGTAAAAAAAAATATCCAGACATAAAGGCAATTATTATCCAAGCACCCACCTTTGTTCCTCGGGATAATTGTAATGAAATAATAATAATAATAATAGGTATTAAATATAATTAATTTAGGGAAAATAAAAATTACATCTTTTATATTAATTAATACACTTAAAAGAGTGTGCCCATGGAGCTACAAGTATCATATTCATATAATTATTATTCACTCTTCTTTTCATATTGAACATAATGACGTTAGAGAGATCCTCATCGAGGCTCAAATTAATGCCAAGGTTTTTATTTCACTAATAATATTATTGCTTATATAATCAATTGTGGGACAATACATTATTTATAGTTTTTTTTTTTTTGAATTACCAAGTGGTGGGCATATGGGCATATTTATATAATTTTAATAATTAAATTATTGTATTCAAACTGGCTAATAAGAGTTTTAATTAGGTTGACGCTTATAAGCAACGATTTCCATCATTTTAATGACAATATTTTTTAATGCAATTTATTCTTTTGTTGCAATCTATACAAAGTCAAAATTTTGAATCATAGATATAAGTATAAAGGGAATTCTCTTTTTGAGTAGTTGAACATCAAAGAGTCATATGACTCATGGTAATAACGATTTCATCCTTGTTTGGCCAAAAAGCACTCTTTTTATATTTTCTACATTTTTAATATCAAATAATAATGTCCATGGATTTCATGAAAAGTGGCAAAGTTCAGAATTCCATTAAACACATTTTGGTTGCAGTTTGAAAAACCTCTACCCAAACTCATTTGGTAAAAAGAAAAAAAAAAGTCAGCCTGGTTTGACTAATTGAAAATTTTCAAAATTAATTTTAAATATATATTATTTAATTAACAAATGATAAATTAAACGTTGGAACTGAGGAAGAACTGAGCTATAGAGCCTGTTACCTAATACCTATCCTGAGAACTCGATTGTTGGTTAGCTGTTGCATCTGTGTTCCTACTCCGATTTCTGGATTTTTAGGGATTGACATAAGAAAATAATTTATCGTAGACTGCCAATAATAATACTAATAATTATTATAATAAATAAAAGGTTAATAATAATTAATAAAGAAGATACAAAGGCTGGCCATTAGTACCCAAACAGAGAAGAAAAAAAAAGGGTCATTAATTTGCCACCCCCAAATTATTATTATTATTATTATTTTTGTAAGGGCCATCACAAATTTATTGATTTTACTTTTTTTTTTTGTTATAATGAAAACAAAGTGGACCCCACCATAAACGAACAGGATCAGAAGGATCAATCACAGTTTTGGGTCAGATTAGAACCCTGCACACAGCCTTGAAACCACCACTCTTTGTCTCTAGCCATTCATGCATGTAAGTCAAAATATTTAAGAAAAGTAATAAAATAAGAAAACAAGGTGAAAAAAAAATTAAAAAAATCCTGTTTTGTGAAGAAAAAGGTAAAAAAAAAAAATCCAAATAATGGGTTAATAATATGGGATGAGATGGGATGATGGGATGGGATGACCGTGAGAGAGTGGGAGTGTGATTTTGAGTGTTGAGATCTCTATGCAAAGGAAAGAAAAATTAGAGAGAAAGAAAGGGTCGGTGTCCATAACGTGGGAATGAGACAGTGACTGATACAGTACTACACCCAAATTCCAAGACCAGACCCGGCCCGTTGACTTGTTGTAGCAGGTGACGAAACCTCCACCTGCCGGTCACCACCACCCTCTCAAGTTTCGTTAATCCCAATAATATATAACCCCAACTTCACCTTTTTAAAACCAAATCATATTATATAAGGAAAGGGAGTTAATTTAAGGAAAATTACTTATTAAAATACAGTGGGAAAAAGAGTCTTTATCTATTCTATATTCCACAGATCTCATTTGTCATATGACATTTGTTTTAGTTAGAAAGGAGAATTTGGAGAGAAAAAGTTTTTTTTGATTTTGGTTTTTGGGTGACTTCATAAAGAGATAAAGGAAGAAAGAAAACAATGGGAAAGAGAAGGATGGAAAGAGAGAGTAATCCATTCTTTTTGTCCTTTTGAATAAAACCCCACTTCTTCAAACAATTTCATCCCCTTTTCTTTCATTTTCTTCTTCTTCTTCTTCTTTCTTCCTTCCTTAGGGCCCAATTTCCAGTTGTTTTTTCTACTTGGATTTTGAATAAGTGAAAGAACGAAAAAAAAATGGTGACTGGTTGGAGAAGGGCTTTCTGCACTTCTATACCAAGAGACAGAGAACCCAAAGTTTTGACAGAGAGACAACAGCATTGCGACGATGGAAGTAGCAACCTCCGTAGCCCCAAAATCACCTCTAAATTTGGGTTTTTCTCTAACCCGTCAACCCCTCGTTTACAATCTCAACCTGTGTCTACTCCAAGTCTCCGGTGCCGGACCACCGTTACTGCCGCCACCACCCCCAATTCCTCCCTACCCAATAGCCCAAAACTTCATTGTAACGTATCTACAACACCTAAGAAGAACCACCACAACCCCAGCAACAGCCCAAGATTATTCAATTTGTCTAACCCAACATCTCCAAAATCACCATCTAGCTTCTCACTCCTCAAATCCACTTTAAGACTCTCTAAGGTAAGAATCTTCATCTATAACCTTTTTCATGTAACGTATAATACTCATAATTCTTGTTTGTTTGTTTGTCGATGATTCAGTCACCTCTAATACTAACCGTTTTTGTTTTTGACATTGCAGACTCGATGTGGAATATGCTTAGAGAGCGTAAAAGCCGGACAAGGAACCGCCATTTTCACGGCCGAGTGTTCTCATTCGTTTCACTTTCCTTGCATTGCTACCCATGTCAAGAAGAATCAAAACCTTGTTTGTCCGGTTTGCAGTGCGGGCTGGAAGGAGCTCCCCTTCTTATCCTTCCACCATAGCCAGAGCTTGCAAAGTTCTGGAGCCAATAAGATCAGTAGCTCCGACCCAGTGAAACTCAAAGACGTGAAAGCCAAGTCGTTGAGGGTCTACGACGATGACGAGCCTCTGATGTCACCAACCTCCGGTACACGATTTAATCCCATTCCTGAGACGGACGAAGACGAAACTGAACAAGGTGATGAAAACTCCGTTTCCGAGTTCCAAGGCTTCTTCGTCAATCCAGCTGCCACTACGAGATTAGTTAAAGACAGTAATCGAAATATTGGCAACGTCGAGATGAGGCTTTTACCTGATGCAGCAATTGTGTCCGTGGGGAGAAATTACGAGACGTATGCGGTGGTCTTGAAAGTCAGGGCTCCAGCGTCTCAGGCTGCGAAAACAATATCTTCGTCATCGATTTTGAGCCCTGGGCAAAGAGCTCCGATCGATTTGGTAACGGTTGTGGATGTCAGCTCCAGCATGAGCGGTGCAAAAATCCAAATGCTGAAGCGAGCTATGCGCCTGGTGATATCATCCCTCGGTTCTACGGATAGGCTTTCCATCGTCGCCTTTTCCGCTACTTCGAAGAGGTTGCTACCTCTGAGAAGAATGACAACCACTGGAAGAAGATCGGCGCGTCGGATTGTTGACGCGCTCGGTACCGTCGGCCAGGGCATGTCCGTAAGCGATGCACTCAAGAAGGCCGCGAAGGTTCTAGAAGACCGGCGCGAAAAGAACCCCGCAGCCACCATCATGATGCTCCTATCGGACAATCCTTCGGCCAGCGAAGATGATCAACATCGCCATAATCGAACCGGTCGATCCCTCTCTCCTTCGGTGTCGTCCAGTCGCTTATCTTCTTACCTCGATGTCCCCGTCCACACCATCGGATTCGGAGATCCTTCGTCTGAGGATGCGTTCACTAAGTGCATCGGCGGGCTTTTGAGCGTTGTCGTATCCGATCTCCGTCTGCAGCTTGGATTGATAGCCGGTTCATCTTCGGCGGAGATCGCTGCCGTTTACTCTTTGACCAATCGGCCGACGGTGCTAGGGTACGGTTCCGTCCAGTTGGGGGACCTGTACGCAGACGAAGAAAAGGAATTGCTATTGGAACTGAAAGTTCCTTCTTCTACTTCCATTGGAGCGCATCACCATGTGTTGTCAGTACGATCCTCTTACCGAGACCCATCGTCTATGGAGCTAGTTTACTCCAGAGAACAGACTCTCCTCATACCTCGCGCCCAGGCCGTCCGATCATCGTCGTCTTCTCCGAATATCGAGCGGCTGAGAAATCTCCACGTGGCGACGCGAGCAGTGGCGGAGTCTCGGCGTTTGGCTGAGCACAACGATCTCACTAGCGCCCATCACTTACTCACTTCAGCTCGAGCTCTTCTCATTCAGTGTGGCTCGGCTTCGGCTGAAGAGTACGCGCGCGGCTTGGAAGCCGAGCTCTCCGAGTTAAACAGGCTTAGGTATCTACATCAGGCGCAGCAAAGCCAGAGACAGAGAATTACTGTTACGAGCCAGCGAGATTCCAATAATAGAGCAGAAGATAAGTCTGAGCCGCTTACGCCGACATCGGCTTGGCGCGCTGCTGAAAGACTGGCTAAAGTAGCCATTATGAGGAAGTCGATGAACAGAGTTAGCGACTTGCACGGCTTTGAAAATGCAAGATTTTAGATTTTTATTTCTCTTTTTCTTTTTTTTTTTAATTTTTAATATCTTGTAATACAAAGGAATATATTTGAATATATCTGGAAAGGAAGTAAAAAATAAAATTTTAAAGTGGAAAAAGAAAAACAATGATTGGAGTAAGAGATGGAGGGCCCAGGCCCATAATAACGACAATCGGTACCCGACGTCCAGGCCCTTTTCTGCAGTGGAAAGGAACCGATAGTGAGAGAGAGTAAAATGAGTCAGTACCTCTACCCTACTTGGAACTTATTCAACACTATTGCTCTCTTTCATTATTTGTCTTTATTACTCTTTTTTTTTTTTTTTTAATTTTTCTTCCCAAGAGCCAAACCAATGCATCAAATATACTATATGAGAATTTGGGGTAACAAAATTGATAAAACAAATAATGGGGTTCAAGAAATTGTGTTTTTTTCTTCACTTTTGTAATGTGGTTGTTGGGTCTAATCCATCAATGTTCTAAAAATATCATGGAATTTAGTTGAAGTAAGAGATTGAATGGTTTGGGTTTTTGTACTTTTGTGCTATGTGAGCTGTGTGAGAGGTTTTGGTGGGTATGAAAAGACAAAGTGGGGTTTTTGATTGTTATAGAGAGGATTAGTCATCGGATGTTTATTAAAATATCTCACTTTCTTTTGTTTATAATTACCTAGGTTTAATGGTTGTTTCGATTTGAGAGTTTTGTCCTAGTCATAGTGAGTTCGGCTTAGAAAAAGTACAAATGAGTTTTTATTCTTTGTTAATAATATAGTTAGATTCCATATCATATAGAGATGGGAATTCGAATAATTTGTATCTGTATATCTATATATAACACAATTATGTAGTAGTTTGATGTTATTTATATGTATATTTTATATTTTTAGCTTTTTGGGCATCTCATGTGTGAAGCACTAGTGAGATTTTACCATTGTATTTTGTCGGTAAAAATATAGAAGCTAAAAGAAATGAATGAATAGGTTTAAGGGTATAATCATGTGGAGGTGTGTGTGAAAGATATGCATTCTTCATTTTGTCCCTATTGTCATAATTCTACCAGATAAGCTTGATTTTCTATTCATGAGTTTCTCACAACTGTCATAATGGAAAATATGTAGGAGTGATAATAATTGCATATCAATGGGGGTGCATGAACATGTATTTTTCATTTAAAAATAAATATTAAGAAATATATACTTAAAAAATATATGTATTTTCCCTTTGGTGTTTTCTTGATTTAGTTGTGATGAATAAGTCTATGTCATGTTTGTTTTTTATCCTAAAAAATGAAGCAAAAAACTTGTGGTATTCAAGAAACAATAATTGAAAAAACAAAACTCACATACCTATCCATTATTATAGTTAAGATGTCATACTTTTTTTATTCTAATTTTAAGAACTTCCAACTTGTCAACAACTCAACATCATATTTAAATTTGTGAATTGATGTGCAATTCTTCTGGCCCAATTCAATCATTCAAATCTTCCATTACTTATATATAAAAATAAATATTAATTAACTAGTAATAAAATTAAACAATTATAATGCATGCTTTTTCAATATCTAACTTTATTTTCTCTTCTTTTTCCAAGTTTTTGGTTTAGCTAATTCCTCTAATATAATATCTTGAGCTATATACGCTGCATCCATAAAATCTCATGTCTAAATTGCTCCACTAAGTTCAACTCACATCATTTTGAGATTCTGAAAGATTTACTTTTTTCATATTTCTTTTTCATTATAAATGAGTATTTGGGAGAAACTATATCAAAGCTAAGAGCTAATGTAGGAACTAATCACATGGTTAGAACTATGGACCACTTTATATCTTTCATGCACACATGAGAACCCTTTTTTCTCTGTTAAATCTTTTATGTTAGCATAACTTTAGTTAGAAGTTTGTGAAGGATAAGGAAAGCAAAAGGTGTCACAAATATACCTTTACAAGCCTAAATATTAGTGAAAAAAAAAGGTAGAAAGAGAAGAGTAATGACAGTAACTTAAGCTTAAAATAAATAATCTGATTTTTTTTTTTGTTGGGTAGAACTCTTTAGACTTTAGTAGTACAAACTTTTGAGAGTACTTACTGCTACTACTTATTTCCTTAAATTGCGCACTCTTTCAAAAGCTTTTATGTGCTGTTCATGAGTGCATAGCTTCTTTTTTTAAAAGAAAATTATTAAATCAATGCTTTTCCAATGTGCATCTTTTAAAAGAATCATTCATTTTGTTTCTATATTATTCATTTTTGTATCCCAATAATAAAGTGTTCGACCTTGTTTGGTTATAATATTTATGAATATATGTAACCTGAGCAACATGATATGATTATTCATACATTGTGGGGGGTAGCTAAGTCCCCTTAGTGTGTGACATTGTTGAGAGATCCAATAGTTTAACATTGCTCACCAAAAAGTAAAAAAGAAGGTAAGATTGGATAAAAAAAAAAATTGTAGCCACGTGAAAACAATAACTAGTAGTACAATGATTTGTGGTAATTTTAATTTGTTTATTGGATTTTGGTTTAATAATGGAGGTTAATTAGCAAAAGAAGCCTTTATTTGGATTGGAGTAGCTCAAGTCTAGTCTAGGTCTAGTATAGAGACTAGAGTCTAGACCATACCACTTGGTCCATTATTACTGTCCAAAACTGCAATCAAGGGGCCCATTTCCCATGTCCCAACCCAGGCCTGGCCTAACATTTGGCATAGAGTAAATTGGTTGCTCTCTAAGTAATTAGGAGTGTTAAAATGAGTTTATGTTTTAAGAGTAAATATTAACATGACCTCATACATAGATAAATAATAATGGAGTGAAAGTTAAAAGGCATGATTTACCAGTTAGAAAGGTGATAAAGAGAAAGTGGGGGAGTAATGACTAAGGTGAAGAAAATATGATGCTTATTTTATCATTCTCGTAGAGAAGTTTTTTCTTTTTGAAAAAGACTCATGAAAACGTCATTAGGCCCACAAAACCTTAGAACCATCATAACAATTGTGATGGATTTTATTTAAGTATTATTTCATAAATACACACAAAATAATAAAAAAAATTATAAAAATACGATTGTACTAAATTTTAGATATTTTAAACATTTTATATAATTTTATTTACAAAAAATATAATATTTTAATGTATTTTTATATTGTACTCTTGTTAATTTGTTGTTGATTTTTTGTTATTTGTATGTTATTTTTTGTTGTTATTTTCTTATTACTTTTATGTATTTTTCTTGTTGTTTTGATGTTATTTTTATAGAACAACGTAAAAATATATATAAAAAAAAATAATAATTGAACGTAAAAATATAAAAAAAATTACAAAAATAGTGTATTATGATTTATTTATTTTATTGGGGCTAATTAGGATTTTTACTCTTCGAACTTTGACATATATCAAATTATGTCACCTGAATTTTTAAGGTCGTTAAAAATTCTTCATAAACTATTGAGATTGTTAGATTTAAGAATTTTTATCCAATTTTAATAAGAAAAGTCTAACATGGATGAAAGTTCAAGAGACATGATTTGACACATGTCAAAGTTCGAGGAGCGGTAGGTATTAAAATTTGTGGAGCATGATTTAGTACATAAACAATCACTGAATTATTAAAATTGAATGAAATTGGACAAAACTCCTTAAATCAAACAATCTTAATAACTCAAAGAGAATTTTTAAAGACTAAAAAAATTTAGGAAATACAATTTAGTACATCTCAAAATTTAAAAATCTCACATGCTATATCCAAATTTTATAAATGTGTTATTTTATGTGAATATTTTCATCAAATTATCCATTCTTTTTTTTTTTTTTGTAAAGGAATTTCGTAAATACATACATATACAAGGAGTTGAATAACACTGGAGATGGAGTACCTACCAAAGTAGAATCCCTCCAAACACAATGTAGCCAGAAAAAACATACTGAACTTTGAAGATGGAAATCATCCAAAATATAATGAGCACAAAAAGGAACATGAAATGGTACATCAACAAGTAAACAATTTTGAAAAAAACAAGTAAACAATTTATTTTTTAAAAAAATAAACAAGTAAACAATTTTTTTTTTTGTTATGTCTTTTAGACTCTATTTTTACTATTGAACCCAATCACCATAAGAAAGAGTAAACGGAAATAAAAGGGAAGATCCAGGAGGCCCTTGCCAGCTTCTCTACTCTCTCCTCTAATTCTACAGGGAGCTCCCACTGAAAGCCAGTCTTTGAAGGTGAAATCGCCTTTCATTGCCGACAATGCCAGAGATTAGAAAGAATTTCTATTTACAACAAATGGTTCAATTGGAATACATGAGAAGACACCATCTTCTGTTACCAAGGCCACACAACATAGTTTCTATTACTACAAGTTTTAACCCAGTTCATCAAAGGGAACAACAACGAAATGGAACAACATTTTCAACAACTTAGAAAACACATCAGAAAAACAACTGCCTACAATTTGTGGCATCTATATCAGATGGACAGTATGGGCACTTGAAAGTTCTCGTACTGTTCTTTGACATCTTGGTGATCGATTGCTTGCAAAGCACATGACCACATGACATCAACATTGACGGATTATCTTCGGTGGATTGCTCCTTAGAGACTGGACATACAAAAATAGAATGGAACTGAAACTCCTTGTCCAGCTCAACCGGCACGGGCAACTGCTTCATAGATTGCCATTCCAGCTTCTTTCCTGTCATTACAGTCATGAACTTCAGAAGAGGGGGTAGCGCCTGGCCCCCTGCTGATATTGTTACAGTCAATGGACTTTCACAAGACTGCCCCTGAAGATTGCAGAACTGCCTAGTTAGCTCCTCGGCAACTTTTTCCCAATTAGTTGGTGATAATAACTGCGCGTATGGTGAACGATCAAGCCTTCCAGTCCACAAGATACAAATCACAAGCTTTTGAATTTCAGCCATATGATCAGAAGCAAATGAAGAAAGGTAAGTTCTAGCATACTGGAGAGCTTCATCTCTGCTTTGGTTTTGCAGTATTTCTATGAATTGCAGGCTGTGAAGTTTCAGTAATAGGTCTGAGCCACTTTGTTTGAGTTTATCAGAGTTGGCAGCAGCCCAATTCAGCGCAGGCTGTACATTCCGACATTTCATGGCATCAAGTATCTGAAACATTTCCTGAAATAGTAATTTCATTGAGCGCGCTGATTCTGGTTCCTTGGTCTCTTCCACAAAACAGTCACCAACCTCAAATAAGCCATGCCTGTAGAAATGACTGGCTATTATCTCATTAACTGTGTGAGTATCAAATTCAACGTTTCTATAAGCCTTTGATATATCTGGACTGAAGGATTTTTCAAGAAGCTTTGGATACTTGCTGGCTGCAGCATTCACTTCTTTATTTGTGCTTTCCAGCTGACTTAGTGGGGCCATTTCTTTTAACTTGATTTTAAGTTCAGCAAGAACAGACACATAATCAAGTTGGGAGTTTTGGCCATTTGCCGATTGTAGTTTTTGTAATGCCTGTTCTATTTCTTGGTCAATCTGGTCAATAACTTCTTGAATCTTAGAGCAGGATAGTTTCTGCTTCTTTGTAACACGATCAAATGCATCTTTAATGGAATTCAACTCCATTAGCAATCACACAAAATGTTGGTTTACGGATCAACACAGCTGCAAAATATGAAACAAAACGAAAATAAGTGTTTAAATTTCATACTGGAATCAACTTCATTGCTCAAGAATCACATTTGTTTCCAAAAGACAAACATCAAAACATGTCACCTCATTCCGCAAAATGAAAAAGAAAAAAAAAAACTAATGTGAAGCTTCCAACAGACAAACAACAGAACATTCATTTAAAATCATGCCACATTGTTCTTGCAAAATAAATAAATAAATAAATCATGCCATATAAGTGGAAATCTACTTTATAAATGATGTGATATCAATTGTAAATTAAACTTATCAACAAAGAAAGCAATATGGAGATCAGTATAAAGCTACACAAGCATAGCATTGACTACTATTATTCCTGATGGAATGAGCATCTTAACATGTGTAGCCACAGTAAACGATTATAGCATAGCATGTGGTCATAAAATCACAATCGATTCAGGGAAATATTCTGAACAATAAACCAATAAGTCTTGTACTCTTGCAATCAGAAAAAAGATATGAAGGGCAGTGCCTTGTCATCTTGCTTCTCAACTCGACCAAATCTCAAAATTATAGTGTCAATCGACCTGAGTACAAGCTTACATCGACATAGGTATTACAGTATCATCAAAACTCTCTCCTTACAGATCTTTAAGTTGTTAATTTATGTCATGTCCAGAGGTATGAAAGAATGATACATTTAAAACAGGAATTAAGGGAGACACTGGGACAACTTGAATGTAATAAAGCACCTACTGGAACTTGCAATCAAATGCCAATAAAAAGTTTTAAACTTTGAATTCTTCCTAACATTTCTATCTATCTATATAAAATAATGTGCTTTAAGTATATATTATTGCTTCACGCAAATTCCAGTGTAAAATACTAGCAAATACTCTGTACAAAAACCAGCTTGGAGCTTTTGGTATAAGATACAATAAACTATAACTATCCACCATGAAGAAAAAAAAACCTATGGCCTGGTAACTGGTTTATGCTATTGACTTAAAAAATGAATAATTTACCAAATTTGAGTAATGAACTACTTCGATTTGAGCAGAATAACAGTACCCAAAAATAAAAAAACTAGAAAAACACTACTCAATCTGACTTCTTACAAGATCCAGAAAAACTAGATTGGCCAACACAGATTGCGATTCAATAACAAATAACAAATCACAATCATCCCATATCAAAATTGACTTCATTTTCGTACAGAAGATTTCACTTTTCACTTACAAGAATCTAAAGACCTCAGTTACTACATTTCTAAAAGCAATACCTGGAGAATAAAAGGAGGAAGCTCCGGGTCGATGAAATTATTGGAGATAAAGATAGAGCAGAGGGACTTTGTTAGATCAAAAGCGAAAGAAGACAATGATGATTATGATTATGGAGAGTGAATCAAGGCTAACTTGTCGAAGAGGAGAGAAGAAGATGGAGTGGAGACTCAACCTCAAGCTAATCTTTTCATATTATTAGCTTTAAATTTTTAATTTTCTATATTATTAAAAATTAAACAATAATAATAATCTTAATATTAATTAATGTACGGAATAAATCCAAATTAGCTTGCTAGCTTTCTCAAACTATCCACTTAACTACAACAAAAGACAATATTGATCTTCAAACAGAACAGAACACAGCATTCATCACTTCAAATCAAGTTTAACTACATAAACAATACCCATAAATGTGTATATTTATAGAGAGACAGAGAGAGAGAGAAAGGGAAAGAAACCTTACTTGATAAACGACCAAAGTTCCAACCGATATATTCCGTAGATTTCTTTTGCTTCTCTTTTCTGTTACAATCTTCAATTTTTAGTAACTTGCTGTATTTATATCCATTTCCTTTTTCTTTTTCTTTTTTTGCTTTTTAATATATTTTTTTAAAATTTAATTAATTTTCAAGTTCTGCTTCGAGAGGAGACGAATGGATGCTGATTTTTGGAGATGAGTTGCTGATAAATCTGGACCCTTAATTAAGTCGGTATAATTGAAAGATGGGTCCCATTAATCAAAGATCCAATCCATTATGGATTGATATGAAGAAACAATAAACCAATGTCGTTTTCTTCTTCATTTTTAAAAGACGACGTGTCGTTTAATATCACTGCTATTGTCCTTTCTTCAGTTTTTGTAAATTTTATTACATTATCCTGAAATTTTCTTAATGTATAACTGAAATGTAAATAATACAACATGACTGATAACATCTCCCATAAACATGAGACCCCCACACATATACATAAAGGGAGAAAAAAATAGAAAAAAGATGATGGATTTACAAGTACTAATGATATTTGTAGTATCATTTCTGTTTATGGTAAGTTCCAATAATTGAAAGAGTGACAAGCTAACATTCTCTGTGATTAATAGTGTACAAAGCTTGCTCACACACTAAAAAAATTCCTGACACTAATAATAGAGAAATAATTTAAGAAATATTTTTTTAAAGGTGCATAAATTGAATTCTAGATCAGCTCTAAGAACCTTTAGTCAGTTTCACTTGCTGAATTCACCATAGATAGAGACAACAACCAAGACATTAAATTAGAGTTTCTTCTACTTCACTCTACGTACTTCACTTGGCGATTTTTTGTAACAAAATCGTAGTATTTCTCTTCTCCATAATGTCCCCTACACAAAAAGAAAGGCGAAACCTTCATGAGTTTAATTTGTTAGCTGGAAATTTAAGGTTAAATTATTATATCATAAGATTAATCGGAGGAGCACGATACTAGCAATCTAAAACTAAACTCACGCTAAATCCGCCAAAGATTCTGATTTAGTCACACCCTTCCCTTCTGGGAGCTCAAGACAAGTATAATGCATTATCATTTCCTTCAGAGTGTACTTTGTGTTTTTCATGTCATTATCCCATAAGATGCTCTGAAGAAGAAGAAAAAACAGAGTTAGGGAATGGCTCGGCACTTTTAAGCTTCAGTCAGATCCGTATAAAGGTCACAAATCACAATCATATTATTCACAATTGATCAACTAATGCAAATCAGTAAATGATTTGTTTAGTTTAGTGTACATCATGACTGAAACACAATATAAAATGCTACTAAATTTATATTTATGCAAAACAAGGAAGCACAACATGATTTTATTCGAGTTTTAGTACAACGTGTAACCCTATAGATTTTTAATAGAAAGTACTTACCTTTCTAACATATTCTCTTTTCACATCTTCCCAAGGTTTTACATGAGGAGAAAAAATAGAAGCATTCCAGATGGCTCCTCTAGCAACCATGACTGATGAGGCACCTTAAACAATATGACAATACTTTAAAAAAAAAAAATACATGACACATTAATAACATGTTCAAGAAAGTGCATAATAGTGTATCAGATGGTTTTTGGATCTTCTACCAATCTATCCACTGTATTTATCCATCAAATAAAGGACTCACAATACAGTGTTCTGTGCCCCAAAACACTTCCTAAGAGGTACCTGTAACAGTTTTTATGCGCTGAAAATCGTCATACTCAAAAACATCTCCATTTGCTATTATTGGAATGGATACTGATGATACAACATCGGCTATCTCATCCCATTTGGCTGGATCTCTTGGCCTATCTGCAACTTTCCTGTAAGTTGTTCAGATTAAACTTAAATTTATAAAAAGATAAATATATTCAAAAATATATGGTTCCACAAGCCTGCAAAATTAAACATGGAATGCATGTAGACAAGCACATAAATACAATTGAGGGAAAACTTTGAACTGAGAAAATGGAAAAAGAATCCAGCAGAATGAATTCCTTTCTTAGGTTGAGAACTTTTAGGCTAATAAACTAGAGCCCCCTCGTTGTCCCAAATATAGTTGTACCACAATGTGCAACTACGCTAACAGCCTCTGTGCTAAGAGCCTTGTTATCTATCACCAATATTTATTATCAATCAATGGTGACATAGAGCATTGGTGATTTATCAACTAACAAACTAAGAGACTACTGTCCTACAACTCATAGGGGAAGAAATCAACCAATATGTATTTACCACCATAATGGAATATTAGAAATCACCTTCCATGGACAGCAAGTGCAGAAACACCAGTTTTTTCAATTCTCCTAGCTAGTTCCACAGTATCACGAGATGATTTTAATAGCCGAATCTTACATGTTACTGGGGTGTTCAAGTTTCTCTTCAAGGTAGTCAATATCTGTAATTTGAAGAAAGAAAGGAAAATGTGATGTTGTGTAGATAAATTACAAAAGCTATTTAATGAAAGTAAAAAGAGAATAATAAACGTTACGCACATCATGAATAAGATCTGGTTTACTCAACAGTGCTGCTCCCATTCCTCCGCTCACAGAAAATGCCTTAGGGCAGCCCATGTTTATATCTACAGCTGCAACATCATTACACCTACAAAAGAAATTTCACAATAATTCAATAAAGGCTTAGAATAGGAAAGAAGCAGAGTAAGTTAAATGCTTTAGACAAAGACTTTTCTCCAAACAATGTCAGCAATAATCATATCAGGTCAGAACACATGAGAAAATTAAAATTAAAGTTTCCGAGAAGTTGCTTTCAAGTCACTCTTTGGTGCCCGAACCTAAAACAATCCATGTAGTTAATAAAATTTCCAGTAAATCAATTGAATCACTTCAGTAAATAAACATGAATATACGTATAAGATAGATTACCAAACTACAAGGAAAGACGAATAAAACGATCAATAACAGAAGCTCTAAGTGTTGAACTTCATACAGGGAGAAGAGAATCACATTTCATAAGTCACAAACAGCTTACACTATCTGAGCAGCAGCAAGAGCCCTTACAGCATCAGAAGTTCCTATTTGAAATACTACATTATTTCTTTCCTCATTGCACGTTCTGAAGATAACACTTTCTGTCTTCTTCTCCACAAAATCAATAGACCCAATATGTTCTACAGGAGAAGAAAAGAGAAGGCCTTTTGATCATTTGAAACAAACATATCTACATATCATGTTTATTCTTTTAATAAGAAAATATATATATATTTATTTATATATATATTACTGATTGAAAAAGGCCCAATTACAAAGAGGAGAAGATATCATTCTATAGAGCAACATACTAAAAGCACCAAAAGATTACACAAACTCTTTCTAGAAAAGAAAATGTTGGTCAACATTTTTTTAATAGTGGATCTTGATTTTTATTTGTTCTCACCATCATCATTAACAACTTCCACAAACTTCCTATTAACTAACAAATAAAGGCAAAAAGATTTTAATTTGGTCATTTTTATCCCGTTTCCTAATCTCTCACTGAGCAATTTTGCTTTTTTACACTTGCACATTTACTTCACCCTTATATTTATCAAAATTCATATATCAAACTATGCATGCATTATTATTCTTCCATCTCAAACTTTGTACATTTTAGATACTTTAAGAAACTTTTTTTTCCATTTTAGTTAAATTCTATATCAGGCTTTATCCACCAACTGACCAACCCCAATAATAAGTATTTCTACAGTAAGCTTTATAATTTCAAAACAAAATTAATTACTTTATGTTAGAGCTAGAAGCCTAGAACTGGTAAATCTATTTCAATTAAGGTACAAAAAGTAGTATAACACTACTTTCAAATTATATTTTCACATCACATGTTGCCTCCAACTACTAAACATGGCAATGTTTTGAAGCTAGACCATCAAAGCATGTTAAATTTGAAGAACTAACAAACAAAAGAAAATCAGTGTATTGATCTTCTGCACGTAACAGAGATTACCATAAAATCTGCACTCTACATTCAGTTGTCCACCTTGTAATTTAAACGGCCATACATTAAAAGTAAAGTAAGATAGAAAAAAAATATATTGAAATTCAAATGGTCACCAAGATAATTCATCACCTACAAACCCAGTTCTAAATTGCCCTATTATATCCAACTGAAAAAAGAAAAAGAAAACAAACACAACCCCAGTTTTAAAGAATGCAAATACCACTTCAAAATATGAATATACCGAATCATTAGTTTTTTAAATGTTAGCGAATACAGCACAAAATTCCCATAAATAAAAATTTTGAAAAGAAAATAATTTTAGAAAGAAAAAAAAGTACCATTTACTCTGCGTTCACATTTGACCAGTTTGTGATCAATAATTTCCTCCCCATAAGTAATATCAGCACCATACTCAGCAGCTAATAATCTAAATGGTAAAGTTCCCTAATAAAAATAAAATATATAAAAAAGCACAACAAATTAAATTGAAAATATGGGAGTGTATATGACACTAAAGAGTGAAATTCAGCTGCTTAGGGAAACGATTTGTGGAGAAATAAAGGAAATTAAGAGTTAAAATGGTTGGGAAAACTCACAACGCGAACCATAGGAGCGAGCACGAGTTTATTCTCGTACTCCATGTTAGCCGGAGAACCAGAACTTGGGGACTCGTCAATCTGAGACCTGGTAACCGGACTTTTGACCTCTGCAGATTCTGATGTCTATAGTGGCAAGCATTTGTTCTTGAGCTGGGTTGGGCCAATCCCAAAACTTTCCTAGGACAATCGGCCCACTAATATTAAAAGTGGAAATTACACTCGGATTTGAATGGTTCTTATGATAAATATGGCACAATCCCAATTTCGTGATGAAAAAACCAATTTTTTGGTAATTTTTTTTGTGATTTTTTCGGCGATGATGCCAATACCGATGACTTTTTTAGCTCTAGTAGCAACTCCGGTAACTTTCCCAGTGTCGTCAGTAATTCCAGCGATTATGCCAATTTTGATAACTTGTTTCAGTTAACTTTATTGTTTAACATTTATATTTCCTTATGATTTTTCATAGTGTCGAATCTGGTTTCACAAGATTCATAAGTTCGAAACTGGTTTTACAGGTTTTAAGGGTTCTGTAATAAAGTTGCTCTATTTTATGATGTTATTGTATATTTTTTATTATAAGTTTCTTTTTATTATTTTGTTTCTAAGTTTGAAACTGGTTTTCACACTTATATTTTGTTTTAGATTATTGTTGTGCATTGTGCGTTGTTTTGTTTATATTTATGAGTATTTTTTTTGTGTTTTTTTCTCTATTTGGTTGATTGATAAAAATAGTTTCAATTTTTTCAGTGTATATCATTTTTGTTTTATTTTCATAATCTTTATTATTGTTGTGTAACAAAACTAGTTCCTTGATGAAGAAACCACTTTCTTGGTGAAAAAATCAGTTTCATGATGAAGAAACCACTTTCTTGGTGATTTTTTTAGTGATTTTGTTGGCGACAATACCAATTCTGACGACTTTTTTTACCTCGGTAATAACCCCGGCGATTTTTCGACACTGGCAACTACTCTGGCGACTTTTCCAGCACCGACATCAAACTTCAGAATAGTCGTCGGAAATGGCATTGTCACCAGTAAAATTACTGAAAAAATCATCAAGAAACCACTTTCTTGGTGATTTTTCCGACAACAATGCTAATTCTGACGACTTTTTCAGCGCCGGCAGCAACTCCGGCGACTTTTCCGGCACCAGGAGCAACTCCGCTGACTTTTTTAAGTGCCGGCAGCAAACTCCGGTGACTTTTCCGGCACGAGTGACAACTCCGGCGATCACTATAGTTTTATTTGTTTTATTTTTTTAAAAAAAAATAAATATGAAGAGAATTTTAATATTTTTTTAAGGTAATTTAATTATGTTTTTATTTTTTATGAATTTTAAATTCATATTTTTTTTTTGTAACGTTTTATTTAAAAAATTATAGTTTTAGTTTGATTGATTATTAGATAATGTCATATTTAGTGATATTTACTTTTTATGCTATATTTATCATAATCTTAATAATTTTTCCCATATTTTTGAAAATAGCTCATATTAAAATTCAAATAATAGTTAGGGAAATTAAAAGGGGTAATTACATAGGAGAAAAAAAAAAGCTAATTTTATGGTAAGAAAACTTAATAGAAAAAAAAAATATGGTACTTATGAGATAAACTACTTTGAATTCCTATAAAAAATATTAAAATTCCTTTCATATTTTTTTTTAAAAAATAAAACAAATGAAACTACGGTGATCGTCAGAGTTATCACTGGTGCCGAAAAACTCGCCAGAGTTTGTTACCAACGCCGGAAAAGTTGCTGGAGTAGCTGTCGGCATCGAAAAAGTCACATGAGTTGCTGTCGGTGCTGAAAAAGTCGTCAGAATTGGCACTGTCGCTTGAAAAATTACCAAGAAAGTTTCTTGGTGATTTTTTCAACACCGGCAGCTACTCCAATGACTTTTCCGGCATTGACAGCAAACTTCAAAAAAGTCGTCAGAATTGGCATTGTCACGGGAAAAATCACCAAGAAACTGCTTTTTTCATAAAGAAATTGATTTCTTGATGAAGAAATCGGATTCTTAGTGATTTTTTCGATGATTTTTTTGACACCCGCAGCTACTCCGGTGACTTTTCCGGAACCGATAGTAAACTTTGAAAAAGTCGTCAGAATTGGCATTGTCGCCAGAAAAATCACCAAGAAACTGGTTTCTTGATGAAGAAACCAGTTTCTTGATAGAAGTACCGATTTCTTGATGAAGAAACCAGTTTCTTGGTGATTTTTTTAGCACAATGTCAATTTCAATGACTTTTCTGAAGTTTGTTGTCGATGCCGGAAAAGTCGCCGGAGTAATTGCCAGTGTCGAAAAAATTACTGAGAAATCACCCAGAAATCTGTTCTTTCATCAAGAAACCTGTCTTGGTGATTTTTCTAGCGACAGTGCCAATTCTGACGACTTTTCCAGCACCAGCATCAACTCTGACGACTTTTCCGATGCCAATAGCTACTCCAACGGCTTTTTCGGTACCGCAGCAAACTTCGACGACTTTTCCAGCACCAGTGACAAATAAAACTGCCTAAACAAATAAAAACATTAAATATGGGCTTTGAAAATCTAATTTAGATATATATGACATATCAAATACCATAAAAATACCTAAAAATTAAAAAAAAAAAAAAAATCATATAAATTGGTCAAACTTAAAAGTTCCATATTTAAGTAAATAACTTTTAAAATCTCATAATGAGCGTAATTTTCTCAAATTAAAATAGGTAATTTACAAGGGGAAAATTTTATTTACTCCCAAAAAAGACATCCTATTTTAATAATTTTTATTTTATATAAAATTTATATCTTTAATTGTACTAAGTTTTCTTAACTTTTTTCTTCCAATTAATATTCTTAAAAAATATACCTATCAAATAAAAATAAATTATATTTTAAATATTATGACAAAAAAATTAAAATAAAAAATTATATGAATTTTTTTAAAAAAAATATATATAAAAATATATACATGAATTAGAAAAAATTATGAAAATAAAATCAAAATAAGTATTGAAATTAACATAAAATAATGTGAGGAAAAAAAATTTAAAAAAATAGTAAGAGTAATTTTTAAAAATTATTGAAGTTTATATATTTTTTTTTTAATAATAGGTGTATTTATCATTTTATAGGGTGCAAATAGAACTTCTCTTTACAAAAATACTATAAAATAGGAGAAAGTTAACAAATAGTGGGACACAGAGATTTTTACATTTTTACTGTATCAAGTTTACAAAAATACTGTGTTAAAGTTTTAAAATTACAAAAGTATTGTGTTTCAATAAAATAAAAAATAAAAAAACAACTCAAAAATTTTTTTACTTAGTTTTGACAACTTGATTTATCTTTTTGAACTATTACATTACTTTTTCATGAAATTTGTTGTTACAATTTTATTGTTTCAATTTTTTTTCTTTTTGAGTTAGTGATAGTTAAAATGATCGTTTTCTTCTGGAAGCACCCAATCCTAGTAGAATTGAAGCATCTCCTTCCCCTACTTTGTTTCTAGATTCAGCACGGGAGGGGTCACTAGAGGCTTGGGCAGTCCAAGCCCTTCAGTGCTCCCCCTTTAGAACCCCTGGATGGGGCAGTTGTAGATTGAGACTTTGAACTCTTCTTGGCCGGTGGTATTGAGTTAATAACTGTCACCTCGGGAACCTCCGTGGAAGGGACAGTCGAGCTCTTCTCAATAGTCAGTTGGGGAGTCTTGATGGTCGGAACAATGCTTTTAGGCAGCATATCTTGCACCTTGGAATGCTTCACTGGGGACATCTGGCCGAAAATATCACCTGACCTTTTCTTTAGTGCGCGCAGCATTCTCTGAGACATAACTGCACATGAATAATACAGAGATGTCACAACAAGCATAAATCAAATAAGCGCAGGCAGAGTTAAGAATAAAATAAAGTACCCTGCACGTGGACAGGAGTATCTTCCAGAATAAGCAAGGAAGAAGCATCCTCATCAGAAGAGTATTCTTCTTCTTACTCGACCACAATGGCCTTTCCCTTTCCTTCCATCTGGACGGAAGGACAAGCAGTTTCTTCAAGACCATCTCTGATCTTGATGGCCTGCTCGGCAGGTACTTTGTCACCTTGGGGACCTTCTTTTGTTTCTTCTTCTTCAAAGCCTTCTGTTTGGGAGTCACTTCCTCTTCTTGGCCAGGCAAAATTGGCATCAGATGGATAGAGTTTATACTTGACAAAATTGGCTTCAATAGTCAAGAGAGAAATGTTTCGAGCATCTGAGTGAAGTTTAAGTATTTTTTGAGCCTTTTTCCTAAGTTCCAGTGTGAAGGGAGGCCAGCACTACAGAGGAATATGCTTAAAGCTTGTGTAGGTAGTTCCCATGTCCTTAACAAAGTAGTAATCCTCCCCCAACCCACCAATCTTGGACACGTCAATATCTGTGGTGCCAATCAACCATTTCTCTTTGATATGGGAAAAGTAGAAATACCTAGACCTGTTTTGCTTGGGGTTGGATTTCAAGTCGAACAGCCAGTTGGTGTTGTGGGCATATTGTTAACCCCATCCTTGAAAGACGTACAACATAAATAAGGCAGACATGTATTTAATGCCTTTGGGAGTAAACTGGGTCAGACTAAGCTGATAATAATTGGCTATCTCTTTGAAGTATAGATGCAATGGCAACATTGCACCCTATTTAGTATGAGGACCTAACCACACACAATAATCCTCTCTAGGATCTGTTGCCAGTTGCCCTGGAGAGGGAAAGAAGCTTTCAACCCACCCAAGGAGGCGTTCCTCAAAGAGATTGGATAATCTCTTGAAAGTCAGAACGAATGGTGAAAAAACCATTGAGCTCCCCTCAGACCCCTCCTGTATATAGAGTGAGCCTTAGTATACTCCTCCTCTACGTAGCCCTGGCCAACTTCTAAGACTTCTCCCATCTCAAAGTCAAGTTCTCCCTTTTCATTGAAGCCACCAAAGGGTGGCACCTATACAATCCTTCTTTCTCTTCTCCTTCTTCTCCCTTGGCCTTGAAAGGAGTAGCATGACGGACCTCGCCATGGTCCTCAACATCCTAGACTTCAATGTCCCCATCAGCAGTATCTTCTTCTTGGACCGTAGGTTGGGCCTGCTCCCCTCTAGTCGCGACGACCAACCGAGCAATATGGGGGTTAGAGGATGAAGGCTTTCTAGTAGTCTTCTTGGTTTGCGCCATCATTTTATGTCTAGACAGAACTCTTTCAGAAGTGTGCCTCACAACGGTCACAACAAACTCGGCAATAGAGTATCCCTTAGTAGTGTGAGTTGGATGACCTTCGGGCAAGGTATCAGCTATATTAGATTGGACTCTGTACGTCCAGTTAGTAGGAAGATAATACCTCCAACCTTTCTTCAGTTCCTAGATGAAATGCATGTATCCCTCACCATGTATCTGGTCGGGATACTAGTGATGATACACCTCAGGCTTCGGGGAAGGTGTGTGCTCACTGCTCACTCCCTTGTCTTCAAAATTAGAGTTTGACAGATCATCACTAGATGAAGATAAATTTGCAAGGAGATGAGGGTGATCTTCATATAAAATTTGAAGCAAGTCCTGGTCAATATGATGCTTGCCTCTCCATAAATCACCAAGGTTCATCTACAAAAGGTGGGGGACAAGAGAATAAGAGTTGGTCGGGAAAACGAATGAAAAATAGATTTTATATGCCGACCATGCAAGATTAAGGATGCAAAGATGGGGTTCATTCAGGGTTGGAATTTTAAATCTCAGAAGTTCAAAACTTCAGTTGGTACATGGTATTTTTTAGAATCTCAAGTGGAAATGAACAATTTCAAGCTAGAATTAATATTCAATTAAAGAATTAGACGTCACAGTTAAACGTTGGGTAAAGTTCCAAAACCCTAGAAGTATTTATTCTACAATTAGTTAAAGAAGAGTTCAAGAACAGGCAGAGTTTATGGCAAGAAACCCAAAATTAATGCATATATATACTTTCATTCATCTAAAAGCAAGGAATAATTGACTTACTCACTGATTCAAAGCTTTCTTGATCTGCTCAGATGGTAACGTCAGAGGTCTTCCAACAAGTTCCTCAAAGATTTGAGAGAAAACTTAGATAGAAAATTTTGCTCTAATTCTTTAAAAGTGAAAATGGCTAAAAGGATTACCAAAATCTTTGATCTCCTTTTATAGGCAACCAAAAAAGGAAGATAAATAATTTTTAAAATTTGAATATTTGGGTTTACCCCCAAAAGTGAATGTTAGTACTCATTACAAGGAGTACCACCATCACGCATGCACTGTCACTCAGCCATCAGACCGTGATTTGAGGTACAATTTTCAAGAGGTATTTAATGCTCAGACACTAAAGAGACCCCTAGTTAAAGTCACGTTGGATCAACCTCAACCGTCTAAGACACGCATCACCCATTCGGACAAGATTCCTGGCCGAATGAAGTCCACATGCGACGAAGAAAGTCCCACACAGACTTGGGGGACAAATGTTATTCTATTTTTTGCACTACGACATGGCATTTAGTTGGATGACATGTGGATCATATTTTTCTCCCTGGGCAAAGGGTTACACTCCTAAGAGCCCTCATAGATTGGTGGAAGGGTTTATGGTGTTCGCGCGTAGCAGGATGTTCAAACAGAGTCATTAAGGGACATCCGACCAATGCACAATTGCATGATCAACTCGCATGTACCAGACAGGATATGTGAGTTACCAATTTCAGAGATAGGCATCATTGCTTCCAAGACACGAAGATAATCTCTACATTTGTGGAATTTATTCAGAGACTAAAGGCAATAAGCCTCAGTTTTCCATTCCTTGCATTATAATTATAGAATTAATTTAGTATCCTATTTTATTTATTATAGATTAAGGAAAACTAGTCTTCATGTAATAAGCTCCTATAAATAGTGGCACAAATTCACTATTCAGGGGGACGAAATTTGATTCAAAACAAGAGAGAAAAGAGCGATCTAAGAGAGATTTTCTCTCAGAGATCAATTGTAAGAGCTTTCGAGAGAGAATACATTATTCTTGTTCTCAAGTCAATATAACAAAAAAAAAAGTGTAGGTTGTTACCATTTTCACGGGGCCGAATCTCTAGAAATTCTAGTGTTTTCTTTACTTGTTGTTTTTGCTTTCTATTATTTATTTTATCTAATCACTTTATCTTGACTCACTGAATAAGTGTAGTACGTAATAACTATTAACTATGCATGTAGATGCACTTGAGATTAGTTCAAGTGACCATAAAGAGTACGAGGTGGGTGTGTATGTGGGGGTCTTAGGATCAAATCATATATTATGCAACTAACTAGGAACCAAACCGCGCTTCGCGTGCGGTTGTATTTTATGTAGTGATAATTAAATTATAAAATTACATTAAATTTTACATTTTGACATTTTTATATAATATTTTTAATAGTGAGTACCTATTAAAAACTTTATTTTTTAACTCTTAATAATAAAAAAAAAATAAATTAATATTTTAGAGACTTAATTTTTTTAATTACTTTGAAGTATATAGGACTTGACAAAAACAATATATAACATACACAGTTATTTTTCAAATCACTATTATTACCATGTATTACTCCTTTCCTTCTGTTTATTTTTTTTAAATAATAATAATAAATACATTAATTTTTCAATAAATAAACTATACTCAAACTTGAACTCATTAAATGATAATTATTAATTAATGCAATAGATATATATTTCTATAAAGTCAGTTTTCAAAATATATATCGTTTGCATAAATTAAATTGGGTAAATACTATTTTGGACTCAGTGTTTTGCAAAAATTACCAATTGGACCATCTATTTTGTTAAATGACAAAATAGACCCTGTATTTTCTAAAATTTTACAAATAGGACCCTGAACTAATTTTTTATCAAAATAAAACTTAATAATAATCCGATCTAGAGATGTTAGGGCAAAACTAGTTATATTTTCTGTATCTGCTTGTATTAAAAATTGTCTTAAAGTTAGTTATATTAAAAAAAATAAAATTGTTAAAAATTGAACTCAGGGTCCCATTTTTACCATTTTGAAAAATATAGGGTCTATTTTGTCATTTTACAAAACAGAAGGTCTAATTAGTAATTTTTGCAAAACACACGGTCCAAAATAGTATTTACCCAATTAAATTAGATTAAGGACATGATAGAATTTTAGTAATTGAATAAATGTTATTTTTGTGTGATTAAACTTATATAAAAAAATAGAATTAGGAAAAAAAATATAACCATTGATAAATCTATAAGAAACTCATCAAATTTAAAATTGTTGTCATCACCGTATCTCACTTGTCATTAAATTTAAAGTTGTTATGATTACTGTATCTCACTTTTAATCTTTACTATCTTGAAAAAAATATATAACGATTGATAAATTTATATATACATATAAAAAAAATAATGATACTGAATAGAGAGAATGAAGAGTATCAATAAATGATAATGTAAGAAAAATTAATTTAGATTGTAAGATAATATCATGCAATCAGAAAATTCTTTTGAATAAACTTCTCAAAAATATTTTAAAAGGTAATAGATATTTTATTTTGTAAATATAACAAAATAAGAAAAATAGAAAAAAAAATTAGAAAATAGATAAATAATAAAATAAAAGATAATTAGGTATAGATATTAGAGATATATCTATTCTATATAAAGTGTGCCTATATAACCGAATTCTTGGTTTATGAGAAATTCGTGGGAGACTTTTTATGTATATTAAAAATAAAATGATTTATTATTAAAAATAAAATAGTTTATGAGAAATTCATGGGTCACTTTTTATTTATATTAAAACTAAAATAATTTATTATTAAAAATAAAATAGTTTATGAGAAATTCATGGGTCACTTTTTATTTATATATAATAAAATAAATCCCATTAAATCTAAAAAAAAAATTTGCTGTTGTACATTTATGATTTTTCTCTTCTTCTTCTCTTTTTCTCTTCTAGAATTACCATTTTCCTATAAAAACACTCATTAAAAGAAAAAGTTATATTTTAGCACATACAGTATAACTAAGAAGTCATAAAATTTATAATTTCGTCTTCTGTTAAATAAAAATAATAGCAACTTGAAGCATTATTATAATTATGCTGCTTTGTACATGCTGCGACAAAAAGGAATGTCAATCTTATTAATTTCTCCATGTTCTAGCTATTAATGCAAACCAGAAAAAGAAAAACATTTACTAAAACCCACCAAAACTTATCATAATTAAACTTGAGGCATTAGATGCAAAAAAAAAAAAACAAATCAGAGAGTACATTACTACATTTTTTTTGATCACGTGCTCATAAATTAGAAGCACAATTAAATAAATTAGCGAAATAGTAACTAACATCCAAATTTCAGAGTTGATGAAAAATCTGCAACTAAATGAGGTAAAGACTACTACAATATTTACTTTATAAAACTTTTGTTTCAATATCTTACTATTATTAACACCATTTAATTTGGATGTAGAAAAAATATTTTTGGATTGAGGCGGCAATAAAAATAATTGATACTGTCCAGAGTTTTTATTACATGTTATGTGACGCATGTCATAAAAAAATAGATTTATACAATCGCAATGAAAAAATTATATGTGACAAGCCATCATGCAGCCAGGAAGGATTTCTTACACCACGGTATATTACAAAAAACATATGATGTTATTGAAATTAAGTTAAAATAATAATAAAAAAAAAGATACTAACAATCTTATTATGCATTTTACAGTGCTATATCATATGTTGAACTTGATGACAATACAAAGAGCCTATCTGCTGTCATGTTCGCAGATATTGTGGAAAAAATATTTTCGTGTACTGCTGCCCAACTAATGAAATATACCGCAAAGGTGTAATTTTAAAAAAATAAAATAGTTTTACATGCCTTTCATAAGTTGATTTTTTTAATTAAATAAGCTATGCACACCATGTCTAATCATTTTAAATGAAAATACATCACGATTTGTAGGAACACCGCCGCTTTGTCGACACTACCATATTTAATTTATCAATGAAAAAATGGACAATCCAGATATATGCGGACCCGGCTAGAATGAAAAGTGCAAAATACAAAAATTACACTATTGTCTCTATCGAAGCAAATGATGATTGAAATCCACCAACTATCATTAGTTTTCTTATCTACAATTTTTAGACAAATGCTATCTTCAATTATCAACAATTTAGAGATTGATTTTTAATTTTCTTTCTATCTTACACCCATTTAAGTAATGTTTCTTTAAGTATTGGAACATCACCTTTTAATTTATTTTTGGATTAACTTAAGAACATATTTAAATTATCAAGCTTTCTTAAACACTAAGGTGGCATTTGGTTGGAGGTAATGAAATGGAATGGAATGGGAAGGAAATAATTTTCATTCTATTCCTTTGTTTGGTTGCATTTTAAAGTATTGGTGGAATGGTTATTCCATTTTAAAAAGAAAGGAATGATCATTCCAATGTAACAAGAAAAAAAAAATTAATGATTTTTTTATAATTTTTTTTATGTATTTTAAATTTTATTCCATTCCTATTCCTATTCCCATTTCCATTCCTATATTCACTTTTAATTGACAGCATTATAAACTATAATATTTAAATACACATAATAATAATCTCACCTAATAACTAATAATATTTTTTCTTTAATTTTTAATTGTATCATTTTCAAATAACATAGAAAAAAACTAGCATAAAATTTAGTATACGTGCCTCGCACGTAATTTTTGCTAGTATATATATATATATATTTCTATGTTATATTAGATGTGATTATATAACAAAAACTATTCTTTTTTAAAAAAAAAACCATTACAATTCAAATTTAAATTCATTACTTATATCTTTTTTATTTTTTATAAAGTACATAGCTCCAATCACCGTTGAATGTGGAATAAGATTGAATGTGAGTATTGTTTTATAATGCTAAAAATCAGCTCGCGCTTTACATGCGATTGTTTAAATCTAATGCTCACAATATTCATATAAAAATTTAATAAAAAATAATATGTAGGCCATAAACTATTTGTTGGTGATCTTTATTTTCATCTTTTGAAAGCTTAAGTTTTGGAAGGTAAATATTTGTTGAAAAAAATATCTGCCTATATACATTAGTAATTCATTTGACAAAATATTGTTTAGAATAAAAAATGTACTTCATTAAACATTATATTTGATAAAAATATGGTTAAAATATCACAAATCATGAAAATAAAAGAAAATTATAAACTTGATTTAGTAAATATATGCACGACTAAAAAAATACTTTACTAAATACTATATAATAATACAATAAAAATATATATTTTTTTTATATATAAACATATAATAATATAAATAACTATAATTGTCTTCATTCATCCATATAATTAATTGCCTGCACAAAGTTTAAAGTCTATTTATATGGATCAATATATGTATATATATATATATAAAAAAATATACTAGATATATATATATATATATACTAGATAAATGTTACGTGTCAAGTCACGTATGTTAATTTTAATTTAGTTTTTAGTTTTTTTTAATATCATAATTTTAAAATTAATAATATTTAATGTAGTGATAATCATTGAAATTTAAAAGCATAATAGTGATTTAAATAAAAACAAAAATTACTATTATACCTTATAATAGTAATTAAAAAAATTATTATTCGTTAAATTTATCTTCGCAATTAATGAAAATGCTCATCTAATTAAACAATCAAAACATTCAAATTTAATTTAAAATAATCTTTAAAATTTAACTAATTCTAAATATCAAAATTTAAAAATAATTTTTAATAAAAAAATAAACAATATGAACAAATTTATTATTAATTGCAACACTTTAGGTAGATTAATTATATTTAGGTTTAACTAACTACATGGATGTTGATCCTTTACGTAACAACATCTAATAATTTGTTACCCAATAATTTCTCATAAACAATTATGTTATATAGCCACATTTTATATCGAATAGATATACATAAATAAATAAATATTAATTATTTATCAAAAACTTTACCATTGGCAAAACAAATTTATGTGAATCGTAATTTTTTTTAATTATTATATATAAATAAATTTACGATTATATAAATTGAAATGAGGTGAATTGTAACCTTTTTAGGGCCCGTTTGGTACGCAGGACTGGATTGGATTAGACAGGCTAATTTGTCCAATCCAGTGTTTGGGCATGTTAGAAGTCTAGATAACTAATCCAGTTAACCTCATCTGTCTGGGATTATTTATCCCATCTAGCAGGGTGGGATAAATAATCCCATGCAGGTGAGATTTTTTTTTTATTGTTTTTTTAATTTAAATTTTATTAATATATTTTTAATTTAATAAGAATTTAAAGGAAATAATTATAATACATTTATTTATACATTTTTTTATCAAAAATTTATTCATTAAAATTAGTGAAAATGTATAATTTTGAATTATTATACATAAGTTTTTAAAATTTAAAGTATTATTAATTAAATAATAGTTACTTAAATTGATTCTAAGAAACAAAAATATGACAATAAAATTATATATTATTTTTAAATTACTAAAAAATTTATATAAATATTTTAAAAAATTAATATATGTATATATATATATAAAAATTTCTATAATTAATTGCCTTACACAAAGTTTAAAGTCTATTTATATGAATCAATATATGTATATATATATAAAAATATACTATCAGTTTTTTATTGTTTTAGAGAACATTTATAATGTAAACATTTAGAGTTAGAGATATATATATTAGATAGACTAGAAAAAAGTTACGTGCAAGACACGTATATTTAGTTTTATGTTATGTGTTCTATAATTTAATTAAGAAAGATTTAATAAATAATCATATAATTTAAAATAATTTAAAAACTAATTTTAATTAGTGTGTGGGGTTATTTGAAAATCAATAGTGAAAAGTCAAATTTAAAATTTGCAGAAAGAAAAGAGGAGAATGGAGATTAGCTTGAAATATATTTAAAAAATAATAATGCTACACACTTACTATGGACACTTAACTCGAGCCGGTAATAATAAAATTATAAAGAATAAGGGTAGCAGGCATATAACTGGACATATGAAAGAAAGAATATAAAAAACAAGAAATATGATAGCTTCCAAATAATATTATAACAAAGCAATGTTCTCCAAATTTATCTTAATATCATTCTTCTCTTGAAGCCTCTCATCAATCTCATAGCACTCCATGATAGATTCAACAAAATATATGTGTTTATGTATATTTGGATTCAACAAAATATATGTGTTTATGTATATTTATTTTGAGCAAATCAGTAAACATATATTTTCAACAAATTAACCCGATAAACTCAAGATCCACATATATATAGCTAAGTATTCAAATACAATTGTAAAATCTAAACTTAAAACAAAATCAAATGGACAATTCATGCTCAACTAATAAAGCTATATATATACTATTATGATTACATCAACCCAAATATTCTTACTTGCTATAACCGAATTATAAAAATTAAAAAGTATAATTTGAGATATATAGACTAAAATCATCCAAATAAACAAATAAATTAGTTACACATAGAATTATAAATGATACTTTTTTTAGAGTGTGTTTGAAGCTTATGTGAAATTTTTTGGATCTCTTCACTACTATTTTTTATCTCTATTTTTTTTTTGTATAAATATATATGTATATAGAAAATTTATATTAAAAAAATGAAAAATATACGTACATATATTTTATTGTTGTTAATTAAATTCAAAATAGTATAGTAATAGAGAAAATTTAGAAATTAGATTTTTATTATGAATTTTTATTTATTTAAAATAATTAACTTTAATAAAAAAAATTAGAAAAAATGAGAACGTACAAGATTAGGTATATATATTATATTGGTTTTAATTAAATTCAAAATAGGATAGTAAATTTATGGTTTAAATAATATCACATGAGAACAATATATAATATTGTATATATATAAATAATATCAGTTCAAATATCAAATATCAGTTTAAATTTTTATTTTATTATTTTATTATATATTAATAATATTTTATTATTTTATTAAATATAAATAAAAAGTCACACCCATGAATTTCTCATAAACCAAGAATTTAGTTATATAGGCACACTTTATATAGAATAGATATTACGTGTCAAGTCACGTATGTTAATTTTAGTTTAGTCTTTAGTTTTTTTTAATATCATAATTTTAAAATTAATAATATTCAATGTAGTAATAGTCATTGAAATTTAAAAGCATAATAGTGATTTAAATAAAAACAAAAATTACTATTATACTTTGTAATAATAATTAAAATAAAATTATTATTCGTTAAATTTATCTTCGCAATTAATGAAAATGCTCATCTGATTAAACAATCAAAACATTCAAATTTAATTTAAAATAATCTTTAAAATTTAACTAATTCTAAATATCAAAATTTAAAAATAATTTTTAATAAAAAAATAAACAATATGAACAAATTTATTATTAATTGCAACACTTTAGGTAGATTAATTATATTTAGGTTTAACTAACTACATGGATGTTGATCTTTTACGTAGCAACATCTAATAATTTGTTACCCAATAATTTATCATAAACAATTATGTTATATAGCCACATTTTATATCGAATAGATATACATAAATGAATAAATATTAATTATTTATCAAAAACTTTACCATTGGCAAAACAAATTTATGTGAATCGTAATTTTTTTTAATTATTATATATATAAATAAATTTACGATTATATAAATTGAAATGAGGTGAATTGTAACCTTTTTTAAAGTATAATTTTTTAATTTTTAATTTTTTAAAACGTGATGAAGAAAAACAAAAAATAATTATTATTTTAAAAAAAAAAATGAAAAAAGAAAAAATTATGGGAAAAATAAATAAAAATATGTATTTTTATATTAATTAATATTTATGAAATTAATAAGAATTTAAAAATTAAGAGAATGAAGGAGAGAATAATTAATGCTAATTAATATTTATGTATTTTATAGAACATTGCTATTAGACACCAGTGGTGTCTAGCACTTTGTCGATATGTCGCGTTGCGATTGACTAACGGTAAACCTTAAAAGTTATTATATTAAACTCTATAAGACCAAATACTTAGCTGGACCAATAGCAGTATTAATACAGTACTACTAGTACCCTTTAGCATTTCTCTATTTTATAAATATATAGATGTATATAAAAGACATTTCAATTTCAATCCCCAAAAAAAATCAACTCTGCCGGGAGGAATTTCATATCGTAACATATCTTTCACGACTAATTATTTTTTTTTTGGAAGAACGACTAATTAATTTTTTTTTTGAAACAGAATTCAATCAAAGATAATTACCTTACAAAAAGAAAATTGAACAGCACTAACCCTTTTTCAAAACAAAAAACACTTGAAAACAAATTACACACGTATATTCTAGTCAAAACTTTCCGCTTTTTAAACAAATCTCGTAAGTCTCGCCCACACCTCATTACTATTTTTGTATACTTATTTCTCTTTCTCCAATTTGCTTTTATTTTTGGCTTGGCCACCAGATCAATGACAGGTCTCTCTTCCATCTTCTGGATGCTTGGTGGGATTAATTGAATAAGTTTTGCTTTGTTGATATCATTTGTGATTTTAGGAATATGTCTTCTTTAGCTTATTAAAGTTTTTCATTTTGTATTACTGTTGTCATATAATTCTGTATTGGTACTCATGTTTTCATGTATGTATGAGTATTTTATTTAATGGTTTGATAGTTTGTATATACTTTTGTGTATAATTTGTTTCTTTTCATTAGTAATTATAGATTTTAATGGTTAGAGTTATAATGCATAAGAACTGTTTGATAAAATGTCTCTAAGACACAGTGTATTTTTGTCACTCCTTTCTCTTCCATTCTCAACGTCGGAGTTGGTTTTATCATGTTTATCTACATAATTGTTCCACTTTGTTACTGGAAGTATAACACATTTGATGGTCAGAAATTTCCTATTTTTTTCTAATCAACTGTTTACTACCACTGGTCATAAATATGATACCACTAAGTAATTCTGAGACAACATATTAAAGGAAGGTTGATCTGGGCGATCCTTCACAATGTAAGCTCCCATCTGATCTCGTTTTCAGATTGGATTCGAGAAAAACAGCTGAATTTCTGGATCAATTAAGCATCAGAATGAAAAAGTAGGAAAAAAAGGTATGATCTTGTTTTTCTCTACTCCCATACTCTATTTTAATTAGAATTATTTTATAGTTTTGGCTGACCGTAATACTGAGGGATTTTTATCAATCTCTTTCCATTTCGTATTTCTCCAAAATTTTCTCTTGTTTTGATGTTAAGATGAAATTCAATTTAGGTTCTTATTCAATTTAATAAAAACTTAGATTGTAGATTTCTAGTCATTCATTTTCTGTTATGACAGAGTTTAAATTTTTCTCTATAATGTGTTAATTTCCTGTATATATTTCTAGTGTTTGTGTGGATTTTTTCTTTTAGACTTACTTTAGGGGATGTTTTATTTTATTTATGTATGTTAGTGTAATTAGGTAAATGATTCTGATTGATCTAGTTTTACGATTGTAATGGAATTTGCTGTGGAAGATGATATATTGAGTTATTGGAAATGCGGAAAGGTGGGAGGGAGGAGTTTAGTGCCACGGAAAGTGGGTATTTTGTGCCTTTTGTGGTTAAATTGTGCCTTTGTTGGGGTTTCTTTGTGCCATGTTAGGTGGCTTTACTGATATGAAAAGGGATTTTGTTGTTGTTTTAAGGTATTTTGATGTAATTTGTATCAAGTATCTATTACAATTAGGATTTTTGACCTTTTTAATTTTCTTTTAATTCTGTGGTTTTGACCTTATCTAGTAGGATGATTTAATTATACTACCGAATTTGTGGGATTTCAATGGAATTAATTGTTAAGAATAAATTTGAGGAAATTATATTAAGGCTTTAGTTGGAAAGATTTGAGGAATTTTATAAAATCAGTTTTAATTTCATTATTAGTGATTTGAAGAAAGAAGTTTAATTGGTTTTAAGGGAATTGGTAATTATGATTTTATTCGATATGAATTGGTTTAAATATTTTAATTTTCAATTTTAAAAGATCTCTAATGTATTTATAGAATGGTTTTTACAATTAATTAGATTGGTGTCCCATTAGATATTATATAATTATATGTTGGTATGTATTTATATTTATGGTATAGCGTTAAAAGAGATATGTATTTTGTCAAGCTATTTGTGGAAAGTTTGACTTCTTTTAAAATATGTTATTCTTTAATTTGGAATATATGTGATATGGGTAGATTTTGAAAGGTGATTTAGAGATTAATTAGAATAAAATGTTATAGGAAAGTTTCTTCTTTGGTTTTAATTTAATGGAATCCAGTTTTAATGGTATTGATTGATTTGCAATTTTGGTACTAAATTAGGTAATATACACAGTCTTACTATAATTAAGACAATAATATTTAGGAAATTTTAATTAAATTTAATTTTAATGTTGAGAAAATTTTGGAAAGTTGAGGGTTGAGTCTGTTTTGTTATGGTATATGTGTGAGTTACATATTGGAATAATTATTTACTAATTATATATTTAATTTAATTTATTACTATTTATTCATAACCTTCCTTATTATCCCAAAACTTAATTTATTTAATTAGTATATTTTCTTTGATCGTGTAGGATTGTTTTATTTTATATAAGGAAAAAATAATCAATTTGTATACTCTTTATTTTCTTTTCTTTTTTTAAAAAAACTATTATTTTAAGACCAAGTACGTGATAGAATTAAATGGTGGAGAAAATTAAGCTAAGTAATTACCTTTTATATTTTAATTTATTAAAATTTGTATTCATTTCAAATGATTTTACATTAAATTATTCTTTTGTTGTTATCAATTAGATATTTTATATTTAGTAATTGACAGGTTGATTTGTGCGTCAATTATGTCTTTGTAATTGTATTAATTTCATTCACTTTTTCAAAATCTTAAATAATTTTAAGTCAATCTTACTATTTATATTTTATTAATTATTTCTTTTAAACTTCTTTATATTATTGACAGCCAACTAGTATTTTTAATTATAATAACAATAATTTAGGTATTTAATATTTTCTAAGTTTGGTTTTTACAAGTTTATAGTTTTGAAAGGTGAATTTCTTTTGTGATTTTTGGGTATTTATTTAGAAGATTTACACAATTAATTATATTTGTAATTGATTTATTTATGTGTATTTTTATATTAATTAATTTTTCAATTTATTTATAAATCAATTAATAAATTTAGTTGATATTTTTTACTTTAATTCATATGAATTTACATTACTTTTTTATGTGCTTTTTATGGTTTTTGTACCATTTTTTATGGCTTGTCCTTATTTGTTTAAAGTAGTTTTGTGGTATGCTCAATTGGCAAGAGAAGTGATTTCTTTTGTGCTCATGATTTCTACTTCAACAACCTTTTCACTTTAAACATGTTATTTTGGAGGGCCTACAATAATAGAGAATTTACTCATAACTTTAATTTTATATATAATTTTTCAACAATTTATTTTTAGGTGTTAGTATGTTGTTACTAGCCAAAGGGTAAAACCTTTGGCTAGTTATTCTTAGTAATTTTATTGTTTTTTATTTTTTTTTAGTACTGTTGAGCTAGTGATATGAGTTGCGTGTTTATTTCTTAGTTTGTATATTTATTTTTTTATTTTTTTATTATTTTTTTCTTTTATTTTGAAGATTGTCATTCTAATATAACTGTATTTTTGGTTTGCTGTTGTATTGTTTTTTCAGTTTCGCTAGCTTTGGAGACAATTATTAATAATGAGAAGGCATTTTTTCAATGTGATGTGGTGTTGTTCTGAAGACATAGCTTGATTGTCTAAATTTCCGGGGGCAGTTTTGTCCCATGTGGCTCGGGATTAAAATTCTGCAGTACATGGTTTGGCAAAGCATGCCCTTCGGTTAGACGATGAGCTATCCTGGTTCGAGGAGGTGTCTCCGCCGATTGTGGATTGCTGCTTTGTTTAATCATGTGTGATTTTGATCACCGCGTCAAAAAAATAAAAATAAAAAAAACTTTCCGCTTTAATTTTTCTTTTTTGGTAAGTCGCTTTAATTAATTCTTATTGAGCTTTCTAATGCATTTTCTAATATTGCTAATTCTAATTAAGTAAAATTCAGAATAAGACATGAAAATGACACTTAAATGTGAAAATACTAACGTGTAGGTTCCAAATAAATAATTAACTAAAATGGTATAAGCCTTTATTTTTCAATGAAATTTTTCTTCATTGTTCAGAAAGAAAAAAAAAAGAAGATAAAAGCTTCATAATATTCCCAGCTAAGATTTGATTGAAAATAAATACATAAAAGCGAGTGAGGGTCTGACCCTCAACTCTCAAGTCTCAGCCTAACTTTATTATTTTTCAATGAAAGTAACTAAACTGAACTCCCCTTCATAATTAGAAAACTTCCAAGGCCATGTATAGAAAATATGATGTGAGATTTCATGTATGGCACAATCTCCCTCAAGCTTGGAACTTCCCCCACTCTTTTATTAATTTCTTTTATTTGATTTAATTATTTTTGGTGGTTACCTTTTAATTATATATTTATATTTTCAAGAAAATATAGAATCCACCTCCCCCGCAAACCACACAAAAGCAGGCCACACCATTTCCCATTCCCATTCCATTCATCCTCACCCATCAACGTCCCAAACCATTTTCAAAAGAAAATTGTTAAAATGTATTATTGAAATTATTATTAGTATAATTAAATATTAGGTCTCATATAAATTAAGAAAATAACTTTTAAAAAATATCGCTAACTAATTAATTATAAAGTGTCACTTATAAAAAATATTAGGTAACACTAGTACTTAAAAAAAATCTTTTTCCAAAAAATAATAATATGCAAAAAAGAGGTAAGCCCTTCTGACTGAGCCTCTACCACATATACCCTCCCCTAGTTTCCTCCTACTAGAACCGTTAACACTAAAACCCCACATTAGTTGGCATTTGGCAATCAAGATAAAAGATTTGTGGGTTTTTATTCATGGATAGGTCTTATTGATATCTCCAATAACCCAGCTTTCTTATTTATTTATTTATTATTAATTCATCAAACATAATATATTTAGGGTGATTCTACAATGTACCCCCTTAAAAGGGATGTATTGATGCACCCTTAACTTGTTTCGGCATCCAGAAAAATTTTTTAGTCTAATTTTTTTTCATATTTATGTACGTTATAGCTATTTAAGATATCCTACAAAATTTTGAAAAATTCGGAATAATTTACAATATAGAAAACAATGTTCAAACAGTCTATTTTACACGCGTATAAAATAAAATAATCACGCGTGCAACACACTATTTGAACATAATTTTCGGCGTGTTAAACTTTTCCAAATTTCTTAAAATTTTGCAGGATGTCTTAAATAACTATAACGTACATGACCATGAGAAAAAATTTGACTAAACAATTATTTCGGATACTAAAACAGATAGGGGTACATCAATATATCCATTTTAAGGGGGTGCATTGTTGAATTTTTCATATATTTATTTCTTATTATTTTAATATCTTTTATTTTAACATTTGGTATCAAATGTTAATACATTTTGCATGACGTTTCAACATCATTTTCACTGTGATATTATCACTAAAAGGAGTGAACATCAACATATTAGATTCTTACATGGTTATTCAAAATTGTCTAGTGATGTTATTCTTTTGGTAATTTCCGCTATCTGAATTTTAAGGTTTGGGAAAATCAACTCTTTGAATTAAAATTTTGGAAAAAACCTTTCAAATTTTATTTTTATTTTGATTAAGGTAGACTGCATTGTATACACAAATGTACACATGCTAAATTTTTTTTGTCCACTTATTATTAATAATTTAAATATTAAGAAAATAATATAAAAATACATTAATTATTAAAAAAATATATAAATAATTAAGAAAATTAAAAAATTAAATAATTAATTATTGGATTATTTACGGCATAAATACTAAATATTTTTAATTTTATACAGTTAAATACTACATTTTTTTTCAACGAATTAAATACCCAAATATAGTTTTACTTACACCCGTTACTACTTTTCTGTTAAATATAACTGAGAATATTTCTATGCCACGTGTTACTCAGGTATCGGCCCACTTCATAATTGTCTTAAAAAAATATTAATTAAATTTAAAAATAAGAAAAATAATTACAAATAAATTATTATTTTTTATAAATATTTGTAAATAAATTTTAAAAACAAATAATCATTTTTTTTTCAATCTCTCGATCCCACATTGTAATCCTAAGAGAACTAATTAGATCTCGTTATCATGTGATCTAAGTAGTATTATCCATCAGTATCAATACAACTAAAAGGGGAGTAGGTCATTACCCGTTAACTAAGAGGGTCAAACCACTATAAAATCATGTGTCTATTTACTTTATTGCTCTAATTGTGTAACATGTGGCAAGCATCAACATTAAATTTGACTCCGCTATCGGTTGGCAAAATGTGAGGTCAACAGTCTTGAGGATTGTGTTAGAACATAACTTGACAAATCCTTTCACAAAGACGCTACCAGTGAAATCTTTTATAGGTCATATAAATAATATGGGACTAAGGGAGATGACTAATTTTCTTTTAAGAAATTGAGAGATTGTTAGGGTTTATGCCTTGAAAAGTCTTTAAAGACATTTCTAATTATGAATAAGAATTGAACATTTTGATATATGCATGAATGTTAAGTTATTAATATTTAATATTGAATAATTTATATATAAATATTAAAAAAATTCCTTTTCATAGATGAGGCCATGACTTGTATTGTACGAAAAATTAAGATCACTTAGCCATGAATAAAACAATTAGCAATATATTAAGGTTTAGGAATCTTTAATCAATAGTTGCTAGTGTGATTCACTGATGCTCGTTATTCGGTGCAAGTAATCTCGATTCGAATTTACTAATGTATCATGACATCTTAGTGAAGCAACTATATATAATAGAGATTATAAATGAAAATAATTGATAGATAATTAAGCATTTTTTATCAAACAAATCGTTTACTATAAAGACCTCATTCATATCATAATGATGATCAATGGTAAATCGGCCTAAATCTTAAGTAATCATGAACTCATGTTCATATTATTAGTTGCTCTGATTCACTCGTTAAAGTTTCTCAGAGGGAGATGATTCGTACAACTTTTGTTTTGGGAATCTAATAATGCGGATGGCTGGAACATGATCTACAATTATGGAATCCTAACTTTCCTAATAGATCGAATGTTGGTTCTCTTTATGTGTTAATTCTGAAACTAAAAAGTTACGCACAAATCTAGATTGGATCTAAATTATACTTTCACTAGTAAATTAACGAAACTAAATGATAAAGAAGTAATCGGAACAGTAAAATGATAATTTGACCGAAACTAACTACGAACAGATACAAGGAGGGCTAATCATTAGAATTGATTATATCAATAGACACTGTAGTAAAACTTAATTAATATAATTCTATAATAACTTAGAGTTCAATTCCATATTTATTGTGGAGTAATCATGGAATTAATAAACATGATTATTTGATTTATGAGATTCAATAAATAATCTTGTTTATTAGAGTTTAGAGTTATAGTTTCATGGTCTCCGGATCGCCACCTTAAAATACTGTCAAGGAGAGGAATAAAAGTTGTATATGAAAGTTTGGAAAAATCTATTTTGAATTGTCAAAATAGTATTTTTTTTTTAATTTTGTAATAAATAGTTTATATTTCAAATTAATAAATTGGGAAAAGACAAAAGACACATCTCTTGACTTAGAGGCACTACATGCATTGTGTCCTGACACAGTGCATGCACCACCTATATCGGGTGTCCCCAATGATTTTGTCTTTTTTAGTTAATTAATTAATTGAAAAGATAAATATTTGAATTTGAAAAGTAGTTGAGATATTCGCTCAAGTGGTTAAGACATTCCCTCAATTGGTTATAAGATATAAATATCTATAATAGAATTTGGTTATATTATTTATTCAAATAATTAAATGTGATTTAATAAAAAGATTTGAATTTAAATAATTAATTAAATAAAATTTTATTAGATTTATTTCATATACTGTATAAACCAAAATTCAAGACAGTTTTTGAAACAAAAGAATTTGTATGTAACTTTTCTAAGAACCTAAAAATGATTAACCAATAAATATTTTTCTCTCTATTACTACACCAAGATTGTTCTTGCCCATTAGTTGAGAATACAAGAATTTCATATACACTATCATCCTACTAGCCAACACTAATCTTGAAAGATCTAGAAGATCAAGGTGTGAGTTTTATCATTACCGTTTTGAGAATACAACATACAAAAAGACTCGAGGATATCCTGATAGGCTTTGAGAGATAAATATTCTTTTTATCTATTTACTTTCAATTTAATATATATATATATATCTATTCTATATAAAGTGTGCCTATATAACAGAATTCTTGGTTTATGAGAAATTTATGGGTGACTTTTAATTTATATTAAAAATAAAATGGTTTATTATTAAAAATAAAATAGTTTATGAGAAATTCATAGGTCAGTTTTTATTTATATATAATAAAATAAATCCCATTAAATCCAAAAAAAAAAAATATTATTGGGTTTTTGGTGTTGTACATTTACGATTGAGTTTTCTTTAATTATTTATTGTATTCCTTTTCCTATTGCAATTTGGACATTCTCATGGGATCACACATAATATTCCAATCCGCACTTTTTCATTTTTTTTCATTTTTTTTTATCAATTTTTTTTTTTCTTTTTGAATAAAGATAAATATGAAATTTTAATCGTATAGAGTTTTATTTTAATAAAATATAGTATTTTAAAATAATTTAAATTCAAATAATTTAATAGTATTTTGTTATAGAATACTATCACTTTTTGTTAAAGATGGTTTCACTTTTTGTCGACATTACCATATTCAATTTATCAACGGAAAAATGGACAATCCAGATATATGCGGACTTGGCTAGAATGAAAAGTGTAAAATACAAATATTACACTATTGTCTCTATCGAAGCAAATGAAGATTGAAATCCACCAATGACTATCATTAGTTTTCTTGATCTACAATTTTTAGACAAATACTATCTTCAATTATCAACAATTTAGAGATTGATTTTTAATTTTCTTTTTATCTTACACCCATTAAAGTAATGTTTTTTTAAGTATTGGAACATCAATTCTTAATTTATTTTTGGATTAACTTAAGAACATATTTAAATCATCAAACTTTCTTAAACACTAATATATTGCATTCGGTATTCACTTTTAATTGACAACATTATAAACTATAATATTTAGATACACATAATATTAATCTCACCTAATAACTAATAATATTTTTTCTTTAATTTTTAATTGTATCACTTTCAAATAACATAGAAAAAAACTAGCATAAAATTTAGTATACGTGCTTCGCACGTAGCTTTTTGCTAGTATATATATATAAATATGATAATCTTAGACATATAGTACAATGATAACCAATCACATACGTACATGATTTAGTACCATAAAACTAATATATTATGGGACGATGATTTGTTGGCTAAAAGCTTAATTTAGAAAATTGGTGATGGGATCGAGTTCTATTTGGAAAATTGAAGACCACTGGATTCCTATGAATAGGTACCCATTTTTTTTCTTCTTCTCATTCTCTTAGTACTAATCATGTATCCTACTTTATTACTCCTTCCCGGGATTGGGACTTAGAGAATTTCAGAAGATACTTTGACGAAAATACTATTGATGACATTTTGAATGTATAATTCAATGAATTTTCTGTTAGTTCAGCCTACCATTTTTTCCTCTCGTCTAGAGATATTCCTTCTTCTTCATCTTTTAAAAACTCTAAATCTTTTTGGATTAAACTTTGGTCTTCTCCTTCTCCTCCTAAAGTTAAATATTTTCTTCGGATAGTTCTTTCCAATTTTGTTTCTGTTGCTAGCTCTTAATTTCATAAATCATGGACGCACTTTAATTTTTGTAACTTCAATTGTGATAATAAATGTCATGATGTTATTGATTTCATTAATAAAGTTGTTGATACTTTTGATGAGCGTGATTTCTCACTATTTTTATGTTTTATCTAAGCTACATGGAACCAAAAAAATACAGCAGAATTTATTGAGACTAAAATAATATTTAATATAAACTTGATGATGAAATATAATTAATATACTTTTATTAATATGTTTTAAGATACACTATACAAATTTATAGAGATAAAGATTATTAACCGTAAATGTAATTTTTATTGGAGATTCGTATTATCCGGTTGGTGCTAGATAGATAAAAAAAATTAACCGCACTAGGAAACTTTGTTAATTATCTTCAAATGAATAATAATTATATATGTTATAAATTTTGGTGTAATTTTAAAATAAAATGATTTAAACATATTTATAGCGTTTGATATTTGCTAAATTTACTTCAAAACTAATCTGGGATAAAAACCAACTTCTTTTTCATTCATAAAAAAAAAAATTTGTTAACAAATTCAACTTTTTCCAAAAAAAAAAAAAATGATTTATTTTTTGTGATGTACTTGGCTGGTCTAATTTATACTTGCAAAATTATAGTAATGCTCAGCAGGTCTTCCAAAAAAATATTTGAAGGATACTAATCGGGTTTGTACTATGTGTCTGCTTTATTGAAGCATGAAGATCAACAGTACACTCATGCAATTAATTATAAAATAAGAAAATATAATCTTAGTGTTGTGGTTCGGGATGGTTAAAACAATATTAAGGCAGGAATCATCAAGCCTACGTGTGGTAATATTCCTTCTGTTATAGTGAGATTTCTTTCACCTAGAAACTCGAGACAAGACTCCTATTTAGAGGACACGTATATTCAGATTTCCAATGGGAGCTGAAATGTCCATGAGAGACTCCTCGAAGTTTGAACCTCGCCAGGATAAAGCCAGCGAGATACTGCGAGTACGACCAAAGTCGGATCGCGTAACTGTAACTCGCATTATGCAGGATGAGAGGATGGATCCAACTCGCATGTGTCGGGACATATGCGAGTATCCTCTCTATACTTCTGCGAAAGCGTAGGGATCAACTCTCTATGATGCGATTTGGTCCCAACGACCCAATAGCCTTGATAAACCGGTATAGACTCGCATGTCTAGGTTCTATCAGCTCGATACGCGATGTATACAAGAGGCGATTACCTAAGGACGCAGACATTCCAAACGTAATGATAATCCTGCGAGCTCAACAACGGAACATGAACAGTCAACTCGCAGATGCGGAAGACGCATACGTTGGTGGACTTAGTAACTGTCATTCATTTATTAATGTTAACGTTGCTTGGGTTTAATTATTGCAATTCAATATGTAAATAATGGATTAACAATGAATGTGATCCTTGTGTAACCGATTGGACACCTGCTTTGTATATAAAGGGGTGATCCACCATGAAATGGCACCTACAAATCCTTTGCTACAGTGGACTAAGCAGATCACAATCTGACTGAACCACTATAATTCTTTGTCTCACTGATATTTTCCAGTTTTGTTGATTGTTCTCACATTCCCAGTCGAGTACTCGTCGTTCTAGGTCGAATACTCGACAACATTTGGCGCCGTCTGTGGGAAACGACTAAAGATTTCATTTATTTCAAAGAACACTAATCATCATGGCTGGAAATCACGCTAACGGAGCTAACAACGGGTCCATCAACATTGGAATGATGAATGTACCGTTATCTGGAGCTGGAGTGCCACATGTGGACGTCATTAACGGCGGAGTAGGGAGAAGCAATATCAGACCTCTCAACCTATTCCCAGAAACGACTGGCCCTCAAGTTGGGGACACATCCACGCCACCAGCAACCATGCATTTTCCCCCCGTCACTCCGGCGGTGGTATTCGAGGGAATGATCCAGCTCACCATTGATCAATATGCTGTGATTCAGGATCAACTGCGGGCACTACAGGCCGAAGTAGATGGACAGAGCCGAGCTCGACGCCCTCCTCGAGTTTCCGCTATTCGCACCGATAACCCTCAGGTAACAACTTCTAGACATCATACTAACCATGTACGCAGGGAACGAAGAACCAATCCTGAAGGTCTGGACCTGAACCATCCAATGTCAAGGGATCAATCCGCAAGGTTTCCAAACTAGAGCGCACAAATCGATGAAGATCCTGAGAGCCGTAATCCTCGCAGCCGACCATCAAGAGACAACGACGCAGAATCAGCCTCTTCGTCGTCGCATGGTCGCACTCCAAGCAGGTACACAAGGTCCGGCTCTGTACAGACACAACAGGGAGGACGTTATCAGGTACACCGAGGTGATCTGCGTGATCATCTCAACGCAGTTTTCAGGGCACGCTCTCGCAGCCCACATAATACTGAGACACTCCGTGATCCCCATGCGGGCGATCAGGGTGCCAACACTGATAATAACCCGCCTACCGCGCCGATCGCGACCGCTGGGATTAATGTCCCAGCAAATCTTGCCGCAGTAGTTGCGAGCCCCGCAGTTGCAGCGACTCCGGCTCCTGCGACAGGAGGAATTGACCAAAGCATGCTTCTGCAGGCTTTGAAAATGCTCGAGCAGCAACGTAAGCCTATATATAAGTTGCATGGCACCTCGCCTTTTACTACAGAAGTGCGACAAGCTCAACTTCCAAAAGGGTTTCGTCTATCTGAGTCCCTCAAATATAAAGGTACTTCTAACCCGATAGACTATCTTGAAAAATTTAATACTATAATGGAAGTGGACCAGGTACCGCAGCTCGCAAAGTGCCGCATTCTTGCGGCAACACTCGAGGAAAATGCCCATGATTGGTTCACCCAATTACCCGAGGCATCGATATCGACGTGGGAAACCTTCGTCGACCTATTCCTCACACATTTCCAGGCCACAATGACGTATAGGCCACCTTATACGACTTTGGCCAACATCAAACAAGAACCTGGTGAGTCTTTACAGGACTATTTCAAACGTTTTAACGCAGAAGTAACAAAGGTCGAGAAGGCCCCCGAGTCTTCGCTTGTTTGCATGTTGATAACAGGTATCTTGCCGAGGACCGACTTTTGGAAGGAACTACAAGCTCGAAGGCCCGAGTCCTTAGTATAGTTCTTCGCCATGGCCAAACCTCACAAAAGAATTGAGAATTCTCTAGCGGAGTTAGAGAAGGGGAAGGACAAGCGCCGGTCACCTATACCGCGGTCACGATCTCGTAGTCCGCGAGGGAAGAACTCCAGGGGCCGAAGCCCAAGAAGACGCAGCCCGCGAAGACAGCGAAGTCCGAAGCTGGCCAAGTCTCCTCCAAAGAAGGAGTCCTCGCCAAAAAGGAAGGGTGGACCTCGCTTCGTCAATTATACTGAACTCGCAGTCCCTCGAGACCATATCTACGCAATTGAAGAAAGAAACGGAGTCCTCAAGAAGCCGCCCCCCATCAGGGGAAATCGCGACAGGAGGGACCCTAAAAAATTCTGTAAGTACCACAAGGACATTGGTCACACTACTTTAGAATGTTGGGTCTTGCAGGATGAAATAGAGGAGCTGATCCGGAGAGGAAAATTCGACAAGTACAAAAAGAGCGAGGAAAGTCGTCCCCAAGCGGATGACAAAGGAGAAAACCAGAATGCGAGTGGCTCCAGAACACCTCGCAATATCCTGACTATAATTGGAGGACCTCACATCGCAGGCGACTCTCGCAAATCACAAGAACGATATGCCCGAGAAGCCAAGGAGAAGCCGCTTACCAATTTGAATAATCTTGGTGAGCGGCCCGAGAAGCTCTTTAAGAAAGAATGCGACGACATCATCTTTATGGAGAGTGATGCGAGATGGGTCCATCACCCGCATTTTGATGCACTGGTGATAGTCGCCAATATTGGTGGGGACAATGTCCATCGCATACTGGTTGACAATGGGAGTTCAGTGAATCTGCTGAATTTCCAAGCCTTCAAACAAATGGGGTTACAGGAGAAGGATTTGTGACCTATGACGTCGAGCATTTATGGCTTTTCGGGAGATGTCATAGCAATTAAAGGAATGATCAAACTCCCAATCACTTTGGGAACTGCCCCAGTGACTGCCAAGTCAATGGCAGATTTCGCAGTAATCGACCAGTACTCAGCGTATAACGCCGTAATTGGTCGACCAATCCTGAAGGAGATGAAGATCATAACTTCGATCTATCATCTGACAATGAAGTTCCCTACTCCCGCTGGAGTAGGTTCGGTGCGGGGAGTCCAATCCGAATCACGAGAATGTTATAACGCAGCCGTTAAACTCGCAGAAAAAAGGACGGTAAATGTTATCTACCTTTTGGAAGCACCACCTCCTCGCCAGGAGATCCTCAGAATTGAGGAAGTGCCGCACATAGACGAAACAGACTTAGATCCAAGAATCCTCGATCACACCGCCGCAGCCCAAGCAGCGGAAGACATAATCGAGGTACCTATAGATCCTGTAGATAATAACAAAGTTTTAAAAATTGGTTCTAAATTAAATTTACAGCTGCGAGAACAATTAACGACCTTTTTAAAGCAAAATCTTGATGTCTTTGCCTGGAAACATTCAGATATGGTCGGGATATCTCCGCAAGTCATGTGTCATCGCTTGAACATTGACCCTGAAGTGGGAGGTGTCCGACAAAAGCGCCGCAAAATGGACCCCGCGAGGTACCAAGCGCTAAAAGAAGAAGTCGACCGCCTCCTTGCCCGCGGCTTTATACGGGAGTCGTTTTACCCCAACTGGTTAGCAAACCCCGTACTTGTGCCAAAGCCTAATTGCTCATGACGCACATGTGTTGACTTTACAGATCTAAACAAAGCCTGTCCCAAAGACAACTTTCCTCTTCCTAGCATTGACCAGCTTGTCGATGCCACTGCAGGTCACGAACTCTTGAGTTTCATGGATGCATACTCGGGATATAATCAAATCTCGATGTATGAACCAGACCAGGAGCATACCTCGTTCATTACTGGTCGAGGATTATACTGTTACAAAGTAATGCCTTTTGGTTTAATAAACGCAGGTGCGACCTATCAAAGGCTAGTGAATATGATGTTCGCAGATCTCATTGGAAAGACCATGGAGGTATATGTTGACGATATGCTCGTAAAATCACAACATGCAAAGGATCATATTGCCCACTTACAGGCCATGTTCGATATATTGCGACGATATAAGATGCGCTTAAATCCACTGAAATGCGTCTTTGGAGTTGGCTCTGGGAAATTCCTTGGTTTCATGGTTAATCAACGAGGAATAGAAGTCAATCCTGCGAAGATCAGGGCATTGGTGGAAATTCCATCACCGACCAAGCCAAAGGAGGTTCAGAGCCTCACAGGTAAAGTCGCAGCTTTAAACCGCTTTATATCCAGATCTTCTGATAAGTGCAAGGAGTTTTTTCAGATTTTGAAAGGCAACGACAGGTTCTATTGGAATGAAAAATGCGAGCAGGCTTTTCAAGCTTTAAAAACGCACTTGGGGCAGCCTCCGATCTTGTCAAAGCCATTGTCCGGAGAAGTCTTGTCCATCTATTTGGCCGTCTCAGAATATGCGATTAGTTCGGTACTAATACGCGAGGACCAAGGACGCCAATACCCAGTGTATTACGTCAGTAAGCGATTACTGGATGCCGAGACACGTTATCCCCAAATGGAGAAATTGGCTTTCGCCTTGATTATATCCTCAAGGAAATTGCGACCCTATTTCCAGGCTCACAGCATTGAAGTTTTGACGAACTTCCCCTTAAGACAAGTTCTAGCGAAACAAGAAGCATCGGGGAGATTGTTAAAATGGGCGATGGAGTTGAGTTAGTTCGACATCAAGTATAAACCGAGAACTGCGATCAAGGGGCAAGCCTTGGCAGATTTTATACTTGAATTTCCCAGCACCGAGGTGGCAGTCGTAGAGGATAAAAGTGACCTTGCTATAGCAAGCAGAGAGACTTGGACATTGTACGTCGATGGAGCCTCAAATAGCGAAGGTTCTGGTAGTGGGATCTTGTTAATCAGTCCCAATAATTTCAAGGTACACGCTGCTTTACGTTTTGAGTTTTCTGCATCTAATAATGAAGTCGAGTATGAGGCTTTAATCGCAGGATTGAAACTTGCCCTCGAGATGAAAGTCGAGTATCTTCAGGCTTTTAGCGACTCCCAAATCGTGGTATGCCAGGTGAATGGAGAATATCTAGCAAGAGGCGGGAGATTGGTTAAATACTTAGCCATTGTTCGCGAAATAATGCAGAAGTTCAAAAATGTAGTCGTGTCTCGAGTACCGCGTGCTCAAAATGCCCACGCAGACGCATTGGCCCGTTTGGCCTCAACTAGAGAAGCCGAATTGCTCGATGTGATTCCGGTAGACGTATTGGCTCACCCAACCATAAATCAAGAAGTAATCATGGAGATAGATGCCGTTCAGGAGATTACCTGGATGACTCCTATCCTCGCATATCTGGAAAAGGGGCTCTTACCCGGTGATAAAATAGAAGCAAGAAAGTTGCGACAGCGAGCTGCCCGTTATGTAATATATGACCAAAGGTTGTATCGCAGAAGTTTTAGTCAACCGCTTCTCAAATGTATCAGCGGAGAGGATTGTGGTTACATACTTCGTGAAGTACACGAGGGAATTTGTGGCAATCATACCGGAGGTAACTCCCTTGCGTTAAAAATCATGCGGCAAGGGTATTACTGGCCAACATTGCGACAAGATGCTCTCGCGTTTGCAAAGAAGTGTGACAGGTGTCAGCGAATAGCCACTTATACCCACCAGCCTCCGAGTAACCTCCATTCTATCACAAGTCCATGGCCCTTTGCAATATGGGGAATTGATCTAATCGGTGAGTTACCCAAAGGAAAAGGCGGAGTCAAATATGCGGTAGTCGTAGTTGATTACTTCACGAAGTGGGCCGAAGCCAAAGCACTCGCAACCATCACAGCAACAAAATTGCGCGAGTTTGTCTATACCTCCATCATTTGTCGCTTTGGCATTCCGCATAAACTCATTTCAGACAATGGAAAACAGTTTGACTGCAAAGAGATGCGACAACTATGCGACGATTTGGGAATTAAAAAGGCTTTTTCCGCAGTTGCTTACCCGCAGAGTAATGGACAAACTGAAGCCATTAATAAAATAATCAAACACACCATAAAAGGGAAACTAGAAGATCGCAAAGGAGCTTGGCCAGACAAGTTACCGCAAGTCCTATGGTCTTATAATACAACTCCTCGATCTACAACTGGCGAAACACCCTTCTCACTTTCTTATGGGTGCGAGGCCATGTTGCCAGTTGAGATTGGGGCAGGTTCCCTGCGCAGAGATATTTTCAACATCTCGCAGTATGACGAGAAACAGCTGTTCTGCCTTGATCTTTTGGAGGAAAAGCGTGACCAAGCGCACTTAAAAAATGCGGCTTACCAACAGCGAACTGCAAGATACTTTAACTCCAAAGTGAAGGTAAAAGCCCTACGAGCAGGAGACTTGGTCCTTAGAAGAGTAATGCCAAATACTAGAAACCCGTCACATGGGGCCTTTGGGGATAATTGGGAAGGACCATACCTCATCGTAGAAAAAATTGGTGATGCCACGTACCGACTCGCAACACTCGATGGAACTGCGATTCCACGAGCATGGAATGGCGAGAGTTTGAAATTTTATTATCAATAGTACTCGCATTATTCGACTATGTTCACTCTTGTACTTATACTTAGATATTTTTCATGCAAGGAAAAAATCCTAAGTATAGGGGGGTATATATGCCCGAATGTACTATTGATTATATGAATGAAATTGATTGTTAAATTTTCAAAATTTTCAAAATTTTATCAGCCTTGTAAATATTTCTACTTATTACACCAAGCTGTAATTAAAGTCGCAAATATATATAGAAAACGCGAGTACCCATGTACTGCGAAAATGTTAAAGGATAGTTATCCCCGCGAGGATATAAATTTGTCCAAAATAAAAGGAAATTTGTCTAAGTACAAAAGCGCGAGTACCCCTGTACCACATATAAAGAAAAAAAAAAGAGAAGTAAAATTAAAAAACATAACATAGAGGAAAATTAAACATCTGGAGCAGCAGGAGCAGTCTCATCCGCGACTTTGCTGATGACCTCGTTTTCGACTTCTTCAGCATCCGCACCCTCGACCTCATCAGGAAGGTTCCCTCCACCACCTTGGGTCTGAGTAGGCGACATGGCACGAAAAGCCTCGGCCATCTCAGCGGCTTCTGCTCCGAGGAGAGAGAAGTCGAAGTCTGGAACTTTGAAAAGAGTGGTATAAATATAATCAGACACTGCCTGATCATATTGCTTCTTCCCATTCTCTCTCTCAGTCTCCAAATCGCGGGTCATCTCCTCAATCGTCGCCCGCGAGTTCTTCACCTCAAGCTCCGCCTGCTCCTTAGCCTTGCTAAGCTCTTCGAGCTCCTTCTCCTTCCTAGCCACTTCTTGCTTCAGCCTTTTTATGTTCTCCTGAAATTAGGCATTTTGCCTCTTCAGCGAGTCGGCTTCCTTCGAAGGAGTAGCAGCAGCTTTTATGAATAGGGTCATCGACTGCGCGGCCAACTCAGCAGAACGCGTAACAAGCTCCTCATAAGGGATCTCGGCCAGGAACTTCTCTTGCATGGCTAAGAAGTCGCGAGCTCGAACAGGTGGATCTATTACGACTTTCTTCCCCTTGTCCTGTGCGGTCTTGGCCAGCTTCTTGGAAGAGTCTGTGACAAGGGTAGCCATCGCATCGCTCTTCCTCTTTTGGGCGACAACGGGCGAGGTCGTCGTTGCTCCACCCTTCGGCTTGATCTTCAGGACAGGTGCGGACTTCAAAAAAGTCATATCTGCGAAGATAAATGAAAGATAAGTATAAGTCAAATTCTATCTATTAGTTTATAACAAGAGATAAATTACCTGAGATTGGTCGAGAAGTTTGCTTGGAGAGGCGTTTGTCTATTCGCTCCTGTTGCCTCTCGGATGGTTCTTTGTATACTGGCTCCCTTTGAAGACTTGCGTTCTCAGGAATCAGCTGGTGTTCTCGCAACTTCGCAGTTGTACACAGTAATCGCCAGTCGCGATCTTGTACCGGAAGGCTCCCGAGGATTTCAGCTGTCTCTCTGCGAGTCGCGTCAAGTGCCGGTCGAACTGGTCTATCTGCGAGAGCAAGAAAGAGCGAGTAAGAAAAAGATCTCAAAAGTAATTCAGAAAATGTCTAAGTTAAAACATACGCGACATACTAGGTCTGCGATTAAAGTCAGTTCTAATCCCAGGGACTTTAAAGACATAAAACCACTTCGATTTCCAGTCCCCCATGTTCGATACCATTCCTTCTACTCCATTGATCTCAGAAGTCGCCCATTTGCTAAAACAGTAGAAGCCATTATGAAGACCTACGCTTTTTATGTCGTAAAAATAGGTGAACTCTTCTACTGAGGGGGCCCTATGAACATATTCCATGTACATCGCATAGAAGGTTAGGGCAGTGCGATAGCTGTTTGGAGTTAGCTGAAAAGGTGATACATCATATCGCCTGAGAATAGCTGCGATGAAGGGATGGAAGGGGACCGATACCCCACACCGTAGAATGGGTATTGAGACTACCACATCCTCAGTGGGAATAATCACAGGGTTAATAAACGGAAGATGCGCCCTCTGGGACGGTTTAGGTCGCTGAAACGCGAGTCGCAGCAAATTTAACCTCACAAAGGTAGTGAAATCTGATTTGGAAACCCTCAAAATCAGATCCCCACACGCGAAGGGCTCATTCAGCTGGGTATCGTCAACCGAATCTGTCCCACTCCCTTCCGCCTCCTCTTCGTCCTCACCCGACTCGCGAACTGGGGTCGTCCATTCATCATCCATCTCCTCGACCTCGACGTCAGGAGCATGCCTCGAGTGGATAAGGTAGTCGCGGGCCGACACTGTGGACTCGCTGTCTCGAATATCGATGGTCCCAGGTTCGGCGAGTTTCGATGTCCACAGAAGACATCGGGCCTAGCTCTATTGGAGCGGCCTCCTCTTCGAAAAGCGAGGTTGGGAGAAAGCTGTCCTCCTCCTGGTCAACTTCGCCGTCGAATGCACGACCTCCAGAACCGAGCTGCTGGCTATCCGACAAGTCGCTCATCTGAAAGATAGAAGATCTTTTCAGCGTGATGGATGTGTGAAAAGCAAAATAAGTGATCTCACCCGCATTAAACTATAAAGTCACATTCGAAAGAATGGTCAACATCCTTGCGAATACTGACCGCCCCATCAATATGCGAGTAGAGATAATACCTTCTTTGGCGAGTAATTCACGCATCCTGGGCCAAGCGATATACCTCCAGAAACGGCTGGGAGAATCCCAGTGACTCAAGGGGCATGCGTTTTCAAGCATAACCCTGAAGTTACTGGGATACTCTCACCGTTCCGAGACTACCTATCAGCCAAAGAGTACGATCATTTGAGTATCATCGCATATTGCAAATGGCTGGGTGTATCTCAGTATCTCAAGGGCATATAATCGCATATATGAACATTAGAATACTGAGACACACCCACCATTTGGAACAGCGATTGATACCCTCGCAACTCAACCCACGACATATAAAAATCCTAAAAGATCTAGCTATCAATCAATAGAAAGTAAATCTTGGTAATACGCGAGTATTCGAATTGTTCATCTGAATACCCGCGAGTATTCAAGACGTGAAACAGTGTCTATTCAAGTATATCGTGTGCGGTTATGTCAGTTTACAGGTCATATTCTATGAATTTACCAAGGTTTTTTACCTAAAACACATAGCCTCATAAACATTCATCCTTACACGACACTCATACATACCCCTTACAAGCATACATTCCTAAAAAGCCTCAAAATACCAAAACCCATAAAGAAAATCATTTTTTCTCCAAACAGAAAACGAAAATACAATGACTCGAAACTAACCTTTAGTTTTGGTTCCTGCGATTGCTCTCGATCACTTCTGAGATTGAGGATATTTTAGAAAGAGTGGTAGAAATCTGGGCAAAGTACGAAAGTGGGTTTGAAATCTCTGTAAAGGAGGGAAGAAGGAAGTTAAGAACAAGAGGGAAAAATGGAAGATTTGATTCGTATCAAAGGGTTTAAATACCCATATCCCTTATTAATTGGGATTACGACACGTGGCAACCAGAATGCCTAAGGTCGCCCAATCTAACGGCCAACGATGGCCACGCCTACACGAAAACCGAGGAGTTTTGTGACGTGGCACCATAAATGCAATAAAAAGTAATAATTACAGCCGTCATTTTTCGAAACCCTCGACGGGACAACCAAAAGGTCACCTCCTCGTGACAACCTTTCACCTGTCTCTCGAGTAATAGTTTCCCTCTGTGACTGCACCTGTCACATCGCGAAACTAGGGGCATGTGTTATAGTGAGATTTCTCTCACCTAGAAACTCGAGACAAGACTCCTATTTAGAGGACACGTATATTCAGATTTCTTATGGAAGCTGAAATGTCCATGAGAGACTCCTCGAAGTTTGAACCTCGCCAGGATAAAGCCAGCGAGATACTGCGAGTACGACCAAAGTCGGATCGCGTAACTGTAACTCGCATTATGCAGGATGAGAGGATGGATCCAACTCGCATGTGTCGGGACATATGCGAGTATCCTCTCTATACTTCTGTGAAAGCGTAGGGATCAACTCTCTATGATGCGATTTGGTCCCAACGACCCAATAGCCTTGATAAACCGGTATAGACTCGCATGTCTAGGTTCTATCAGCTCGATACGCGATGTCTACAAGAGGCGATTACCTAAGGACGCAGACATTCCAAACGTAATGATAACCCTACGAGCTCAACAACGGAACATGAACAGTCAACTCGCAGATGCGGAAGACGCATACGTTGGTGGACTTAGTAACTGTCATTCATTTATTAATGTTAACGTTGCTTGGGTTTAATTATTGCAATTCAATATGTAAATAATGGATTAACAATGAATGTGATCCTTGTGTAACCGATTGGACACCTGCTTTGTATATAAAGGGGTGATCCACCATGAAATGGCACCTACGAATCCTTTGCTACAGTGGACTAAGCAGATCACAATCTGACTGAACTACTATAATTCTTTGTCTCACTGATATTTTCCAGTTTTGTTGATTGTTCTCACATTCCCAGTCGAGTACTCGCCGTTTTAGGTCGAATACTCGCACTTGTCGTTTCTCTGAAAATTCTCTTTTGTATTAATCAAATAATATAATTTGGTGTTGCGAAATTCACTCGACAACACCTTCAGACATAGCTACTCTGTATTTCGTAATGTTTTAAACTTTTATTAAAAACTTATTATCTTTTAGTGAAGGCCTTGTAATTAGTTATGCTCCTAGATCTCAAAATACTGTTGCTCATAAATGTGTTAAGTCAAGTTTGGACTAGATAATAATTTGGAATGGTCTTCTACTTTCCATATGGTCCTTGTTATTTGTAATCTTATTCTTGTTCAATAGAATAACATGTTTTTCAGTAAATAAAAAAACATAAAAAACATATTTGTGTTAAAGAAAAAACATGATTTATTAAAAATAGAAAAACACTTATAAGGTACGAAATTTATGCAAGGAAATTTCTTTATCTCATCCCTCCATTTGATCAAAGTGCAAGAATAGAAACTAAAATAACACCACACATGTGGATAGTACTAGTGGCACTCACCTAGGTCTGTATAGATTCGCAACACGCCACCTATACAAGAGAAAATGTCGAGTAACATCAACGGTTTATAATCAATCATCTAAAATCAATGGCTACGATTTAGTTTTAGGTAACCTCTACTTGATGTGGCGACCAGACACAGATAAAAAAGTCTTTTACCTTTCACGAAGCTCAATACCATACAGAATCTCAATCTTATTTATTAGTATGACAAAAAATATTGATGTAAGGTGGAATAGGTTTAACTGGGCCGTAAATATTTGATTAATTATTATAATATTTATATATAAAAAAAACTAACGGTAGATTGACTGCAAAAGCAGACTTGAAATTTTATCCAATTTGATTTAATTTCAACAAATCTATACGCACGAACGATTGCGCATTTGGGATAATATTTTAAAGAGTCCATGCATATGTGTGGGGGCTACGTCGTCTGCCATTTTCGTGTGATTTTATTGTACAGCTTAATTAGCAATATTCCCCTGCCTGCCTGACCACCGGCCTCGCGTGCCACCAACCAGTAATTAATTTCCGAAAAAGCACTTTCTTATTCTTTTAATTTTTATTTTTAAGATTGCGCAATATTCTAGCATTGAGTTGTAAGATTCAAATGTATACCAACATTTTGTAAGAATAATTTTTATAGTAGAATAAATACCGAAATTGATGAAAGGTAAGTTATTAGTTACATGTCGTTTTAAATGATGTGTGGTATTTTTCTTTTTAAGAAATAAATTATATATGGTACTTGTTGATGGTATATGAATAATCTTTTTATTTTATTTTCATAAAAAATTTAAAAATAAGAATTTTAATACTCTAATTTGATAATAGATATTAGTACAAATTGGGACCAACATATATTGTGGGACAAATATTAACTTATCTAGGCTTATATTACTCATAGATTTTTAAAAGAGAAATAATTGTTGAATTTAGGAGTCTAAATGGGTGGGGTCAGATCTGATTCAACTATGATCTGACCTGATCCAGATCATGTAAGGATCTGCTCCACCTCGCCCCGTTACATTAGATCCGACCCAACTTATTTAGATCGGATCTTATCCGACCTGACTCTCTCTCTCTCTCTCTCTCTCTCTCTCTCTCTCTCTCTCTCTCTCTCTCTCTCTCTCTCTCTCTCTCTCTCTCTCTCTCTCTCTCTCTCTCTCTCTCTCTCTCTTTTAAGAATATTAATATTAACTTATAATTTTATATTCATTTTAATTTTGTATTAGTATTATTAAATACAATACTATGTTTGGTATTGACATGTATTAATAGATTGTGTAAAGATCCAGGTCTGGGTTTGGGTCCGAGTCTCGGTCCGGGTCCAGGTTCAGATCCCAGGTCTCGGTCCGGGTTCGCGTTTGGGTCCCGGGTCCGGGTCCGATTCTTGGGTTAGGGTTCGGGTCCTTCTCTCGATCCCAGGTCCCGGTCCGAGTCTGGGTCCGAGTTCGGGTCCGGGTCTCGGGTCAGGGTCCGGGTCCGGGTCCGGGTTCAGGTCCCGGATCAGGGTCCGGGTCCCAGGTCTGGGTTCGAGTCCGGGTCCCAGGTTTGGGTTGTTGGAATTATTTTATCAGGATCTAGATTTACTACCATGTATGTTATTTAACATCCTAAATATGAATATCTAAAACAATGAAATAAACACATATAAAGTTTGAGAAACCTTACAGTGGGTGCAGCGGAATTAAATGACTTCTTCCGCTCAGATCTCTAACCCTTGTATCTTTTTTGTAGCAGAGTATCACCAAGATCTGAGCCCGATTCTTCTTCTTTGTGTTTGAATTCTTCACGGTCTTACATACTCTGATTGAGGACCAACTTGATGTGTGTGGACACTCACTCTATCACTAATGGCTGAATAATATTTGTGAAGAAAGGCTTAGTGTTTTTCGAAATTGAAGAGGAAGAAGAAGAAGGAAGAGGTCTCATCAGAAAGCTAGGTTTTTAGCTTTGGAGGCATTAGTTTGGATGAAGAGACCATAGCCTTCCTTTTATATTATTCTTCAATAGGGTTATGGTTGAATTATTAGGAATAAAAAATTGATAAAAATATAGTAAAATAAGCACCCTATGGCCGACCACTTAATGGGCCCCACATTGGTTTGGGCTTTGTCATTTTTCTCAACTATTTTATCTATTTTTCACAAATACCACTTTTTGCAACTTCAGCCCTATAAATGCCAAAACTATATATTTAATAATTAAAATAACTATCAAATAAAGTCTCTTAATTAAGAAATAAAACCTAAAACACTATTTCTTCACAATCAAACCAGATCTTAGTGAAAAATTCATAAACTAGACATAGTCTAATTTTAGAATTATAATTGATTAATTAAAATCAATTAACTGAGTCTTACAAGCAGTTTGTCTCAACTAGTATGAGGACCATGGGCCTATATAACCGAGCTTCCAATAAGCAGATTTAGAATTTACCAAGTAAATCCACTAACTTATTAATTCCTCATTGCATCTACCATAGAACTTGGAATTGCACTCTCAGTTATATAGAACGCTCTATATGTTCCTCGATATAGATACGCTATTAATTATACATTGCTATAATCCCAATAATCAATGATCCTCTATAGATGATCTACATTGCATAGGGATAAAATTACCGTTACACCATTTCAACGTATTTTATTCTTAAAACACTTGGCCATCTATAAATGATGTTTTGTGAAATAATATAATCACTAAAATGAGATCTCAATCATTTATCTCTATTCAGCAAGCTCGAAGGAAATCATCGTTTTACTTCTATGTCCAGATAGAAGCTATAGATTGTTGGGAATTATTTTACCAGGATCTTAGATCTACTCACAAGTATGTTTATTAACATCCTAAATATGAACTTTCTAAAACGATAAAATAAACACATATAAAGTTAAGAAAACCTTACATTGATGCAGCGGAATAAATGTCTCCTTCCACTCAGATCTCTAACCCTTGATTCCTTTCTGTAGCAGAGTATAATCAAGATCTGAGCCCGAATCTCCTTCTTCTTCAAGCTTTGATCCTTCACAGTCTTCCAATCTATGATTGAGTTGCGCTTCTTGTGTGTGGGCACTTACTCTTTCACTAGGGTCACGAAAAAGATGAAGGAAAAGAGGGAGAGAGGTTTCAGCCAAGGTAGAGAGTGAGGAAGGCTCGGTTCGAAGAGAGAAATTTCTGTCAGAAAGGCTTATTGAAAACTTGTGTTTTGACTGAGCCATCACTTTCTATTTATAGGCAACTTACTAGGTTTAAGTTTAGAATTATTTGGCATTAAAATAATAAAAATAATAATTTGAAAAAGCCTTATAAGTGGCCGGCCATAGGTGTTGTAATGGGCCCCACTTAATTTTGCAATTTTATCAAATTTTATCTCTATTTTCTCAAAAATGTCAATTTTCCAATTCTAACCTTTTAAATGCCAAAACTAATTATTTAATAATTAAAATACATTATTAAATAATATTGTCATTTAATTTAATTATTAATTAGACATATAAAGTCTATTAATAAATAAATAAACCTAGAAAACTCTTTTCCTTACAATTTCACCCCTGCTTAGTGAAAATTCATAAAATCAGACATAGTCTAACTTTAGAATTATAATTGATCAATCACGAATCAATTAATGAGTCTTACAAGCAGAATGTTCTCAACTAGAATGGGGACCATGGATCTATATGCTGAGCTTCCAATAAGTGAACCAAATTTACCAAGTAAATTCCTACTTATTAATTCTTCGTTGAATCCACTCTTAGAACTTAGAATTGCACTCTCAGACTTATATAGAGCATATTGTATGTTTCACGATACCAATATACTATCTCATTTAACCATCGTTATAATCTTATTGTGATTTAAAGATCCTCTATATAGATGATTTACATCGAGATGGGATTTCTTTACCGTTCTCACCCCTCAATGTATTTTGCCCCTTAAAACACTTAGCTACCTGTAAATGGTGTTTAGTGATCTAATAATTAGTCAGTTAAACAAGAGCTCATCCATTTACTTCTATTTGCTAAGCTCGAAGGGAATCATCACTTAACTTCTATACACCAGTAGAAGCTATAGATTCCATATTTATGTTCAGCACTCCCACTCAATCATACTATCATGTTCCCAAAATATACGTATCACCCTGACCCAAAAGTAGACTTAACTAATAAATCAAAGAACATGAATAGCACTCCTGAGTTGAGCCCAAGCATATCAGGATTTAGATTCTTTTTAATCTTAAGATCAACTACTGATATTGACTTGGAAAGATATGTATAACGGTAAGTTTGTAATATCTTAACTTAGTTGCAATATCGGTCCAGTCCAATGTATACTCCATACATTCGAAACTAGTATACTTTACTAATGTCCTGGAAAGAACATAACACTTACTCCAAGTGTAAGTACACATCATCGCTGATTATCACATTAGTGTAAATCCAATAACACTGATGAAACAGGGACCAAAACTTTTGATTCATATGATCACAATCACATTCCACTGTGTTGACGATACTGTAATTGTGAATAAACATATGATCTGGATTTAACTGATTTTGTGTGTATGAATGTAATAAACATATTAAACATATTAAACCATTAGCATGTAAAATTCATGCAAACATCAATCACTTCAAATTTCTTATATTGATAACTAATCAGATTGTAAAGAGTTTTATTTAGGGCATAAAACCTAACATAGATTTCATATCTATGATTAGCGCTCCCACTCAATTGTACTACCGTGTTCCCAAAATGTACGTATCACCCTGACCAAAGAGTGGGCTTAACTAACAAATCAAAGAACACGAATAACACTCTTGAGATCGAACCTAATCATGTCAGGATTAAGATCATTTGATCTAGGATCAACTAGGTGATATTGAATTGAATAGATATTACGGTAAATTTATCATATCTAATTCAAGTTCAATATCGGTCCCATCCAATGTATATTCCATACATCCGATACTGGTAAACTTTGCCAATACCCTGGAAAGAACATAACACTTATCCAAGGTGTAAGTATACCTATCGCTGATTATCATGCCAGTCTAAATCCAGTGAACTGACAAATCAGGGAATTAAACTTTCAAACATATAATCATGATTATATTCCACTCTGTTGACAACACTATAATCATGAACAATTACATATGTTCTGAACTTAATATAATTTATACATTATAAACATGAAATAAATCATGTGAACCATGCAACATAAAATGTGATTTCTGATCTTTATTAATTAGTAAATCTGATTATATTGAAATGGATTTTATTTCGGGCACAAAATCCAACATGTGTTCGAGTCCGGGTCCCAAGTCTGGGTTCGGGTCCCAGGTTCGAGTCAGGTCCCGGGTTTCGAGTCCGGGTCCAAGTCCTGGGTCCCGGTCCTGGTCTCGAGTCCCCAGTTTGGTATTGGTCTTGGGTCCTGGGTCCTGGTGTAGGTCCGGATCCCGGTCCCGGTTCGGATTCGGGTCCGGGTCCGAGTTCGGGTCCCGATCCGGGTCTGGGTCTGGGATCGGGGTCCGGACCAAGTCTGGGTCAACGCTCTGGGTCCTGTGTCCCGGGTTCGGGGTCTGGGTCCTGGTCCAGGTCTGAGTTCGGGTCTGGGTCTGGGTCTCGAGACTCGGGTCCCAGGTCCCAGGTCCCAGGTCCGGGTCCGAGTTTGGGTCCTGGGTCCGCGTCCAAGTCCCAAGGGATCCGAGTCTGGGGTCCAAGTCTTGAATTAAGCTTTTTTTCAAATAAATTGAAATCAGGTCGGATCTGATCTGATCCAGAAAAAAATTAGGCGGGGCGGAGCAGATCTGATCTAAGATCCAATAAGTATCCGAATGTTTCGGATCAGAGGTGATCTTTCGGATCGAAGCTCCAACTAAATGAATCTTTTTGACATGCCTAGTTGAATTCATGTATATAGAAAATCTATATTACGCATAAATTTTTAAAAGATAAATTATTATTATTTTTTTGTATTGAGGTGTCTATATATATAGATATATTAGATTAGATTATAAGTATGCACGCTAGGTTTTTTCTAAAATATAGTGGGTTATAGAAAAAAAATTATTTTTAGACTCTTATTTTAGAAAAAAAAAATATGTAATTTTAAAGGTAGAAAAAATTAGCCCCTAAATCAAGTGGACCGTAACACAAATTTAGCCACCTTATGCCAAAGTCGGGCATACACATACTCTCTTTTTATCTATGGGATATTGGCGGCTAAACTACCTGAACTTTACGGTTTGTAACACTTAACCACAAAAACTGAATTTTTGGCGGCTAAACTACCTAAACTCTGGTTCCGTTTTGCTCTGCACACCTCCGTCTAAAAATTACAGTTAAGTGCCACGGTAGACTATCCACATGTACACACTTGTACACGTGGCAAATTTTTAGTGGTCCACGTAATATTAATTTTAAAAAATAATTATAAATATTAAAAAAATTAAAAAATCAGAAAAAAAAATTACTTTTTTTTTTTCTTTTTCCTTTTCTTTTCTTTTTTTCTTCTTCTTCTTTCTTCTTCGTTTTTCTACAGAATTCCATCTCCAACCCCCCTTAACCCGACCCTCCATCTCCGCCCAGCCCTAGATCAACAAAACTCTGGTCATTACGCGACCCTCACCTCGTCAGCACCCAAATCGCACCCAAATCAGTGTCACAAGTTCAAAGTATCAAAAACAAAACAAAAACATAAGCAGAGAAGTGAGTAGAAATACATCTTGGAAAGCTTGTTGGGGGCACCGCCGGTGACCTTGGCTACTCGAAGGAGAGCGAGCTAGGCCTTGAGATCCTTAAGCTGGGTCAAAAGGTCTGCCTTGTTCTTCTGCCTCAGCTCGTGAACCTTGATTCTCGCTGTCCCATTTCCAAAACCAAAAAAGTTAAATTAGGGAATAATAAGAAAATGATTCAGGAAACTTGTGACACTAAGTAAAAGAGTGAAGCTTTAAGGAAGGAGGGATTAGAGGAGTACCCATTGCTGTGTTTTCCGAGCTCCCAAACGGCGCGTCTCTGTTTCTCCTTCAGAAAATGAAACCCTAGCGATGAGAGGGGTTACGCTTGGGTTATATGGGTCTGTAATAGGGGTATATAAGGGTCCGCCTAATGCATTGGGTTGGGCTCTCGAGTTTGCTACTAATTTGGGTGCATGAACGGAGGTAATGGTGGTGCTGAAGGTGGAGGGTAATGGTTCGGGTTAGGGGGTGGTGGTTCGGGTTAGGGGGGTTGTTTGGGTTAGGGGGTGGAGGGTGTAAGATTTGGAAGATGGGTTTTGATATGGATTTGCTGATAAGAAATGGAGATAATTATTTTGATGTGGGTTTTGATGGTGGGGAGCTGAGGGTCGGCAGAAAAAGAAGAAAGAAGAAGAAAAAAAAAGTAAAAAAAATTAATTTTTTAATTTTTTAAATTAAAAAAAAAATAAAAAAGAAAAAAAAATTCTAATTTTTTAATTTTTTTAATATTTATAATTATTTCAAAAAAAATATTACGTGGACCACTAAAAAATTTGCCACGTGTACAAGTGTGTACACGTAGACAGTCCACCGTGGCCCTTAACTGTGATTTTTGGACGGAGGTGTGCAGAGCAAAATGGAACCAGGGTTTAGGTAGTTTAGCCGCCAAAATTTCAGTTTTTGTGGTTAAGTGTTACAAACCATAAAGTTCAGGTGATTTAACCGCCAATATCCCTTTTTCTATTTACTTGAGCTAGCAAATTAATTATAACGATTGAATTCATGTGCATACAAATCTATTATAATTATGACACAATTATTTTTTTTTTCGAATTAAACTTACCATATTATATATGTGGTCCATTTATTATTGTCAAAATGTTTTAAGTTTCAAGCCTCAAATTAAATTTGCCAAAGAAAAGAACCCTCAAATTAGAAAATCTATTATAATTATGACACAATCATTTGTTTTTCGAATTAAACTTACATATCACATATGTGGTCCATTTATTATTGTCAAAATATTATAAGTTTCAAATCACAACACTACAAAAAATTTTATTTTTAGTCACAATAAATTTTGTGATTAAAATTAAATTATTTTGTGGCTAATTATAAATTATTATTATTATGTTGTGACTAAAAAGTCTGTGGCTAAAAGTATTAGTCACAAAAATTACAATTTGTTGTGACTAAATGTGTTTTTAGTCACAGTATTTATTGTGACTAAAACTAAATTAGTGACAACTTGTAACTAAATACTAGGTTTTAGTCACAAGTAACTTTTTGTTGTGATTAAAAGTCACATTTATTCACAAAAAATTTATATTGTGACTAAAATGTTATCATTAAAAGTAACAGTTTTTTGTAGTGTAAATTTAAATTTGCCAAAAAAAAAACCCTCAAATTAGAAAGAAAAAAATATTAATTTATATAAATAAATTATTTTTTTTGATAATGATCATATCATTAAAATAAATAATAGTGTACAAAAAATAGAATAAATCCATCCAAATAAATGTTGGTTTTATGGTACTAAATTAAGTACGCAGCAGAATAATCGTATATTTGATTATTATTGTACCATAGTCCCAATAGATCTTTAGATGTATAAATATTTAATTAAAACATAAAATGCATATTGATCGTAAGCAATGGGATCTTGAGGTTTTACATGATTTGTTTGAGGCAAGGGATATTGGCTTGATAATGCAGGTTCCACTAAGTGATCATGTTAATGTTGATTCTTGGTTTTGGAGTAAGGAGCCGATAGGTTTTTACTTGGTCAAGAGTTCTTATATCACTATCTCCAAGAGTTGAAAGGTGAACGGGGCCTTCAGTTGGAGCCTGAATTATGGAGGGCTCTATGGAAAGTCAAAGTTCCTCCCAAGGTTCTTCACTTAGCGTGGAAAGCCATCTCGGGGTGCTTACCAACTCGTTCCCAGTTACGTACTAAACATGTTCCTGTTGACCCCCGCTGTGTGTTCTGCAACTCTGATGAAGAAACCATTGTCCATGTTTTGGTTGGATGTCATTTTGCACAATCTTGTTGGAATAGGTCTGGTATGGGCCGGGTTGCAGTTAGTTTTCTACAGAAGCTACCTTTGCTGATTGGTTTAAGGCATTTTTGGTAGGGTAGAGTGGCCTTGGTGGATGAGCTATTGATGGTGGCATGGGGTATTTGGAAAGCCCGAAATGAGTTTCTTTGGCAGGGTCGTTCTTCTCAGGCTGTGAATGTGGTTCGAATGGCTAGGTCTACACTTTATAATTGGTTGTTGGCTCAGAAAAGTAGGTTTGAACCGCTGTTATTTGATGATGTTGTTGCTAGTAGCAGTGTGTGTTGGGAGAAGCCGCCTGCTGGGATGTTGAAAATCAATACTAATGGGGCGATTTTTGCTGCAACGACTCAGTATGGTACGGGTATGGTCATTAGAGATTCTCATGGGAAGCTAATCGAAGCTAGCTCTTCTCTGTATCCTAGGGTTTGTCAGCCAGCTGTTGCTGAAGCTTTGAGTGTCAAGGAGGCTCTCTGTTGGTTGAAGAGGAGGAACTTGTCGAATGTGCTATCGAGACAGACTGCATTGCTGTTGTTCAAGCTATTAATAGCTCGATTGCACTTCCATCTGTTTTTGGTTTGTTTATTCAAGAATGTCAATCACTTATTTCTATTTTACATATTGTTTTTGTTTGTCATGTTAAACGATCTACTAACAAGGCAGCACATTGTGTTGCTTGCGGTGCTTATTTTTGGTCTGATCGTCTTTTTACTGAGAGCAATGTTCCCTCTGCTTTTCAATTTATTGTAATAGCGGATATTGCTATCTAATGAATTACTTTATTTCAAAAAAAAAAAAAATTGAAACATAAAATGCAACATAAGAATACATAGATTTTAATAATTAGTAGGGTATCCTCAAAACTTGTTCTATATTATAGAAACTCTTTCTAAATTAATATGCCAAACTCAAAGAATATTGAATTCTCACGAGCTATGTAAATTCTTACGAATATAATTAATAAATAAAAAGGTATTGACCAAAATTTATTTATGCATTTATTATTGTGTGACAAAGTACTTGATTGAGAGGTGCAGGAGCAGCCAGCTATGGTGGAGGTGAGGACCAGCGGATTCCTAGTCTATATCAGGCTACCGCATCTCGTTTAATGGGTTTTGGAATTTCTCTCATCTGGGTCTTGACCAGGGATAGGGTTTAACCATGGTTAGATCCAAACCCTAGTTAAGAAACCCAACTAGATCGATGAACCTGAACCCTTTATAAGGAGTCCCTCGCCTTGTTTCGTAGCTCCATCATCCCCACTCATTTACTTTTACCTCTCTCAAGAGAAAATCCATTACTTGCATTTTGATGGTTTCTCAATACTCTCTTCATTCCTATCTCATTTCTCATTAGCCTTTTCGATCTTGTACTTATTATTTCTTTCTCTATCCATTTTTCCCAGCTACCGAACTAAGGCACGTCTCTCCTTTTTCTAATATTGATATTACTGATCGTGTTTTGCATGGTGTCCTTATTTTGATCATATGATATTTTATTGTGTTAATGTTTGATATTTTTATTTATTCTCGTGATCATGAACAGATATGGCTTCTAACGGTAACGCTAACGGCGAGTTCAGCTTCGGGACCGGGAAAGGGACAGCACGGAACGGACTGTCGAAAATTCAGACGCAGAAAAAACATAGCGAAATATGCCATGACGACAGTGCGCCAACGGTGAAGGCCCAAACCATCGACGAACTCCATTCGCTGCAGCAGAAGAGGTCTGCTCCAACCACTCCCATTAAGGGTGCTCAGGGCGCGTTCGCACCACCGCTTCTCTCCGACGAGGACCGCCAGAAGCAGCAGCTCCAATCAATCAGGTATATATATTTATATGAATAATATAATTGGTTATTAATTAATAATAAAAAATTTAAATGATGAAATGAAAGGTTACTTAAAATGGACAAAAAAAAGAAAGACTCCACTCCTGTGATGAGTTGGATTTAAACTCCAGTATTTTGTGACGTAAGCATGAAAAAACGTGGGACCCACCAGATATAGTTTATGTTTTGGAGTGTGTGCCATACGCTAAACGACAGTGCTTTGGCTATGTTCCGAGAATCCGATGGAAAATAGGGATTTTCTGATTTAAAGTATATTTTATCTCTGCCCTCTCAAAGTGGGACCCACCGTTTGATCACTTGTTTGACACGTCATCATATAAAGTTTTTCTTCGATAATATTTTTCTTGGAAATTGTGAGGATAATTGATTTTTTTTTTTTTTCTGGGAAATTATTTTGGAGTAAAGTTTTGTTGATATGGTCGTCGTGATCCAACTTTGTTATTTATGAATAATATTGTAACAGTGCATCTTTGGCGTCGTCGGCAAGAGAAACTGGACCAAATGTGGTGAGAGGAGATCCGGCCAAGAAGTCTGAGACTCCGAAGGTGTCACACGTGTCACAACACCACTTTTTCACACCCACCATAAGCGTTAGTGACAGTTCCTTGAAATTCACACATGTCCTCTACAACCTTTCTCCCGCTGGTAATTATCCAAACCTTATTTTTAAATTTGCTCCGTATAAATTTGTATAAAAACATATGGTTTAATAATTTTATTTTATATTAAAAAAAGCATATGTTTAATTTATACTTAGTTTTGCTTAATTTTTTTTATCCTTCCTATTTTTTTAATATAAAAAATATATATTTTAAATAAGTGCAATTTTTTTAATATTGGAGATAAATATAACTCCAAAAAAAAAACCATTTTTTTATTTTATATTTATATTTTTGGGTAAGCCTGTTGTTTCAATGGTATTTAAAAAAAAATAATAGTATTTACTCTTACCTGATAGTGATACCGTACATAAGATAAGTTTTTATTCTATTTTTTTTTTTTAAAAAAAAGAACATGTATGTTAATAGTTTTTTAGGGCTACTTCCAAATTTTGAGAATTTTTGTTTATTTTTTTTAATGTGTAGTGATAAGTATTTATTATTAAAAAGATATTTCTGAAGTTTCTTTATTATTAATCATTAAAAATATTATCATAATTAACTTGTATAAGGTTATTATATTTTCAATGAATTTTTATTGATTGCTTTAAAAAAAATTATTAAAAATATTGAAAAATCTTTAGTCATTCAATCTGATGGCTTTTTCAACCAAAAAAAACGGATGGTTTTGACTAATTTTTAAATACTTTTTTATATATAAAAAGTAGTTTAAAGAAAAAATCCAACTAGCATTGATTTATGATTACCGGCAAGATATATATCTTGGATTTTACATGACATAGAGAAAGTGGTCAATCACATGTTTTATGAGAAAGTACGTAAATGTGATCTTTATAGAATTAATTAACCTATATTTGCATACGTACGTAATATAGAGTTACTATATGGTGAGGGTTTTATTTGGTAGAAAGTAATAATAATAAAATGAGGTTGTATGTGGTGCAGAGCTATATGAGCAGGCAATAAAGTATGAAAAAGGATCCTTTATTACGTCGAATGGTGCCTTGGCTACTCTCTCGGGAGCCAAGACCGGTCGGTCCCCAAGAGATAAACGCGTTGTTAAGGATGACACCACTGAGGATGAGCTTTGGTGGGGAAAGTAAGTTGTTTCTTTCATTTTTCTTTATTATTCTCTTTATTTAATAATATTATTATATTTTAGTAATTTAATATTTATGGTTTGATTTACTCGTTTCAGGGGCTCACCTAACATTGAAATGGACGAGCACACATTTATGGTGAATAGGGAAAGAGCTGTGGACTACTTGAATTCCTTGGACAAGGTCATACATTTTTCTTATTTTTTCTTACAATTAATTAATTCATGGTATGGTTTTTTTTTGTCCAAGTATCTTTATGAGGCCACACATAACTTAATAAGTACATGGCTCTATTGGGACTACTATTTTAGGTCACACAACTATTTGTTGTGGGGTTCACAGAAAAAAGAAAAAAAAAACTATTTGTGGGGGTACATGTACATGGAGTTAATTGGTGAAACCCCTTTACATCTTTCCATTTTATGATGGTGATGGGGGGCAATTGGTATCTTTTTCGTCCTCTTCTGTATATTTATTATGGGCCAAGAGTTACACTCTGATTCTTTGGGAGTAGCAATCTTGTCGTTTATGAATGATTCCACTTATCTACGTTTAAGCGGTTCTCCTTAGTTATTCTTGTCCTTGTGTCGTTTTCCACATTATACAAGATGTCTTGTCTACCGTAGGGTTATGGGGAGGGACATAGCATATATTGTACTCTAGAGAACAAAAACAGATGTATGTAAATAAGATTGTAGGTTTACTTACTTTTTACTAAATTGAACCAACAAATAACACCTTCCCTGGTTTCTTTCTTTCTTCAATTCTAATTTTATGGAGTAAAATAGAGGATTAAGATGCTAATTCAAAGCTAAGCAACCCTTCACGTTTAACTTAATTAAAGTCTTAATTCTAATCATTTCTTTTGTTAATTACTTAATAATTTGATTTGGGGGTTTTTTGTCAACACTGGAAAAAAGGCCTTTGGTATCTTATCCCATTTAGAACAGCCTTCACACTTGTGATATTTTCTCTGTGTTTGACCATGCTCTGTACATTCATTTGCTAAATTTCATTATTAAAAATTTCAGGTGTTTGTGAATGACCAATTCTTGAACTGGGATCCAGAGAACAAAATCAAAGTCAGAATCGTATCAGCCAGAGCTTACCATTCACTTTTCATGCACAACATGTAAGTAAAGAAAAAGAAAAAAAACTTTTATAAAAGAAAAATCACACACTCATATACAACAGCTCCCCAGATAAGTTTCCTAAACGTTATATATACATATAACAGTAATAATAATATTTGTATGGTTAGATGTTAATAAAGTCCCAACTGGCCAAAAAAGAAAAGAAAGTGTTTAGCTTAGTAGTGTACGTACAATGGATAACTGGGTAGGTTGCAGGTGCATCCGACCCAGTCCTGAAGAGCTGGAGAGTTTTGGTACTCCGGACTTCACTATTTACAATGCTGGGCAGTTCCCGTGTAATCGTTACACTCACTACATGACATCCTCGACTAGCATAGACCTTAATCTTGCTAGAAGAGAAATGGTCATCCTCGGCACTCAGTACGCCGGGGAAATGAAGAAAGGTCTTTTCAGTGTTATGCATTATCTCATGCCTAAGCGTCAAATCCTCTCCCTACATTCTGGCTGCAATATGGGAAAAAGTGGAGATGTGGCTCTCTTCTTTGGACTCTCAGGTATTGTGTCATCATCGGCATCATTATCATAATAAAGCCGATGATGATCGCAACAATTCATCATATCCCGTCCCATCCCTTTTGGCGTTTAAGCCCCGCCAATGCCATGACATATCTGATATTTGCCTATGCTATGCTATGATGATGATGATGACTACTTGGTGTTTTTGTTTTGATGTTATTGTTGTGAATTGTGATGATGAGTTTTCTCTTTTGGTGTTTTTTGTTCTGTTTTTCTAGGTACTGGGAAGACTACTCTGTCTACTGATCACAATAGATACTTGATTGGAGATGATGAACACTGTTGGAGTGATACTGGTGTGTCGAATATCGAAGGCGGTTGTTATGCTAAGTGTATTGATCTTTCGAGGGAGAAGGAACCTGATATTTGGAATGCCATCAAGTTTGGAACTGGTAAAATTATTGAACTCTTTACTTTTTGTTCATCTGTGTTGATGGTGATTTAGGTGAATGATATGAATTTGATGTTATGTTTCTACTTTGTTTCTTTAGTGGTTGAGAATGTGGTTTTTGACGAGCATACTCGGGAGGTGGATTATACTGATAAATCTGTTACAGGTAATTTTCAAACTCTTTTAATTTTCTTTAAAAAATATTTTGAGGCAACTTTTCCATCAATGGTATTTGATAAAGTTCAAGATAAGTAATGTGACTTGGATTTGCATTATAAATTTGAAATCATAATACCATTTTCAAATGAAATGAGCTGCACATTTTAAATATGACTCTGACAATGAATGGTGGCAATTATGCCTGTTGACCTTATCTGTTTACTTTTTTTTTTGCTAAACACAGCTGACTTTACTTAATTTAATAGTTTACTCAACAGTTTAAGCAACCTAATATTAGATTACCTCAAGTCAATACCTCTCCTCTCCGTACAGATGAGCTCAAGTATATTTTTTAGTTTATTATAATAATAATGATGCAAACAATTTAGTCAATAGTCAACCAACTCTTTTATTTTTATTAATAATTATAACACTTTTTTTTTTGTTCTTGTTGCAGAGAACACTCGTGCAGCCTATCCAATCGAATACATTCCCAATGCTAAGATACCTTGTGTTGGTCCACACCCAAAGAATGTCATTCTTTTAGCCTGTGATGCATTTGGTGTGCTCCCACCAGTGAGCAAGCTCAACCTGGCTCAGACCATGTACCACTTCATAAGTGGCTACACAGCTCTGGTGAGTGGTCACTAAAAAATTAAAACCTCACCCAACTATCCATTGGCTTTGGCTAAACTCTCTGGCTCATTCATGAAAATTCAGGTGGCTGGGACAGAAGAGGGAGTGAAGGAGCCTCAAGCAACATTCTCGGCTTGCTTTGGTGCCGCTTTCATTATGATGCACCCTACCAAGTATGCAGCCATGCTGGCTGAGAAGATGCAGAAACATGGCGCGACGGGATGGCTCGTCAACACTGGCTGGTCTGGTGGAAGGTATAGATGACATGACGATCATGTACTTGGTTGTGACACATACCACATTTCATTAATTGCATATAGTTTACTCTATTGTGACTCTTTGAACCCTGCAGATATGGTTCTGGAAAGAGAATTAAGCTTCCTTACACAAGGAAAATCATTGATGCCATTCACTCTGGTAGCCTCTTGAATGCAAATTACAAGAAAACCAAAGTGTTTGGACTTGAAATTCCCACTGAAGTGGAAGGAGTCCCTTCTGAAATCCTGGACCCTGTGAACACTGTTAGTTGACTTTTTTATCTTCCTTTCTTTGACCTTTCTTTCTTATGTTAGAAGTTTTATTGGGTCATTTTAACTCTTTTCTTTTTTCCAGTGGGCAGATAAGAAAGCTTATGATGAGACTTTGTTGAAGCTGGGAGGACTTTTCAAGAAGAACTTTGAGACATTCACAACCTATAAGATTGGGAAGGATAACAATCTCACTGAAGAGATCCTTGCTGCTGGTCCAAATTTTTAAAGCTGGCAAAAGAAGAAATTACTAGTGTCTTGGGAATTGGGGGCAAAAATAAAAGATCTTAGTATAATTATTATATTATATATGTAATCAAAATGTGGTCTGAGCACCCCAAAAAAGAAGAGGTGTGGGGAGAAAAAGTTGGGTTATGTGATATGTGTCAAATGGTTATTGTAATAAGTTGATTTATATTAGTAAAAAATGTAGGTGATGAACAATCGAGTCAGTCGCGCCTTGCATCAGTTCATATTATATACCTTGTATTTCAGTGGAAAAGCATCTTTGCTCAAAAAGCTTTGGCCTATTTTCTTCTTCTTCTTTGTCTTTTATTTTTAGATTCTTTTTTATTATTGCATTAAAAAAGTCCATTATAATATATACCTAGCACCTCAACGTTAACTGTTTAGTATTTATGGAAGATTAATTTTTTTTTTGGCTTTCAAGTATTCTTCCGTTAGATTTTTCTTTTTGGCATACAGAAGATGGTTTCAAATACTCATGTTATGTTATGCCATGTTATGTTTTATGTTTTGTTGTTGTTGGTGATTATTGGATAGTATTGTCCTACATGGATTAATAAAGATAAAATATTAAATCATATATAAGATTATATACTATTTTTGAAAATTAATCTCATGTTTATTGACATGGTATTAGAGCCATGTCTAGAGGAAGGGAAGGAAAGTTTATTTCTTCCGTCTAAGATTTATATGTTTATTTTTCTTATCTTATTTATATTTTAGTGATGTAAATGTTATTTTAATGTATTTTTCAAGCCAAACTTGTATTGTAGCTGTGGTGCTAGACTGGTTGTTTGGGATTGGACTTCCACTTAATTTTATTGAGTCAAGTTGTTTAGTTTGATCTCTGATTTTTATAGAAGATATTCGTTTTGTAATAATTTAGGCTTGTTAGAAGATAGTACTAGTTTACTTTCTAATTTTTTTTGAAGCGTCTTATATTTGTAGTCTGACTATCATAGCTACTCATGAATTAGTTGTGCATGCGACACACAACTCTTTCCATAAAATTAAGTGGAACAGTTCAGAACCTAAACAAATGACTTGGCAACTCACTTTACTTAGGCAATCGTTTTTCTTTCGCTAACTGTTTTGAACATACTTCACTTAGGTATTAATTTCTTTTGTTGGAGTTATATAGTGAAACTTCTATGTAGCCTTAAGCAATAAACATATAATATTCTAATTATACTTATAAGTGAATGTTTGAAGATAAGAGATTATTCCAATGTAAGTTGAGAAAAAATTTAATATATTTTTTTATGTATTTTAAATTTTATTTTATTTCATTATATTTTTATTTTTATTCCTGTATTTTTATTCTACGCAACCAATCGTTACAATTACTAAGGAAAACAAGAATAATATTGTATCTAATCTAGCTATGACTATTGATAGATTACATGTAATAAATTGGTTGATAGAATTAGTTAGGATATTTACAGTTAAATTAGTTAGTTAATGACTGATTGATACACTTGTACAATTCTGTTACAAAGTTCTTGTTACAACTCGTTGACTTTTGTAAGCTTTTGTCTAAAAATAAAGCTTAGTTTAATGACTTGATCAAAATTTTTACAAACCTTTGAGATACATTGTCAATTTTGTGTCTAAATAGAGTTATATTATGGCATCAAGAAGCCATCGACGAAAGTCGATCATGGATCTTACTCATGTTTCCACCTCGTTCCACTATTTAGAATCCCACCATCGCCATTGCTACTCTGATGGATGTCGTTCCTCAACAACAACCAAATAATCGATTTAACAATTCTTTGAATTCTTCCCTCACTGTTCGTCTTGATCGCACGAATTTCCTTGCCTGAAAATTGCAGGTCATTCCTATTGTCATTGGTTATGGGCTTGATGATATTATTCTCATAAGAATTAATTCACTTAAAAGACTAATCACCAGTATCTAAATCCTGAGTACCTTGCATGGAGAAGAAATGATCAACTACTTCTAAGTTGGCTTCGGTCATTTGTGTCTAATACTGTTCTTGGATCTTTGGCTTATCACACCTTATCATATGCTGCATGGAAGGCACTCAGACAAAGATTCTCAAGCCAGTCCAAAGCTATTTATTGCAAAGCAAATCTCAATTTTTGACTATATAAAAGGGTAATCTTTTAATATCAATTTACTATGACAAAGTCAAATTACTTATTGATTCATTATCCACTATTGGCATGGGCGGCTCTTATGGAGTGCAAGCTGGGCTATTGCACAAGGTCCCAAAAAATAAAGAGCCAAAAAAAATAGACCCTTTATAAAATGATAAAATGGACTTTCTGTTATTAATTGGACTTTATGTTTTGTTAAATGATAAAAATAGACCCTGTATTTTTCAAAATAGTACAAATATGATCGTGAACTGATTTTTTGTCAAAATAAAATTTAATAATAATCCGATCTAAAAGTGATATAACAAAATTGTTTACATTTTTTGTATCTGTTCGTGTTATAAATTGTCTTCAAGTTGGTTATATTAAAAAAAAAGTTATCAAAAATTAAGTTAAGGGTCCTATTTTTACTATTTTAAAAAATACATGGTCTATTTTATCATTTAACAAAATAGAAGGTCAAATCGATAACTTTTGCAAAACAAATACTCTAAAATAGTATTTACTATTTTTAGTAGAATATTTACCCATTCTTAAAAAGAATAAATAAAAAATAAATAAAATTTGATATAATTTATCACCAAACAAAATACAGCTAATTTTCATAAAAAATAAATAAACAAAATAAACTGTCTTCATAAATTTTAGGGTTGCAAACAAAATTAAAATGAATATAATTTTGTATTGTAAATTTTGGTGTATATGAAGTCGACCTTCCGGCCCAGACTTCAAACACGCTCTAATCAGAAACATAATGGACCTCAAATCTTACGGAATGAGAGCGAAAAGAGGCGGGCAAAACAGAAACACCCAAAAATTAAAAAAACTAATTAATAAAAAAGGAAAAACCAAAATAAAGAAAGGAAAAAGAAAAAAAAATTAGGGTTGAGGGGTGCGCACTACGCCACCCGCGTACACTAGTATTCATCCCCTTTATTTCTGGGACCTTCGGTTTCCGTCCTCTATATCCCCCGTTATCTCCTTTTCTTGACGCCCAATTCGTTCTCCTTCGTTTCACACAGATCTGAGATTGCTTCGTTTTCTCCATCCTAGACTTGCTTCGTCTCGCCGCGATTGGACGCTGAAATCGCATTATTTTGCCGAATTTCGTCGATTTCGGCCACATTTTCAGGTATTTCGTTCAATTTCATGTCAAATTCGATTTTTTTGATCGAATCTGGTCGGTTTTGATGTTTATTTTGTATTTGAGTACGTTTCTCTGTCTATTTGATTGGTATAACGCCATCGTGAAGTCGATGGATTTTGATTTGGACGGAGGAGAGGAAATTAGGGTTTTGGATTCGACGATTTTTGTCAAAATCGATTTAATTTGATGATCGGTGGACTTTTTTGCGTTTCAGGTTTTTGCGTTGAAGTGATTTTTAAGCTATGCGGGCGTACGATAGAGAAGTTAGTACTCTTCAAATCTGTACCTTTGTTGCGTATTGTTCTTTTTCTATTTTTTTTCTTATTATATTTGGCAATTTCAATTTTTTTTGTACAGGAACGGCATCCACAAATGGAAGATGAATATGAAGACTACGATGATTCTGGATACGGATATGAGGAAGAAGGTGATGAGGAGGAGGGGGAAGAAGAAGAGTATGAAGAAGAAGATCCAAATCTTAGCAAAGAACGGTTGGAGTACCTTGCGTACAGACAACGTGTAAAAGAACGAATCAGAAAGCAGAGGAAGAAAGAAGGTGGTTCTGGTCCCAACAATTCTTATGGCGATAGGAAGAAGCTTCCGTATGATAAGTGAGTGATTTAGTTCACTGTTGATGGCACTTTTGTTTCAGAAGTATACCATACCCCATATGTGATTCTAACATTTTGATCAATCGGTATCTTGTTTAAGGATTTGTAAATTTTGTAACTCACGGATTAGGGTTTGTAGAAGTCATATTGGTAGGGTTTTTTGTTTTTTTTTTTTCCTTTTTTCTTTTAGTTAGCTGGTTTGGTTTTTCTGAATTTTCTCATGATTATTTAAACCATGACCATGGACGATCACTGAAGTTTTAATTAAGGAGTTTGTTGAGTATGCATCATGGGAGCATTTAGGTTTGCAATTCCTTTCTCTACGAAGAATTATTTTATTTTAGGACTATCAAGTTTGATTATTGTCACGTTGTATTGCTTTCGGATATGGCATTGCAATATGCTGGTGTGCTCATATTTTCTTTTCTGGAGTATGACAGAATGATGTTTGTGCTAAGTAATTTTGTTGTGTTGTTTTTGCAGTTATGGATCCTTTTTTGGCCCATCCCAACCAGTTATTGCTTCAAGAGTAATTCAAGAGAGCAAGTCATTGTTGGAAAATCAACATTTGACACCTCAACTTTCCAATGCCCTTCATCCTGTATGTAACGCAATTACTATTTGATTTTCACTTAATTGGATGCTGCACTGGATGATCTTTTTCGTTTTACTGAAAGTTCCTGTATTAATTAACTGAGGGTTGTTACCTTTTAATGATCTGTTTTGTCTTTTGTGTAGTAATTTTATGCTTACCTTGGTTATGGTTGTTATGATTATGCCCTTTGTGTGTTGCAGCTGAAGCAAAACAATAAAAATTAAAGTTAGAAGCTGAAGCATACAATGAAAATAAAAATTAGGAATAGGAGCTTAGTTTTCATACTTTGACACACACACACACATTTATTTGATATATTCTCTTTAGCTTACATAGGACTGCCAGAATGATATTGCAATGCTGGATACTGTTCCAGTTCCTTGCACAGGTTTTAAACATCTGCATGTGAAATCTCTTTTCATAAGCACGGACTTCGAAGCTTTGTTTTTGTTTTTATCTCCCCCTCCCCTAGTGTTTAAGATTCTTACTGCTGATTTTCTTGGCAGAGAAAAAAGAGCCCAAGTTCATCCTCTGCTCTTGCAAAACCCGGAGTACATAGTCTGAAACCGAAAGTTGTAAATGAGGTATATTTAGCATACATTATTTCACTGGTCCTTGAACATACATAATCTTTATTTTGCTTAATTTGACGGATCTTTTGGCGCATGCAGGTTAAAACTAAAGTCCAGAAACTAAAAGATACAAGAGACTATTCCTTTTTAATGGATGATGATGCAGAGATTCCAGCTCCTGCAAAGGTGCCTCCTCAGAGAAATGTCTCTGCTCCAAATTCTGGTGTGTTGCTAGATCTTAACTTGCTCTTGGCTATGGGGCTTGAAAACTTCTATTTTTCATTGAGGAAACTTATACAGGTTTTTTGCTGATGTTGAAGATGCACGATCTGCTCAACTGCCGATGAAAAGTAAACAAGCATTGGGAAATAACGTGAGTCACTCACAGGGCAGTCATGCAGAAAGGAAATCAGCTCTTATGAATGGGCACTCTAGTAAATTACCTTTAGCAAGTAGGCCCAGTTCGGCAGTAATGGATTCTAGAAGACAGCATAGTAGCAGTAATGGAAGTGGATCTGGCCGGCATAGTATCAGCAATGGAACTGGGCCTGGCCGGCCTAGTAGCAGCCATGGAACTGGGTCTGGCCGGGCTAGTAGCGGCAATGGAACTGGGCCCGGCAGGCCTAGTAGCGGTAATGGAACTGGGCCTGGCCGGCCTAGTAGCGGCAATGGAACTGGGCCTGGCCGGCCTAGTAGCAGCAATGGGACAGGGCGGCCTATAGTGACAAAAAATTTGCCGTTGAGGAGTCCAGCTCCTGTTGTCAGAAAAGTTGCCACACCAGCTGCGAAGAGTTCCATCCCAAGTTCTAAGAGTTCAATTCCAAGTACTAAGAGTTCCATTCCTCGTACCAATAGCTCATCCATGCCAAGTATGCAGAAACCCTTTTCTTCAAAGTTGCAGCCCTCTATTTCTAGGCAGCAGCAGCAGTTAGGACAGAGAAGGGAATTACAGGCTCCTGCTAAGGCTAAATTGTCGTCCAAACAGTCAACAGGATTATCAAGACCTCAGGTTTTTATTGTTTTCCTATACTCCCATTGGTGTCAAGTTTTTACTTGGCTGCTGCTGCAGTCTTATTGAATTGTAAAATAACAATATCTATTTTTCATGAAATTGGCAGATTAACAAGCCACAAAGACAAAGTTCATCCCACCTTACATCGCATGACAACCGCCCCAAGAAAAAGCCGATGAGACGATACTCTGATGATGAGGGTGATGAGGGGGACCAAGCCATTAGCATGATCAGACAAATGTTCGGGTAAAAATACTTGCTTTTTTCCCCTTCTAATTTCTGGTTTAGGTTTATTTACTGCCAGAGCCTCTATTTGAAAATTTCACTTGCTATCATGGTAGATAAGACCCTTTGAGGCTTAGATGTCACCTATCGCTCATTTTACTGCTTTTGTTTATAGTTTTTATATTCATGTACAATATTCCTAATAACAAAATCTGGAATCTTTTATTCCAGGTATAATCCCAAAAAATTCGCCGGTCGTGATGATGATGATGATAGCGATATGGAGGCCAACTTTGACGATATTCAGAGAGAAGAGAAAAGAAGGTTGAGTAGCATGATCCACTTAATCCTGTTTTAAATGATTTTATCCTGTTGTTACATTAAAGAGTTTAAAAGAGAAAAATGAAGGCCCAATATTGAATTATAGAGTACTTGAAATCAATAATAGCAAATTTGGGTTTTGATTTCTAATCAAATTCCAATAGGGACATAATCAAAATGAGTATATGAATTTAGCTGCTTCTTTGATGTTAATAGAGGAGGTTTTTGTGTTATTTTTTTTTTAAATATATTTTGTATTTTGCAGTGAGATAATTGCGAGAAGAGAAGATGAAGAAGAGCAGCGTTTGATAGAGGAAGAAGAAAGAAGAGAGAGAGAAGCTAAGATGAGAAGATTAAAGAAGCGAAAGCTGGGGCATTAGAAGTATTAATATTTGATTTGAGTCTTTAGGAAGTGCTCAGTTTCTATTTTTATTTAAGTTTTGCCCAAGTTGTACACAATCAATCAAGTTTCTTGTTAGGTGGAAAAATCTTGGTGTTTTCTTTTTGGGGTGGATGGGGTCAAATATTGAGTTAATTATTCACTAGTTTAGGAAGCTGTTGGTGGTGCCAATTGTACGTAGAGGGTAGTAATAACATGAGGTGATTTTTTTGAGTTTCATCTTGTTATTGCCACTCGCAGCCAAGTAAACTAGTTCCACCCACTTAAGTAAATAATATAATGTAAAAAAGCCAGATAACATTTTTTTGTCTATCCCGGACCTCTTACGTCTAACTAATTTTCATAATCCTTCCGTCAAATAAAAACTGTAAAGACCAATTAAAAAAAGTGTAATCATATTAATTATGAAAGTCAAATGTATGTATATATTAAAAAAATAAAGAAAATAATATTAATAAAATAAAGATTTCCTTCTTTTTACTATAAAATAATGAAAATATAAACTTAATTGAAGTTTTTCTACGAGGAAAGAATGAAAAATAATGAAAATTTAATTTGTATTGATATTACTATAAAAATCTATCTGGAATTACATTACTTCAAAAATTAAAATACAACCTTCTTTATAATCTTTTTTTCTTCTCCTTTCAACAAAGTAGTTGGTTTCTTCTTCAAAAAAGTAGTTGGTGAAAAATAAAAACATTTCTATGTCTTATAATTTCATGTTTTAATGAAGGCATAATGTCATGTTTTTAGGAAGGCATAATTTGACGTCTTGTATACTTTTTTATCAGGAAAAATAAATAATAATAATAATAAATGAAAAAAAAAGACAGTTCTGCACGGCCTAGATTCAGGAACAACAAAGGTAGAGCAAATTGGGTAAACTTCCACTAATTACTACCTCCACGTGCGTTTTCATTTTCCATTAATCATTTCCCTAATTTATCAATATAGAAAAATTTAATAATAGAAGTAGAGTCTCGGATCCCGTGAATGGTGATTATTTATTTCTATATTTTTTTTGTTTTTTGTTTTTTGTTTTTCCAAAATAATGAAATGAGTGTTTAGTAGAAGAAAATTGAACTGTAGTTTTGTGAATTTAGGTGGAGAGTGAGTGAGAGAATGAAAGCGTTGATGATAACCACCACCACTGCGATTCAATGGCAACGCTCTCCTTCTTCCTCAAAGTTCAACCATGCTTCGCCCAAACCTCCTCCATTTTCTTCTTGCTTAAGGTGACCTCACTCTCTACTTCCTTTTTTTCTTATCCTCGTGATTTTTGATCAAAATTCTATGCTTCCTGGGCTGGCTGTATAACTCTAGTTGTGCTTTTTAAAGGTCTTTACAAAATGTGCAATTCTACTTGTTTATCTGTACATTTTATATAGTATTATCATATACGTACTGTTCGTATGCTTGTAATATCTATCTACACGTAAATGTGTGAATTCTGAAACTGAAATTACTAGATTCGGTCATGCTTTAGTCATTGGATAAATGATCTTCTATTATGGTTTCGAATTATTTTATTTATTTAGTTTGTAAAGTTTTCTGTATTTGTAAGTCTTTAATAAGAAATTTTTATGTGTGCGCGCATCTTTAGGTTGGAAGGTCCTGGAAATGCAGAAATTTCTGAGGTATGCTACTAATACAGTTGTTGGTTGCTACTTGCTACGAAATGCAAATCGATCAAATTTTACTTATTTATTATTATTTTTATTATTTCATTGTAGTTATTTTTACAATTATATTTTATATTTAGCTTTTGTTTTTCTATTTAATCTTTAATTTGGTTCTTGATTTTTTCCGTTTCATTGTTCGATTTGAATGTGAAGTCTTCGAATGGTGAGGCGAAGAAGCATACTGAGGTTTGGCAACTATTCAAAGAAGCTCAGCAGAGTGAGTCTTTAATGCAACTAAGAGTTTACTTTGATAAATATTTCTTCTTGAAATTGTGACTCTTAAACACAACATTTTATTAAGATTAATGTATATGGTTTGCTTTTATGTATAGATATTTTGTACTTGAACAAACAACGCCTAAAGGCCATGAGGGAGCTGGACAGAACAAACAAAGAGAAGCAGTTGTTGCTGGATAAGATTGAGCAATTAGAGTTGGAAAGGCAGTCTGGTGCTGTAAAAGGTAATGCTTTCATAGTGTGAACTGATTAATTTTGACTAGTTCTATAATTTGTGGTACATTGTGTTGAGTTGAGAGAGAAAGAAAGAGAGAAAGAGAGAGAGACAAAGAATTCTGTTATTGATTAACTAAGGAAATCAATACAATTGTTTATATATGTACAACAGAGCTAATAGAACAGTTGGAAAGTGTAACAGAAAGTTGTTATACAATCAGCTAACAACCAAAACTGAACTAACTAACTAACAACTGTCTTAACTAACTAATCATTCTTTATGCATAGCAAAGCATCTATGGCATTCTCATGGTATAGATTTGTCCATGTGGTCGTTTGACATGTGGTTCATCAAATCTAACCGATTCTTATTTTGATTATAACAAAGAGAGATTGTAAATTTAAATTATTTTTTAGTTGTCTACAATACTAGAGTTATATGAGGATAAGGAACTACTGAGCTGTATAGTTCTTGTGACATGTAAAATATCTTTTCATATCAGTTCCGCCCAATGCAATATTCATTTTTCTCAATTTTTTTTTGCATAGTAGCCAAATTGAAGAATTATCTTTAAATTCATCATCTCAAACCAGATAAACTATCATATTGTTGGGAAATGCTACTTCGGATAGATTCAATGGTCCTCACTGGCATGATTAGCACTGATGAGGCATCTGACTTGAGAAGGCTGATCATGGATCACAAAGAAAGTATAGATGATCTTCTTGTTGACACACTACAGAAGAAAGATGTTGAGTTTCTAGCTGCACTTCGACACTTTTCAGACAGAAGAAAAAAGTAAAATTATCTTCTAGATATTTGGGTATCATTTTATCATTGTTCTTACTGAAGTTATTCATTTACACATTTATCCCTTGAAACTTTTGGATGCTATGCCTATGGTAAAGTATTGCATTATAAGAAATATCACACTTGGTTATTTGTGTATAACTTGTAATCCTTTGCTGCTGAGAAGGCTAGATTCAAGAAATGCATGCACATGAATGACAGATGGGCTCTTCTTTGAATTTGTTTCCGATACCGTCTCAGTTATTGACCTGAAATAAATATAACAATTTCAGAAGCATATATGCAATTTAGAATGTTCTTTGTACCGCAACATAAAATCTGTATAATATGGAAGTGCCTTTAAATGCCTTTTTCTCATCCCTGTCACAATCAAAGCTTCTTGTATCTATCATTTGTCTTTGTTATGTTTTCAAGATTTTGAAGATATTTTGCTCCTTTAAAGTTGTTAATATATTTGTTTCCTCTATTGTCTGTTGTTTAATTATTATGTTTCGTCTTTCCACTCTATCTATTCTCTTGCCTCCTCTCCTTTTTCTTTCCCCTGTTTTAACATAAATTTCTTAATCCAGGAATGGATTTTACATTGTCCACATATGTACTGAAATGGCACCATTGATCTCAGTTGGATCTATGGCGTCTTACATAACAGGCTTATCTCGTGCATTGCAGAGAAAGGGTCATTTGGTGGAGGTCATATTACCAAAGTAATCTCTGGACCATTTCATTGTTCATTCTTTAATAGCGACTACATAAATACCGCTTCATTGTGATGAGATACTCTTCATTTGAAATTACTTTGCAAAACATAATTCTAGTACCTAAATAGATTGTGGTAACATGATGCGTAAATGTTATATAATGAGGTTGCTTTCTGCCTGCCTTTGAATACTTCCTTTTAGGGAAGTAATGAGTATAGAAAGTCTGGTCTATTGTAGTGCAGTGCATGTTGTCTTTCCTACATTGATTATTATGGCATTCTTTAAGGTTCAGGCAGGCAGAGGAATTCAAGTGTGTAACTATATTAGGCAAGAGAGCATTAGATTGATTCCATACATTTGAATTTGCAATGGTCCACTTTTATTTTTTGTGAAAAGACAATCTGAAATTGTAGGCCCATGGTATTTTGGATTAATAGTTTGCAAGGAAGAATTTTTTTTAAATTATAATTTTGCTAGAAGTTGTATACTTACTCTTTGGTTTCCTTCTGGAATTCACCATGTAAATAGGTATGAGAGCCTCAATCTAAATGAAGTTCAAGGGCTGCATAAAATTGAGGTGGAATCTTATTCATATTTTAATGGTCAATTGCATGGAAATAGAATATGGACTGGGTAAGTTCAGCTCCTTGTTTGGAGATTTTCATTTGTTTGGTTAGTTCAAACTACATTTCAAACACAGTATAAGGACTCTTTATCTATCTTTTACAGTGTTGTCTGTGGCATTGGAGTTACTTTAATTGAACCACAGTACTACTCATCCTTTTTCAGTCGTGAGAGGGTGTATGGGTATCCAGATGACTTTGAACGGTTAGTAGTTAAAAGTTACTCTCTTAACACAGTCTGCTAGTTCACTACACCATCATATTAATAGTTTTCCTACTTGGCCTTTATCATAGGCACTGCTTTCCCCCTCTCTCTGGGACTATAGACATTTCTTAATGTGAAAATGTTGGGGCTTTCGATAAATTTCTATGCAATCCTAGTATCAGTAATACATCTCGTTTCTTTCAGGTTTTCCTATTTTTCTCGAGCCTCTTTGGATTACATAGTAAAATCAGGAAAGCATCCTGATGTGTTACACATCCACAATTGGGAGACTGCTATCATTGGGCCACTTTTTTGGGATATTTTTGCTAATCAGGTGGAAATAGCAATATTATTATAGAGATGTCTTAATTTTGTGTGCATCTAACAGATTCTGCTCTTAGTTTCACTTAATAGTTAAACAGTAATGATCAAAAGTTAGCTCAAACTTTGATGGATCTCTTCTGTCAATACTATGACTTGTATATTATTAAAAATAAAAAATATGAAGACTTTTACGTAGAGATGGAAATTGGTCGGTTAATGTACGGGGAATGCAATCTCCGCCCCCATCCCCGCTACCTATTTCTACCCCTATCCCCACCCCATCCCCGTCTAATAACCAACGGATTCGGGGTAGGGGAATACCCATCGGTTATGGGGAACCCATCGGGTATCCATTAAGGTAAAATGAAAAAACAAATTAATTTATAATAATTGAAAAAAATAAATTAAACTAATATTCTTACAAATATTTATTATGCATTCATAATTCATAGAAGATAAAAAATAAACCTACTTAAAAAAAGCATAACCTAATAAAAAATAAAAACTAAATATGTCTCAAAGTTTGAAAAAAAAACAAAAAAAATTATATATATCTATATCAGGGTCGGATATGGTGCGGATAGTATTATCCTCGCCCCCGCCCCATCCCCGCTTCGGATATTGAAATTGTCCCCCACCACCGCCCCATTAACCACCAAGATGGGGAATCCCCACCCCATTAGAGGCGGGTCCCCGCGGTTACCCATCCCCGCTGTATAAATTTCCATCTCTACTTTTACAAGTCTTTGTTCTTTAGCATGTAACATGCGGGAAGTTTGATTTAGTACATGAAGGAAAGAGGAATCCAAACATAATCATTAGCAGTCAGGTAAAAGTAGTTAATCGTCTTGGTCCATTGACAATTTGATCTCCAATTTTTCAATTTTGACTTTGGTTGTGATGACTGATGATTTGTTCCCTGAAGTAAGTTATTTATACTAATCATCAGTTTGGTTCATAAGTAACAATTATGGAGACTAAATCATCATAACTTAAATTGTCAAGGTAGCAAATGAGCCCAAATTGAAAATTCAGAGACCAATAATCAAGGACCAAATATGCCAGAATTGAAATGTTTGGGGACCAAATTGTCAATCTTAAATAGTCAAGGGATCAAATGTACTAATTAGTACGTATGCTTAAAAGTTTAAGAGTGAAGAAAAGCAAAGCCTTCCTGAAGTGAAAGGTGTTGATATATTCCAACTGAGCTGATATATTCTGCCATTGAAATGGGGCAACTGACTTGTTTTAGTGAAACTTAGTTTTATAACAGCAATGAATAATTTTTATTCTCTCAAAAGAAAGCTTTTCCCTTTTCCCTATGCTCATGCTAATGATTGTTTTACCTCATATATAGGGGCTTGGAGGTACAAGATTATTATGGACATGCCATAACTTGAATATGTCGGTGAGTTTTGTGAATTTTCTTTTCTGACTTTACATATTTTTAAACGTCTATTTGACATTAGACCACGTGCTCCATGTTTTGACACCATAGCATCTTGAACACCCTGATAAACTAGAATTATGTGGACTGGATCCTGCTAGGCTTCACCGTCCTGATCGTTTGCAAGATAATGAAAAGACACACCTCGTCAACATTTTGAAGGTACACATGTTTCTCATGCATGGTCATTCTTTCTTTATGGAGATAATTTTCTTTATTGAACAAGAAGTTTCATCAGAAGATGCTATATAAACTTGTAATTAACATTAGTAATATATTTCATTTCTTGCATATACATGTATAAAACCTCGGACTTGGATGAGTTTTATTTGATTTGTTTAATTCATAGATAATCAAATACTACAACTGCAAGTCAAGAACTGGTTGTCTGAGTAAGTTAGGAGCAACTCCTTACACCTTTCAAAATTTATAACAATATTATCGTTTTTTGAGATTGATGTTAAGTTGAAGTGTTTATATGCATCAATCTTATGATTCACAAAGTGCAGTTAGACCCTTTTCACCTAAAAGCTAGTTAGAATTTTCAAGTGTAATTGTCATATAACATGGTATACAGGATTTTAATTAAATGCCGTCCTGAAAATATACATTGGTATTTATCAAGATTTGCAGTCCAATGAGCTCGTTCCCATCTTTATCTTATGTTTGGGGTTTAGATTCTATGTATGTTGGAAAAGAAATCACTGCTATTAAGGTGTTATTATGACAGAGGGGGATACAAACTCATTTCCATTTATTTTATATTACAGCACATGCTGCAAAATCACTTATCTGTTAGAGGCTCTGGCCTTTTTAGCATTGCATCGTCCATTGAAGTTTTTCATAATTTGCAGGGTGGAATTGTTTACGCCAACAAAATTATAATTATGTCATCCATACAGTCAAAAAGCAAAGTCATTAGTAGTCAAAATCAGGGTTTGGAACCCACATTGAACATTCACAAGTAAGTAACATCTGAATTCCAGTAATGGAATTGGAATTTGTAAATAAAATCTTCAATGACATTCAATTCCTTTTTCCTTTTCTATCATTTATTGTAGGGACAAGCTGGCTATTTCTCCTTTTGGATTTGATAGCTCTACCTGGGATCCTTCCAAGGATAATTTTCTTCCAGAGAACTACAGTGTGGATAGCATGGAAGGGAAAACCACTTGCAAAGTTGCACTGCAAAAATATATGGGCTTATTTGAGAATGATTCAAAAATTGTTGTAAGTATTTTTATCTTGATTAGTTATGGAATTTAGTTACTGATTTCTTAGGTGTTTTAGTTTTATAACATGGTATGACTATTTTCCATGATTATTTTTAGCTGTTTCAAGTGACCATTTAAAGGTGAAGATAATTTTTAAGAAAAAATAATTGCAATTTTTAAAACAAAACAGTGTGGGGAGACAATGGTGTGTTTCACTTTCCAATCCTTGATGTAATTTTACCCTACTAATTTCTCTTCAGTAATGAGTTTTGTATTGTTCATGCTCTCTAATTTTAACGAATTCATGGTAAATGGTGGTATGTCTTGAATGGTCATTGGAAGTTATGAAGTTATGCTGTATCAGGTGGGATGCATCTTGTCTGAAGGTTCAGATGTTGATATGGTGAACCTGAAAGCTCTTGCGAGGAATGCAATTGGGAGAGGAGTCCAGGTTGCTTACTTGTATTCCACCCCGCCCCACTTTTATTTCCACTTGTTATTTGATTTTGTTTATCTAATTGTTAAAACTAGAGCCCAACTTATCAGAAGGGGTGGAATAAAATCAAAATCACATACTAGCTGCAGAAATTTTACAGTAATTCAAAAAATTAAAGTTGGTTAAGGTGGTCTTATAGAAATGAAGCAAGTAATGAGCCACGTCTACGGAGAAGATAATAATTTTGTCCCAGATTTGTTTCTCATTCACATTATTTTCTGGCTTCCTGCAGTTTATTGTCATGGGGAATGGTAATATGCCAGATACCAGCAGGGGGCTTGAATCTCTTGAGGATGAGCTTAAGGTACGAAATGCTATCATTTTTCTTTTCTTTTTTTGGGGGTAGAGAGTATAAGAAATCGAGAAAGAATAAAAGAAAAATGATAATTAAAACATTAGAAAACACTGAGTTTTTATTTACTTAATTTTGATGTCTTGGAATATTTTATAAAACGTTTATTTAAAATTCTATTGAATATACGTTTTATGAATAACAGATACCATTGGCAGTATCCTTTATTGATTGCAAATAGACTAATATCTCAGTCACCAATTCTTTCCATTAGAACTGTTAAAGTCTCTTATATTACTAAAAATTGCTGGTTTTCTTTCCTTTTTGGTACTAAAAGTATTCATATATTCTTAATATCTGCAGGATAAAGATTTACGCGTTGTTCTCAGATATGATGAAGAATTATCACATTTAATCTTTGCAGGGTCTGATATTATCCTGTGCCAATCTTTTCATGATCCTATTTTTCAAGCTCCGGTTTGCCTCTCTTCCCTTGTTATTGTTTTTCATTTTTCATTTTCTCCAGAAGTGCCTGGAGGCTGGAAGTCAGTGATATTTTGAAACCAAAATTAAGTCATGTGCCACGCAATTCATTGAAATTATACACTTCCTCAGAGCATTATGCATTTTTAATAGGTTTTATACAGCGCTGAGTGCATTCTTAAATGCATTCTCGTAGAACTCTTCTTGCACTAATCTGAGGTTTAAAATCCAAATTCATAATAGTGACAGAATTTTTCAAATCCTTGGTTATTTATTGTGCTTGATACTATCTCCTTCTCAACCCATATTTTGACTCTTTTGGTTTTTCTTTTCTGTCTTGACCGTGCTGGTAACGAACTTGTATTGAAACTTTCTGACTCTGGAAAGTTTCATTTGTTACCATCTCGATAAACATTTGAATCATCTTCAAATGCTTTTTCTTTTCTTAATTCATTTTCATTTGATAATTTAGCTGAAGGCTTTGAAGTACGGAGCAGCTCCGATTGCGCTAACCTCCGAGAATTACAAATTCAGGTAACTTCATCTTCTTCATAGTAACAATGAACTGCATTTTTTTCCCCTAAGCTCATAAAAAATGAAATGATTCTTAACCATCTTCTTCTATTTGAGAAGATATTTTGTAGATCATGATTTTGAGTCAACTAAATTCTCACGGTTCATCAGCTCTACTTTTGGAAATTTGTCTCTTGACGAAGCATTGAACGAATTTGTAAGTTTTCCACTTATCAATAGTCATTAGAATTATTATTCAAAAAAAAAAAAGAAGAAAAACAGTTAATAGAATGAGATCATATAAGTTATAATTTGTTGTATATTATTAAATTTATATACATATATTAAACAAGAGTAAGGTGGTGTATTTGAAACTTGTTGTTATGGCCTGTTTTCTGTAGAAAAACAACTCATCAAATTGGAAGCAAAACGTAATGGAAGGGATGAGAATGGACTTCTCATGGGATGCCGAGTGCTGTGACATCCATGTTTCTGCTTATACAGCCTTAAAGAACTTGTAAATCGTTTTGTTATGTAATTATAAAATTGTATATATGGGTACATTATTTTTATTATTAGAGAGTAGTATTTATTATTTGAGTAATTTGCGGCAAAACCCCCTTAACTATCAATTTACTTGCAAAAAATCATCCAACCTCATATTTTGGTGGGAAAACCCTCCAAAGTACTATTATGTTTACATTTTAAGATGTCGTCTGTCCAGCTCCTAATTTTGCCCATAAGAAGCGATATGATGTGAAATCACTAAAAAATTATCCTATGTGGCCATATTTTACAAAATAAAAATAAAACTTTAAGAGTAATTTGCGGCAAAACTCCCCCAACTATCAATTTACTTGCAAAAAACCATCTAAAAAACTTTAAGGTTGGATGGTTTTTTGCAAGTAAATTGATAGTTGAGGGAGTTTTGCCGCAAATTACTCTTAAATTTTTTATTTTTATTTTAATTTTTATTTTGTAAAATATGGCCACGTAGGATAATTTTTTATTGACCTGTCATTGCCACGTGGGCAAAATTAAGACTTAACGAGGCTGAATAGACGGCACCTTAAAAATGTAAACGAAACAGTACTTTGGAGGGTTTTCCCACCAAAATATGAGGTTGGATGGTTTTTTGCAAGTAAATTGATAGTTGAAGGGGTTTTGCCGCAAATTACTCTTATTATTTTAGTGTAAACATAATTGTTCCTATTCCTAATAACAAAAACACACATATAAAATATGGAAATTTTAATTTTTTGATAAAATAGAAATTTGATGCCTCCTTCCCACACACTATCAAAATTTCGATCTGATGATTCCTAAAAGTGATACAATCACAATAAACTACATTCAACAACATAGGAAAGCAAAAAGAACCACCAACAGAGACAAATTGTCTCCACAAAAATATAATATTACTTTTCATCAAAATGAGAAACATCTAATTTTTTCTCACGGATGGCCCTGTGCCAATCCTCCTTTAATGGGGTGAAAATTTTCCATCTAAATGAGCAATAGAAAGTAGGGTTGGAGAGCATTTTTTATCTGTTAAACAAGACTCAGACAAAAATATCACTTCTTACCCTAACAGGAATCATTTAATATTTATTTTATTTTTTGCTAGTGTTTTATATTATTTATACATTTCTTTTAGTATATTGGTAACCTTTTTTATATGTATATTTTTAAGCTGTATTTGAATAATTAATATGTTGGATAATAAATAATGTACAACATATTAATTTTTATATAATTAAAATTTTAATATAAATGTTACTGCTACAATGAGTTAACGTAGGAGTTTCCTGTTCATTAATGATGAAACTATATGAGAATATGGATTGAAATTTTTAGTGGGTACGAAAATGGGAGAATACTCTCTGCCAATTTCTTAAACTATGTGCATTCCTACCAGTGACTTGTATTGAAAATCAGATTTAATAGTTTTTCCAATACAAATGAATGCTTGAGAGCAATTAGAACGTATCTTTGAGATGAGTTTGCGTCTTTGTCGCTAGATTTGCAAATTTATATTTGTAATGTTAGTTGGGTAAATAAGGATTTGACTCTTAATTTATGGAATCATTTTTACTTTTTCAAAAAATCAATATTCTCTATGTGTATCATCTAGATCTTTAACTATTTTTTTAGCGTGTAGGTCCTCAATCTCTCCGCCATTAATTAGAATTTACAAAATAGTATCCTAAAGTGCTAAAATTCAACCACATCCACTTACATAAAAAATATTTTGGACTTTCACAATTTACATTTTATCTTAGGTTTTTGTGGTTTGAAATTGTTGTTCTTCTTTATGCCAAAAGGTTCATTGTTGACCTTATGTGCTATTCAAAAATAAAACAATAATAATAATAATAATAATAAAAGATGATTAAAGGTGGTGTAATGGCCTGTTGAAGAAAAAGAGAAAGAAGAGGAAGTGAAAAATGTGTATTTTGGTCTCAATTGCTATCATTTGCATATTTCAGAAGTTGGTAAAAATTAAGGCAGATGATGAGTTAAGATGACATTGATAAATGCCACAACACAAGAGAATCTAACACATAATATCTTGGAAGGAAGACAAAGTCAACTTAACTAAATTACGTGCCACCAAGTAACCGTACCATATCTATAATTTTTTTTGATAAAAAAAAAATAAATAAAGATTTTATAATTTAGCTAACACTACAAACATATTCTTTTGGCATCTTATTAAAAATGATTTGATTCTCTTACATTCCAACTTTTTGAATATCTGAATTTTATTTGATTTACAATTACAAGGTTGTATATTGTAGTTAGTGTCATTATTTTTCATTTTATTTATTTATTATTAAGAGAAAAGAGGATCTTCTGTTAGGAATAGTATCAACCATTTAGTACAATGACGCATTTCATCGACAAATGAGTTTTTTCTTTTTTTTTTCCTGAGCATGAGCTCTTAAAAATTAAAATAATATAGAACATACTCTCAAAAAAAACAAACAAACAAAAAAAATCAGTCAACTATTATTTGGCCAAGGATGATGATCTGACATAGTTTGTATAAAAATATTTTTTGATAGCTGAAAGTATAAGAATATTACTTATTCATATTTTTAAATGAAAAAACAAGTAGGCCAATGATTTTAATTCTTGCCATTCGAAGCAAAAAGGAGTCAAAAACAGCTAATTTCACTATATCTTTAAAGTTATATCCTTAAAGACTTTCCTTTCACTAAAAGACTATTTGCTCCTCCCATTTAGCTTTAAGATTTTGATAGACTAGTTTCCATAAACAAAAATGTACTTGGAGAAATAGTACATGATAAAACATAAAAGTATACGAAAATTAAATGCCCATTTTATGAGCCATATAATAATAATAAAAATAATATTACCAGACTGTATTTTCCCCCAATTTAATTAAGTTTGTCACTGACAACTAATAATTAAAATTATAAATAAGAAAAGAAGAAGAAGATAATTATCTGAATTATAAATAATAATTTTAATTTAGAAGAGTTAAAAAAGAAAGAAGGTGAAAAAGACATGCGGTGAAAGAGGGAAGAGGTTGGGGTTGGACTTTCAACTTTGAAACATATAATTTGGTTTGCAGATATTAATTTAAAGACGATGAATATCGAAGTTAAACATTCCTCTTCTGACCCAAACCCAAACCCAAATATCAACGGAGCTCAACCTCCACCTCCAATGGCCACCCTTCCAATTCACGATTCAGATCGCAAGCCTACATGGTTTACGCCCAAAAGGTACCTCCTTCATACTCTTTCTTCCTACCTCTCTCTTTTCAAAATTATGAATAAACTTCTTCAATTGCTTGAATTGGGCTCATGCTTTCTATTTTTGATTCTCACCTTTCCGTCCATGAAATTCTTGGTTTGTTTGTATTGCTGCAGGTTGCTCGTTATCTTTTGTATAATTAATATGGTGAATTATGTGGATCGTGGAGCAATAGCAAGTAACGGTGTTAATGGTAGTCTTGGAACTTGCACCGATAGTGGAGTTTGTACTTCGGGAACCGGAATTCAGTAAGGCTTTCTGACACTTATAATAAGAGTATCAGAGTGGCTCTGTAGAGTTAATTGGGGATTGAGTTTAACCTTAGACCATGTGTTGTGTAATCATGATACAATACAAGAAAGTTTAATTTTTCCATGTTTATGGGCACTGCAGCAAGTGATTTGCTTTATTTATTTTTTTTTTTCTTGTAGGGGAGATTTTAACCTCAATAATTTTCAAGATGGTGTTTTGTCATCTGCATTTATGGTTGGACTCCTTATTGCTTCTCCAATATTTGCTTCCTTGGCAAAGAGGTGACTACCTCATTTTCTAGTAAAAACTTTAATTAATTTCTGGTTGTTGTTTTGCTGGATTAATTACAAGTTGGTATATCTTCTTCTTCTTGCAGCCATAGTCCTTTTAGGCTTATTGGAGTTGGATTATCTGTTTGGACATTTGCTGCAGTGGGATGCGGTATTTCAATTGATTTTTGGTCTATCACAATATGTAGAATGTAAGATAAAAGTGTTAGCTTTTCCATTTCCTTTTACCCTTTTAAGGGGTGCTACTTTGTCAATTATAACACTATGCTGTCCTTTTAGGCTGGTTGGTGTAGGCGAGGCATCTTTCATTAGTCTTGCTGCCCCATTTATTGATGACAATGCCCCGCCTGAGCAAGTTAGATTTTCTTCTTCCTTTTCCTTTGTATTCTTATTTTGTTTGTACGTGCATTTTCTTCCTTCACTCTATCCTAAATAACTTTTTGTTGTGGACCTCAGAAAACTGCATGGCTTGCTTTCTTTTACATGTGCATACCCACAGGAATTGCACTGGGCTATGTCTATGGTGGAGTTGTAAGTTTTCATATCCTATGTTTAGGCTCTTAAGTGCGGTCTTGCAATAGTTACAAGTTAGATCTTTTAAATTTTCCAGCCATGAAAACTGAGAATGAGAAATTACAGCAATTGCCGTTCTTTATGTATGGGTTTGTTCTAGGTTTTTATTCATAATATTGGATATGCACTATGTCTTTGGTTCATCTAGTGTCATATCTATATTGCTTTACTTTGCTTGTAGATCTCCTGGAAGTATTAACTCTGTAATGTATTTTGTATTTTGCTCATGAAGGTTGGAAGCAATTTCAGTTGGCGTTATGCATTTTTTGGCGAGGCACTCCTTATGCTTCCTTTTGCTGTTTCCGGATTTCTGGTGAAACCTTTGCAGTTGAAAGGTGAACTTTTTGAGATGCATATTATGTATGTTGAATAGCCTTGCATAATCTTGTCATTTATATATTCACTTGCTATACATGACTGTAGGATTTGCATATGTTGGTTCAAACAAAGGAGTGACAACAATTGAAGCAAATAGCCATGTAATGGAAGGTAGTGCATGTGCTTTTATCTACTGTTGCCAGGTTTTACTTATCCTCTCATTTATCTTGAAGTACATTAATAAACTGTAAGAGTGTAAATGTGTACATGCGTGCACCTGTGCGTGACGTGTAAAAGACATCTAGAAAAATAACTGTAATGGCTACAATATTGAAGGTGTCAAAGGCTTAAAGGGCTTCTTGTTTAGCATGACTTTTAAAGTGGGTAATTGACACATTTAGTAGTTCTTCATTGGTCAAGTAGTGATGATTTGGTCCCCAATCTTTCAATTTTGGCACATTTAACCCTTTATGAAATTTAAAGTCAGATATAATTGTGCGCCTCTTTATATCATTTTTTTTTTCATTATAGGATTTTTTATTTTGTAATGTTATAATACATATTCTAATTTTGATTCTATTTCTCATAGAATTAACTGATTTTCACACATGAGATGATATTTTTTTAAAGATTTTGTTTTTACATATTCTCATTATATGAGTTTTCAAATTAGACACATACCAAACAAATTAAAAAGGTATGTAATTTCTGAAGTTATTTTAAAAGAATTTCCAGTTAATTACTTGAATTAAGCTTTTGCTTAAGAAAATTATCCTGAAGAAGAGGACACCATCTTTGCATATACTCATGGTGATGGTATTGGAGAACGGCATAATCTAAGAAAGTAATGTCATCTGCACATAGTTGGACCTACAGTTCTGCATTTCATTAATCTGTAACGAAAAAATTTATATAGCTATGTTGCATGTCTTTTTCCTTCTAATGATGCAAATTTTGGCTTTAGATAAAATTGCTGATTGTCATTCATATATGTGCTGAAATTACATCCTGTTGATGCTGTTTTCTGTTTTTTAAGACATGCTTGTGCAGCAATTCTCTTTTTTAAGACTGCTGATAACCTTATAATTGCTGTTTCAGACGGATCAGATGTAGATTCTGTGCTTATTCCTTTAGATGAAACAAAGAAGTAAGTAGCTTTATGTTTGGATTCCTTTTATATCTGCCCCGTTTGGCTAAGCTTTTCTAAGCTCTTTTTTAGTTTCTAGGATTAAAAAAAATCCTTTTTGAAGCGGTCGGATAAAAAAAAAGGTCTTTTCTAGCTTCTCCAAAAATGACTTTTGAGAAGCTATTTTCAAAACTCAATCATTTCTAATTTATTCATAAAAGATCTTTTTTAAATATCCAAACACTTTGAAGATGTCTTTTCATTAACGAAAAATATTTACAGAATAGTTATCCAAGCAATAAAAATAAGTGTACAATTTTTACTTATCTTGTGCCTCTAGCTTTAAGCAAAAGCATAATAAGCTTAGCCAAACGGGCTGATTCATTGTTTTGGAAAATACTAATGGGCAATTGTGAAGCCCAAAAACCACACTAATACCGATAGATCCTATTGTATTAAATCCTCATATAAGTCCTACACATAACTAATTGTGGCAATAGAGTAATTAAGGGAACTGTTGAATTGAAATCCATTTAAGGGAAGGGAGGTAGCTTAGTTAAAGAGAAGAACACTAGAGAGTTTCAAATAAAAATTGGCTATAAAACTAATGACAAATAGAGTCTGCAAAATATCTAGTAAGTGAGGCCAAAATTCCTTGGATTTGTTTATTTAAAGCTTTTGGGTTTGTTAAATATACATTGTCATCCTTCTTCTAACATTTGAGAAAAAATTAAAATACTTTTTAGCGTCGTAACTAATTAGTGTAAAATTCTTTCACAAAGTTGTGCCTGACATGCTATTTTGTTGAATTTAATTTGATTGGGTTTTCTCTTGTATGTTTCAGGTTATCAGCTTTCTCTAAATTATCGAGCCAATGCTCCAGATTTACTAAGGATATGAAAGTACTTTTGCTTGATAAAGTGTATGTTGTCAATGTTTTAGGTACACTTTTATATTCATTATTAGTACTTTGTTGCAGAGTTTTAGTTCATGAACATTATAAAATTTGTGATAACATATTTACATCTTCTACTACTGTTAGAGTGTGTTTTCATTTATATATTTGTGCGCTCCCAAGGATCCAAGTTTTTAATCATTCTTTGATGTAAGGAAATACTTATTTTTTGTAAAAACTAATTCCTTAAGATGTCTCCAGACTCCAGCTACTAACTAAATTTGTAAATTCATTATTTTATTTTTTTAAATGAACTTTTTTTTTTGATTGGCAGGTTACATTTCATACAACTTTGTTATTGGCGCCTATTCTTATTGGGGACCAAAGGCTGGTTATAATATTTATCATATGGTAAAGCTATTGCTACTTTTGCTACTTTTGCTTTTTAAGTATTTGTATACTTTATAATGAAGTTTTTGTCTGTCTTCAATGTCAGCCCTTATAGCTTAGAAATTTCATTTTTTTTATATTACAGCACTGATGATAATTCTGATTGATTGAAACTTTCTCCAGAGTAATGCAGATTTGTTATTTGGAGGGATTACAATTGTCTGTGGAATTTTCGGCACATTGGCGGGAGGGTTTATCCTTGATAAAATGGATGCTACAATTTCTAATGCATTTAAAGTGAGTTCTTTCATTGGTTTGCATGTATTTAAAATATTATTGATGTTCTATTTTCTACTTGATTTCTAATAACATAATAGGCTGCTTTTTTTTATATTTGTTTAATTTCTTACAAATTATATCTGCCAAAGTACCTTTCAAGAGGCCTAGGCATATCAGAGTAAAATAGTTCATGTATCAGTAGTCAGCCTTTTTCTCATATCCTCTTTAATATTAAATTGTACCATCTCTGCTAGAAATTAAATCAAAAACTCTGATGACACTTGTTGTTTTATTGCTTAACCTTCTGCCTTTTGCAGCTTCTTTCCGGAGCCACTTTTCTAGGTGCGATATTCTGCTTCAGTGCCTTCTGTCTAAAAAGCTTATATGGCTTCATAGCTCTTTTTGCAGTGGGTGAGCTGCTTGTATTTGCAACTCAGGTAATCTTTTAATGCACGAATGTTTTGATAGGATACTGGTTTCTTGTTTATGGTTTCTGTGATTTGTCATGATTAAAAACAGTCTTGCCCATCCCCAGTATGTGGTAAATGAAAGGGGTTCATTTGATTGGCTAACTTGGCTGTCATTATATGACGATGCTTTAGTAATGTTTCATTAATCATAATGTTTCTGCAGGCTCCAGTTAATTATGTTTGCCTCCATTGCGTTAAACCAAGTTTGAGGCCATTGTCAATGGCTATGTCAACTGTTTCAATTCACATATTTGGTGATGTTCCTTCCTCACCTCTCGTTGGGGTTCTCCAGGTGTGTCTTCAGAGATTCATTTCTAGTTTTTGTTGATAATTAGCTGCCACAGTCAGGTTTATGTTGTGATTTGATAATCACTCGTTTTAGTTTAATAATATATTTTTGTTCTGAATAATATTTTGTAAGGATGTTAAATCTAGTAGTGTCTGGGGAAGAGAGTTTTCCAGTTAATATAATGGCAGCAGCCACGACAAGTATGGCGTTGATTGCTTTATTGTCATAATAAACTCACTACTTACCAATGTGATATTTTTAAGGTATAATGTCTTACATGAGTCAAACATCACATCTTAAACAAAGTTGGGCTAAACTGCTCGAAGAACCCTGTTTGAGTTATGGATTCTGTGAATTCAACTAGTTAGACACTTTAACCTACATTTAGTTTCTTAGTTGATGTTTTAATAGGATTCAAATAGCTGTCCTTTTTTGTCTTTCATAGATGACCTCTTTCTTTAGTTAAGGTTTCTGCTTAAAGTTGCATGCCAAACTAACTATTTCAAATACTAAAATTTGTAAAATAATCTCACTTAATTTACTCGATTTGGTCGCACAGTATAATGGTCGTTTGACGACCATAATAGTCGTTTATAGTCGTGCAATGTAATTCATGGTCGTTTTTGCGACCATAGAATGTTATTTTGCTAATGAAAATTTTTGTAAAGTTATTTTGCTAGTAAAGATTTTCATAATTTTTACAAAACACTCCTTGAATTATATCTTCTACCTTCTAGTGTCATGCCAACTACTCCTGTCATTCTATGGATCGAATTGCTTCTTGCCTACATTAGATTATACAGACTCCATTATTTGTAAAGGATTAGTCTTGGTGATATAAGTTCCTGCATGCTTGTATTTTTAGCTTTCTCCTCTCACCGAAATATTCTCTTTTGTGGCATCATATTTAAATTCTATCATAATGCAGGATCATCTTAACAACTGGAGGACAACAGCTCTAATTCTGACTGCTATTCTGTTTATTGCTGCTGCAATATGGTTCATAGGTGAGCAGCTAACTGTTACAAATTTCGTACATATTTTAACCTGTGAAAAAACTACACTCTATGTTTGTCTACAATGAAAGTCACACATCCTATGTTTCATAAGAGTAAAGTTGAAACTTCTCATTCTTGATCTATTTGCGGGTGTGTGAGCACGTGCATCAGATATGACTGCTCTATTTACTCGACATAATAAAAAAGAGTTGAAACTCTATTGTGTGCAATCGCAGAGTAGCTAATTTATGAATTATTTCATTTCGTATGCATTTACAGGTATCTTCCTGAATAGTTTTGACTTGTCCAATGAGGATGATGAAAATCAAGTCGCTGTAATTAATAGAGACAACAGGAAGCCTTTGCTCGAAGAAAACAGTAATGAGGAAGTGGGTGCCCCTGCTCCAGCATAGAATTTTTTTTTTTAACTTTCTAAAATTCACACCTGAACATCTTTTCGGAATCATCTATTTATATCCTTGGAAGGAAAATGGGATGGATTATTCACTTCAACCAGATTGTTGTCCACAGCTTAAGATTATCAATTGTGTATAGGAAATCATGCAGATGTTAAAATGTATTTCCTCCTTAAATCAGCAGGTAACTTATTTCTTGTGAGTTTCTGTTTGAGCATTACTTCTTTCTTTCAGATGTAATTTGTTGCTGTTCTAAAAGGTGGGAGAAGATAGTAGGGAGATAATTTCTTTATTATTTGAACTAATGTCTCTACCATTTTCGGTATCTTGTACATATTTACTATTATACGATGTTTATAGAAAATTTTAATTCTGTGGAGCCATATTCAAGGGTCTTTCTATATAATAATGTCAACTACAGTTGGGAACACCAAAGTTGTGGCATCTATATCATAATTTAATGTAGTAGAACTTGTATTAGTGTATGATATTCAAACATCACACAGGTACTTATGGTATCCACATTTAAGACATGTTTGTTACACTCAAATCCCATCACTTTTATATTATGCCATTTTTTTTGTGATGTAACGATCTTTTAGGAGTTGGCCCTAACAATTTTCTTTAATTATATTATTATTACCACATTCTAATGTACTTTTCAAAATATGGGTTGTATGTGATAAAAAAATGTGGGTTTTTTCTTTTTTCAGTTTTAATCAAAATAAAAATAATAATAATATTACAAAAATATCTTCAGCTGCCAAATAAATAAATATACAATCTAAATAAAAAAAATTACACATATACCACTTATACACACTTTCATCTCAGGATCCATGTATTCTGGGCAACTATTGCGCAACCATTGCGTAACCATGCAGCAACCCAATGCAACCGAAACAAAAATTTAACCAGAAAGAGAACCACTATTAATTTTGGCGACTTCACTTGAGAAGACGACCAGAATCAATCAAAACAAAGGTTGTTTCGAATTCATGAAAAAAAAGAGTGTAGATTAACTATTACGAAACTAAAATTTAATCGAAAATCTAGTTTAATTTGCATAAAACTAATGTCTTGACTTCAATTTTCAGATCCCATGAAAGACAGATCTCATAAATTTGAACTGGAGTTCCCAAACAATCCAATTCAAGTATAATCTAAAAAAATTACATCAATACTATAGTAAAATATTTATCCTGGCGTATTTTTCGTTGTTTTCGAATTTCTAATGGTGAATTTGTTCATATTAAATCATAAAGAGACATATAGATAGAGTTACGTTTGTGAAAATACTATTATGATTTTTAATGTTTCATAACAGTTGCATTATAGCTGCATAAACATTTTGCTAACAGTTATTTCGTCCAGAAACTTTTTTCTGATTGGAACCTTCGTCTAATGCAACCTTCGGCCAACCACCGAGAAACTTTTGTCTGATTGAAACTTTCGTCTGATGCAACCTTCGACCAACCACCCAGCAACCTTCCTACAACCATCGTCTGATTGAAACCTTCATCTGATGCAATCACCGCGCAACCACACAACAACTACCCTACAACTATCGTCTGATTGTATAAGTCATAATGTAAGAGGTATTTTGGTAATTAAAATCACATAAAAAAATATAAATGTTGTTCATACCTTATGGATGTATTTTTATAAATAAAGTGTCAATTTATATTTTCTATGAAATATTAAAAAAAAACTATTTTGAATTGTAAAAATTAAAAAACTCTATCAATATTTTGTAATTTTCAGATAATTTTTATGCAATATAAAATATAACCCAATTTTAGTGGTTGTTCCCGTAGTAATAGATAATTTTCCCGCTCAAAACAGAAGGCATCTCCTTCTCCATCATCTTCCCCTCATATTCTCTTCTCTTTCACATCGTCACTCCAAGATTGCAAGAACCTCTAACCACAACCACCCTCACGCCACTCTAGGTATACCCACCTCTCTCTCTATCTCATGAACTTCTTTTCTTATGTCTCTCTCTCTCTCTCTCTGACAGACAGTGTCATATAATTTTATGTATAGGATTAATGGGAATCAGCAGATCTTTTTCTATTAATATTTTATAACGTATCTATATCTGCAAGAATTATATTATGTGTGCATGGGATAGAATCATTGGGTTTTGTTCTCTTGGTATTGAAATGATAAAATCACTTTAAAATAGTATGATTTTTTCTGTGCAGTTATACAACTAAATAGGCTTTGATGTTTCTTAATATGGGGAAGTTGGTTTGGGGTTCCACATTTGGCAATATGATATTGCGTATACATGCATATATAATGTTTGATAAAATGATTGTGTGAAAAATTAGTTTATAAACATTCATAGATGATATGGTTTATGGGTCATCATGTGGTATATTATAAATGCTTTGTATATAAATATATCTATATATATTTTTTTTTTGAGTAAGTATATATATATTTTTTTAAGTCTTGTGAATTCATCAACTTTGCTACAAGTAGTTGCTGATTTTGATCAATTCTTTTATACTTCTTGCTTCTTACTGAAATCACGTTCCATTTTGGATATTAAGAGTGAAAAAAAGCATGTATTCTCTGTGATTGTAATTGCTATATCATATTATACTAAGAAGAAAAACTAATAAGATAGTGTTTACCTGCTATGAGGTGCACACTACGCATTTTGTATTCTAAATAGAACAAGAGCATGATTCTCAAGGAGTCTGTGGCAGAGTTAACTGGTTTATTTATTGGCGGAGGTTGTCTTATGTGTTTTGATGAGTTGCTTTTGTGTGATCTAGATTATTTAACATTATTAATGATCTTGCTTGAGAACCCGGATGGGACAATTTGATTCTTTTTTGTAAATTTATGATTATTTTTATTTTTGCCCAAGGAAAAAATTGTAATCTTTCAACAATATTTTTATTGTTAAATTTTATTTTTCCCTCATTTTCCTTTTTTTTTTACCCTTATTATAACCATTTGTTTGCTCCATCGTGAGTTTAGGTTCAAATTGTATATATTTTTATTAAGCTTAACCTTTGGTCACTTTAATTCCTGCCAGTTTCCCATCTTCATTTCAGTCTAATCCTCCATCTTGAAAGTAGTAACGATGGACGTCAATGAAGTCGATGACGATGAGTTTGGATTCTCAAGAAACTACTTTCTGGCAAAGGAGTTTAAGGGTTCTACAAAAAAATCGAATCATAAGCTCTCAGACATTGATCTTGTTGAGGAACAGGTTATTCTCGCTTCCAGTTTTTTCCTTGTGATTTTACATTTGTTTTTTTTTTCTCTGAGCAAATTATACTTGCAGGAACTCAGAACTGCGGCAGCTAACATTGAGCCCAAACATGAGAAAGAGGTCGAGGAACTAGTGAGAAGCTATAGGACTTTGTACCAGAGATGGGTTTTCAAGCTTAGGTATAACATGTTATGGGGATTGATCAAGAAACAACTTTATTTTGTTATGAAAAAGTGGCGTCTTTATTTTGTTATATTGCTTTTTTTAGGTCGTGGGCTAGTATATATTTGTAGGTTATAGCTGCAATTCTTCCTCATAATTACTGTTATTTAAAGTCCAAGTATTACTTGCTTAATATTGGTTGTGTTTAATGTTCTATCATATGCTAGAGTCTAGATAGGGAATAATATCCGACCACAACCCAACTACTTTCAGCATGTTGGAATGTCTCTTAGTTTACAGGATTTAGTTGATTTTGATGGAACATCACACTTGACAACATGCTTATCATTCTATTTTAATATTCTTAGGTGTGGATTTAACCTTCTAATGTATGGATTTGGATCTAAGAAAGCCTTGATTGAAGATTTCGCTTCGACTTCATTGACTGAACATTCTGTATTTGTAATCAACGGTTATCTTCAGTCAATAAATATAAAACAGGTTCCTATATTAAGCACATTATTCATTGATTCAATTCATTATTAGTTATTATAAAATAGGATCAGGCAACTGAGTTTTGAGGCAAAATGGTGCTTTGCTAACATACATATCATGCTCTAAATGCAGGTCTTGATTGCCTTGGCTGAAGTTCTGTGGGATCAATTGAAGGCCAAACGAAAGAATTATTCAGGGAATTCATCAAGAGGAGGCCAGCAGCCTTTCAATTCTAGATCCATAGACGATCTTCTTGAGTTTTTGGATGAACCACAAGTGGAGGAGAAGGAAAGTTTTATATGCATCATCATTCACAATATCGATGGGCCTGGATTAAGAGACTCTGAAACTCAACAAATTCTTGCACGCTTAGCTTCTTGCTCCAATATCCGTGTTGTTTCCTCCATTGACCATGTGAACACGCCTCTTTGTAAGTTCGTCCTCAAACTTATTCTATTGTAGAGTTTAATAACTAGCTGGAGATGATCTGCCTTTCACATTTACACTTTGAGTTTAGAGAAATCATCATTTGTAGATATTGACATATTGCATAGTTTTGATTGAATGAGAAATGTGTTTGAATTCTTAGGCTGTTTTCAGGATACAAATTTTCTTGCTATTGTAACTATGAATGTTGAATAATGTTGTGGGTGGTGAAGGAAAGAGTGTCAGTATCTTTTAATGTACTTCAGCGAAATTCATTACAAACTGCACCAAATGAAAACTAGCAACATACAAGCATGGATGAAATTAAATGACACTATCTTTTGTTTGTCTTTAGTGTGGGACAAGAAGATGGTCCACACACAGTTCAACTGGTGCTGGTACCATGTTCCTACTTTTGCACCATACAAAGTTGAAGGAATGTTTTTCCCACTGATTCTGGCGAATGGAAATACCGGTCAGAGTGCCAAAACAGCTGCACTAGTTTTGCAAAGTTTGACACCCAATGCTCAGAGTGTTTTCCGAGTCCTTGCAGAGTATCAGCTGTCTCATCCTGATGAAGAAGGTAATTTTCCCAAGCGTTCATCTCATATCTCATTCCTCGTTTTTTGTTTGCCATCCACTCGAACTCACATTTTTCGTCACAAAATTTAACTTCAGGGATGCCAGTCGATAATTTGTATGCTACATGTCGAGAACGCTTCTTGGCAAGTAGCCAAGTTACTCTTAACTCCCATTTGACAGAATTCAAAGATCATGAGTTGGTCAAGACTAGAAGGCATTCTGATGGACAGGACTGTTTGTATATCCCTCTCACTGCAGAAGCCCTGGAAAAACTTCTACTCGAGATAAATTAGTTGTGTTATTTTTCTTTCTTGTATTTCATTTCACTCAATTGTAACACTAACATATAATTATTGAAATGCAGTGTAAGACTCAGATTTTGATATCAGAGTATTTGAATTCATTTCTTACCGACATATATAATTGATCGAGTGGACCAATTTGGACTTGGGTAGGAGTGTGTTTTTGGCTTGGTTCTAAGATTTTTGAAAATTAAAAAATAAAACAAATAATGTGATGTATAGAATTTAATCAAATTCCCCTAAGAACAAAAAAAGATTCAAATTACTAGCCTCCTCTAGACTTTAGTTAGTGTTGCTACCTATTTAAATTTCACAATGGGAGACTCTCTCCTAAGCATGAAAGCATAAAAATGTTTATAGTAGATTAGGTCAACAACAAAAGCTCTTATCAATGGCTATGATTTGTATATATGATGATTGAATGGTAAAGAAGAAAGAATTAGAAAAAAAAAATTGAATATTGTGATTTTGTTAAGAGCATCCCATCAGCTATTTTAAAATAGCTAAAATTCACCATCTATCATCTCTTTCAAATGTTTCTTCATTTTAAAGAAACGTTAAATCCTTAGCTAAGATTGGATAAAACTTCTTTAAAATTATTTATTCTTTTTCTTTTGTTATAGCTTATTTATTTATTATTATAGTGTAATATGAAAATTTAAGGTAAAATAGAAAAAAATAAAACAAAATTTTAGTGATATATTTTAAACTTTGATAGATAGATTATAGAGTAGAGAAGTTGATGGAGGCTTCTAATAATTTTGTTTATATTGTGATAATTTATTAAAAAATTAATATTTTTGATTGAGAAGGTTTAATTTTAAAATAACTAATTACAGAGTTGGAAAAACAATTATTATAGAATAATGTCTCAATGTTCACATTATTTAAAGAAAATATATATACAGAATCACGATTCTTTTTCCTAAAATATTAAATGAAATTATTTAATTGTAATAAAGATGAATACAACTAAAATGAGCAAAGTATATAAATAGGAATGCTTTATAACTTTTCTTAATGAGTAGATGCTTTGCATGATGTATCAAAATATAGATGTAGTTCTTTATATTTCAAATAATATTTATTTAATATTAATTTGAAATCATGTATATTCAATATTTTAGATTCAAATATTTTTATTAAATGAAATTATTCAATAGTTATAAAGATAAATATAACTAAAAATACGTTACATTTATAGAATTATTTATTATTCTAAATATATTTTATTAATTTTTTTATGTTTTAATAATTATTTTTATATGGAGATATATATATTAATAATATATATATTTAAAATTGATAAAATATAATAAATTTTTTAAAAATATTTTGATAGTATATTTTAAAAAAAATTATTATATGATGTAATATAAAAGTGTGCAATAAAATAAAAAAAAAATTACAATATATTTTGATGGATAACTTTTATCAATAACTACTATTTTATTACAAATACAAATTTCGCTTTTTATGTTTTCAATAATATTTATTAAATTTTTTTAAAAAAATAATATTTAATATATTTTTTTTTGAAACACAATATTTAATATTTTGGATTCATTTTTTGCATAGGTGTATTTTTTTTTTTGTAGCATTTTTTTATAGGTATTTTTAGATTATTACCACCTATGAAAAAGTAACTTTTGTAATTAATGAAATTAGATTAGGGTGACATGGAGCATTGCACCACCCGTAGCGCAAGTTAGTTCGAAGCGTAGAGTGCAAGATAAAGTGCACCACCGCACGACCCTGTTCCTTACCCATAAAAAGAAAAAAAGAAAGAAAAGAAAAAGAAAAACAGAGGGGATCTTCATTGCTCACTCCTCCCAAACAAACCGCCATAGCTAGTTATTATCAAATCCTGTGTCGTTCTTGGTGTTAACAATTCCTATTTGCTAATTCTAATTATAGAAGTAGCTCGTGCTCAGTGCAAACATCATTAATATATATATAATATTATATGTATATGTATTTGTATATAGGGAGAGAGATATCGAGAGAAAGAGTGTGTTTAAGTGACTGGTGAAACGCGAAAGTTGCTTCTTTTTGGGTTTTGTGTTTGTCGACTGAAACTGGTGCAGATTGGTGGTTTGGCTGATCTATCTATTTGGTTGATCTGAGAGAGAAAGAGAGAGAGGGAGAGAAAGAGGGATATGGTGGTGGGATGAGGTTGAGGAAAAGGGGAGATGGCGAGGGGAGAGTGGGGATATCAAGGGAGAGGAAAATGGGGATGTTCGTACAAGAGAACCACTCTAATAGTTTGCCTCATCAACATTGTAGTTGCTCTTTTCGTTCTTCGTTCTCTCTACGCTTCTCTATATATCTATTCCGATCCCTATTCACGTCCAGGTTTGTCTAATCCAATCTTCTTTTTCTTCTTTCGCTTCCGAATTATGAACCCATTTCTGTGTTTCTGTAAAGGAAGTTCCTTTAACGAATTTTGAGGCAGATTTTGTCAATTGTTTTTTTCTTTTTCTTTCGATAGCCCACTTGGTACTTTTCGGGTAAATAAATGATCTTCGATTAAGGTTTTTTTTTTCCTTCCTATTTTTAGTTGTTAATTACACCCCGGATCAGATTAGGATGATGGAAGAATCAATTCAAATTCGAAGAGCAGCCGAACCATTGGAGCTTCTTAAATTGGTAAGCTTTTATCCAGGATTTTGGGGAAATGATTGGGATAGATCTGTATTTTATTGAGCTTTTTGGAATATGTGTACTTTGAGACGTTGTTACTATTTTTAGTTTTATCTATTGACTAACACGTTGTAATGGGCAAAAGGTGAAGAAACTTGAAAAGGAGCTTTCCAGTGAAGTGATGATTAGTGAACTCCCCCAACATTTGAAGCAGAGTATAGCTGACGAGGTTGTTCAGAGATTGAAAACATTGGGTGCCAGAGCAAATATTAGTGAGCAGAGAGGTAAGTGTTTTTAATTTTATTACTTTCTGTGTAATTTTTATAAATGACTTTCATATGTCTGTTTATTTTCTTGGTGGTATTGTAGTGATTCCTAGTTTTGAGTAGAGTTGCTAATTTTTCCTGGGCAATTGTTGAATGTAGCTAACTAAAATATATGGAAGGCAAGCCTTTTGACAAAGGTGTGGTGCCAAACATAGATTGTAACAATTCCTGAGTGCAGCAGAAATTTGCTATAGCTAGTATTATTCAACTCTACCTTTTATAAAATTGGTAGCTTTAAATTTGTGTTTTGGGCTTTTATTGTACTTTAGCAGGTGAGTAACTTTGTGAAAGTAGGTAAATACTATAGACTTAAGACTCTTTTTCCTTGGTGGAGTTAATATGGGCAATCTTATTTCCAATTTGATGAAATTTTAGACACTTTAAAAGGATTAGTAAAACTATTAATTAATTTTAAACTAATACATGATGAGATAGTTTTTTTCTTCTTGAAAATATTTAGGCAACATCTACTTCAGTATAGCGGCTGTTGGCTTGCATCATCTTGTCAAGTTTGGCTGTCTGTGTCTAATTATCTGATATCATTGTTATTTTGTTTACTGGACTCAGTACAATCACTACTGTGGTTTTCTCTATCACAGTTACACAACACAAGTGTATCGTTGCTACCATTCATTTTGTTGAGGCCACTTCAAAAGTCACTTGTGTAGCAGTTCTAATCTCCTTGATATTTGCTTCACCACTGTTATTTTGAGTTGTCATAAGTAATGCTATGACCAGTGGTTCTGGCACTAACACAAGATATCTAGTCTTACATCATTGCAATAATTCCTGAATTCCCATCGTATTCACTGGTTTCTTGGGTACCATCAAAGTTCCTTTCATTTTGATACACTTGACTTTAATGTGTTTGATGGTACCTGTTTCTAAAAGTTGGACTAGCTTCTAAATTATCTTGGTGGCTGGGGGTATTTAAATATTATTAAATTAATGGGTGAATATTCTTTGTATAGAACTTTGGTTGTGATTAGATAGTTAATATTATCAAGTGAGATAGGTCAAATTTTAATTTTAAAGAAATGCTGTAGTGAAAAGCTTGGCTGAATTTCCAATAAATGGGAAAAGATACAATGTAAAAAATGAAATTACTTGGGACAAGTTACAGGAAGAACTACATATATATGCACCGAGTCAAATACTATTGTTACTTCTTGTAAAAAATGAAAAAAAAATAATTGAAATTTCTTGGCATACAAATGGTTCATTCTTCTATATTTCTTTTGAATATTATGAACAAAATAATAGACATTTTGGGCGATGTGTACGAAGATACTAAGAATTATATGATTGTACAAATGACTCTCTGCTAGCTTGCCATCGTTAAATTGGCCAATATGAAGCAATTATGATGAAGTTTTCACCGAAATCCAATTGACTGTTTTTGTTTCTGCTAATAATTTAGATTACGAGTATAACAAGAACAATGTAATATACCAAATAACAGAATTCTAGTTTTTTTTTCACTTGCAGAATTTTTGTATCTTGCTTACTCACTGCTGTTTTTCTTGTTAATTACAGAAGCAGTTGAAAGATGGAGAATGGAAAAACTGAACCAAACTAAGCAGTTGACCCCTGAGAGAGATAATGCGGTGTCAACTATTTCCCGTGAGGAGGCGGGTATGCTTTTTGTAGAATCTACACATTATATTTTATGAAAATACTTCAATCTGCAGTACTTTTAGTCCATAAAGTCATTAACACATTTTCTCATGTATATTGTTGGGTTGTAGATATGCTAGTAAGAGCTTTGGAGTCGAACTGGGCTGTGGTATCTGAAGAAATTGGCCTTTGGATACCTCCTGAAGCTATTAACAAAGAACATGATGATAAACCCGAAGGCGAAGAGGAAGGTAATATATTGAATTCCTCAGTCATGCTTGTGGTAATTTATTATTGCGAGTGGAAATTTATCATATGTTGTTGTTGATGTACTTTTTCTTCCAGAGGAAGACATTTTGCCCGGCAGACCAGTTCCAGCCGAATGTCATGCTGAACTTCATACGGATTACGGTGGTGCAGCCGTGAGATGGGGGCTAACTTTCCACAAAGAAAGTGCAGCTGATTGCTGCCAGGCTTGCTTAGATCAAGCTAAACATGCCAAGCCCGGTGAGAGGAAATGCAACATCTGGGTTTATTGCCCGTCTGAGGGTGGCTGCTACTCACCGGACATTTATCAACATAGAAATCAAGAATGCTGGCTTAAATTCGTAAGAACCAAGTTATTCTTTTATTGTTTTTTATTTTCCATTTATTTGCAGAATCATGCAAAACCGAAGTTTAGAAAGTCCCTCTCACTCTACTCATTCAGTCCACTCTAACATCAACATTGTTTCTCTTTCCTTAAACACTATCAAATTACAGGCGGAGAAGCCAAAAGTAAATTTCAAGGACAAGTATTCGGAGTCATACAGAAACTCCCATCCAACTGCACCACTCATTGTTCCATGGGTCTCGGGCGTCGTCAGTGCATAAATTGTGTTCAACCAACAAATGGGGAACACACACACATTATTGGAACACCATTATTACACACTTTGAACAAAGTGAGTTGAATTCTGAACTGGCTGAAGGGAGAAAGAAGTAGGACTATGCTGCTGCTATTCAATCCCATCCCTCCATCCTTTTTTGAGGTTTTTATTTTTACAAAGTTATATAATTTTTTGTAATACGAACTATTATGGGAATAGCAAGTTTCAACATTCTCTTTGGTAATCAAGGCGAGCTTAATCAGATTAGATTGTTTGAGAAGTGTTATGTGGATTGATTGCTGCTTATCAAACTAGATATTACGAAGGAATTGATTTGATCTTTGTACGATGCCCTTATTCCTATATATAATGGATTATTAGAAGAAAACGATGTACAAGATTGTCAAGTAAACATATTTGCTGAAAATGTGAATATTTTCTATTAAATTTTTATGTCTTTTAGTATTTAACTCTAAAATTTGTTTCAACTTTTTTTTTTCTCTTAATCTTTTATGCATATGTACTTTTTGGAAAATTATTAAGTTAGAGCATTATTTTTCGTATTGTCACTATATAGAGGAATTGTAAACTATTTAGCCGAGATTTTATCAGCAGGTTTTGCAGCTGCAATTTATCACATTTGAATACAATTGTATGTATGAAGATTATACTTAAAGTGTGGCTCATATAGTTGAAAAGATTAAAAGAGATGGTTGTATTCAGAGGAAAATGAAAGATAGAGAAGAGATTTATGTTTAGAATCTACTTGATGTAATTGCTTGATTTTGGGCCAGATTTGACTTGTTTTGTATTGGCTTTGGTTTGGAATAAAAGTTTTTTTTTTTAACATGTTTTTTATTTTAAAAAATAATTGAGTTATTGTCAATTTTTTTTTTAATTTTATCTCACTTCATTTTTCTATTCATTTTTTTCTCATTACTTTTTCTCACATTTTCTCTCGCATCACTTTCTCACATTTTCTCTCCCTCATTTTCTATCTCTCAGTTTTATCTTTCATCACTTTCTCTCTCATAGTTTGGGGTTCGTGTCTAGCTCCAAGGCCTTAACCTGTGTTCGGGATTGGGTTCGAGTTCAGGTCAGCGTCTGTGTTCGCGTTCGCAATCCAGTGTTGGGATCCAAGTTCGGGGTTCGAGTCCATGGCCAGGGTCTGGATTTGAGGTTCGGGTCCATGGCCAGGGTTCGGATTCGGGGTTCGGGTCCATGGTCAGGGTCTGGATTCGGGGTTCGAGTCCATGGCCGAGTTAGGGTTCGCAGTCAGCATCTAGGTCCGAGGACGGGGCCAGGTATGGGTCCACGACCAGGTCCGGTTTTGGGTTCAAGGGTCTGTGTTTGGGTTCGGTGCCAGGGTTTCGATCTAGGTCCGAGGTTCGTGTCTAGGTTCGAGTCTGTAGTCCGGGTCCAGTGTTGGGGTCTAGGTTTGGATTCGGGTCTAGTGCCGGGGTCCGGGGCCAAGTCCAAGGTCTGTGTCCGGGTTTGGTGCCAGGGTCCGCGTCCAGTTGAGGTCCCAATCTGGTGCCAGTAGGAATGACAATTTGGACCATTTTCCCGGGCCGGATCGGGCTCCCGGCCAGACGGCTCGACTTTGGCCCGAATGATTCGGGCTTTTATCGGGCTCACAGCCCGGCCCAATTTCAAATATTAAAAAAAAATCTCTATTTGGTTCCTTTTCAGGTCCACTTAACGCATCAAGCTCTGATGCTACACGTTTCATGTACTTCCTTGCCAATTGGACAGAAGAGAGCTTAATCTGCAATGAGAAGAATGTTTAACTTTTAACAGTATATAACACATGAAAATAATTTTTCTTCTTGGCTCAACTCTTCATATAAGCCTACTAAGCAAACTAAAACATTAGCAGAACAAAGAAACACTTTGTTATTATGAAACTGAAATTATCTATGATGGTTAACTATAAAATTTTTACTTGCCAAGTCTGCTATTTTCTTTAGTATAAATGGTGCATATTGTTTTCTTATTAAGAAAAATATAAATGAATTGTGTGAGTTTTATTGATAAGTAGCAATAAATAAAGTGATTAAAAAAAAAATAAAAAAAGGAGGTCGGGTCGACCCGGCCAATTATTTCGGGTCGGGCCTGACCCGCTAAGATGAAGAACGTGGCCGAATCGGGCCGGGTCTAGGACAGTCCCGGCCGATTGACATTCCTATTAAAGATAAAAAGATATATATTGTGGTTGCATACAATGTATTTAAATTACATCATATTAATATGAGCCAAGAAGATAAACCTTGACTAGAACTTTAGAATATTGAGGCTATGCTGTCGAAGCTTCAGTCAAGGCTTTCTTAGTTGTTAGATCCAATCCAATAGTTGGCTGTGTTGTGAGAGTCAGCAATTAGTTTAATTATTTAGTAGCTTTTATAGTGGTCTGGTGGTTAGGCTGTTGTGTTAGGAAGTTGGATTCTTTTTAAAGATTATGTCACACCAACAAACAACAATTCAGTACTTAATTTTTACTTTCTAAATTTATCACTGAGAGCCAGATCTCACTGTTTTAGGTTATTAATTAATCATAATAATAAAGTAAAAGCAATCTTAGGAAGAAAAAAAATCATAAAGAAAAAGAGAAAGATTGATTGAACTTATTTCAGATCCTATATTTCACATATGTTATGTTGGATGTATTCACAATTAGAACAACTCTGGACCATTGTAGATTGATTTTAGACCATTTTAGATTTTAGCACAATGTTACACGTATAGGTATATTTAATTATATCACACTAAAAAAAAAAAAAATTATCACAAAATAAATTTTTTGTTATAATAAAAAGTTGATTTTTAATTATAATAAAAAGTTAATTGTAACTAAAACATACAAGTTGTCGTTAATTTAGTTTAAATTGTGACTAAAAACACATTTAGTCACAATAAATTATGATTTTTGTAACTAAAAACTTTAGTCATAGACTTTTTAGTCCCAACATAAAAATAATAATTTATTATTAATCACAATTTTTTCACTTTTAGTCACAAATTTTGTTGTCACTAAAAGTAAGTTTTTTTTTTTTAGTGTCATACCATTTTAGATTTATTTCCAATTGTTTCCAAACTTGTTCAAAAATAATTTAGAAATAGGGTTCAAAATGAAATGGTCTGAAGTAAGGTTTGATTCATAGCGGTATCTAAACATTATATGTTATGTTCGGATGCAGGGACGGACCCAAGTGTATTAGTTTGGGGGCTATAGCTCCCACTAGCAAAAATATTGCCTTTTAAAAATTTAAATATAATTTTTTAAATTTAATAATTATAGATCAAAATCGTAAAAAAAGCCCCCATAAAATTAAATAAATCTAGTAAGAATAATTATAATATAGGTATAAATATTTTTGAATGATAAATAAGCCCCACAAAGTAAAATTTCTGGGTCCGTCACTGTTCGGATGTATTCACAATTAGAACAATTTTTGCTACAAAAAATAACTACATTTAGTGACAACTTTTTAATCACAACATATATTTTTTGTGACTAAATGTGACTTTTAATCACAATAAAAAATTACTTGTGACTAAAATATAATATGTAGATATAAGTTGTTACTAATTTACTTTTAGTCACAACAAGTATTGTGACTAAGAACACATTTAGTCACAACAAATTGTGATTTTCGTAATTAATACTTTTAGCCATAAATATTTTAATTACAACATAAGAATGCTGATTAATAATTAGTCACAATTTTTTCACTTTCAATTATAAATTTTATGGTGACTAAAAGTAAATTTTTTTGTAGTTCTGACCATTTTAAATTAATTTTAGAGCATTTTAGATTTATTAGTACAATGTTAATAGCATGTATAAATAAATTTATTTATATCATAGCATTTTAGATTTATTTCTACACTTGTTCAAAATAATTTTAAAATAGGTTCAAAATTGTCTAAAGTAGGAATTGAATAACGGTATCTAAACATAAAAAAGTTCAAAAAAAAAAAAAAAATCGTAAGGAAGAAGCAAATGTAGCAAAGATGCAAGACCCTTCTCTTCCAACAACGTCGGTTACCAGACCACAACAAATTTCTAAAGAGAGCTTTTTTTAGAATGTAAAAAGAAATTGAAAGAGAAGCATATAAATGAGAAATTATGCTAAATTAAAAGGTATTTTGAATTAGTAAAATGTTATTTTTGTTAGAAACTTTAAAAAGGCTATAAACTTTATGGGTACTAATTTTTTTTTTTTTTTTTTTTTGTGAAGTTCCCAAAAATACATTATGGTGGAAGCAGGGATATTTCTTTTTAATGACAGTGCTTAAATATTGCTGTCGTAATAAGCTTTAAAATTTTGAATAATTTACGTACTCAAATTTGTTTAAATAATTATTTTCTTAATTATAGTTTATTTTGTACTTTTTTTGTTATATAAATATTTACTTCATTTTCTATTTAATCATTTTCTCTCACGACTTTACTTTTTCTTTCTTCATTTAAATTAAAATAAAAACTTACAAACACATTTTTGTTAGAAAAAAAAATTGCATTGTTATATTTGTTGTTTAAGAAATTCAAAATCAAAACTTTTACAAAAGCCACTCTACTCTAATCTGGTGTGAAAGTGTAACATAAAAGGGGATATTGTAGGATGGTCCAAATAAACAGAAAGAACAAATCTGAAAACTGGATAAGGAAGAAGTGAGAGGAGAGCTAGACTGTTTTCTTTTTTCTTTTTCTTAATCATATAAATATAATAATGCCATAATGGGTTAGCTACGCTAATTATGAGTAAAGCCGCGTTTGGTTGGACCACTTCCATTCCATTCCATTATTCAGTCAACTTAATTTTTGTCTCACCCAATTATATGTTACTCATTTAAGAGAAATGTAGAGACTTTTTAAGACCTCTTCCAAATATTTTTCTCATTTTTTTGGGTGGGAGTGGGACCAGCTACTTATTTCAGTGCCATACAAATGTAGGCATCGTCATAAAGAAGTATGAAGTTTTGTGTATCTGCAATGGGTCACCAAATCACATTTAACGTGTTTGTCAGTATATTATAAATATGTATGTATGGACTCGGACTAGGTTTTTTTAATATATATTTATATTAGAAAGGTAATCATATATTTTTACGAATTATACAAATACAATTAGTGTTTTCTCTCAAGCAAGTTTCTCTAAGATTTAGGAGTGCTTAAGCTTTAGGTAAGCTTTTGACTTTATCCTCTTGAGTTTCTTGAATTTAAAGAAAATGGTTATGCATGATTTTTGTAGTTTTTGTTGTTGTAGCTGCTGTTAGGGTTTGATGTTGTTTTCTGGAGGTTAAATATGTTGTTTAATATTGATTTGAGCATGTTTTAGTGGCTGATAGAGGATTTAACCAAATTTTGAGTTTTAGAACTCAAACTTGGAGCTTTAATGGTGAAACTTGTTTCTGAGCTTGTAGTTGTGTTTTATTGCCTTGAGTATGTTCTATGTGGTTTAAATAGCAGGTCTGGAAGTTATTGTGGTGTTTGGGGTTGATTTGAGGTTATAGTGAATTTTTGAAATTTTTCTGCACTGAACTGGAATTCCGGTTCAGAGGGACCTGTAGGAACTGGAATTCCGGTTGGTCCCCATGAAACTCCGCAGAACCGGAATTTCGGTTGGGAACCGGTCTACCGGTTGGGACAGTTTTGGGAACCCTAGTTTTTCCCATGTTTATAATATTTAGGGTATTTCCATGTTATTCATCGATAGGAAAACTTTTAGTTTCAAGTTTAAGTCCTCGGAAAGTGATTTAGCGTGTCACTTACCTATGTTATGATTGATGTGATTTAGGAGCCTGTAACTCGCCGAGCAGTTGTTCCACTCAGGTTGGCCGACACACCTGAATTTGAAATCAAGGTAAGATTAGTATAATGTTATGCATATGTTTATACATGTTTAGCGTACATATTAGTTTCCGTCAGAATAACATATCAGGGTATCAGTGAGGTGTACATAGCGTTGCACCGAGATACCAACAGATATATGTTAGGCAAATCTATAGCCATCAGATTAGCATATGAGGGCAACAATGAGGTGTACATAGAGTTGCACCGAGATGCCATCAGATATATGTTAGGCTATCAGATAGTATGAGTTATCTGCTACCACATCAGTACGACTAGAGTACTGAGTATAGGCTGGATTCGCAGTTAGTCATACTTTGTCGTAAACGTTCCTGACTCAGTTAGGGTTATGGTTAGGTGTATGGGCGCTTGATTATAACCCGGAATATTAGTATGTTTTTATGTTATGCTTTTCTTACTGAGTCTGTCGACTCACAGTGCTATTGCTATGTGTAGGTAAGGGCAAAGCTAAAGTTGAGGAGCCGTGAGAGCGAGCAGGTGAAGATTGTACATGTTGGGGCGGTTAGGCCTGGAGCATACGATCCTCAAGACATCAGGTATTTTGCTGTTTAGTCGCTAGACGACAAATATTTTGTATATGAATAGTAAACTTTTGTAACCCTATTTTGTAAACGGGATCCCAGCATTTTATAAATGTAATATATTATGTATTAAATAAATAAGCAAAATTTTAATTATTCACGATTTCCAATAATCTTGTTGATTAGCAACGAGCTGCACAGTACGTTAAAAAATCACGCTAACACGCCCATAATAGTTAGGGTGTTACAATCAACTTTGAGAAATGGCATTTAAAAAAGAGATGAAAGTGAGACTCAGGTTCAAGATCACAAATCGGACAATTAGAGGACTCCACCTTCAAGATTCTAGCAATGAGATCACGGGTGAGAAGGTGCTCGTTGATAGCCTGCCACAAAATCAAACGATGCTTCGGGACAATAAGCTTGTGCCACACAATTTTGTGATAACTCACATTTTCAGCAGTTATTAGAGATAGGTAAAATTATTTTGCTTTGAACTATCCCACAAAACTGGCAGCCAACAACTCTTCTTTGTCAATGGTATTCCTCAATCTTACCAATTTCTTGAAGTACCAACTGGTATCTCCTCCGGGATAGGTCTAGAAATCATGGTTCTTTAAATACACACTATTGATCCAATAAACTCAAAGGCAATCCTGTTTGAGGAAATTACACTCTATACCCTTTTTATATTGTCCTCTTTTATTTTTACCCTCTTTTTTAAAGTTTATCATTTTTACCTCTTTTTTTAAACATTGTATCAATTTTGCCCCTGTCACTTCAAGATACTCTCCATGTGACTCTCTTATGTCAGGGTACTTTGGGTACAATACATATAAAAAGAGGTATGTTTCAATTAAATATAAAATTAGAGGTAAATTTGATTAATTGATTAATAAAAGTGGTATTTCTCAACTTATGCCATCTTGTTTAGTGGAGATAGCCCATATGTATTTGGCCATAAGAGCAATATTCTATTTTTTCCCTTCCCTAAGACCAATTCCTCCATGATTAATTTTTCGGCAAGCAAACCTAGCTCCAAGAAGTGAAGTGCAACTTACTCTTATTCTCAGACTTATCCCATAAGAAATCACGACACAATTTGTCAATTTCAGTCGTAACTTCTTACGGAAGAATAAAAATGTTCATCCAATAATTTCTAATGCCCAAGAGAACATAATGGACTAGCATAGCTCTTCCAGCAAATGACAAGTGACAACTAGACCAACCATGGAGCTTTTTTTTGTATTTTGTCCACTATTTCACCACAATTTGAAAAATAAAAATGTTTATCCAATAAGTGTTTTTTTTACATAACTAAAATTAATTAATTTAAGGTAGCGTTTGGTTGGATGTAATAAAGCAAAATGAAATACAAATGATGCAATTTTTATTTTATTTTTTTGTTTGGTTACATTTTAAAGTATTGAAATGCTATTCTAATAAAATGATCTTTCTATCATTTAAGTGGAATGACTATTTTTTTAAAATTAATAGAAGAAAATTTTAATTTAACATGAGAAAAAATTTAATAATTCTTTTATAAATTTTGTTCAATTTCATTCATATTCTATCCTCATTTTCATTTCTATTCTAATGTTTTAATTTCTCCCAAACAAACACCACCTAAAAATTTAATAAAGGGAAGGTGTCCACATTATATTATAGCCTTGTGTTGCCCCTGAATTCGCCCAAAATACGTGGACCAGTCGAAAAGGGACACGTGGATCAGATAACTTGTAAATATTTGATAAGTCTTTGTGCGCCACAAGGAAGCACCCTGGGCATGGGTCCCGGAGGAGGCACCCGGAGCACAAGGTACTCCCGGAAGCTCGCGTAGCATGAAGCCTCTCCGGGATGTGTCAGGCCTCTCCCGAATAGTCAAGTCGCATTTAATGCCGCATGGGAGGAAGCGTGTTGGGACTGTAACACGCAATAAAGTCTGACGGCACAACCCCCAAACAGCAGCGCTACAGTAATGATCATTTAAGTCTAGCGACGGCTACTCTGCGAAGAGTCACGTCAATCACAAGGCAAAAAGGACATTCCTCATAAAAACCCTACAGCGCCTAGGGATTTGACCATGCATCACCCATGGTATATTCATTGGGAATACCCAACTTTATGGATACTTACAGATACATTTGTAAGAACACTCCTAGGGATCACCCCACCAAAACACTATAAATACCCCCTCAAAGCTCATTTAATGGGGTCGAGAATCTTGGGTTGCATAAGAGCAAGAAGAGAAAATACTCACCAAGAACATTCTCTGTATTTATGAGAAGAACATTCTCTCAAGTGTGGAATCTGTAGTAAATACATCCATTAATAACAAAGACTCGTGGACTAAGGCTCATTAACGCCCCAACCACGTAAAAATCCTCATCTCGCTTTCTTACAGCTCACTACTATAATCATATTTTAATAGTTGCCGAAAATCTCGGTCAACATTTTGGTGCTTTTATTGAGAGCTGAGGAAAGCTGCTACATAACAAGCATTTGACTTCACAAGAATGGTGGAGACAAGAAGTACACGTCATCCTCGCCCTCTAGAAGATGCCCAAGATCCAAATGAGGAAGATGTGGCCTCAAGGGCGGCAGAGGAGTCCGAGGAAGAAGAAGAAGAAGAAATAGTCCCCGACGAGAACTACGAGAAAACCTCGACGAGTATGCCTACGACGGAGGAAGTTACTCAGAGCTGGTGCTCCTCAGACAAAAAGCTATCGATCATGAAGCCGAGATCGAAGCTCAGAAAGCGCAAAATCAAAAAATGCAGGAAGTGATGCTAGCCATGCAGAAAGCCATGGAGGCAGCTGGTATTCACGTGCACCCCAAGGCAATGGCCGCTGGGCTCGACGGAGAGCCAGCGACGTCTTCGCCTAATTCCCAGCAGCAAAAACCTAGGGAACCTAGCCCTATAAGGCACCCTGCTGAGGAAAATCAAACAAAAAACCCTACTTCTACCCCTGGGCGAAAGAAAAAGGTGCAGGATTCGCGAAGGGTCCGCTCAGATTTCCCTAAAGGGAAAGGTCCGCAGAGGGGCAAGCCCCAAAAAGGGAGTCTTGGCCCTCAGGATCGAGGGGACCGGAAAAGCGTTTCTGTGCACCAGGAACCAGGGGGTAGAGAAAGAAGAGGACAGAGATGTCCTCCCATTGATCTGAGAAATCAAATCAATGGGAATCAAGGTGACCTCCGGGATCACCTTGACCAAAAAAGATACATGCCCATGGTTTCTTCGGGTACGTTAAACGAAGGGATTATGGCGGAACTTGCCATACTTCGAAAAGACATTGCTCGAGTCTCCCGGAGGCAGAAGGGAGATGACTCCGACTCGGACAGCGAGGATCGGGAGCCGTGTGCCAAGCATATCCTGGAGGCAGAGCTCCCTAAAAACTTCAAGATGCCCGAAATGGCGGCATATACTGGGAACTCCGATCCCAGTGACCACCTGTCACGCTTCAACCGTGTCATGACAGTCATGCGGGTCAGCAATGACGCCAACAAGCTTGTGCTTCCCCCTCACTCTGAGCGGATCAGCGGAGGAATGGTTCAAAAAGCTGGAACCAGGATCCGTGGGTTGTTGGAACAAACTCCAAACCAACTTCCGGAGACAGTTTGTCGCCGCCAGAAAGGTTAACTTGGAGGTTAGTGCCTTGACCAACATCAAGCAACTGCCCACCGAGACCTTGAAGAATTACATCAAGAGGTTCCGAGAGGAAGCCTCGAAGACCAAGAAGGTTGATGACGGACAACAGCTTGCACTTCTCCAAGCAGGAATCCGCACTGGGACTCCCTTCTGGAATGAATTGCAGCAAGAAGGTGCTGCTAGCCTCCAGGACTTCCAGAAAAGGGTCCAGAAGTATATTAACCTCGAAGAAGCCCAGATCGTGGCTTATGGAGGCTATTATCCCACCGGGATAGCAGGATACATGCCAGGAGTGTCGCCCTCGGGTACTGCCCCGACCGCGACTCCACAAGTGAGTGGCATACAGTTCTCTGCTACTCCCGGGTACAGCCAGGGCCAAGCTTTGGCACCAGCATCTTCCCATTACGGCAACCCGTCCGGGGTGAATGGACGAGCTCCTTCACAGGCTGCCCCGACTGCTAGCTTAACAGGCCCTACCCAGGGGTCAAGGAGCAAAAGGTCCTCCAAGGGCAGCACCCGAACGGGAGAGAAGCGCCAGAAGAAGGGGTACACACCCCAATATACTCAGTACACAGAGCTCACGGACTCCCAGGAACGTGTGTACTTTGCCACTAGGCAAAACACGCACTACCGGAGACCACAACCGTTGTACAAAGACAGCTCCCGGAGAGATCCGAGTAAAAGATGCGAGTACCACAACGACATTGGTCATAGCACCAATGAATGTAAGAATCTCAAAGACAAGATTAAAAATCTAATCCGCTTGGGCCACCTCTATGAATGGATCAAAAATAGGTTGCCCCACCTTAATCCAGGGCAGGTGGCCGGGGGTATGCCTCCGGGAACACCAGGGGGTACAGCAGGAGTATTGCCTCCAGCTGCTCCCGCAGGTGACACCCAGCATATTCCCGGGCTACCGCCCCGGCCTAATGGGCGGGTAGCCATGATCTCCGGAGGTCCCCATATCGGAGGAAACACTCGCAAGGAGCAAAAACGATATGCCGAGGCCGCGAAACACAATGAGGTGTGGGAGGTTACTCAACTCCCATCTCAAAGGCCTCGGCTAATGGACCAGCCCATAACGTTCACGGAAGAAGACGCCAAGACAGTGTGTTTTCCTCACCACGACCCGCTGGTCATAGAGACCCCCATCGCAAATAAAGTAGTGGCTAGGGTCTTAATTGACAATGGGAGTTCCGTGAACCTGCTCTTCAAAGAAGCCTTCACTGCGATAGGATTGACCGACCGGGACCTCTCGCCTAGTGGGTCACAGCTCACGGGGTTTAACGGGACGACGCTTATCCCAATGGGAAAAGTAAGGCTCCCGGTTACCTTGTGCCCGGATACCCCCCAGAGAACATTTAAATATTGCACCTTCGTGGTGGTAGACTGTCCGACAGCCTACAACGCGATCCTTGGTCGGCCGGCCCTAGTGGACTTTGGTGCAATTACTTCAATCCGACACTTGTGCCTAAAATTCCCTACCCAGGAGGCCGGAGTCGGAACTGTGAGGGGAAATCAAGGAGAAGCCAGGCAGTGTTACAATGTTGCCACCCACCTACCTGTACTCATGGTCCGGGGGTCTCCTGAGATAGAAAAGGCTGAAGAGGATGAGTTGGATCCTCGCATAGGATCCGAAAGGGTCGTGGAACCAATGGAGGACGTCGAAGAAATACCAGTGTGCGACGACGACTTCACTAAAGTACTCCGGATAGGGAAAAGCCTGGATCCGGAGGAAAAAGACAAAATAATAAAAACACTGAAGGGCGCCATCGACATCTTTGCATGGCGCCAAGAAGACATGACCGGCATAAGCCCTCATGTCATCACCCATGTACTCAATGTCAACCCGGACATGCCCCCTGTACAGCAAAAGAGACGCCCGCTCGACTCGGTGAAAGCCGAGGCCTTAGAGAAAGAGGTGGACAAACTTTTGTCCAGTGGCATGATCCGCGACGTGTACTATCCGGAATGGCTGGCCAATCCGGTTCTGGTGCCCAAGCCGAACGGGACTTGGCGAGTTTGTATAGATTTCACAGATCTAAACAAAGCCTGCCCAAAGGACTGCTTCCCGCTACCCAGGATCGACCAGATGGTAGACGCCACGTCCGGATTTAAACTGCTGTCTTTCATGGATGCCTATGCTGGGTACAACCAAATAAAAATGCATACGGCGCAGACTGTGGAGTGCACTAGCTTCAGGACCGATAAGGGGGTATACTGCTACCTAGTCATGCCTTTCGTACTGAAAAACGCCGGAGCAACCTATCAAAGAATGGTTAATCGGATGTTTAAAAGCCTCCTGGGACGAAACATGGAGGTATATGTAGACGACATGCTCATCAAATCCAAAGCATGCAACAGCCATGCAAGCGACTTAGAAGAATGTTTCGAAGTCGTCCGGAGATACGGTATGAAGCTCAACCCGAAAAAGTGCACCTTTGGGGTCAAGTCAGGAAAATTCCTGGGCTTCATAGTCAGCCAAAGGGGGATCGAAGCAAACCCGGAGAAAATCCAAGCTCTCCTGGACATGCCATCCCCCAAGAAGCATAAAGACGTGCAGAGCTTGACCGGAAAGGTAGCCGCACTGAGCCGCTTTATCTCACGATCCACGGACAAGTGCATACCCTTCTTCAACGTACTGAAGAAATGCCAAAAGTTCGAATGGTCGGATGAATGCGAGGAGGCATTCAAGAGGTTAAAAGACCACATGGCCAAACCGCCTATCCTATCGAAACCCGTCCTTGGAGAGGACTTGTTCCTTTACTTGGCCGTCTCCGAGCACGCGGTCAGCGCTGCCCTGGTCCGGGAGGAAGAAAAAATTCAGCACCCCGTGTACTATGTCAGTAAGCGCATGATAGGAGCCGAGACAAGGTACCCGGTCATTGAAAAATTAGTATTCTGCCTCCTGATGGCATCAAGGAAGCTGAGGCCATACTTCCAAGCCCATCCGATCAAAATCTTAACCAATCATCCGCTCCGGCAAGTTCTCCAGAAGCCTGAAGCATCCGGAAGACTCCTCAAGTGGGCAATGGAGCTAAGTCAATTCGACTTACACTACGTACCCCGGATCTCCATAAAAGGCCAAGCCTTGGCAGACTTCATTACCGAATGCAATGAAGCCGAGGCAACAGCTAATACGCCGGTACCACCAATCCCCACCTGGAGGGTGTTTGTAGACGGAGCTTCTAATGAGAACGGTTCGGGAGCCGGAGTGGCTATGATATCACCAACTGGATTACGGCTCCAGGCAGCACTCCGATTTAACTTCACAGCTTCAAACAATGAAGCCGAATACGAAGCTTTGATAGCAGGACTGAAATTGGCAAAAGCTGTAGGAGCCAAAAGAGTGGAAGTCTACAGTGACTCTCAACTGGTCGTAAACCAGGTATCCGGAGAATACCAAACTCGCGGCGAGAGGATGGCCGCGTACGTAACAATAGTCCGAGAACTGCTCCACGAGTTCACAGACTATAAAATAGAAAGAATCTCCCGAGAAAAGAACGCTCACGCGGACTGTCTGGCTAAGTTAGCCTCGGACAGCGAAATCGAAGAGCTGGGGGTAGTACCAGTGGAACGCTTGGCAGAGCCAAGCATCAAAATAAAAGAGACCACACTAACGGTTGGGCAAGAACCCAGCTGGATGGTCCCCATCATAAAATACATAACCACAGGTGAGTTGCCCCAAGAGAGGGCACTATCTCGAAAGATTCAGTATCAGGCTCATCGTTATGTAATGATGGACCAAATTCTCTACCGGAGAGGACTCAGCATGCCTTATTTAAGGTGTGTATCGGACCCTGAAGCTAGACAAATCATGCTAGAGGTCCATGAAGGGTTCTGTGGAGATCATACGGGAGGACCCAGCCTCTCAAAGAAAATATTGAGGCAGGGGTACTTCTGGCCAACAATGAAAAAAGATTGTATAGACTATGTCCAAAAGTGTGACTCGTGCCAAAGGTACGCGAACATACCGAGAGCTCCTCCAAACGAGATCACCCTGATGACCAGCCCCTGGCCCTTCGCGGTCTGGGGAATAGATCTCATCGGGTCTCTACCTACGGGGAAAGGAGGGGTAAAGTATGCAATAGTAGCAGTAGACTACTTCACCAAATGGACAGAGGCTGAGCCTATGAAGACAATAACTGCTAAGAAGGCGTTGGACTTTGTTATCAAAAACATAGTGTGTCGATACGGCTTGCCTCACAAAATAGTCTCAGACAATGGAAAGCAATTTGATTGCGAGGAATTTACCGACTTCTGCAACCAACACAGAGTAGTGAAAAGCTTCTCCGCGGTAGCCAGGCCTCAAACAAACGGTCAGGCGGAAGCGGTCAACAAAATCCTAAAGGTCACCTTGAAAAAGAAGCTGCTGGCCTGTAAAAATAACTGGCCTGAAGAATTGCCAAGGGTATTATGGGCCTACCGGACGACCCCCAGAACCACAACCGGCCACTCGCCCTTCTCAATGGCGTACGGTTGTGAAGCAATGGTCCCGGTAGAAACATTATTCCCATCCCACAGGAGGACGACTTACGATCCTGCCACTAATCAGGCACTGCTCCAAGAAGCTTTGGATCAAGTCAAGGAACTCCGGGATGAGTCTCAAATACGGATGGCTGCTTATCAAAAGAAGGTGACCAAGTATTTTAACTCCAAGGTTAAAAACAGAAAATTCGCTATTGGGGATATGGTCCTAAGAAGGGTTTTCCCAGCCACCCAAGAACCCGGAGTGGGGGTACTTGGACCAAATTGGGAAGGACCATATGAGATCGAGGACGAGATCGGTTCCGGCACTTATAAACTGAAAAGAATGGACGGAACCACCGTCCCAAGAGCCTGGAACGCCGATCACCTCAGGAAATATTACCAGTAGCGAAATAAAACTAGAGTTTGTTCAAAGGGTTTGTACCGTCCAAATGTATACCTCCTCTATATTAAATAAAACTGAGTGCCTTAAAAACGAAGTTTCTATGCCACTCAGGGGGGTACTAGGGTATACCGCACGGACGAACAGAAAAACAAACTAAGTAAAATATCCTGACCCAAAGGGCAGGTCAGAAAGTATGCACAAAAATAAAAAGCATAAGTATAAAAACCCTGATCCAAAGGACAGGTTAAAAAAAAACATAAGTGTGACAAAAAAGATCGCATAAAAAATATCCTAGCCCAAAGGGCAGGTCATATACATATAAATGGCCCGGGGACAGGCCTTAAAAATATATAATTGTCTCCCCTTCAAATAAAAGCTGCTACCTATATATATATTGTTCTAAGGCAGCAGCAAATATGTACAAAAAAAAGAGTTATAAAAGAAACGGGTGGAATCTTGGTCAGTTGTATGGCAGCTCAGTCAGCCCGCGGAGGAAGGCGAGGTCCAATACGTGCCTCTAGCACGGCATCAAGCTTTTTCTTCTTTTCCTGAAATTTAGTAATCATTTCCTCGGGTTTGGGATAAAAAGTAAGCTTGATATTTTGATCATTGGTGGACCAAGCCATGTAGACTCCATCGTCAAAGCGCTTCGGACACCGGGCGCAGGAAACGGGAGAGAGGAGCTCGGCCCTTTTGGCCTTCCTGATGGATTGTTCCTTGAAATCCCTAAGCTCCTTCAGCTCCGCAGCTAGAGCGGCCTTGGACTCAATGTTCACCTGGTGAGTTTCCTCTAAAGATCTCACCTTGGCGACCATTTCATCCAAAGCCTCCCTGGCCTCCCGGAGGTCTCGCCTGGCCTTGTCAGCAGCCTCGGTTTGAGCCCTTAGTTCCTCCTGGTGCTGGGCCTCCATCCTGTCCCTCCGCTGGGCCTCGTCCCGGATCATGGCCTCCGCCTGAGCCTCCCTCCGTTTGGCCTCCTCTTCCTTGGCCTTGGCAGCCGCCTCCTGGCGCTCGGCAGCCTCCTGGTAGATCTGCCTCTCCGCAGTGAGGTCCTGAAGGACCTTCCTGACATCGTTCATATCCCCAAAGTCGGACAGAACGAAGCCATGATTTATGATGTTCTTGGAGAGGCGGCCAGCCTCAGCAGCAAGCTGAACCATAATGCAAGGATAAGAAGGAGAAGTTTCTCAAAGAAAAAAAAAATAAAATATAAACGATAAAAGGAAAAGCAAAAATTGCGAAGTACTTACCACCGTGAGAGAATGACTGAGGTCCTGGACCTGGAAGATGGAGTTCAGGGAAGCGCAAGTGGCGAACCGCTTAGGCGCGCATCGGGTGAGCTGAGAAGCGAACTCGCCGGTCATCTCCGCGGCAAAAGGAGCCAAGGTGGGCCCTAGGAAGCGGCGGAACCAGTCCGATAAGGGGTCCAGATTAAGGTCCCACGGATCCTGGTAATCCGGGTGGTTGATGCTCGCCTCAACCTCCGCCCGCAGGATCCTCCTAAGGGCTTCCACTTCGGCGTACCCCCGGGAGTACTCATCCATAGCATAGTTATGCTTGGCTATTCGAAGCTCCTGCCTCACCTCGTCCCCCGGAATTGGGGTAAGCACGATGTTGGGAGGAGCAGGATTTTCCTCCATGGGGGAGACCCCGCCGTCCAGACCATGAGCAGGAGTGTCGGCCCTCCGAGGCTTCTTGGGCTCATCCTGGGCAATCATCTTGCCCTTGCGCTTACGAATCAGAGCCACCTCAGGCTCCTCTTCGCCCTCCTCAGCTTCCTCCGGAAGGGCTCGGGGCTCTCCCGCACCCTCAGCGGCTTCCTCCGAGAAGTCCCATCCCTTCCCTTGGCCTTCTCCCGGAAGCACCTCCTCGTCATCCACTAAGTCAATAGTGTCGGGGGGAGCGCTGGAAGAAACCTTCAAGGAAGGGGCCGGGGGAGAAGAGGTAAAGGCCGGAGGAGCCACGGGAGTATGAACTCCGGCAAGCTGGTCCAGAATGGCATCCATGGAGATACCTGTTTCACAAAATAAGCAAGTGTTAGAAGTCCGTGAGGAACCACTTATACAAGATACAACAAATAAGCTACTCCTACCCGAACTTCCTAATTCGGCCCTAGCAAAGTCCTGAACTTTAATGCTGGCAGCGTCATCTCCGAGATAACTGTCCGAGGGCCGGAACCAGCTGGACGTTATGTAAGCTGAAGGACCTAAGGGAATAGGTTCCGGAGGGCCGGAGCCCATCCGGGACCGACCTAGGTAATCTCCTAAGTTCGAAAAATAAAATTCCTTCAAATGATCCCCCCATCGGGTCGATGGCATCCTAAATCTACGAAGACGCTCGTCGAACCCTACGGGCCTACGACTGGTGTATTCATCAACGGAAGGAACATAACGAATTATCAAGGGAGACTTACCGCCGGCACCGGAGGTGCTAGCACCAGGAGCCCCCGAGTTTGGTTCGGGGACCGAAGGCTGTGGCCGGGAAGTTTGCTTCTCGGAAGAATCTTCAATACAAAGGGGCCTCCTGGCAGGACGATCCCCAATCTCTTCTTGAAGAATCTTGTCAAAAAATTTAGCCTCGGACTTCCCGGCAATTGCTTGACTCCTTCGCACCACCGGACTCCCCACGCGAAGTCCTCTCCCAGAGGCAGCCTGGGCCTGAGAGTATGCTTTCTCCTGGGCCTTCCGGTAGAGATAATCTTGATATTTTTTCTCTGCCGTGGCAATGAGCTCATCCCGGAAGGCCTTCTCCGCAACCGGCGCCCTCACATTGGGACAAATGACCCGCGAGAGGTTGGAGTCCTCCACGGATTGGTGAGGAAGGATAAGTTTGGCCTTCCTACAATTCTCCGTGGTGACTAAGCCCCCAACATCGAGATCGGCGCGGTCGTAGGAAGGAAAGGCTTGGGCCCTTCGGAGGAAAGTCTGAGTAGGGGGCGTCCGCTGGTAAGGTGGGATCCGCACCCACTCCGTGAGGAGCTCCGGGTGGTCCACGGCCCTGAACCCGGAGGAGAAGAAAAAGCGATGGCGATACTCCTTAACGTGAGTCTGCCTATTATACGGAACCACCCCCTCGTTAGCAGGATGGATCCGGAACCCATAAAAACCGTCCTTAAGTTTGTCCCCTTTCTTGGGGACGGATACAAGTTCATAAAAATATAAAATTTCCGCCGGGCTGGGAGATCCCCATCCGCGGGCGGTATAAAAAATAAATAAGCCTGAAAGCAGGCGGTAAGCTTGAGGAATGAGTTGGTATGGCGCAAGGCGGACAAATACAAGGAAGTTAACAAAATAATCTTGAAGCGGGAGCATGGCACCGGCCATCAAATGAGTCTGACTCCAAGCCCCGAAGCCGTCATAGTTGTGATTAGGCGTCTCCGAATCGCGAGGAGGCCGGTGATAGGTCCCTAAAGTGGAGGGTTTGATCCCAACAACTTCTATAATATTCTCCAGCTGGTGAGGACAAGTTAGGGTGGTGGATCGGCTCGCCCGCTTCCCCACCTTGGCCGCTCGGGATTTGTACCCCTCCTGGGCAACAGGCCCCAGGGAAACCTCCTCCAACGTGGCCATGCTTTTCCCACTCTTCTTCGAAGATTTCGAACCAGAAGCAGACCAAAAAGGGAAAAAGAAAATTCCAGCAGTTAGGTCCCATACCAAACCCTAAGTCAAGAAAAAGGGAGTGGGGGTCCCCTAACCGCTGGAAAGAGGCCCCCTCCGGACACGTGTCACATGGGAAACCCTAGAAAGATCCCCTGAACAAGTGTCGGGTGCAGTGAAATCGCAGAAAGTGGTTTTACAGAATAAAAAGAAAAAAACCATTCTATGCCCTAAGCAACTGTTGAACGAAGAACACATGGCTCTCTTCAACAAAAATACACATTATAACAGAGACATGATAATGGCGATCCTACAACTAAAGCAGTAGACATAAAACAGAACACTTGAAGAACTTAAACACTCGCACACCCAGAAATCTCAAAGTACGAACCCAGAAAAACGAACGAAGCAAGTAAAAGCATGTTATTATCTAAGGATGCAAGAAACTTACAGTAAGTCGTTGAACTGGGGGTCCTGAATGTGGTCGAGTAAAAGTTGAGAAGAACTGGTGAAAGCAAACACTGGAAAAGTGGAAGAAATGTCTAAGTGCTAAGACAGTTCGTGCTGTTTTGAAGAATTTTCTCTCTGGGAAATTCGAACAAAAATGGCAAGGAATGGAAAGTAACCAAAATGAAGGAAAGATGGTGGCTTTTATAGGCAAAAGTGCATGAGGAACAGGCGTCACCACCTACCAATCGTACGGTGGGGGAGATGCACGATTCGAATTCCCGAAAATCAACGGATCAGATCAAGCTGCCATAAAGGCGGTGGAAACGTTTGAGTATCCGTCTGACACCATTAATGCGCCGCATCAATCAAAGGGCGTGAAACGAATCGACCTCTGCAAAAAGCGAATCGCAGCATTTAATGCCATCATTAGACGCACCCTCACGCGCCCCAAGCTCGTGTCAAGAAACCGAGGAAGCGGGCGGAGACATCCCTGCAAAAAGCGAATCGCTGCATTAAATGTCATCATTAAATGTGCCCTCACGCGCTCTGGGCTTGAGCCAGGGAAACGAGGAGTCAACCGGAGGCACTTGAACAAGCCTTGGTTTATTTTTCCAAGTAAACAAGGCTTGGGGGGTAAATGTTGCCCCTGAATTCGCCCAAAATACGTGGACCAGCCGAAAAGGGACACGTGGATCAGATAACTTGTAAATATTTGATAAGTCTTTGTGCGCCACAAGGAAGCACCCTGGGCATGGGTCCCGGTGGAAGCACCCGGAGTACAAGGTACTCCCGGAAGCTCGCGTAGCATGAAGCCTCTCCGGGATGTGTCAGGCCTCTCCCGAATAATCAAGTCGCATTTAATGCCGCATGGGAGGAAGCGTGTTGGGACTGTAACACGCAATAAAGTCTGACGGCACAACCCCCAAACAGCAAATAAGCATAAAGAATGATCATTTAAGTCTAGCGACGGCTACTCTGCGAAGAGTCACGTCAATCACAAGGCAAAAAGGACATCCCTCATAAAAACCCTACAGCGCCTAGGGATTTGACCATGCATCACCCATGGTATATTCATTGGGAATACCCAACTTTATGGATACTTACAGATACATTTGTAAGAACACTCCTAGGGATCACCCTACCAAAACACTATAAATACCCCCTCAAAGCTCATTTAATGGGGTCGAGAATCTTGGGTTGCATAAGAGCAAGAAGAGAAAATACTCACCAAGAACATTCTCTGTATTTATGAGAAGAACATTCTCTCAAGTGTGGAATCTGTAGTAAATACATCCATTAATAACAAAGACTCGTGGACTAAGGCTCATTAACGCCCCAACCACGTAAAAATTCTCATCTCGCTTTCTTACAACTCACTACTATAATCATATTTTAATAGTTGCCGAAAATCTCAGTCAACACCTTGCAAATATATAACTATACAACTTTAAAAGTTTTCTGTCAATTTTTTTTTTACAAGTTTATATATATAAAAAAATAATAATAAGTATTTTTTTCTCTTTTTTTGAACAATAATTATGTAAAGACAACAATTCGTTCAAGACAATTCTACTTTTTATAGGATTATTTTTCCTACCTTTAAGGTTTTTTTTTTTTTAATTATTTTTTAAGATGAAAAATATTCAACTAGGAAAAAGATAAAGTCCAACAAGTCATCTAAAACAGGAAGCCTACTATCAATATTTTATTACAATCTTTTAATCAACTTTTAAAAATACACATCAAAATTTTTATTTTTTTCACACTAATGTACGTTATAGTTACAACATCCTCCCTTAAACTTTTAATAATTTTCAAATAGTATACAATATTAAAAATAGATATAAAGGTTTTTGAACACGCATGATAAATTGAAATATTAGTAATTCTATTTTTTGTTCTATAAATTATTCAAAAAATTTCAAAAAGTTATAGAAATGATATTGTCACTATAACAAATACTACTGTATAAAAAATCCAACATGTAATTTTCGAGTGTAAAAATTGACTAAGAGATTATAATATAATATTGTATTTAGCACTACCGAGAAAATAAAACTACACAAATCTAATAAGAAAATGACCAAACAACATGCCGATTACACATAAGAGCAACAAGCTCAACTAAAAATGGCACAATGCTAAAGTCTCCAAGAACATAGCGAAAAATACAATTATTACAACAAAAAAGGACAAAACCAACCAAACACAACAATAGTAACGACTTGCACAAAAAAAAAAGGTTCTTATCTACCCAAACAAAATGACCCAACATTGCACGCCACTATGTTGTGATAAATCTAATACGTAAGTATACGTATCGTTTTAACAAGTAATACTCATGTAAGTGAGATCGTTCCCACGAGAACTATAATTAAGTACCAGTCAATTAAATTCTTGTTTCTATTTGGCAATCGAATAAATAAACCTTGAACTAAATAAACTATAAAAATTAAATAAAACAAACAAATAAAAGATTTAATAATAGATGTGAAATCAGGGATATGATTTCAATTGCTTTGATTACCCAATTGTTAATTAACCATTCTTTTTCCTCCTATGTAATGATAGATTATAAATTAACCTAAACTTTTTTCAGATCATAAAAGTCCTAAATTGCATGTCAACTACTGCATCTCTGAGATAGAATAACATACAATTCGCATTAAGCAATAATCTAAAAGTCACATAAGCTATGTGAATACTCTCATTTCACATCAAAACCTATGTTTATTCATTTAGAGCATTCTCAATACTCACTTTTTAGATTTTGTATTGAGATCATATATCATGGATAAGGTGGCCAATCAAACACATGTAATAAGTACAAATATAAATAAATCACAATAATAGAGAAAGAAAGAACAACAAAATAACATTAATCCATAAAATAATCTCAGTCAATATCCATCAAATCCTTAAATAGAGAGTTAAGCTCATAATCAAATCCATAATTAAACTATACACAAATAAAAACATAAGAAATCAAGAGAAGAGAAGAAAACTAGATGGAAGATTGTCACAGATCGTCCACGTTCGCTTCAAGAGCCTTCCTCTTGTGTTTTTAGGGTTCTATTCTATCACCCCTTTTATAATTCACGACCCCCTTTCATTAAATAGAGTTTTTCAGCCCAAAAATGAGAAAAGATGAAATTATCCTTAACTTGTACGGAGTCGGCACTGCGGTGGCCAATAGCCTCACAGCGGCAGCTGTAGAACAGTGAAAAAAATGGGATTACTGTAGTCCCTCGCCGCGGCCACTGGACCCTTTTTTTTCTGCTTCTATATCTCCCAGTAAAATATGCATAACTTTCACATACAAACTTCAAATAAGCTGATTCAAGATGCGTTGAAAAGATAAAAAAGAGATCTAAAACTTTAATGTTTTGACTTTTTCCAAAATCTGATCTGAACATAGTCGAATTCATGCTTGAAGTTTCAGTTTTATTTTCTTGCAAAATTTTCTCTATTTTATAGATCACCATTTTTCGAAATTCGACCAATTTATACATTCCAAGTGTTGAAACTTGAAATAAAGACAACAAACATAATTATATTCCAAAAATAATAACAAAAAAAATAAACAACTATAGAAAGTGACCCAAAACTTAAGCTAAAAATAGCCTAACACACTACCCGAGAACCAATTGCACGATTCCAAGGGCAAGCTCGTGTCCTTCCCTCACTGATTGCAACCTCCACAAGTGCGTGAGGTTGGAAACGCCAATATAAAACCTCATGACAATCTGCTATCCAAGGTCAATGGGAAGAGAAATCCCCTTTGTAAAAGTTACAAACAAAAATTTAATGGCGTATAAGGGTCGTATTGTATTAAATAATATCGCTTGAGACAATACTGCTTGTAAGACTCAGTTAATTGATTTTAATTAATCAATTATAATTTTAAAATTAGACTATGTCTTATTTATAAAATTTCACTAAGTTATGACTTAATTGTGAAAAAAGAGATTTTAGGATTTATTTATTAATTAAGAGATTTTGTGGAGTCTAATTAATACATAATATAAATGATAATTTTATTTGATAATTAATTATAATTATTAAATAAATAATTTTGGCATTTACAAGATTAAAATTGGAAAATATGATATTTGGGAAATAATAGATACATGGTTGAGAAAATGGCAAAAAATATAATTAGTGGGGCCCATCTCATGGCCGACCACTATAGGGTTTATTTTGCTATTATTTTATCATTTTTTATTCCATATAATTCAATCCTAATCCTAATTGAAATAGTATAAAAAAATAGGATGGTCTCATTATCCAACGAATGACTCATAACCTAGTTTACAACTTATCAGACAACTAGAGAGTTCTTGAGACTTCTTCTACTTCTTTCTTCTAATTTCAAAATCTCATTGAGTGTTCTTCAACAAATTTCGAGCCATTAGTGAGTGAGTGCATGCCCACCTATAGCAAGTCTAGTACTCAATCATAGTGTGTAAGACTGTGAAGAATCCAAACACCTGAAGGAGAATCAAGCTATGATCTTGATAATACTCTACGACAGAAAGGAACAAGGGTTAGAGATCTGAGTGGGAGGAATCATTATATTCCGCTATAATCAATGTAAGGTTACTCAAACTTTATATGTGTTTAAATTCTATTATTTCAGAAATTCATATTTAGGATGTTAATAAACATACTTGTTAGTAAATCTAAATCCTAGTAAAATATAATCCAACACGTCAGTCTTATGAACAGATGACAAAACTTTACCCGATTATTTAAAATGGTCTCCTTCACCCTTTTTTTTAGTATTGGTCTCTGTTGTTTGGGGCTTTGGGGTGTGATTCCGCTCATTTTTTTAGATTTTGTCCCTATTTTTCAGGTGTTCTTTCATGTGTTGTGACTTCGGTGCATCAGAGCTTTTCTTTGAGTACTCGAATGTTCAAAGACGACAAGGGGGGACCCAGGTTACTCTCGAAGGGAACTGCGTCTCTTGTCCTGCCTTATAGAGTTGAGTGTGGGTTGGATTGTTAGTGAGTGCTTCGATGCCCGTCTTCAACTAGTATTGGGCTTTGGTTGCTGTTGCACAACTTCGTTTGAGGGATGATGATTTAGTTTATTTTTTATTTTTATATTTGCGTTGTAATAACGGTGTTTATCATCCTTTGTTCTATGTGACGTTTAACTTTTGACTGTTTTGTGGGGTTTATCCCTCGTGTTTTTCCTTTATGGGCATCAAGCTTTTGCTCATCTTGTTAATTGCCATGGTTAGCCATTTGGTTGTGAGATTTGTTCGATTTTGTTTCTGTCTAACTTTGTGAGGCTTTGACATTTTTTTTAACTAGTAATAAATCTCCTTTTCATAAAAAATAATAAAATAAAATTGAACATCTAAAAAACAATTTTAGCATATATATATATTAGCAAAAATTACGTGCGAGACACGTATACTAAATTTTATGCTAGTTTTTTTCTATATTATTTGAAAATAATACAATTAAAAATTAAAGAAAAAATATTATTAGTTATTAGGTGAGATTATTATTATGTGTATTTAAATATTATAGTTTATAATGCTGTCAATTAAAAGTGAATACCGAATATAATATATTAGGAGGCGTTTGGTTGGGAGGAATGAAAATATAGGAATAGGAATGGGAATGGGAATAGGAACAGGAATGGAATGGAATAAAATTTAAAATGCATAAAAAAAATTATAAAAAAATCATTAATTTTTTTTTCTTGTTACATTGGAGTGGTCATTCCTTTCTTTTTAAAATGGAATAACCATTCCACCAATACTTTAAAATGCAACCAAACAAAGGAATAGAATGAAAATTATTTCCTTTCCATTCCATTCCATTTCATTACCTCCAACCAAACGCCACCTTAGTGTTTAAGAAAGCTTGATGATTTAAATATGTTCTTAAGTTAATCCAAAAATAAATTAAAAGGTGATGTTCCAATACTTAAAGAAACATTACTTAAATGGGTGTAAGATAGAAAGAAAATTAAAAATCAATCTCTAAATTGTTGATAATTGAAGATAACATTTGTCTAAAAATTGTAGATAAGAAAACTAATGATAGTCATTAGTAGATTTCAATCTTCATTTGCTTCGATAGAGACAATAGTGTAATTTTTGTATTTTGCACTTTTCATTCTAGCCGGGTCTGCATATATCTGGATTGTCCATTTTTTCATTGATAAATTAAATATGGTAGTGTCGACAAAGCGGCAGTGTTCCTACAAATCGTGATGTATTTTCATTTAAAATGATTAGACATGGTGTGCATAGCTTATTTAATTAAAAAAATCAACTTATGAAAGGCATGTAAAACTATTTTATTTTTTTTAAAATTACACCTTTGCGGTATATTTCATTAGTTGGGCAGCAGTACACGAAAATATTTTTTCCACAATATCTGCGAACATGACAGCAGATAGACTCTTTGTATTGTCATCAAGTTCAACATATGTTATAGCACTGTAAAATGCATAATGAGATTGTTAGTATCTTTTTTTATTATTATTTTAACTTAATTTCAATAACATCATATGTTTTTTGTAATATACCGTGGTGTAAGAAATCCTTCCTGGCTGCATGATGGCTTGTCACATATAATTTTTTCATTGCGATTGTATAAATCTATTTTTTTATGACATGCGTCACATAACATGTATTAAAAACTCTGGACAGTATCAATTATTTTTATTGCCGCCTCAATCCAAAAATATTTTTTCTACATCCAAATTAAATGGTGTTAATAATAGGAAGATATTGAAACAAAAGTTTTATAAAGTAAATATTGTAGTAGTCTTTACCTCATTCAGTTGCAGATTTTTCATCAACTCTGAAATTTGGATGTTAGTCACTATTTCGCTAATATATTTAATTGTGCTTCTAATTTATGAGCACGTGATCAAAAAAAATGTTGTAATGTACTCTCTGATTTATTTTTACTTTTTTTTTTGTTTTGCATCTAATGCCTCAAGTTTAATTATGATAAGTTTTGGTGGGTTTTAGTAAATGTTTTTCTTTTTCTGGTTTGCATTAATAGCTAGAACATGAAGAAATTAATAAGATTGACATTCCTTTTTGTCGCAGCATGTACAAAGCAGCATAATTATAATAATGCTTCAAGTTGCTATTATTTTTATTTAACAGAAGACGAAATTATAAATTTTATGACTTCTTAGTTATACTGTATGTGCTAAAATATAACTTTTTCTTTTAATGAGTGTTTTTATAAAAAAAATGGTAATTCTAGAAGAGAAGAAGAGAAGAAGAGAAGAAGAAGAGAAAAATCATAAATGTACAACAGCAAAAACCCAATCGTATTTTTTTTTAGATTTAATGGGATTTATTTTATTTATTTTATTATATATAAATAAAAAGTGACCCATGAATTTCTCATAAACTATTTTATTTTTAATAATAAATTATTTTATTTTTAATATAAATAAAAAGTGACCCATGAATTTCTCATAAATTATTTTATTTTTAATAATAAATTATTTTATTTTTAATATAAATAAAAAGTCTCCCACGAATTTCTCATAAACCAAAAATTCAGTTATATAGACACATTTTATATAGAATAGATATATATTCAAACTTTAGCTTAATATTTAAGGAAAATGAAAACAAACAAATAAATAGATAACATAAAAACGAACACGTTGGGGATATTACTAATATAAGTGAGATTTATAACAATTTGACTATTGTTTGAAATCATATTTAAGCAACTTTGATTATGAGTGATTACTCTTGTCATTGTTTTATTCAACTCAAGCCGAAAGGGAGCTTTTCTAATGATTATATGTTGTACAAAAAGTAATGTTCCATAATCTATTGCTTGAATGAATCAATCAATCAACTTAGCAAAATCAAATTAAGGAAAAAAAAAAAAGAAGATTGATTTCTTTTTCTTCCCTTTACTTCATTTAGGGAAGTCCATAGTTTTTCATTTACATTTTATAGTTTAAATAAAACTTGAGAACATACTTCTTTAAATCATATTATGTAACACTAAAAAACTAACATAAAAATTAAAAAGAATCACAGTATCTACACATGCATTTTTTTTAATAAAAAATTCTTTATATGTATATTAATTAGACATCTAGACATAGAAATGGACAAACAACTCGAAACCAAAATTGATTGTTAACCCAAGGTCTATTAATATTTTATTATACATCTATGATAATTATTTCACCAATATTCATAAACTTTATTTTACCACACACGTGTGACGCGTGCACCTAAACCTCGGTTAAAGGCCCCAGAGCACTCACAGACCCCTGGACACTGGCTAGCCGTTACAAATGAAAATTTAAAGAGTATAAAGACAATAAAAATTAAATAAAATAAAAAATTAATAATTGTCTCAACTCAAAGCTCAAAAGTTTCATTTCAGATCAGATCACGACCTAAGCAGTAGTACTAGTAATGAATGAACTTCCGGTTCAGTCCCTACAAATATTGTAAAATACCAAAACTAACCTCTACCAGTTAAGCCGACCGTCACGATCTTTCACTTAATTGATCATTTATTGACACAGTAAGACGTTATACCATAAACCACAGAATCATTTCCTCTTTCTATATGCCAACTAAGCATAAACCTCTCTCTCTCTCTCATCTCAACTCTCATGACTCATGTACGTATTTAATCTTTTATTTTTAATTTATTATTTATTATTATTATTTTGATGAAAATAAAATGGACGGGTTCTCACAAATTTTCTCCAATATTTTCGCGCATTATTAATTTTATTACTAGGATGGGAAATTATTGTCTTCCCTTATTTATTTAATTATTTTTAAGTTTGTGTAAGCCTGGAATGCCGGCCACTCGTCCATACCCTTTCATTTTTTTTATGGTTAGAAGAAATTTGTGTCTTAGTTTCCGTTTTTCTGTTTGGTTCGCGAGAAAATCTCTTATTCTGGATTACGTTTTTGATTTCTGAGTTGCAATGTGATTTTCGAGTTTTCAGCACCTAGTCTTGAATTTTTTCTTTCTTTCTTTGTTTCTTACTGAAAAAGCAAAGAAATCGATGTTGATTAAAAATGCCGAGCATTAGAGCCCCTGCTACAAAGAAAGCTACAACTCTCACTGTAAGTACTTATATATGTATATATGTTGTCGAGTTCTGCAATTGCATTTGTTTTCTTCCTTCGCGTGAGTACTTACTTTGAGTCTCTCTGATCATTTCTTTTTTCCTATTTATAGGTTGCCGTAAAATGCAGGCCATTAGCCGAGAGAGAGCATGGTCGCGACATCGTTAGAGTTATTGACGAGAAGGTTTTGTGGTTTTTTGGATCATTATTCATTGATAGTTTGAGATTTCATATCATTTATTTCTTTTTGGATTGATATATTGATGATGATGATGTTTTGTTTGTTTTCTAGGAGCTGCTTGTTTTGGATCCTGACTTGTCTAAATGCTACCTTGAACGCATACAAAATCGAACAAAGGAAAAGAAATATAGTTTTGATTATGCATTTGGTCCTGATTCCACAAATCTGGTACTTAGCACTGAATATTTTTTGATTTGTTTGATCATGATGTTGTATGACATATTGAGCCAACTTGAAGAACGTTGCTAGTTCTAGTGTTTGAAGTTATGTTAGGTTTATACATTTGTGCTAATTACGACGCGTACTGCATATAGCAGGGCAAGATAATTTTTATATTAGCTACTAATGCTCTAAATAAACAGACACATGATGCAATTTTAGTAAAAGCAACTCATCACGGCTCACATAATTAACAGCTGATGAATGAAATAATGGTTTTGTACTATTGTTGCTTTAATACTTTGAGGATATCCAAGGAAATGAATGATACTTGATAAGCAGCTAGTAATTTTTGCAATAACTATTGTTTTATGCAGGATATTTATATGAAAAGCATATCTTCTGTGATATCTGGGGTTGTTCAAGGTCTCAATGCAACCGTCTTTGCATATGGTTCAACTGGAAGGTATCTTTAGCTTTTTTTATCGTTGAACTTAAAGTGGAGCTTGCTTGCTCATGTCTCATTTAGTGTTATTAGTAGTTGCCAGTTGTTTCTGCTGTTATTGTTTTCTTAGATCCATACTTGCTGTATTATTTGCTCCTAAAATCTTGTGTGCTGACGATAATAACAATTCCTTTCTATAAATAGATTACCTTTGTATTATTTTAAATATTGGATGTGGCATAAGTTCAACTAAATACGAAAATTGAGACTATATAATTAAGGTCACCTTCATAAAGTATTTAAATGGTGATGAGGTGGATTCTCTAAAATCCTTGACATTCCACAAGTTTGGCTAAATTATGAAAACTGAGATCACAAGTACTAATGAAAAATTGAAAATAATCATTTCCTTTTTCCTCAACCATTTTGCAATCACCTCGCATTATCATAATACTACTCTTTGTTATTTGCATTGTCTATCTATAATTTTTCATCTATGAATTTAATATATAAATCGTGTCTAAATTTTTTCAGCGGTAAAACCTACACTATGGTTGGAACCAAAGATGATCCTGGACTTATGGTTCTTAGTCTGCACAGAATTTTTGATTTAATCCAAAGGGATAAGAGTTCTGATGAGTTTGAAGTTACCTGTTCCTATCTTGAAGTCTATAATGAAGTATGGTGTGGCTTTGTACTAAAATATACTATGCTACAGTACTTTTCCTATCCTATATATACACATTTTTTAATCTTTGTTCTGATGAATTTAGGTTATCTATGATTTACTTGAAAAGTCATCTGGTCATCTGGAATTGAGGGAGGATCCAGAACAAGGCATAACTGTGGCTGGGCTGAGATGTATCAAGGTTTGTTTGTTTTTTTTTTTGATATCTAAAAAGCTTGTGCGTCAATTTATATAATGAGGGTAATTACTAGTTGTTTATGAATTGTGCTTCTAATTCAGGTTCACTCAGCTGATAGGATTCTTGAACTTTTGAACTTGGGGAATAGTCGAAGGAAAACTGAAAACACAGAGGCTAATGCAACATCCTCCCGGTGAGTTACATTTCCTTACCTAGTATGAGCATGTCTCCATGGTTATTACTATTCCCAAACGATTTTTGCTTCTCTTTCCATGTATATATGTCTATTCCACTTTTATTGGAAGTTGGGACTAAAACTCATTATCCTACTTGCCCCCAAAGTACACCTTGTTGTAGCATCCTCTCCAGCCCCAGTACCTCTTTCTTGCTTTCAATTTAATGAATAAATTAATTTAGCTGCTTCATGAAATGGTTTTGTTTTTAACTAGGTCTCATGCTGTTCTGGAGATAACTGTTAAAAGAAAACAGAGGAACAAGTATCGGAATCAAGTAATGCGGGGAAAACTAGCACTTGTGGATCTTGCTGGCAGTGAAAGAGCTTCTGAAACAAATAACGGAGGCCAGAAATTACGTGATGGAGCTAATATAAACCGTTCGCTTCTTGCATTAGCAAACTGCATCAATGCTTTGGGGAAACAGCACAAGAAAGGCCTTGCTTATGTTCCTTACAGAAATAGGTGGGTATTGGTAATTAGAAATTTCTAGCTGTATGAAATTCTTGCTACAGTGGCTGATCTAAATGGTTCTGCAGCAAACTTACACGAATACTTAAAGATGGTCTTAGTGGTAACTCTCAAACTGTCATGGTTGCTACAATATCCCCTGCAGACGGTCAGTATCACCACACTGTGAATACCTTGAAATATGCTGATCGAGCTAAGGAAATAAAGACACACATACAGGTGAAATTTCTTGAGCGGTGTTATTTATTCCAAATAATTCAACATTTACATGATATTCTCGAAGAGTTGATTTTGGTATTGATTTTATTATAGATGTTGTGTTGATTTTCATTAATCTTTGATTGCCATTGTTACTTGGTATTACTGACACGGGGGCTGGCTCTTAACTAGTTGTGTTTCTATGGTACACTTTGCTTTCTGTTGGTTGCTAATGTATATTGTTATGGGTGGTTTTCCAGTTTTGCTTGATTTTATCTAAATCAGGCAAAATTGTCCACTTTTTGTTTACCACCATCTGAAGCTGAACTGCTACCATTAACAAGAAATCGTTCTTCTTTAACTTATGTTAACTTTGAGATGGTTATGGTTTTGTTCACAGAAAAATATTGGTACAATCGATACTCATGTCTCAGACTATCAGAGGATGATTGACAGTCTTCAGGTAAGCTTTAATTTTTTTTTTTGTCTGAAGAGTTTCAGCATAGAGTTCCACTTTTGTTGTATTGACATTGTTAGGTGTACAGATTGAGGTTTGTCGATTGAAGAAAGAATTAGCTGAAAAAGACTCCCAGCTAAACATCAAACCTGCTGAGAAAGCTGTTGATGATGAGCTATCCTGGTTAAATACTTTGAGTCATCAGACCAGTGAAAATGTTCAAGAAAGGATAAACTTACAAAAGGCACTATTTGAACTTGAGGAAACCAACCTGCGTAACCGGACAGAACTCCAACATCTTGATGATGCTATTGCGAAGCAACAGGTAATGATTATGTTGTGTATTTGTCAGATTGTTATTCTTCTTTTGAATACCATGGCCAAGTTTAGTACAATTTTTAATTTGGATGATCTCTGGAGTTGCTTTCGCTAGAGAAGTTAATATTATTGAACATAATTTTTCTTTTCTTCCAAAAAAAAATGATTATAATTCATAAGGATGGGTGAGGAGGATGGGAAAGGCACTGATTGTATCATTTGAGAACTGTTAGGAAAAATATATATTTTTTTTGAATGAATAACTATGTATGCAATTTAACTTTTTCGTTTCTCATAGGCTATTGAAAAGGAAGGATCAGTTGTTGAGGCTCTGAGAGCGAGGAGACAAGTCATTCTAGACAACATCCGTGAAAATGATGAAGCTGGTGTTAACTACCAGAAGGTAATGTATCAAGATTGTATCTCAAGTCATAGAGTTATGAACTTTTGACTGTTTCACATCTTACAGCAAAGTTCACTGTCTATAGGAAATTGAGTCCAACGAGAAGCATCGGTGTCAACTTCAAGATATGATTGAAGAGGCCATTAGTAATAATGGAAATAAAACATACTTGCGGATTCTTAGTCAGTACAGGCTATTGGTAAGCATTACATGTTTATAACTGTATAAAATCTGCTTTGATTTTTTTGATTGGTGATATGCTTCTGCAAATTATGCAGTTATCGTGTTGGAGTAAAATAGGGCTTTTATTTATTTATTTTTAGTAAATTACTTAAGTTAGAATATTTACAGTTTAAAATCTTTTTTAAGAACCTGATCTTACAGGTGTTCTTGGCATGAGATTTACTTTATGTTATACCGTCATTAGTTATCATGCTAAAGATTGCATGGCCATAACTTGTCTGGGTTACACGTGTTTAGTTACATTTTTCCTGACTTTCATTTCTCAGGGAATGACCAATACAGAACTTCAATTTGAAATGGCAATGAGGGATCAAGTCATCCACAATCAAAGGGAAATGGTAAGGAACATGTGGGACTTGCTCATGGGGTTGGGACTTGATGAAAGACGGATATTGGACCTTGCTGCCAAGCGTGGAATAACAATAGAAGATTGGACAATGACACCAAATCTTGGACATTTAGCTAGTAATCAGTCACCTGATTTAGGTTTTGGTAGAATTTCTCCATCTGGATATTTTGACGTAGGCCATTCATATTCTAGATCATCTTGCATATTTGATCAATATCAAGATTCTGGCTCGCGGTCGTTGCCCAAGCAATGTAGGGAATCACCTCGTGCTTTTTGTAGAGAAGAGCGTCATGACTACTCCTTCTTGGTCTCTCATGATCACTCCCCATCGGCATATATGAGACTGAGGAAGAGTACTGAGCATTGGGTTTGTGGCAGGCAAAATTCATGGATCGGCAGTCCTGATAAACCTTCTCAAGATTTGCGAAGCTCATGTCCAGAGATGAGAGTTCGGTCTGTACCTTATCGTGAAAGTTGCATATCTGCTAATTCTGGCGAGCAGCAAAAGGTACAAGTGCCTAAAGTATATTGTTGCTATTTTTACTTGCAGTTATAGTTTAAGATAACAGAATTGGCCAATAAGCTGCCGTTATAAGTTTTCCCTCTTAATTCATTCCACATATTTGCAAAACATCAATAGTTCATAATTCATTTTCATATTGCATACTTTGTGCTATTATGTTTTAGACAGTGGGTAGTAATATTCTCTTCTTTTTAAGGAGAAACGATTCAACTCATCCTTTTGAGAACGATCCGCTTGTTAAAGGGACATATTTCTGTTATTGAATTGGATAGACTTTGGCGAGTTTACTTGCACTAAATTGCATATTTGATCCATATTAAGTAATTGGTGGTCTTTTACTCGATTTCTTCTATTTGTGATGAAAATGTAATTATAACATTTCACAATATTAATTACCACGTACATTTTGTATATGTTATCTGACACAGGTGGGATGGAATAATACTTTGAGTAGGCAAGGTACGATGGTGAATCACCTCGGCACAGCCCGATGTTTGTTCGGATTTAGCCCAATGGAACAAGGTTCTGGTATGTTGAACTCCAATCATAGTTTCTCAAATACCGAATGCTCAAATTTTCCGCAATTCTCCAACATGCCTAGCTTCGGTACTACAGGGGCATTTCCTTTTGGCTCGAGTAACCCCATGTCCAGTGGTCATCCTCAGCACAATTTTGTATAGTCCTAATCTCTAATCTTTCTTTCCCTGATTTCTGTACCCTTCTTTCTGACTCCTGATTTCTTCTCAAATATGTACATAGGTATAGTAGTTGAAGTGGTAATGAAATTGAGGCCGTCCATTGTTGGTTTCACTAGGAAGTTATTTGTTAGCTTAGACAGGATTTTAAGATGGGCTTTGGATATAGAAAAAAGATGAGAATAGAAAGGGAAAAAAGGAGTGGCTTGTGTTGATGATGTTTTTGGCTAGTCAGTCGTCGACAGAGTGCAGAATGTAGTTTTTGGGAATGAGATCATTGTAGTGAAATCGTTGTACATATTATTATGTCATATGATTAGAAGAATGTACAAAATTGTCACATTGCTTTTGCCTTATATTTCTCCATTAGTCTTTCGGAGTCTTTCTAGTTTCCGTGTATCAGTTTATTTATTTAAGAAAAGATATTTGATTTTAAGATTATATTTTGAGTTAGAGAGAAGGTTAAAAGTAATGGTAAATATAAATATATTTTGGATAGCGTAAAAAAAGTGATTTTTTCAATTAAATAGTAAAATTAAGTACATAAATTTTATTTTTTTTATCGGTCATCGCATTAAGCACATAGAGGTGTATCGTTGTATTCTTTTTAAGGGATACATTATAGAATTTTTTAAATTTTATTTCTCAGAATTAGATTCACTGAATGATGTAGGGGTGAAAATCGGTTGGTTATGGTTGGTTTTTACACTGACCGGTCGGTTACGGTTTTTATTTTACGAAAAACGTAACCGACAGTTTAGAAATTATAACCGTATAAACCGACCATACGATTTTTGGCAGTTTTAAGCGGTTTTGGCAGTCTAACTATTTTTTTATTTTAAAAACAAAAACCGACCGCCATGTCAAAAAAACCAAAACCGAAATCGTCCGCCAAATACGGTGATGATGTGGAACCGAAAATTCGGTTACGGTCTGATCGATTTTGGTTTATCGATTTTTATGAACACCCCTTTAAATGACATTGAAAACAATTAGTTTTTTTTTTTTAAAAAAAATCAATTTAAAATTTAAAATATCTAAATTTTTATTTAAAATACGTTAAATCTATAAATAATTAAGATCTGTGAGAGAAAAAAAATAAAGAAAACTTCATTTTTCTCCGTTTTCTTTGTTTTGGTAAACACTAAACGCGCCATAAAAGCGTTACACTCTAATCGAAATCCGCAAAATTACTCGTTCAAATCAAACGCAAAATCTTAGGATGTCGACGGAGTCAGCGGAACCGTTCAAGCCCTACACCCTCTCCCAAACCCTAACCGGTCACAAGCGAGCTATCTCCGCCGTCAAATTCTCCTCCAATGGCCATCTCCTCGGCTCCTCCTCCGCCGACAAGACCCTTCGTACCTACTCCGTCAATCTCTCTGATGCCGGCGCCGCCCTGACCCCTCTCCATGACTTCCACGGCCACGATCAGGGAGTCTCCGACCTCGCCTTCTCTTCTGACTCCCGCTTCGTTGTGTCTGCCTCCGACGACAAGACCCTCCGCCTCTGGGACCTCACCACAGGGTCTCACGTCAAGACTCTCCACGGTCACACCAACTATGTCTTCTGCGTTAATTTCAATCCTCAGTCCAACATGATCGTTTCTGGTTCGTTCGATGAGACTGTTCGCATATGGGATGTCAAGACCGGGAAGTGCTTGAAGGTCTTGCCTGCCCACTCTGATCCCGTTACCGCCGTTGATTTCAACCGTGATGGGTCCCTCATTGTTTCCAGCAGCTACGACGGGCTTTGTAGGATTTGGGATGCTTCGACTGGGCATTGTATGAAGACTCTAATTGATGATGAAAACCCCCCTGTTTCATTTGTCAAGTTCTCACCCAATGGGAAGTTCATCCTTGTTGGGACTCTGGATAATGCTCTGGTAAGCTTCTCTATTAGGTTTAGTTTGTAATATTCATTTCAAGCTTGAGTTATACTTTATTAATTTATATGTTTGTAAATATAAAAAACTATCTTTGGGTTTGGCTTTTTAGAAACTGAAAGCTATAGTGGGAGGTATTGTTGTTACCTTTGATATTCTTTAAGTACACATGGATGTTTGTTTCCATGCTCCTGCTCTAGCTTATCACATTTTCCTTGAATAGTACTCCCAATCTAATACGCTTTATTCTTTTTGCTATATGCTTTAACTTTCTAGCTTAGGACTTACTCTTGAAGCTTGGCAAAGTGTAGAATTTTGATTTAGAACTTATAGGCTGTGGTGTAATTGTTAATGCTTGTGTTCAATTTGGTCCTGTTGCTAGCTTTGTATCTTTATCTTTAGCTCTTGTTTTATTTGGAAAGCTTGGTCTTGGTTTCGGCATCTCATGTAAAGGGGATTTCGTATAATATACTCTCAATTTGCACACTCAAATTAGTATTACACACACGTATGAACCTGCAAGTAATCTTAACGATGAATGTTTTTAAGTAGAGATCACATCATATTTGTCAATATGTTGAGATTATTTGCACATGATAGTGTGTATTGAAACTGTATGTCATTACTCTTTTTTGCACATTGGCAGTTGGCACCGATACATTTTAAGCCAATTTGGCTAGTTTATATGCTGTTCGACCATGGTTTCCTACCCATTCCATCCATAGTGGTTTCTTTTCACTCTAATGTTTCAAAGCTCATTTTTTAACTTGATTTTGTGTTAACAGAGGCTTTGGGACTTCTCAAAGGGCAAATTTTTGAAGACCTACACCGGTCATACTAATTCGAAATACTGCACTTCGGCTACCTTTTCCGTTACAAATGGGAAATATATCGTTAGTGGATCTGAAGACAACAGTGTATACTTGTGGGAGTTACAGAGCAGGAAAGTAGTACAGAAATTGGAAGGTCACACTGATACAGTTATATCAGTAACTTGTCACCCAAATGAGAACGTAATTGCATCGGGTTCACTAGGCAATGACAAGACTGTGAAAATCTGGACTCAGTCCAAAGATTGATCTATTTCTCCAAATGGCTGTGTAATATAATTGCGCACTGGTGGCAATGGCTGAGATTTTGACCTGAGCAGAAAGATTGGTTATGGTATTTAGCACAACTCACTTTTTAGAGGAATTATAGGTAGGTCGCTGCTGCATGATTCTCACTATGTAACGCTGTTATTCTTATTGTCTCATTTGACATTATATTCCTTCTCAAATATCAGGTAGAAATTCTCTCATTGTATTTAGTTGTTTCGTGGATCTTTTTGTAGTCTCTGAACTGGGATCATATGTGTTCATATGCTAATGAAATTATGTCTTGGGGTCAACTGAAGAAGTTTGTGGTTCCAAGAATTTATATGTGGTGTTGAGGACAAGTGACTGAGAAAAGCACACTCTTGGAATTAATAAATGCATTACAATGGTTCAATTCATAGCAATTGTAGCAGATCTCACTCCCCCAACTTACGCACTCTCAGGACTCACATACGAAGCATAAAAGAGTTAATTTCATTGGACATTGTTTTTTCTTTTAATAGGTAAATTGATATTATCTAATATCTATTCGATTATGCTGATGTAGAAATAGTCAAATAGATGTAGGAGTCTTTCTTCTTCAAATCATATCAGCATAAAAGTAAGGAGTTACAATGCAACGACGAGTAAATAAAGAATCACAAAATAATTTGATACATTTTTATTGACACTTCTCGAGTGAGGTACAAAATGTTGGGGGTATTTATGTCCCCAATTTGATGCTGGGTATTTTTGTCTGTTAACTTATCTTGAAAATTTACATCAAATATTTTTTTTTTGGTAAAATTTTTTAACTTTTATGTTCAAATATATGATGGGAATTTGAAATTCTATGCTTAAAATACCTTATAATTTTCCCCCTAAATGTATAGTCATTAAAATTGGTCATATATGACTATAATGATTTTCTTAAACTACCCCTCACATTTCAAACCATCCCTCTCTCTTCCTCTCTCTCAGCCGAACCAAGAACCCCATCCCAAACCCACTCTCAGCCGACGCCACCCCATCCCAAACCCACTCTCACCGACGGCCGTCTACGGTGTACCCAGCTCCGGCGTCGACGTCAACCCCGAACTACCCAAACGCTGCACCCCATCTCAGCCCCCTTCTCTCTTCATCTCTTTCTAACCGAAAAAAAAAAAAAAAACCACCAGGTCCGATGGTCGGACCATTGAGTCCGATGGGGTCCGACCAATCGGACCCATCGGACGCCATGGTCCGACCATCGGACCCCTTCTCTCTTCATCTCTTTCTAAAGAAAAAAAAAAACCACGTGGTTTTTTTTTTTTTTTTTTTTTTTCTTTCGGTTAGAAAGAGATGAAGAGAGAAGGGGGCTGAGATGGGGTGCAGCGTTTGGGTGGTTCGGGATTGACGTCGACGTCGGAGTTGGGTACACCGTGGACGGCCGTCGGTGAGAGTGGGTTTGGGATGGGGTGGTGTCGGCTGAGAGTGGGTTTGGGATGGGGTTCTTGGTTCGGCTGAGAGAGAGGAAGAGAGAGAGATGGTTTGAAATGTGAGGGGTAGTTTAGGAAAATCATTAAAGTGGTCATATATGACCAATTTTAATGACTATACATTTAGGGGAAAAATTATAGGGTATTTTAAGCATGGAATTTCAAATTTCCCTATATGATTTTATATATAAAATGTAGCTATCTAATGTTATTTGTTGGTTTAACGATTTTTTTTTTTAAAAAAATAGATAGTATGTAAACGTTAAATGTTGAAAAAATAATTAAATAAATTAAAAATAAATATTAAGAATCTTTTACGATTGAAGACCTTCTTTAATTGAGGACTACAACTCCTTTGTTCTCTCAACTCATTCTGACTCGCTTCGATTTAAACATTGTCCTTAAGAAAACTCGATTCTAATTGTTGCAAGCCTAGTTCTGTTAACTGTGGACCTCGCTCTTCGGCTACCACTCCAATCTGGAGTACATTATCACCTCAACCGGAGAGCAGAATGCGGTCTCAGATCCCAAAGCTGAGTCAAATCGTCTTAGATCCAAATTCTCCTTGGATTGTTTCACCCAAGAGAAGGCGAAACAACTCAGGCAAAACTCAGTGATCGCTTCTAGACTAGCGTTGATTAGAAGAACCAACCCAAGAAGTAACGGTTCTTGTTCGGAGCTCTTGTAACTTCCTCGTTATTTTTTTTTTAATTTGGCAAGGTTTGGAGTTTTTGGTTTGTCATGTTGTTCTTGGCTTGGCATTGTTGGAACTTTGTATGAAATATGTAAAAATAGAAAAGTGAAGTGTGTGAGTAGGAGTCCCACATGGGATAGAAACACTACATTTTAAGTGTATATCTAGTGCAAGTTTGAGATATGGGTTTGGGCCCCAAGGGGTACCCAGTTTTGCGCGCATGGGTGAGGACTCACACACTGGACCACCACGCGCGCGTCGCCGTCCGTCCGACCAACCCAACCCGGCTCGGCTCGGATCGGTCGGACGGACGGCGGCGCGCGCGTGGTGGTCCAGTGTGTGAGTCCTCACCCATGCGCGCAAAACTGGGTACCCCTTGGGGCCCAAACCCATATCTCAAACTTGCACTAGATATATACTTAAAATGTAGTGTTTCTATCCCATGTGGGACTCCTACTCACACGCTTCACTTTTCTATTTTTACATATTTCATACAAAGTTCCAACAATCCCCCACTTGAAATTTTTAAAAATATTTTCTCGAGCAACCTCAACAACTATAAGACAGTGCTTCAGCAAAGATATCTTTCGATTTGAATCTTGCATAGTGAATACGATTTAGATTTTACTAGAGTGACTCGAAGTCTTGAACTCTATCTCTAACGTCGTACCACGCACCAATCTTTCAAGGGTGTATTCAAATAAGCCCGTGCGTTAATGGCCATGCACGTCTATCCCAGTATAGTGAACGCTCTAGAAATTTTGCCCCAAATTTCATAGGAAGCGGCCCCACTCCCACATTCACATAGGTGAGTCTATCAAGAGTACTCCTGTAGCTCGGTACTCCACTCCACATAGAGTATAGATCTCATTAAGAGTTTCTATTAACTCATCCTCTTATCGCTTCAGGACTTCATGCTTCTCGTATAACTATAGCATGATCAACACATATCAACTCATAATTTTTTATTACCCGTTGAACCTAATTCTTGGGATCTCCAGTCATTAGGTTGGGTTACCATTATGAGTGACTCATTTTTCTAAGGGCAATAGTCCCATTCCTTTCGAAGTTTTATAGACTTTCTCTCTAGCTAGTCCTTTCGTCAAAGGATCTGCTAAATTGTCATCAGTGCGTACATGATCCACTCTAACAGCTCCTGTTGAGAGGAACTCTCTAACAGTGCTGTGCTTACGACAGATTTGTCATTTCTTACCATTATAATAACGGTTCTGGACTTTTGCAATAGCCGCGGTACTATCGCAATGGATCAACACAGCTGGTATCGGTTTTTCCCATAAAGGGATCTCAGCTAGCAGGCTTCTAAGCCAACCTGCTTCTTCACTAGCAGAGGCTAGTGCTATCATTTCAGACTCCATGGTGGACTGTGCTAAAATAGTCTGTTTCTTTGACTTCCAAGAAACAGCGCCACCAGCTATGCTAAAAATATAGCCACTTGTAGCTTTGGAGTCATCTGACAAAGTGTTCCAGTCTGCATCACTGTATCCTTCAAGGACAGCTGGAAACCTTTGATAGTGTAATCCAAGGTTCATGGTTCTCTTAAGGTATCTCATTACCCTCTCAATAGCATGCCAATGCTCTATACTGAGCCCTCTTGGTAAACTCCGCATAATAATCCCACGACATAGGCAATGTCGGGTCTCGTACAATCAGTGGCATATCGAAGACTGCCAATGATGCTCGCATAATCAGATTGTCTCACACCATCACCAGTGTTATTGAATAGCTTTACAGTTGGATCATATGGTGTGCAAGCAGGTTTACAGTCAAAGTAATTATATTTCTTAAGAATCTTCTCAATGTAATGAGATTGATCCAAAGAAATTCCCTTTTCAGACCTAGTAATCTTAATACCAAGGATTACATCAGCTTCTCCGAGGTCCTTCATATCAAAGTTAGCACACAATAATGATTTCACAGCATTAACAGCATGGATATTTGAACCAAATATAAGCAAATCATCCACATATAGGCAAATAATTGTGCAAATGTCATTATGAGATTTATAGTAAATACATTTGTCACTTTCATTCACTTTGAAACCATCTGAGATAACTAAATTGTCAAACTTCTCATGCCATTGCTTAGGTGCCTGCTTAAGACCATACAAAGATTTATCTAACTTGCAAACCTTATGTTCCTGGCCTGGGATCACGAACCCTTCAGGTTGATCCATGTAAATTTCTTCTTCTAATTCACCATTAAGGAACGCTGTTCTAACATCCATTTGGTGCACAACTAAATTGTGTATAGCAGCCAGAGAAATTAAAACTCTAATGGATGTTATTCTAGTGACAGGTGAAAAGGTGTCAAAGAAATCTACATTCTCTCTTTGTCTAAAACCCTTTGCTACTAAGCGAGCTTTGTATTTGTCAACAGTTCCATCAGGTTTCAATTTCTTTTTCAGAATCCACTTACAACCTATAGTTTTGCACCCAGGTGGTAAGTTTGTATAATGCCAGGTTTTATTCTTAATAAGTGAGTCCATTTCATCATCAACGGCCTCTTGCCACAGGTCAGCATCTATGGAAGACAAAGCTTCTTGGAGGTTGGCAGGATCCTCCTCTAAGGTGTAAGCACAAAAATCTGAACCAAAAGTTTTTTCTACTCTAGCTCTCTTGCTTCTTCTAGGTTCTATTTCATTACTCTCAGTGTGCTCATTATCCCTAATGGTAGGAACATTGCTAGTAGATGTACCCCCACTATTTCTTAATTTAAAAGGAAATCTATGTTCATAAAATTCAGCATCATTAGATTCCACTATAACATGTGCATTCAGATCATAGAATCTATATGCTTTGCTATTCACCGCATATCCAATAAATACACATTCATAGGCTCTACTAGCTAGTTTTATTCTCTTAGGATCAGGAATCCTAACATAAGCTAAACAACCCCAGGTTCTAAAATAAGACACATTTGGTTGCCTATTTTTCAAGATCTCATAAGGTGAAAATTTACTCTTAGTTTTAGGAACTCTATTCAGAACATAACAAACAGTTAATAAAATTTCACCCCACCAGTGAGATGCAGCACCAGAATTCAACAAAATAGCCACAACTAATTCAGTAAATGTTCTATTTTTTCTTTCAGCTTTACCGTTCATTTCAGGTGAATATGGTGCAGTCCTTTCGTGTATCATACCATGTGAATTATAAAATTCAATAAACGAGTTTGATTCATATTCAGTTCCTCTATCACTACGAAGCATTTTTATTTTCTTATTATATTGATTCTCAATTTCAGCTACGAATAATTTAAACATGTCAAGTGCATCATTTTTATTTTTCATCAAGTACACATAAGTAAAGTCAGAACAGTCATCTATGAAAGTAATAAAATAACGTTTACCATTTCTGGTTAGCGTTCCATCAAGTTCACATATATCAGAATGTATCAAATCTAAAGGTTCAGTTTCTTTAGTAACTGATTTATGTGGTGTCTTAGTTATTTTTGCTTGACTACAAAAGATACATTTTTCAAAATCCTTTTCTGACATTTTCGGGATTAAGCCAATATTACTCATATTCTTAATGATACGTTTATTAACATGACAAAGTCTAGAATGCCAAACATTAAAATCACACAGCATGTAAGCAGAAGAAGATACTTTATTAAATTCAACATTTAATTTAAACATTCCATCAGTAGCATAACCCTTCCCCACAAAAGTACCATTCTTAGTGATGGTGTACAAATCAGCCCCAATTGTTTGAGTAAACCCAGCCTTATTAAGCAAAAAACCAGAAACCAGATTCTTTCTCATCTCGGGAGTGTGCATTACATCTTTCAGCAATAAGGTTCTTCCCGAGGTAAACTTTAGCTCCACGTTTCCAGTTCCAGCAACAATAGTGGTGTGGGAATCTCCCAACAACACTTTCTTGTCATCAGCAGCAGTGTATGTCTTAAACATAGCACGATCATAGCAAACATGGCGAGAGGCGCCAGTGTCTACCCACCATCCTTCTGATCCACCAATCATATTGATCTCAGAGATCATAGCTATAAAAGCTTCTTCAGTCAAGTTAGCCTGCGGAGCAGAGCTAGGCTTGTTCCGACACTTTCGTGCCATATGACCCGGCTTGTTACAGTTGTAACACAAAAACTGTGCGGGGTCATTCTGTTTATGTGGAGGTGGCTGCCTTCCATGTTGGTTCCTATTATGGTTCCAACTCTGATTATTGTTACGAGGAGGGTTGTTGCGGTTAGAATTAGAATTCGAGTTGCGGTTCTGATTCTTAAAATTTTTGCCATTAGGCTTCAGAACCGCTGGTGTGGATTTCTTAGTGTTGTTGTTTGAAACAACAAGCACTTCATCTTTCTGGTCTTGTTTTCTTGCTTCCTCCTCTATACGAAGGCGGGTGATCAAACTTTCTAAGGAAAATTCCTTAGTCTTATGCCTGAGAGTACTTCTGAAATCCTTCCAGGAAGGGGGTAACTTATCAATTAATACAGCAACTTGAAACTGCTCATCTAAAGTCATACCTTCTGAGATGATCTCATGTGCAATTTTCTGAAGCTCGTGAGATTGGGCTTCCACAGGTTTGTCGTCCACCATTTGATACTTGAGGTAGCGACTGACAGCATACTTTTTAGTTCTAGCTTCTTCAGTATCGTATTTCTTTTGCAGAGCATCCCATATTTCGTTTGCTGATTTATCTGAATTATAATAGTCATACAGATCGTCAGATAAACCGTTAAGAATAAAATTCTTACAGAGGAAGTCATTTTCGACCCAGGAGTCCAAATCCTTTTGTTGCTTCTCGCGTTCAGCCTCTTTGTCCTTGTCGGTAGAAGCTTCAGAGACGACTGGCTTCAGAGCAGTGAGAACGAAAGCAACTTTCTTCATCGTCAGGTAGAACAACATCTTCTGTTTCCATCGCTTAAAATGTAATCCCTCAAAACGGAAAGGCTTGTTAATATCGTTAGAAGCAGAACCAGAAAATTCATCGGTAGCAGCCATAGCAGAACTGAACGTCTTAAAATTGTTATACCGAAATTAAATACAGTAAAATTGGAACGAATTACCGATAGAATAATCTGGCTGAGTCACGGACAATGTCGCTCTCTTTAAGACGTTTCGCGGCTCTGCCCGAAGTGTGCACGGCAGTCTAGCAACCACGGCGTCCCCAGGATAAAACAGCCTCTGTCTAAGTACGATACGTTCTGCACCGAACTGTATCGCTCTGTAACACCCTACTGTTTGCTCTCAGAAAAATCGTAAAGAAAGAAAAGAATTTTTTTTTAATATAGAAAAGATGTATTCTTACGTTGTTCTGATACGACTTATATAGAAGTCGATCCAAGAAAAAACGGTAAGAAAACGGTAATATTATCGTTCGTGGGAGGAGTTGGATCGTGGGAGGAAACTGATCGCGTTTTACCTCTTCTGATCACGTGTTAAAATTAATTAATAAATAAATAAATAAAAATAAATCTTTATTTAATTAAATAATTTTTCTTCAAAAAATAAAGTGACACCTCACCCGCCCGCCAACCCAACCCGGCTCGGATCGGTCGGACGGACGGCGGCGCGCGCGTGGTGGTCCAGTGTGTGAGTCCTCACCCATGCGCGCAAAACTGGGTACCCCTTGGGGCCCAAACCCATATCTCAAACTTGCACTAGATATACACTTAAAATGTAGTGTTTCTATCCCATGTGGGACTCCTACTCACACACTTCACTTTTCTATTTTTACATATTTCATACAAAGTTCCAACAGGCATAATCAATAAAAAATTAGGCGATGCAGTCTCACCTCGGCCGGATTCCGCTTCGGATCCCGAGGCTGAGGAGATGGGTCGGAGAGAGCGGAAGAGGAAGACGTTGTTGAAGCTCAAAGTTGGGAAATTGACCAGTGAGAGTATTTATCGAATACCTTGTGTGCAATGGAGGAAACTACACTTCAGCTCCAACAACAACGACGTCAAACGATAATTTCAGACTCTTCTCTATTACTTGAGGTTTCACGAAACCTCTCAAGCTTACCGAAAAATGGTTTACAGATGATCAGAGAACATGCAGAGCGACCTTTACTTGACCTACTTTTTAGTCGCAACATGTCACACTCAAGTTTACAAGAACTTATAGAAGCCACCATTATGAATCTAGCTACCTTAATTGTGTCTCAAGACTCTGATCAACTACCTGATTCATTCTTGGAATATGATGAAGATATTTTCACACTCTTCTCTTAGTTGGCTTCACAGGACCTAATGTCCAGATAGACATTATCAGTCCCACTCATCCACAAATATTAAAGCCAAATTAATAAAAGTATTTATTTTCTAGAAACTATGACCAAAATGCTATATTTTTAGAAATTTCCACCATACTTTGAGAGCTTATAAGATGGTTTGGATATTTAAGTTTTATTTTTTTTTGTGCATCACAGAATTATTTTCATAATAAAAAGTTGCATAAAAAGCATGACTCATTATTAGTTTGTATTATCAATGATCAATTTTTTCGAAGAGTTGTTCCGAAAATCTTGAACTACATGATTCTTAATGCGTACTAACTTTTTTTTTTTTAAAAAAAAAAACCTTTAATATATAAATGATATAGAGAGAGAAGAGAGAAGATTTGTGTGACTACCTTTTTTGTTAAGTATTTGTGTCAACTTCATGTATAGCATTGTTTTCAATATTAACTGATTTTTCAACATTTGCAGTTCTCAGCTTTGCAAGTGTTGGTCCAACTGTGTGAGAATAATAACCTAAAGTTTCGAGCAAACTCCATCAAGCTGTTCTGTTGCATGGTAGATGGTGTAGATGAACCCATTCTGCGAATGGTTTCCGTTTGTGGGTCACTGGTTCAAGAACTTGTGTTGCAGGTAAATTGAGGATTTTTCTACTTCCTTCTTCTTATGATTTGTTTGTTATTATAATGAAATTAGAATTTAGGAATTTAAGTTTTTTTTATTTGGTTATAATTAGAACGTAAAATGTTCGTTGAATTGGGACAAATCCAACTATATAGGATTCAATTGAGCTTAAATTTTATTGACATAATAACACTTAAATTTTGTTAATCATATCAAGTCCTTTACTAGCTCTCATATCGATGCTCTTGTTGAGAACGATCTTGGCTTCTCTTGGCGCTTTACGGGCTTCTATGGCAGCCCCGATCCCGGTGGTCGAATGGAGAGTTGGAAACTTTTAAATCGGCTCAAAACAGTGTTCTCTTGTGCTTGGATATGTGGAGGGGACTTTAATGAAATCATTCATCAAAAAGAAAAGAAAGGGGGGGGGGGGTCCTAAACCGGAGTACTTAATGAGGAATTTCAGACAAGCCATCTCTAATTGTTTATTAAGTGAATTGAAGGCGGAAGGAGGAGAGTATACTTGGTGTAATGGAAGGTCTTCCAATCTTATTTTTGAAAAATTGGATAGAATCCTTTGTAATGAAATGTGGAAAAGGAAGTTAAAAAAAAATAAGGTGTCTCTTTTAAATTGGTGGAACTCGGATCATAGACCTATTTTAATTCATGCACAACTGGGGTCTCATGATTTCGGGTTCACTAAAAAATGGGGAAGTAGATTTCATTTTGAACAAGCATGGGCGGAAAATGAGGAGTGTCAAAAAATTATTACAGAAACTTGGGGGCAGCAAAGGGTGTTACAGCCGGTTCATACACTATCTCGGCTTCTTCATACGTGTGGGACTGAGTTGAATAAATGGAACAAGAAGCAGAAATTAGAAATGATGACTCGATCAAAGGAAATCAAGGAGAAGATTGAAAGAATTGCAGATTCTACTAAGATTGAAGATTGGATCACCAAAAATCGGCTTGAGAAAGATCTTAATTGTGTGGAGGAAAAAAGAGAAATTTATTGGAAGCAACGAAGTCGGGCACTTTGGTTAAAACATGGGGATAGAAACACCAAGTTTTTTCATTATAAAGCCTCCAATAGACGAAAGAAAAACACAATAGAGGGCCTCTTTGACGAACATCACCAATGGAAGACCAAAGATGAAGACTTAGAGAACATTGCTATTTCCTACTTCAAAAAGCTCTTTTCTTCAGCAAATGAGGGCGTGGAGATTCAAGAGACCCTTTCTCGTTGTGTTCCAAACCGAGTGAGCCTAGAAGATAATGTCATGTTGATGGAACCATTTACTAGTGACGAAGTGAAATCTGCCATGTTCCAAATCCACCCTTTGAAGGCCCCCGGAAAAGATGGTGTACCGGGTCTTTTCTTCCAAAAGAACTGGGATACCGTAGGTAATGAGGTAACTTCAGCTTGTCTTGACATTCTCAATAACAATGCTGATTGCAGCCCCATTAACGAAACTCTTATTTGCCTCATCCCAAAGATTTTTAAGCCAACAAAAATGACCGAGTATCGCCCGATTAGCCTTTGTAATGTGGTATATAAAGTTGTCTCAAAATGTCTTGCTAACCGAATGGAAATTTGTTTGGATGCCATAGTTTCAGCAAACCAAAGTGCCTTTATTGGAGGTAGAATTATACAAGACAATGCTATCATCGGCTTTGAGAGTCTTCATTGTATGAGGAAAGGTCGCTTTGGAAATGGAAAGAAAATGACAATAAAGTTAGATATGTCCAAGGCTTATGACCGAGTCGAATGGAACTTTTTAGAAGCTATGATGAATTCTCTGGGCTTTGATCATCAATGGATTACAAAGATTATGAACTGTGTTCAATCGGTCTCCTTCTCTATCCTCATCAACGGTTCAATAAAAGGCTTCTTCATTCCTAAGCGTGGTCTTCGCCAAGGTGACCCACTATCCCCTTTTCTATTTCTATTATGTTCTGAAGGTCTCTCTTGTTTGATTTTTGAAGCGGAAAGAGCTGGGAAAATCCATGGGTTGAGGTTCGGTAATATGGAACAAAGGTTGTCCCATCTCCTGTTTGCGGATGATAGCCTAATATTTCTTGATGCAACTTTAGAAGAAAGCACTAGCTTGAAGAAAGTTTTGGCAACATATGAGACACTTTCGGGTCAATGTATAAACTTTGACAAAACCGAGATGTGTGTTGGTGGGAAGATTAGTGATGCTACGGCCTCGGCTTTAGCATCTAATTTGGGAGTCACTCTTGTCGAAAATCATACCAAGTACTTAGGTATGCCCACCTTTGTGGGGAGGAATAAAAAACAAGTTTTTGGCAACATTAGAGATAAGGTTGAAGCCAAACTTCAAGGGTGGAAAATGGGTCTCTTTTCTCAAGCGGGGAAAGAAATTCTAATTAAAGCGGTTATCCAAGCGCTTCCTTGTTATGTTATGAGTTGTTTTAGAATCACCAAAGGAATTATTCATGAAATAGAAAGTTTAACAGCTCGGTTTTGGTGGGGATCAACCAAGAATAAACATAAGCTGCATTGGGGCAATTGGAAGAAGCTTTGTAGATTGAAAGAACAAGGAGGAATGGGGTTTCGAGACTTAGAAGATTTCAACCAAGCACTTTTGGCAAAACAAGGGTGGAAAATTATAACAAATTCGGAGTCTTTGCTGTCAAAAATTCTCAAAGCCCTTTACTTTCCTTCGGTGAGCTTCTTTGAAGCTAATTTGGGTCATTATGGGTCCACTATTTGGAGTAGTATTCTATGGGGAAGAGATCTTCTTATCAAAGGAGTTCGTTGGTGTATTGGTGACGGTAATACGATAAGAGTAAATGAAGATGTGTGGCTCCCGAGAAGCTATCCTTTCAAACTTCGCACTCAAATACCAATCCCTCAAGATGTAACAATTAATTCTCTCCTCAAGCCGAATGGAACTTGGAAAGACAACGAAGTAATTAGTTGGTTCCATCAAGATGATGTTCCTTGGGTCCTTGGAATTAAGCCCCCTATGAATACACCGGATTGGATTACTTGGCATGCCAACTCTAATGGTAATTATTCGGTGGCTAGTGGTTATAAACTTCGCTTCAACAATCCTACAGCAGCTGAATGTTCAAATAATTCCAAACTCAAGGCGTGGTGGAAATTTGTATGGGGGTCTATCCTTACGCCAAAAATGAAAAATTTCCTTTGGAGGGTGTTCCATCATTGGCTTCCAACAAAATCCGAGCTTACTAAAAGAGGTATGACCTTAAACACTTATTGTGATCTTTGTCAACAACATGAAGAGGATGTTTGCCACGCTCTTTGGCAATGCCCAGAGTCTCTCAAATTGTGGAAGGTTCTCGGTTTCTCGAAATATTTTCCCCCTCTCATCCATCATGCAGCCGACTTCCTGTGGTGGCTAAAAGATCTTATCCCAACAAAGGACCTTATTTGGTTCATTGGATATTCTTGGCTGGTTTGGCAAAGAAGAAACGCTTTCATATTCCAACACAAGCCTTTGAATGATAATATTTGGCTTCCTTGGGCTCACGATCTGCTTGAAGAGCATCTGGGTTCACACCAGAAACTCCACCAAATCTCAGCTACTAAGCCGAATATGTCATGGTATCCTCCTCATCCAAATTCATTTATGATCAATACTGATGCATCTTTGATCATGGGACAGGCTGGTTATAGTATTAGTGCAGTAATTAGAGATTCGGAAGGCTCGTTACTGGTGGCGGAGACAGAATTTGTGAATGGCTACAGTTCAGTTTTGTTGGCTGAAGCATCTGCCATACTGTTAGGCCTTCGGTTGGCCCTCAGCCGGTCCATTCTTCAAGCTCAAGTTGCCTCTGATAATGCAACTATCATCAACAATATCCAGCTGAAGTCGGCCAACAAATCGGAGTGGAATCCAATTGTGCAGAATATTATTCATTTTAGAGATTCTTTTCAGTCTCTTGATTTTTTATTTGTTCCTAGAGACTGTAACAAAGTGGCTAATAGTTTAGCTAAGTGGAGTCGTTTGACTCAAAAGTCTGCTATTTGGACTGATTGTTTACCCAATTGTGCTGCTGCTATATTAATAGCAGATAAGCCTAGTGTTGCTTAATAAAGTTTTTCCTTTTAAAAAAAAAAAAAACGATAAATTTTCCAATCCATCTGATTATAATGTGATGCACACATCTATTGGTGATGATACGACAACATCAAGTACGCAACATCCAAATATTCATATTAAATATACCAATAACAATGACCAAGTTAGTATTCAGCAAGGATTATCTAAGAGACAACAAAGTTCTCGTACACACCCCTATATAGACAAAGAGGGATCGTCTCATGAAGAATGTGTTTCTCTCGTTCCCGATTATGGTGTGACTTATCTCTCTGCAATCGCTTCTTCCACAAATGATAACAATAAGCAACTTGTTTATATGCAAAACAATATTCTCATCTAACTCAACCACCCTTTATTTTTCTTCATTGACATTTTAAATTTTTTCCCCACAAATAGAACCCGACTGTAACTATTGAGGAGCCAATCTGCCAAGCAACCATATCAAGACCTTGTAGGGGTAAGGAACTGATTTTAAATTATATGTTCTTATTGAAATTCATATTTCATACCAAAAATTAAAATAATTTTGATCTTTCACGTTCTTTATGTGGTCAATTAAATAGGACAATTGATTCAACGGTACACTTGATATCGATAAATTCTGAAAGAGGTGCCATCTGAAGCATTTTCTCTTCTACTGGTGTCGAAATGCATGCATTGTGAAGCGAAGCGATTCAAACATGAATCAAAAGGCTTTTGTTGCGCTAATGGACAAGTTCATTTGACCACCAATGAAGTTCCAGATGAACTTTATGCATTGTTAATTTCTGACACTCCTGATTTGCACATTTTCAAACACTCATTTGAATTTATAATAATTATTTTGCTTTTACTTCTTTGGGAGTTAAATATGATAAAACTCTCTATTAGAGGGTCAATGGGATATACACTTTCAGAGCTCAAGCACAAATATATCACAACATAATCGATTTGATCCCTTTTGATGGCCATCCTTCTAATCTACAGTTATATTTCTATGACACTGAAAATGAATTAGAAAATTGACTATCTGATTCAAAATACAAAATGGATGCATCCATTGCAACTCAACTTATCAATATTCTACGGATTAATCCTTACTCTATTTTCTTTCGTTCGCTTGGTGATTTGCAAGTTTTGGAAATAGAAATAATTTGTGTCAGATTAGCGTGTATACAATGCCCCAACATCATCATAAGTTGGAGCAATATGGGTAGAAAATGATGACGAACATCACCAAGGAGGACGTGACATTTTTGTTTATAATTACTTTGGTAGACAATATAAAGTTCAATATTATTATGGTTGTTATGATTTACTGTAATATCCGATATTATTTTCACTCGGAGACACAGGTTGGCATAAGAAGATTAAAAGGATTACAGGAAACACAACAAGATATGTCAATCAATACCAACTTATAAATCCTCAACAATCATTTACTGTAGAACAGAAGAATAAGGTTAGACTGTAATAATCATGATCTTAAAAACATTCTATCATTATACACTATCAGTTGAATAACACTCCATTCACATTTCAATAATCCAACATCAAATGAAGAAATAGAGGACCCGATAGTTTTTTGCGAGAATATTATTGCTTCAAGTTATAAATAAGAGAAGAATCAAGATCAATTTTATTACTTTCCAGTCGACTACTGCAACAACATGCAGTAGACATGTATGTGAAAATGGAGTCCACAAGATTAAATTATTATCGACTCGAACAAGCACATATTCGATCAGAGTTGTATCAAGGTAAAGTTGACACAGTTATGCTGGGGAAACGAACACTTCCAATGTTGGTAGACGGATCATATTCCCTTCTTCTTTCATTGGAGGACCAAGACACATGAGAAAAAGATACATGGAGGCAATTGCTTTAGTACAATGATATGGAAAACCAGACCTTTTCTTAACAATGACATGCAACCCAAGCTGGAAAAAAATCACAACTGAATTGAGTCGGCACGAGAAAAGCCAAAATAGACCTGATCTGTCGCTTGAATTTTTCATGCAAAACTAGAAGAATCAAAAGACAAATTATTCAAATGGGAAATATTTGGCAAGGTTGCAGCATATGTATACGTTATTGAGCACCAAAAAAGGGGTCTCCCGCATGCATACTTTTTAATTATTTTACAAAGATATTGGAGACTACATGCACTCGAATCATTTGATGAAATCGTATCTGCAAAGATTCCTAATAGAAATACTAACCTCCACTTGTACAAGGCTATTTTGAAGCACATGATGCATGGACCATGTAGAGACTTAAATCAACAAAATGTTTGCATGAAGGGGGACAGACCACGTTGCAAAAGTAATTATCCAAAAAGCTATGCACTATTTACCTCTGTTAGAAATGATTACTTCCCAATATATAGGCGCTCAAACAATGGTACGACTGTGAATGTTATGGGATCAACCTTAGACAATAGTTGGGTGGTCCCATATAACCCCTATCTCCTCGCAACATTTGATTGCCACATTAATATTGAAATTTGCTCCACAGTAAAAGCTGTCAAGTATCTCTACAAGTACATATATAAGGGTCATAATCGTGTTGCATTTAATTTGGTTTCTGATAACAACACTGAAGTAGTTGATGAAATCCATCAATTCCAAACGGCCCGATGGATTGCTGCCCCCAAAGCAAATGTGGAGGATATACAGTTTTATTCTTAATGAGATGAACCCGTCAGTGTACAGTTTGCATTTACATCTATAAGATTAACATCCAGTCACATTAAGATGAAATACCAACCTAAGTCGCATTGCCAATTCTGAACATTACAAAAACTCCATGTTGACAGAGGTCTTTACATTAAATCGAGTAGATGAAAATGCAAAGACATTATTGTACAAACAAATTCCAGAATATTATGTTTGGAACCATTAAAACAAAAAATGGACTCCTCGGAAAAGGAAAAAAGTTATAAAGCGTATTATTACCGCAAATCCAATTGAAGGTGAGAGATATTTTCTGTGCATACTACTAAACCTTGTAAAAGAGCCTTTGTTGTTCAAAGATATTAGGACATTTGGTGGCATTTTGGTACCAACATATCGTGAGGTCGCAACATTGCATGGACTGTTACAAAGAGACAGTTGCTTAGAAGATTGTTTACATGAAGCATCACACTATCAAATGCCTTTGAGTTTGAGACTGCTGTTTGCAACCATATTGGTTTATTGCAATCCAACTAATTCAAGAGATTTCTGGGAACGCTCTGAGGAAGAAATGTCAAATGATTTCAAAACTCCAAGAGATTCATCATAACATGTTAGATATGAAGTACTAAGGTCAATATCTTCCACAATTGAATCCATGGAAAAAGACATTAACTCATATCAAATCCTTTATGATGACATCTCTTTCGACGATGATGAATTTCAGTTTAGGGAGATCAATGATGAATTGGTTGTTAATATTTCAGAAGAAGCTGTTCCAGCTTCTGAATCACTTAACGACGAGCAACAGAAAGTCTTTAATACAGTGATGGAAAATATTTTGTCAAACAAAAGTCATGCGTTCTTTGTAGATGGTCCGGGTGGAACAGGATAAACGTTCTTATACAAGGCCATCCTTGCAAAAGTTAGATCACAAAATATTGTGGCACTTGCAATTGCTTCATCGGGGGCTGTAGCTTCTATTCTTCTAGGTGGTCGTACAACACACTCACGTTTTAAGCTTCCACTCGATGCCGACAAAAAAAGCATATATTGTGTCAGCAAACAAAGTGCCCTCGTAAGACTACTTCGTGCGACAAAGTTAGTAATATGGGACGAGACTCCAATGACAAGAAAACAACAAATAGAAGTATTGGATAAGATGCTACGAGATATAAACAATACAAACAAACCCTTTGGCATAAAGATAATTGTTTTCAGGGGAGATTTTTGTCAAGTGTTACCCGTGGTCCGTAAAGGAACGAGACTAGAGCAAATAAATTCCAGCTTGATTTGTTCCTACCTATGGCCGACCCTGACTAAGTTTCAACTCATTCAAAATATGAGAGCAAGACTGGATCCAATGTTTTCAGATCATGTATTGGCTGTAGGCAATGGCATGCCACCCCACACAATTAATGACACCATACATATACCAACTAATATGCTTGTTCCTTATCATGATGACAATAGTTCTTTGAAACTGTTGATAGAAAAGTTTTCCACAACATTCAATAATATTCAGATAATGTGTCTACCATGATGAACCGTGCAATATTGACACCAAAGAACATCTTTGTCGATGAAATAATTCGTTGTTAATAGGAAGGTTCCCAGGAGAAGTACACCTCTACTACAGTAGGGATGAGACAATAGATAATACTGAGTACTCGGTAATGGAAGAATTTTCAAATGCTCTAACTCTCAATGGATTTCCCCCATGAATTACAACTAAAAAAGAATTGTCCCATCATGCTGCTTAGAAACATTAATCCTTCTGAAGGTTTGTGCAATGAAACCCGTTTAATATGCCGGCCATTCAACCAAACTATCGTAGATGCTGACATTGCTGTCGGACACCATATCGGAAAAAGAGTGTTCATTTTAAGGATACTATTCTTGCCAAATGTAGATAAAAATAGTGGGTTTCCATTCAAAAGAATTCAATTTTCAATATGATTAAGTTTCGCGATGACTATAAATAAGTCACAAGGACAAACATTGGATTACGTTGAAATCTATTTACCACAACCTATTTTCTTACACGATTAGTTATATGTAGCAATATCAAGATTAAAGACATCTTCGACAGTTAGAGTCTTAATCCGACCTGTCTCAACTTTTCAACAAGATAATAACTCGATTAAAAATATTGTGTACACAAAATTATTATCATTATCATGTTTAAATTAACCTCTTCAAAAAACTTTCTAGGTGACTATGTAATTATCATTCGTAAAATTCTAAATGTTTCTAATACCCACTCTAAATGCTTTTAAAATCTAAGTTTATATTATTTCCATAATAATATTATTTTGCAATGTTATTTTATTATATTTGAGGCATTGTTTCGTATCACTACAAGTTTTTTGTTCTATTTATTTTTCAAAATATCAATATTAATTGTGCATATTAGATGCCGACTCTACAATAATCAGTAGATGACATTACTCCAATCACTGTTGGATGGAAAATCAAAATGACAGTTCAACATAAATTTCCACCACGAACAAGTATGAATTCGCCAGTCCAATATCAAAAGCTATTTTTATTAGATCCAAAGGTAGACTAATTCATCTTTTAGACAATAATATTAGTTGCACAATTCTAGACTATTTTTAAATATAATATTTATCTAATACAAAATCTTGTTGTATGTCTTATTGATAAACTTTACATAGGAAACGAGAGTCGATGCAGTAATTTTTGGTGAAGATATTGAAGCTTTGGAAGACAATTTGCATGTTTTGGAAGACACTTTGCATGTGTTACACTCTTACTACATCGGTGATGCTCGTGTCAACAAGACACCTGCAAAATACCTTAAAAATGACACAAATTACAATTATAGCTGGACGCTGAACTCAAAAACACAAGTTGTTGAAGTCCTAAAAAAAGGCAAACAAATTTCTTAACCAATCCATGAATTTGTTTCGTTTAAGAACTTGTCATCTGACAAATACTCCAACAAACCACAAGGTATTTTCGGATCTCTACAAGATAGCACATAACAAATAATTTATAAAATTTTAACTAACATTGCATTCAATTTTCAAATATCATAGGTTTAGCTGTCAAAATAAACCCAACAAAAGTGGTCAACATAGTTTATGGACAGCAGACCATACAAGAATTATATCTAATCGATAACAGGTATATAAAATATAAAATATAACATCTAAATACATAATGATCATCTTCATTATAACACACCTAATAATTTATTATGAATTTAAATTGATTATACATAGCAAAATAATAAGCCATTTCTCTTTTCAGTCAAAGTTGTAGCTTCAACCCAACATGTTTGACTTTTTGGGGTGCTTTGGTCCAAAATAATAGTGAACAACTATTTGAAGTTGTCGGAACCAACCCAATAATAATAGAAACAAAACTGATTGTTCAAACTAAAAGAGGTACTTATATACTAACAAACACCGTATATTGTTAACAATATTGTCCACTAATATTGGATTAAAATATTATTTTTAAATAGGATTGCCGTTGTCAAATCGTGAATCAAGTACTATCGAAATCAATCCAGATAATCCTAAAGCAACAACACTACATGAATGGTAATACTCATGCATAAAATAATAAGATTTCATTTAATAATATTTTTAAGCGAATACTATTGAATGACAATTACTTTATTAACTAATTTAACATTAAATTTATACTATCAAGGGCTGAAAATAACAAAGAAGCAATAAATAATATTACTATTCAAACACTGTTTTATCCATATTTTCCAAATTCATTTGCCGCAAAATGAGAATATGTAAAGAACAACGAAATTACCGATTTTATGAAGAAACTTAATCCAGCCCATGTATATAAACTTAAATAAATATCGTTGATTTTTTTTAATTGATATAATATTGAATTTTTTTAACATACATAGCTCATTTTTTTTTTTTTGCAAAAAACATACTATTGGATTGAAGCTAAAATGATATTAAAAATCTCGTCAAGCTTTCTATTACATGTCATGTGATTCATGTAATACGAAAATTGTATTCTACAACGACAATGGAGAAACTGATCATGAGAATCCAAAGTGCAAAAAAAGAAGTCTCCTTACACCACGATAAATACATTATATTTAAATTGACATTTGAACTTAATTTACATTCATACCAACGTCAATATATTATGTATGGATCATTAGTGTAAAAACATATGTACAACTTGATGATGGTACCAAAATACTAGATGTTGTGATGTTCAGAGATTTTGCAGAAAATATATTGTCATGTACTGTAGTTCAATTAAAGTCGTATTCAGATGAGGTATATTTTTACATTTAAAATATCATGTATTTATATATGTAATATATTTCCTGCAATTACAAGCATATTGAAATTTATTTCAATAATCATAAAAGTAGTATCAAAATTAAATTTTGCAGAAATATCGCTTGTTCCTCCGAAAACCCATAGAGAAATTATCAGCCAATAAATATAGAATCCAATTGTATATAGATCCAAAATGACAGATGAGTCCAAAGTACAATCAATTCACTAATCAAACTGCTGAGTCGAATGAAGATTGAGATAAAGTTTCACTATGCTTAGTTTTATTTTTCATAGAGTTTTCTATATTAATAATTCTTTTCCTCTATTTTAAGATGACACTTTTTCATTCATTTTCGCTACATAATATTTCTTTTAAATTTTACAAAACATATATATTGATCTTTTTAATTTTCCTAAAACAAAAAATAAATGTTAAAATCATATGTTGTTATGACTTATCATAAATTATTTCATTACATTAAGGGGCTGTTTGGAATTCATTAATGTTAGGGGGGATAAGTAATCTTAATGATTACCCTGTTTGTTATGAAGTTTTATATTTTTTAAGCCCTTTAATGCTTTTACAATAGGATTCCAGCTACCCTGAAAAGGTATAATATTGACCCCTTTAAAAAAATGTGGGACTCAAATATTCCCTCAGTTATATTAACGTAAGATTAAGATTTTTATTAAATAAAAAATCAAATATTAAATCTGAATAAAACAAAATACGACCCGTAAAATAATTATATATTGCTCTTTCTTCCGCCATTACTATTATCCATCATCTTCTTCTCCTTACTCATTCAAACAATAATAAATTAGCACATCTTTTCTTTCGAAATTCGGAAGCTTCGGTCGTTGGTTGTTACAGTTTGAATTTTGTTCATCATTTGGAATAGGTTAGTAAGTTCTAAAACATTGGCTTTCTTAAAATATACTGCACATATATATGTATTTTTTATATATATGAATCAGAATTATTGGCATTAAAATTTTTCCTAATGTTAATATATGATATCCATTATTTGAGGAGTTGGTTTCTCTTTCTTTTCGAATCCAACAACGGCAGTGAACATCTATATATATACATATATATATACTAGTAAAAAATTACGTGCGAGGCACGTATACTAAATTTTATGTTAGTTTTTTTCTACGTTATTAAAAAGTGATACAATTAAAAATTAAAAAAAAAATATTATTAGTTATTAGGTTCAACATCATTACCCTGTGTTCATTTTTAAGGAAAAAAAAATATTTATGAAATAATAATTTGTTGCAACGCGAGTACATGCAAAATTCAGAAAATATAGCATTTATTAGTAGAGTATTGACAATTTCAACAGTAAATTAACTGATTGTATACTTTTTTGTCTGTTAACATTAAGCTTTTGATATTTGAGTGGTGAACTCTTATTTGTCCGCTTTTCAAATTTTTCTAACACTCTCATTTTATTCTTCCAACTTTTTGTAGTTGGAATGATGTCCTTAATTATTGTATATAGTGTAGTCATTTATTCACCTGTTTTCAAATAAAACAATAGATATACAAAATAAAATTAAATATAACTAAGCTCATATTAAAATCAATCTCACCTTTCAATATAGTAAAAGTTTTTTGAATTGATTCATTCTCACTTAATAATAATTGTGACAGACCTAACGAATAATAATATTATGTTACCTAATAACAAAATAGGAATCCACCAAACAACATTATGAAAATTTATTCCAGGTATAATTATATAAATCTATTACTCATTGAAGTCTATAAGAAACTCTAAAAAGCTCACAATACGAAATTTCACATCAAAAATCTAAAAATGATCAACAATGTAGCAGGAATAATAATACAATAACCAAAATTGCCTAGTCATATACAGTCTTAAAACTTAAAAGAGTGGCATTATTCATTCAAGTTTCGACTAAGTGTTTCTGAGTTTGAGTTATAATATTGTGTCCTGTGTTTATGTCCAAATATTATGTGTCTCTGGCTAATCTAGTGAAGAAGATTGAAGTTTTGATTCTCAATAAATAGAATGAATATAAGTGTATACTTTGTAGTAGGTCATTATTGTGTCATTTTTAAATTAATGTATCAACTTGAAAATAATTCATTTAATAAACAGAATGGAGTCAATCTAAAAATATTTTTCTACCTTAATAAGTAGAGCTATAGAAAACAAACTCAGTAACTTTTTGAGTGTTAAAAAATTATAAATGGTTATAAATTCAGAGTAAGTAAGTTGTGTGTGGCAGCTGGTTAAAGAAGCCAAAATTGAGGTTTATGATTAGAAAGTAGAAGCACCGCTAGAACTTTCCTTTGTTTGAAGTAATAGTATAATAACTAATATTTTTTATTACATATTAATAATTAATTCAAGATGAACTTTTCAAAGTATTTTTGAAACATCGTGGGATATATAAATGCAATACTTTTGCATCTTTAGCAATATATATAATATATAAATAGTAGTAAATTCTTATTTAATTTTTAATTGTATCATGGCATAAAATTTAATATATAGCTTTTTACTTACCATGCATGGTCGACACCTCAATTGAATAGAGTCATATTCAATTAGTTTCTGTTTTTCGTGTCTTAATTTCAGATTATAAGAAATTATTATTTTTCTTTGAACCTTGACCACTTAATCTATGATCGTATAGTTTTGGAATAAAATTCTTATATGATCGTAGATGTATATTTATGGTATTGTTTATTAATAATTAAGATATCAAATTAAATATTTTAAACCATAAATTTCTCATAAACCATTTTATTTTTATTAATAAATCATTTTATTTTTAATATAAATATACATCTACGATCATAAACTATATTCGGTTCCCTACTCATCCTTTCAACCTCAATTATCTCTTTGTGATTTACAACCAATTTTGTCATTTTTTTCACCAACAAAATTAAATTTATTTAAAAATCCACCCCATATATATCTATTATCAAACTGTACATATATATATACAAATGCTTGATTAGTTTAAAATTCAAAAAAGTTTATTTTTCTGAACTTTAAAAGATGAGTACACACGAAATTTTTTGATTGGTTGGTAGTTTTAAAAATCTGTTTGGTTTGGTTTTGTTTTTGCTTTTTAATTTATAAAATTGTATTTTCAAAATTAATAAACCACTTTATTTTTATTAATAAATTATTTTATTTTTAATATAAATAAAAAGCACCCATAAATTTTTCATAAACCAAGAATTCTGTTATATAGGCATACTTTATATAGAATATAAATAATTATATAATATTCTTCGCTTTTATTTATTTATATATATCACAATTGGTATTCTTTTTTTTTTCCTCTCTCAATGCGATTCTTTGAGTGTGTTTACTGAGAATATTTAATGCTTAATAATCTCTTCTCATTCTTTCTTAGTTTACTATGATTTTGAACTACATTTATGTTTTTGCCACTTTTTCTGTTCATTGTGATCTTCAACCACAATGAATTATTCTAAATAATATAAATAAAATGGACGATTATTTTATATCTATTCTATATAAAGTATGCCTATATAACAGAATTCTTGGTTTATGAGAAATTCATGGGTAATTTTTTTTTAACATTTTTAAAATATTTCAAATCAATTTTTTAATATTAAATTAAATAAAATTTAATATTAAAACTAAAACTAACACACAATTTAACATCCATCTCGGAACATCCATCTAGGCACATGAATTTATTTTAATTGTGTGTTCTAGGTCTTACAATATATAGATGTTGATGAGGACTAATATTGCTGAGGGATTGGTATTTTACGTTGCTATTCTGAATTCTTCTGAATTGTAAATTTTATCAATCCTAAACTGAAAACAAAAGCAGAGAAAAAAAGAGAGTGAGAAGATGTGTGTGAAGGATTTGTTGATGAGGGTCGACATAATGTGTAATAATTAAATATGAAAACTGCTGTCTAGAAAAACGTAAAGAAGCTGGGAATCTCCATGGAAAAATGATGATTTTTCTTGTTTATTTGGCGTCGTGGAGACCGAACATGACTATGCTCTCCAAATTAATTAATTGATTTTTCCTAAAAATTTAAGTAAGAAAAAAAACTATTGCTTATTTTGTATTTGTTGAATATAAAATTTTTATATGATTGTTACTATTGGAAAGAATTTTTTTTGATGAATTTTGCTTTCATGCTTCACAAACTTAGATTTACATATATATATAAATATATATATATATATATATATATATGGCAAGACTATGATAGGACCTAGCAAAAGTTCCCTATCGGTAGGGAACTTTTTTGACTATTGATTTTAGATCATGTGGTTATTATGATGTAAGGTGTATACTCTTACGATAGGACTGCTTGTATACAATTAAAACTTTATACATATTATAATAATATTTAATTATATTTATTTTTTTAAAAAATAATGTTAATAATTAAAAATTTTATTAATTTTTATTTTGAATTATCTTTTTAAAAGTTATTTTGAATTATTTTTTTTTTTAAAAGTTATTTTGAATTATTTTTATATTGGTATTTATTTTCAAAAAAGAATTATTTTTTCTAAACTCATTTTTTTGGCTTCTTATTTTTTTGGCTTTTCATAATTTACTGATGGTTTTTTTTTTTTTTTTTTTTTTTTTTTTTATGTTTACACCTAGTCTTTTCTTTGTTTTTCTTTTAGGTTTGTGTGTGATTACGGTGTTATTATTTGTTTTTTCAGTGGTTTTTATTTTGTTATTTGGCTGCTGTTTTGAGACGCCACTTATAAAAAAAATTAATTAATTCGGTTTGATATTATTTTTTCTGCCAAAAAAATTGAGTTTAAGAGAAACAAGTTGGTACGGTTCCAATTAAAGAGCATATAAAATCATTCAAGCGATCCGATATCAGAAGAATTTTTGAAAATAAATATATATATAAAAATAATTTAAATTAATTTTAGAAAATAATAATAATAATAATTAAAAAAATAAAAATTAATAATTTTTTAATTATTAATATTATTTTATTTTTTAAAATAAATATATTATTAAAATATTATTATAATATGTATAAAGTTTTAATTGTATACAAAGCGTTACATAGTAAGAAAGTATATACCTTACTTCATAATAACCACAAGATCTAAAATCAACGGTTAGAAAAAAAGTTCCCTACCGGTAGGGAACTTTTGCTAGGTCCTACCATAGTATTACCCTATATATATATTTGAATCATTAAAAAGCTGAGACGATTAAAGGAGGTGTTGAAGCAGATTAATAAGGCAGGGTTCTCGGAAATTCAAAAAACTGAGATGTTGACAAAGTCTTTGCTTGCAGAGGTGCAAGGGAAATTAAGTCATGATCCACAGAATGAAGAATTGATGCAGCAGGAACAGTGTGTAAGGAAGAAATATGCAGAAATCAGCAGGGCATTTGCAAGCTTCATGACTCAAAAAACCAAGATAAATTGGACTAAATTTGGGGATGATAATTCTCACCTATTCCATGCTTCTCTGAAATTGAGAAGACTCCAAAATAAAGTTTTCTCGATTGAAGATGAGTTTGGCAATTGGTGTGATACCCCAGATTCAGTTCAAAGTGCATTCCTTGAGTATTACCAAAGGCTGTTGGGATCGAAGCTACCAGTTAGAAGGAAAGTTTTCCAGTCAGTTGTTGATCTGGGACCTAAAATCACTGAGCAACATAGACAGATTCTATTGGCAGAGTACACACCTGAGGAAGTGGAAGTAGCTGTTTTTTCCATAGATAAAGATAAAGCTCCAGGCCCGGATGGTTACGGGAGTGCTTTTTTCCAAGATAATTGGGACTTAGTGAAGCCTGAGTTAGTAGAAGCTGTTAGTTCTTTTCTCAACTCTGGAAAGATTTTGAAAGAGATTAACACTACTACTATTACATTAATTCCCAAAGTTTCTTGTCCTAAAAGTGTGGTGGATTTCAGACCAATATCATGCTGTAATGTAGTGTATAAGGTGGCAACCAAGGCAATCTGCAATAGATTGAGGAAAGTGCTTCCTGATCTGATAGCAGAGAACCAAGGGGGATTTGTTCATGGAAGATTCATTGCACATAACGTGTTGGTTTGTCAAGACTTGGTGAGGTTCTATGGGAGGAAAATTGTAGGCCAAGTTGTATGATAAAAATTGATTTAAGGAAGGCCTATGACACTATTGAATGGGAATTCTTGAAGGAAATGATGACTGCATTGGGATTCCCTAGCCAGTTCATCAAGCTCATTATGGAATGTATTTGCACTCCCAAATTCTCTTTGCTATTGAATGGCTCTATGTGTGGCTTCTTTAATGCTAAAAGAGGATTAAGACAAGGTGACCCGATGTCTCCCCTTCTCTTTGTGTTAGGAATGGAGTACTTATCCAGAATCTTCACAAGGGTAGGAGATTGGCCAGGGTTTAAATACCATGATAGGTGTACATCTTTAAGATTGAATCACTTGTGCTTTGCCGATGATTTGTTAGTGTTTTGCCATGGAGATTTCATCTCTATTCTGCTGCTTCTTAAAGGTCTGAAGTTATTTTCAGCCACATCTGGTTTGCAACCAAATGAACAAAAATCAGCAATCTATTGTGCAGGAATGCAAGAATTAGAAGTGAATAGAATCATTGAGGCTTCAAACTTCACAAGGAGTACCCTCCCATTTCGATATCTTGGTATTCCTATATGTTCAAAGAAGATTTCAAGAGCAGATTGTCAATGCCTTCTGGAAAAAATGACAAGCAGAATAAGGATGTGGAGCACTAGAAATTTATCTTATATGGGAAGAATCACTCTGATTAATTCAGTTCTTCTTGCCATTCATACATACTGGGCTCAAATTTTTATTTTGCCAAAGAAACTGTTGAAAGACATAGAAGCTGTGTGCAGATCCTTTCTCTGGAAAGGCATTCATGAAGGGGCTGGACCTGGTCTAGTGGCTTGGGAATCAATTTGCAAGCCCAAAGCAGCAGGGGGATTAGGATTCCGAAATGTTCATCATTGGAACATTGCAGCCTTGGGGAGGTATGTATGGGATATAGCTAGTAAAAAAGATTGTCTTTTTGTTAAATGGATACATAATGTCTACATCAAGGATCAAAATTGGTGGAGCTATGAGGCTCCACTAGACTGTAGCTGGGCTTGGAAAAAAATTGTGGCTGTCAAGAGTAAGTTTCAGCAAAAGATCTCACTAGCAGGTTTTGTAATGCAAAAATATAATATACAGCAGGGATACCATCTGATATTTGCTGAATGGGAAAAATTGCCTTGGATTAACCTGGTTTGGGATAGACTCATTGTTCCAAAGCATAGGTTCATTCTTTGGCTAGTCTTTTGGGGGAGATTGAATACAAGAGAAAGACTCGGCAAGTTTATGCCTGCTATAGACACAAAATGTCTGCTATGTAGCAGGGAAGAGGAAACAATTGCACATCTGTTCTTCGAGTGTGCGTATAGTCAGACATGTCTGCAACAAGTGAAATCGTTCCTGCAATGGAACACACCAGCCAGGAATATACAACAGCTTTTGCAAGCTTGCCATAACACGAAGAAATTCTCAGCAGCTAAGAAGAGTATGGTGAAGACTGTTCTTGCAAGCTTGGTGTATTATGTGTGGAAAGCAAGGAATGAGATGTTCTGGAATCAACAAAAATGCCTCATTAGTAACACAGTTGAAAAAGTTCAGCACATGAGTAAATGTCGAATTAAAGGGATGATTCCTAAGAAAGCTAAAGATGAAGACAAAGCATGGATACTAATGATTTGATTGTATAAAACAAATGTAATTGATAGCAGATTGTAAAGTTTAGAATTGTAAAGTGATGTAAAGTTTGGTTGGAGCAATAAAATTTTCTTATTCATCAAAAAAAAAAAAAAAATTTGAGGCTTCGGTAAGTTGGCAACAGGGAAGACCATGGCTAAGATAGCTATTAGAAACTCCAAATCAAATTAAAAAAGTTATTGCATGGCACATTCACATTGTTGTTGAATATTAATTTTGTGCTAGTATATATATATATTTTTAATTTCTAGAGTTATAGTTGTGATTATATATAGAGTTGAAATATGTTAAATATCAATTCAAATATTAATAGAATTTGTTTTATTATTATTTTATTATATATAAATAATATTTTATTATTTTATTAAATAAAAATAAAAAATGACCCATAAATTTCTCATAAACCAAGAATTTCAGTTATATAGGCACACTTTATATAGAATAGATATATATATTTCTAAATCGTTTTTTTAAAGACTAAATCGTTGTTGTTATCTTAATATATATATTTTTTATATATATAATAATATGATAATATATATTTTTAAATCCTTACTTAAATATATATATAATATAATATATATATGTGCATTAACATAAAATTAACTCAAAATATATAAATATAATAATATATATACTTTTAAATCGTCAGTCATTTCTTTTTTTTTAGCAATTGTCAGTTATTTAATAATATATATATGCATTAGCATAAATCAAAATACATATTAGTATAAAATTAAAATAATTATTCTATTTATATTTCTACAAAGTCATCATCAAAATTAACATTTCTAAAATTATATACAATTATAATAAAAGATTGTTTTGCTAAATAAATTATTGAACCTATATAAAAAAGATATAGTGATAAACAAATCTATACTCAGATCTAATTGATCCTTTTATCATCCATTATTTTTGCCTAATTGTTGATTCTTCAAAATTTTACTATAATAATATAGAGACTCAACATAAAATATTTATCTCTTAAAACTTTATCACTTTATTTGTTCACTTTCTCTTAACAACATACATTACATATATACAGTAGAACCTCTATCTAAGAATACTATATTCAAGAATAACCTCTACTTTGTTATAAAAAAATCAAGTCCCAATTTGGGCCAATTATAAATAAGAATAACCGCTAAATTGTAATTAGTTATACATTTTTTAAGTCTCATATTAACAAAGTATACCTCTATATAAGAATAATTACATATTAATAAAAAATATACATATATTTTTTAAAATTATTTACGTAGAATTAATAATTTTATTCTAAATTGTAATACATGTATAAATATTATATTTACTCAAAAATAATTCTATTATTATATAGTATTAAGGATTGTTTAATATTATTATTATTACATTGATATTTATTGGTGTTTTAATTTTTTTTCCTAGTGTACCTCTATATAATTATAACCTCTCAATTAGAATATAATTTTCTTAGTCCCAAGTGTATTCTTGGATAGAGGTTCTACTGTAATTATTTATATATAACATAAGTGATCTTCAAAATTGGTAAAAAAATCACTCTTGTAATACAAACTGATATAATTAATTTGCCAAAAAAAACTAATATAGATGTAATTTATTTGCAGGTATGGCTCAACTTGCTCTAGCCACAAAAAAAAAAAAAAAAAAAAAAAAAAAAACTTATTGCGAATTTAGGACAACTGATAGAGATGAAATTATTGTTCATATTTTTCATTTTTATGATCATTTATAAGGACCGAATAAATGAAAAAGAAATATGAGTGGAACTTCTTTATGTAGGCATTAAATTCGTCAATTAAATTATTATAGAATGATTTATGAAAGTGACTTAGCATGCATAGAGAGTACTCATACGGATAGAAGAACATTTACTGTTTTATGTCATCACCTCAAAACCACTAGAGGATTGAAGAGGAGTAAAAATGTGGATGTTGAAGAAATGGTAGCAATTTTTTTACATATAATAGCTCACGATATTAAAAATGGAATTGTGAGACGTCAATTCACACGTTATGGGGAAACTGTTAGTAGACATTTCAATATGGTGTTAAATGCTTTGTTACGTCTTCATGGCGTATTGCTAAAAAAACCTGTGGCAATTCGTGATGATTGCACTGATGAAAGGTGGAAATAGTTTAAGAATTGTCTAGGGGCGCTAGATGGGACATATATTAAAGTTAATGACTTAGCTTTAGATAGGCCTAGATATCGAACCGGAAAAAACAAAATTGCTACTAATGTATTAGGAGTAGTTTCACAAGATATGAAATTTATTTATGTTTTGCCTGGATGGAAGGGTTCAGCTGCTGACTCTAGAGTTTTACGAGATGCTATAAACAGGAACGAATTTAAAGTTCCACAAGGTGAAATTATTTTCTCTTTTGTTAGTTATTATTTATTGATACTCATCTTAAATAAGATTTCTTACAATTATATTTGATAAATTGTAGGATATTATTACTTATGTGATGTTGGGTATCCTAATGGTGAACGTTTCTTGACACCTTATAGAGGACATCGCTATCATTTAAATGATTGGACACACCCTCCAAATAGTTCTCGAGAATTTTTTAACATGAGACATTCATCTGCTAGGAATGTAGTTGAAAGAGCATTTGGGTTGTTGAAGGGAAGATGGGCGATTATTAGAGGTCGATCATACTATCCTGTAAAAATTCAGTGTCGCATCATTCTAGCTTGTTGTCTTCTTCACAACTTGATTAGAGGAGAAATGCATATGGACCCTTTAGAGCACACAAATCATGATAATGGCAATGATAGTGACGAAGATGGTGATTATGCAGATAATGATTGTTACACATATATTGAACCATCAAATGCTTGGATAGCTTGGAGGGATAATTTAGCTAGAGAAATGTTTGAGCAATGGCAAGGAAATCGACGTTTATAAATCCTATTTTGATAGTTTTAAGTTTTATTACTAATTAAAACTTACTTTTTAAATGCTTCTTAATTTTTGTAAAGAGTTGTAATTGATATTTTTTTATTTACGATGAATTATTTTTTAGTTGATCAAGATATTTATCAATGTTTGTTAAAATATCTATTTTATTTTGTTTTATTTTTAATTCTTGATAATAAGTTATTAACTTGTAGGAGATATCATGGAAGCCACTTCTCAATCAACGCCAATTGGTGGAAAAATACATCAATGGACTTCCATAGAAGATTTAAAGTTGGTGGAATGCTTGATAGATATGTGTAACAGCGGAAAGTGAAAGGCTGATAATGGTACATTAAAGCCTGGATATCTGCAACAACTTGAAAAAAATGATGAATGAGAGAATTTTAAATTCTTGAATTAAAGCACAGCCACACATTGACTCTCGTCTCAAGATATTGAAGAGACAATATACGACAATTTCTGATATGTTGGGACCTTCTGCTAGTGGTTTTGGTTGGAGTGAGGAGCTCAAATGTGTGGTAGCTGATAAAATTGTGTTTGATGAGTGGGTTAAGGTTAGTTACTATAAAAAAAATTATTTCATTAATTGTTTAATTAATTATTCATTATTTTTTTTTTGTTTAATGTTATATAATTTTGTAGAGTCATCCAACTACAAAAGGATTATTAAACAAGCCATTTTTGTATTATAATGAACTGGCTATAGTGTATGGAAAAGATCGTGCTACTGGAGATGGTGCAATGGGATTCTCTGAAACACTTGATGAAATTGCAGAAGAGATGAATAATGGTTGGAATGATGACTATGATCCCTTTGATACACTTGATGAGATAAATGCTAATGCAAGCATGAATAGCAATATACCATCAAGTCATTCAGCTCAAAAGGCTAAGAGAAAATCAAATAGTGGATATCCATCGGTTGAACTACTTTCTAATTCAGTGCAAGAATTTAGTACTATGCAAGCTTCTGCAAGTGATTCTATTAGAAAACTTGCTGATTGTTTTCAACATGAAGCTGATGGTGCTGCTAGGAGAATGAATCTATATGAAGAGATTAAAAAAATTGATGGACTCACAAATTCGCAACGACTTAAAATCAGAAAACTTCTAATTTCAAATCAACCCCGCATCGATTACTTCTTCACTTTAGAAGAAGAATTTAAACTTAATTTCCTCTTAGGGATGTTAGAGTGAGTTTGATCTACTCCTAATGTTAGAGTGGATTTTATTTTAGCTTTTTTTTTTAATAAAATTACTTATTATTAATAAACGCAAAAAAATATAATTTTTGAACTTAAATATTTTAGATTATTTTCTTATTTATTAATGTTGACCGAGGTTTTCGGCAACCAATAAAATAATAAGAGTTTAGAGATCTGTAAGAAATTAAGAGAGAGATTTTTACGTGGTTGGGGCGTTAATGAGCCTTAGTCCACGAGTCTGTATATTTATGAGTGTATTTAATATAGAGAATGTTCTTGGTGAGTATTTACTCTTCTTGCACTTATGCAATCCAGAATTCTCGACCCCCATTAATGAGCTTTGAGGGGGTATTTATAGTGTTTTTGTGGGATGATCCCCAAAATTATAGTACATGTATTTCTGTAACTATCAGTAAAGTTATGTATTCCCAATGAATATACCATGGGTAATGCATGGTCAAATCCCTAGGTGCTGTAGGAATTTTTTGTGGGTTGTCCTTATTCTCTTTTGACTGATGTGATTCTTCACAGAGTAGTCGTCATTAGACTTAAGTGGTCATAGTCTTGTAGGTGCAGATCTGGGGTTGTGTCGTCAGACTTTATTGCGTGTGGCAGTTCCAACACGCCTACTCCCATGCGACATTAAATGTAAGATGACTGCTCAGAGGAAGCCTGACATCTCCCGGAGATGCTTTGATGCCACCTTGATCTCCGGGAGCATAGAAAACCTTGCATGCCTTCTCCGGGAGGCATACCCAGGATAATGCCTTTCTTTACAAAGACTTAGCTATTAATTTGAGTGCTAAAACCCTTGTGTCCATGTGTCCTTGTCTGGTTGGTTCACGTACATTGGACAAAATCAGAGGCAACAATTAATAAATGCATGAAGTTTTGTTTTCATTTTAGCTTTTTCTTAAAATTTATTTAAGTATAACTTTTATCTATACTTATTCAATTACTATAATAATTGACATAAATAAATGTAATATTATATAAAAAAAAATATATGTGAATAATATTCATTTAATTTAATCTCAAATAAAATAACATTAAATTTATTAATTAATTATATAAATTTTTATGAATATTTATTTTATTTTATATTTAATTAACATAAAAGAGATATAATAATTAGGGCTGAACATCGGGCAGGTTTACCGGGTTTCGGGTTGGCGGGTTTCGGGTTCAAAAATTTGAAACCGAACCCGGACCCGAATAGGGCATGGGTTGGCGGGTTGGCGGGTCACGGGTTGGCGGGTTTCGGTTGGTCGGGTTTAGCAGGTTGGCGGGTTGACCCGGTCAACTCAGTCAACTCGGTCAACTCTTTAAAAAAAATTAATTTTTTATTCAAATAATTATTTTTTTTATTATTTTTTTATTTATTAAATTAAGCATATATAATATAACAATTTGTTCATAGTATCTATTATTGAAGAAAAAAAATACATAATCAATCCAACCAATAAACAAACAACTTATTTATCAAAGATTCAAATCAAACTTCATATTTATGTTCATGAATCATGATAAAAGTGAAAACTAAAATATTTCAAAATACATCCATATCCAATATCCATAGTCCATAAAAATCTAAAGTCCATATTATATATATATAAAAAGAGTAATAAAAAAAATATATATAATATATTTATAAACCGGGTTGGCGGGCGGGTTCGCGGGTTCAACCCGAAACCCGGTACCCCTAAAATCTCAACCCGCCAACCCACCCGAAGGGTACCGGGTTGAACCCAACCCGCCCGAAACTTTTTAAAATTTTTTTTTGCGGGTTCACTAATTCGGGTTCGGGCGGGTTGCTCGGGTTCGGGTCAAACCCGTTCAAAATGTTCAGCCCTAATAATAATTACTTATTTTATTTTATTTTATTTAACTTTTCTATTATAATATATATGATTTATGTGCTCAACCAAATACTATAATCTAATTAACAGTAATCTAATTAGATATTCCCATGGATATAACCAAACACAGTAATAAGTTTATAGGTAATCATATTCTCCTTCATAATATTTCCCTTAATCAGATTATTTTGAACCCCTTATACCAAACGCCTCCTAAGAATAATTATTATGTGAGTGTGAATATATTGAGATTAACATACTATTTATTATTAATAATAATGTACATATCATAAGTTTATATACACAACTATGGTTCACTTACCGAGTTTACATTTATAAAACAAATTATTTAAATAATAATTCAAAATTAGTTACCAAAATTTAAAAAAAACACTAAAACTTAAATAAAATTAACATTTACGTGGCTCTACACGTAACATCCACCTAGTGTATATATATACAAGTCAAAACTGTAAATTACAAAATTTTCAAAATTATGTTTTGAATAATTATATATAATATAATTATAATAATAATCTTAATTAATTAAATAATAATTAAAACCTTATATATATTTAAATTATTATTTAATTTTCAATAATTATAAATTAAAACTTTAAATATAACAATTTATTAATTTAACACAAATTTGTCATAATTAAACAAATAGACCTATATTTCTCTTATCTTCTCAATTTAGTCAAACGTAGTAAAAAATTTTGAAATTTGACATAATCAATTTTCAAATTATAGTTGAATAAATAAATCAATTAATTGAGTCTACAAGATTATATTATCCTAGACAATGCAAAGACCGTGAGCCTATGAAACCAAGCTCCTAATAAGTAGAATTGATATTTACCAAGTAAATTTCGTAGCTTATTAATTTCTCCCGACTTCATTATAGATTTAAAATTGTACTCTTGATTACATACAACGCTCTATATACAAATATAAATATGTTATGAATTACCCTTTGTTACAATATAAATAATCAATGATCCAATATAGATAGTTTACATTGAGTAGGGATAAATTTACCGTTTTACCCTTAAATGTATTTTATCTTTAACACTTAGCTACTTGTAAATGATATTTCAGTAAACTAATATAATTACTGAAATGAGCACTCTATCATTTATCGTGTTTAGCCAAGTTAAAAAGAAACTATCGTTTCACTTCTAAATAGTTATAGAAGCTATAGATTCTATATCTATGATTAACACCCCTACTCAATTGCACTACCGAATTCCCAAGATATAAGTATGGACTAGTCCTATGGGTAAGCAAGTAACAAACAAGTCAAAGAGCCTGTATAGTACAATTAAGCTAGAACTTAATCATCTCAAAATTGAGATCAATTGACCTAAGATCAACTAAGTGACATTGACTTAGAAAAGATATAACAGTAAGTTTACAATATCTTTTTTACTGTCAATATCGGTCCAATCCGATGTATAAATAATACATCTGATACAAGTTTACTTTACTTATGTCCTGGAAAAGACATTCCATTTATACAAAGTGTAAGTAAACCACATCGCTAATTATTACATCATTATAAATTCGGTGTACTTATAAATCATTTGAGTATTAATGAACTATAGTTCTCAAGTCAATATTATTTGGCTAAGAAAGACTTTTAGTATTACACAAGTGTTTGTCCACTATTTATGAACCCTATTTCCAGCCTTAGCTTGTAAGAAATAAATTGCGAACCCTTTACATGAAGGATTGTCATTATATTTATAGGCTAGAGTTTCTATATAAACGTGGTCCAATGATGGCGTAAATATAAATAATATATTGACATTAAGCCGATTTGATGAGGCCCAGTCTATGAGGCTATTGTTATATGCTTATGTGGGATCTGCTTGACGGCAGGTGAAAAATATGTGTCATTTCTGTGTGAAATAAATGTAATTTATTGAGTGCTTGACAATCATCATATTTTCTTATATGGAATGCTTGATTTCTGGAATCACCCTTGGAAACGAATTCCTAATGTGGTAGGATTCAATATTAAATAAGCACAGAATCAACCTTGACATCTAGAGACTGATTAATTACCTTTCTAGATTATCATTGATACACCAGGATATTTTTATTGCCTGGACAAGATGTTTTTTGGGAACCTTGATGGCCCGATTTAGTAAATTCGATTTATTATCTTGATTGAGCCGAAAGTATCCAGATGATCTCTTCCTTGAGCTCTTCTTATCGCTTGGACGAGATGCCTTTCCAGAACCCTGATGGATCAACTTAGTAAATTCGGTCAAATATCTTGTTTGGGCTTATATACTGGACGCTTGTTAATTGAATTTAGATCTTGGAAGTACACGTGTCCTTTTTCTGGAAACATGAATTACAAATTGATTAAAAAAATAATAAAATAGTTACTCGTATTATTAAAATAAAAAATATCAAAATTTAAAATTTAATATATTTTTATGACTTAAGTATCATTAAACAAAATATAACTGCACACTAAACACGATTTGTTTTCTAATTTAGTTATAACCATGATAAATATTATGATTAAAAAATATTTAGTCACAAAATATTGTAATTTTTATGACTAATTAAACATCTAACTTATGTTTTTTTTTTGTTATATATGTATATTTTTTATTTTGTTGTGAATAAAAATAATTTTTTTTTAAGAAATAATATATTGATATATAAAATAAGAGAATTATCCCATATACTATTTTTTTAACTTTTTTTTCTTCAAATTTACGGTTTGAGTTTCTAAAGTGGTTGCAGTGTTAGTTGCACTAGGAGTTTCTATACGATTTTTTGTTGCAATTTAGATTGCAGTGCTAGTTGCAATAGGGGTTTCTATGTAGAATTTCGTAAAAATGCAAAAATGCAAAAAAAAAAAAAAACTATTTTGAAGTGTAAAATTAAAAAAGCCCGAATAAAATAATACTTTTGTAAAACTTAATTTAGTTTAAGAAAAACAATAATATTTAATTTTAGGTCATTAATTTCCAAAGGTTAAACAAAACGTGAACAATATATCTAGGACACTGGACACCAACCCTAATCAAGTAATCATCATATAATAAGAAATAATTATATTAATTTATTACCTTATGAGACTGACTATAATCAAAAGACGAAATGGATGGTTCTAAGTTGGCTGATCGTCGATCAATAATTGCATTAGAACTATTGACCACAGCACATTGGATGGGGTAGCAAGTACTTGATTATCAATAAAAAAAAGGTTACCTTTCCCCAATTCATCATCAGGATGAGGCTGTTTTATTAGCTGCATATCAACTGTTCGACGAATTTTCCAAACCAGATTAGGCTCAATCTTCTGCTTCTGCTTCTGAAAACATATGTTTATGGCAGGAAGAACTGCCTAAGAACGATGCCCACGAAGTACTCACTATGTTCAGCACTGAATACTTGTTCCAAGACTCTCAACCAGCGCTTGGGTCTCCAAATTCATGCCCTTATTATTCAAATGGGATATGAACATAATGTCTTTCTCAACACTGCTCTTATCGATTTGTATGCAAAATGTGATGCCATTTTCGACGCAAGAAGGGTCTTTTGCAGTATGAAGCAACATGATCAAGTGTCATGGACATCAATAATTTCTGGGTTATCAAAGAACGGCCATGAAAGAGAAGCCATGTGGAGGTTTAAAGAGATGCTTAGTTCACAAATCAAACCCAATAGTTTTACCTATGTTGGTGTTATAAGTGCATGTACAAAGTTAAAGGAGGGGCTTCAACAAGGCTCTTTGCTCCACTCACATGTTATCAAACTTTGTTTTAGTGATAATAATTGTGTGGCCAGCTCGTTGATTGATTGTTATTCAAAATGGGGAGAAATGGATCAAGCAAAGTCTGTATTTGATGAGATAACAGAGAAAGATGGTGTTCTACTCAGTTCCATGATTTCAAGTTATGCACAAAATTTATATGGTGAAGAGGCTCTAAAGGTGTTCATGGAAATGAGGAGCATGAGTTTGAGTCCAAATGATCATACTTTAACGAGTGTTCTTAATGCTTGTGGGAGTCTCGCAGTACTCCAAGAAGGAAAACAAGTGCACTCTTTGGTCACTAAAATGGGCTCAAAAAGCAATGTTTTTGTAGCCAGTGCTTTGATAGATATGTATTCAAAGTGTGGCAACATTGATGAAGCTCGTTGCATATTTGATCAAACACTTGAAAAAAATACAGTATTATGGACTTCATTGATCATGGGATATGCTCATAGTGGTCAGGGGTCAGAAGCACTTGAACTCTTTGATCATTTGGTGACTGAAGAAGGGATCAAGCCAGACCATATATGTTTTACAGCTATTTTGACTGCCTGCAATCATGTAGGTTTTCTTGAAAGGGGAGTAGATTACTTCAACATGATGATCAAGGATTATGGGCTCGTCCCTGAACTTGATCAATATGCTTGCTTGGTTGACCTGTATGCAAGAAATGGGCATCTGAGGAAGGCAAAAGAGTTAATGGAGGAAATGCCTTATAGTCCAAATTATGTAATGTGGAGTTCCTTCTTGGGTTTTTGTAAGGTATATGTCGAAGTAGAATTAGGGAGAGAGGCTGCCAAAGTGCTCATTGAGATGGAACCATTTAATGCTGCACCTATTGTCACATTGGCTCATTTATATGCAAGAGCTGGTTTATGGGCAGAAGTAGCAGAGGTTAGAAAATTGATGCAGAAAAACGACATTAGGAAAAGTTGTGGATGGAGTCGGTGGTTGAAGTAGACATGAGTGAGTGAGCCACACCATCTTATCTTAACAGGTTCATGTGCATTTCTCAACCCATAATTAGAAAAAGAAAAGATGTTCTAAGAATATGCTGTTTTGATTGATGCCCAAGAAGGGTGAAAAGATGTTCTATGGGATGCAAGACCGGGAAGTGCTTGATGGTCTTGCCTGCCCACTCTGACCCCGCTACCGCCGTTGATTTCAGCCGTGATGGGTCCCTCATTGTTTACAGCAGCTACGATGGGCTTTGTATGATTTGGGATGCTTCGACTGGGCATTGCATGAAGACTCTAATCGATGATGAAAACCCCCCTTGTTTCATCTGTCATGTTCTCACCCAATGGGAGGTTCATCCTTGTTGGGACTCTGGATAATGCTCTGGTAAGCTTTTCTATTAGGTTTAGGTTGCAATATTCAGTTCAAGTTTGAGTTATACTTTATTTATTTATACGTTTCTCAATATAAAAAATCTAAATGCTTAATGAATACGTGAGAACCCAAGAATAGAGATAGGAAGGAACAAAAAACTATGGTTGGGTTTACTCTTTAGAAAACTGAAAGCTATAGTGGGAAGTATTGTTGTTACCTTTGATATTCTTTTAATCCATATTGAAGTTTATTTAAATGTTCCTGCTCTAGCTTTTCACATTTTCATTGTTTAGTACTCCCAATCTAGTTCGCTTTATTCTCTTTGTTATATGCTTGAGCTTTCTAGCTTAGGACTTACTCTTGAAGCTTGGCAAAGTGTTGAATTAGGATTTAGAACTTGTAGACTGTGGTGTAATTGTTAATGCTTGTGTTTAATTTGGTCCTGTTGCTAGCTTTGTATCTTTATCTTTAGCTCTTGTTTTATCTTTAGCTCTTGTTTTATTTGCAATGCTTGGTCTTGGTTTTGGCATCTCATGTAGTGGTTATAAAGGGATTTCGTATAATACACTCAATTTGCACACTCAAATTAGTATTACTCACTATGACTTGTAAATAATCTTAACCATGAATGTTTTAAGTAGAAATCTATCATATTTAACAATATATGTTGAGATTAGTTGCACGTGATAGTGTATATTGAAAATGTATCTGTCATTCCATCCATAGTGGCCTCTTTTCATTCTATTGTTTCAGAGCTCATTTTTTAACTTGATTTTGTGTTAAAAGAGGCTTTGGGACTTCTCAAAGGGCAAATTTTTGAAGACCTACACTGGTCATACTAATTCGAAATACTGCACTTCGGCTACCTTTTCCGTTACAAATGGGAAATATATCGTTAGTGGATCTGAAGACAACAGTGTATATTGTGGGAATTATAGAGCAGGAAAGTAGTACAGAAATTGGAAGGTCACACTGATACAGTTATATCAGTAACTTGTCACCCAAATGAGAACGTAATTGCATCTGGTTCACTAGGCAATGACAAGACTGAAAATCTGGACTCAGTCCAAATATTGATCCATTTCTCCAAATGCCTCTGTAATATAATTGCGCACTGGTGGCAATGGCTGAGATTTTGACCTGAGCAGAAAGATTGGTTATGGTATTTAGCAAAACTCACTTTTTAGAGGAATTATAGGTAGGTCGCTGCTGCATGATTCTCACAATGTAACGCTGTTATTCTTATTGTCTCATTTGACATTATATTCCTTCTCAGATATCAGGTAGAAATTCTCTCATTGTATTTAGAAGTTGTTTCGTGGATCTTTTTGTAGTCTCTGAACTGGGATATATCATATGTGTTCATATGCTAATCAAGTTATATCTTGGGGTCAACTGAAAAAGTTTGTGCTTCCAAGAATTTATATGTGCTGTTGAGGACACTGCAATTGCATTACAACGGTTCAAGTCATAACAATTGCAGCAGATTTCACTCTCCCAAGTTACAAATACACTCACGACTCACATGCGAAACATTATGAGTCAATTTCATTTGACATTGTTCATTTTTCCTTCTTTCTTCTTTTGTAGGTAAATTGATATTTATTCAATAATGCTAAAGTAGAAATAGTCAAATAGATGTACGAGTCTTTTTTCTTCAAACCATATCAGCATTAAACTTATTCTCCTTATGAGTTATAAAGCAACAAGAACTACCATCACTGCTGCGCGCAATGTCCATTGTCCAGGTTTCTCAGACTCGACCTACAACGAGTCAATTAAGAATCACAAAATATTGGATCCATTTTTGTGTACACTTTTCTAGCGAGGTACAAAAATATTGGGTATATTTTTTTTTTCCTTAACCTTTAATATTAATATTATTATAGCTTTTAGTATGAAAGATACTATGTTTTATTAGAGAACATACTTATTTGTGTGGGCTTTTATGTTATTGGAATGGGAAAATGGTAATGTTATAGTAGTACAATTACACAATTTTTGTTGTGTGTTAAGGCTGCAATATAGCCTATATAGTCTCTGTGTTGTCACTCCTTGCACAATCAGCGGTTGGGTTCTTGGAAAAGTTGTATGGTCTCTCATCAAAATAATCTAGTTGGATATAAAACTGTTTTTGAGTTCTAAACCTTATCTAATAATATAGTTGGATATAAACACTTTAAGTATAGTCTCTCATCAAAATAATCTATTTTTAACCCTTTGTTTCGAACCTATGCTCAATTCTTTTTCTAATAATTTTTTTATTCATTTAATGTTAATTAGATTTATCACTTACCTGGGAAGTGGGAACAATCCGTGCCTTCCTATGCTATTGTTTATTAAAATTTGAGTAATTTGCGGCATAAATACCAAAATTTAATCCCAGTTGAAAATAAATACCTAAATTTATTTTTTGGCGGTAATAATACCTAAGTTATATTTTTGGAACTCTGTAGGTACCTAACCGTTAAATATTATGTCATTATCCACGTGTTATTTTCTTATTGGTATATTTAACTTATTTTTTTTTTAAAAATAAAAATTTAATGACTTGTACCAATCAGAAATTGCCACGTGGCAATTTACTTAATAATTAACAGTCAGGTACCTACAAAAGTTTCAGAATTATAACTTAGGTATTATTTCCGCCAAAAATTAAACTTAGGTATTTATTTACAACTGGAAGTTAAACTTAAGTATTTATGTTGCAAATTACTCTTAAAATTTTAAATTTTGTATAATATATATTTTGTTTAAGAGCGTTGCATTAGGTACCAATTGTCCTTAGCACCATCAGAAGTGGAGCTTTGAGATACTTCATAAAAATATTATATTAAATTATATGAGATCCGATACTTAATAATACTAATAGCGTTATTGCACCTTAGAGGAGACTAGACACTACTAGTGCCATTTAGCATTTAAATTTTATCAAATTTCAAATTTAATATATATTATATATTTTTCTAAAAAAAATAACATGACAAATTATTCCACCAAATTTTGTTAAAAATTAATATTCAAAAAATAATTATAATAATTAATTTATCGTGCTTAATGGACTAATTCAAATGAATCAGATAGTAGTATATGTTAAAGAGCAAATTATCAGGAGAGAAATTTAATCTGATGATTGCATACTTAAACTAGTATATACTTTTGTGAAAAAAATACTCTGTGTTTGCCTAGAATTTAACCTGATGACATGGATAACACTTTTGACACGTGGCAAGAAGAAAACAATCTTAGGCCCCAGTCACTCGGCTAATGGTGGTTAATTTGGGCATTGAAAACTGTGTCAGTGTTCTGGTTGACAGTAGTGGGCACTCAAGTAGACACTAAGATCCAATGAAGGCATTTCTAGCTGCAATCTTTCGACAAAGTTCAAGTGAACAGGTCCTAGTGACTCTAAAACGATGAACCATGAGGCTAATGATGTCACGTGGACATCCTAGGGCTTAACTGGGGTCCAACATCAGTTCGTTGGGCGCCCAGGGGACATCCTGTGCACCGTCTCGCATTAGATTTTGTTCCCATCAACTTTTTATGGGAAATCTACTTAGCCATTATCCTAACATACATGAGAGACATGCCCCAACCAAGTTTCAGACTTTAGAGATGAGTCTACATGTAATGGTACTTGGGCACCTGGAAGCCCTAATGGGTGCCCAGGTTGACATATAGTCGATCTGGGCGCACCGTGACTAGAGTTTAGGTTTTTAGGGACATACTTGGACCCCAATTTTTCAAATCCATTAAGGAACATTGAAAGGACATGGTATTTCATCAATGACATTTCAAAGGAGCCCATATAAAATTATGGGCGCCGAGGTTGACATTTCAACCTTGGCACCAATTTCATTTTACCAAGGTTTGCCAGTGAAAATTTAACAAAACTAAAATTTGTTGAGCACTTTTCATCTAAAATAAGATTGAACATCAACAAAACCAATTTCAAAGATGTAAAACCCTACATGGGAAAACAGTTCATGCCCCTAGGCCATAGTGGGTGCCCAAGTTGACGTATCTCCATCGAGGGCACTCTAGGACTTTTTTCTAGAGAAATTGCCTGCGTATTTCCCTTATTTTCATCCACGAGGAAGATACAAGTGCTTTCGAGAAGGAAAAAAATCCATCTAGCCCCCAAATGAAAAGCTAGGCACCTAGGTTGACATCACCCTAGTCACTGGGTGCCTAGGTTGACGTAGCCACACTTCTGGTGGTTTCATCAATCTGATTGCGATTCTATCTCAGGAATTTTTCTTGTTTTGCTCTAAAATCAAGATATGAGACTTGGAATTAGGAGAAAATATCGTTCGAGTTGCAAGTTAAGCCCCTAAGCATCACCAGGCGCTAGTGTGGAAGCACATTAGGTGCCTAGGTCGACATTGGTCTGGGGCTCAGTGTTCTGTCCTTCAAATAACAATTTTCTTCAGGCATCAGTCTTATTTTGCCCTTAAAATAAGATTGGAACACCATGAACACAAGAAATGTTGCAGCTACCAGTCTCAGTAACACTTAAGAAAAAGGCTAGCTTATGAACTAATTGATTTGTTGCTGACAAATACAGCTTTGCTGTAGCATTATTGTGTAGCATTATTTGCCCAAAAGTACATATTAGGGGGATTAGTAACTCTAGCTTTGCACCTATCTTGATCTATCATTACCTTATTTGTTTAATATTATTTAAAGTTTATTTACATTCATTTCTTTTCAATTATCAAAAAAACTCAAACTCTAAATTATTTGTGTTTTACATTGTATTGCTTTCATGTCAAATTTTTAAGTGTTTAATTTTTGCAATACTTTCTCGAACAATCCTTGAGGTGAAAATAATATTACTTTCATTATATTATTTTCTAGCAATTGTGTACACTTGCACATCATAAGAAATTCACAACCCTTCGCATCTGCACCATAAATGGCGAGGGACATGTTCAGATCCGCTTGCCAAATGGACTAAGCAACAGTCTCGAAGGCATAATATAAGCCTATCTCTGCCTCTTTCATTTGCAATCCGGCGTTGTCTTGCTCATCAAGAGCCTCCTCCAATTCAGTCTTCAACTCCCTATTTTTAAGAGTCAAGGTCTGTTCCACCGCTAAGGCACGATCTCGCTCTACAATTGCAGTCCAAACATCCTCTTCAAGAGACCTTATTTGGATAAGTTTAAAGTCAATGTCTTCTTGAATTGCCTTAAACTAATTGTGCAGATTTCAAATTCTCCCCCGTTTCCTTGTATTTGCCTTAATAGGTGATCATTTTATAATGGGCTTCGAAGTGCTTGATTTTAAGATTGTTAACTTGACCCGCCAATTTGGTGTCTTCCTCTTTAAGAATCATTTTGACAAGCTCAATCTAGGAGGTCATGGCTTGATTGAAGTCCTCCCTAATTTTTTCTCAGACCTATTTAGCAGCATCCCTCTCCTTCCTGGCCGTATCCAAGTCCGCCAGAGCAGCCTCCCATTACTTGATTGCCGCATTACACTCCAATCAAGCGGTCCTAAGCTCCATATATGTTTTGGCAATAGCATCTGCAATTCGATGAACTAAGATGGAAACATTGAAAGAAGAAAAGAATTCACTTAGTCAAATTATCACATGATAAGAAATGCTACAAGACATGAAAGTAAAATCTAGAATCTGGTAGCCTAGTGACAGGGAGCTTGACTCAAGAACATTACATTCTCACTCCCAGTGATGGCCGACCTTTTTGGTCTAATCTAGCCTATAGAGGTCCCGACTTGCTTGAGAAGATTATCAGCAAAGGGAGTAATATCGCTTCACAACGTCCTAATGAATACAAAGGTAGTAGTGGACTTGTCTAGAACTTTTATTGAAAATTTGATTGATGGGTCTCGCGCTGCTAACTCAGTGATTCGTCTCGAGGAGAGTCGACAAGACATTAGGCGGATGTTGCTCTCGCCTGTCATCCCATGTCTAGTTTATCATCTAGTTAGCCTCATCTCTAATGCAGCTTTGTAATCATCGGACATTACATGCTTGATTGGGAAAGAAGGAGCAATTGGATTCCTTTTGTATTCATCATCAAAGTCACTAGGAGTGGTACTCCCAGTTGGATCTTTACAAGCCATTTTTTTTCACTAAGCTTCCGAAGCATATAGTCTGGCCTTCTTGGTAGTATGTACTGCTGCGTTTACAGACCTCTTTTCGAACTACAGGTTGAATTATAACTTCTTCTTTGCATAAGTCAATGACCTAATCAATTCCCGTTGTCGTAGCAGGCGCTGAAGTAATGGCTAAAGGGACTTAGTTGAGTGGGATAGCCAAATTGATGGCAGTTGGATTAATAAGGGTGTCAATGAGTGAGATGGCTTTGCCTGAGGGGGAGCCACTTCTTTGGCCTTAGGCTGGGAACTAGAAGCTTTTTGAGTGACCCAGAAGCCGAACTCAGTGTCTTAGTCCTTTTCACCACGCTGGCCCAAAAATTGACAGTCGTCTTCACTGCGTCCTACACTACAAAAATAAAATAAAGGCATAAGTAAGTAAATCATGCAAGTTAAGTAAGACATGAAAACTAAATATAAACAAAAGTGATAGATCTGAGACCAACTCTCAAAGATGGAGCTGGAGCCTTCAAAAGTTTCCATGAAAAATCCAAGATACCCTGACAGCTGGTAAAGCTATCAAGTTCGAGGAATCCATGATGATACATAAGTGTAAAAGGGTCTACTGAGAAGTACGTGTATCCTATGTTTATATTCGAGCATTGTTATTGGATACCAGTAGTATTAGCACCATCTAGCTAGGAGTGTCGTCTTACAATTGGTTAGCGATACTCTCTAAAAGTTATTAAATCAAATTATACAGAATATAATACTTAATTACACTAATAGCGATATGATACCTAACAAAAGTGCAAGACACGGATAGTGCATTTTATCATTTCTTGTCTATACTCCCTAATAATAATAATATAAGAAACATTTCAGAATCACAGTAAGCATTGTTTGTCTAATTAAAGCACTTTTTTGAAAACAGACAGAAATACAATTAATATATACAACCTTTCACAATGAGTAGTTTAATTGTCTAAGTCTTCATTACTCTTTAAATAGGTTTTTGTTTCATGTAATCTACTTGATTAATCGAATTCCACAGTTTTAAACCCAAAAAGATAGTTAAGAAGTAGTCCCATCCCATAATTATACTCTTCATTCTCATTAGTCATTACGGTGTAAATATATTAGTGTAATTACTAAAAAGCTTTTTATATTAATTATTAAATATTAAATAATATTATTCTTCTCACTAATTACGCCAATGCCAAAAAAGTCTAAAGACTTGCATAGAAATCGGTAATTCTAGCCACCAAACTTTTGCTTTTTCTAAAGAGAGTTATTTTGGCCAAAATCAAAGCGATTACAAAATAAAACTTAAAAACATTAAGCATTTTACTAAGTAATAAAATATCACTAAGACTGAACTATAAGTTGTGAAATAAGAATCTTTTTTACTTAAAAGTATTATGACAACTTAATAATCTAACTCTATCTTAATGTTGTGATATCTTAGACCCTTACATAATTGAATTCCAACCAATATAGCCATCACATTTGCCATCTGAGAAGACCAAGCTCCATTGTCAGATACGCTTCCGAAACTATACACAACTACCATCACTAATTGCATTGTTAAACTAAATAATAGATATATATTATATCTAAATACGTTTTGTATTATTTAAAATATGATGCAAATATTATACTGTAACTAATCTTCCAAAGACGGGAGTGATTTTTCATGCCATGGCCACTATGTGAACAGTATTTATTCCAAAGGAAAACGAATGTTAAGCCGTTTGGCATTTTTTGCTATATAAAAACCATTATGTAATATAATTAATTAGTCACTACGTATGTATGTATACAGGGGACAGACCTAGTAGTATCACTGTGGGGGCTATAGCCTCCACTAATAAAAATATTGCCTTTTAAAAAATTAAATGTAATTTTTTTAATTTAATAATTATAGACTAAAATAATAAAAATGTCCCTACAAAATAAAATAAATCTAGTAAGAGTGATTATAATGTAAGTATAAATATTTTTTAATGATAAACAAGTCCCCACAAAATAAAAATTCTGAGTCCGTCACTGTATGTATAGTACACGTGGTTTTATCAATTTATAGAAAGCTGGTACGTGACATATATATATATAGAAACCCTACTATTTGGTACGTATACCCAATAGCATAGACACTCATTAGGGCATCTAATAATAATAATGAATTAGATAATAATGTATATGTAATTTTGAACAAAAACAGGGTCGCATAATGAATTGATTTGGAGAGCACCTAGAGAAAGACATGTCATGTCAGTATTGTAATCTTTTATAAAATTTTCTATTGGATTTGGTTAGTTGGGCTATGATTTTTCCCTAGCCATATAAATATAAACAAAAGGGTTTTGGCCCTCCAACCTTATAATTATATAACTGCCCCATTCGTGGGGATATATATTGTGTCATCACCACCAGCTACCAAATATTTTCGGATCTAAATCCTTACTCTCCTCAAATAATCTTAAAAACATTATCCAGTCATGAGTTTTCTTCGAACCACAATTATATATGTTTGTTTTTATCTCTATTATATATTATTAAATATATTTCAATATTTCTCTATATAAATATATATTATTAGTACACCACAACACATTAATTCTATGCGGCTTTCTTCAATGAGATATTTAGAATATCTTTTTCGTGGCTGTCTGTCTCATCTTGATGATAATTATAGACACGTACTTCTACAAATAAATATATTATATATTTATATATATTAGATGAGTTTACATGTGCAATTATATGTGTATAGCTTTTTTTTCTTATATTTTAATTTTTATTTTATAATTGATCGTGAGAAAAAAAATGTAATTGACATTTAATATTTTTAATTATAGTACATATTCTAAAATATATATTGTATTATCATGCAATAGTAAGTACAAATTGAAATTGAACATTTTAACTATATATATAAGGTATTCTATATAATATTTAGATACATTTTACATACTGTTTCTTCATAATTTATATATTGGTTCATAATATTTTGTAAATGCTTTAAGTAGCATTGACAGTATTTGAGATACTTGACTCACTATCACTTTCAAATAGTGAAATAACACTATATTTGATTTGACTTTTTGCCAAAATAGTAATAGTTATTCAACTTTTTGCACAATGACGTGACAGAAGGATTAAGTGACACGTGTCCTGCATTGTTGGTACCTGGACAGAGCTAAACGTCCCGAACAGACTCTATATTATACATCTGCATGCATAACTTTTGATTACCCAAGCAGGATGAAAGATAGATCATCCGTGCAGGAATAAATTTGGTTTTTTGAACTACTTATTAGGAGTTAATTACTTCATAATTATATTTTGAAGTCTAGACATGAAGGCAATCCCTACAATCGTACGTGAGATCGAATCAGAGGAATATAGTAACCTGTTCTAATTTCCTATTTCGTGTATCATAATTATGTAATAAATGTAATTTTTTATTTTTACATTGTAAGCAAAAGGGAAATCTTCCCTCATGCATGAAGGCCCTATAAATAGTGACTTACCTTCACTGTGAAAGGGGATCGAAAGAATTGCTTCAGAAAGAGAGATCTAAGAGAATTACTCAGAGATTCATTGTAAGAGCTTTTAGAGAGAAAAACACTACGTTCTTTCTCTTGAGTTAATACATTCCAATGGGAGTAGGCTATCACCACACTCACGGGGCCGCACCTCTTTGAAATATGGTGTTTTTATTACTTTATCATTTTTGCTCTATTTTAATCATATTCTTAATCACTTATTAATTGACTCACTGTCATTGGCTGAAAGCGAGGTCAATATTTTGATGCTTTTATTGAGAGCAAAAACCCAAGCTTTCTGCTTTTCTTAAGTTTTAACAGGCGTACAGGATGGTGGTGCAAACTCGTAGCGGCTTGGATGATCAGGGCGACCCGATGTTAACAGATCTTAACGTGCAGACCCATGGAAACACGAGAGTACCACTAGGGACAAACCCTGAACATGCAATTACACAACCACTTACTGTGGGCCATGGTGTGACTTCCTCTATGGTTGGGATCACGCCAGGTGTGCAAGAGACTGGGAACACCAGTTAGAGAATAGTCAGAGATGATACTAAGATCCAAAACCTCCGAACAACCCTTGGACTCATGGAAGGTCATAATAACGCTTTACACCATGATCAGGAGGATCTCCGTGCCGCTATAAGCCTCGCATTCGATGAGCAAAAACGTCAATTTATAGAGTGGAGGGTTAGGGAAATGGAAACTTTAAGGGATCAACAAGCAGCCATTGATGATTGTACAAGGCAGGCCACTGTATTGATAAGGAGGGCCTACCAAGTCGCTAATTAAGAGCCACCACGTCTAATATCCCCCTGGGCGGTATAGAAGAGTATGATGCTGGGCATGCCGCCCAAACTCACAATAGTTAGCCGTCCAATCCACAGCCACAGGTCCAACCTGTGGGCCAAACGGTAGACAGCTAGATCCTTCCTGACCGCCCTTTGGGTGGAGTTACACCTAATAACTTCATCCCAACTGACATCTCTGGCCAACCAACCCGCCAAACAAGTCAGACACCGAGACCACTTGGTACCTTGATATTTAATAGGTTGGGTGCTCCACATGACCTCAGGACTGACTTGAATAGAAGAAGGGGGCCTGAACGAACAATATGTCCAAACGGCTGTCCAGCCAGGCATCCACATCAAGCATCTAGCTCAAAGAGATCCTAATGTGATACATGTCGGTCAACAGCCTGAACCAGTTCATCCATTTGTGCAAGCACAATTGGATCAACTTAAAAACAAGGTGCATGCCTGACCAGCCCAAACCTCATTGATCTCGAGCTGGACTGAGCATGCGGATCACCCTTATCCCTAGAGATTGAAGTCCTCGAACTACCCCCAAAATTCAAGATGGCAACCTAGAAGATGTATACGGGGAAAGAGGATCCAAAATTAACTCTACCCCCAAAATTAAGATTTTTGCTTGGAAGGTTATCCAAAATGCTTTACCTGTTGCTATTGCCCTTAATAGAAGAAAGGCAATTGACTCGGTGACTTGCTCACTGTGTAACCATGCTTAGGAATCCATAGGACATGCTTTGTTCACTTGCCAATATGTAAAGGCTTCAAAATTCATAATTGAATTTCAAAAACCTCACCATATGCAAGATGGAGATTATGTGATTCATCTATCATCGCTATACTGTAAAAGTAAATTTGAAACTCTCACCTATATTATGTGGACGGAAAGTAATTGTGTTTTTCATGGTGGGTCAAGATGAGATGGGTCCTATGTAGCTTCTTATGAAATCTCATACTATGATAGCTACACCCTTACTCAAAACTGTGCTACAAAGATTACTGCCATGACTGTTCCTACTGCAACAACTCAACTTTCCAAGCCGACGGAGGAGTCTCATGGAAGCCACCTGATCTAAATGGCTTCAAATTGAATGTGGATGCTGCGGTCAATATGAACACCAAAACCTTGGGCATCAGAGCAGTTATTCAGGATCACAATAGGTCTGTTATTGCTGCCTTATCTAGACCAGTCCAAAGTTATTTTCACTCAGATGAGATGGAAGCAAAAACTCTTTTTCATAGCATCACTTAGGCAAGTCAACTACAAATTCCTATCACAATCATTGAAACTAATACTTTATGAGTCTCTACTGCATTATCTGTAACATAAATGAGGGGAAAGTAATTTACACTGCAATCTTTCTTTTACCGCGGGGTTTTTAGCAAGGTTTTTAATGAGGCAATTTTTATAGACATTCAAGGGAGAGTGTTATAAAATATTATAAATGGATGTCCAAATTACTAAATAAATTACCACCATTAATGCTTCATTATATTTCCCTTTATTTCACTCATTTAGTTTTCCATTATTCTAATTATATTTTTGTATAAATAGAGATTCACCCTATTAGAATAAACTAGTGAAAAAAATCTCATTCACTCTCTCATTCTCTTGTTTTTTTTTTTTTGTCTTTTCTGTTCTTTTATTTCTTTCTCTATTCTATATTATTTTATAACAAATTTATTTATTAATTATATATCAATTAAAATAATAATAACACTTAAATATAATACAGACTAAGTAATATAATTCTATTATAAAAGTTTTTAGAAAATGTAAAAATATCAGTATTAGTAAAAATAAACTATTAATTTATTTTAAAAGATATAAGTTAAAAATTTAAGTATTTATTAGTATATATTTAAATTCTAATGTTTTAATAGTATATTTATTTCTCATTGTGGTATTGTTATAAAATTATGTAAAATTAAGAGTAATTTGCGGCATAATCTCTATAAGTGCTTAGTTTATTGCAACTAACCTTCAATTTTAAAATTTTAGTGGTAAAACCTCGAATACTCGTGTTCTGTTACCAGTTTAATATTTCTATCCATTTTGGGTGTTAAGTATCATGTTAGAATGTCTACGTGTACATCTACGTGGACATGGTGTACACATGGTACAATTTTATTAGTCCACGTAAAAAATTAAAATATTAAAATAAAATAAAAAAATTAAAATAAAAAAAATTCTTTTAAAAAAAAATAAAATATTTGAAAAAAAACAATTACAAACCCTAATTGAAAATTCTCTTTCTCTTTCTTCCTCACTCGACATCCACTCTCTCCACACTTCTCTTCTTCTTCTTCTTTCTCTTCAAAATCCACTCTGCCACCATCTCCAATTTCCCATGTAACCCACCTCACCATAGCTCGTACCCCTTCTGCAACACCTCACTTTCCATCTCCACACGAGCTCACTCCCTCGTTTCTCTTGAAGAAAAGATTGGTCAACTCACCAATACTGCTGACTCCATCCCCAGGCTTGGTATCCTTCCCTACGAATGGTTGTTCGAATCTCTCCACGGCATCGCCACCAACGTCCTCGATGTCTCCTTCGGCAGTGTCGTTTCGTCTGACACCAGCTTCCCCCAAGTACTTCTGACGGTGGCTTCTTTTAATTGGACCCTCTGGTTCAGAATCGCATCGGCTATAAGGGTCGAGGCACGCGCGATGTATAATGTTGGGCGAGCTGGGTTCGGCTGGGGAGAGGCTAGGAGACCCCTGGGGAGGACCTCGTTGTCGCTTCTGCTTAGGCTGTTGAATTCGTGAAGGATTTTCAATGGGTGATCGGAGCACGACGGTCTCGTCGTTCCAGTGGCCACCGCACAAATGCAGAGAGAAGAGAGAGAGAGAGAGAGGGGGGGTGGCTGTCGAGTGAGGAAGAAAAAGAAAGAGAATTTTCAATTAGGGTTTTTATCATTTTCCAATTAGGGTTTCCAATTATGTTTTTTTTCAGATTTTTTATTTTATTTTTTTTAAAAGAAAATAATGTTTTTTTTTATTTGAATACTTTAATTTTATTTTAATTTTTTACGTGGACTAATAAAATTATGCCATGTGTACACTATGTCCACGTAGATATACACGTAGACATTCCAACATGGTGTTGGATTAAAATCCTATGTGGGCACATATGTATAATGTATATGCTATTATAAAGTGTGATACAAAATTAAGTTACCAATTATGTTATGGGTATCAAAAGGTTATTAAATTGTCATGGAAATAATGTGTAGATACCATAAGTTAATTTATAATTTGTTGAGGGGCCAAATTATAAATATCCAAAACTCATTCTAAGATGAGTCAATAAATAGGTAGTGGTCCCCAAGAAACACCAGGATTTCTATATTCTCCCCTTCCCCATCAAAGAAAATACCTAAGAAAATAGTGTATTCTTGGAAGATCAAAACCTTCTCTGCAATCTCCAACAATGGATTCAGGTTAGTGCTTCCGCTCATCTTTTTATCATATTCTTCTTCTTTAATTTAGCAAAGGCATTTATGATTTAGGGTTTTCTATATTAAAGCACTTTTAGGAATATGTTCAGATCTGTGATTTATATATTTCTTAAGTGTTTTATAAATCCTAACAAGTGGTAGCAGTGCCACTTTTGTTAAATTAATTGAAGATTTGATGATTTTATTTACGAAATTTAAGAATTTTGAAAATTAGGGTTTTGTTTTTTTTTTTTTAAATAATTCTGTCACTGTATTTTTGTTTGGGGCCTTTAAATTCAATCCCTTAGATCAAATTATATATATGCTGTTAGATATAATATTTTGAAATTGTGTACATGTACAATGTTCAGGCTTCCACACCTGTCATTGATCGAGAAATGAATCTAGAACCTCAACATGACAATGTTGAACAACTCCCAAATCAAGATGAGGCTATTGTTCCAGAAGAATAAATTCAACACCCTTAAGAACAAGAGCCATTAAGGAGGTCCACAAGAGAGAGAAGAAATGCTATTTCAGATGACTATTTTGTATTTCTTCAAGAACATGAGGATGAAATTGGAATGATGGAAGATGATCCAATCAACTTGCATCAGGCCATGAAAAGTTCTAACTCTCAAAAGTGGATTGATGCCATGAATGAAGAGAATAAGTCTATGCAAGACAATAAAGTTTGGGAAGTTGTCCCATTACCAGAAGGTGTAAAACCAATTGGTTGTAAATGGATACTTAAAACCAAGAAGGATGAATATGGTAATGTGGTGAGATTTAAGGCACGTCTTGTAGCAAAAGGCTATACTCAGAAACAAGGCATTGATTATACAGAGACTTTCTCTCCGGTTTCATCGAAAGACTCTTTTAGGATAATATTGGCACTTGTTGCTCATTTTGACCTTGAGTTACATCAGATGAATGTTAAAACAGCGTTTCTCAATGGCGACATTGATGAAACAATTTATATGGAGCAACAAGAATACTTAGTGGTTGGTGACCCAAAGAATATGGTTTGTAAATTAAAGAAATCCATCTATGGACTCAAGCAAGCTTCTCGTCAATGGTATCACAAGTTTCATCAAGTAATTATCTCATTTGGTTTTGAGATGAATATTATTGATGATTGTGTATATCACAAGTTCAGTGGGAGTAAATACATATTTCCAGTTTTATATGTCGATGACATATTGCTTGCCACTAATGATATAGGCTTATTGCATGAAACCAAGAGATTTTTATCTAAGCAATTTGAGATGAAAGATCTTAGTGACGACTCTTTTGTTTTAGGAATTCAAATACGTCGAGATCGTTCTTGGGGTATTCTTGGATTATCACAAAAAGAACTATATCGATAAAGTACTCAAAAGTTTTGGCATGCAAGATTGTAGACCAGGTGATACCCCTGTTGCTAAAGGAGACAAATTCAGTCTTAGTCAATGCCCTAAAAGCAGCCTTGAAATTCAGGAAATGAAAAAGATTCCCTATGCATCAGTTGTAGGGAGTCTAATGTATCTTCAGGTATGTACGCGTCCAGATATTGCGTACATTATTGGGATGTTAGGCAGATATTTAAGCAACCCTGGTATGGACCATTGGATAGCAGCCAAGAGGGTTATGAGGTATCTTCAGAGAACAAAAGATCACATGCTCACATACAAGAAGTTAGATCATTTGGAGGTCATAGGGTATTCTGATTCTGATTTCACTGGATGCCAAGATAGTAGAAGGTCTACATCAGGCTACATTTTTCTGTTAGCTGGAGGAGCTATATCCTGGAAAAGTGTCAAACAAACACTTATAGCTTCTTCCACTATGGCAGCAGAATTCGTAGCGTGTTATGAGGCATCAAATCAGGGAATATGGCTGAGAAACTTTGTCACTAGGCTGCGTATTTTGGAGAATGTTGAAAGACCACTTAAGATATTTTGTGACAATAAGTCAGCAGTGCTGTATTCCAATAACAATAGGAGCTCATCCAAGTCAAAGTATATTGACATAAAGTTCCTAGTTGTGAAAGAAAGAGTGCAGAGTGGACAGATATCCATAGAGCACATTGCGACAAACTCCATGATAGCGGATCCGCTCACAAAAGGATTACCACCCAAGGTCTTTCATGAGCACACTACTCATATGGGTGAAGTATTGCTTGAGGATATCATAATTTAGTAGGAGTTTGTATTCTCTTTGCTTTATGTTTGTTTAAGACATTTATGTATTTGGTTATTTTCTGATCAAAAATAAAGTTTTCAGTTTATTCACTCTGTTTTGTTATGTTTAAGTCTGACCTCACTTTGGTTTAAGGAGGACCAGTTGAAAATAGGCATGTTTGGTTCACATTGCATGTAATTTCCATGCAACACATCCATGATTGATCTATGTCATACGGCTATATTTTTATACGTGACCATTGATGGGTTTAGTCATGATTGATATGACGAAAATCGCTTTGATCCTATATGGGTATAGTTGATGGACGAGATTGTTGTAAATACCTTTACATAATAGCAAATTTTGACCTCATAAGGTTATACATTTACCAGGTAACATATGTTACCCAAGTGGGAGATTGTTAGGAGTGTGAATAAATCGATCCAATCCAATGAGAACCGACCGATCCAATTACAACCGACCGCCAAACATTGGATATCCAATTGTGATCGGATCGGATTGGATGTTATTTTTAAATATCCAATTGGATTGGATCGGATGGTGGATGGGGTGTCTAAAAATCCAATACATCCAACATCCAATCGAACTAATTAGTATTTTGATTTAGTTTGGATGAGTAATTAGATTTTATATTGTTATACGTCAAATCTATATGTATATATGAAAATTAACATTAAAGTTTTACTTTTTTTTCTTGGATTGGATGGATCCAGTCCAATCCAATACATACTGGATCTAAAATATTGGATGGATCCGATCCGATCCAAAAAATACTAGGTCTAAAATATTAGATAAACCCAAATTAAACAAATAAATATATATGAAATACATCCAATGGATAGAACCGATCCAATCCAACATCCAATGGATGTTGGATCGATTGGATGACGAAATTAATTGGATCGGATCGGATGGTAAAATCTAACATCCAATATATGATTGGATCAGATCTGGATAGGCCTAAAAATATTGGATGTGATCCAATGAACACCCCTAGAGATTGTTGGATTAAAATCCTATGTGGGCACATAATGTATAATGTATATGCTATTATAAAGTGTGATACAAAATTAGATGACCAATTATGTTATGGGTATCAAAAGGGTATTAAATTGTCATGGAAATAATGTGTAGATACCATAAGTTAATTTATAACTTGTTGAGGGACCAAATTATAAATACCCAAAACTCATTCTAAGATGACACTACTACAAACCAAGCTTTTAGAGGCACTTTTTTTCAGCAAATATTAAAGAACCGACGTCATAGGGTTGGAATTTTTCGGAAGAGATTCTGACACCACCTATGGCGTCGGTTTTTTGGAAATAACCGACGCCATAGGGTGTCCCCCTATGGCGTCGGTTGCTATTTCTAAAAAAGCAAACGCCTAAAGGGTTTATAACCCTAGCCTAGCCCATCATCTTCCTCATTCGACCGGCCAGCCGAAACCCCCAAACGGGGAGAACCCCAGACCCTCTCCGCCAACCACCACGGAAAATCACCCCATTTCACCATATTTTTACCATTTTAGCTCATTTTTGTTTCTAAATCTTCTATTTTTCATACCTAAAACTATATACCTGAAAAGATCACATTTTTCCTCATTTTTTAGGGTAAACCGAAGGTAGAGGTAGTGGTGGTGGTGGTTATACCTCCGGCCACCGTTTTTAGTGGAGAAAATATTGTATTTCAACGTCTATTAAGGTATAAATCTAATTTCTACTAATTTTATTACTGTACATTGCTTTATTTTTTATTTTATAAATTTTTTTAGGGTTTTTCTATATTATTAAATATGTATTGTGTGTATATATTGTGAATGAGAAATGTATTGTGTGTATATATATTGTGAATGAAAAATGTGATATAGGAGAGTATATATGTATGTATTTTGTGTTGTATTGAATATGTATTGTGTGTGTATATATTGTGAATGAGAAATGAGATAAATAGGAGAGTATTTTATATATTGTACATGTATATATTGAGTATTTTAAACTAATAGTTTTGTTAAATATTGTGAATGAGAATGAGATAAGAGAGTATTAAAATAAAAGTTTAGAAATTGTTTTCTAAAAAATTAGTTTAGAACAAAAGTTTAAAAATTAACTCTATTTTGTATCAATTTTTTTCTATTTTCAATTTTATTCATGTGTTTTTATTTTTTTAGTAGCTAGTAGATAGTTAATTACAACTACTTAGCAAGTTACTAATTTTCATTCTGTTCATGTATTTTTAACTAGTTAGTAATAAATTAACTAGTTAGTAACTAAATACTCATAAATTATATAACTAGTAAGTAGCTAAATAAAAAAATTTGTAATTTTGTAGTATTTCCTTATGTTGTAGGTTGTGAGGTCAATTTGCAAGGATCTGACTTATTTGGTATTGATCGGTTTCTAGTTAGCTCGAGGTATACACTCACTAAATTTTATTATAAATTAATTATGAATGCTTAGTAGAGTTTGAATATCTTAAATATTCATCTGTAGTGAAGTAGGTTCTGTAATATATTGTAATGCGCCGGATCGATGGGTGAAATAATATGCATGTTAGATGAGTTTGAATATCTTCAATATTCATCCTTAGTGAAGTAGGTTACGTGAATACATGTCTTTATGATCGAATGGGTGATAAATTTTTATATTGCTAAATGTTGTTGTGATTATTTCATATTGTTTTGAATTGTGTTTTGTTGTTATTAATAGGTTTGAATTTTTCGGAAACGTTCAATTATAGTCGTTATGCTGCCGAAATTTCAGTAAAATTAGGACAATATTTGATTTTAATTTCTCTTAAACTTGGTTGTTAGGATTTTATCGGAAGTGACTTTATCGGAAGACAAGTACATAATTTTTGGTATAAGGTATGCTTTCTTTAACCTACTTTTATAAGAATATTTTTCATATATATTTAGATAATCTTTAAATGCTTAGAGTAATTTTAGAATAATATTGATGTTATACATAGGATATATATTGTTGAGTGCTAAGAATAGATATAGTAAGCTATAAAAAAAATATACAAAAAAGGTCTATATTGGGATTTGAACTTGTGACCAAAAGGATAGATTGATAAGTTTTTACCAATATACCAAAACACAATAGAATTAACAAATACATTATAAACATTGATTCTAATACTTAAAATAAGAATTCTATTATGTTAAGTAAAATAGCAAAATAAAACACAAAAAATACCCAAGTTCAAAAAAAAAAAAAAAATCGCCTCAAGCGAACAACTCGATCAAAAGTTATTAATAATGTTCAAAGTTTTCAAAAAACTTCATGCAAATTTTAACCATTTATCTATAAAAGTACAATACTACAAAAATGATACTAATATATTAAAAAAAATTATAAAAATATACTAATATACTACAAAAATACAAACACATAATATAAAATTTTAATAAAAAGATAGCTAATATACAAACACTTAGAGTAATGTAGATGTGTATTTATTCAACTTTTCAATTTAATTTGTATTTATGGTTATTATATATAATTTATACTTAATTTAATTATATTAATAATAAAATAATATATATAAATTATGCTAAAATACAAAATTGGAAGCTGAAAAAAAAAAAAACCATAGGAAGACCCTATGGCGTCGGTTCTTTCATCATAACCGACGCCATATGGGTCCTATGGCGTCGGTTATATGAAACAACCGACGCCATAGGACCCCTATGGCGTCGGTTATTATGAAATAACCGACGCCATAGGGGTCATATGGCGTCGGTTGTTTTTAACCCTTTAGCGTCACCCGGAACAGCGTCGGTAGCGAATTTCGCCAATACCGACGCTGAAAGCCCTTTAAAACCGCCTCTAAAGCCCAATTTTGTAGTAGTGTGAGTCTATAATAGGTAGTGGTCCCCAAGAAACACCAGGATTTCTATATTATCCCCTTCCCCATTAGAGAAAATACCTAGGAAAATAGTGTATTCTTGGAAGATCAAAACTTTCTCTGCAATCTCCAACAATGGCTTCAGGTTAGTGATTCCGCTCATCTTTTTATCATCTTCTTCTTCTTTAATTTAGCAAAGGCATTTATGATTTAGGGTTTTCTATATTAAAGCACTTTTAGGAATATGTTCAGATATGTGATTTATATATTTCTTAAGTGTTTTATAAATCCTAACACATGACACTTAACACCTAAAATGGATGGAAATATTAAACTGCTAACAGAATACGAGTATTGGGGGTTTTACCACCAAAATTTTAAAATTAGGAGTTAGTTACAATAAACTAAACACTTATAGAGGTTAAGCCGCAAATTACCCTAAAATGAATAAAACTACTAAAAAAATGATACCGGTTAGCTCATTATTGTAAAAAAAAAATAAATAGAAAAGTGAAACACGAATTCAAGTGCAGTCGCCTGAGTAATATGTGATACAATCCTGAGCACGAAAAAAATAAAAACTTACAAGCCGTGCCCATAGGAATACAACCCATATTTTTGGGAGTTTTTAAAATATGTATGGACAAGACAGCCTGATTCTACACCCACATATTTACATGCTCAATATTTACAGGCATATCTTGCAGAACATCATCAATTCTTCATAACTCATATAATTGCCATAATTGATTAATAATCAATATTAAAATGATCGGTGGGGCGGCTAATACGTGATTAAACAAATATATATATATATATTTATAGAAAGAGATAGATAATTAATAATAAAGAGTTTCTTAATATAATTAATTGAACATTTTGTTGGCAAATAATAATGTTAATGAGAATAATTAATTTGAACAAATCATGAAAGCTAGCTAGGACAGTATCTCTTTGGAAATCTAATATGATAATGTAGTAATAGGCATGATCCCCGCTTATCGCGTCAACTCAAACTATTATTATTATTGTGTGTGATATAGACTCATACATATATACAAAAGTACAAAATTAATTACTCAGTCGTCTCTTCTCTACACTCCATCAATATAACCGACAAAAATTGTTCACACTTACCCTACCAAATTAAGAAATTTAATCACCAATTAATTCTACTAAATATGTAGTTATCATAATTAAGAGTGTAGTCAAAATAAATCATTTCAACACAGCTCCATTTCCGAACAAATATGCCACTTTTGGTTCACCACTAGTAGTACTGGACATCAAACAAAGTAAGCTATAACTATCTTTACTTTTTCAACATATAAATTTATACTTGATATATATTTGCCTATATCTCTTGTATTGTTCCTCTTGATCTGAAATATTACTACTCTCTTTTCCTAATGGTATAATAATGATGACTGTTTTTTCTGCGTATATATCATTTTGCTGAAAGAACATATCTATGTTATCGTAAAATTAATTTTCAATTTCTTGTTGAAAACATATTTTAGAATTAGATTGGGGTTTTCATGATTTCCAGGCTTTTAGTCATAATATAAATAATTAATGTATTATTTACAGCTCTAATTAACAAATTAACGATCGTACTGTTTTTTTTCTTGTAGACTATATAATCTGGTGATCAAGTACTTGGCTGATCATGGACGTGGCATCGTCGAAATGGTTATCAGAAGTACTGGTAATTGATATAGATCACTGATCAGTATGATTATATATGATGTGAATTATTTGTATATATGTAATAATTAGCTATACAAATTTAATTAATATTTCAGCAAGGAGTGGAAGACTACAATAATATATTCTCTCTAGATAATCAACTTGAGTTTGGTTCAGATGATCATCAAATATTAGTAGGAGGAGACAATTACAAACAAGATTTCTCTTCTGAGAGTAATTCATCTTACTCTACAATCACCACATCAGGTGGTTCTGATTCCATCAAAAAGTACTCTCATCATGATCATCATCAAGCTTCGAACAAAAAACCTGCACCATCTTCTAATTCCTCTCAGCTTCTTTCTTTTGATAATTATCAAAACCAGCATTACCCAAATTCCTCATCACCACCTAAAATTAACATGAGTGATATTAGTAGTACTACATTAAGACCCAAGAAAGGACTGTCCCAAACAGATATCAATTTCTCATCTCTTGATGATGTTGATCATGTGGTATCAAATAATAAAGATCGAAATTCCTTTATTATTAGTAATAAGAAGGAAAATTACTCATCATCATCTCAACCATCAATCTTCATCAAGGGGACTAATGATTATAATAATAATAACAAGAGGCCTTACTCAATGATCAAAACTCCTTCACATGCTCAAGACCATATCATGGCTGAGAGGAAAAGAAGAGAAAAGCTCACCCAACGCTTCATTGCTCTTTCTGCAATTGTCCCAGGCTTAAAGAAGGTACACAATTACTCATAGAGGGTTTGGTTGAAAGCAATAAAAATAGAAAAATATATAAAATTGATAATGAAAATTGGAACAGAATGAAATAAAATGAAAATGTGTATAGCCTTAAAAAAAAAAAAAAATTATTTTTTTTCATATTGTATCGAAATGATTTTCTTAGTAATTTTTAAGTAAATAGTTATTTTATCACATCAAATAGGAAAAATCATTCTATTGAAATGATGATGTTTTAATAATTTAAAATACAAATAAAGAAATTTCTTCCCATTTTATTACTCCCAAACCAAACACATCTTAAAACTAAATCACGTCCCCCCATTAATATATATATCTACATTAATAAACCTTCAAATTATAAATAAAAGTCTTAGGACTATTCTACAAACAAAATCATGACCAGTGAATCAAAACATCCAGTTCCACTCACGAAAAATCTTTACTATAGAATAGTACTTATGTATATTTGATAACTGACCATGATATATTTTTTTGTCTTCACAATTCTATGTGTTTATTTTGTATAGATGGATAAAGCATCGGTTCTTGGAGATGCTATTGTTTATGTGAAGCAACTACAAGAGAGGGTAAATATACTAGAAGAACAGTCGAAGAGTAGAACTGTGGAATCTGTGGTGTTTAAAAAATCCCAAGTATCAATATCATCATCAACTGATGAACAAAATCAAGATAGTTCTTCAAGTGATCAAAATTTCGAGGGTCGCTCTAATAACGATCAAGATTATAATCATAATAACAATAATGATAATAATCAAACACTAACATTACTTCCTGAAATCGAAGCAAGAGTTTATGAAAAGGATGTGCTCATTCGAATCCATTGTGAAAATCACAAAGGGATTGTGGTCAAAATATTGAGCGAAATGGAAAAGCTTGATCATCATCTTTCTGTGGTTAACACTAGTGTCATGCCCTTTGGCAACTGCACTCTCGATATTACAATACTAGCTCAGGTATAATTGACCTCCTTAATTATAACGACATTATAGGTCTTATATGCTTGCAAATAATTATGTAATAATTAATTCATATATTGATCTGTGTTTTTTTTCCCCTGTGGATACATATAGATGGAAAAGGAATTCAGCATGACCGTGAAAGATCTAGTTAAGAACCTAAGGAAGGCATTATTGAAAATTATGTGATGTATATTATGTGAGGTTCTATGCTGAAAAGTGTCGAGACATATTTTTAATTATTAATAAATAAGAGTTAATATTTTGATATATGCATTAATGTTAAATTATTAATATTTATTGTTAAAAATTTTATATAAATATGAGAAATTTTTTTATCTATATATATGAGGTTGTGACTGATTGTAGCTATAAAAAATTAAAATCTCTTAGTTATGAATAAATCAGTCAATAATATATTAAAGTTATGAAATTTTTAATCAATAGTTTCTAGTATGGTTTACCGATGCCCGTTTTTCAGAACAAGTAATCTCGATTTGAATTACTAATGTAGTATTACATCAAAGTGAAAGTGGTGTATATAATAAAGATTACATATGATAATGACCGATATGAATAAAACTATCCTTATCAAATATGTATCCTTAACTATAAAGACCTAATTCATATAATAACAATATAGACCGACCTAAATCTTGAGTAATCATGAACTACTGTTCATGTTATTAGTTTCTTTGATTCATTTGTTAAAGTTTCTCAAAGAAAATGATTTTTACAAATTTTGTTTTGGAAATCTAATAATGTGGATGGTTGGGAACATGATCTACAATTATGCAATCCTAACTTTACTAATGGATAGAATGTTGGTTCCCTTTAAGTGTTAATTCTGGAACTGAAAAGTTGTGTACAAATTTAAATGGAATCTAAATATTATACTTTCACTAGTAAATTAGCGGTACTAAAGGATAAAAAATTAATTAAAAGGGCGAAATAATATTTTGACCAAAACTAATTACGAATTGACACAAGGGCTAACAACTGGAATTGATTATATTAATAGACACTGCAGTAACACTCATTAAATATAATTCTACAAAACTAAGAGTTCGATTCCATATTTATAGTGGAGTAATTATAGAATTAAATAAATATGATTATTTGGTTGATAAGACTCAATAAATAATCTACTTTATTGGAGCTTAGAATTATAGGTCTATGGTCCTCAAATTTCCACCTTAAAATACTTTCAAGGATAGGAATAAAGAGTTGTATAATGTTGTTCAGAAAAATCTTTTATAATTGGCAATGTAGTAATTATTTATTTTTGCAATAAATAATTTTTTAAATTAATTAAATAGGAAAAAGATAAAAGTTAATAAAGACAAAATTTATCAAGACAAGAATTGTTGAGACAAAAGTTATGAGGAAAAAGATATCATCCTTGTCTTAATTGAGGCAAAGTATGCCCCTACCCTATAGTAGGGTGTCCTATTGGTTTTGTTTCACACTACAACAAAAATTATCATTAGGGGCGGACTTATTAGCGGCGGAATAGATCCGCCCCTAATAATAAGGGTTATTACCAGCGGAGTACACTTTCCGTCGGTAATAGTAAAAAAATTTAATTTTTTAGTTTAAAATGTTTTTTCTTTAGTAATAGCGGCGGGAAATAAAATATTACCGGCGGCATGTTTCATTGATTATTCAAAATGTGAAATGTGCGGGAAAAATCCCGCCTTTATTTTTAATTTATCATTAGCGGCGGACTTATACCGGCGGACTCCGCTGTTAATAAATATTAATTTATTATTTTTATACTTATTACCGGCGGACACACTTATACCAGCGGAGTCCCGCCGGTAATAAGTTGGTATATATAAAAAATAAAATCTCATCTTTTCCTTCAGACTTTTCTTCTTCTCATTTTCACTCTCGTCTCTTCTATTCTTCTAGATGTCTCTCGCCCCTTCTCTTCTTATCTCTCTCAATCTCTTCATCTTTGATTGGCAATGGCACACAGTGACATTTTCCAATAGGAGATGGTGGCTTTTTCAGCTAGTGCAAGATTTAGATGACTATCTCTACCCATGTGAGTTTTCGTACATATATATTTATTTACTATATATATTCATATATATATATATATATATATATTAAGTTTTATGAATTATAATAGTATTTTTTTTTGTTAGCTGAGACACCTCGTTAACACCTTTAGATTTCTTTTGTTATATATACATATAGATATACATTTATAATTTATTAATTATTTTTTAATATTTTTAAAAATTAACCTATAACATCTCATAGTATTTTAAAGTAGTATTTATATATATAACTAAAACTATTTCTATATATGTTATTTTTTTTAAAAAAAAAATATGTATCTACATGTATAAACTTAAAAATAATTTTGAACTATTCTGTCAATTTTAATTTTTTTGTAATTTTTTTTCATAATTTTTTTATAGTTTAAAATATTGTTGTTATATACTATTAATTTTTAGTCTAATATTTTTTATTATCAGGACATAATGACACAAGAAATGAGGAGACAACAATTTCAAAGCATGTTATTATCTTCGTAGCAATCTCTACTATCTTGCTACATTTCACTGTCGACACCACAATGATGAAGATTCAAGAGTATTGACTTCAAAGTTGCAGATTTTTTAAATGAATATTCTCATTTAAACATTGATAATGTATATTTCCTTTCAGCAACAAGACAATTTCTTAAGGTGTATTATTGTATTAATTGATGTACAATGTGTTGAATAAATATTAATTATTTTTAAAAATTCTGTTATTTTTCATATAAAATATAATATTATATATTATTTTTATTTTCTTATCAATTAATATTATTAAATATTTTTTTTAATAAAAAACTAATATTGGAAGATAAATAGCAGCGGGGTCCGCTTGTATTAATGTGTCAGATAGACAATCTGACGAGTTTAGTACCGAGGGGGTCCGCCCCTAATAATCCGCTGGTAATAATATTTAATAGCGGCGTGATGTCAGTCCGCCACTAAAAATGGTAAATAGTGAACCTGTAGTACCAGCGGAGTATTACCGGCGGATCCCGCTGGTAATAACTTTTAGGGGCGAAAAACACAGTTATTCTCCGCCGGTAATGAGCTAATATGTTGTAGTGTCATTAATTAAATAAAATAAATATTTAAATTTAAAAAGTGGTTAAAAATATTTCAAGTTGGTCGAGATATTGCCTCAAAGTTAGTTGAGAGATTCCCTCATCTAAAATATTAGTAACCAAATTCAGTTATAAATATTTATTTAAATAACTAAATATGATTTGATTAATGAAGAATTAACTACTATAAATTGATGTACAATTTGAGAAATCAGAAGAACCTTTTCACACTATATTTTCGAAATTCAAATGAGAAAATAAATATTATTTTTCTCTCTCAAATAGTTCTGGCTCATGTGGTGAGAATCAATCAAGAATAAATTATACACTAATTTATCCTAATACCCAAACTATTCTTTGTGTTTGGTGGATCAATTTGAAAGACTACGGTGTGAGTTTCTAATCAATATCCAAAATGTTTAAACTTGTGAGAAATTTTGAGAATACCATGATAGCCATCAAGAGGTATATATTTCTTTCATATAATTTATATTTTGATTTAATATTTATACATCTAGAGATATATTTGGGGCTATGGTATAATGATAATCAAATATACAACTGCATACCTTATTACTATAAAACTAATAATTGGTATTAGGAGTAGTTCCATGAATGTATACACATTAAATGTTGTGTGAATTTTATGCATTCATATATATATATATGTGATATGTACGTGAATGGATGGTTATATTATTCAGATGTATGGGAGGTGATGAATCGTTAATTATTTGGTAAAATTTGGTGTAGGTTTTGTTATTATATAATCTAGAAAATATTGTAAGCTAATATTGGGACATAGGAATTTTTATGTAATTTTATTTAATGAGATTAATTTTATGTACAAAATGTATAATGTAATGTACATTGCATGTGAGTTCAGTTTTTAATCTTGAAACCCGACCATTCACGAAAAAATCACTTGCATGTGAGCTTAGGAATTTTTGCCTAGCCATGCACAGCCACCCGAGTGGCTTCAGGTTCTGTGCCCATGTGATGGAACTTCATGCATGCAAGTGGGACGTGAGTCCCTGTAGATGCAAGAAAACCAGTCGGGTCCATAAGGACCCGTACAACTGATGCTCACTGTGCCCGGAGAAGGAACTCGATAGGATTCTTGGTCTTCTGTCCCCTCTTGCAGCCACAGTCGGCCATGGACTTGTCCTTCTCCTTCTCCGCCAGGTTTGAAAAAGACTCGACTGGATCATTGTGGGTCCTTCGTGACCCGTACCATGCAATTGTGTATGTGGCTACTCCTCCTCGTGGCCAAACATGGCCACCGTGGCCATGGTGGATACTGTAGCCGCCAACCACGGTGGTGTTGGGAATTATTTTACCAGGATCTTAGATCTACTCACAAGTATGTTGTTTAAACATCCTAAATATGAACTTTCTAAAACGATAAAATAAACACATATAAAGTTAAGAAAACCTTACATTGATGCTGCGGAATAAATGTCTCCTTCCACTCAGATCTCTAACCCTTGATTCCTTTCTGTAGCAGAGTATAATCAAGATCTGAGCCCGAATCTCCTTCTTCTTCAAGCTTTGATCCTTCACAGTCTTCCAATCTATGATTGAGTTACTGCTTGCTGTGTGTGGGCACTTACTCTTTCACTAGGGTCACGAAAAAGATGAAGGGAAAAGAGAGAGAGATATTTCGGCCAAGGTAGAGAGTGAGGGAAGGCTCAGTTTTTCTGAAGAGAGAAATTTCTGTCAGAAAGATGATCTGAAAACTTGTCAAAGCATGTGTTGTGACTGAGCCATCACTTTCTATTTATAGGCAACTACTAGGTTTAGGTTTAGAATTATTTGGCATTAAAATAATGAAAATATTAATTTGAAAAATCAACATTAAGTGGCCGGCCTAGGTGTTGTAATGGGCCTCACTTAATTTTGCAATTTTATCAAATTTTATCTCTATTTTCTCAAAAATGCCAATTTTCCAATTCTAACCTTTTAAATGCCAAAACTAATTATTTAATAACTAAAATAGATTATTAAATAATATTGTCATTTAATTTAATTATTAATTAGACATAAAAAGTCTATTAATAAATAAATAAACCTAGAAAACTCTTTTCCTTACAATTTCACCCCAGCTTAGTGAAAATTCATAAAATTAGACATAGTCTAACTTTAGAATTATAATTGACCAATCACGAATCAATTAATGAGTCTTACAAGCAGAATGTTCTCAACTAGAATGGGGACCATGGATCTATATTCTGAGCTTCCAATAAGTGAACCAAATTTACCAAGTAAATTCCTACTTATTAATTCTTCGTTGAATCCACTCTTAGAACTTAGAATTGCACTCTCAGACTTATATAGAGCATATTGTATGTTTCACGATACCAATATACTATCTCATTTAACCATTGTTATAATCTTATTGTGATTTAAAGATCCTCTATATAGATGATTTACATCGAGATGGGATTTCTTTACCGTTCTCACCCCTCAATGTATTTTGCCCCTTAAAACACTTAGCTACCTGTAAATGGTGTTTAGTGATCTAATAATTAGTCAGTTAAACAAGAGCTCATCCATTTACTTCTATTTGCTAAGCTCGAAGGGAATCATCACTTAACTTCTATACACCAGTAGAAGCTATAGATTCCATATTTATGTTCAGCACTCCCACTCAATCATACTATCATGTTCTCGAAATATACGTATCACCCTGACCCGAAAGTAGGCTTAACTAATAAATCTAAGAACATGAATAGCACTCCTGAGTTGAGCCTAAGCATATCAGGATTTAGATTCTTTTAATCTTAAGATCAACTACTGATATTGACTTGGAAAGATATGTATAACGGTAAGTTTGTAATATCTTAACTTAGTTGCAATATCGGTCCAGTCCAATGTATACTCCATACATTCGAAACTAGTATACTTTACTAATGTCTGGAAAGAACATAACACTTACTCCAAGTGTAAGTACACATCATCGCTGATTATCACATTAGTGTAAATCCAATAACACTGATGAAACAGGGACCAAAACTTTTGATTCATATGATCACAATCACATTCCACTGTGTTGACGATACTGTAATTGTGAATAAACATATGATCTGGATTTAACTGATTTTGTGTGTATGAATGTCATAAACATATTAAACATATTAAACCATTAGCATGTAAAATTCATGCAAACATCAATCACTTCTAATTTCTTTTATTGATAACTAATCAGATTGTAAAGAGTTTTATTTAGGGCATAAAACCCAACAAACTCCCACTTGCACTAATATAAAACAAACTGTGCAAATAGGTCAATCTGATGTCTTGATTTTCAGATCAAGTGTAGTATATTTGAATCCACCCAAACTTCTGGAAACTAGTTCATAAATACACTTATGAAACATCCTTTACTATATGCTTTACTCATCAAGGGATACTGAAATCTTTACTGTTTTAAAAGTACATCTGAATTAACAGAGGACATATCTCTCATATTTTAAAATATGTAATTGATATAATACAGTGTAGACTTTTCTTCAGTGATATAACTTTCTGGTATTTTCGAATAGACCAAGTTATAGTTCTTCTTTGGTAGAGCTCGAATTATTATACAATAATTCCTCCACCCCCAAAGTAAGCACCATCTTATAGAATTTCGAAATTAGATGGTGAGATACAAAGACGACTGATACACAGGTCCTTAATATCTGACATATAGATCACTTTCATAAATCCTTCTTGAATATCTTCTAATGTTCCCTATTTGATTACATCTCAGATAGCTCCCACTCAATAGCAGATGTCTGGTTAAATAATACTTTTAACCTCTGATTGTTTAGAGAGTTACCTAGTTGTGACTTTTGTGTTAGTCTGAAACTTTAAGTTAAGACTAAGTCATCAACATAGCACACTAGTATTTGAAGTGAAAAATACATGCCAGAGATAAAGTAATCAAAATTAAGATACCATCAAATTTTATGCGGATTAAGAATTCTTGGTTCAAGTCATTCGAATGGACTGAACTAGAGTTCTTTATCTTATTCTCATAATTCTGATAAGCTATACCTATCCATGTGAATGGTTAGATTTGCTTTTCAATATTGTTCTTAAGTACCTATCACAATTATCAACCTAATGAAGATGGGTATAGAACTTTAAAATTCTCCCACTCAATTAAGGTAGTGTGAAACTTTAACAAAGAACTTTCAAAGGTATCAAACTTTTACTTACCACAGTAAAAAATCGAAATGGAACATACAATCAAGATCAAGAATTTATATTGACAATAGCTGACTCATTATATTACTTCCATGTTTAAACAAGATATGTGTGACATAGGGAATTGTGGAATATGCTCCACCCCTAAGAATATACATATAGGGTACTTGTGGATAACCTCCACCCCTAAGTATATAGAGATTATGATCCACCCCTAAAGGTTATAAAGATCATGATTCTCTTAGTGTGATAGAGTTTATGTGGAGTTGAATACTATCCAGAGTTCATTAGATATAAAGGATCGTTGAACTGCATAGTTTTCTTAACTTTTCTCCACCCCTATCAGATCATAAGATCCTTTTATTAAACAAATTCTTAATAATTGTTTGAGAATTAACAATTATTGATAAACATAGAAATAATTTCTAGTGTTTATATAATATAACTCTATGAAGAGTTGAAAATATTATAGAATTTGCATCAATAATAAAAACACTTACACATACAAACATACAAATATAATGTGGTAATAATTGATGAAGATAAAATAAATGAAGCTCAATCTCATAATTTGCAATGGTGATTTCGAAAATTATAAACTTTATTGATAAAAAAAATATTGCAACAATATGAGAGAAACAGGGATAAATATCCCTGACTAAAATTTGAAATCCAAATTGTTTTTAAACTAAAACAATTAATTCAAAAATATTGAAGAGCTTCATCTTCATCTGGACGATTTACCCTTGGCCTAGAAGAAGAAAACAAATAAACAAAGTTTAGTCCAGAATTATAAATCCAATTGGATAATAATTCACTAAAACTCTTAAAGTTTACAAATGGAAATACCTTGTTTCTTTGCAAGAAGTTTAGGACACTGGGGTTTCCAATGACCTTTCTCATTGCAGTAGAAACACTTTCCTTTAAGTGTAGCATCACCAGAAGGAACAACATTTTTATTGGCTTTTGTTCGCTTCTTGGTGTTGTTCCACTTCTTCTTCGATTTGGGCTTTGAAGCAGAGGCAACATTTGCTTCAGGTTTTATCGTCCCATTACCATTACCAGGATGAGGTTTACTCCCTTTCTTCTTGGGTCCTCCAATCAAATTTTCATAAGTTTGAAGGTCATTGACTAATTCATGAAAGTCAATTTCTTTCTTATTCATGACATAATTTGATGTGTATGGTAGAAATGCTGGAGTCAGGCTATTCAAGATAAGACTTACTTGAGTAGCACTGTCCATTTCAGCACCATGATCCTGGGCTTCTTGGAAATAACTGGACATGAGGAGAACATGGTCACGCACGTTTTGATGAGGTTCCATCCGTGCGTTAATGTACTTCTTAGTCGCGTCAAAGCGTGACTGAAGCGATGCCTTACCGAATAGCTCATTTAACTTCGTCATAACTTCAGCAGCCTTCTCAGTTTTAGAAAACCGAGTTTTGAGGGTGTCAACCATGCTAGAAAGCATAAAGTATAGAGCTTTGTCATTTGCTTTCTGCCAACGCTCATACTTTTCTTTCACAGCTTTGGATGCATTATCCCCAAGCACTTCAGGTGACGGCTCAGTTAAAACAAACAAGGCACTTTCTCCTATGAGAGCAATATTAATGTTCTCATTCCATTTATTGAAGTTAGATCCATTCAGCTTATTTTCAGTCAACAGTGATAACATCGGATTCATTTTGGTAAACAGGATACTACAAAATAATAGAAATCAACAAATAGAAATTAAATAATGGTTTAACACAAAATCTATTCAGAAATTATAAGCACATAGCAAGTAGGAATGATATGAGAAAATACTTAAAAAATTCAATCCTAAATAATTTCCAAGGTTTTCAACAAACTGATATCAGTGTCCCGTTTAGGCGAGAGTCAAAGCTACCATCTATTGAATAGAGTTGTCAGCTCATCTAAAATGTTAAACATTCTAGCAACCTTTTATTCGATCAAGATAAGAATCCAGCGTTGTCCCGTTTAGGCGAGAGTCAAGGCTATTCTATCTCATGAACTTCTACCATTGTTTCGCAATTTACAAGTCAAATATGGTCGCCACCATTAGGGTGATCTATACCATATAAAACACTTACAAACCACTTATCATGCGAGATTAAACGGTGCGAAATTGCTAATGAACGTTCCTCCATTAGGGAGGATTACTCACTAAAACAAACGCGGTGTAAAATCCACAATGGAGATCGAATATCTTAATAATAATAAAGCTCATTGTTTAAAATGTATTTTCTTTATTATTCTAATAAATAAATCTCATTAAATTCTATTTAAGAATTAAAATTCAAAAATAAGAATTTAATATAATATTTATAAAATTATACTTAGATGGTGATTGAAATAAAATTAATTATTTCCATCTTAGTAGTAATCTTAAATATAAATATTAAGGAAATTAATTTAAGTTGAATTAAATAAATAATTAGCAACTTAAAAATTTCCTTTGAGAATATATTTATTGAGTTCGAAAATTAAGTATAAAAACTATACAATTTTTCGAAAATAATAAAAATAGAAAAGAAATACTTCAAGCAAAAAATATCACCTATCTAGATATTCTTTGACTAGTTAATTCAATTTCTAATAATATATATATATTTTTAAATTCATTTATTTTAAATTAATCAATTAAATGAAAAAATCATTGATTGTAGTTGGTCCAAGAATTAATTAAAATAAATAATTAATTTACAACTCAATCTATTTTTCAAAATAAAAAATTCGAAAATATTGCATAATTAAAATGCAAATTTCGAAATTGATTAATAAAATAAAGAAAAATATATATTTTGAAAATTATTTAAATTTAAGTTGAAAAATTAAATTTCAACCTAAAAATAATTTTTCTATTTAATTAAGTGTCATGAAAAATCAATAAATATTTAAGTATCATGATGAAAATCAACTTAGATATTTAGATTTTTCAAGTTAATTAAATGTATTAAATTCAAGAAATAATAATTAAGTGTAGAGAAAGCTTGATTATTAATTTCTATTTAATACTAGGAAAAATATACTTAATAAAATTGTACCAAAATTAATTATTTAAATAATTAATTTCACAAAGTATGATTTTCCTATTTAAATATTAGAAATAATAAGTAGTCTAGAAATTACTATCTAGAAAATATCTTATTTGACTAAGTATCTTTCAAAATTTGAAAAATATCTAATTTAAGTTATATAGAAAAAATCTAAAACTTAAATAATTTCAAATCTATATTTAATTAAATATCGCAAATTAAGTTGTAACCACTTAATTTGAAGATATCTTTTAAAGTTAATATTTGAAAAGATATTAACCAAAAAATATCTAAGATATTCCATTTCAAGTTAATATTTGAAAAGATATTAACTTAAAAAATATCTTAAGAATCTTTAATAACTAATGCCTAAGATTCCTCAACTTGATTTAAAATTTAAATCAAATATTCAAATTTAAGTTAGTTAAGAAAAATCAGTTGATACAACTAATTTATAACTTAAATAGGAATATTTAATTAAATAAGCTCCAGAAAGAATCTAGTTAGTTAAAATTCTATATTTAATTAAATACAAGAAAAATACAAATAGTTTGTCTAGAAATAATATCTAAACTAAAAGTGTTTTTCTTAAATTAACTTTAAAATATTAAAATGAAAAATAAATTTTCATATATTTTAAAAGTTAATTATGTTGCTAATTCAATTTTATTAGGTCAAACTAATATAATTAACCTAGTACAGTTATTCAAATCAGGCAAATGGGCCATCACAATTGGGGTAGTTCATGTGAGGGGTGCTGGGTTCAGTATGTCGTACCCACTTCTATGGCTCCCAACTCTCACACAAGGCCCAAAAGAGAGGAATTTAACCTTAAAATGAATAACTGTTATTAATTGAATAGGTCCAATAACTAAATGGACCTTAAATAAAATCTATCATGGTGTGACATTTTATTTAGCAACAACCTATATGCATCTATATAATAAACATATAGGCTCACACAGGCACACTTTGGATGGATCCTATCATGTTGCTAGGTCATACACAGATGAAAGAAGATTGTAAAATATACCTGTTACAAATTATTAACTTGACCAAGGGAGCCATCAGATCATTAGATCTGGCAAAAAAGTAACCATGGCTATTTGCAATCAAGTAATAATAGGTTTTAAAAACTTACACACAAGCTAAAACACATACTCCTGCAACAAGGTTAGCTGGATAGTTGGAAGTAAGATTTATTTAATTTTGAATAAATAATTTCGAAAAATAAATAATTAAAAAAAATATTTTAATTAATTTCGAAAAAATAAAATAAAATTTTAAAAAAATTTAATTAATTTCGTAAATAAAAAAAAAAATAAATTTCGAATTTATTAAAAAAATATTTAAAATTAAACCTACTATTTTGAAAAATTAGGTTTCAACCAACCTAAATATCATTTCAAAAATTTACTAACTACTTTTAAATATTAAATGTTATTTTAAAAATAAAAATTAAATAAAAAATTAGAAAAGATAAAAGAAATATCTTTTCAGATTTTAAATTTAATTTGAATAAATAAAATAACAAAATTTAAAAGTTAGTAAAATATCTTATATCTATTTAAAATTACATGATTATAAATATCTTATTTTAAATTTAAATAAGGTCAAAATATCTAAAAAGATTTAATTAAAAAATCTTAAAAGATAAGATATTTTTAAAATATCTTAAAAGATATGATAAATATCTTAAAAAATCTGACATTAAATTTAAAAAATTATAATAAAATTTAAAAAATAAGATAGATTTTTAAGCAAAAAGATAAATACTAATTCTATTCAAATTCAAATTACACTAATATCTTGAATTAAATTAATAAAAAAATTAAATTAATTCAAAATGATAATTAGAATTGAATTAGGAATAGTAATAGTATATATACAAAACCATACAAAAAATTGGAAGTTAATTCCATGAAAAAGTATGAAAAATTGAAGAAAAAAGAAAAAATTCGAAACTGTACGGACAGTTCTGCGATCGCAGGAAAATATCAGCACAGCCCCGATTTTGTCAAATCTTCAAAAAATCATAACTAATTCAAATAAAATCCAAATTGAGTTCTGTAAAAGGCTAACTTGCTTAATGTTTTCCATACTATCCAATAAAAATAATTCCAGAAACGAATCACAATTATTTTTCACGAAAATTTCACAAACATCAATCAATCATCAAATAACACTCAATACAACATGATACCATCCAAAGAACATACAAACAATCGTTTTAAAGTCCAAATTACATGTAAGTAAATCAATTACCATGGCTCTGATACCAGTTGTTGGGAATTATTTTACCAGGATCTTAGATCTACTCACAAGTATGTTGTTTAAACATCCTAAATATGAACTTTCTAAAACGATAAAATAAACACATATAAAGTTAAGAAAACCTTACATTGATGCTGCGGAATAAATGTCTCCTTCCACTCAGATCTCTAACCCTTGATTCCTTTCTGTAGCAGAGTATAATCAAGATCTGAGCCCGAATCTCCTTCTTCTTCAAGCTTTGATCCTTCACAGTCTTCCAATCTATGATTGAGTTACTGCTTGCTGTGTGTGGGCACTTACTCTTTCACTAGGGTCACGAAAAAGATGAAGGGAAAAGAGAGAGAGATATTTCGGCCAAGGTAGAGAGTGAGGGAAGGCTCAGTTTTTCTGAAGAGAGAAATTTCTGTCAGAAAGATGATCTGAAAACTTGTCAAAGCATGTGTTGTGACTGAGCCATCACTTTCTATTTATAGGCAACTACTAGGTTTAGGTTTAGAATTATTTGGCATTAAAATAATGAAAATATTAATTTGAAAAATCAACATTAAGTGGCCGGCCTAGGTGTTGTAATGGGCCTCACTTAATTTTGCAATTTTATCAAATTTTATCTCTATTTTCTCAAAAATGCCAATTTTCCAATTCTAACCTTTTAAATGCCAAAACTAATTATTTAATAACTAAAATAGATTATTAAATAATATTGTCATTTAATTTAATTATTAATTAGACATAAAAAGTCTATTAATAAATAAATAAACCTAGAAAACTCTTTTCCTTACAATTTCACCCCTGCTTAGTGAAAATTCATAAAATTAGACATAGTCTAACTTTAGAATTATAATTGACCAATCACGAATCAATTAATGAGTCTTACAAGCAGAATGTTCTCAACTAGAATGGGGACCATGGATCTATATGCTGAGCTTCCAATAAGTGAACCAAATTTACCAAGTAAATTCCTACTTATTAATTCTTCGTTGAATCCACTCTTAGAACTTAGAATTGCACTCTCAGACTTATATAGAGCATATTGTATGTTTCACGATACCAATATACTATCTCATTTAACCATTGTTATAATCTTATTGTGATTTAAAGATCCTCTATATAGATGATTTACATCGAGATGGGATTTCTTTACCGTTCTCACCCCTCAATGTATTTTGCCCCTTAAAACACTTAGCTACCTGTAAATGGTGTTTAGTGATCTAATAATTAGTCAGTTAAACAAGAGCTCATCCATTTACTTCTATTTGCTAAGCTCGAAGGGAATCATCACTTAACTTCTATACACCAGTAGAAGCTATAGATTCCATATTTATGTTCAGCACTCCCACTCAATCATACTATCATGTTCTCGAAATATACGTATCACCCTGACCCGAAAGTAGGCTTAACTAATAAATCTAAGAACATGAATAGCACTCCTGAGTTGAGCCTAAGCATATCAGGATTTAGATTCTTTTAATCTTAAGATCAACTACTGATATTGACTTGGAAAGATATGTATAACGGTAAGTTTGTAATATCTTAACTTAGTTGCAATATCGGTCCAGTCCAATGTATACTCCATACATTCGAAACTAGTATACTTTACTAATGTCCTGGAAAGAACATAACACTTACTCCAAGTGTAAGTACACATCATCGCTGATTATCACATTAGTGTAAATCCAATAACACTGATGAAACAGGGACCAAAACTTTTGATTCATATGATCACAATCACATTCCACTGTGTTGACGATACTGTAATTGTGAATAAACATATGATCTGGATTTAACTGATTTTGTGTGTATGAATGTCATAAACATATTAAACATATTAAACCATTAGCATGTAAAATTCATGCAAACATCAATCACTTCTAATTTCTTTTATTGATAACTAATCAGATTGTAAAGAGTTTTATTTAGGGCATAAAACCCAACAAACTCCCACTTGCACTAATATAAAACAAACTGTGCAAATAGGTCAATCTGATGTCTTGATTTTCAGATCAAGTGTAGTATATTTGAATCCACCCAAACTTCTGGAAACTAGTTCATAAATACACTTATGAAACATCCTTTACTATATGCTTTACTCATCAAGGGATACTGAAATCTTTACTGTTTTAAAAGTACATCTGAATTAACAGAGGACATATCTCTCATATTTTAAAATATGTAATTGATATAATACAGTGTAGACTTTTCTTCAGTGATATAACTTTCTGGTATTTTCGAATAGACCAAGTTATAGTTCTTCTTTGGTAGAGCTCGAATTATTATACAATAATTCCTCCACCCCCAAAGTAAGCACCATCTTATAGAATTTCGAAATTAGATGGTGAGATACAAAGACGACTGATACACAGGTCCTTAATATCTGACATATAGATCACTTTCATAAATCCTTCTTGAATATCTTCTAATGTTCCCTATTTGATTACATCTCAGATAGCTCCCACTCAATAGCAGATGTCTGGTTAAATAATACTTTTAACCTCTGATTGTTTAGAGAGTTACCTAGTTGTGACTTTTGTGTTAGTCTGAAACTTTAAGTTAAGACTAAGTCATCAACATAGCAGACTAGTATTTGAAGTGAAAAATACATGCCAGAGATAAAGTAATCAAAATTAAGATACATGCCAGAGATATCTCTCATATGTTGCCTTTGATTTTTCCCAAAATACGTGGACGCGGATAAGGGCGACACGTGGATTTGTAAGATCACCCACGTACTAAAAAAAACTAAGTCTTGGACAAAAAAGAACACAACAGGGAGTGGGCCTCCCGGAGGAGAGCATAAGACACATCTTTACTCTCCGGCAGGCTAGAGCCATGTTAAGGCATTTCCGGGAGGTAAAGAGATTACTTGAAGAATCACTTCACATTTAATGCCGCATGGGGGAAAACGTATTAGAACTTCCATAAAACATGTGACAGATGGCGTAAGCCCTTTTTACAGCAATTACACAACAATCGATGAGTCTAGTGATAACTACATTATGAGGAATCACATTAGTCAAGAGAGGATAAAAGATTATATCCACCTAACTCCTAAGATACCTACGGTATAGGTCATGTATTTCCTATTTTGTATCTGCTAGGAATATGTGCCCCTATGAAGTTAGCACAGAAAGACAAGTGATCCATTTCTAGGAATCCCCTCAGAAAAATACTATAAATACCCCACAAACAGATTGGAAAGGGGTCGATCGATTTTAGTTAGAAAATCGAAGAGAGAAAAGAGGAGAGAAATCCACCAAGAACATTCTCTGTAATAAACACTCTTATAAATACAAAAGACTCGTGGACTAAAGGCTCATTAATGCCCCTACCACGTAAAAATCTCCTGCATTAAACTTTCTACAACTCTTCTTGATATATTATTTAATTCGTTGCCGAAAACCTCGGTCAACAATATATATACACTGTATATAGACTTAAATTATAAATAATTATTTAATGTAAATAATTAATTATTGTTCTGGATATTTGTTTTTTAAAATTTAATTTTGAATTCAAAATAAATATTAAGGTTACTAATTTAAAATTCAAATATAAGTTAGTAATTATCTTAACTATTTTTTCAAATAAGTTTATTTTAGATTTGAAATTCAAATTCAAATTCTAAACTTATAATCGTATTAAGATAGAAGTTGTCTTAACTCCAATTAAAATAATAAATGTTATTATTTTAAGACTAAACTAATATGATAATAAAGTTGTCTTAAATAAAGGGTTTTGTTTACACTAAAAGTATCCCTGATGACATGGATATCAATGTTTGATATGTGAGAAGAAAGATGACATCTCAGAGTTGAGTAGTCCTGAGTCATAGCAAGTGGACCTGGGAGGGGTCCCTAGCCTTGAGCCCATGTTGACTTCGGGAACTCAATAATGGAAATTCGGGCTTCAATAACTTTATTCCAACTAACTATCTCTCAGTATTTTGTACCATGAACCCATTGAGCAATCAAATTCAGGCCATGGAAGCTAAAATTACACGAACCTGCACCCCCAAAGCCAACCTGAGCACCTAGGGTTTCACCCAGCGCCCAAGTTTACAGTCCTAACTAGGGTTTCAGTTTTTGGGACCGTCTTAGTGAAAATGGATCAAAATTTGAATTGGGACATCAACTAAATATACCACAGACATATTTAAGATATTAGAATTAGATTTGGAGCAAGTTCATTTTTGAGCACCCGGTGCTCGAGCACTCAACGCCTAGGTTAACAATTTTTGTCAATCAAGGCACCTTCCAAGTATCAGATCGATAATTTGATTTTTGCATCTTCTTTGTCTTCATCAAAAATAGGGAAATGTGTACTTTCATGGAAGAAACAACACTTTCTGGGTGCCAGAAGCAAGGCCCAGCGCCTAGGTTGACACTTGGGGCTGGCCCAATACCCAAGTTGATAATTTATCAATCTGGGCCGATTTTGATGATCTTTTCTGAGAGCTCTTCCGAGCGTCTTCTCTTTCTTCAAAAAATATTAAGATTAAACTATTTTTGGGGACTAAACAGGACTTTTCGAAGGCTGTAATTGGGACCCAGTGCCCAGGTTAACACCTGACACTATAGGCCCAACGCATATGTTGACATATTTTCAAACTTGGCTGTTTCCGATCAAGTTCTCAAAAAAGTGTTCTGAATATATTTTCCATTAATAGAAATAATAAAGATTCAAGCAAACTCGGGGAGAAAACCACAAACCCAAGTCCCTAAAAATAGGGTAATCGCCTAAGTTGACTTGGTAATGGGCCTACAGGTTGTCAATCAACCTGGTGTTCTGGTTTCGATTATTCAAATGTTGAATCTGATTCGACCAATGAATATGGAATGGTCAAAAATAGGGTAGGATGTACCTTGTTCTCAAGTTCAAGAACCTTGGATGTTTCAAAATGAAAACTCGAGAGCTTGAAAACGGGATACCCAGGGCCCAACTTGAATCCAATTCTGATTCCGTTTCGATCGTGTATCTTTTTTTTTTCACAATAACTAAGATTCATGAAGTCAAAAAAATCAAATTCATAACTTTGCATTTCCAATTTCAAACATGGGAAACTCACTCAGAAATGAAGAGTTTCGAGTCTCTCTTTTCTGTAGAAGCAACATCTCCAAGAACTAGTGACCAACTTCGCCAGAACATACAAACAAAGTAAGTGATGTCAAAATATCACTTAGGCATCTCAAAGTACATCCCTTGGACATTTTTACACTTACCCAGCGTTTAAGTTGATGTCATATGTCAACCTGGGCGCTGGATGTTAAATTGGGCGCTGGGTCATGAACTACCTTCAGTAAAATAGTCGTAATTTCTCAATATTGATCCGATTGATGCGATTCAACTTGCGTTTCAAAGCTATTTCAATGCTATTTGAAGTCATGTCTCACACTTAAATTGAAATTCTAAAGTTATTGACCTCAAATTTGACCCTAATGGAGTTACAAGAATATGCTCTGAGTTACCCATAGTAGGTCTCCCTGGGCTCCAAAAAATGAATATCACCATTAGAAGCTAATTTTCACCATTGTATCATCATCTAAGGTCAAAAAATATCTATTTTTTTTTTATTTTTCTCCTATTTTTTTGGCCTCCGTCAACTATAAAAGGAGAGCTCCCTTAGCTCATTTTTTACATTCAAAAAACTACCCACATGGTCAAAACATCTCTCTATAGAAACTAGAGCTTAAACACTTAGCCTTTTCTGTAATTACCATCTGGTGAGAAATAAAAACTCGAAATAAACGTAGTTCCATTACCAACGTGACATGGGAAATGAAGTACTATAAATTTTGTGTGTCTCTCTAAATTATATACTTACATTCATTATTCATCTTGCCAATCTAGTGAGCTGGTATTGACCACTTTTTAGCGTGAATATTTTGATACTTTCATTGAAGCCATAACTCAAGTTCCCCTACAATAGTTAAAATTCTCTACTTGGAACTCTATTTTGATAGAAATTCATAAGTTCAACCGAGTAATCATCCATGAACATTAAAAGCCTCACTACCACTCTTGGTTGCCATGCCACTACTTAGCAAGCAACAGGCAGTGAGATTCCCCATAACAATGCGAACTACAAGCAAGCGTTTGAAAAGACTCAAACTCAGAATCATGGATTTATGGGATCTCTGCCTGATTTGGAGCGGTCGCCTATTAGGGAAACGAGCTACGTAAGTATCTGAAAGGATTCAAACTCAAGATTGTAGGCCTACAGGTCCACCTCATGCAGTTGATAAGACCAATCAAAATTCTTTTTGAAGCAATTCAAACATTTAGGGAAACCAATCTCCTCTGTGGGATTCTCTTCACAAGTCTAATGACTCTAGACCACCCCATGACCCTACAAAAGGTAAAAGGACCTGCAGTCAGACCAAGGGGAAGACCCCGTAAGCTTTACCACAAAAATGAAGAGTATGAGATTCAGAGGGTGAAGGTCAATGAATTACTCCACAGTCGAAAATACTTTTGTGATGAACAAGGTGCTTGATGTAGATACTTCGCCTGAGGTCCTGACGGCCAAAAGTAGGAATACTTCCCGTGGGTGCATGGAGACATATTGAACTTAAGAAATTAGTCCAACTTCCTCCACACATGTCACTCTGAGGAAGACTATTTTGAAGAGAATAAATGGTATAGTAATGTAGGCAATTACTCATGAAGCAAACAATCAAGAGACAACTCTATCGTTATACGGGATAAATCCCTGTAGTTGCTACCAAGGCCACACAACCAGGAAAAAACTCCAACACCTAGGTCGACCGATGCTTTTAATCAACTAAGACGACAAAAGCGCATGCATAACAACATCAACAAGAAGCGGCTAGTTGATACACACATCACCACAGTGTGTAGGGTCAAATTTGACACCATTGCCCCTCTGGTTAAGGGTATCACTTCTCTTAAGCCAACATGGTACAAGTTAGATCGAGAGTAATTTTCTCATCTCTCGAATCAAATCAAGGCTTTAGAGGTCCCCTCAAAGTTTAAAAATCCATTGTGGCATCCATACACAGGCAAAGAAGACCCTCTCTCTCACATCCACAACTTTGAAGTACAAACTGACCTGCAAGGCATTAGAGACGATTCTCATTGTCGAGTCTTTCTAGCTACACTATCAAAATCTGTACAGTAGTGGTATCTAAAGCTCTGCCTGAGATCTATCAATTCTTGGGAGACACTGAAGAAATCATTCTATGACCAATTCTCTCCATCAAAGAACAGACCAATCGAGCCCAATAATTTGGTCTGCATCAAGCAATAAAAAGAAGAACTTGTAAAGGATTACTTACAACGATTCTTAGAGGTAACCACGCAGACAAAGATACTCAGTGAAGACGCCAAGGTCATTGCATTGACAGTTGGACTAACAGTAATGGGTCCATTATGGAAAGACTTGAAGCTCAAATCAGTATACACCGTTCAAGAGTTTCTAGACAGAGCTGTCAGTTTCATCAAGCTCGAAGAAGCCTTCAAGAAAGTCAGAGGAGTTGCTTAACCATAAGCAACTAATGACACTGCTTATTTATTTCGAAGAAGCCAAGGGAAACTGGCTAGAGGAACCACTAGAGGTACTTTGGTCAGATAGAACACTTAACTAAAAGGACAACAGTTGGGCAGACATTTTTGCCATGACCTATGGTTATGAGGAAATATTGCCCATTGAATTAGAACCTCCATCTCATAGAATATTAACTTACGATTAAGAGACTAACCATGTCCTCCTGGCAGAATTACTTGATGAAGTTGAAGAAAAAAGAGATTTAATAAATCTACATCTACTAGCTCATCAGCAAAAAGTGACTCAAAAAGGAAATTTTTTGTGGAAAATATGGTGCTCAGAAGGGTATTCCCAACTACAAATGATAGTGCATCAGGTGTGCTCATACCTAATTGGGATTGACCATACCAAGTAACTGAAGTTACAAAATCAAGAGCATACAAGCTTGGTACGTATGATGAAAACATGGAGCTAGTTCTGATACTTAGGTATTGGAATGACTAACATTTAAGAAAATACTACCTATAAGTGCAAAAAGTCTGGGGACCACATAAGTTGCACAATGCTCGAACACCACTCTTAAGTGGTGGCCTTCTGAGCAGATCTCACTTAAAGGTTCAAAAAATAACTGGTACTAAGGTCAGGTGAACACTTTCAAAGTATAGTAAGCTTAAAATCATTGCTCTTGAGTGATGTCTTTAGACAGAATATACCTTTCAAATGTTCTATGTTTAAGGGCTTGTTTGGAATGTCGTATTAGGTTGTATTGTATTGTATTGCATTATATTGAATTATATTTTATGCAATATTTTTATGTAAAACTATATGTGGTTTTTGTTCAGTTTTATGACCTAAATAAAACTCTATTTCAATGTAATCTCTATTATTTGAATATCAATAAAGAAATATAAGTATTTTCATCACTTATTGTGTCATTTGGTTCATGTTATCATTTATTTATTTATTTGATTTAAAAATTCATCCAAATCCTTATCACATTTATATTTTTGTTTATTGTGTCGTCAGCACAGTGGAAAGTAATCAAGATTATGTGATTAAATATATATTCCTAGATTTATCAGTACACAGGGTTTAAATGATATGATAATCTACAACATAGTTTACTTGCACCTTGGATAAGTGCTATGTCCTTTCCAGTGCATTGGTTAAAGTAAAGTTTGGGTTGGATGCATGGAGTATGCATCGGAAGGGACTGATATTGAACCTTGAATCAGATATGTTAAACTTACCGTAATATCTATTTAATTCAATATCACCTATTTGATCCTAGATCAAATGATCTTAATCTTGACATGGTTAGGTTCGATCTCAAGAGTATTGTACATGTTCTTTGATTTGTTAGTTAAGCCGACTTTTTGGTCAGGGTGATACGTACATTTTGGGAACATGGTAGTGCAATTAAGTGGGAGCACTAAACATAGACATGGAATCTATAGCTTCTATCAGCACATAGAAGTGAAATGATGATTTCCTTCGAGCTTGGCTAAATAAAGATAAATGGTTGAGTACTCATCTCAGTGATTATGTTTAGTTCGCTGAAATATCATTTATAGGTGGCTAAGTGTTTTAAGGATAAAATACATTGAAGGGTGTAACGGTAATTTAATCCCTATACAATGTAGATCATCTATAGAGGATCATTGATTATTGGGATTATAACAATAGATAACTGATAGCGTATCTATATCGTGGAACATATAGAGCGTTCTATATAACTGAGAGTGCAATTCCAAGTTCTATGGTGAATGCAACAAGGAATTAATAAGTCAGTGAATTTACTTAGTAAATTCTAGAGCTGCTTATTGGAAGCTCAGATATATAGGCCCATGGTCCCCATACTAGTTGAGACAATACTACTTGTAAGACTCAGTTAATTGATTTTAATTAATCAATTATAATTCTAAAATTAGACTATGTCTAGTTTATAAATTTTTCACTATGCAAGAGCTTAATTGTGAAGAACGAGTTTCTAGGGTTTATTTGTTAATTAAGAGACTTTGATTAGTCTAATTAATAAATATATTAAATGACAATATTATTTAATAATTAATTTTTAGTTATTAAATAATTAGAATTGGCATTTAAATGGTTACATTTGAAAATTGGCATTTTTGAGAAAATAAGATGGAAAAATTGACAAAATGGCAAAATTGCAAAGTGGGGCCCATTATCCATTCCTTGGCCGGCCACTATGTATGGATTTTACCATTTAATTTTTTTTCATTATTTTAATGCCAAATAAATCTAACCTAACCCTAGGTGGTTTCCTATAAATAGGTAGTGATGGCTTTAGGGAAAAAATGATGCATCTCATTCCTTCAGATAAAATTTGAGCCTCATTCACTAACCCTAGCCGAAACCTCTCTCTCTCTCTCTCTCTCTCTCTCTCTCTCTCTTCCTCTCTTCTAAACCGAGCCTATAGTGAATGAGTGGGTGCCCACACACATCAAGTAGTACTTAATCATAGTGTGTAAGGCTGTGAAGAATCCAGATTCAAGAGAAGGAGATTCGGAGTCAGATCTTGGTGATACTCTACTATAGAAATGATACAAGGGTTAGAGATCTGAGTGGAAGGAGACATTATATTCCGCTGCAACCACTGTAAGGTTTCTTATACTTTATATGTGTTTATTTCATATCGTTTTAGAAATTCATTTTTAGGATGTTAAATAACATACTTGTTAGTAAATCTAAGATCCTGGTAAAATAATTTCAATAGTTTTAACTTTTATGGACACCTAAATATATAATATTTTAGTATAAATTAAAGTTTTGTTGTCGAGTGAATTTCGCAACACCAAAAAATACTATTTAATTGATATAAAAGAGAATTTTTAGGGAAATGACAAGTGCGAGTATTCAACCTAGAATGGCGAGTACTCGACCGGGAATGCAAGAACAAACAACAAGACTGGAAAAAGTAAACAAGACAATGAATTATAGTGGTTCAGTCAGATTTCGATCTGCTTAGTCCACTTTAGCAAAGGATTCGTAGGTGCATTTTCATGGTGGATCACCCCTTTATATACAAAGTAGGCGTCCAATCGGTTACATAAGGATCACATTCATTGTTGATCCATTATTTACACATTGAATTGCAATAACTAAACTCAAACAACGTTAACATTAATAAATGTGTGACAGTTACTAAGTTCATCAACGTATGCGTCTTCCGCATCTGTGAGTTGACTGTTCATGTTCCGTTTGTTGAGCTCGCAGGATCGCCAATACGTTTGGAACGTCTGCGTCCTTAGGTAATCGCCCCTTGTAGATATCGCATGTTGAAGCTAGTAAAATCTGGACATGCGAATTTATATTGGTCTGTCAGGGCTATTGGGTCTTTGGGACCAAACTGCATCATAGGGAATTAGTCCCTATACTTGTCGCGGAAATATAGAGGGGACACTCGCACATGTTCTGACACATGCGAGTTGGATCTACCCTGCATGATGAGAATTATGGTTACGCGGTGCGACTTAAGTCGCACTTGCAGTATCTCGCTGGTTTTATCCTGAGCGAGGTCTAAACTTCGAGAACTCTCTCACGGACATTCAGCCTTCATTGGTAATCTGAATACATGTGTCCTTTAAAGAGGAGTCTGGTCTCGAGTTTCTAGGTGAGAGAAATCTCACTATAACACATGCTCCTAGTTTCGCGATGTGACTAGAGCTGTCACTGAGGGAAACTATTACTCGAGAGACAGGTGAAAGGTTGTCACGAGGAGGTGACCTTTTGGTTGTCCCATCGAAGGTTTCGAAAAATGACGGCTGTAATTATTAATTTTTATTACCTCTAGGATGCCACGTCACAAAACTCTTCGGTTTTCGTGTAGGCGTGGCCATAGTTGGCCGTTAGATTGGGCGACCTTAGGCATTCTGGCTGCCACGTGTCACAATCCCAATTAATAAGGGATATGGGTATTTAAGCGCTTTGATACGAATCAAATTTCCCATTTTTCCCTCTTTTCTCTTAACTTCCCTCCAGTGCATACACTTTAGAAAAAATCCATTCCCAGATTTTCTGCCACTTTCCACAACATTTTCAATCCCAGAAGTGATCGAGAGCAATCGCAGGAATCAAAACTAAAGGTCAGTTTCTAAATCACTGCATTTTCGTTTTCTGTTTTTGGAGAAAATATGCTTTATTTTCTGGGTTTGGATGTTTTTAAAGGCTTTTTAGGAATGTATGCGAGTGGGTATTACGTGTTTTGGGTAAATGCAACTGGGTAACATTCATAGAATAGGACCTGTAAACTGACATAACCGCACACAATTCATAGGCACTGTTTCACGTCTCGAATACTCGCGGATATTCAGATGAACAATTTGAATGTTCGCGGGTGTTCAGATGAACAGCTTGAATAATCGCATATTTCCAAGACTTATTTCCGCTTAACTGTTAGCTAGATCTTCTAGGATCTTTATATGTCGCGGGCTGAGTGGTGAGAGTATTAATTGCCTTTCCAAATGGTGGGTGTGTCACAGTATTCTAATGGCCATATATGCAATTATATGCCCCTTGAGATACTGTGATACACCCAGCCATTTGTTGACGTGCGTTAATACTCGAATGATCGCACTCTTTGGTTGATAGGTAGTCTCGGAACGGTGGGGGTCTCCCAGTAACTTCAGGGTTATGCTCGAAAATGCATACCTCTTGAGTCACTGGGAAACTCCCAGCCGTTTCTGGAGGTATACCGTTTAACCGAGGATGCGTGAATTACTTGCCCAAGATAGCTGTATCTCTTCTCGCACATTGACGGGATGGTCAGTATTCGCATGGAGGCTGACCTTTCCGTTGAATGCGACTTTATAATCTACTGCGGGTGAGATCACTTACTTTATTTTTCACACATCCATCACGCTGAAAAGATCTTCTATCTTTCAGATGAGCGATCTATCGGATAGCCAGCTGCTCGGCTCAGGAGGCCACGCATTTGACGGAGAGTCGGAGAGAGACAGTTTTCTTCCTACGGACATCTCCGAAATGGAGGCTGCGCAAATAGAGTTAGGTCCGATGTCTTCTGTAGACATCGAGAGGATGGTACAGGAGCTCGCTGAACCTGGGACAATCGATATCCGGGACAGCGAGTCCACAGTGTCAGCACGCGACTACCTCATACATACGAGGCATGCTCCCGACATCGAAGTCGAGGAGATGGAGGAGGAATGGACGACTCCAGTCCGCGAGTCAGGTGGGGAAGAGGAGGAAGCGGAAGGGAGTGGGACAGATTCGGTCGATGACTCCCAATTGAACGAGCCCTTCGCGTGCGAGGATTTAGTCTCGAGGGTTGCCAAATCAGACTTCACCACCTTTGTGAGGTTGAATTTGTTGCGACTTGCGTTTCAACGTCCTAAACCATCTCAGAGAGCGCACCTTCCATTCACCAACCCTGCGATCATCCCTACAGAGGATGTGGTAATCTCAATACCCATCCTTCGATGTGGTGTATCGGTCCCCTTTCATCCCTTCGTCGCAGCCATCCTTAGGCGATATGACGTGTCACCCTTTCAGCTGACTCCCAACAGTTATCGCACTGTATTGGCTTTCTATGCGATGTACATGGAGTATGTCCATAGGGCTCCGTCAGTAGAAGAGTTTAGTTACTTTTACGATATAAAGAGCGTGGGCCTCCATAACAGCTTCTACTGCTTTAGCAAATGGGCGACTTCTGAAATAAACGGTGTTGAGGGGATGGTATCGAACATGGGTGACTGGAAGTCGAAGTGGTTTTACGTCTTTAAGGTTCCTGGGATTAGGACTGACTTTAATCGCAGACCCAGTATGTCGCGTATTTTTTGACTTAGACATTTTTTTTTTACCTTGCTTTTGAAATCTTTTGCTAACTCGCTTTTTGGTGTTATCGCAGATAGACCAGCTCGACCAACTCTTGACGCGACTAGCAAGGAGACAGCTGAAATTCTCGGGAGCCTTCCGGTACAAGATCGCGACTGGCGATTATTGTGCACAACTGCGAAGTTGCGTGAACATCAGCTGATTCCCAAGAACGCAAGTCTTCAACGGGAGCCAGTATACAAAGAACCATCCGAGAAGCAGCAAGAGCGAATAGACAAGCGTCTTTCTAAGCAAACTCCTCGACAAATTTCAGGTAACTTGTCTTTTGTTATAAACTGACGGGTAGGATTGTGATTTTTTTTTATATCTTTCATTTATGTTCGCAGATATGACTTTTCTGAAGTCTGCCCCTGTCCTGAAGATCAAACCAAAGGGTGGAACAGCGACGACTTCGCCGGTCGTTGCCCAGAAGAGGAAGAGCGATGTGATGGCTTCGCTTGTCGCAGACTCTTCCAAGAAGCTGGCCAAGACCACTCAGGATAAGGGGAAGAAAGTCGTCATTGACCCTCCTGTTCGCGCTCGCGACTTCCTGGCCATGCAGGAAAAGTTTCTGGCTGAGATCCCTTACGAGGATCTCGTTACTCGATCCACTGAACTGGCCGCGCAGTCCATGGCGTTGTTCATAAAAGCTGCGGCTACCCCTTCGAAGGAAGCCGACTCGCTGAAGAGGCAGAACGCTCATTTTCAGGAAAATATAAAAAAGCTGAAGCAGGATGTGGCGAGGATGGAGAAAGAGCTTGAGGAACTCAACAAGGCCAAGGAGAAGGAGCTCGAGGAACTCAGCAGGGCGAAAGAACAGGCGGAGCTCGAGGTTAAGCGATCGCAGACAACGATCGCTGAGATGGCTCGCGATTTGGAGGCTGAGAAAGAGAATGGGAAGAAGCAGTACGATCAGGCTGTGTCTGATTATATCTACACCACTCTTTCCAAAGTCCCCGACTTCGACTTCTCGCTTCTTGGAGCTGAAGCTGCTGAGATGGCTGAGGCCTTTCGCGCCATGTCGCCTACCCAGACTCAAGGTGGGGGAGGCAACCTTCTGGACGAGGTCGAGGGCGTACAGGCTGAAGAAGTCGAGAATGAGGTCGTCAGCAAGGTCGCGGACGAGACTGCTCCTAATGGGACTACTCCTGCTGCTCCAGACGCTTGATTATCTTCTGTTTTATGTTGCTTTTTAATTTCACTTCTTTTTTTTTTTATATATATGCGGTACAAGGGTACTCGCACTTCTGTACTTAGACAAATTTACCTTATCTTTTGGACAAATTTCTATCCTCGCGGGGATAGCTTATCCTTTAATATTTACGCAGTACATGGGTACTTGCGATTTTATATATATTTTTAACTTTGATTACAGCTCGGTGTAATCGCAATTTTATATACATTTGCGACTTTAATTACAGCTTGGTGTAATAAGTAGGAAAATTTGTAAAGTTGGTAAACTAAGTTTAAATCACTTGAAAACTTAGCAAGTAATTTTATTCATATAATCAATAGTACATTCGGGCATATATCCCCTTATACTTAGGATTTTTTCTTGTTGAACAAAAAATATCTAAGTATAAGTACACGAATTAACATAATCGAATTATGCGAATACTACGGATAATAAAATTTCAAGCTCTCGCTATTCCATGCTCGTGGAATCGCGGTTCCATCGAGTGTTGCGAGTCGATAAGTTGCATCACCAATTTGATCTGCGATGAGGTATGGTCCTTCCCAATTATCCCCAAAAATGCCATGCGACGGGATTTTAGTGTTTGGCATTACTCTTCTAAGGACCAAGTCTCCTGCTCGCAGGGTTTTTACCTTCACTTTGGAGTTAAAGTACCTTGCGGTTCGCTGTTGATAAGCCGCATTTTGTAGTTGCGATTTATCACGCTTTTCCTCCAAAAGATCAAGGCAGAATAGCTGATTCTCGTTGTTCTGCGAGATATTGAAAATATCCCTGCGTAGGGAACCTGCCCCAACTTCAACTGGCAACATGGCCTCGCACCCGTAAGAAAGTGAGAAGGGTGTTTCACCAGTTGTAAATCGAGGGGTCGTATTATAGGACCATAGGACTTGCGATAATTCATCTGGCCAAGCCCCTTTGCGATCTTCTAATTTTCCCTTTATGGTGTGCTTAATTATCTTGTTAACCGCTTCAGTCTGTCCATTACTCTGCGGGTAAGCAACTGCGGAAAAAGATTTTTTAATCCCCAAATCGTCGCATAGCTGTCGCATCTCTTTACAGTCAAATTGTTTTCCATTGTCCGAAATGAGTTTATGCGGAATGCCAAAACGACAAATGATGGAGGTGTAGACGAACTCGCGTAATTTCGTTGCAGTGATGGTTGCGAGTGCTTTTGCTTCAGCCCACTTCGTGAAATAATCAACCGCGACCACAGCATATTTGACTCCGCCTTTTCCCTTGGGTAACTCGCCGATTAAATCGATTCCCCATATTGCAAAGGGCCAGGGACTCGTGATAGAATGGAGGTTACTCGGGGGCTGGTGTGTGTAAGTGGCTATTCGCTGGCATCTATCGCACCTTTTTGCGAATGCGAGGGCATCTTGTCGCAGTGTTGGCCAGTAATACCCTTGCCGCATAATTTTTAAGGCAAGGGAATTACCTCCAGTATGATTGCCACAAATTCCCTCGTGTACTTCACGCAATATGTAACCGCAGTCTTCTCCACTGATACATTTGAGAAGTGGTTGACTAAAACTTCTGCGATACAAACTCTGGTCATATATCACATAACGGGCTGCTCGTTGTCGCAATTTCCTTGCTTCTATTTTATTATCAGGTAGGAGCCCCTTGTCGAGGTACGCGAGGATGGGAGTCATCCAGGTAATCTTCTGGGCATCATCGATTTCCATGATCGTTTCTCGATCTATGGTTGGGTGAACCAATATATCTACCGGAATTACATCGAGTAATTCGACTTCTCTGGTGGAGGCCAATCGGGCCAATGCGTCTGCGTGGGCATTTTGAGCACGCGGTACTCGAGACACAACTACATGTTTGAACTTCTGCATTATTTCACGAACGATGGCTAAGTATTTAACCAATCTTCCGCCTCTTGCTAGGTATTCTCCATTCACTTGGCATACCACGATTTGAGAGTCGCTAAAAGCTTGTAGATACTCGACTTTCATCTCGAGGGCCAATTTCAGACCTGCGATTAAAGCCTCATACTCAGCTTCATTGTTAGATGCAGAGAACTCAAAACGCAAAGCAGCGTGTACCTTGAAATTATTGGGACTGATTAACAAGATCCCGCTGCCAGAACCTTCGTTATTTGAGGCTCCATCGACATACAATGTCCATACTTCTTTGCTTGCCACGGCAATGTCATTTCCACCCTCTACAACTGCCACCTTGGTGCTTGGGAATTCAAGTATAAAATCTGCCAAGGCTTGCCCCTTGATCGCGGTTCTCGGTTTATACTTGATGTCGAACTGACTTAACTCCATCGCCCATTTTAACAATCTCCCCGATGCTTCTGGTTTTGCCAAAACCTGTCTTAAGGGGAAGTTTGTCAAAACTTCAATGATGTGAGCCTAGAAATAAGGTCGCAATTTTCTTGAGGATATTATCAAGGCAAAAACCAGTTTCTCCATTTGAGGATAACGCATCTCGGCGTCTAATAATCGCTTACTGACGTAATACACCGGGTGTTGGCGTCCTTGGTCCTCGCGGATTAGCACTGAACTAATCGCGTATTCGGAGACGGCCAAATAAATAGACAAAACTTCTCCGGACAACGGTTTTGATAAAACTGGAGGTTGCCCCAAATGCGTTTTTAAAGCTTGGAAAGCCTGCTCGCATTTTTCGTTCCATTGAAACCTTTTGTTACCTTTCAAAGTCTGGAAAAACTCTTTACACTTGTCAGAAGATCTGGATATGAAGCGGTTTAAAGCCGCGACTTTACCCGTGAGGCTTTGAACCTCCTTTGGCTTAGTTGGTGACGGCATTTCTACCAATGCTCTGATCTTCGCAGGATTGGCTTCTATTCCTCGTTGATTTACCATAAAACCAAGGAATTTTCCGGAACCCACTCCAAAGACGCATTTCAACGGATTTAGGCGCATCTTGTATCGTCGCAATATGTCGAACATGGCTTGCAAGTGCGTAATATGATCCTCCGCATGCTGCAATTTTACGAGCATATCGTTAACATATACCTCCATCGTCTTTCCAATAAGATCTGCGAACATCATATTCACTAGCCTTTGATAAGTCGCACCTGCGTTTATTAAACCAAAAGGCATCACTTTGTAACAGTATAATCCTCGATCAGTGATGAACGAGGTATGTTCTTGGTCCGGTTCGTACATCGGGATTTGATTGTATCCCGAGTACGCATCCATGAAGCTTAAAAGTGCGTGACCTGCAGTGGCATCGACAAGCTGGTCAATGCTAGGAAGAGGAAAGCTGTCTTTGGGACAGGCTCTGTTCAGATCTGTAAAGTCAACGCATGTGCGCCATGAGCCATTAGGCTTTGGCACGAGTACAGGGTTAGCTAACCAGTTGGGGTAAAATGACTCCCGTATAAAGCCGCAGGCAAGGAGGCGGTCAACTTCTTCTTTCAGCGCTTGGTACCTCGCGGGGTCCATTTTGCGGCGCTTTTGTCGGACACCTCGTACTTCGGGGTTAATGTTCAAGCGATGACACATGACCTGTGGAGATATTCCGACCATATCTGAATGTTTCCAGGCAAAAATATCAAGATTTTGTTTTAGAAAAGTCGTTAATTGTTCTCACAACTGTATGCTTAATCTAGAACCAATTTTTAAAACCTTGTTATTATCTATAGGATCTATAGGTACCTCGATTGTATCTTCCGCGGCTTGGGCTGCGGCGGTGTGATCAAGGATTATTGGATCCAAGTCTGGTTTGTCTATGTGCGGCACCTCCTCGATCCTGAGGATCTCCTGGCGAGGTGGTGATGCGTCCAAAAGGTGGATAACATTCACCGTCCTTTTTTCTGCGAGTTTGACAGCTGCATTATAGCATTCTCGAGAGTCAGATTGGACTCCCCTCACCGATCCTACTCCAGAGGGAGTAGGGAACTTCATCGTTAGATGATAGATCGAGGTTATGATCTTCATCTCCTTCAGAATTGGTCGACCAATCACGGCATTATACGCTGAGTATTGGTCGATCACTGTGAAGTCGGCCATCGACTTGGCAGTTATCGGGGCAGTTCCCAAAGTGATTGGGAGTTTGATCATTCCTTTGATTGCTATGACATCTCCCGAGAAGACATAGATGCTTGATGTCATAGGTCGCAAATCCTTTTCTTGCAACCCCATTTGCTTGAAGGCTTGGAAATTCAGCAAATTCACCGAACTCCCATTGTCGACCAGTATACGATGGACATTGTCTCCCCCAATATTGGCGACTATCACAAGTGCATCAGAGTGTGGGTGGTGGACCCATCTCGCATCGCTCTCCATAAAGACGATGTCCTCGCATTCTTTCTTGAAGAGCTTCTCTGGCCGTTCACCAAGATTGTTCACATTGGTTAACGGCCTCTCCTTGGCTTCTCTGGCATACCTTTCTTGCGATTTGCGAGAGTCGCCCGCGATGTGCGGTCCTCCGATTATGGTTAAGATATTGCGAGGTGTTCTCGAGCCACTCGCGTTCTGGCCATCTCCTTTGCCATCCACTTGGGGATGTCCTTCCTCGCTTCTCTTATACTTGTCGAACTTCCCTCTTCTGATCAGTTCATCTATCTCATCCTGCAAGACCCAACATTCAAGAGTAGTGTGACCAATGTCCTTGTGGTACTTACAGAATTTTTTGGAATCTCTTCGGTCGCGGTTTCCCCTGATGGGGGGTGGCTTCTTGAAGACGCTGTTCCTTTCCTCAATCGCATAGATATGGTCTCGAGGTACGGCAAGTTCCGTATAGTTGACGAAGCGAGGTCCCCCCTTCCTTTTCGGCGAGGACTCCTTCTTTGGGGGTGACTTAGCCAACTTCGGGCTCCGCGGTCTGCGCGGGCTGCGTCTTCTTGGGCTTCGGCCCCTGGAATTCTTCCCTCGCGGACTACGAGAGCGCGACCGCGGTATGGGTGATCGTCGTTTGTTCTTGCCCTTCTCTAACTCTACCAGAGAGTTCTCGATTCTCTTGTGAGGTTCGGCCATGGCGAAGAACTCTACTAAGGATTCCAGCCTTCGGGCTTGTAGTTCCTTCCAGAAGTCGGTTCTTTGCAAGATACCTGTAATTAACATGCAAACAAGCGAAGACTCGGGGGCCTTCTCGACCTTTGTTACTTCTGCGTTAAAACGCTTGAAATAATCTTGTAAAGACTCACCAGGTTCTTGTTTGATGTTGGCCAAAGTCGTATAAGGTGGCCTATACGTCATTGTGGCCTGGAAATGTGTGAGGAATAAGTCGACAAAGTTTTCCCACGTCGATATCGATGCCTCAGGTAATTGGGTGAACCAATCATGGGCATTCTCCTCGAGTGTTGCCGCAAGAATGCGACACTTCGCAAGTTGCGGTACCTGGTCCACTTCCATTATAGTATTGAACTTTTCTAAGTAATCTAACGGGTTAGAAGTACCTTTATATTTGAGGGATTCGGATAAACGAAACCCTTTTGGAAGTTGGGCCTGTCGCACTTCTGCGGTAAAAGGCGAAGTGCCATGCAGCTTGTATATAGGCTTACGCTGCTGCTCGAGCATCTTCAAAGCTTGCAGCAGCATGCTTTGATCAATTCCTCTTGTCGCAGGGGTTGGAGTCGCTGCGACTGCGGGGCTCGCAACTACTGCGGCAAGGTTCGAGGGGATATTAATCCCAATGGTCGCGATCGGCGCGATAGGCGGGTTGTTAACTGCGTTGACACCCTGATCGCCCGTATGGGGATCATGGAGCGTCTCAGTGTTATGTGGGCCGCGAGAGCGTGCCCTAAAAACTGCGTTGAGGTGATCACGCAGATCACCTCGGTGTACACGATAACGTCCTCCCTGCTGTGTCTGTACAGAGCCAGACCTCGTATACCTGCTCGGAGTGCGGCCATGCGAGGATGAAGAGGCCGATTCTGCGTCGTTGTCTCGAGATGGACGACTGCGAGGATTGCGGCGCTCAGGATCCTCGTCGATTTGTGCACTCTGGTTAGGAAGCCTTGCAGATTGATCTCTTGACGTCGGGTGATTCAAGTCCAGATCTTCAGGGTCAGTTCTTCGTTCCCTGCGTACACGGTTAGTTTGACGTCTGGAAACTGTTACCTGAGGGTTTTCGTTGCGAATGGCAGGAACTCGAGGAGGGCGTCGAGCCCGACTCTGTCCATCTACCTCGGCTTGTAGTGCTCGCAGTTGATCCTGAATTGCAGCATATTGATCGGTCGTGAGCTGGACCATTCCTTCGGACACTACCGCCGGGGTGACGGGGGGAAAATGCATGGTTGCTGGTGGTGTGGACGTGTCTCCGACTTGAGGGCCAGTCGTTTCTGGGAATAGGTTGAGAGGTCTGATGTTGCTCCTCCCTACTCCGCCATTGATGACGTCTACAAGTGGCACTCCAGCTCTAGGCAATGGTACGCTCATCATTCCAACATTGATGGATCCGTTGTTAGCTCCGTTAACGTGATTTCCAGCCGTGATGAATGGTGTTCTTTGAAGTGAATGAAATCTTTCAGTCGAATTCCCACAGACGGCGCCAAATGTTGTCGAGTGAATTTCGCAACACCAAAAAGTACTATTTAATTGATATAAAAGAGAATTTTTAGGGAAATGACAAGTGCGAGTATTCAACCTAGAATGGCGAGTACTCGACCGGGAATGCAAGAACAAACAACAAGACTGGAAAAAGTAAACAAGACAATGAATTATAGTGGTTCAGTCAGATTTCGATCTGCTTAGTCCACTTTAGCAAAGGATTCGTAGGTGCATTTTCATGGTGGATCACCCCTTTATATACAAAGTAGGCGTCCAATCGGTTACATAAGGATCACATTCATTGTTGATCCATTATTTACACATTGAATTGCAATAACTAAACTCAAACAACGTTAACATTAATAAATGTGTGACAGTTACTAAGTTCATCAACGTATGCGTCTTCCGCATCTGCGAGTTGACTGTTCATGTTCCGTTTGTTGAGCTCGCAGGATCGCCAGTACGTTTGGAACGTCTGCGTCCTTAGGTAATCGCCCCTTGTAGATATCGCATGTTGGAGCTAGTAAAATCTGGACATGCGAATTTATATTGGTCTGTCAGGGCTATTGGGTCGTTGGGACCGAACTGCATCATAGGGAATTAGTCCCTATACTTGTCGCAGAAATATAGAGGGGACACTCGCACATGTTCTGACACAAGCGAGTTGGATCTACCCTGCATGATGAGAATTACGGTTACGCGGTGCGACTTAAGTCGCACTTGCAGTATCTCGCTGGTTTTATCCTGAGCGAGGTCTAAACTTCGAGAACTCTCTCACGGACATTCAGCCTTCATTGGTAATCTGAATACACGTGTCCTTTAAAGAGGAGTCTGGTCTGGAGTTTCTAGGTGAGAGAAATATCACTATAACAAGTTTAATATAGTATTATATAAAAATATTGCATAAAATATAATTCAATATAATACAATACAATACAATACAACCTAATACGGTATTCCAAACGAGCCCTTAATTAGCTAAAGATCAGATAGATCATGTAATAGCTTTTTATAATTTAATAAATGTATATTACCACGGTAACAACACATATCAATAATTAATAGATAAATAAAGATATAAATTATCATTCAAATTGTGTTAATTTAATTACCTAATATGTGTACAAAGGGTTTGCCTAAAATCAAAAAGTCGGAAAGACAAAATTAAACTTATGAAATGCAAGTGACAAAGAGTCAAAAGTCTACTCGGTCACTTAGGGGCACCTATACCCGTACAAATATTGGTAAAAAATAAGCTAACGCAAAAACAAAATTCAATTTGAAATTGAAGAAAAATATTTTTATTGAGATAATAAAGCAGGATAAGTCTGAGATTAAAAGCTGGCCGACCAGCTAGTCGTCTTAAAAAAAATAAAAAATATTTCTCAAAAATTAAAAGCCGCTTGGCCAGCCATATTATACTAAAGAAAAGGCCTGTAGGTCGAACAGACAAAAAGAATTTGAAAAATTTACTCCATAGGATTCCCTGGATCTTCAAGCTGAGCGGATGAATCCTGAGCAGCAACGGTTGAGTCCTGAGAGACATTGTTCTCTTGCTCCTGGACGGTAGAAGAATCATCATTAGTTTTGTTCGCTTCTTCCTCAAGTTTCTGTTGGAATTTATTTTACCAGGATCTTAGATCTACTCACAAGTATGTTTATTAACACCCTAAATATGAACTTTCTAAAACGATGAAATAAACACATATAAAGTTTAGGAAGCCTTACATTGGGTGCAGCGGAATATAATGAATCCTTCCGTTCAGATATCTAGCCCTTGATTCCTTTCTGTAGCAGAGCATTATCAATATCTGAACCTAGATCTCTATCTCTGAATCTTTGATGCTGAAACCTCCTTTTTGCTGAAAGTCTTTCTTCACGATCTTCCTCACTATGATTGAGGTATCACTTGCTGTGTGTGGGCACTACTCATACACTAAGAATTTCGAAATCTCAATGAGGAAGAGAGAGAGAGTGGATTCGGCCAAAGATAGGGAGAGAGAAGGCTTAGTTTTTTCTGAATGAAAAAGTAGAAAATTTAAGTGTAAATTTCCTGAAGCCTTCACTATCTATTTATAGCATTCCACTAGGGTTAGGTTTGAATTATTTGACATTAAAATAATGAAAATATCAATTTAAATTCCCTACAAAAGTGGCTGGGCCTATACATGTGGATTTGGGCCTCACTTTTTGCAATTTTGCAGTTTTATCTTTTCTGCATCTGGTTTTCTCAAAAACGCTAATTTTCTAATTCAACCATTTAAATGTCAATTCTAACTATTTAATAACTATAAATAATTATTAAATAATATTGTCATTTATCATATTTATTAATTGAACCATACAAAGTATCATAATTAACAAATATGCCCCTAAAACTCTTTCTTTATAATTTCGCTCTTACTTAGTGAAAAAATTCACAAATAGACATAGTCTAATTTGAAAATTATAATTGATTAATCAAAACCAATTATATGAGTCTTACAAGCAATATTATCTCAACTAGTGCGGGGACCATGGGTCTATATAACCGAGCTTCCAATAAGTAGATCAAGAATTTAGCACTAAAATTCACTAACTTATTAATTCTTCGTTGAATCCACGCATAGAACTTAGAATTGCACTCTCAGTATATAGAATGCTCTATATGTTCCACCATATAGACACATCATTAGTTATCCATTGTTATAATCCTAATGTGATCAATGATCCTCTATATGAATGATCTACACTCGTAAAGGGATTAGATTACCGTTACACCCTACAATGTATTTTATCCTTAAAACACTTGACCCCGTATAAATGATATTTCAGCTTATGTGAAATGAGTACTCCACCATTTATGTTCGTTTGGTCAAGCTCGAAGGAGATCATCCTTTGCTTACTATTCGCCAGATAGAAGCTATAGATTCCATGTTTATGCTAGCGCTCCCACTCAATTGCACTACCGTGTTCCCAAAATGTACGTATCACCCTGACCTAAAAGTAGGCTTCACTAACAAATCAAAGAACACGAATAGCCTCTCGAGATTGAGCCTAATCATATCAGGATTAAGATCATTTGATCTAGGATCAACTAGGCGATATTGACTTGAATAGATATTACGGTAAGTTTAATAAATCTAAGTCAAAGTTCAATATCGGTCCCTTCCGATGCATACTCCATGCATCCAACCTGAGCTTTACTTTAACCAATGCTCTGGAAAGAACATAGCACTTCTCCAAATGCAAGTAAACTCTGTTGTAGATTATCATATCAGTAAAACCCTATGTCTAATAAATCTAGGAAACTTTATTCACATAGTCATGTTTACTTTCCAATGTGTTGACGGCACAATAAACAGGATCAAGTATGTGAAAAGGGTTTCAGATGAATTTATACATTATGTACATATAATCATGAAATAAATCATGTGAACCATGCAACATTAAATGTTATTTCTGATCTATATTAATAAGTAAATCTGATTATATTGAAATGAGTTTTATTTAGGGCATAAAACCCAACAAACTCCCACTTGCACTAATATAAAACAAAAAGTGCGTTTCAAATAATCTCAACACCTCGATATACAAATCAAGTGTAGTAGTAGTAAACTCCTCGTAATAGGATCTGAAAGATTGAATTAACCACAACCTTTTCTCCACCATTACTCTTCCTTAATCACAAAATTATTGATAATGTGAAATTCCTCTCTATATGTCTACTCTCTTGGGATACTGGATTCTTATACCTTTGGCAACTACTTTTGGTTAATCAGGAAATTAACACTAGTAGTTTAGGCAATTTGGAATGGTGCCAAAAATGTATAGACCTTTCCTTAGACTGAATAAGTACTTTTCCTGTAACTTTAACATTCAGTCTTTCTCTGGTAGACCTAGAGACTTCAGATAGGTTTTTACACTTCTCCAAAATCAATATTCCACCCCCAGAGTAATCACCATCTTATCAGAAAGATTTACTAGCACAAAGGAAAATTTCGAAATCTGATGTGGTGTAGTCTAAGAGTTTTAAACACACTCTTATAGACTAACATATAGTTCCTCTTCTTAATCTTAGGATTTACTTGATTGTCTTCCAATGTTCTTCTCCTGGATTAATCTAATACCTACTCATTACTCCCACTCAACAGCAGGTGTCTGGTCTAAGGCATACAAAAGCATATCTAAGACCTCTCACTGTTGATATAAGAAATTCTTTCATGGCTTTATCTTTTCTGGAATAGTTAAGACTTTTCCTTAGATAAATAAAATCTATGTCTAAGAAGTTATGAAGCTTCTATAGATTGCCATTAGAAAGAAAATGCTTCAGCATCTTACTAAAGTAAGTTGCTTGCATTAGAGTAAGTAATTACCAGGTATACCACAAGCCATAGGTTTAGATAAACTCAAACCTATAATACTAGGAACAGGAAGTTTGTTAAGTCCATTGAATAGACTTATAAACGAAAATTTCCTTTTAAGTCCTTGTAATAGAAAACTTTAGGTTACTCCATGTGAATGGATTAAACCATAGTTCTATTGGCTTTCTTCTTAGTTTCTTATCTTGACAATCCATTACTTGTTTAAACTCACAATGGATTTTAATCACTAGTGTCTCCCAAGTCATAAGAAGGTGAGTTCCTAGAAACTCTCCCACTACGACAAGGTACCATAAATTATGTCGAAGAAAACTAAATGGTATTGATTGTTAGAAAAATTAATAATATACCCAAGACTTTACACACAGATGCTAAGCCCATTAACAATTGATCACCAACAACATGGGCTAACACAACAAAGAACTATCCAATCAACCCAAGTTTTAATAAAACCAATAAAACTTAATGTAAGCCCAAATAAAAAGTCTAACATTGATCTCTTCGGTTGTGACAAGACAACAGAGGCAGTGGGATCATCATATGTCAAATAAGATGATAGAACACTTTTGGAATCAAGAATTAAATATCTCCTTTATTTGGTACTTTATTTTCAGACTTAGTCATTATCTTAGAAAAGTAGTATTTGTTTAAGCAAATACTTTCTTATCTATTGACTATGGGATGGTCCACCCCTAATCACTTAGAATAGCTAACAAACCATGGTTAATAGTTCTAGCTTTTCTTAAGATTTTGATTAGGTCATCCATGAATCTAGTAATGATTTACATTAAGTATACAACCATTACATCATTCTGAAATTGTATTACCATAGAAGGATTTAGGCAACGACTAGTAACTAATCATCAATATGCAAATCGAAATTTCTGGGGAGGTAAGTTTGGATATAATTCAAAAATCAATTTAATGATCTTTGAACTGCATATCTACTATTTCTCCACCCCTATCAGTTCGCAAGATCTTTAACCACTTACCTTAAAGGTATAATCTAGAGTTATCGTTTTAAGAATACAACGAAAAACTCATATCCACCCCTGAATGTACATCCATCTGCGAATGAGATGAACTACTTTCAGTGGATATAGTCATATTAACTCTTTGCAGAGATTGATCTTGTCAAATCCACTATGAACAAGATACAAATGCCATAGATTAAAAAAAATGTGGTAGTGTCTTTTGATGACATAGGTTTAGTTACATCAAAGAGTTGTTAGAATACTGCAAGTGGATCCTGGTCATAGAATACCTAACTCATATTCCATACAGTTTTAATCCATTAATAGAAGATGGATATTAAACACTTGAGAAAGTGTAACTGTATTGTATTCTGGAATTAGAAATTTAAGAAAATTTCTATTTGGAATCTAAAATTAAAGTCAAAGACTTAAATTTATACCAAATATAGTGAGTAATTCTATCTTGGACCAGCACTTATAATACAAACTCTAAGTCAGATTTGCTCATACAAGTAGGAGATTTCTAAGATTGAGGATTTATATCAATTGGGAATAGAATTTTGGGATTATAATCATATGCGTCATTTAATTTATTAAGAGAAAATATAATGACATGAACTGATTTATAGACCATTCATCCAATGATATATTATTGAGCTAATTCGAAATGAATAAGCTAAGAGGAATTAGGATAATTTCGTTTATAAATAAGAATCCAACGATGCTTCGATTAGCGAAAGACAAAGTAATCTTATTTATGTAATCTTCTTGTTTCATATTGTAAAAATACTAGTCTAAGGTGTCATCAATTGATGAACAGCTAGATGTTGCATATACAATATTTATCTTTTGAGATCTTACACTATTATGTATGTCTAATGGTGAAAATCCATTAGGGATTTATCTCATTAGAAAAACAAACATGTTAGACCAACAATGAAGATTCGAAATTAAACTACAACTTAATAACAGAAAATAACATGGTTCAATATAAATTCATACACAATTCAGAAATTATAAACATATAGCAAGTAGGAATGACTAGTGAAAATACTAAAACATACAATCCTAAATAATTTCCAAGGTTTTCAACAAACTGATACAATGTCCCGGTAGGCGAGAGTCAAAGTATCATTCATTGAATAGAGTTGTCAGCTCATCTAAAATAGAAACCATTCTAGCAACCTTTTATTCAATCAAAATAAGAATCCAATGTTGTCCCGGTAGGCGAGAGTCAAGGTTATTCTCATTTTATGAGCTTCCACCATTGTTTCAAGTTTCATAAGTTTATCTCTAAGTAGTCACCGTAGGGGAGAGTCTAATAGAGACGAAAACTTACAAAACACTTATCAAATGAGATTTTACGGTGTTAAATGCGTTCAACGAATAACCATCCATAGGGGGACGAAGTCTAGCGTCTCGAGGTTATATTGAAAACATTTAACTTTTGTAAGACCAACAATGGAGATCGAATATCTTAATAATAATCAAGCTCATTATTTAAAGTTAGTTGTATTTTCTTTGATTCTCTTTATTTATTCTATTTATTTTAAATATATATTTATTTAATTAAAATTTCCAATTTAGAATGAAAAATTCTAAATATAAATTTTAATTTAATATTTATAAATTTTACTTAGATGGATATGAAAATAACATGAATTATTTCCATCTTAGTAATAATTTCCAATAAATATTTAGAAAAAATATTTAAGTTGTTACAAAATTAATTTAAATTAATTTACAACTCAAATTTAATTTTCTATAAATATATATTGCATTTCGAAAAAATTAAAGTATTCAAGGATACAATTTTCGAAAATACATGTTAAAATAAAAAATAAATCCTGGAAAAATTATTCTAATTTAATGTTATCCCAAAATTAATTAATAAAATTAATTTACAACAAAAAATATAATTTTCCTATTTAATTAAATTTATAAGAAAAATTTCAAATATTTAAGTATGATGATGAAAATCAACTTAAATATTAATTTTCTATTTAATTAAATACACTAGAAAAATACTTCAAGTAAAAATATCACCTATCTAGATTTTCCTTTGACTAATTAATTCAATTTCTAATAATATACTTTAATTCAATTTATTTTAAATTAATCAATAAATAAAAAAATTATTGATTTAAGTTGGTCCAAAAATTAATTAAAATAAATAATTAATTTACAACTTAATCTATTTTTCAAGATAAAATTCGAAATTCCAGCATTTAAGAAATGCAATTTCGAAATTTGATTAATAAAATAAAGAAAAAATATATTTTAAAAATTATTTAAATTTAGTTGAAAAAATAAATTTCAACTAAAAATAATTTTCTTTTTAATGAAGTGTCATGAAAAAGAAATATTTAAGTATCATGATGAAAATCAACTTAGATATTTAATTTCCAAATTAATTAAATGTATTAAATTCAAGAAATAAATAATTAAGTGTAGAGAAGGCTTAATTATTAATCTCTAGTTTAATACTAGGAAAAAATAAATTGTACCAAAATTAATTATTTAAATAATTAATTTCACAATGTATAATATTTTCCTATTCAATATTAGAAATAATAAGTAGTGTAGAAATAATTATCTAGAAAATATTTTATTTGACTAAGTATCTTTTCCACAAAATTTGAAAAAATATCTAATTTAAGTTGTATTAGAAAAAATCTAGAACCTAAATATTTTTCAAATTTAAATTTAATTAAATATCAAAAATTAAGTTGTAACCACTTAATTTGAAAATATTCCATTTTAAGTTAATATTCGAAAAGATATTAACTTAAAAAATATCTAAAATATTCCATTTTAAGTTAATATTCGAAAAGATATTAACTTAAAAAATATCTAAAGAATCTTAATAACCAATGCCTAAAATTCCTCAACTTAATTTTGAAATTTTAAATCCAAAAGATATTCAGATTTAAGTTGGTTAGTTGAAGATAACTAAATATCAACTTAAATAGGAATATTTAATGAAAAATTTAAATTAAGCTCCAGAAAGAATCTAGATGGTTATAATTCTATATTTAATTAAATACAAGAAAATACATATAGTTTAGCTTAGAATAAAAAATTCTTTAAACTATAATTTTCTTAAATTAATTTCAAAATAAATGAAATTAATTATGTTGCTAATCAATTTTATTAGGTTAAACTAGTTTAATTAACCTAGTACAGTTATTCAAATCAGGCAAATGGGCCTTCACAATTGGGGTGGTTCATGTGAGGGGGTGCTGGGTTCAGTATGTCGTACCCACTACTATGGCTCCCAACTCTCACACAAGGCCCAAAAGAGAGGAATTTAACCTTAATAAGAACAACTGTTATTAATTGAATAGGCCCAAAAACTAAATGGGCCTAAATAAATTCTATCAAGAACTATGATAATTTATTTTAGCAACAGCAACCTATATGCATCTATAATAAAATTAGACACATAGGCTCACACAGGCACACTTTGGATAGGTCCTATCATGTTGCTAGGTCATACACAGATGAAAGAAGATTGTAAATATACCTGTTACAAATTATTAACTTGACCAAGGGAGCCATCAGATCATTAGATCTGGCAAAAAGTAACCATGGCTATTTGCAATCAAGTAATAATAGGTTTTGAAAACTTACACACAAACTAAAACACATACTCCTGCAACAAGGTTAGCTGGATAGTTGGATGTAGGATTTATTTAATTTTAAATTAAATTATTAATTTCGAAAATAATTAATTAAAAAAAATTTGAAAAATTTAAAATAAAATTTGAAATATTCGAAATTTTTAAAAAAAATTAAATTTAAAATTAAACCTACAATTTTGAAAAATTAGGTTTCAACCAACCTAAATATCATTTCAAAATTTGCTAACTACTTTTAAAAATTAAATGTTATTTTATAAATAAAAATTAAATAAAAAATTAAAAAAGATAAATGAATATCTTTTTCAGATTTTAAATGTAATTTAAATAAATAAAATAACAAAATTTAAAAGTTAGCAAAATATCTTACATCTATTTAAAATTACATGATTATTGTTATCTTATTTTAAATTTAAATAAGATCAAAATATTTTAAAAAAATTAATTTGAAATATTAAAATCTGACCTTAAATTTAAAAATAAGATAAGATATAATCAAATTTAAAAATAAGATAGATTATTAAGCAAAAAAGATAGATACTAACTATTTTCAAATTCAAATTACACTAATATCTTGAATTAAATTTAAAAAATATTAAATTAATTCAAAATGATAATTAGAATTGAATTAGGAATAGTAATAGTATAAATACAAAACTACACAAAAAATCGGAAGTTAATTCCATGAAAAAGCATGAAAAATCGAAGAAAAACAAAAAATTGTGAGCTGTACGGACAGTTTTCGCGATCGCAGGAAAATTTCAGCACAACTCCGATTTTTTCGAAACTTCAAAAAATCATAACTAATTCAAATTAAATCGAAATTTAGCTCTGTAAAAAAGTAACTTGCTTAATTTTTTCCATACTATCCAATAAAAATAATTCTAGAAACAGAATCGTAATTATTTTTCACGAAAATTCACAAACATCAATCAATCATCAAATAACACTCAATACAACATGATACCATCCAAAAACAAACAAACAATCGTTTTAAAGTCCAAATTTCTTGCAAGTAAATTAATTACCATGGCTCTAAGGCCAGTTGTTGGAATTTATTTTACCAGGATCTTAGATCTACTCACAAGTATGTTTATTAACACCCTAAATATGAACTTTCTAAAACGATGAAATAAACACATATAAAGTTTAGGAAACCTTACATTGGGTGCAGCGAAATATAATGACTCCTTCCGTTCAGATATCTAGCCCTTGATTCCTTTCTGTAGCAGAGCATTATCAATATCTGAACCTGGATCTCTATCTCTGAATCTTTGATGCTGAAACCTCCTTTTTGTTGAAAGTCTTTCTTCACGATCTTCCTCACTATGATTGAGGTATCACTTGTTGTGTGTGGGCACTACTCATACACTAAGAATTTCGAAATCTCAATGAGGAAGAGAGAGAGTGGATTCGGCCAAAGATAGGGAGAGAGAAGGCTTAGTTTTTTCTGAATGAAAAAGTAGAAAATTTAAGTGTAAATTTCCTGAAGCCTTCACTATCTATTTATAGCATTCCACTAGGGTTAGGTTTGAATTATTTGGCATTAAAATAATGAAAATATCAGTTTAAATTCCCTACAAAAGTGGCTGGGCCTATACATGTGGATTTGGGCCTCACTTTTTGCAATTTTGCAGTTTTATCTTTTCTGCATCTGGTTTTCTCAAAAACGCCAATTTTCTAATTCAACCATTTAAATGCCAATTCTAACTATTTAATAACTATAAATAATTATTAAATAATATTGTCATTTATCATATTTATTAATTGAACCATACAAAGTATCATAATTAACAAATATGCCCCTAAAACTCTTTCTTTATAATTTCGCCCTTACTTAGTGAAAAAATTCACAAATAGACATAGTCTAATTTGAGAATTATAATTGATTAATCAAAATCAATTATATGAGTCTTACAAGCAATATTATCTCAACTAGTGCGGGGACCATGGGTCTATATAACCGAGCTTCCAATAAGTAGATCAAGAATTTAGCACTAAAATTCACTAACTTATTAATTCTTCGTTGAATCCACGCATAGAACTTAGAATTGCACTCTCAGTATATAGAATGCTCTATATGTTCCACCATATAGACACATCATTAGTTATCCATTGTTATAATCCTAATGTGATCAATGATCCTCTATATGAATGATCTACACTTGTAAAGGGATTAGATTACCGTTACACCCTACAATGTATTTTATCCTTAAAACACTTGACCCCGTATAAATGATATTTCAGCTTATGTGAAATGAGTACTCCACCATTTATGTTCGTTTGGTCAAGCTCGAAGGAGATCATCCTTTGCTTACTATTCGCCAGATAGAAGCTATAGATTCCATGTTTATGCTAGCGCTCCCACTCAATTGCACTACCGTGTTCCCAAAATGTACGTATCACCCTGACCTAAAAGTAGGCTTAACTAACAAATCAAAGAACACGAATAGCCTCTCGAGATTGAGCCTAATCATATCAGGATTAAGATCATTTGATCTAGGATCAACTAGGCGATATTGACTTGAATAGATATTACGGTAAGTTTAATAAATCTAAGTCAAAGTTCAATATCGGTCCCTTCCGATGCATACTCCATGCATCCAACCTGAGCTTTACTTTAACCAATGCTCTGGAAAGAACATAGCACTTCTCCAAATGCAAGTAAACTCTGTTGTAGATTATCATATCAGTAAAACCCTATGTCTGATAAATCTAGGAAACTTTATTCACATAGTCATGTTTACTTTTCAATGTGTTGACATCACAATAAACAGGATCAAGTATGTGAAAAGGGTTTCAGATGAATTTATAGATTATGTACATATAACCATGAAATAAATCATGTGAACCATGCAACATTAAATGTTATTTCTGATCTATATTAATAAGTAAATCTGATTATATTGAAATGAGTTTTATTTAGGGCATAAAACCCAACAGTTTCTTCCTTTTGCAATTGTCAAGAAAGCCAGCACGGAGATCGCCTTTGAGATAGTCAAAATTACATTCTGGATTTGTCTTTTAGAATTCATAGAAAACCTCCATGGTAGCTGTTTCATACTCTTCAACCTTCTTCCGAAGTGTCTCCCGCTCAGCAGCAAAAGACTCCTACAAGGCAGTCTTCCCCCGACAGCGTAACATTTACATTTAACTTATTTAAAAATTTTAAAACCCAATCTAAACAATCTAAAAGTTTTCAAATACATCATAGACTCATACTATTTCTACATACACAAAAATTACACATATCCAAAATAAATCAAACAATTTATTAACACTTAGAAAAGAGAAACAAATCACATAGAATCTGTTTTATTTCAAAACTACGTACATAAAACTATATTAAATTTAATTTTTTAAGACTTACACTAAAAAAATTTAAATTTTCATACAAAAGATTAATATATAATACAAATTATATATACGTACAAAATAAAAGAATAACATATAATAAACAAATATAAGTAGAAAAAAAAGACTAACAGTGGCGACTCTGATATGAATGGTGACACACTAATAATGTGTCAACAATAAAATAAAAAATATATAAATATAAATACACATATATATAATACAAATCAATATATACACATAAAATATTAAACTAATATACATGGGTAATAAAATTACATTACTGGAAGATAGCGGGGATAGGCACGAGGTGGTAGTGGTCAGGCGAAGCTTCAAGAGGTGAATATGGCGGTGGCAGTAGCGAGGTGGTGGTCCGTTGATGCTTCAAGCGGTACATATGGCGGCGACAACAACGATATGTTTATGTTATTTTTTTAAAATAGCTTAAGGCAGAGAGAAAGAGAATGATGGAAAGACAGATTTGATGGAGAAAGAGGGTTCAGAGAAGAAAATAAAGGGTTCGATGAAATGAGAAATCAGAAGGGAGTTTGAGGTTTATTTTGATTTTTTAAAAGTCATTAGTGATACTTTTAGAGGAAATATTCCCGCCCTTTGCAACGGTCTTTCTTTTGAAGAAAAAAAATTATTACTGACGACATTGTCGTCATTAATAGTACCGTCTGTGATGCTTATTATAATTCTTGTAGTGACATTTAATTACAAATTATTTATGTTATGATTAAAAGATTGTTAGGATAATAATTTTTTATGTGTAACACCATGTAACTTGCCAGCAAATGTTCTTTCTATTTTTTTAAAATATTTTTTTTGAGAAATCTCACTCTTGTATTTTCAACAAAACCAACATGTACATTCTAACAGCACAAAATATATTTTGATATATTAAATTTAATTTTTTAATTATAATTTTGATTACAATTTACTATAAATTTATTTAATGGCAATTCAATTAGAAAGTGGAAAACATTATAATATCGAAAATATTAAAACTACAAATATAGATTATGAGTAAACACAATTACCAACAAAGTGGGTTATTGTCCATATACTTATTGTGTGAGAATGTGATCATGCTGAGCACCAAAAATATACCTTTATAATTAACATTGTGTATTGGATGATAAAAATGTAGGTAAGAGTAATGTCGAAAACAAGCAACTAATTATTTGTTTTTTTTTTTTCTCTTAAATTTTATTTGAAAAGCATAATTATTATCTTAGAATGTGTAGAGCAATGGATGATAATTATCTCATATGTTGTAGCTAATATATCATTTTAATTTATCTTTTGATTCCCTGATATTTATATATGTATTTAACGAAAAACATGAGGAGGAAATTAAATGTGTAGAGTGGAATAAAATCATAGCAGCGAATCAATTTTGATTATGTAGGCAAAAAAAAAAAAAGCAGATTATATTATAAGGAAGAAAATAAATAGTGCTCTGATTTTATTAGTACGTATGTGCTCATAATATTGTTGTTATATTAGATATATATACTTTCCAGATCGAGGACCCCAAAATAAAACAACTAAATATTATTAACTAATTAGTAAATAATTCATTAATTAAATATCTATACACTTATATATTTTGTATGTTTAAGCATGTTGTAATAATTAAGTTGATAAATTTGAGTTATATGCTTTTGCCTTTAATTAGGAGAGTATATCTATTATAGTTCATGTGAAACATGTGATATCTGATATCTCTTAATTAAATAATATTGGACTTGGATCTGTTACATTAGTTTTTCTTTTTAATTAAATTTTTTTGTATTCATCTGGAAGCTTAAGGAATCTTTTATGTTTAAACCTAGAGATTATATTTAATACAAATATACAATACATACATATATAAAAAAGGGATGAAGAAACAAAATAACTTCCTATTTGGGATATAAATCCAAGCGCAGCACACTGCATGCTGAAATATTACAATATCTTGTAATCATTGACTTAGGCCATTTATATTATAAGGAACACACAATTAATATTTTCTTTATTCTTGGGAGAAAACTTGCTAGCTAATAAAATATTTTTGCTGAGAGATGATTAGTATTTTTTAGTTTTCTTTTCTTTCTCTTCAAGAAATGATGACTAAATGATGACCTTATTATAACGTCATTTATAGAACCATATCATAACCATACTAAATTTTGTAATTATATATCCCTGTAAATTGTAATGAATCATCTTATTACTTGTTAATTGACATTTTTTCTTCTACAACAAATCGTATATATGTGCATGTACATATATGAACGTAAATACATCATAACCTAAGTTTGGTAAAAGAACATTGTTATTAATAGGTACAAAAGTGCTTATTACTATTTAGTGACAGCAACATAAGATTAGTTAGCGATATTTTTTAAAAATTATTATCTTAAATTAAATAAGATCTGATATTTAATTATACTAATAATGATATGACACCAAATGTTAGGCACCATTGATATCATTTAACATTTCTCTTATTAAAATTATCTGTTAGACTTTTATTTGGGCTTACATTAAATTTTATTGGTTTTATTAAAACTTGGGTTGATTGGATAGTTCTTTGCTGTGTTAGCCCATGTTGTTGGTGATCAATTATTAATGGGCTTAGCATCTGTGAGTAAAGTCTAGGTGAAGCAGAAGTGTGGGCTTTTCTAGTTGACTGAAGCCTTTGATGAGCAGGCCCAGCCCAACTAGGGTTTTGTAGCTAAGTCCCCTCCCTAACTCTATAAATACATATTGTCTCATCACAATTGTATACCTTTTGATAATCAGATAAAATAAACTGCTTCTGATTTAGAGATCTAGGGAGGAAGACTTAGTTGATAGTATTGCACTATCAAATTGGAGTAACTGCTGTGGATCAAACAGAGATAATTGCTATGGATCAATCAGGTACACATACCTAATTATTATATCTTATTATTGTGTTCTATGTTATATACAAATAGATCTTGGGTTAATTGTTAATTTATCTAACATGTGGTATCAGATTGCCTATTGTATATGATTTAGAACCTATAATTAGTATAATTAATTTTTATATGTTAATTATCTAAAATTACATATCAATTTCGTTATTATTTTATGTGCAATTTTTTGTTTATAAATCTTAAAACTTTAGGGGTTTTATTGATCTTTAAATTCTCTTTCAATTGATATATTATATGCATGAAATCATTATGTATATTATGAGAATTTTAAGATTAAACTTTTAGGGTTTATATATTTTTTTTATGAAATTAATTTTGTGTTTTTCAATTTTATTGATTATAATTGATTAAAATTGATTATAAATGGATGATTCTTTATTGTTTTATAATGTGAATACATATTTTAATTTCGAATTAAGTTGAAAATCAAGAAATTTTAGCATTTTTTTTTTTTTTGGGTTTGAAATTTTCGGATTAACTTATTAGATCTACCATTGTTTTGGATGTTTTACCCCAAATTGAATCCATAAGTAGATTAGATATACAAAACCGATCCAAACCCCTCCTTGAAGTTTTTGTCGCGTTTTTGGCCGGAAAACTGCTCCGACCCGCCTGCGCATGAACCGGGTCGCGTGACCCGCATCTGGATCCGGCTGGAGGTTGAAGAAGGTTCCAGCCAGCGAAGCCCACTCGCGGCTGTCGGAGAGTGACAGAGAGTGAGGTAGTTTCGTGACTCCGTTTTTGACGATTCTTTTTTCCAATATTATTAGAATTTAATTTCTGATTTTTTGGTGATTTTTAATTAATTTTTTGACGCCGTTTAATAATTATTATTATTTTAATGATAATTATGCAGTTAAAAAATTATTAAAAATAATTTTTGATGATTTTTCAAAATCCGTAAATCATAGAAATTTTTTTGGGTTTCTTCTCGTTCCATAAGATATAGTCACTCTCTTATTTAATTTATCTTGACTATGTAATCTCCACCAATATTCTTTCTTTCACATCTTTCCATTATTTGTTGTTCTAAAGTTATAAAACTTGGTTGTTTGGTACAAAAATAATGTGTTATGGTGGACACTTTATTTTTTGCTTATCAATATAATAAAAGCAATTATATATCTCTTTTGGAAATTTGGTTGAAAATTATTAATTTTCAATGATTGTTTTATCACCAAATTTCACATGTTGAAGAAAATATTATATTTTTGGTTGACTATATGTGTAATTACTTGCCCAAAGGTAGTATTTACATATATTAGTTCACATTCCATGAAGTGAGTTAATATTAAATGTATATATTTTAATTATTTGCCCAAAGGTAATAATTTAAATATATAAATTTATTATTATTTTTTGCTTGAATTAATACATATTTTTAAGAAATTTATTTGCCCAAAGGTAATAAAATTCTTAAATGATATGTATTTTTTCTTTGTTGTTAACTTCATGAAGGTAAATCATGTGTGTGTTATATTCTCACCCCAAAGGGGAGTTTATAATGACCAGTTGATTCTACAATATTTTCTAATACATTGCTCATATTGCTTATTCAAGTTTTAATTTTTTGAATTTTTCAGTCTCCTTTTCTGTGAACAACAATAATGCTTCCATCCATATTTTGAATGCTTCCAACTACAAGACATGGAAACGAGATGTGGAATTTACTTTAGGCATAATGGATTTGGACTTGTGCCTACGAGAAGAAAAACCTGCTGATCTTACTGACTCCAGTACAGCTGCCGAGAGAACTCATCATGCACAATAAGAAAAGTCAAGTCGACTTAGTCTTCTTACTATGAAAAGATCCATTCCTGAACATCTATTGAGTGGTTTGCCAGACACTACAAATGCCAAAGAGTTTTTCAATGCTGTAGAAAAATTATACGACACTGGTGAAAACGCTGAAGCTGGACATCTTATGGATGAAATGACAACCATTAAGTATGATGAAATAAAAGGAGTGCGAGATTTTATTCTGAAATTGGTGAATGTTCAGTCCAAGTTGAAAGATCATAATATTCCTCTTCCTGACTCTTTCATTATTCATCGAGCTCTTCATGCTCTTCCTGCCTCTTTCAGCCTTATCAAGACAGCCTACAACACTTACAATCAAACATGGACTATCAGCGACCTAATTTCTCAGTGTGTAGCTGAAGAAAGCAAGCTTAAAAGGGAGAAGAATGAATCTGCTAACTATGTTTCTCACCTCAAGCCCAACAAAGGAAAAGGAAAATTCAAGAATAAAAATGATGGTGCTACTAAACAGAATGGTAATGGTAAGGAGCATAAGAATAAACAGAAGAATAACAATGGAAAGTCCAAATACTCTAATGTGAAGTGTTACTTTTGTGAAAAATTGGGGCATCGGAGAACGGACTGTCACAAATTTAAGACTTGGTTAGAAAAGAAGCAAGCACAATCAGGGGCTAAGGGATCTCAGGAAGCCAAGTGAGAGAGAGTCCAAGCTTAAAGTGGGCTATGATGTTGGAGTTGACGTTATCTATGTTGGAACATTTATTCTTGAATTACAGTCTCGTGATAAGATTATTCTGAACAATACTTTTTATGTTCCTACTTTTAAAAGGAATTTAGTTTCGCTTCCGCTTTTGGTTAAACAAGGATATTCTTTTCATTTTGCAAATGATAATGTTGACATTATGCTTGACTCTCGAATTATTGGAAATTGCTTTTATTCTGATGGTCTTTACAAGTTGTCATTGGCTCCTTTAGATTCCTCTTTTAATGTTGTGAATTCTGTGGGTAAAAGACCTCATATTAAGGAAACATCCTTATTGTTATGGCACAAAAGATTGGGTCATATTTCCAGAGAAAGGGTTGATCGTTTAATTAAATCTGAAATACTTCCTCCTCTTGATGCTTCTGATTGGGATACTTGTGTTGATTGTACTCGTGGAAAATTGACTAAAACAAGAAAGAAGACTGCAAATCGCAGTCAATCTTTATTGGAAATTATCCACACAGACATCAGTGGTCCTTATTCCACCACGTTGTGCAGAAACAAGTATTTTATCACTTTTATCGATGATTTTTCTCGTTATGGATTCACCTATTTAATTAAAGAAAAATCTGACGCCCTTGATAAACTCAAAATTTTTCGAAATGAGGTTGAGAAACAATTAGGAAGAGTCATCAAAGTTGTTCATTCTGATCGTGGAGGAGAATATTATGGTCGTTATACAGAATCTGGACAACACATGGGGCTTTTGCAGAGTACTTACAAGAAAATGGTATAGTTGCTCAATACACTATGCCTGGTTCACCTGAGCAAAATGGCGTTGCTGAAAGGAGAAATCGCACTCTCATGGATATGGTTAGAAGTATGATAAGTAGAACAAATCTTCCAGAGTTTTTATGGGGTGAAGCACTTATGACTGCAACTTATATTTTAAATCGTGTTCCCAGTAAATCTGTTCCCAAGACCCCTTTTGAGTTGTGGACTGGGCGGAAGCCTAGTCTTAATCATCTTCGAGTATGGGGTTGTCCAGCTGAAGTAAAGATTTATGATCCTAATTTGAAAAAGTTAGATCCGAGAACAAATCGTTGTTATTTCATTGGTTATCCAATGCGCTCAAAAGGCTATCGCTTTTACTGTCCTACTCGTGGTACGCGAATTGTTGAATCTCAGACTGCTAAATTTCTGGAATTTGATGTTGCTGAAAAAATTCCTTCCACATCTCTTGAAATGGGGGAGTCATCTAAAGGAATTTGTATTCCTATGTCATTTTCAAGAGATGATAATAGTAGTCTCCATCCTACTCCAGTTGGTAATGCTCCCATTGTTGATGAATATATTGCTCCCGATATCGAAGATGATGAAGGTCCTATTATTGATGAAGGGCTTGTTAATGATGAAGCTCCTATTGTTAATGAGAATCCTATCATTGAAGAAATTCCAGTTGTGGAAGATGTCATTCAAAACAATGATCAACAAAGAGAAGTTATTCCAGAAGTACCTCCTCTAAGAAGATCTCAGAGACAAAAGAAGTCAACAAAGTGTCATGATAATTTTGTTTATCTTGGAGAAGGAGAATATGATATTGATCATTTTGTGGATCCTGTCACTTTTAGTGAAGCACTTAATAGTCCACAATCTTCAAAATGGTTAGCAGCTACGGATGATGAGATCGACTCCATGAAGAAAAATGGTGTATGGGAGCTAGTTTTATTACCTGATGGTTTTAAACCAATAGGTTGTAAGTGGATTTTAAAGGCTAAAAGGGATAAAAAGGGACAGATTGAAAGGTTTAAAGCACGTTTGGTGGCTAAAGGCTTTACTCAAAGAGAAGGTATTGATTACACTGAAACTTTCTCACCTGTTTCCACTAAAGATTCATTCAGAATTATTATGGCCTTAGTTGCGCATTTTGATTTAGAGTTGCATCAAATGGATGTTAAAACTGCTTTTCTGAATGGAGAATTGAATGAGGAAGTCTATATGTCTCAACCTGAAGGCTACAAGGAGAAAGGAAAAGAACACTTAGTTTGCAAGTTGAAACGATCCATTTATGGTCTCAAACAGGCATCTCGCCAGTGGTACTTGAAGTTTGACAAGGTTGTGACATCGTTTGGTTTCGTAGAGAACAAGTTTGATCAGTGTATTTATATGAAGATCAGTGGGAGTCGTTATATTTTTCTTGTTCTTTATGTAGATGACATTTTACTTGCCAGCAGTGATTTGTCACTACTAAATGAGACCAAAAATTTTCTGTCTTCCAATTTTGATATGAAAGATCTTGGAGAGGCATCCTATGTTTTGGGGATTGAGATCCATCGTGACAGGAATCGAAAAGTTCTTGGCTTATCTCAAGAAGCTTACATTAATCGTGTGCTCAAAAGGTTCAACATGGATTTGTGTAAAGCTGGTTCTGTTCCTATTCTGAAAGGGGACAAGTTCACTAAGCAGCAATGTCCTAAGAACGACTTGGAAAGAGGAGCAATGAAGAACATCCCTTATGCAAGTGTAGTAGGGAGTTTGATGTATGCTCAGGTTTGCACTCGACCTGACATAGCTTTCGTAGTAAATGTTCTTGGGAGATATTTATCTGATCCTGGCCTTGATCATTGGGTTGCAGCCAAGAAAGTTTTGAGATATTTGCAAAGAACGAAGAGTTTTATGCTTGTGTATAAGCATGTTGACAATCTTCGAGTTGTTGGTTATTCAGATTCAGATTTTGGAGGTTGTGTAGATGATTTAAAGTCAACTTCTGGCTATATTTTCACCTTGGCAGGTGCTGCTATTTCTTGGAAGAGTGTCAAACAGACTTTGATCACGTCATCTACTATGTATGCTGAGTTTGTTGCATGTTATGGGGCATCTTTGCAAGCTTTGTGGCTGAAGAATTTTATTTCGGAGATACGAGTGGTTGATTCTATTTCCACACCTATGCTAATCTATTGTGATAATGATCTTTCTTTGTTTTCTTTTCAAAGAATAACAAGATTAGTAGTGATTCTAAACATATGGAAATAAAGTATCTCAGCATCGAGGAGACTTGGTCAAGAAAGGAGACATTGTCATTGAAAATTGCAAGACCGAGTCGATGTTAGCTGATCCTCTAACCAAAGGGTTAAGTGCCGTGCTGTTTAATAAACATGTTGTTAATATGGGCATTTTAGAATCTTTTGATCTTTTGGGTTAGTGGGAGTTTTGTTTTCTGTTTGTTTTTAGAAATTATTATTTATAATTTTCTGAATAAAGTTATGAACTACATTTTATGTTTCAATATTTTTTTATTATTGAATGGATATGTTTTCAATTATGTTTTGTTATATTCTCGAGAATGATTGAATTGAAAGCATGTGGTTCATATTGTTGTGATCATTGTCTTTTAAATTTATTTGCTTAATGACAATGATATGTTGTTCGCTTAATTCTTTAAGCAAGTTTAGTGACACTTACTTATTTTAAGTGGTGTATGTTTAATTTCACTGGCTTATTTATTAAGCATCACGGTATCAGTGAAATTGAGGATTGATAAGGATATTATGTTATTTTAAATTGATCACATGTTGAACATAATTCCTTACCACACTACTAGACTTATTGACCATGTCGATTTAATACTTTGGTATTTGTGATTATGAATGTCTTTTGTTGAGCTAAAAACAATATGACTGTCATAGTTCATTATCAAAGGTTAAATTGGACCGGTATGTTGAGATGCTATCAGAGAACTATCATTTTTAAAGTGGCCACAAATGTTTTTCTGTTGTTCAACCCATGAGTCGTTTTCAAACAAAATTATTTTGATATATAATATATATGTATTAAAATCAATGTAGCCCAAGTGGGAGAATGTTAGACTTTTATTTGGGCTTACATTAAATTTTATTGGTTTTATTAAAACTTGGGTTGATTGGATAGTTCTTTGCTGTGTTAGCCCATGTTGTTGGTGATCAATTGTTAATGGGCTTAGCATCTGTGAGTAAAGTCTAGGTGAAGCAGAAGTGTGGGCTTTTCTAGTTGACTGAAGCCTTTGATGAGCAGGCCCAGCCCAACTAGGGTTTTGTAGCTAAGTCCCCTCCCTAACTCTATAAATACATATTGTCTCATCACAATTGTATACCTTTTGATAATCAGATAAAATAAACTGCTTCTGATTTAGAGATCTAGGGAGGAAGACTTAGTTGATAGTATTGCACTATCAAATTGGAGTAACTGCTGTGGATCAAACAGAGATAATTGCTATGGATCAATCAGGTACACATACCTAATTATTATATCTTATTATTGTGTTCTATGTTATATACAAATAGATCTTGGGTTAATTGTTAATTTATCTAACATTATCAACATTAATAAAAGGGTAAATACCATTTTGGACCCTGTGTTTTGTAAAAGTTACCGATTGGACCATCTATTTTGTTAAATAACAAAATGGACCATGTATTTTTTAAAATGGTAAAAATAGGACTTTGAGCTTAATTTTTGACAATTTTTTTTAATATAACCAACTTGAAGACAATTCTTAACACGAACAGATATAATAAATATAAATAATTTTGTTATAATACCTTTAGATCGGATTATTATTAAATTTCATTTTGACAAAAAAATCAATTTAGGGTCCTATTTGTACCATTTTAGAAAATACATGGTCCATTTTGTCACTTAACAAAACAGATGATCCAATTGGTAATTTTTGTAAAACATAAATAATATTTACCCTTAATAAAATAAGACTAGGGTTAAAAAATCAAAAGACTTAAAATAAGTTAAGAAAACTATCTTCATATAGCTACAGACAAACTTCTAATTAAATTGATTAATACTGAAAATTATTATTGGTATCTAGCACAATCTTAAGGATTATATTACTATTAGTGTAAATAAATATCAGGTTTTATATAAATTAATAAAATAATTCTCTGTTACTTTTATAGTGGCAATATTTTAATCACAACATAAATTTTTTTGTGACTAAATATTATGACTTTTAGTCACAACAAAAAAGTTATGTGTCACTAAAAATAGTATTTAGTTACAAGTTGTCACTAATTTAATTTTAGTCACAACAAATATTATGACTAAAAACACATTTAGTTACAATAAATTGTAATTTTTGTGATTATTAATACTTTTAGCCATGGACCTTTTAGTAACAATACAATAATGATAATTTATAATTAGCTACAATTTTTTTATCTTTAGTCATAAATTTTGTTGTGACTAAAAGTAAGAGTTTTTGAAGTGTCTGATGAGCAGAGTAGTATTCAATAATAATGCTCAATTAAATATTGTCAACAATTACATGTGATTTTACTCACTATAAGTCATCTAGAAAGAGAGATCTTTGGAAATATACATTTTAATTCATTATATATACATTACTTATAAGTTGAAATTGTTATTTGTTCAACTTGGAAACATAATTTAAATTTTTTACCAGAAATTAACTGACTACGATTTCTTAATATCATATATATGTGATTGATATGTAGGTATGTAATTGTGATATTCATTTAATAAATCAATGCTGTACTTACTATTTAGATTTGATATTTGACCAAGTATTAATTGGTGAAAAAGAGTAACATGTTGACTTATGAAAAGAGCTAGCTAGCTATATAGTTCCATATATACGAACAATAATAATCAAGGGAGAGGAAGGACGAGAATAGTTCACACCGTACGTACGTGGACCGCGTAAGCCCTGATTATAGATTCCTTCATTAATTTATAGCTTTGTGATTATACCAGCTGGTTAATTAGTAACCATTTTAAGCGCGTTTAGCACCATTATTATTATATATAAAGGCCACTAAAGGTTTCTTAATTCTGATCATTTCACCTACTACAATAATTAACAAAAGATCACAGTGTGTAATGTCTTCGTCTTCTTAATTTGAAGGTCGCAGCGAAAAAGACAAAATCAAAATCACGTACGTCTACCAAACATGTTTTAATTATTTGGTCATAAAATTGTTGAAGTTTGATCCTTTTTTATTCTTTTCAAGCCCATGTTAATTTGATTTAAGTTCCTTATATATATACATATAAAAAAAAATATATTTTATTTCTTTGATTGCCATTCGTCTATGTTTTTGATGTATACGTTTGTGAATTTTAATATCTGAATTAACAATGATAAGCTTTAGATCTGTCCCAATCTTGCCTTCAATTTATAATAAACTGTGTTATTAATTGTCAATTCCATTAATTAGTGAATCCTTTTTTATTCAGTCATCAGAAGCTGAGAGATCTGATGATTGATTATGGAAATCTTATCATCGAAATGGATATCTGATGAACTGGTAAGAGGCCGGCCGGCCTTTCTACTAAATTATTATTACTATTTCTACCAACTATATTTATATATGTATGTTCATTATATATAAATGCATGTTGTCATGAGTATCTAGATTTTGATTACTAATAATTATTAATTGTAGGAAATGAATGATGCCTTAAGTAATTTCATGTGTGACCAATACAATATGGATCACTGTACTCTAGACTATTCAATTGATAATCACAATGATGATAATGATGAGAACAACAAGTACACCTCAAATTCGGTCCTTAGTAATAGGACTAGTAGTACTGTTCATCATCATCAACCAAATTACACGACCACAAAATTTCCTGTGCCAAACCCTACTGCTGTTACTTCTTCCTCTGCGGCCTTAATTTGCTTCAACAACTCGAACTCGAACACAATGGCGTTGGTGCCTTGTTCTGATGAGAAGAATTACTATATTGGTAGTAGTTACGATGATGATAAAAATTGTAATAATAAGGTGGAAGGGGATCAAAGAACTTCGATTAATGGTAGGTCTCCATTACATGCCCGGGACCATGTTATAGCTGAAAGAAAGCGACGAGAGAAGCTCAATCAGAAGTTTATAGCTCTTTCCGCTGTTGTTCCAGGTCTAAAGAAGGTAAGTACTACTTGTAATAATTGTTCTAATTACTAATTTAAATTTAGCAAGTGTGGTTTACAAAGTCTGGTGTTGATAAACCCATAATCTTATAAATTAATAGTAGGGTAAATAGTGACATAAGTAATCAAAGTTTTAAGTTTGTAAGCGGGATAAACTTAATGTTTATTTTTAGTGGCATTAATAACCAATATTTGTAAAACTGTAATTTTCATCCCGTTTTGTCTGTATAGACCTCGTTTTGAATTTATAATATTAAAGGAACATATGGAAATAATTTCTCTGTCTAGATCCAATGATTTAGAATTTGGACTTTATATGTGGCCTATTTAAAAAAATAACAATTTTTAGAAAAAAATTACAGTTTTGCAAACAATGGGTACTTATGCCACTAAAAATAAACATTAAGATTATCCCACTTACAAACTTAAAACTTTGGGTACTTATGCCGCTATTTACCCTCAATAGTATTAAGTTTAAATCACACACCAGACCTTTTCTAGAAAGGATAGTATAATTAATGTTAAAGTACTATTTATAAGAACATGAGTAGGTTACTCTCTCTACCTATAATCAATTCATTTTGAGTTGGAATCTCATTTAATTGATAAAATTCTATAGTCTTATATATATTTTTAGACATAGAATTTCAAAGAACATTAATTTTGGAGGATTAATTATCATTACAGATGGACAAGGCTTCTGTGTTGGGAAATGCCATCAGTTATGTAAAACAGCTTGAAGAACGAGTAAAGACACTGGAAGAAGAACATGAAATGAAAACCAAGAACCATGAATCAGTCATTATGATAAAGAAATCTCTGGTAGTATCTACAGCAGTCGAAGAAGATTCTTCGTCTCATCATGATGATCAAGATTATTATAGCTGTGGTAACTTATTTTTTCCACTACCTGAAATTGAGGCGAGAGTTTTGAACAAGGAGGTTTTGATAAGAATCTACTGCGAAAAGCAATATGGAGGGTGCAATTTGGCTAACTTACTTGCCAAAATAGAAAATCTTCACCTCACAATTCTTAATGCTACTGAGTTGCCTCTTGGGACTTCTACAATTGATATAACTATTGTTGCTCAGGTAATTAATTATTTAACTCGAAATCTACTTTGTTACTTAACTTATCCCAAAAATCTTAATCATTAATATTATTAGTCCTTATACTACTATATACATACACATATAAACATAATTAATTAATTTTGAGAAATATTAACAAGTACATATAAGTACAGGGGCTGTTACGAAATTAGGAATTCAGGCTTAATTTCCAAAATTAAAGTTTTGAACAAACAAAAGAACAAATGAGTAAATAATTCAGAAATTAATGTGATCGAGATACATATTAATTCATAAATAAACAATAGCAAAATATTTGCTTATGTATTCTAGATTAATAACATAACTTTTATTAGGTGATAATTTTGGCAACAATTATATATTTTACATATCTTAATTGGAAATAGGGATATAGTTACATATGATTTAATAAATTAGTAATATGTACAAACATAACTATATATATAGTAATAATAGTATATATAGTGTGTGATCAGCATGATATATTTATATACGTACATGAAATTTGAAAAAAATAATATATTGTGATGTGAATACATTTAGTCCAAACCAGTAACCGTATATGCATGTATGGTCGGTGCATATAATGCATGGTCTTCTCTTCTCTTTATGAAGAAAAATAACACTGATTTGATTTGAATAATTAGCTTTAATTAGTCCAATTTTTATTCAAAGTCCAACTAATCCAACACAAAGTTAAATTCTTCATGTAATTATTTGCAGATGGACGATGAGTTCTGCTTGAATCACAACCAGCTCAAAGAAAAATTAAGACAGGCTTTGCTCGTGTAGTATATATATATTTACAAACTTAATTAATAATACCCTACCCTAGTAGTACCCATATGCAGTACATATATATTAATTATTTTTTATCCATTTATTAATTAATTTGCTTAATTACCTAGATTTAGTATAAGAAAAATGCCAAAAAGACTCTCTATCCTAATCTCTTTTGCATTCCCTTTAAATGGATGACATTTATAATCTTTTTAGTAATCTCTAATTTACAACTCCACCACTATAACTTTTTTTTTTCCTAATATTAAATAGCTTAACATTTTGTTTTCACAATAACTTGTTGATTGCACATAAGTAAAGTTAAATATTTTAAAATTTTGAAAGCTTAATTATTAGTTTGGAGTTATGTTAACCCCAAAAATAAACAAGACTAGTTTTTAAAATTAATCAATAATTAGTCTCAAGAAGTGAGAGAAACTAGCTTTAAGAGTCAGCCAAGTAATGACCAAGTCAACATGTACATGTATCCCGAGATCATTCGACTAGTCCTAACTTGGGAGTCACCTAGCCATGTACCGATCTTGCACATCCCTTAGCCATGCAATATGAAAGTCACTTGGCCATGGAGATACAAGTCTTCTCGCCATGTCTTAAGCTGACCGACCTCATGCCCACAAGTAAAGCATATTGAGTAAGTTGGAAGAACTTGGTGGTTGGCAAAAAGGAGAGTGGGTGAGAGACAGAGAGAAGGGAGATGTGAGTGGGGGAGAGGGAGAGAGAGGGTGTGAGTGGAGAATGGGTGAAAAGAAAGGGAGGTTGCAAGCAAAGAGTGGGTAAAGAGAAGCGAGAGGTTGCGAGTGGAGAGTGGTGAGAGAGTCTGGTGTGTGTGCGAGTGGTGAGTGGAGAGGGAGAGTGGTGTGTGTGCGAGTTGTGAGTGGTGAGGGAGAGTGGTGTGTGTGCGATTGGTGACTAGTGAGGAGCATGGTGTGTGTGCGAGTGGTGAGGTAACTCAAGACCACCTGACACCCGACAACGGTACATGGCACTACTACAAAAATAGACTTAGTGACTCCCACTTTTGTGTGGGTCACTAAAAAGTTAGTGGTGAGTTTTAGTGACCCGCACAAAAAGACTCTAAAAATTCAATGTTAGTGCCCTACAATATGTGTCACTAAAAATATGAAGGGTCACTATAGAGTAATTCCCATAATTTACTTTTTTTTTCTAAATATAAATTGCTAACTTGTAGTTATGCGCGGGGTGTGATTGGGTAAATGTGTCGTGACATGCATGGCGCGTCACTATATAACAACCTTAAATTATTATTTTTTTTTAAACAAAATGCTAGGTTATAATAAAAAAATATATTGCTGAGCTTTAATTATTGTCTATTTCTCATTTTTTTCTCTCATTATTTCTCTTTTCTTATATAAAAAAAAAAATCTTAAATTTTCTAAACCCGTAATACTCAACCGCACCCTTCTTCCTTCTCAGCCGCACGCCTCTTTCTCAACCGTACCTTCTCTCTTCCCAGCACCGGTAAGGCTTTGACCACCGTTGACCACCTTCTCCTTGTTGGGTTTTGTGCCCTAAATAAAACTCATTTTAATATAATCAAATTTACTAATTAATAAAGATCAGAAATAACATTTTATGTTGCATGGTTCACATGATTTATTTCATGATTGTTTAATGTATAAATTCTATTAAGTCCAGAACATATGTATTTGTTAATGATTATAGTGTTGTCAGCACAGTGGAATATAATCTTGATTATATGTTCGAAAGTTTAATTCCCCGATTTGTTAGTTCAATGGATTTAGACTGGCATGATAATCAGCGATAGGTATGCTTACACTTTGGATAAGTGTTATGTCCTTTGCAGGGCATTGTCAAGTATACATTGGAAGGGACCGATATTGAACTTTGATTAGATATGATAAATTAATTGTAATATCTATTCAATTCAATATCACCTAGTTGATCCTAGATCAAATGATCTTAATCCTGATATGGTTAGTTCGATCTCAAGAGTATTATACATGTTCTTTGATTTGTTAGTTAAGCCTACTTTTTGGTCAGGGTGATACATACATTTTGGGAACATGGTAGTACAATTGAGTGGGAGTGTTAATCATAGATATGGAATCTATAGCTTCTATAGGTATTTAAAATTGAAACGATGATTTCCTTCGAGCTTGCTAAATAGTGATAAATGATAGAACATTCATTTTAGTGACTATATTAATTCACTAAAATATCATTTATAGGTGGCAAGTGTTTTAAGGATAAAATACATTGAAATGGTGTAACGGTAATTTTATCCATATGCAATGTAGTTCATCTATAGAGGATCATTGATTATTGGGATTATAACAATAGATAATTAATAGTGTATCTATATCGTGGAACATATAGAGCGTTCTATATGATTGAGAGTGCAATTCCAAGTTCTATGCGTGGATGCGACAAGGAATTAATAAGTCAGTGAATTTACCTGGTAAGTTCTGGGTTTGCTTATTGGAAGCTCGGTTATATAGGCCCATGGTCCCCATACTAGTTGAGACCATACTACTTGTAAGACTCACTTAATTGATTTTAATTAATCAATTATAATTCTAAAATTAGACTATGTCTAGTTTATGAATTTTCACTAAGGCAAAATTGTGAAGAAAATAAATTTTAGGTTTATTTATTAATTAAGAGACTTTATATGTCTAATTAATAAATATATTAAATGACAATATTATTTAATAATTAATTTATAGTTATTAAATAATTGGAATTGACATTTAAGTGGTTAAATTAGAAAATTGGCGTTTTTGAGAAAATGAAATAGAAAAATGATAAAATGGCAAAATTGCAAAGTGGGGCCCAATAACATCCTATGGCCGGCCACACTAGTGGATTTTACCATTTATTTTTTTATTATTTTAATGCCAAATAAATCTAACCTAAACCTAGGTGGTTACCTATAAATAGATAGTGATTGCTCACACTTAAAGATTGATGAAATTCATTGTCTTCAGAAAATTGAGCCTCCAGCCTATTCTATTCCTATGGCCGAACCTCATTCTCTTCTATTTTCTTCTTAAAATTTTCATACCTTGAGTGATAGAGTGAGTGCCCACACACATCAAGTGGTATCTCAATCATAGTGTGGAGGATTTTGAAGAATTCAATCAACAAGAAGGAGAATCGGACTCAAGAAGGAGAGAAAGAGATCCAGGTTCAGATCTTGATAATGCTCAGCTACAGAAAGGAATCAAGGGCTAGAGATCTGAACGGAATGAGTCATTATATTCCGCTGCACCCAATGTAAGATTTTCTTAAACCCTTATGTGTTTATTTCATTGTTTTAGAATTCATATCACGATGTTAATGAAACATACTTGTTAATAAATATAGATCCTGGTAAAGTATTTCCAACACTCCTCCCCAGTTCTCTTAATCGCGCACTATCCTCAGCTTACTCATTCGGCCTCTCTCTCCTTTCTCATTTTCTTTTCGCGCACGAGCCTCGTCCAGGACAGATGGCCATTGTCTTCCTTCTGCCTCGCCTTGGACTCCATTAGCCAAAGTTTTGAGATCTCCATCATGATCGCCCAAGGTAGACAGGTTTTTTTCTACTTTTTATTTTTTTGTTTGTCTCTCTCTCGCTCTCTCTTGTGGTGACAGCATTTATTTTTCTGTGCAGCGATCTCAGCTCGTGGTGACAGCATTTGAAGCTCGCCATGGATCTCAGCTCGGGGTTCGTTTGAATCATGCTCTGGATCTCGGCTCGTGGTTCGTTGGAAGCTCACCATGGATCTAATTTGTTTTAGGTTTTTTTGGTTCTAATGGTCTATTTCTGTTCGGCTTGGGTACTAGTACGGGATTAGCAACCCAAGCTGGGTAGAAAGCTTCAATTATGAAATTGTTGTTGCACAACTTTTTTTATCTCTTCTTTTAGTGCTAGGGTTTGTTCCTTATCCAACAATATTCTTTTTTGTTGAACATGCCAGAAATTAGGATCAATATTTACGGCGTGTGAAATGATAGAAGAATGGATTCTGACCATGTCCTCATGTGACCATGCAAAAATGTCTAAGTTCGCTCTTAAAAATCTTATCAATACTGATTTTACTTCGAGCAGCAAACCTTTTCCGATTTTGAGTTTCCTGGTCTGAACATTTGGGTCGATTCCAATCTCTTCTAGTTCTTCCACTGGCCCAACATTTGTATTTGGTTCCCCAAGTCGGGAATCCACATCTTCATCCCTGCCTTGGGTGGTTCCCTATTTGGCAATGTCTTTTCCCTTTTCCGAACTCTGACTAGAGGATACTTCCTTTTTAGCCTTATCAGGGCAAGGTTATAACATTCACGTGCAACTTGTTGATTTCCTCTCAGGCACCCGACCCCATTCTTCGTTGGAAACTTAAGGCACGAATGAAATATCGACGTAACAGCTTTTAGGTCACATTAGGCTGGTCGGCCCAACATGACATTAAAGGCTGATGGAACATCCAATATCAAAAATTGTACCATTACAGTTATGCTCTTCGGAGCTTGCCCAATAGTGAGGGGTAGGCAAATTTTCCCTAGAGGTGCAACACTCTGGCCGCAGAAACCATATACGGGCTGAAGGCAGGGAGTTAGATCTTTGAGTTGGAGCCCCATTTTTTCATATGGTGTTTTGAACAGGATATTTGCAGAGGCTCCATTATCTATCATAATTTGGGCCACCCTTTTGTTGGCTATCTGTACTTTTACGACCAACGGATCGTTGTGCGGGAAATTAACTTTGACAGCATCCTCTTCATTGAACGTTATGGTGGGTTCCCCTGCCCGCGGTACTTTTGGCTTCCTTTCTTCAACGATCAGGACGACTTCTTTTTGCTCGTGCTGTAACGTTCAGGCATACCTTTCCTGGGCTTTGCCTGAATCTCTAACTATGTGTGGGCCCCCAATTATAACTTGCAAATGCTCATCCACAGGTGGTGGCAGTAAATCTTGGTGATTGTCTGCTTGGGCGACCCTCTGATTTTGATCGATCTTGACATATTTTTGCACGTGCGGGTTATTCTTTCTTATTAGAAACTCAATTTCTTGCTTTAAATTGTTGCATTCATTGGTGTCATGGCCATAATCTCCATGAAAACGGCAAAACTTGGTGTCATGGCCAGACCTTGGAACATGTTTTTCAGTTCATCCAACTATGCTTGCACAGATGGATGAACTTGTTCGGCCTCTTGGCCGACTAGGGTCACGTCAGGATTCTTTGAGCTGGATTTTGAGCACTGGCCCCGGGCTGAGTGGCTGGTGAGACATACTGTTCGTCTAACCCTCTCCTTCTGTTGAGATCTTCCCTAAGATCATGAGTTGTTCCCAGTCTATTAAATATAGATGCATTAGGTTGTCTTAATGACTGGTTGGTTTGGCCGAGCACTTGGCTGGAACCGTTAGTCTGAGTGGAGTTATTAGGTATAATCCCTCCTGACGAGTTACTAGATAAGGTCTGACCGCCTATCGCTTGGCCCACAGGCGGAACCTGTGACCGGGGATTGGGCAGCTGACCGTTCAGAGTCTGAAAAGTGTTCCCAACTGGATCTTCGTCTGACTCGCCTAGCGGGATGCTGGTTGCAGGTTACTAATTAGTAGCTTGGTAGGCTCTTCGTATCAGTACGGTGGCTTGTCTTGTTCGGTTGTCAATGGCTGCTTGTTGAGCCCTCAACGTTTCCACTTCTTTATCCCTCCATTCAGTGAACAGACGCCTTTGCTCTTCAAATGCAAGGTTCACTGCAGCACGAAGCTCTTCCTGATCATGATGTAGAGTATTAGTATGGCCTTGCATGAGTCCAAGAGCATCACGGAGGTTCTGGATTTCGGTGTCGTCTCCAACGGTTGTTCGGACATTTGTTGTTGGCGGAACTCCAGTACTGGGAATACCTAGATTGGCTGCTGAACTGGTATTTCCAGTCTCTTGCACACCGGGCGTGATTCCATTCAAATGAGACGTCACACCATGACCCACGGTTGGTGGTTGCATGATGAGTTGTTCAGGATTTGTGGCTGGTGGAACCCTTGCATTTCCTGGATTCTGTAGTGCGGGATCCACTGCCGGTGGATCTACCTGATCGACCACGCCTCTACGAATTTGTACCACCATCGTGTTTATGATTAAATTTGAAGTAAAGAGCAAATTTATGATTCTTTCTCTCAATGAAAGCACCAAAATATTGACCTCGCTTTTAGCCAACGACAATGAGTCTTAATTGTAAGTGATAAGTGATATAGTTTAGATATAGTATGAAAAGATAAATAAAGAACACACAATTTTTAAAGAGGTTCAGCCCTGAGCAGTTCGGTAATAGCCTACTCCCCTTGATTTGTATTGACTTAAGAACAAAGAATACGGTGATTCTTCTCTTAAAGCTCTTACAATGACATCTCTGAGTATGCTCTCTTAGATAATTCTTTCGACCCTTTGCCCAGTGAGAATAGATCACTATTTATAGGGCTATATGTTTGAGGGAAGATTTCCCTTTTTCTTACAATGTCTATAATTGGTAAGATTACACATTACATATATAGAATACACAGATTGTGGGATTTGGACAGCTTGCCATATCCCTGTGATACGATCCCAGATTTGTTGGGATTGCTCTTGTGCTTCACGATGCAAATGCTGGAATTGCTAAGTATTGATATGTTATTCGGATTGTCCACTGCTCGGTTGGGAGGACCTCGTCCGTACAGGTATACACGGTGCTCGGCTCAGAACATCTCCTTCGGTCAAATATGGGGAACCACCGGAGTTATGGCAAAAAGAGCGAAAATGGCCGGGAAAGGCAAATCGAAGGGCAAGAAACCTGGTCCCTCATCCTCTGATAGAGTCATTAAGACTCGATCTATGGATGCTGTTTTGGGGATACAAGAATTGGAATTCGAAGATGCTGAAGAATCAATAGAACAGTACCAAGAACCAATGGAACTGTACATTGAGAAGGTTTTTTCACCGGAGGAATCGGAGGCGATTATTTTCAGGCAAAGTGAGATTCGACAGGATTTTTCGGAGTGGCTCGCGATTGCAAATCGTGCTTCTCGGGATGTCAACACTGGGAAGAGGGTTTCTCCCCCGATTCTCAGATCTAGCATTGTGAGAAATCTGGAGACTTCGTTTGTTAAATCAGGGCTGGAAACAGAGAAAACAGAAGTGAAGAAGAAAATTAAGATTGAATTTGAGGATATTGCAGATGAGGTTAACTACTGGCAGCCATCTTTGGTCTGCTATGTTATTGGAGCTAACCCTCCAATTAGCATTTTGGAAGGATTTGTGAGGAGATTATGGAAAGATGATGTGGTGAAAGTGGGTTTGCTGGCCAAAGGTATATTCATCATTCGATTTCAGAATTTAGAGCAGCGAGACAAGGTCATGGAACAGGGATATGTATTCTTTGATCGCAAGCCAATGGTTATGAAGCCATGGAATCCAATCGATGATTTTACTAAGGAAGAGGTATCTAAGGTTCCTACGTGGGTACAACTCAAAGGCCTAGACATCAAGTATTGGGGAGAGTCTTCCCTATTCAAGATTGTAGGCCAGCTGGGGGAACCTCTGCAAGTTGATAATGTGACGAGGAATCGAGATAGGCTGCAGTACCCCAGAGTTCTCATTCAGGTAAGTCTTGATCAGGATTTTCCTGAAAGAATTTCCTTTATTGATGAATTCGATCATGACGTGTCTTTGGATGTTAAATATGAATGGTTGCCACTAGTGTGCTATAATTGTTCTGGCATTGGGCATAAAACTTCAGAATGCAGGAAGAAAGAAGGGATAAAAGAACCTGTTAAATAGGTTTGGCTACCAAAGAAACCATCAAAAGAAAAAGAGATTGTTAAAGATGCTGAAGGGTTTCAGAAGGTCATCAAGGGCAAGAAATTTAATGCAGGGCAGGAGGTTGAACAGACAACTGTCAGAAATATGTTTGATTCTCTTGCTGTAGAACCTGGAAACATAGATGATGTTGAGATGGAAATGAAGGAAACAGAGGTCGGAAGTGGGAAGAACACAGGAGGGGAGGGAGATCCCTCTTCCTCAAATGGATAGGTTTCTTTGTTGGAATGTAAGAGGGGTTAACAGCCAGCATAAACACAATGAAATCAAGCAATTGATTCACTCGAAACAAGCTGGGTTTGTGAGCCTCTTAGAAACAAAAGTACAGAATAAGAATATGGGAGCTTTGTATTCAAGTCTCTTTCAAGGTTGGTGTTTTTCTACTAACAATCCTTGGATAGATAAAGGTAGAATAGTTGTAGCTTGGCAGCCAAGTGTATATAATGTAGATATTCAATATTGCTCTAGCCAAATAATGCATTGTTATGTCCAGTCTCAACAACAAGCAGGGAAGTTTCATGTGTCAATGATCTATGCCTTCAATGAAGAGAGGAAAAGAGAAGATTTATGGGTTGAACTAGAAGAATTGGCAAAGAGAATCAAGGAACCATGGATGTTAATGGGAGATTTTAATGAGATTATGAATGGTGATGAGAGAGTTGGGAGGAGAGCTCACTGCTGCCCATCTCAGCGACTTAAAGATTGTATGGAAAATTGCAATATGGTTGATTTGAAACATTCAGGGTCATTCTTCACTTGGAATAATAAACAGAAGCCTGAGGAAAGGATTTTTTCCAAAATAGATCGAGTCATGGTCAATTCACACTGGATAAACAATTTTCCTTGCTCCGAAGCTGTATTCTTACCTGAACTGAGTTTTGATCATACTCCTATCTTAGTAACAATTTATGAGGATAGGAGTTATGGGAGGAAGCCGTTTAGGTACTTCAACATGTGGAAGCAAGCGCCTGATTATGATGCATTAGTAACAAACTCCTGGAATGAGGTATGTATGGGAACCAAAATGTTCTGTATTGTACAGAAACTAAAAAAGCTGAAGACAGTTTTGAAACGCATTAATCACACAGGGTTCTCTGAAATTCAAAAGACAAAAAGTATCACAAGAGAGATGTTGGCTGAGTTGCAATCCAAGCTGAATCTAGATCCTCAAAATACAGAGATTATGTACCAGGAGCAGGAAGCAAGAACCAAGTTTGCTGAAGTGAGTAAGGCCCTAGCTAGCTTCCTGGCACAAAAAGCAAAAGTAAGTTGGGCTAAATTTGGGGATGACAACTCTCACATTTTTCATGCTTCTCTAAAATTGAGAAGAATTCATAATAGAATTTTCTCGATTGAGGATGAGTATGGAAATTGGTGTGACACCCCAGATAAAGTTCAACATGCTTTCTTGGATTATTACAAAAAGTTGCTTGGAACTACAATACAGCCTAGAAGGAATGTAAATCAAGCAATTGTGGATTTGGGCCCTAAGATAAACAATATTCACATGGAAATCTTAATGGCAGAGTACACAAAGAATGAAGTTGAAGAAGCAATATTTGCCATTGATAAAAATAAAGCTCCTGGGCCAGATGGTTATGGGATCTTTCAAGATAACTGGAAGATAGTGGGGAATGACTTTATTATTGTCTTTTCTAAACTCAGGGAAGATTTTAAAGGAGATTAATGCCACTACTATAACTCTGATTCCAAAGTCAAAATGCCCTAAGAGTGTAGTAGACTTCAGACCCATTTCTTGTTGTAATGTCATTTACAAGGCTGCTACTAAAGTGATTTGCAATCGGCTGAGAAGGATTTTACCTGATCTTATAGCAGGGAATCAAGGTGGATTTGTTCATGGGAGGTTCATTGCTCACAATGTGCTTGTTTGCCAAGACTTAGTCAGATTATATGGGAGGAAAAATTGCAAGCCAAGTAGTATGATCAAGATTGATCTGAGGAAAGCATATGACACCATAGAATGGGGCTTTATTGAGGAGATGATGAGAGCACTTGGTTTTCCTAGTAAGTTCATTAATCTCATTATGGAATGCATATGTACACCTAAGTTCTCCTTATTATTGAATGGTACTATGTGTGGATTTTTCAATTCCAAGAGAGGGTTAAGACAAGGAGACCCGATGTCTCCCTTGCTCTTTGTTCTGGGAATGGAGTACCTTTCGAGAATTTTCAAGAAGGTTGGTGAATGGCCTGGTTTTAAATACCATGACAAATGCAGTCAAATGAAACTGAATCATCTATGCTTTGCAGATGATCTGTTAGTGTTTTGTAATGGAGATTTCATCTCCATCATGATGCCAAATGAACAAAAAACAGCAATTTACTGCTCGGGCATGCCTGAAAATGAAGTAAATAGAATTCTAGAGGCATCTAATTACAAGAGAAGCTCTCTTCCTTTCAGGTACCTAGGTATTCCAATTTGCTCTAAGAAGATATCTAGAGTTGAATGTCAATGTTTGTTAGAAAAAATGACTAGCAGGATTCGATGTTGGAGTTCAAGGAATCTATCATACATGGGTAGGGTCACCTTGATAAACTCGGTTTTGCTTGCCATACACACATATTGGGCTCAGATTTTTGTATTGCCCAAGCAACTATTGAAGGACATAGAGGCAACATGCAGGTCCTTTCTTTGGAAAGGCATACAAGAGGCAGCAGGGCCTGGTTTAGTGGCATGGGAGTTCATTTGCAGACCAAAAGCTGTTGGGGGCTGGGATTTAGGAACATTCCGCAATGGAACATAGCAGCTTTAGGGAGATATGTTTGGGACATAGCAAGCAAGAAGGACTGTCTTTTTGTGAAATGGATTCACATGGTATATCTGAAAGAGCAGAGCTGGTGGAGTTATATTGCTCCACAGGATTGCAGTTGGGCTTGGAAAAAAATTGTTGCTGTTAAGAACAAGTTCCAGCAAAAAGGAGACATGGAGAGCTTTGTACAGCAGAGATATCGAGTTAAGCAAGGGTACCTTGACCTTTTCCCAGAGCATCCTAAACTTCCATGGTGCAATCTGGTTTGGGATAGATTAATTATTCCCAAGCATAGATTCATTCTATGGTTAGTTCTTTGGAAAAGACTGAACATAAAGGAAAGAGTAAGTAAATATAATCCTACCATAGACACTACTTGTGTTTTATGTGGGAAAGGAGATGAAAACATAGAACACTTGTTCTTTCAATGTGCATATAGTTCAGAATGTTTGCAGACAATCAAAGTATCTCTGCAATGGAATACACCAGCAGCTGATATTCCCAAACTGCTGCAAATCTGCCATAAAACGAAGAGATTCCCTACAGTTAAGAAGAGCATGATAAACACAATGTTGGCTAGTCTTGTGTATCATATATGGAAGACAAGAAATGACATACTCTGGAATCAGCAAAGAGGTCTCACGAGCAGAACACTTCAGCAAACTAAGCACACCAGTAAGCTGAGAATTCAAGCTTGGCCGCCTAAGAAAGCAAAGCATGAGGATATAGATTGGATACTAGAAATTTAATTGTACATGATGATTAAAGTGTTATAAGTTGTTGTAACCAGTGTTGGGAAACATGGCATGAGCTGTAATGTAAAGTTTGGTATAGAGCAATAAAACTTTCTTATTCATCAAAAAAAAAAAAAAATGGGGAACCACTTTCACGTGTCACCACCATGTGATGCCACGACAGAGTGCAAAAAGAGCAGATATGGGGCACATATAATGGCTTTTTGCGTCAGTTATGGACCGATGCTAATAGTGTATATATATTTTTTATATTTCATCTTTTGCTTTGGTTTTTGTTTTAGCGTTGGATAGACAATTGACGCTAATTAATAATTATTTACATCGATGGATAACTGAAGCAAAATAGTGTATGTAATGGCTTTTTGCGTCGGTTATGGACCGACGCTAATAGTGTATATATATTTTTTATATTTTATCTTTTGCTTCGGTTTTTGTTTTAGCGTTGGATAGATAATCGACGCTAATTAACAATTATTTGCATCGATGGATAATTGAAGCAAAAAAAGTGTGGGTTGACTTTTGCATCGATTAACAAGTTTCATGAGATGCGTTGACAGACGCAAAAACTTCTTTTTAAAGTAGTGAACCCATATCAAACCAGAAACATAAACATAGAGATGAATCTAAATAGCTTACAGACACAACAAGACATGAGAATTTTACTGGTTCAGATTTGAAGTTCAATATGAACTTGGTCCTGCTCCAGTTTGAAATCACTCCCACCTTTCTTTATTGATGAGAATTAGAGATATCAATTTCAGGAGCTACAAAGAAATATTCACAGTAAGTCATCCATGGTCTAATTCCTCAACACTCATTAACTCACTAACACGAGCCAACATAATAATCAATGTTGTTCAATACAATTTTCCAATTCCAGCTCTCACTCTCAGATATCTCTCTCTAACTTCTCTCTCTAGCTACTATGTTGTGTTTTTCTATATATAGGCCAAAGGACCGTATATGATTGCTATATTATTTTTCGCTATGAGTTAGCTAATGAACAACTAATTACTAACTAACCGAATCTGGATTGAGGATTTAAAAAATAATACCACACTATGAAATTTTCTAATATTCTCGAAAATTCCCTTATTTGTTTGTTTGTACGTTTGTTTTTATCCAAGAAAACTTCTAGGAATTTTTTTTTTATCTATTTCTAGCAAGTTTCTAGGTAGTTTCATCATTTCTCTCTTGCCTCTTGGGTAAATGGCTATATACAACCCTCCATTCATCATTGTAAGCAGGGGCGGAGGTAAGTGATAGCCTAAGGTGGCCCTGGCCCCAGCCCAAAATACATCTTGTTCTCATTAATTTTACTATGTAGTTTTATTTTTATAAAATATTTTCAAAGAAAGTTAAAATATTGTTTAGTAGTATAATTATAGGCTATATATTATATAATATATACTAAAAGTAAATAGTTATTATTATTTGGTATTGTAAAGAATCCAACACCATACTATTGTAGTGTCTTATAATTAGTTGTCGGTTTCCCATTATTTATTAAATTAAAATTTGTAAGACCCAATATTAAAATGCATCAATAGCATTATGCAACGTCTTGTAGTGTTTGGCACCTTAAGATACCTCTTAATCACTACAACAAATATCATTATTACCGGCGGAAGCATCCGCCGGTAATAAGTAATAGTACCGCCGGTAATAATTAATACCGGCGGAATCCGCCGGTAATTATCCGCCGGCATTAATTGGTCGATAAAAATGGTTATTACCGACGAAAGGGGGAATCCGCCGGTAATAATATTAATACCGGCGGATTAATAGCGGTGGGGTCCGCCGGTATTAATATTTTTAAATATTTAAAAAAATATATTATAATGATAAATACCGGCGGACCCATCCGCCGGTAATAATAATTTTAAATATTAAAAAAAATAATATTCTGATTATTTAATATAATTAAATTAATTATAATAATTATTTTATAAATAAATATATTAATTAGAAATAAAATATCAAAATTAAGAAATTAAACATTAAACATTAATTAAGAAATTAAGTATTAAAATTAATTTGTTCATTACAATAAAAATTATATTATCTTAAATAAAATTAGGAAATTGTCTTTAAATAAACTTTAAAACATAACACATAATTAAAAAAAAACCTAACTATCATTGTTCAAATCAGTAAATTCTAAAAATTCGTCTGCATTTGAGCTAAGTCTTGAACCATCAATATTCTCACGGGATTGAGCCGGCGGAGCAGGGTAATAAGGTTGTCCAGTCTGCGGCGTAGGCAAGATCTCCACATATTGTCGAGGGTGGGGGCGAACCAAAATTGGTTGTTGCTGTTGTTGCTGACTCTGAGCACTGAAAAAGCCTCCATACATAGGCTGTTGTGGAGATCCTCCCATTTGACCATACACAGGTTGTTGCTGCAACAATGACCCAAATTGAAATAAACATTCTTTATTAAATAAATTTTCTATTTTTAATTTTTAAAGAAATATTATTTAATATTATTTAAAAAATATTTTCCTATATTGAATCTTTTTCTTAAAAAAATTATAATTAAAATTGTGAAAGAAATTTTAATATATTACATCTAAATATTATTTTTTTTGAGTTTATATTTTTTTCAAGTATATATTACAATAAAATTTTTATTTATTAATTTTTTTTATATTAAAAAAATTATTATTTTATTAATATTTTCTTTTATATATTTTAATGTTAAAATTATATTATTTATTTAATTTTTTAAAGAAATATTATTTAAAAATATTTTTCTATATTAAATCATTTTTTAAAAAAAAAACTTATAATTAAAATCATAAAAAAGTTTAATTCTTTACATTAAAATATTTGTTTTTGTTTTTATATTTATTTTTCAAGTATATATTATATTAAAATTGCTTTTTATTAATTTTTTTTAAATTAAAGAAATTATTATTTTATTAATATTTATTCTTTACATATTTTAATGTTAAAATTTCATAAACTTTTTGTTGTTAAATTTTAAGTATTAAAAAAATAAAATTTAGATTTTAAAATCTTATTTAATATTTACATGAAAAAGTTTATTTTTTTATGTTATAAAATATTTAACTTATGAGTATTTTTTTTTCAAAAATATAGATTTATCTTAATTTTTTTATTACATTTTTTAAAAATAGTCAATTGTATATAAATTTTATACATATTTAAAAGTTGTTTATTATTGTAAAATATTAATGACACAAAATTTTTACAAAAAAATTAATACAAAACTCTATAAATTACATTTATTTTTTACATAATATATATAACACTATATTAACTATACAGTATATACAGTGTATATACACTGTATAAAACAGTATATACCGTGTATATACTGTATATATACTGTGTATATTATATATACAGTGTATACACTGTACTATATACACTGTATATACCGTATATAATGTATACACTGTGTACAAATTGACAATATCTACAAATTTTTCATTCACAACACACAGCATATATACAAAATATATAATTTACAGTACACAGTATACACAAAACAGCAATTAAAAATACACTAAACTAAAATTTTTCAAATATAACACATTTTCCATTCACAATACACAGTATACATACATATATAATATTTTTTACAGAAAAAAAAATTATTTTTATGAGATATATATACACAAATATTGTAAGAACTAACCTCCAAATATTTAGTACACCAACCGATCCCGGCGTTTTACTCAGAAATTTCTTCCCCACAGATTATTTATCCCAAACTTTAAAGATGGAGAAAAAAATTAGATATTAAGAAAAAAAATAATATATGTAAAACAGAGAAAAAAGAAAAACGAAATCATTACCGTTGCACTGGCGGTGGTAGACGGGCGGCGCACTGGCGGTGTCGGGGAAATGATGCCGGAGAACGGGGCGGATTGTGTTTGAAAACGGAGAGGGGAGGTGGAATGGAGAAGATGGGGGGGAGTGAAAATGGAAAAAATGGTATTCTGAAATGGGGAGGGGTTTATATAGATTTTTAATACCGGCGGGACCCGCCGGTATTAATTGGGTTCCGCCGGTATTAATAAAAACGGTCAGAATCCCAGATTAATACCGGCGGGTCCCGCCGGTATTAATCCGCCGGTAAAACTAATTTCAAAAAATTGGGCGGTAAAAATCCCGCCCACTTTTTTCGAGGCGGGATTCCGCCGGTATTAATACAAACCCGCCGGTAATAATAAATTTAAAATAATTTTTTTTATTTATTTAATATAATATTAATTATATAGTTATTACCGGCGGATGGCTATTTCCGCCGGTAATACCCCTATTAATACCGGCGGGTGAGTTCCGCCGGCAATAAACCCGCCGGTAATAACTATATTTGTTGTAGTGAATATTTTTTCTTAAACAACAGTCCACGTTATTATTATTATTTTTAAGGCATTGCTATTGGGCACTAGTGATGACCAGCACCTTTTATAGATGATGCCACACGATTGGTTAGCGATATTCCCTAAAAGTTATATTTTTAAGTAATAAGAGACTCTATACTTAATTACACCAATAGACATCAAGAAAGGTGTTAGGTACTAATAGTGATTTTTAATGTTTCTCTTATTTTGTTTTTATGAAAAGTAAAAGTTATTAAAAATCCTTTTTTCTTATTAGAAAACACAGTATTAAATTACTTACCCAATAGCTAGGTATTATTTTTAAACCGAATAATACTAGCCAGCATGTTTTTTTTTTTTTAATTAAGTACTCATATTAAATTAGATTTAACTGTATCTATAAATATATTTTTGGCCCCCTTAAAATTTAGCTCTGGTTCCGTCCTGATTGTAAGCATGAGAAAAATTTTACTAAATAATATTTTAGTGTGGTTTTCTCTCAACATGTTTTTCTAAGTTTATTTTAAGAGATTATTGAAGTACTAATTAATAATGTGCATTATGAATCCTACCCAAGACATTATTATTGAGTTAATTCTCGTGTGAAGATAATTAAGCAATTTATCTTTTATAATCATAAGTCACATAGTAAAATTGCAGATTCTTAAGTGATCAACATTAGTTTAATTATTTTCATATATACTTGGTGATGATAAGCTTATAACAGGAACCTAGTGGCAATAAAACATAAATTATAAAATAAAATTCTATATTGTCATATCTCAATTATTAAAATATGTGAATTAATAAAAGTGGAACCATCGTTGCAGCTAACTCAATCCAACTAGAGCTACCGCCGCGCGCGCTCTTAAACGAACTGTGATAAATTATAATGCTTTGTATCCTTCGACTCCATTTCCTAAAAAGTAATTACTCACGTGCCCAATTTATAATAAATAATGAAGATATATAATATATAAATGGATATGTACTATATAAAGATATATCCATGCTACAATCCTACTATAGCACTAATCAACATATTAAAGCTAACACCTAGTGGAGAATCTGATTAATTCTCATTTGTTAAGTGTATATATATAGCACTATCTATCTATGTCCCAACTTTTGGATATGAACTATGAAGTATGATGATGCTCTTTATATGTTCTTTAAACATGTGTCAAAATTAAATAGTTAACTAACCAAAAAAATAAGTTTGAATGGATGTGTCATAGAAAGTGTTCCACGTTGTCTTGGGAGCAACATGGTTATGCATGTTTCCTCCTCGTCTTACGCCTCCCAACAAGTCCTGTGCACGCGATCCCCTCCAGCCAAGGACGGACATGGATTACACTACAACAATAATGGTTTATACCAACGCCACTATTACCAACGCCAAAAAGTCCTCATTAAAAATAGTACTATCAATAACGACACTTACCTGTCGTTGGGACAACTATTATTATTTTTTTAAAAAAAAAAAAATTATCATCAATAACGACAATGTCGTTATTGAAAATACAAGGAAGAGCATAAATATGGGAACAACAAGACAAATTATATTAAAGGAAAAAATTAGAAGAATTTTTTAAAATTATTTGTCTCTGACGGGATGGTGGGAGGAGTGACATAATACTATTTTGGACTACGTGTTTTACAAAAGTTACTAATTAGACTCTCTGTTTTTGTTATAAATGAAGAAATGGACCCTATGTTTTCTAAAATAATAAAAGTATGGCACTAAGCTTAATTTTCAAGAATTTTATTTTTTATTATAACCAACTTTAATTAAGACAATTTCTAACATGAATAGATACAAAAAATATAACTAATTTTGTCATAATAACATCTATAGATCTATTAAGTTTTATTTTGACCAATATTTCCACATGCATATCCTCCACCCCGGTAAGCTGCTAATTGACCTCAGGCATTAGGCAATCCTGATAGAAACTGATCATTTCTTTAGCCTTCTTTCTCTCTGGCTGGATGGTGGGAGGAGTAACATCTAGCTAGTTTTGGCAAGTCGGGCTACTCAGTGTTGGTCCCCTTAGATCTTTTGGCCGGAGCAACTGGAGGTTGAGTTTTCAAAGACTTCTTGACTAGAGGAATGAACTCAGGAACGTTCATGACAAAATCTGTCGTACTCCTCTCAACTTCTACTTGGGGTGTCTTGGAGCTTGGGGCAATGCTTGTGGGAAGATAAGCATCCATCTTTGATCTTTTGACAGTTGACTTTTGGCCAGATGCATCACCGGTCCTCTTTCTAAATGCTCGTTTCATTTTCTCCAACTTGGCTGCACAGAAGAAAACACTTGTTAAAAATCTAAACAAGTAAGAATAAGCAAAATTGGGTAAAGTAATAACTACCCTAGACTTCAGGGGTGCACCCTCCCAAATAAGAAAAGACGAGGAATCTTCATCAAAAGAATCCCCATCATCTTCCATTGTTATGGCATTCCACTTTCTTGTCGCCTGGATGGTAGGACGGACAGCTTCCTCAGGGTCATCTCTAATCCTGATAGGTCGTTCAATCGACACCTGATTCCTCTTGGGATTTTTCCTCTTAATAGGAGCCTCCAACTCAGTAATGACCCCCTCAGCTGCCTATTCAAATCCTTGAATCTCCGTGAACGGGTAAAGCCCGTACTTGAGAAAATTGGCTGTAGTGGCCAGGAGGGAAATATTATGAGCTGACTCTGATAGTTAGAGAATGGGTTGGGCTCTTGACCATAGACCCAAGGTAAAAGGAGGATGACAGTAAGAGGGAATATGCTTAGAGGAAAGGTGGTCGGCATCCATGTCTTTGACCAAGTAGTAATTTTCAATTAAACCACTGATCTTGGACACCTCCTTATCTATAGTACCTCTCAACCTAGTATTCATTTTAGGAGAAGTAAAAATATTCTGACCTATTTTGCTTTAGACTTCATGTCAAAATACTAGTTAATGGCGTGAGCCGAATGCTGGCCCCATCCATCTACGGTGTACCGTACGAATTTTACAATAACAATAATTTAGTTTTATTATTATTAATTAATATAATTCGATTTGGTTGTTTGTTAATAGAGAAATAGGAAATTTTCAGAAATATTATGTAATAATTAACCGAATAAATAACAAGATGGTTGCTCATCAAAGTTGAATGGTGTGTAGTAAGTTCACACAAAATTTGATTTTAAAAAATATATATGAAAATGTTAATATGGTCTTTCAAATAATTTAAGCTTACTATATATTAAATTTTTTTATGACTTTTAGAATTTTTTTTAGAAGATAAAAAAGCATTATTTTGTGGAGTTTTACAATATATATATGACTGCAATCTCTTAATCACAAAACATGAAATTACTATGGATTCATACCTAACCTAGATTAATGCTAACTCATGTAACGTGTATTTATATGAATTATGCCTTAACTAGATATACCTTTATGACAAAAGTTAATAATATTGACTTGATGATTAAATTAGAGGTGAGAATGATGATTATTGTGGAAATATTGTATTTATTTATTTGATGTGATTTCCAATTTATGATGGCGTCATCTATGACAATTAAAATTTGTAATTTCAACTATGTATAATGTAGCTAATTAAACACAACGTTAATCACGTTTACAGAACAATTAATTAAACACTGTTTCTTTGATGTTATTTCTTGGAGACTTGGAGAGATTAATTTTTTCTTAATATAGTACTACTTAAATCATGAGTGAGGTTTGAATAGAATATTTTATGAATTTGGATGAGACAAACAACAAACAGACATAAATATTTGAGAATTATAAAAAATGAAAAGGAGTGAAAGCCTATATTGTATTTCTTAATTAATTTGTAGGAACATATAAAATAAAGTATTTCTGTTTTGGTATTGACATGTTAGAAATTTATCAAACGCAGGATACAATATTTCATACATATTAGAACACTTTGAGTAATTGAATAATATAGAAATAAAAATATCTCATCCATCTATGTATTGAGATAATTGAGAAATAATAAATACTATTAATACATTGTTAACCTACCAAGTCTTCCTTTCTAAATTTTTAAAATTGAAGTAATAAAATAAAATCAACAAAAAAACATATCATGTGATGAGATAATATGTATTTCTAAAATTAGTAATGAGTCTTAACAGCAAAAAACTTAGTTGAACTGGCCTAATTACTTCCTTATCAAAAGCTTTAGAAAAATTCGTACATTTATGTTATGTTAAGTTCGTGCTAACTATATATAGATCACTAAGTATATCGGCTAAAATTATCAAAAAATATATATATATATAAATATATTCATAAAATTATATTTAACAAAATAATTAAAATATTAATATAAGCCTAAATAGTCTAGAGAACAATCCTAATTGAGGTAATTAAAATATTGGTTTTTCCAAAAAAAGTAAAAAATAAAAAATTGATAGTATAGTCTCTCATTAATGGGTAGTCATAACAAATTTTTGCAAACTTTATTAATTATTTTTAATTTGGCCCCTCATCAAATCAGAAACTATCTAATTGGTATTGATCACGTATTAAAATCATGACAATTATATCCTTAAATCATAAATTTTATTCCAAAATAGACCACATAAATTTCACTTATTTATTTGATGACCCCAACACACATTTTTATATATACAATTGTGAAATCCAATTCTCTCTCGATATGTTCCTCAAAAAATCCGATTCGTGCGGATTCTTCCCCCAACTAAAGAAGACCCAATTATATCTAACATTTACTACATATTATTTTTTAAAATATATATATAATAATTAAATTAAGTATATAATTTTTTAGTATTACATATTATTATTTTGTAATAAAAAAAATAAATATATTAGATCATTAAATACATACAACAGTATTTGATATATCGTATCACTAAACAATTAATATATCGTAGTAATAAAATTATATACCACAAATAAATTATAACAATACTAAATTAATACTCAAAATATATATATCATGCTAACAAAATTATATATATTACTATTAAAATATGTATACATACCAAAAAATTTATATATAATAAAATAATACATTACAAAAAATGTGCAAAAAAACTTAATTATAAAAACGCATACATTTTAATAACATATTTACTAATATTTAAATCATTCAATATAATCTTTACTAAACTTACTATAAATATATATGTATTCATAATATTCTTTAAATGTGAATTATAGATTAAGGAACTGTGTAGTCAATATAACATGTGACTTTAAATTTTATTATTTATGATTATTGATTTGATACTTATAATAATTACTAATATATGTATGGAAGAAGTACATGATGAAAATAAGGGTTATTTGCGGCAAAACCTCCTAAAGTGGACAGGTTTTTGCAACTAACCCCCTAATCTAAAATTTTGGTGGTAAAACTACCTAAACCACTAGTCCGTTAGCAGTTAGCCCTTTCCATCCATTTTTGGCTGTTAAGTGCCAGGTTGGAATGTCCACGTGTACACAGTGTACACGTGGCACAATTTTATTAGTCCACGTAAAAATTTATTTAAAAATAAATAAAAAAAAATTATTTTAAAATTAAAAAAAATTATAAATAAAAAATTAAATAATTTTTTTTTCTTTTTTTTTTCCTTTCTTTCTTTTTCTTTTTCTTTCTTTTTTTCTTTTCTTTCTTGCAAACAGTCTTTCTCGATCCCCCTCTCTCTCAGCACTCGATCCCCACCTCTCTCAATCTCAGCCATCACTCTCGCTCTATCACTCTGCCCAGACCACCGCCCACACCACAACCACCCTTACTCCGCCCAGACCACCCTTCCTCCACCCAGACCACCACTGCCCACCACAACCGAACTGCCCACACCACCAAAACCACATCTACACACCAAAACCATCACCGAAACCTCTTTTTCAGATCCAAACAAAACCCCACATCCAGATCTAAACACATCAAAGAGACCTCAGATTAAAGAGAAATAAAATCGCAACTAACGGAGAAAGAAAATCGCAAGGGCGAGAGAGAGGGCTTACTGAACACGAGGCTCGTGAGGTGTGGGGTTCTGCGATGGGGCTCGTGAGATCGGAGATCTGTCGATCTCCTCCTTGGTGTCAGGCGAGGCTTGTGAGGGTGGAGGACTGTGGTGGCCGCCCAAGGGGGTTTTGAAAACCCTAGATTGAAAACGAGAAAGAGAGAGGAGATCGAGAGAGAGGAGATCGAGAGAGAGTGATGTAGAGAGAGAGAGGGTTTGTGTTTGTTTCAAACGAAAGAAAAAGAAAAAAAATAGAAAAAAACAGAGAGGAGATCGAGAGAGAGTGATGTAAAGAGAGAGGGTTTGTTTCAGACGAAAGAAAAAGAAAAAACCAGAAAAAAAAAGAAAGAAAAAGAAAAAGAAAGAAAGGAAAAAAAAAGAAAAAAAAATTATTTAATTTTTTATTTATAATTTTTTTTTAATTTTAAATAATTATTTTTTTATTTTTTTTAATTAATTTTTTAGGTGGACCAATAAAATTGTGCCACGTGTACACTGTGTACACGTGGACATTCCAACCTGGCACTTAACAGCCAAAAATGGATGGAAAGGGCTAATTGCTAACGGACTAGTGGTTTAGGTAGTTTTACCACCAAAATTTTAGATTAGGGGGTTAGTTGCAAAAACCTATCCACTTTAGGAGGTTTTGCCGCAAATAACCCTGAAAAAAATAAAATTTAAGAAGAATACTAATTGTAGTAATTTAATTAAAAGAATAAAATTATATAAATTTATTATATTAATAAAATATTTTATTTATAATAATATCATTGTTATTGTTTAAATTATTATAATTTATAATTATAAATATAATAATGTACTATGTTTATTATAGTAATGTTTTTAAAAAAAAATTAATAATAATATAACATGTTTATTTAGAAAAAAATAAACACTTTTACACAAGAAACATGCTAAATATTTTTTGTTATTATAATATAAATATTTATGATTTATTTTAGTGTGATTTATTATATATTATGTTTATTTATAGTGTATTTATTATAAAATATACGATTTATTATATATATATAAGTTGTTTTATAAAAAATAAATAAACATGTTTAAAAATAAAAAAAAATAAATAATAAACAGTTTAATATAATAAATATTCTATTTTTTATATACAGTATAAATGTTTATTATCCATTTTACTATAATTTATTATAAATATATGTTTATTTTAACAAAATATTTAATAAAAATAATAAACAATAATGTATTAATAATTTATATTTATGTTTATTTAAAATTAAGTAAAAAAAAAAACGCATATGTTCAAAAAATAAAATTAAATAAATAATAAACAGTTTAATATAATAAATATACTATTTTTTTTGTATAGTATAAATGTTTATTATCCATTTTACTATAATTTATTATAACTATATATATTTATTTTTACAAAATATTTAATAAAAATAATAAACAATAATGTATTAATAATTTATATCTATGTTTATTTAAAATTAAGTAAAAAAAAAACGTATATTTTTACTAGTTATAAATATATATTTTATATTTATAATTAATCTATATTTTTTTACCATTATATTTATCTTTATTATTTGATAAATCACATGTTTATTAAAAAAAAAATAAACAATTTCATCAAATTAATTAAATATTTAGAATAATCATGATTATATATGTATTGATTTTGAAAAATATACCATGCATGGATTATAGATGTGATTTGTATGCCTAATACAAATTTTATTATTTATTAGTAATATCCATATATTGATTATGGTTTGTAATTATTAACATATAAATTTGGTTATTTTGAAAGTTTACTCATTAATATAATACAAATTAGCCATAAAAATAGTTATAAAAGGGATAAAAATCTAATTATGGTAATCATTCACATTAATACATCTAATATAATTAAATTAAGAATTTGTATGATTTTATGTAAAAATATTTTTAAATGTGTACATTGTAACAATTAATTTTTTTTTGCACATTTTTTGTAATTAATTAAGAAAATATATACATTTATGTAAAATGCCCATAAAAAAATTAACAAAACTAATATAGATATATTTTTAAGTAATTTACTTCTAATTCTAAAAAAAAAAAAATATGAAAAAAAAAATTATTAATTTATTTATGTGATAAAAAATAATATAAATAATAAATAGTCTAAAAAGGTTATTTTTGTACAAGTTTTGAAATGAATATATTTACTAACATAGTTTTATAATTTAATATCCTATACTATAAATTCAATCCAATTCAATTTTGTACTATCTAATAGAGTTCAATTCTCATGCCAAACGGACCCTAAGTCTATTTTTTTTGCTAACCCCACATTAAAAGTCTCCTGAAATCACAAATAAGAAAAACAAAATTAATTATAATGAAAAAGACACTCTCTCTATTTATATATATAATGCGAACCCAATAAATATTTAAAGAAAGTTCTAAACTACACTACTCCAGCAAAATAGGCAATGGTAATGGGAACGGTCAAGTACTAAGCTGACTGAGTGACCCATTAATACATTTATATGTACTTACTTTCTTTCAAATGTGGCAATGTATTATTGGTCCCAGAAAAGATGGGGAGTTATAATTTGACCAAACAGAGCCTCCAGTTGAATAGTGATCAGCACAAAACAAAAAAAACCCTTACGAAACATATTCACACGTGCTTTTCAAATATGTACCGTGTGAGTTAGTGAGTGTAAGTAAGGGCCATCCCAGCGCGTACGGCTCAATCTTCCTAGCTTCCCTAATTTAATTAAGTCTCCGCATAGAGTTATGAGCGCGTCGATCAACCTATATAATTGACACCCACAAATTCTTTGGTCTGACAAATTACTAAGACAAACCTCAAAATCTCACAACAAGTCTTCTTTATTTCTCATCAAAGGTACTTCAAAGTTTTCTGCTAATTTGTCATAATTATTCTTAAAAATAAATTCTTATTATTTTCCGAAAACTACTACTACTTATATCTCTCCCACTCCAACAAATCTTCTTCTTCTAATTTTTATTGCTTTAGTACAACAGAGGTAAAAGAAGAAAAAAAATCTTAATTCACCAACAAAACAATCTGGTTTCTTCTTCTTCTCTTCTTCCTCTTCTCTTCTTCTTCTTCTTCTTCTTCTTCTTCTTCTTCTTCTTCGTTGATTTACACACATTTAAATTAAAGTGCTTTTAATTTTGAAATTTTTAGTAATTCTTCTCTTTCTGTTGGGATCTTAATTAGGATGAAAATACTATTTAAGTGTTTTCTTTTGGTATCTGTAATTATATATGTTTTAACTTTTTTTTTCTTCTAATAATTTTTGCAGAGTACCTTCCTCCTATTAATAAAGATAGATCTGGGTTTGCTTTATATTTGCTTTAACATTCAAGAAGCTTAGAAACAAAGCAACAAAATCCAGGTGTACTTTAATGGAAATCTCATCAGCCAAATGGATATCTGAACTGGTAAGACGATATTTAATTTGAATACATTCCCACTCAACTTCTTATCATATAGAAAACTATAATAAAAATATCATCGGAATTGTTTGATTAATTAATTTATGATTTTATTAAATGGTAAATTTATAGGAAATGGAAGATCCCTCTAATATCTTCGAGCAATATGAAGTGGACTACTCACTTGATGACCTTAATTTCCAGTCATTTTCTTCTGAGAGCTACTCATCTTACCCCCAAAATTTCGTCCAACAAAATCCACAAAACCTAAGTACTTCAACTCTAGATCATCAACATGATCAAACTCCTCCTCAAACTCAAACTGAGTCATCTTTCGAAAGGCCATCCAAACAGTTCAAAACAAACAATTGGAATAGTAATAATAATAATTACTCTTGCACCACAACAACAACAACTACTACCAATGATCAAATCAGCACAAGGGCTTCATCTTCTTCCTCATCCCAGCTCATTTCATTCGAAAAGTATGCGAAATCGGCCTCAGCCACGCCCGAGATTAATAATCATGCTGCTGCTACTACTCTTAATAATAATGTTAAGCCAAAAGACGAGCCAGGCTTCATTAATGGATATAATATGGTTTTCAGTCCTTATGAAACACATCATCAGAATTATTGTTCAGTACCAAATAATAATAATAATAAATATGGTAATGTTCAAGGTGTGAAGAGGCCTTTGGGTGTTTCATTAATGGCTACTAGATCCCCTTTACATGCTCAAGATCATGTTATTGCTGAAAGGAAGCGCCGAGAAAAGCTTAGTCAGCGATTCATAGCTCTTTCTGCTGTAGTTCCTGGCTTAAAGAAGGTATATATTATTATTACTAATATTAATTTTTGCTTCATAAATATTAATTATTAATTAGTTAATTTGTATATCTACTTGCAAAATAATATTAATTATCCATCTTGAAATCAATATTATGCTAGGGTTAAGATTCGGTTGTCTTATATATAAAAACAAAATGATTTGTTCTCTTATTGGATGCAAATGGAGTTAATCATATATATATATATATATATATATATTGAATAATATTTACTAATTTTTAATGAAATTAAACCACGTGACTAATAAATTAAACATTTCTATATTGGAATGAATGAATAGATATAATATATAGCTAGAGTCCATTATTGCTACTTTCAATGAGTATATATGTATAGTTTATTTATTTTGGAATCAAGCTAGATATTTAGAGTGATCTTAACTCATCAGATCGTAAAATTAATTAGCACGCCTACATTAATTACAACACATTTTTTTTTTCTATTAAATTTATATATTGTTAATTAATATATATATAGATGGACAAAGCTTCTGTTCTTGGAGATGCAATTAAGTACATAAAAAATCTTCAAGAACGTTTGAACACACTTGAGGAACAATCAGCAAAGAAGACAGTGGAATCAGTTGTTTTCATCAAGAGATGTCACCTCTCGGCCGACGATGAAACGTCGTCGTCTGACGAGAATTTCAACAGCAACTCGAATCAGCCACTTCCAGAAATAGAAGCAAAAGTTTCAGACAAGGACGTACTCATAAGAATCCATTGTGAGAAGCATAAAGGGTGCTTGGCCAATATACTAAGCCAAGTAGAGAAGCTTCACCTCACCATTCTCAACACCAGTGTTTTACCATTTGGAGGCTCTACTACTCATATTACTATTGTTGCTAAGGTAATAATAATAATAAATTAGTCTTATTAGTTTTAATTAAACCCTCAATATAAATTAATAAACTCGATTAAATTATATAACTTAATTCTAATTTGCATGTACATTTATATATGCTATTTTAATTTGTATTTGTTAATTTATTAGTGACTTAATCTCACAAATATTTTTTGATAATAATTTGTAGATGGATGTGGAGTACGACATGAAAGTGAAGGATTTAGTACGAAATCTAAGACAGACATTACTCGGCAACTGACTATAGATTCGTTCGGATACATCTTAAGTACTTTATAGATTTATTGTGATCTCATGACTAGGAAAATAATCGGTTGATCTCTCAATTTCAAATGTTTGTTTTTCTCGAGACTTTTTTTGGAAGAAAAGAAGATGCCCTAGCAACCTAACATCGTGTCTCAGCACAGTACCCCACCACTAACCATAATCATCATCATGAGAATTGAGGACTTCAATCATCAACTCTGCCAAGTTTTCATTTTTGCAGGTAGGGTTTTGTCACATTTTTATGTGTCGTTTTTGCGTGGTTGACCGTTGACCATGTTCACCTATTATACCCACGTGCTATATTTGAAAGCTTGGCAGCTTTTTTCCCAGAGAGATTTCATTAGAGGTTTTTGACTTTTCAACAACAGACACCTCTTTTTTTTCTCTCCAATTCTTTTGAGTACGTCCCTCGTATATATATTATGGTATATTTACAATAGTTATATCCATCTGAATTAAATTGAGAGACAAAAAAAAAAAAATAGGCACTCGGTTTCTTTGAGTTTTTACATTTGTTGTGTTACAAGAAATAATTCCTTTTTGAGGTCCTCTAGCTAGGCCTTTTGTGTGTAGTGTAAACTTCTTTGTTAATTGTGTTATGTAAACTTTCCATTATAATAAATTAATTAATTCTAATTTAATGTCTTTTTATTTAATTGTTGAATATAGTTGATTCTCATAAGCAGAATCACAAACAGAGAAAGAGAGAAAGAAGGAAAGGGAAATCAAGTGATCTTTTCATTATCTCAAAGGAGTTTACAAGCAGCATATATATACTGAAGAGAAAGCCCATAAGAGAGCTGTAACAACCTAACAGAAAGTCTAACAACCTTAACTAACTCTGACAGTTAGTTACTTAATCACAGCTATCACTAACTTCCTCAACATGCCCCCTCAAGGTGTTCGGGAAGTATTCCATGGACAACTTGCTACATAGAAAATTAAACTTAGGAAATGTGAGAGCTTTTGTGAACATATCTGCAGGCTGCTCTTCAGAAGGTATATAAGAAACTTCGATTTGCTTGTTTAAAACAAGATCACGAACATAGTGCACATCCACTTCTATGTGCTTTGTTCTGGAGTGAAAAACAGGATTAGAGGCAAGCATTTGAGCTCCCTGATTGTCACACCAAAGTTTAGGTTTTTGAGGCAAAGTGAGGCCAAGTTCATTGAGAACCGATGTGATCCAAACTAACTCTGTGGCAGTAGTAGATAAGGCCCTGTATTCTGACTCAGTGCTCGATCTAGACACTGCTTTTTGTTTCCTGGAAGCCCAAGTAATTAAATTGCCTCCTAACATAATACAAAAACCAGTAACCGATTTCCTGTCAATGATGTCACATGCCCAGTCGGCATCAGAAAATCCCTCCAGAGAAAGCCATTTAGCTGGTTTAAAAACAAGACCCCGATGTAATGTGCCATGAATATATCGTAGAACCCTCTTGCAAGCACACCAGTGAGCTAGAGTAGGAGATTGCATATACTGACTTAGTTTATTAACAGCAAAAGACAAGTCAGGCCGAGTGAGTGTCAAATATTGCAAAGCACCTACAGTACTTCGATAGAGTGTGGGGTCTGAAAAATCATCACTAGGTGTTGTAGTTAACTTGTAGCCAGGGGTCATTGGAGTGGTACACGACTTGGAATCCAACATATTGGTTTTCCTGAGAATGTCATGAGCATATTTTGCTTGACACAGATGAAGTTGAGAACCTTGTCTTGAGACTTCAAAGCCTAAGAAGTAGCTCACTGGTCCAAGAATCTTGAGAGCAAATTGCTGATTCAAATGAAGAATCAATTGTTGGATAGTAGTAGAATTAGCACCAGTGATAAGGATGTCATCCACGTACACAAGAACCAAAGTCAGTTGACTGTTTTTATTTTGAAAAAACAATGAACTGTCAGAAACTGAATTTGTGAAACCCCATGATTCCAAGACTTGTTTGAGCTTGTCATACCATGCCCGTGGTGCTTGCTTAAGCCCATAGATAGCTTTATGTAACTTGCAAACATGATTAGGGTAGGTCTCATCAACATAGCCTTGAGGTTGATACATATAAACCGTTTGTTTGAGGTCTCCATTCAAGAAAGCATTGTTGACATCCAACTGTTGAATTTCCCAACCAAAAGTGACAGCAAGAGTGAACATAATTCGTATGGTGCTGGCCTTGACCACAGGACTAAAGGTATCAAAGTAATCCACTCCAGGTGTTTGCTGAAATCCTTTGGCAACAAGCCTGGCTTTGCATTTGTCCAAAGAACCATCTGCCTTCAACTTCTTCTTGTAAACCCATTTGTTCTCAACAATGTACATATCATCTGTGTAAGGTACAAGTGTCCATGTACCATTTCTTTTAAGGGCATAATATTCATTATCCATAGCTTTATTCCACCTTGGTGATTGCAGGGCCTGTTTAACACTTTTTGGTTCACTAAAATCATCATTAGTCATAGTCAATTCAGCTGCTAAAATTTTTGGTTTAGTGATGCCATTTTTAGAGCGAGTTCGCATAGGATGTATGTTGGATATCTGTGTAGGAGCAGTGGGTAAAGCAGGGATAGGAGGCAGGGTAGAAGTTGAAGACTCAGGTGTAACATTGTGAGAGGCATTAGGATGGACATGTGTGGAATCAACACTGTTGGTATGATGACCAGAAAAGGGAGGGTATATAGGATGTGGGAAACCAGGAGGATGAGAATGAGATGCAAGAGAAGTAGCTGATGTTGGTTCAGGGGTCATAGAGGGTGTGAGAGGAGTCTGGTGTGTTGCTTGTGGCAGTGGCAAAAACTGAGGCAGACAGATGTTGTGATCTGGTGTAGGTGTAGGAGTGGTAAATAGAGATTTGTAAGGGAAACAAGTCTCATCAAAGGTAACACTCCTAGCAATATACAATCGGCCAGATGGATGTAAACATCGATAACCCTTGTGAGCAGGGCTATAGCCTAAAAATAGACAAGCTGAAGTTTTGAAATTAAATTTGTTAGAGTTGTAAGGTCTGAGAAAAGGAAAGCAAACACAACCAAAGACTTTAAGAAAGTTGTAATCGGGTCTGGTGTGAAAAAGAAATTGGTAAGGGGTTGTATAATTTCGTTTTTGAATAGGTAATCTATTTATCAGATAGGCTGCAGAGGTGACAGCATCCCACCAAAACTTTAATGGTAAATCAGCTTGGGCTAAGAGAGTGAGAGCCATCTCAGTGAGATGTCGATGCTTTCTCTCTGCTTTCCCTTGCTGTTGATGGGTGTGTGGGCAGGGATGTCTGAATACAAACCCGAGTTTAAGTAACACAGGTTTGAGGGGGCGATATTCACCACCCCAATCAGCTTGTAGGGTCTTTATCTTGCATCCAAATTGCCTCTCAACATATGCACTAAATTGCAGAAAAATGCTGGGAGTATCAGACTTAAGTTTGAGAGGAAAAACCCAAGTATATCGTGTAAATTCATCAAGAAAATGTATATAATACTTGTAGCCTTCTGTTGAGGGCTCATGAGATGGCCCCCATAGATCTGTATGGACTATATCAAAAGGAGCTTTAGCCATATTTGCAGAGGAATGAAAGGTAAATTGGTGTAATTTGCCAAGTTGACAAGCATTACAAAAGTCAATGGTGGAATTGGAAATGTGCAAATGACTAAGAATTTTACTCAAAACATGTTTATTAGGATGGCCAAGTCTTTTGTGCCAAAGATTTACAACAGAGGAATCTTTATTACAAGTATTCGAATGAGAGCTAGTAGCACTCGGTTGTGTCATGAAGACTTGAGCTGAAGGGGAAGGCTTGGTTCTGCAAGAAGTGTTTTGGACAGGGGACTGATTGTGGAGATGGTACAGTCCATCTTTAAGAGTGCCCTGAAGAAGATGCTTCTTCGAATCCTTGTCCTTGACAAAACAAAGATCAGGTGTAAATTCAATGGTTACATCATTGTCTTTGGTAAATTGGGAAATGCTAATAAGGTTCTTGGAAATGGCAGGCACATGTAAAATATTTTTAAGATAAAGAACTCTATCAGCAGGAAATGAACTATGACCAATGTTAGAAATGTGAAGTTTAGAGCCATTACCTACTACCATCTTTTCTTTGCCTTTGTACGATGTTCTTTGCAGGAGATTGGTGGCATCTGGTGTAACATGATTTGATGCCCCACTATCAAGATACCAGCCATCATCAGGAGGAGCTGCAGAGAAGGCAACATGAGCTTGGGGATTTGATTCAGTGGGAGGGGAGACATTGTCATCAAGCCCTGTGAAACTAACATCAAAGCGTCGATAGCAGCGCTGTACAGTGTGGCCAGATCTACCACACAATTGACAAATTACTCGAGAGTTACTCGAGTTCCCTCTACCTCTAGAGGCTCCATTGCCTCTGCCTCTGCCACGGTTGGAATTGTTCGAGTGACCAGAGGTAGGGGGTCGACTGGTCTGGGAATAGCCAGTTGACTGTGACTTCTTGGCTTGAGTAAGGTGAGCTTGGGGTGCATTGAGATCCAACAAGGCTGTAGATTGAGTTAACTCAAGACGCATTTCATGATTTTGTAACATAAACTGCACTTCTTGAAGAGTGAGTTTATCTTTGGAGGTCAAATTGACCACAACTGACTCGTACTCATGGCCAACTCCAGCAAGAACATACAAGATCAATTGTTCTTCAGAAACCGAATTTCCAGCAGCGCGAAGACCATCAGCATAGCCTTTCATTTTGAGCATATACTCATCAATGGACAGAGATCCTTTCTTTGTGTTTTGGAGGAGAGACATGAGATGAATCATGCGAGCCTTGGAGCGAGTATTGAATAATTGCTCCAATGTTTCCCAGATATCAGCAGCCGATTCACAATGCACAATATGACCAATCATTGGTTCAGAAATCGATGACATAAGCCAAGATAAAAGAAATTGATCCAGACGCATCCAAGTATGAAAATCAGGATTACGTACCATAGTAGAAGAACCAGGAGACTCTGGTACGGTTGGATTGGGCCGTGGATGTCTCCGAAGTAAGATATCTTCAAGATCGTGAGCTCTAATGGCGGGAAGAACCTGTGACCGCCAAAAAAAATAGTTGCTTCGATCTAATCTTAATGGAGGTAAGAACATGGTGGTTGGAACCACAGTGGGACTGGTGTAGGTATTTGCAGAGATCGCCATGGTCGCCTGCTCTTGATACCAAGTTGATTCTCATAAGCAGAATCACAAACAGAGAAAGAGAGAAAGAAGGAAAGGGAAATCAAGTGATCTTTTCATTATCTCAAAGGAGTTTACAAGCAGCATATATATACTGAAGAGAAAGCCCATAAGAGAGCTGTAACAACCTAACAGAAAGTCTAACAGCCTTAACTAACTCTGACAGTTAGTTACTTAATCACAGCTATCACTAACTTCCTCAACAAATATTATATTAATTTAATGTGTTTAATTTCTTGCCCATTTTGGATCGACCAAGTTGGAGTTTTATACTTTTAATTGCAAATTTGGACATCTTACTGAATTGGATAATGTCGCATCTGTTCATGTCTTATATGAGTATAATTATTGATAAATTATATGATCTATATTTACTTATTTAAGGGTGTGAGACTTATTGTCTCACCAAATTTATAAAAATATATCGAAATATTTGAACAAAATCAAGTATGGTTTAATGACGTACGTGAGATATATGATTGTAACAGTTGTAGGCACATCAATAGATCCAATCAATTTTTTTTATAAACAATTAATAATTAAATATTGCTAAAATTGGAGACAAGGGAAGGCCTACTAAAGATTATGTGATCTACTAGTTTAAGGGGCAGACATGCACTATGTCTAATATATATCGCCTTATCTCCTCAAACATCATATATATATTGCAAGAACGAACTTATTCATATATTTAAATTCATCAATTTTGATTAATTTTACTATAATAATCAGTTTGTTTAGTTGTATACCTGTAATATATATGTGTCATCGAATTATGAAGTTATTATTATTATTATGAAGCTTTTCATATTTAATCTATGACACCTACTTTATTTAATTTTTTATACATTGTTATTATATGTGCCCATGTAGCTTGATTTGTACTTGCAATTAATATCTTTGATTTAACTATTAGATCTGGTGAATAAAAAACCATTAAGACTTCACTTACAATTTCATTTGGAGGACCTAATTTTATATATGTAATTAAATAAACATATCTATCTTTGAAACATAAATATGATCAATTCACACATAATTTCTCATGTTTAATCTGACCCTATTAAATTAATATACATTATAAATGTTTTTATATATATATGTTAGAATATTAGTTGTAAAAATTAGGATAAATTGGGTTTAATTATTTCTTATTTGTATTTAGTAGTTTCCCATTTATTCTCCTAATTTTGTATATAAATATATACTATTCTATGAAATACAATACACAATTTTATCCACTATTTGCTACATGGTATCAGAGCCATAATTGTGATTCGAAATTCGAAATTAGAATTCATAAAAAAAAAATAATAATAATAAATAAGATTAAGGTTTGAGTTTAGGGTCCTTTTTTCAAAAATCCCAGTTGGAGTGCAAGTTTTTTCTCACTGCCCACATAGACGGATAGCCCAGGCGCATGGGGCTCACGTGCATGCCACTTGAAGCTTCTACGCACATGTGATGGGGCGTGGAAGCGTGTGTGACGACATCTTTGACAGCGTTCTTTTGCCAGTTCTTTTACTTGTTTCTTTAAAGCTCACTCGCATCTGTCTCTGGTTGTAATTTGGTATTTTTTTTTTTTTTTTTGCCTTTTTCATGTTTGGGTGTTCGTTCTTTGGTGTTCTCTTTTTTCCTTTTCTCTTTCAATTATTTTTGCTTTCGAGATTATGGCAGAGATAAAATCAGCGATTGTTTCTGATGTGGTTCCCGTGATGTCTAAAATCACGATCCATAAATTGATTAGTTCAAATTTTTTAGAATGGAGTAAGATGATTCGATTGTATTTGAGGAGTACTATTGACAAAGATGATCACTTGACTAACAATCATCCCAAAGAAAAAGACGATTCAAAGAAAATATGGCTGTGTGAGGATGCTCACTTGTTCAAATTTGAAATTCTATCGATAATGGGGTAATTAGTTTGATTAATCAATGTGAATTGGTTAAAGAACTAATAGATTAATACTTGGAGTTTTTGTATTCTGGCAAAGACAACATATATATCTCACATACATGATGTTTGCAAAGCCTTTTATCGTGCGGAGAAATAAGATCAGTCTCTTATGAGTTATTTTATGGCATTTAAAAAATATATTAAGAGCTTAATGTGTTATTTCTATTTAGTCCTGATGTGAAAATTCAACGGTACCAACGAGAGAAGATGGCTATTATGAGTTTTTTTGCAGAACTCTCATCTAAATTTGACTCTGCAAAGTCACAAGCTCTCTCTGGTTTTGATATCTCCTCTTTACAAGATGTGTTTTCTCGTGTTCTTCACACCAGAACTATCTCTTTAGCTCCTTTTAATAGCGCTTTGGTGAGTCGTAACAATTCTGCACTAAGAAAAAACTCTACACCAAGTGGAATTCACAAGGACTTAATAATTGAACAATAAATTATGGGAGCATCATGTGCAACTATTGTAAGAAACCAGGTCACACTAAGTTTGAGTTTAGGAAATTACAGTTCAAAAATTGACAACAACAATTTGCTAATATTGTTAGCACTAGTGATGCATCTGAAAAATTAATCCTTATTTCTGGTGATGAATTTGCAAAGTTCTCAAGGTATTAAGAAACACATAAGTCTTCATCTCCTTCTGTCGCTGCGATTGTTGATTCAAGTAACTCTAATTCATGCCTTCTTTCTAAATCCTCAAAATGGGTCATTAATTCTAGTGCCACAGATCATATGACAGGTAATTTTTGTTTCTTTTCCACTTTCTAGTCTCATCGTCCCACTTCTATAGTTACCTTAGCTAATAAATCACCATCTTCTGTTCTTAGATCTGGCATTGTTGTTCCTACACCTCTACTCACTTTGTCATCAGTCTTATATTTACTTAATTTGTCCATTAATTTTCTTTCTGTTAGTAAACTCACTCGCAATCTAAATTGTTGCATCTCATTCTTTTCCAATCATTATTTGTTTCAGGATCTTATGACGAAGAAGATTATTGGTAAAGGACATGAATCTGGTGACTTGTAATTGTATATGTTCTTGACCTACTTCCACCAACCTCTATTGCTTGTCTGAGAGTTGCTTCTACTTTTGCGGCTCATTATCGTTTGAATCATCTATCCCTTCCTTTGCTCAAGAAACTTTATCCCCAATATAGTAAGTTGTCTTCATTAGATTGTGAGTCATGTCAGTTAGCCAAACATCATCACGTTAGTTTAAATTCTCGAGTTAATAAACGTGCTAGTATTCCTTTTAAGTTAGTTCATTCTGATGTTTGGGGTCCTTCTCCTATTTTGTCTCAACTTGGATTCAGGTCTTTTGTTACTTTTGTAGATGATTATTCTCGTGTAATTTGATTAGATTTAATAAATATCGTTCTGAGTTGTTTTCTATATTCTATGCTTTTTAAATTGAGATTTAAAATTAATTTAATGTGTCTATTCGTACTTTGAGGTGATAATGCCAAAGAGTACACATCTGCTCAATTTAAACTTACATGACCTCTAATGACATGCTTCATGAAACTTCTTGTATTGATACTGCACCTCAAAATGGTGTAGCATAACATAAAAATAGATTTCTTAAAACAGCATGTGCCCTCTTGTTTCAAATAAAAGTTCCTAAACTTTTTTGGGATGGTGCAATTCCCACAACATACTTTCTTATTAACCGCATGCCATCCTCTGTACTTAATGGTAAGATCCCATTTAAAAAAAATCCAAGTAAGTCATTGTTTCCAGTTGCTCCTCAGGTATTTGGCAAAAAAATTTTTGCTCGCGATGTTCATATCCAAATGTCACTAAACTAGACCCTAAGGTATTAAAGTGTGTCTTTCTTTGTTATTCTTGTCTTCAAAAAGGGTATATGTGTTATTATTCTTATCTCAACAAATATCTTATTTCTATTAATGTTACATTTGTGGAAAATACACCTTATTTTTCATCTTCAACTACTCCTACTTTTTAGAGGGAGGATGATGATTTGTTGGTATATTCTGTCATATCATCTGTGCCTGATACATGTTCTGGCGAGTCTATTATTCCTTTACCTTCCTCGGTCATATCTCCCACAATGCCTACACCTCCACCACCTCCACCACTCCCTCAGCCTCCTATAGTGTACACCAGTGTCCCCCTCCTCCACCTTCTGTCACCTGCATCTTTATTATCAGATTCGAAACATTTATTTTTCGAATGCCTTTATAGGAAAAGATGTATCCAATCTATTAAAGATAGGGTGGGTTGGGATATTGAGGAATCCAACCTGAATTTGTTGTTGAGTTGGCTAAAGCAGAACCAATTTTCTCCTTTCAAGAAGCAAATTTTTTCTTTGATTTTGGCTGTTGTGGTTTATCATATTTGGAGGAGCCGAAACTTGGTTTTTTAGGAATCTAAATTACCCATCCTTAGTACTGGTATACATAGAATACAATAGGATGTTAATAGGTTGTGTATGATTTTGCCAAAAAAAAAAAAAATAGAAAGGATATAGTTTGGTGAGAGTCTTTGTAAAAGGATTATAGTTTTGTTACTTTCAAGCCATTAATTTATTGCTATTAGGCTCTATATGTGTTTGTTTTGGTAAAATTTAATCTTACTACTAATTTAGCAAAAAAAAAAAGTTGCTTTGGAATTAAGTAATTATTGACATACTTTTTAATCTTTGCTCAATTGCTCATGTAAATATATAATAGTCCACTTTTTATTTGATCAAGCTTCACTCTCAAGTCTCATCCATCTATTACAAATCACCCTATTGAATTGAAACAGGCGTGCATGGTCTAATTTTTTCATCTTCCATATTGGAGGAGGAAGAGGAGGAGACCATGATAGCAGCAGCAGTGAATCATATAACTCATATAAACATCCTCTTGAGATGGGGGACACTTTCGGTCACAAGGAGTGCGTCGTCGGCTTACTCGTTGGAGTTTCCACCATCGCCATAGGCCATATCCCTTCGACATCGTTAAGATAATTTCTCATCTTTCACTACAAAAAACTGTTACTTTTACTGACAACTTTTTAGTCACAACATAGTTTTTTATGATTAAATGTGACTTTTAGTCACAACAAAATATTACTTGTGATTAAAATATAGTATTTAGTTACAAGTTGTCACTAATTTAATTTTAGTCACAATAAGTATTATGACTAAAAATACATTTAGTCACAACAAATTGCAATTTTTGTGACTAATACTTTTAGTCACGGACCTTTTAGTCACAACATAGGAATTATATGATTTATAATTAGTCACAATTTTTTCAGTTTTAGTCACAAATTTTGTTGTGGCTAAAAGTAAAATATTTTGTAGCTTTTTTTTTTTTTTTTATAACTTCAACGTATGGGCTTAGTTTATAATCTAGTGTATTTTTGTTTTTTGTTTTTTTTTACATTGTTAGTGTAATTAATATTTTGATAGGACTTGGGGTTCAAAACCCACTACAACTTATATTATGTCTTTTTTTTTTTTATTATAACTGATTTTTAAATTATTGTGTATTGTATGTTTTTACTCACTTTGTTGTAGAACATGTTCTATGTAATTTACGACTCAATGTTGTTGGGATGGATTTTCTCTTTTTTTTTTTTTTTTTTTAATTAGAATCAATTTTTGAGTTATATTTTGTGTCTTTTATTTTTAATTATATTGTTCTGGAACCAGTTCTATTTTAATTTATTTCTCAAGTGGTTTTTTATTTAGTCATTTCAGAAAATGATTATTGAATTATTTATTTCAGAAATCGGTTTTTTATTTAATTAATTTAAGGAATGATTTTTAATTTAGTTATTTTGAGAATAGAATTTTTATTTAGTTAATTCAAGGGATCGGTTTTTAATTTATTTATTTTATTTAACTGGTTTTTGTGTGTAAGTTTTTATCTTGGTTGTTTTATAAAATTAATTTTTTTGTCTCAAATTTTTAACTATTTGATAAATATAACTGGCTTCTTCATATTATATTTGGGTTATTATTTATTTTTTTATGGAACTGATTTTGTTCATATTTATAATGTCTCAGTATTTTTTGAAATTAATTCCTACATTTTTTTTAAAAAAATTATAACCGGTTGTATGAGGTATTATATGTTATTGAGGTATTTTATTATGAAATTAGTTTTTTTTTTAATTATGTTCTAGTATTCCAGTGTTTTATAATTGTTATTGTAATTATAACCGGCTTAAGTTATTATGTGTTATTTTTTTATTTATTATGCTATAGAACTGGTTTTATTTTAATTATTGGTTTTGAGTTATTTCGTGTTATATATTTTTATTCATTATAACACTATTATAGAACCCACACTATTTTAATTATAACTAATTTGAGTTATTTTGTGTTATTTATTATAACCGGTTCTATTTTAATTATAATCAGTTTGAGTTATTCTGTGTTATTTATTTTTATTTATTATTTTATAGAACTGATTTTTCTAGCGACTGTGATTTTTTTAGCGACAATAACTTTTTCAGTAACTTTTCTCTTACAAATTTTTCGGCACAAGTGTTTACTCTAGCGATTTTTCTAGTATTATAAATTTTACCAACTTTTTTAATTAATTTTTGTTTAATTTCTCATGTTTTAATTAATATTTATTTTTTTGTTCTCATATTTTTTTTATTATTTATTTTTACTATACAAAGTAAACTCTATTATTAATATGAAAAAATTCCTAAAATAACTCAGATTTATTTTTGAAAAAAGAAGCAAATTGTGTTATATTACTTGCCTGCAAGTAAAAAATAAATAAATAAATAAACCGGATGGTTATGGTTAACTCTATACAGGTGTCTGTGTCTCCATTAGATATATATTGTTTTCTTATATAATTATCAATTTTTGTGCGATTCTTAAATTCAGGTCTTGTATTAATTTTGAGGTGGGTTTTAATGTTGAGGTTGAGCTTTCAAAAAGAAAAAGTTAGTTCGTACTCTTCATTTTCTTGGCCAAAGTAATTTTTTAGTTTTTAGTCTTGTTTCCTTTTTGCTTTAAATTTTTATAATAAAATTTTAAAATTATTTTATTAATTAAAATAAGGAGTTGTTTTTATTTTTATACCTTAAAATATATATATATATTTTTTACATTTTTACATAATTCTACATATAAATTCATATTACAACTAGCGGAAATTTAAATCGCAACTAAAAATCGTATAACAACTTAAGCTACCGGAGAAATCACTTTAAAATTCTAATTCGTAAATTTAAAAAAAAAATTAAAAAATAAATATATATATATATTTATATAAAGTAATTATTCTTAAAATAATATTAATTGATTTTATTATCTAATATTTTTTAAAAAAATATCTGGACCAATAGAGTAACAGGTGTATCTTGATAGTCTAAACTAATTGTTAATGAAATAGTAGTAACAACTGCGACAAAAATATATCATTTCATACTTAATCTGCCGAATGAAATATTAAAGTAAATAAATAAAAAATATTTATGCTATTGCTTTTATAAATATGAACCAAATTATACACTTATTACTTATGTCATCTACCTAGCTCGTCATTATCATGATCTAGATAAATATCCTCTCATAATTCAAAAACTCTTTTGACCATATAAAAAGTTAAAGTGTCAAGGGGCTAGCTTAGTAGTAATGGAGGGATAAAAAAAATAGAGAAATTATGGGTTTGAATTTAAAATTTTTAAGCTATTAATTGATTATAAAATACTATTACGATACACTTAAAAAAAAAATTTGCACTACTACATATACCATATTCAACTGGCCATATATGCATCTGAATCTGATTTATACAAAGTAGATAAAGACTAAAGAACATTGCTATTAAGCACTAATAGTTAGTATTTTTAGACATTTTATTTTGTGATTGACTAACAATACTTCTTAAAAATTATTATATTAAATTATATGAGACTTGATATTTAGTTAGACTAATAACAATATTAACACATAAAACCATGTTAGATGACTTTAATATTTCTCAAAATAATTGATATAAAAACAAAAATACTCCCTTAATAACTCTACACAATCCAATAATATTATTTTCGAAAATAAAATATGGAATATGATGGATACATCATTTTCATTTACGTTACCAACAAACCTTACAATTAATTAGTTTCCACACTAGAATAATAATCAAGTTAGCCAGAAGAAAAAGAAGAAGAGATTAACAACCCTCTTTATTAATATGTGGGTAGATGAATTTAAACCAACTCAATCACCGACCAAAACAAAGGACCACATTCCTCTAATTATTAGGGAAACAAAATAAAACAAGTAAAGGTGTAATGCAATCAATATATGTGTCCCAAAAATATAAATTCCCTCGAGTTCAAGAACAGCACAGTATAATTATTGTCTATGCCCATCAATTTTTTGAATCGAAAACTAAACTCATCGAACTTCAACACGTGTTAATTGCATTAAATTAAAGTTTGACAACTTTGTATTTATATTAGAATATTGAAATGTTAAAATTTTTGTAATTATTGTAATATATATATATATATATATATCCACCGAATTATTGGACTTATAATAAGTCGAATGGGTCAAATTATTGGTCGGTAATGAAATGTTATTCCCCAGGAAACCTGCATACATTTGTCTTTTTGATAAGATACATACATATGTGTATGTGTGTCAAGTTGTCAAAAGGTTGGTTCCTTTAATTTCCCACTTAGCTATTATGTTTAATTATATTGTAGAAATTAATACCAAAAAAGTCTAACCAAAAAATTCGAAGCCAAAAAGGAAGAAATAAATATTCGATCTTACTTTGAGAATCATCAGATATATTCTGGTGAGTCAAAGCACACCGAGTTGGCTAGACTCACTAGGTAGTAGTGGAGAAGGTATCATGGGTTATCAACACTAAAAAAGACAAAATCAATATATGATAGAGATTTATTAATTGAAGTGACAACACTAATAAATTAAATTTCTTAATAGTAGTTCAATTTTTTTTTTCTATATTTATTTTAGATAACATCTTAGAAGACTGGTCACACTAATTTGATAAGACTGTTTCAGAAAGAAAATTGATTAAATTTTATTAGAAATGAACTTTGGGAAGATAAATTTTCTATTGACATTGAAAGAAATGGACATTTGAACAAAAACTAAGGTTTGTGTACTAATTAAATTTAAATTCTTTTGGTTGAAAATAATTTGTCAAAGGATATTGTTTGTTTTGCATATCTAATATAAAATTATAAAAAAAGAACGGCTGTGATTTATAATTGAATCCACACGAGCGAGTATATTACAAAATCCATATACTCTCCAAAATCTTCATCCCTAGCTAGCGTATCTAATAGAATATGAGGGTTTAGTTGCATCATTCAAATTTAAGAACTAATATACATATATATGTATCTTTGTACATATGAACATAAATTATAATTATACAATATACAATTAATTTGTAAAGTATATCGACTCACGGATGTTGGGATGTAGCAATCATCATTAATTTGCATAAAAATTAATAAGGTCAATAAGTCTATGAAAATTTTCTTCTTTCTTTCATTTTTTTCTCCCTTTGCATAAAGATTATTGTCTAGAGATTTTCAAAAATATTGACTTTCCTTCTTCTAAATTCCCCTTTTTTAATTTAATTTCACTTTTGGAATTGGAATAACTTACTTTCATTTTCCTCTCTATAAATTTTTCTACTTTTTTGGAATAGGAGTTTTTATAAATTACGTACGAAGAAAAGGGAAAAGTGCAACATATATTAAATTGAGATGGGCAGTCGGTGCAGAGTTCTACTAATCATTTCTCATATATAATATATTATGTGACACTTTAATGTACAAGGGAACCTTCATAGGTCTACTCGGCTATTTTAAATGTGCTCAAAAATAAAAATAAAAAGTAATTATAAAATCATTCAATAAACCTTACCTAATAAATAGCACATCAAATTGGACCACTAGCAAGACCAAGAGACCTTTAGGCTGGGCTTTATTCATTATTTCATGGGATCATCACTTTGACAAACTTTTACTTTTTTTTAGCTAAAGATATATATTTGATTTGTTCCTTCTTTGGAGACGAATTTATACTTACCACACCATAGAAACATCTAAAGGAATAACCCACTTATTTATTAAAAGTTCAAAGGAAAACGTGGGCTTATAAAAACGATATTAAGTATTAATAAAGGGAGTAGATACAAAGACACAACTTAATTATTTCATTATGTACCTTCTAAGTACGGACAAATGGACCGCGTGACCCTATTTTTCGTTGTACGTACGGAACTTCCATCCCAAAAATTATGTATATATTAGGTACTTTTTATATATACTATATTAAAGTTACTGAATTTGCACCTATAATTAGTTATATCAATTTTAATTGTTATAATAGAAATTATCATATATAATATAATTAAATAAATAGTATAATTTTTTTCAAAAAATATATATTTACTATGAAGTATTAAGCAAAATCATTCACTACTTGTGTTTATTGGTGTAACCAACGCTGTAAGTGTAGACGCTGTTGTGAAAATCCTACATGTAAGTATACGTATCGTTTTCAAGTAATAAACTCACGTGAAAGTTGATCCCACAAAAATTGTAGCTAAGTACCAAATAATTGAATCTTAATTTCTATTTGGCAACAAATAATTTGAATAATAATTAATAAAATGAAAATAAATAAACAAAAAGGCAATTAACAATGTTTAGAAATATAAGGCATTTAATTTAAATTGCCTCAACTTCCTATGACAAAATAAAATTTAGTTATCTTTAATTTCATGTGATAGCATATTATAAATTCAATCTATATTCTTATTAGGACATATAGAATCTAAATCATATGGCAAAGTCCTACTATGGTTGTACAAAAAAATTTGTAAACCGTCCAAACTGAACCGAAAAAATCGATAAAAATTACAAACCGAAATAACTCGAAAAAATTACAAACTGCCAATCTGTTAATTGGGCGGGTTGAAAAATAGGTCCAACCCGCCCATTCAAACCGAATAACCCGACTAACCCGATTTTGGCTTTTATTTCTTTATTTTTTATTTTTTAGTTTTTATTATATATACCAATTAAATATATAATAATATAAAATTATATACTTAATTGTTAGTTTAAAAGTCATATATATAGTGTTGTGCTTTGGTAGAATTTGATATTTTTAATTTTTATTGACTTTAAAACTAAAAAAAAAAAGTTTGGGCGGTTTGGGCGGGTTAACCCGACCAAACCGCCCAAACCGTTGGTCGGTTTACAATTTTTTTAAAAAAAAATTGGGCGGATTGCACTTAAATTTTAGCAACCCAAACTTTAGATTGGGTTAGAAAATATATAAGATAAACCGCCCAAACCGACCGATGTACAACCCTAAGTCCTACACCCCTCTAGTAAATTACATGTATAATTTGCATTAAATAAATAAAAATCATAATTGATACACAAACCATACAAGTATTTTTGTCCAATATCAAAATCTATGTCTATTTTGCTATAGCATAATTAATACTCACTTTTCAAATTTTTCATTAAAATCATAAAACAAATAGTTAGTGATCATGCAATTATAAGCATTAAAAACGAATGAAAACCCTAATTAGGAGTTTAGCTCCTCATTGTCTTTCTAAACAATTACAAATAATAAATTGGAAACATAAAATAAAAGATAGAAAAGAAAAACTGATGAAGAATCCTGGTTGTACTTGAAAAATCTCCTTTTCTCTTTAATTTTCGTGCCTCCAAAGTTTCCTCATGAGAAGCCTCTTTTATTTTTCGAAATTAGGATTTAAAAACCCATTTGGCCTGAAATTGGGTAGCGGGCCGCGGCATGGTGCTTCCAATGTCGCGGCCCGGGTGGCTATTTTTTGGGCAACGAAGTGCCTAGTGCAATGATCGATAATATTTTGGTCATAACACTTTTAATATTGCTTGGAATCGGACGATTCAAAATATTTTGAAAAGCTGAAAGAGGGATCTGGAACTTTTATCCACATCATTTTTCCTGAAAGTGAACACATCATAGTCAAAAATTGGTTTGAAGTTTCAGACTTAATTTTTTATCACAAACGGAGCGTATTAAGCATACAAAACTTAAAATTGTTCACTCATTATATCTTAGAACTCTAAATCACATGATAAATTCATCATAATCATATTCATTTTATGTTTCTCCTTTTCAATTCATATTATGAATTTTATCATTTAAATCTGAAATAAGTAGAATACAAGTGTAATTCTGCATAAAATGAATATAATCAATTGAAATACACTTGAAAAATACTTTATAAAGTACACCTAAAACTAGCCTATCAGATGCAAATACTATTATTTTTATTTTATTTCTTAACTGACGCAAAAAATTTGTTACTTCATTTAATAATCAACGCTAATAGTAATCACATTTTGCATCGGTTGTTAAGTGAAGCAAATACCTTTGCGTCAAACTATAACCGTCACAAATTGGTATTTTGCTTCGATTATAAACCGACACCACCAAAAAAAAAAATACTAGATCTGCTGTTAATAATTTCTAGCTAGATCTGCCATATTGTATGATTTTTTCATATTAAAAAGCCTCTTTTTTATATAATTGGTATACTAAAGGCTAGACCAAGCTCCACATTTTTTAAAATGAAAACTCCAAATGATTGAAGAGGCTTTCTCATGAATTCAACTTGTAAATTTTTTTTTTCTATAATTCTGATGTGGCATTTAGGAACACATACATAAAATATAAATAACATAGAAGCATGAAGGACAAAAAGAAGATAAAGAAAGTTCATTTGTTAATTTATCAAATTTATGATTATGAAAGCTCACTTCACTTATCTAAGATGATCAATTATGTCAATAAATAGAAATATTCCAACAACAAAAAAAAATTGTTAAATTCAAATACATGGAAGAGAGAGATGATTCATGCACCATTCCAGTCAATCTTATAATTGTCATCACGGGAGCTTTCTGTCTGAGTAATCCAAGTTCCAATGAAGGGTTAGCCAATAGAAACTGCATAAGCTTGTTGTTTTGAAGTATTTTTTTCTTCTTTTTGTTCTTATCCAATAATGTCATCCTTTGAGCAAATCACTCATTGAATATTACATACTTAATTGTAGTTTCAAGTCAAAAAAATATTTACTGAAAAATTGAATAGGGCAATGTTGAGATCTGACTTCTATGAAAGTGAATGTGAATAGTAATGAGTCCACGAAAGAATTGGCCTCAAATTGGGTCATTGTCTAGCGCCTCTGCCGATTCATTTAATAGCTAGGAACTACATTAATTATCTTCCACTAGAACAAACATCCCATAATAATGAGAAAATACAGCATGGTAGTTGAACCTTAATCACTAAGAAATTCTCCAAGGATTCATCCTAAGTACTGAAATTTCCAATTTAAATGTACTAATTTTACAAGTTATTTGAGTTTACTTGTTATGACACTACAACATAAATTATCAATAGCAGTGGAGGGGTCTGCCGCTAATAAGTCCCCATTTCGCGACTATTGGCTATTAGCGGCCACTACAACAAAAGTGAGTTTTAAAGTGAGTTTACTTGTTAATCACTAAGAAACTCTCCAAGGATTCATCCTAAGTACTGAAATTTCCAATTTAAATGTACTAATTTTACAAGTTATTTGAGTTTACTTGTTATGACACTACAACATAAATTATCAATAGCAGTGGAGGGGTCTGCCGCTAATAAGTCCCCATTTCGCGACTATTGGCTATTAGCGGCCACTACAACAAAAGTGAGTTTTAGAGGCAGAGCAATCTGCCAGTAATAACTGCAAATTCTGTCGCTAAAAGTATTAGCGTTGGAATCTGCCGCTTATACTTGGTTGTTAATATTAACTATTAGTGACAGATGTCAGCTCTGTCGATAGTAATCAATTATTAGCAGCGGACTACAACAATGGGATCCGCCACTATATTTATTAATTATTTTTTAAAAATGAATATATTATTATTTGTTATGATTTTTTATATAAATATTACAGTTTAATAACATAAATACTAAAAAAACCAACAAAATGAAAAGATATATACATATAGACAGGGGCGGACCCACATGTAGGCGAGGCGGGGCACTCGCCCTTGAAAAAATTAGAAAAAAAGTGTATATGTAATTTAGTTAGTTACGACATATATTTGTAATAAAAAGTGATATTTATAAATGTAATATTAGTTTTAGTGTAATGGCTAAATTATATTACATATAAGGATAGAAGTCAATGGTTCAATTCCCATAAAGAGCATTGGTTTTTTTTTAAGTTTACTTTTGCTTTTATCTTAAAAAAAAAAAAAAAATTACGCCCCCCTCAAATATTGAGTCTGCCATATAGATGTTCATTCCAACAACGCAGAAGTAAAAATATTATTATTATTTACTCTTCATTAAATTAAATTTATACAGAAACTCAAACTATTGAATCACAAATAAAAGAACAAAACAAAATAATTCTATATGGTCTTAGATCTAAAGAGAACTCCAAAAAGAATTTACTATTAGAACACAAATTATTCTTTAAAAAATAAGAAAAATGAGGTACCCATCAATAGTTGTTGAAAATGCATCTGCATCTTTGCTAGAATCTCAAATCCAAGGAAAAAAATAAGAAATATATTTATTAAAATGAATATATACTTTTATTAAATAAGAGCAACATACATACATCAAATGCAAACAAATAAAAAGAGACAGAGTTGTTATTTTCTTAATCACCACTTGCTCAATCAATTCATGGTAGAAATACTAATAATAATAATAATAATAATAATAATAATAATAATAATAATAATAATAACCATAACTCCAAATAAAAGTACCAATAATAGTAAAAATTAACAACAAGAACAACACACAAGAACAATAAAAATGAACCATATTTGATAGATATTGAGGTCCTCTTCGAGACAGAACAAGTCTTCAAGTTAAAACTGGCTATTTCATTTCATAAAAAAAAAATACATAAAAATTGTTTATATAGTATTTCAAACTAACAATAACAAAATTAACATAATAATCAAGTTCAGCTAATCTTTAGCCATACTTCAACGCAGCTCAATCATCACAAAATCCTAGAGCGATCTTGGCTTCACAAGAACTCGGCTCACCTACTCAGGACCCTCTCGAATGACACCTGGAGCAGCTCCTTTGTTGATTGAAGAGCTTGGTTGATTTGGGGGTTTTTCCTAGGCTGTATCTTTCATGACAGATTTTACTCTTTGTTTCCAAACTCTTGTGTCAATAGCTATTGGGCTTTTTAAATGGGTCTCACTAACACTACTCCCCAATATTATAGAGTTGGACAAAAGACTCATAATCTTCCTGAGTAGCATCTTCCGGAGTGCTTAAAGACCAATGCACGAGAATTTGCTGAACTACTTTTCCATTGACCATCTTGAGTCTTGTAGCTAAGATAGCTAGAGGAACTATTAACAGTTTGTTGGCTATGCTTGATTCCGGTAATGGGTAGCATATAGGTGAATTGCTACTATAAAACGACTTCAAGAGAGACACATGGAAAGTAGGATAATGTGGCTGCTTAGAGGAAGTTCAAGAGTATAAGTTGCTGGTCCCCAATGAGCAAGGATAGGAAAAGGCCCAAAATAACGTCTACAAAGCTTATTATTAAGGTTGAAAAACCGTGTTTTTGCAAATGTCAGTTGTATATAAGAAAATATAAAATCTGTAATCGTTTGCAGCAGCAGAAAGTAATTCGCTACGTGTGAAACGAATGTGCGAATATAAAATATTTGCGAAAAATAAATAACTTGACACGAGAGATTTATACGTGGTATCGGTGTTCTCACGAACAACTCTAGTCACGGGGCCACGCCGAGAGAATGAAATCAATTAATAAAGTATCAAAATTACAAAGACAATTGACTTAAACAAGTTTAGACTCCCTCTAAAGTATTGCGCAATCCTTTGTAATCCACTTTTATGAATACGACTTCTTGAAACACCTTCAAGCCCGAACTCCCTTCGTCTTTGAAGTGTGAGTGCTTACTTCCTCCCGAAGTAAGGCTTCAACAAGTCTTCTCCCGAAGACCAAGTGCTTACTTCCTCCCGAAGTAAGGCTTTATCAAGTCTTCTCCCGAAGACCAATCTCTTGTTCAGTCAAGTAGTTCTTCACAACCTGCAGTGATAGAGTAAGAACAGAAATAGAACAACTAGAACCTAGATGAACAACTAGGCTCTCACAAAACAAAGAAAGACTCTCTTCTCTCAAAAGATAAATGTAGAAAATGAATAATGGAAGAGGTAATTCGAATGGTTGCTCTCTAGGCTCTATTTATAGACCATAGAAACCGAAGAGGCAACCACAAGTTCGAATTAGCAGCTGTACAAAAACTTTCCAAAGAAAACACGATCTACAGCATCAGATTCGGATGCGACGCGACGAATCGGACATCGAAACGGGAAACTTGCTATAATCGGGTCCGATCCTCTATTAATGCTTGATTCCTGCCAAAAACAGATTAGATATTCTGATTGTATCAAGATACAATCGAAATTAATAAGGAAAAGGCAATAATCAAAGTTTCCCTAAAAAAGACAACTTTCCAAAAGAGAATTCCTTCTCTTTTGAGAAGTTTTCAACAAAGGAAAGTTAAATTTGAAAGTGCAACTTTCCAATCAAGGAAAAGGGCAACTACAATCCGAATTTATAAGGCAAGAAATCGAATATGAATGCAAAGCAATCTTACCATAAATGGAAAAATTATTTTGTCAACTAACTTGCCAAAAAAGGACTTTACAATCTCCCCCTTTGGCACTTTAGATGAACAAAATAATTTTTAACATAAAGTACCTGCAAGGCAAAGTTAGCAAGAGCAAAGGATACTACTCCCCCTGAGTAACACACTCGAAATTGTAAAACAACAAAACAGCATGCTAACTTTTAATCCAAATATGAACACAAACACAAACACAAACACAAACCTCAACTCCCCCTAAACAGTTGAGTATACAATTACTCCCCCTTTTTGTTTATCTATAAGGGCCAAAGACAAAAAGAAATGAAAATATAGAAATATGTCCAACAGAAACAAAAAGAAAGAAAACTTATGCCCCATAAAGCTTGATCAATGAGGACAACTGCTTGGACATCTCTTGCTGAACCTCCTCCATGGCAGCAAGACGATTGGAGCCGCAAGAAGAGCATTTGAGGGGGCTTGTTTAGATTCCACCATTTTCCTTTTTGGGATGCCCTAGGTTCTTTGTTCTCACCATTTTGATCTAAACGAGACAATGAACAGCAAACAAGCAAGAGAGACCAAGAAATAGAATCGGGTAGGTGGTGAGAGTAAATGACAAAAATTGCTTGAAATAAACATGGGAGAGTTTAGCAAAAAGGAAACCAATTTCAAAATATTTGAGAAACCACCAGCCCACGATTACAAAAGGAAACTGCCCACCCCTTGCAACTTCTTTCTCCTTTTTTTTTAAAAAAAAAAAAAAGAAACTAGAATTACCAACAATATTTCCAAAAATAAGTCAATCTTTCAAGATTAAAAGACACATTACCATATAAAGATTAATCTTTACTTGGAAAAATAAATAAATCAAAGAAGAATGAATGTTGATACTTACCATTTAAGCACAAGATTTCCTTAACCCATGAAGCAAGTCACACGCCTCCCTCCTTTTTTATTTTATTTTTTTTTATTTATTTTTTTTTTAAATTAAAACCGAAAATAAAATACAGTGTGTACAATAGATATATGTGATTCGAATCAAGCAGAGAAATCAAATATCATTGACAATTGACAAAATAAAATACATGTTATGCTTTTAAAGAAAATAACTAGTCAGTATCTCAGGAACAAATCATACTTAATTGATGTTGAGGAAAAAGATATGCATGTTACTAAAAATTGTGAACCAGGATTTTCAATTTAATTCTAATAGAGGAGACTTACAAATTTGAACACACTTGTCAGACATAAGTGTGTGCAGTGAAAAAAGGATCATTGTCCTTGGCAAGATTTTTCATTTTCGCCTTTTTCAATTTGATCCATGGCCGGATGCTTTCACACCATACTGAAGGTAACCCTTTTCTATGGTAGTGCATCCTCATCATAGTTGCTAATTACAATGTTCCAGCTTACTCAACAGATGGCTTTCACACCTCAATATGGGTAGCTCTATTCAATGAGGGCACGACAAGACTGAAACAAAAATTGCTCAACTCTGTATAAGTACATTATGTAATCCTAGACACAAATAAAGAGTAACATGAACCTTTTAACACAACATCACAAAGTATGATCAGAATGAGATCCTAACTGATTATAATCCAAAAGCATAAACATGATTTGTCAAAATACAATGATAGAATATTAAAAGCTAGAGAAGAATCACATAATACTATTGTACAAAAATTATGAACATGATAAAATTAAACAATGCAAACTCCCAAAGACTTTCTGAGGGAGTCAAAGCGACTTGCATCTAGGGCCTTTGTGAAAATATCAGCTAATTGTTTTTCAGTATCAACATATTCTAATTGCAATGATTTATTTTCAACAAGTTCCCTGATAAAGTGATGTCTTATATCAATGTGCTTTGTTCTAGAATGTTGAACAGGATTTTTGGGAATATTTATGGCACTAGTATTATCACATGCAGAATGACAAGTAAGAATAGATGTGAGAGTATAGCAATTATCAACAGATCTAAACCCTAGTAAAGTGCATTGTTTATCACTGTTAAGAACAAAACAATGATCATTGTCAAAATTGACGGTATACCCTTGATTACAAATCTGACTAATGCTAAGTAAATTAGCTTTTAGTCCCTCAACAAGCATAAAATTTTTCAACCTTGGTAACCCTTCAAAATTGAGAGTTCCCATTCCAATGGCATTTCCTGTTAAACCATTACCAAACGTGACCTCACCACATTGCATTGGTCTGATATTCACTAAAAAATCCTTGTAACCTGTCATATGTCTAGAACAACCACTGTCAAAATACCACATTTGAGAAGCAGCACTTTTATCAGAAAAACCAGCTAAACATTTTTCTTTTTCAATCCATTTTTGTTTCAAAGCACTATGTTTCTTTTGAAAAAATTTCAAATTACCAAAATAATTTGTTTTAAACATATTTTGCAACGTGAAACATTTAGGCCTGATATGTCCTTTAATACCACAAAATAATGATTGGAACAAACCTTCTTACACGAGATCTTATCCTTTTTGAACTTACTTGGAGACTTTGCTTCGTAGACAACATTTTTTGTTGCGGCAAATCTTAAATTTGCGGTAAGCGAGTAAAATTCAACGGAACACTAGATTTTACAAATTTTGTTTTTCCGGGAACTTTCGCACCATTTGATCCAAGACCAAGAAAGCCTCTTTGACTGCATTCTTGTAAGACTCGGTAGAGACTCCTCACGGATGTCGGATTCATCGGAATCGAATTAGAATTTTCTTTTTCAATGGTATTATTCAAACATACCAATCTTTCTTTCACTTCGTGAATCACAAACAAACTTGGAAGAAGGCGAGGTTAGTGCAACATTTTTAGAAATATCTTCATCACTATCAGTTTCATCGTCACTCCATGTGACATTGAAACTTTTCTTATTCTTTTTCAATGTATTTGCACATTCAGATTGAATATGTCCAAAACCATCGCATTCCCTGCACTGAATTCCCTTTTTGTTAGTCATTGAGGGTTTTGAAAAAATATTACCTTTGGAGAATTTTGGAAAATTCTTTTTGTCACTTATCTTTTTATGTATTTTTGAAAGTTTTTAGTTAAAACTTCCATCTCATCATCTTCTTCATCATACGAAGTTTCTTTTTCGGCAACATTAAAAGCAATACCTTTATCTCTATCAGTGATGGACTTGGGTTTGTCCTTCTGCTTGATTTGCTGATTCAATTCAAAAGTGCACAAAGAACCCATTAATTCTTCCACCTTCATTGTGCTAAAGTCTTTAGCCTCCTCCATTGCTAAAAGTTTAGTATCGAACCTCTACGGAAGAACTCTAACAATTTTCTCACGAAGAATCATCAAGTTTTCACCAAGAGCAAAATATTCATTAGCAATATCGGATAGTTTTTCATAGAATTCGGTTAGGGTTTCATTATACGACATCCTAAGATCATCAAATTTGGTACGAAGCATAATATATCTAGAACGCTTAACATCGGATGTTCCTTCAGTGTTTGAAGGATGCCAAGCATCCTTAGCGGATTCACGAGAAGATATAAGCTTAATATAACCTTCACCTACTCCATTAAATATGGCATGTAAAGCTTTGCTATTATAAACGGACAAATTATCATCTTCAATAGACCATTCAAGTTCGATTTTAATTTAGAATTACCTTCGGAATCTACCACAACGGGAGGAGACCATCTGAAAGAACCATCCTCCATGCTTTCTCATTTTGAGACTTGATAAAGGCTCATTCTAACCTTCCAATAAGGATAGTTGGAATCGTTGAGGAGTGGTGGGCGAACAATAGAAGTTCCTGCAAAGGGAAACATATTGCAAAAACACAAGAAAACGTTGAAAGGACCACACTAAGAGTTTAGTGTCCTCTGATACCAATTGAAAAACCGTGTTTTTGCAAATGTCGATTGTATATAAGAAAATATAAAATGCGTAATCGTCACGAGAAAGTAGTGCACTCGGCAAAAGAAACGAGTGCATAATATAAAATATTTGCAGAAAAATAAATAACTTGACACAAGAGATTTATACGTGGTATCAGTGTTCTCACGAACACTCTAGTCACGGGGCCACGCCCGAGAGAATGAAATCGATTAATAAAGTATCAAAATTACAAAGACAATTGACTTAAACAAGTTTAGACTCCCTCTAAAGTATTGCCGCAATCCTTTGTAATCCACTTTATGAATCGACTTTGAAACACCTTCAAGCCCGAACTCCCTTCGTCTTTGAAGTGTGAGTGCTTACTTCCTCCGAGTAAGGCTTCAACAAGTCTTCTCCCAAAGACAGTGCTTACTTCCTCCCGAAGTAAGGCTTTATCAAGTCTTCTCCGAAGACCAATCTCTTGTTCGATCAAGTAGTTCTTCACAACCTCTAGGATAGAGTAAGAACGAGAAATAGAACAACTAGAACCTAGATGAACAACTAGCTCTCACAAAACAAAGAAAGACTATAACCTCTCAAAAGATAAATGTAGAAAATGAATAATGGAAGAGGTAATTCGAATGGTTGCTTTCTCAGGCTCTATAGACCATAGAAACCGAAGAGGCAACCACAAGTTCGAATTAGTATGCAAAAAACTTTCCAAAGAAAACACGATACGCGGCATCGGATTCGGATGCGACGCGACGAATCGGACCGACGGAAACTTGCTATAATCGGGTCCGATCCTCTATTAATGCTTGATTCCTGCCAAAAACAGATTAGATATTCTGATTGTATCAAGATACAATCGAAATTAATAAGGAAAAGGCAATAATCAAAGTTTCCCTAAAAAAGACAACTTTCCAAAAGAGAATTCCTTCTCTTTTGAGAAGTTTTCAACAAAGGAAAGTTCAGCTGAAAGTGCAACTTTCCAATCAAGGAAAAGGGCAACTACAATCCGAATTTATAAGGCAAGAAATCGAATATGAATGCAAAGCAATCTTACCATAAATGGAAAAATTATTTTGTCAACTAACTTGCCAAAAAAGGACTTTACAAAGGTGTTGTCCACTATTGATTAGCGATAAGGTTTTAACTTAACCAACACTAAATCTCCCAGCTAAAACTCAATATGCTTGCGTTTCTTGTTAGCTTGTTATGTCATTCTGTGTTGAGACTATTGTAGATTAACTTTTAACTATTGCAAAATAGCATCTCGTGACACTAAATCTTTCTCCACAGCTTGAATGGTGGTAGTGCCCCGAGTGTAAGCTGGAATAGAAGGTGGAAGTCAGCCATACATAGATTAAAATGGTGTCATGCCAATAGCAGAATGGTTGTTAGTATTATAATGATATTTAGCCCAAGCAAGAAACTTACTCCACTATTTTGGATTGTCAGCTGTAAAAGCACGAAGGTACTACTCCACATACTTGTTCGTAACTTCTGTTTGACCATCCGTTTGTGGGTGATACGCGGAACTCATTTTCAACTTAGTATACCCATGACTTCAAACAATTTCTTTCAAAAGGCACTAGTGAAAATAAGGTCACGGTCAGAAACAATAGTGTGAGGCATTCCATGGAGACAAATCACCATGTTTGTGAAGAGTTTAGCCACTTTAGTAGCAGAGTATTGAGTTGGCAATGCTCCAAAATGAGCATACTTTGTGAATCTATCAATGACCACTAGAATGTTTGTAACACCGTTGGAGTTAGGAAGTCCAACGATGAAATCCATAGCGAGATCTTCCCAAACTCTCTTTAATAACTCAAGAGGTTGTAATAAACCATATGGAGTTGTGGGTGAATACTTCACGGTTTCACAAACTAAGCAAGATCGAACATATTTACATACATCTTGGCACATGCCATGCCAAAAAAAAATTCACTCAAGCGAAGAAAAGTGCGAACCACCCCTGCGTGACTTGCTGCTACGGAGAAGGCTGGAATTGCTACTGTATAAAAGGCTGGAAGTATTGTTGTGAAGAAGGTTGGTGTTGATGTTGTGGAGGAGCAGCATAACTCTGAGAAGACGAACCACCAGGCGACTGCGATTGACCATACATTTGAATAAAGTTTTCAAATCGTGGGTTATATAAATTGCACGTTGTTCAGGGGTCAGACTACACCCTAATATTACATATAGTTGTAAACATATATGTCACAGTGTTAAACATTTTATTAGGGGGCAAAGGAGGCCGAGTTGACTGACTTTGACTGTATATTTTTTCCTTTGCCTTTGACCCTATAACTCACACTTCTTTGATAGTCACATCTTTTTCCAACAACTTTTCAAAGTACGTCGAATTGATAGCTAGTATCAAATTCAGTACCAGATGTATCGCTCTGAGATTGTCTTTTGAATCATTTTCTATTAAGCTCCTTACGCATGTCATCCTATTTAATAAAATAATTTTAGAACATATAATTAATATAATATTAAAATGTTAATAATACAATATTTTATTTACTTACATAATCTTCTACAGCGACTTCGTCAACAAAACCACCAGATGATTGTTTCGTTTGAGCCACCCTCCATGCATCAACCACATGCTCTTCGGGAAGACCACCCTATATAAAAATAAACAAATAAAATAATTTATAAAGTATTTTAAGATAAATTATATTTTAAAATTAAAGGATAAATATTATTACTTACAAAGTTGTGACATATAGAAGCCTACGATCTTGTGCCTTGCGTCGTTGGATATTTCATCAAGTATCTATTTGGTTTGTTTTTTTTTTTTTTTTTTTTTTTTGAGCGGTTCCAAAAATTTTTGCTAATAAATAGTACGCAAATAGGCTTCCAACTCTCCTTATTCAAGTGGTGAGGGAGCAATTCAAGAACTTTCTCCCAATCTTTCGATTTAGTATAATGTTGCTTAAACTACTTATGTATATTGGTCTTTCGCTCACTATATCTCTCCGCCCAGTGGCAGACCTAGGATTGAATTTTAGGGTGGGTTTAATTATACATTTAATATAATCTAAAACAATAAATAACTAGCTAAATTTAAGTGAAATGATAGTTTAACAACATCCTCCTATTCTAGTGGTCATAAGTTTGATCCTAGTTTGAACTTTATTCTTCATTTGTTTTATTTAAGAAATAAAATGTACATACACGTGGAAAAAAAAAAAAGGAAATTCAAAACATGGTTTCCAATGTAAATTTAAATCTTAACCAATTTTTTTATTTAGCTACTGTGTATATATGAAAGTAACAATTCTATATTAATATATTTTCAAATCTCAGCGTGGGCTTTAGCCCTCCCTCAACACCCCTAGGTCTGCCTATGTCTCTGCCATCTCCGTATATAGAGTCCCCATTTGTAGGTCTCGATGGGGATTCTTGTCAATATTAAAATAAAATTGTATAATAAAGCAATTAAAGATTTATATTAATTTTCAAATGACCTTATAAAATAATTGAAACCATAAATAATTGAAAATCACTCACCCTTATACGATTAAACACTTGATCCTTATATTGTTGGGGTACATCGGAAAAATTATAATGATGACCTAGACATAAAATGGATACTTACTAGCCCATAAATCAAATGTAAGCGTTGGCTTCAGTCCCCAACTATTTTGCATGTACTGAGGTCCACCTCAACCTCTAATGTTTTATCGGCTTTCCTTCTTCGTTTTTCAAGTTCAGTGTTTGAAGCAAGGCCACGACCCTTTCTGACCCTTGGTTCGACTTTATTTGTTCGAGAAATTTTTTTTCTCTTAGTACGTTAGAAAATAATCATGTATTTATAGTAAGAATAAAGTTAGGGATGAAAATATGAAACTTGATTAGCAAAACGACGATACTCTAGAAGGATCAGATTAGTAGCTAATTGAGATCAAATCATATTTAACCTGATCTATTTATACTCATACTTTCAAGGAAAAAATTAGATTTTAATTACTTTTGCCCGTAATTTTCAGAATTTTAGTATTTATTAATAACAAAACAAACAAAAATAAAATAAGTATGAGCAAAATAGGTATTTAGTATCAGCTCAAAAAGACCTCTATTTTTATTTATATATATATAGGGTTAATTTCACAAATGCACAAAAGCAACAAAAAAACAACAAAAATACGGTTTCACGGAATTTTAAACATTTTTACGATTTTTTTTTATTTTATTTACATAAAATACGGTCTTTTTATGTTATAATTTTGTTCATTTGTTGTTAATTTTTTGTTATATGTATGTTATTTTTTGTTGTTTTTTTGTTGTTATTTTCATGTTACTTTTATATTGTTTTCTTGTTGATTTTATGTTGTTTTCGTGTTATTTTTTGAAAAACCGTAAAAATGTAAAAAAAATAATTTTTGAACGTAAAAATATAAATATTTTACAAAAAATTGTGCCTTATGTAATTATTCCATATATATATTATATAACTCAAATTTGGTATATTTTTTTTTTCATTTTAATAGAAGTTGAAAGTGATTGGAACTTTTAGTTTCCAATAAGTCTCGAATGGGCCAAATTATTATAATTAGATAAAGCCCAATTTAAGATTTTGCTGTTTTGGTAAAGATTAATTTCCTATATAAAAATAAGGGAATTTATAGTAAAAGGATTATGTTAGTGTATGTCCTCTTTTCAAAAAAAGTATATGTCCTTATTTCAATTTTTTTTTTTATTCTTTTTTAGAATTAGAAGCAAATTATTTAAACATTATGGTATATCTATATTAGTTTTGTTAAAATCTTTTTTATTTTAAAGTTATGTCAATTTTTTTTAATTTTTTATAAGTTATTTTGGGTTATTGGTATATAGATTTTATTGTACGGTATATTTCTATTTTGTTGTATGGTATATTATTATTCTTAGATGATATTTATTTTTTATTATGATATGTATAATAGTGGTATATAATTTTATTAGTATAATAAAAATATTTTAATGTATGTATATAATTTTATTGCCATGCTACATATATTTAATTATTATTTTTATATTTTTTGATTGTATGATTATTTATTTTAAATAATATTTAATTAGTTTTTATTTTATTATATACAATGGTCATGGTATATATATTTTAATTGTGGTATATAATTTGGTTAGTATAGTATACATACATATATATATGTATTAGTAATCTATATTTTTATTATTATTATTTTTTGCATATATGTTTTGGTGTATGGTATATGTATTTTTTGTTATACGGTATATAATTTTTTTAAATAATATTTAAGTTTTATTTTCTATTGTACTTTTGTTGACATGATATATAATTTTATTAGCATCCTATATATTTTTATTTTTATTTGTTGTTATTATTATATATATTTTTATTGTAAGGTATATATTTTATGTTATATGGTATATAAGTTTTATTGTATAGTATATCATTTTATTTTAGATAATGCATGTTTAGTTTTTATTTTAGTATACATAAAGGTGATATATAATTTTGTTAATATGATATATATATATAATTTTTTTTAATAATATTATATTATTTTGTTATATTTTTTATTGTAGGTATATACGTTTTATTGTATGGTATATGATTTTTGTTGTCTATAATATATTATTTATATTTAATATGATATTTAGTTTCTATTTTATTGTATATAAATTTTTTGGTATGTATTCATATTTTAATGGTGATATATATAATTTTGTTAGCATGATATATATATATATATATTTTGAGTATTAATTTAGTATTGTTATAATTTATTTGTGGTATATAATTTTATTACTACGGTATATTAATTTTCTGTACTATGATATATCTAATACTGCTATATATATTTAAATGATCTAATATATTTATTTATTTTTGTTACAATATAATAATATGCAATACTAAAAAAATTATGTAACTTAATTTTGTTATTATATATATTTTTTTAAAAAAAATATGTGATAAATCTATTTTTATAATTTTTATTAGCTAATTTATTAGATTTGGCCATTTTCTTAATTTTTTTAAAAAGTGGACATTTATTAACTTAGTTACCAAATTTAGAGCCATTTTGCATCTCAACCCTAAAAATAAGGAATAATTACATAAGGCATTATTTTTTGTAAAATAATTATATTTTTACGTAGTTTAAAGAATTTTTTTTTTTACATTTTTACGGTTTTCCAAAAAATAACACGAAAACAACATAAAATCAACAAGAAAACTACATAAAAGTAACATCAAAATAACATCAAAATAACATACAGATAACAAAAAATCAACAACAAATTAACAAGATTACAACATAAAAAGACCGTATTTTCTATAAATAAAATCAAAAAAATCGTAAAAATGTTTAAAATTCTGTGAAACCGTATTTTTGAAATTTTTTGTTGTTTTTATGTTTTTGTGAAATAATCCCTAAAAATAATGTACAGTAAAGTTTATGAAAATAGTGTGATACGGAAATTTTTACATTTTTACTCTACTAATTTTATAAAAATATTGTATTTAATGTTTTAAAATTATAAAAATACTGTGTTTTATAAAAATAACTCAAAAACAATACTAAAACAACTTAATAAATAACATGAAAACAACTATAAAACAAGAAAATATAACTACAAAGCAACAGAAAATAACAAAATATGGACCTAATTACAATAAGCAAAATAATCTCAACTTCTCAGTATGTTTTTATGTTATAATTTTTTTAATTAGTTTTGACAACATAATTTATCTTTTTGTACTATTACATTATTTTTTTTCATAGAATTTGTTGTTACAATTTTATTCTTTTAATTTTTTTTTTCTTTTCCTTTTTGAGTTAGCGATGGTTAAAAAATAAGGTAAATACCATTTTGGACCCTCTGTTTTGCAAAAGTTACCAATTGGACCCTCTATTTTGTTAAATGGCAAAATAGACCCTGCATTTTCTAAAATGGTAAAAATAGGATCCTAAGCTTAATTTTTGACAACTTTTTTTTTATATAACTAACTTGAAGACAATTCCTAACACGAACAGATACAAAAAATGGAAACAGTTTTGTAATAACACCTTTAGATCGGATTATTATTAACTTTTTTTTTGACAAAAAATTAGTTCAGGGTCCTATTTGTACCATTTTAGAAAATACAAGGTCTATTTTGTCATTTAACAAAACAGATGGTCTAATTAGTAACTTTTGCAAAACACAGGATCTAAAATGGTATTTACCCTAAAAAATAACTATAAGTTGAAAAACAACTAAAAGAATACATAAAAATAACAAAATAAATATACATATGTACAATAAAAATATTACCTGAAATAGACCAAAATATACACAATAAAAAAAATACACATAAACTAAACAACAAACTGTACCAAAAAAAACACATAAAAATAACTATAGAACAACTACAGAACACTTAAACAACAACATAAAAATAACTATAAAATAACAAAAAGATAATTATAATCAACAGAAAAATAAAAAGACATCAATCTTGTTAAAATATACAAATCATTCATAAATTAACTTTGAATAAACTATAAAATATCCAAAAAAAAAAACTATATATTACTTTTATTAATCATATAAAAGATAGAAAAAAAAATAGAAGGAATTACCTTAATTTTTTTAATAGATAGAAAGAGTGTTAAAAAATAAGATATAAAAATATACACTTATTATCTATATATATTATGTTGGAGTTTGACTCAAATTATTTATTTCTTTATTTATTTATATATATTTGTAAAGTTATGATTTTTTTGGGGTAATTATTAATTGTGGAAAAAAGAAAGTGTTAGTGTCTAAGTTTTAAAAGGTCTTCTTAAGGAAGCTTAATGTCTTGGTCCCCAAGTTGTCTTGGTGTCCAAGTTTTGTAACTTTATAAATATGTATTTTATGTGTTAGAGAGGTATGTGTGTTGAAAAATATTGAGTTGTGAACAGAGAAGTGTGTGAGCTTATTGTGTAATTTTGAAGTGATAAGTGAAATATATCTCTCTTTATGGGTTTGGTATAGTTTTACCAAATTGAGTAAATTGCTTTGTTTTATTTCTTTGTTATTTTGCTGCGCTTGAAGTTTATCGTTTTTTTCAACAAGTGGTATCAGAGCCAAAGGTTTAGGAGCACTGTGATAGTGGGCTGCATTTGCGATGTGTGGGAGAAGCTCTGAATGTGATGACCTCACGACTGACGATCTATATGGTGCCTTGTATCAAAAGTCGACCTGATATTGAGGTAGCCAGGTGGCGTGTCTCGCTGACGATTACGACGGTACAATATGGCAATCAGTGTTAAGAGCTATGTCAAAAGTCCTCCTGACAAAGGTAATGGTTAGGCAGCGAGTTCCGTTGGTGATAGCGGCGGCATAAGGTGGTTTTGCTGGAGGAGAGGCCACGAGTATGTGGTCCTTAGTTTGAGGGGATGATTGTTGGGGTATCAATCCAAGTCTCACATTGGAAGAATAGGTAAGAGTTGTCTTGGATATAAGTGTTCTACCTACTCCATTAGTATGAGACCTTTTGGGAAGGTGCCCAAAAATAAAATCGTGAGGGTCTAAGCCCAAAGCGGATAATATCATACTAATGTGGAAGTCAAAGTGAGGTAGCGACCCGACAAGATGGAAGAACAGGACCCAACAATTTATATATATACAAAGATAAAAAAAATTGAGAAAAAAATAAAAGAAAAAAGAAAGAGAGTGAATTGAAAAAAAAAAATATATATATATATATATATATAAAAAAAATAGATAAAGAGAGAGAAGAGAGAAAAAAACTTTAAAAAAAAAATCAACTAAAGCTGACTAAAAAAAAAAGATAAAAAAAATTGAAGTTTTAATAAGTAAAAAATAAAAAATAAAAAATTAAGTAGAAAAAGTATAAATGTCAAAATTTCCTTATCAAAACATAAATGTAAAGTTTAGAAAAAAAAAATAGTATTTGGTGTAAATTTTCTAAGATTAATTGATTAGGACATGAAATTTTTTGAACATGTGAACATATTTTTTTGAATTAAACTTAGCACCTTTATTAACTAGCAATTGTTATTATCAAAAAAAAAAAAACTAGCAATTGTTAATAACAATAAAACGCACTTCGTTGGAACAATCCTCCAACTGAAGCACACGACCTGTAGAGAAACAAGAATCCCTGGCTAAAACATGAGACAGCTTGTTTGCAGATCGTTTGACAAACACAACTCAACATTATTTAAGGGTAAGAGAAGAGTACGAACATCATGAACTAAAAGACCAAAAGAGGATGACAAAGTAATTTGGCTTTGCACGGCTTGAACACAAACTAAGCTATCAGTTTCCAAAATCACTTGTCCCCACGAATGACGGTCAATCTAGCTTAAAGCTTCTTTGATGCCAACAATTTTAGCTATTTCAGGTTGCACTCGCCTCATCTTTCCCATCGTGTAAGCTCTTACCAAATTACCGCTGGAATCTCGAGCCACACAACCAAAACCAAACCGGCCTTCTCGCTCAAACAAAGCGCCATCAACATTAACTTTGATCTTATTTATAGAAGGCGCAGTCCAACGCTCAAGCACACGGTCCCCATCAATCAACGGAGACAAAAAAAGTATTGGAAATATTTTACCAGGATCTAGATTTACTACCAAGTATGTTTGATTAACATCCTAATATGAATTCTAAAACAATGAAATAAACACATAAGAGTTTATGAAAACCTTACATTGGGTGCAGCGGAATATAATGACTCCTTCCATTCAAATCTCTAGCCCTTGATTCCTTTCTGTAGCAGAGCATTATCAAGATCAGAATCTGGATCTCTTTCTCTCCTTCTTTGATGCTGATTTTCCAAATTCTTACATACTATGATTGAGGTACCACTTGATGTGTGTGGGCACTACTCTATCACTCAAGGGAATTTCAAAAGTTTAGAGAGGAAGAGAGAGAGGGGCATCATAGCTTTTTTCTGAAGGAAACAATGTGCAAAGTCATGAAAGTCATGAGTTTCCTGAAGCCAACACTTTCTATTTATAGAATGCCCTCTAGGTTTAAGTTAGAATTGTATGGCATTAAAATAATGAAAAAATAAATGGTAAAAGCCTATGCATAGTGGGCGGCCAGAATAGGAAATTGGGCCTCACTTTGCAACTTTTCTATTTTGTTATTTTTCATTCCCATTTTCTCAAAAATACCAATTTTCCAATTTAACCATTTAAATGCAAATTCTAATTATTTAATAACTTAAAATAATTATTAAATAATATTACCATTTAATATATTTATTAATTTAGACATGTAAAGTATCTTAATTAATAAATAAACTTAGAATCTCTTTTCTTTACAATTTCGCCCTTGTTTAGTGAAAATTCATAAAGTAGACATAGTCTAACATTAGAATTATAATTGATTAATTAATATCAATTAACTGAGTCTTACAAGCAGTATGGTCTCAACTAGTATGGGGACCATGGGTCTATATAACCGAGCTTCCAATAAGTCGAACCGAATTTACCAAGTAAATTCCCTAACTTATTAATTTCTTATTGAATCCACTCTTAGAACTTGGAATTGCACTCTCAGTCATATAGAACGCTCTATATGTTCCACGATATAGATACGTCATTAGTTATCCATTGTTATAATCCTAATTTGATCAATGATCCTCTATATAGATGATTTACACTGTAAAGGGATTAAATTACCGTAACACCCTACAATGTATTTTATCCTTAAAACACTTAACCCTGTATAAATGATATTTCAGCTAAGTGAAATGAGTACTCCACCATTTATTTTCGTTTGGTTAAGCTCGAAGGAAATCATCCTTTACTTTCTATTCGCCAGATAGAAGCTATAGATTCCATATTTATATTAGCGCTCCCACTCAATTGCACTACCGTGTTCCCAAAATGTATGTATCACCCTGACCCAAAAGTAAGCTTAACTAACAAATCAAAGAACATGAATAACACTCTTGAGTTTGAACCTAATCATATCAGGATTAAGATCATTTGATCTAGGATCAACAGGTGATATTAAATTGAATAGATATTATGGTAAATTCTAATATATCTAATCAAAGTTCAATATCGGTCCCTTCCGATGTATACTCCATACATCCGATACTGGTAAACTTTGCCAATGTCCTGGAAAGGACATAACACTTTTCCAAGGTGTAAGAATACCTATCGCTGATTATACCATGTCAGTCTAAATCCAGTGTTCTGACAAATCAGGGAATAAACTTTCGAACATATAATTAAGATTATATTCCACTGTGCTGACAACACTATAATCTTTAACAAATTCATATGTTCTGGACTTAAATAGAATTCATACATTCATGTGAACCATGCAACATAAAATGTTATTTCTGATCTTTATTAATAAGTAAATCTGATTATATTGAAATGGGTTTTATTTAGGGCACAAAACCCAACAGAAAGACCCTTTCTTTTTTGAGCGGATTTGTATTGATCAAGAAGAGTTCTTGCTGAAGCAACTACATTTGCAGTAGTACGGCTCCTTTGTTTCCAAACAAAGTCGTTACGAGCACGCCAAATTGACCAGCTAACAACTGCAGCTTCCTCCATCTCTTCCCGCCTACCACGGCTGAACAACACCAGCAGCCAATTGCAGAATGTGTCGTTCAAAGTGCTGCCCACATCCACCATAGTTCTATGCCAGCACGCACGAGCAAAATCACACCACATCAAAGCATGGTAGATCGATCGTTTCATCTGAAGCGTTACACAAAGGACATATAGAACTAACAGGAACATGCCTGTTCTTCAGCTAAAAATAAGTAGGAAGCAAACCCGAAACTGCCCTCCATAGAAAATTACTAACTTTTGGTGGAACCTTCAGATTCCACAGCTCCTTCCAAAAATTCAAACCACCATCATTAGGCCAGACCCCTTTCATTTCTTGTAAATATTTATAAGCACTCTTGATCGAGTACTGTCCGAGGCTTTCATATTTCCAACTCCAGCAGTCATTTGTAGCAGTTGCACTTAGTTGAATAGATAGAATCAGCTCCTTATCTCGAACGTTAAAGAGATCTCTAATAATCTCCTTGTCCCAAGCACGGTTGTCTCTCTTAAAAAGGATGCTAAGATATTGGTTTTGAAGAGCAGGTTGAGTTGAAGAGACAAAACTACTGGTGGAGTGAGGAAGCCAAGGGTCCCTTAATATTGAGATTTGATCCCCCGTACCAATGGTTCGAGTGACACCTGCTTGTAACAGCCCCTTAGCTTCAAAAATACTCCTCCATATGAAGCTTGGGCTATCTCCCAACTCAACCGAAAAGAAAGAACCATGAGCATAATATCTTGCTTTGAAACTTTACTCACCAAGGAGTGATCATTGACTAGCAAATGCCAACATTGCTTTCCAAGAACAGCCAAGTTAAAATCTCGCAAGCTTCGGAAGCCAAGGCCTCCAGCATGTTTATGATGGCTCAATCGGTCCCAAATCATCCAACTAACGCCTGCTATCCGAATAGTTACATTTTGCCACCAAAAATTTGCCATAAGACGCTCCAATTCCTTGCAAGTATCCAAAGGGTAACAAAAAAACACTCATCGCATAGCTGGGAATTGATTGCGCAACCGCTTTTAGCAACACTTCCTTTCCTGCTCGAGATATTATTCGTCCTTCCCAGTCCTGAATTCTCTTTCTTATTTTGTCTTTCAGAAAACCAAGAATAGCGTTCTCGTTCCTACCAACTGAATAAGGGAGCCCCAAATAAGTGCCATTCTCATCTGCCTCATATATATCAAGCATTTGGAAAATTGTATCTCGATGATAAGTTCTGGTGTTGTTGCTGTAGAAAACAGACGACTTATTGCAATTTTTTTTCGCCCCGAAGCCATCTCATAGTGTACAAGAATTCTTTCACATTATGTGCTTCTTCCTCTGTAGCTTTACAGTAGATGTAACTATAATCTGGAAAAAGCATGTGTGAAATAACTGGTGCTCCTCTAGCAATTTTGAAGCCCGTTATTAAACCCCTTTGTTCATAGCTACGCAACAGACTTGAGAACCCCTCAGCATAGAGGATAAATAGATATGGTGATAAAGGATCACCCTGACAAAGGCCTCTTTGTGCAATAATAGGACCTAACTCCTTACCCCCATGGAAAATCATGTAAGAAACGGTACCCACACAAGACATAACTAAATTGATCCATCTTCCATCAAAGCCCATCCTCTCGAGCATGGCCCGAAGATATCCCCATTCAAGATCGCCGTAAGCCTTACTTATGTCTAGCTTGAGCGCCATAATACCATCACGGCCCCTTCTTTTCCTTTTCAAATGATGCATTATCTCATAGGAGATCATAATATTATCAGATATTAGACGACCTTGAAGAAACGCACTTTGAGTATCCGATATAATAGAAGGCATAACCACTTTAAGCCTATTAGCAATGACTTTTGAAACAATCTTATAAAGAACATTACAAAGCGCAATAGGTCTTAAGTCACCCATATCCATAGGTTGTTTCTTCTTGGATATTAAAACCAGATTAGTATTGTTTAAACCCACAGGAAGATTTCCAGAGCTAAAAAAATTACGTACCAGTTGTATGACGTCTTGATAAAAAACCGGCCAGCATTTTTGGAAAAATGCTGGTGTCATTCCGTCAGGCCCCTGAGCCTTGTTGGGATACATTTGGAACAATGCTTTTCGGACTTCATCATCGGAGACCGACTGAAGCAACTCCATATTTTGCTCTGCTGTAGCACGAGCTTGCACACTACTTGTAACTTCTCTCCAGTTCGCATAAGATGAAGCAAAAAGAGCAGAAAAATAATCTACCATTATTTGTGGAAAACCCGAAGACCAATCCACCTAATTGCCATTCGAATCTTTAAGCTTTGAAATGAAGTTATTACGTCTTCTATTAGTTGTAAAAGCATGAAAAAATTTACTATTGTTATCACCTTCTTGCAACCACAATTGCTTCGATCGTTGACGCCAAAAAACCTCACATTGGGTATAAGCTTCATTCATATTGTTCCTTGCCATATTATAATTTGCCACCGAGGTATCATCTCTCCCCAACTTTCACTTTTGCACTTCATTTTTGCATTGTTGAATTCTCTCTTTAAAATTACCCGTAAACTCCTTCCCCCAAACCACCAACCGCTGCCCACACCTTTGAATCTTCTGCTGCACTTCAACATCACCACAGCCATCCCAGAAATCTTTGATCAATTGGTAACAAAGTAGTTCACGTAGCCATGCATTTTCTAAGCGAAAACGAGTGACCCGTTGCTGAACAGCAGTAGTAAAAAGTTCAAGCAAAATGGGCGAATGATCGGATGTCGATATCTCAAGGTTGTAAAGTTTAGTCGAACTAAATATTTGCAACCAAGCAAGATCTGCTAAGCCTCTGTCCAGACAAACTTCAATCCAACTCGAAGTACCCCTACCCCTTTCCCAAGTAAAAGGATAACCATAAAGCTCCGTGTCTTGTAACCCACTATCATTCAAAGCTTGTTGAAATCCATTTATTAAGAAATCAGGATACCGATTCCCTCCCATTTTATCCTCATGAGCACACACATTATTCATATCGCCCATTACGCACTAAGGTAAGCTTGAGTTACGAAGCCCTCTATTTGGTTCCCCATACAACCCCATAAACCTCCATTCCGCCATACCCTCAATTGAAACTTTTACATCAATATAATTAAGTGAGAATCCTAGGATCGAAACCTCATCTTCAACCTTCCAAAGTAACGCAATACCTCCACTTCTTCCTTGCACATCCACCACCATCATTCCTTCACCCCAAGGAAACCCGATCCCTCTCAAGCTGAGCCCAAAAACTAATAGTTTCACACAGGAAAATTAAACTGGGTTGCTTTTGGATCACAAGATCCTTAAGGAATTGAACAGCCCATGGGTTCTCAAGCCCATGGCAATTCCATGATAAGATTTTCATAATGGGCGGTGGGCCTGGATACCAGCACCCACCAAGCATGTGTTTGTTGAACTTTCCTCAACTTGGTTCATATCCACCTCATCCCCCACTTCATTCGGCCCATCTATTAAGCCCAACTCCATTCTCCTTCTCTTTGAATCAACCACCAATAAACAATCCTCCTCATTTTAAGGATTTATTTTATGATTTAAATCAGTCAACATATCCCTCTCCACATTTATAGGGATATGTCTAGTAAGCATTGATCTGTCTAACTGTCCACATTTATCTCCTTGTTGGCCCATGTTTTCCTCCACAATCTTAGGGATTTTTATGCCGCCACTTGTAACCGATTATTCCCTTGCCTTTGAACGATGAACCCAGTCCGACAGCCATGGTAGCATCATTACCAGTATCATCTTCCATAGCCACCTGAATTGCTTCAGCCACTTAGCTCCAATTGTATGATTCTTACGCACTAGCTTGACCCTCATCCATTCCCCATATGGTTTAACAATCCTACCATCTGGGACATCAAAGCGTCGAAGGCAAAATTTATCCGAATAGCCCATTATCCCACATATGAAACAGAATGTAGGAAGGTGTTCATACTTGAAGTTCACCCAAAATTGGATACCCTCTGTGTTTTGCAACTTCATACGCCTCTTAAGTGGTCTCGTAACATTGATGGTAACACGAACACCTAAATAATCTCTCCATAACCCCAAGAAGTTCTTCACATCTGATTAAACAAACTTACCAATGTAATTTGCAATATCCGTGACTATCGTTGCCATTTTAAATCCCGATCGAAGATCATTTAACTGTACCCACATAGGTAACTGCTCTTAGGGAACCACAAAGTCAGAACTTTCCCCGCTCTATGTTCTCAGCCAATAACTATCAGACTGGGCCTATTAGCCCTGAACTCTTAGAAGAATGTCTAGGTAAAAAAGAGTTTCTTTAGCTTAAAGTCTCTCTCTTTTCCTAGAACTCACGTTAGTCGGTCAAAGATTCCGTTGGAAAGGTAGATGATCGACCTCATTCAGCTCTAACATTCTCGGATCTTGTTGGGTTTTATGCCCTAAATAAAACTCATTTCAATATAATCAGATTTACTTATTAATATAGATTAGAAATAACATTTAATGTTGCATGGTTCACATGATTTATTTCATGATTATATGTACATAATGTATAAATTCATCTGAAACCCTTTTCACATACTTGATCCTGTTTATTGTGCCGTCAACACATTGGAAGTAAACATGACTATGTGAATAAAGTTTCGTAGATTTATCAAACATAGGGTTTTACTGATATGATAATCTACAACAGAGTTTACTTGCATTTGGAGAAGTGTTATGTTCTTTCCAGAGCATTGGTTAAAGTAAAGCTCAGGTTGGATGCATGGAGTATGCATCGGAAGGGACCGATATTGAACTTTGACTTAGATTTATTAAACTTACCGTAATATCTATTCAAGTCAATATCACCTAGTTGATCCTAGATCAAATGATCTTAATCCTGTTATGATAAGGCTCAATCTTGAAAGGCTATTCGTGTTCTTTGATTTGTTAGTTAAGCCTACTTTTAGGTCAGGGTGATACGTACATTTTGGGAACACGGTAGTGCAATTGAGTGGGAGCGCTAGCATAAACATGGAATCTATAGCTTCTATCTGGCGAATAGTAAGCAAAGGATGATCTCCTTCGAGCTTGACCAAACGAACATAAATGGTAGAGTACTCATTTCACATAAGATGAAATATCATTTATACGGGATCAAGTGTTTTAAGAATAAAATACATTGTAGGGTGTAACGGTAATCTAATCCCTTTACAGTGTAGATCGTTCATATAGAGGATCATTGATCACATTAGGATTATAACAATGGATAACTAATGATGCATCTATATGGTGGAACATATAGAGCATTCTATATAACTGAGAGTGCAATTCTAAGTTCTATGCGTGGATTCAACGAAGAATTAATAAGTTAGTGAATTTTAGTGCTAAATTCTTGATCTACTTATTGGAAGCTCGGTTATATAGACCCATGGTCCCCCAACTAGTTGAGATAATATTGCTTGTAAGACTCATATAATTGGTTTTGATTAATCAATTATAATTCTCAAATTAGACTATGTCTATTTGTGAATTTTTCACTAAGTAAGGGCGAAATTGTAAAGAAAGAGTTTTAGGGGCATATTTGTTAATTATGATACTTTGTATGGTTCAATTAATAAATATGATAAATGACAATATTATTTAATAATTATTTATAGCTATTAAATAGTTAGAATTGGCATTTAAATGGTTGAATTTGAAAATTGGCGTTTTTGAGAAAATGAGATGCAGAATTGAGAAAACTGCAAAATCCAAGTAAGGCCCATTACTGTACATGGTCGGCCACTTGGTTTGAATTTTTAAACTGATATTTTCATTATTTTAATGCCAAATAATTTAAACCTAACCCTAGTGGAATGCTATAAATAGATAGTGAAGGCTTCAGGAAAATTACACTTAAATTTTCTACTTTTTCATTCAGAAAAAACTGAGCCTTCTCTCTCCCTATCTTTGGCCGAACCCACTCTCTCTCTCTTCCTCATTGAGATTTCGAAATTCTTAGTGTAAGAGTAGTGCCCACACACAGCAAGTGATACCTCAATCATAGTGAGGAAGATCGTGAAGAAAGACTTTCAGCAAGAAGGAGTTTCAGCATCAAAGATTCAGAGAAAGAGATCCAGGTTCAGATATTGATAATGCTCTACTACAGAAAGGAATCAAGGGTTAGATATCTGAACGGAAGGAGTCATATTATTCCGCTGCACCCAATGTAAGGTTTCCTAAACTTTATATGTGTTTATTTTATCGTTTTAGAAAGTTCATATTTAGGGTGTTAAATAACATACTTGTGAGTAGATCTAAGATCCTGGTAAAATAATTTCCAACAGATCTTCCCCCCTCCTCAGCCTTTTGAAAATCGGCAAGAACTTGTTGAACGTCCACGGGCTACGATCAATCATGCTTTGGATATCTAACTCATGGTAGAATTGAAACAAGTATCGATTAGTATCCAATTTTTTAACGAACATTCTTTTACCCGGTTGCCAAAGAGATGCCATCAAATGTTGCATAGCCTCAAAATAAATAGATCTTTCTGTCAAGAACCTTCCAACTATGCACCATTGTGTTGGAAATTATTTTACCAGGATCTTAGATCTACTCACAAGTATGTTTATTAACACCCTAAATATGAACTTTCTAAAACGATGAAATAAACACATATAAAGTTTAGTAAACCTTACATTGGGTGCAGCAGAATATAATGACTCCTTCCGTTCAGATATCTAGCCCTTGATTCCTTTCTGTAGCAGAGCATTATCAATATCTGAACCTGGATCTCTTTCTCTGATTCTTTAGTGCTGAAACTCCTTCTTGCTGAAAGTCTTTCTTCACGATCTTCCTCACTATGGTTGAGGTATCACTTGCTGTGTGTGGGCACTACTCATACACTAAGTATTTCGAAATCTCAATGAGGAAGAGAGAGAGTGGGTTCGGCCAAAGATAGGGAGAGAGAAGGCTCAGGTTTTTCTCTGAAGGAAAAATAGAAAATTTAAGTGTAATTTTCCTGAAGCCTTCACTATCTATTTATAGCATTCCACTAGGGTTAGGTTTGAATTATTTGGCATTAAAATAATAAAAATATCAGTTTAAATTTCCTACAAAAGTGGTCGGCCCTATACTAGTGGATTTGGGCCTCACTTTTTGCAATTTTACAATTTTACCTTTTCTGCATCTGATTTTCTCAAAAACGCCAATTTTCTAATTCAACCATTTAAATGCCAATTCTAACTATTTAATAACTATAAATAATTATTAAATAATATTGTCATTTATCATATTTATTAACTGAACCATACAAAGTATCATAATTAACAAATATGCCCCTAAAACTCTTTCTTTACAATTTCGCCCTTACTTAGTGAAAAATTCACAAATAGACATAGTCTAATTTGAGAATTATAATTGATTAATCAAAACCAATTACATGAGTCTTACAAGCAATATTATCTCAACTAGTGCGGGGACCATGGGTCTATATAACCGAGCTTCCAATAAGTAGATCAAGAATTTATTACTAAAATTCACTAACTTATTAATTCTTCGTTGAATCCACGCATAGAACTTAGAATTGCACTCTCAGTATAATAGAATGCTCTATATGTTCCACCATATAGACACATCATTAGTTATCCATTGTTATAATCCTAATTTGATCACTGATCCTCTATATGAATGATCTACACTGTAAAGGGATTAAATTACCGTTACACCCTACAATGTATTTATTCCTTAAAACACTTGACCCCGTATAAATGATATTTCAGCTTATGTGAAATGAGTACTCCACCATTTATGTTCGTTTGGTCAAGCTCGAAGGAGATCATCCTTTGCTTACTATTCGCCAGATAGAAGCTATAGATTCCATGTTTATGCTAGCGCTCCCACTCAATTGCCCTACCGTGTTCCCAAAATGTACGTATCACCCTGACCTAAAAGTAGGCTTAACTAACAAATCAAAGAACACGAATAGCCTCTCGAGATTGAGCCTAATCATATCAGGATTAAGATCATTTGATCTAGGATCAACTAGGCGATATTGACTTGAATAGATATTACGGTAAGTTTAATAAATCTAAGTCAAAGTTCAATATCGGTCCCTTCCGATGCATACTCCATGCATCCAACCTGAGCTTTACTTTAACTAATGTTCTGGAAAGAACATAGTATTTCTCCAAATACAAGTAAACTCTTGTTGTAGATTATCATATCAGTAAAACCCTATGTCTGATATGTTAGATAAATTAACAATTAACCCAAGATCTATTTGTATATAACATAGAACACAATAATAAGATATAATAATTAGGTATGTGTACCTGATTGATCCATAGCAATTATCTCTGATTGATCCACAACAGTTACTTCAATTCGATAGTGCAATACTATCAACTAAGTCTTCCTCCCTAGATCTCTAAATCAGAAGCAGTTTATTTTATCTGATTATCAAAAGGTATACAATTGTGATGAGACAATATGTATTTATAGAGTTAGGGAGGGGACTTAGCTAAAAAACCCTAGTTGGGCTGGGCCTGCTCATCAAAGGCTTCAGTCAACTAGAAAAGCCCACACTTCTGCTTCACCTAGACTTTACTCACAGATGCTAAGCCCATTAACAATTGATCACCAACAACATGGGCTAACACAGCAAAGAACTATCCAATCAACCCAAGTTTTAATAAAACCAATAAAATATAATGTAAGCCCAAATAAAAGTCTAACATTCTCCCACTTGGGCTACATTGATTTTAATACATATATATTATATATCAAAATAATTTTGTTTGAAAACGACTCATGGGTTGAACAACAGGAAAACATTTGTGGCCACTTTAAAAACTGATAGTTCTCTGATAGCATCTCAACATACCGGTCCAATTTAACCTTTGATAATGAACTATGACAGTCATATTGTTTTTAGGTCAACAAAAGACATTCATAATCACAAATACCAAAGTATTAAATCGACATGGTCAATAAGTCTAGTAGTGTGGTAAGGAATTATGTTCAACATGTGATCAATTTAAAATAACATAATATTCTTATCAGTCCTCAATTTCACTGATACCGTGATGCTTAATAAATAAGCCAGTGAAATTAAACATACACTACTTAAAATAAGTAAGTGTCACTAAACTTTCTTAAATAATTAAGCCAACAACATATCATTGTCAATAAGCAAATAAATTTAAAAGACAATGATCACAACAATATGAACCACATGCTTTCAATTCAATCATTCTCGAGAATATAACAAAACATAATTGAAAACATATCCATTCAATAATAAAAAAATATTGAAACATAAAATGTAGTTCATAACTTTATTCAGAAAATTATAAATAATAATTTCTAAAAACAAACAGAAAACAAAACTCCCACTAACCCAAAAGATCAAAAGATTCTAAAATGCCCATATTAACAACATGTTTATTAAACAAAGACGGCACTTAACCCTTTGGTTAGAGGATCGCCTAACATCGACTCGGTCTTGCAATTTTCAATGACAATGTCTCCTTTCTTGACCAAGTCTCTGACAGTGAGATACTTTATTTCCATATGTTTAGAAGCACTACTAATCTTGTTATTCTTTGAAAAGAAAACAGCAGCATCATTATCACAATAGATTAGCATAGGTGTGGAAATAGAATCAACCACTCGTATCTCCGAAATAAAATTCTTCAGCCACAAAGCTTGCAAAGATGCCCCATAACATGCAACAAACTCAGCATACATAGTAGATGACGTGATCAAAGTCTGTTTGACACTCTTCCAAGAAATAGCGGCACTCGCCAAGGTGAAAATATAGCCGAAGTTGACTTTAAATCATCTACACAACCACCAAAATGCGAATACGAATAACCAACAACTCGAAGATTGTCAACATGCTTATACACAAGCATAAAACTCTTCGTTCTTTGCAAATATCTCAAAACTTTCTTGGCTGCAACCCAATGATCAAGGCCAGGATCAGATAAATATCTCCCAAGAACATTGACTACGAAAGCTATGTCAGGTCGAGTGCAAACCTGAGCATACATCAAACTCCCTACTACACTTGCATAAGGGATGTTCTTCATTGCTCCTCTTTCCAAGTCGTTCTTAGGACATTGCTGCTTAGTGAACTTGTCCCCTTTCAGAATAGGAACGAACCCGCCTTTACACAAATCCATGTTGAACCTTTTGAGCACACGATTAATGTAAGCTTCTTGAGATAAGCCAAGAACTTTTCGATTCCTGTCACGATGGATCTCAATCCCCAAAACATAGGATGCCTCTCCAAGATCTTTCATATCAAAATTGGAAGACAGAAAATTTTTGGTCTCATTTAGGAGTGACAAATCACTGCTTGCAAGTAAAATGTCATCTACATAAAGAACAAGAAAAATATAACGACTCCCACTGATCTTCATATAAATACACTGATCAAACTTGTTCTCTACGAAACCAAACGATGTCACAACCTTGTCAAACTTCAAGTACCACTGGCGAGATGCCTGTTTGAGACCATAAATGGATCGTTTCAACTTGCAAACTAAGTGTTCTTTTCCATTCTCCTTGTAGCCTTCAGGTTGAGACATATAGACTTCCTCATTCAATTCTCCATTCAGAAAAGCAGTTTTAACATCCATTTGATGCAACTCTAAATCAAAATGCGCAACTAAGGCCATAATAATTCTGAATGAATCTTTAGTGGAAACAGGTGAGAAAGTTTCAGTGTAATCAATACCTTCTCTTTGAGTAAAGCCTTTAGCCACTAAACGCGCTTTAAACCTTTCAATCTGTCCCTTTTTATCCCTTTTAGCCTTTAAAATCCACTTACAACCTATTGGTTTAAAACCATCAGGTAATAAAACTAGCTCCCATACACCATTTTTCTTCATGGAGTCGATCTCATCATCCGTAGCTGCTAACCATTTTGAAGATTGTGGACTATTAAGTGCTTCACTAAAAGTGACAGGATCCACAAAATGATCAATATCATATTCTCCTTCTCCAAGATAAACAAAATTATCATGACACTTTGTTGACTTCTATTGTCTCTGAGATCTTCTTAGAGGAGGTACTTCTGGAATAACTTCTCTTTGTTGATCATTGTTTTGAATAACATCTTCCACAACTGGAATTTCTTCAATAACAGGATTCTCATTAACAATAGGAGCTTCATCATTAATAGGCCCTTCATCAATAATAGGACCTTCATCATCTTCGATATCGGGAGCAATATATTCATCAACAATGGGAGCATTACCAACTGGAGTAGGATGGAGACTACTATTATCATCTCTTGAAAATGACATAGGAATACAAATTCCTTTAGAGGACTCCCCCATTTCAAGAGATGTTGAAGGAATTTTTTCAGCAACATCAAATTCCAGAAATTTAGCAGTCTGAGATTCAACAATTCGCGTACCACGAGTGGGACAGTAAAAGCGATAGCCTTTTGAGCGCATTGGATAACCAATGAAATAACAGCGATTTGTTCTCGGATCTAACTTTTTCAAATTAGGATCATAAATCTTTACTTCAGCTGGACAACCCCATACACGAAGATGATTCAGACTAGGCTTCCGCCCAGTCCATAACTCAAAAGGGGTTTTGGGAACAGATTTACTGGGAACACGATTTAAAATATAAGTTGCAGTCATAAGTGCTTCACCCCATAAAAACTCTGGAAGATTTGTTCTACTCATCATACTTCTAACCATATCCATGAGAGTGCGATTTCTCCTTTCAGCAACGCCATTTTGCTCAGGTGAACCAGGCATAGTGTATTGAGCAACTATACCATTTTCTTGTAAGTACTCTGCAAAAAGCCCCATGTGTTGTCCAGATTCTGTATAACGACCATAGTATTCTCCTCCACGATCAGAATGAACAACTTTGATGACTCTTCCTAATTGTTTCTCAACCTCATTTCGAAAAATTTTGAGTTTATCAAGGGCGTCAGATTTTTCTTTAATTAAATAGGTGAATCCATAACGAGAAAAATCATCAATAAAAGTGATAAAATATTTATTTCTGCACAACGTGGTGGAATAAGGACCACTGATGTCCGTGTGGATAATTTCCAATAAAGATTGACTGCGGTTTGCGCCTTCTTTCTTGTTTTAGTCAATTTTCCACGAGTACAATCAACACAAGTATCCCAATCGAAGCATCAAAAGGAGGAAGTATTTCGCATTTAATTAAACGATCAACCCTTTCTCGGGAAATATGACCCAATCTTTTGTGCCATAACAATAAGGATGTTTCCTTAATATGAGGTCTTTTACCCACAGTATTCACAACATTAAAAGAGGAATCTAAAGGAGCCAATGACAACTTGTAAAGACCATCAGAATAAAAGCAATTTCCAATAATTCGAGAGTCAAGCATAATGTCAACATTATCATTTGCAAAATGAAAAGAATATCCTTGTTTAACCAAAAGCGGAAGCGAAACTAAATTCCTTTACAAAGTAGGAACATAAAAAGTATTGTTCAGAATAATCTTATCACGAGACTGTAATTCAAGAATAAATGTTCCAACATAGATAACGTCAACTCCAACATCATTGCCCACTTTAAGCTTGGACTCCCTCTCACTTGGCTTCCTGAGATCCCTTAGCCCCTGTAAGGAAGCGAAACATGAACAAGTAGCACCACCGTCTAACCACCAAGAATCAATAGGAACATCAACTAGATTAGATTCAAAACAAACACATGCCAATGGATTACTCCGATTGTGCTTGCTTCTTTTCTAACCAAGTCTTAAATTTGTGACGGTACCGTTCTCCGATGCCCCAATTTTTCACAAAAGTAACACTTCACATTAGAGTATTTGGACTTTCCGTTGTTATTCTTCTGATTTATTCTTATGCTCCTTACCATTACCATTCTATTTAGTAGCACCATCATTTTTATTTTTGAATTTTCCTTTTCCTTTGTTGGGCTTGAGGTGAGAAACATAGTTAGCAGATTCATTCTTCTCCCTTTTAAGCTTGCTTTCTTCAGCTACACACTGAGAAATTAGGTCGCTGATAGTCCATGTTTGATTGTAAGTGTTGTAGGCTGTCTTGATAAGGCTGAAAGAGGCAGGAAGAGCATGAAGAGCTCGATGAATAATGAAAGAGTCAGGAAGAGGAATATTATGATCTTTCAACTTGGACTGAACATTCACCAATTTCAGAATAAAATCTCGCACTCCTTTTAATTCATCATACTTAATGGTTGTCATTTCATCCATAAGATGTCCAGCTTCAGCGTTTTCTCCAATGTCGTATAATTTTTCTACAGCATTGAAAAACTCTTTGGCATTTGTAGTGTCTGGCAAACCACTCAATAGATGTTCAGGAATGGATCTTTTCATAGTAAGAAGACTAAGACGACTTGACTTTTCCCATTGTGCATGATGAGTTCTCTCGAAGCCGTACCGGAGTCGCAAGATCGCCAGGTTTTTCTTCTCGTAGGCACAAGTCCATATCCATTATGCCTAAAGTAAATTCCACATCTCGTTTCCATGTCTTGTAGTTGGAAGCATTCAAAATATGGATGGAAGCATTATTGTTGTTCACAGAAAAGGAGACTGAAAAAATTCAAAAATTAAAACTTGAATAAGCAATATGAGCAATGTATTAGAAAATATTGTAGAATCAACTGGTCATTATAAACTCCCCTTTGGGGTGAGAATATAACACACACATGATCAACCTTCATGAAGTTAACAACAAAGAAAAAATACATATTATTAAGAATTTTATTACCTTTGGGCAAATAAATTTCTTAAAAATATGTATTAATTCAAGCAAAAAATAATAATAAATTTATATATTTAAATTATTACCTTTGGGCAAATAATTAAAATATATACATTTAATATTAACTCACTTCATGGAATGTGAACTAATATATGTAAATACTACCTTTGGGCAAGTAATTACACATATAGTCAACCAAAAATATAATATTTTCTTCAACATGTGAAATTTGGTGATAAAACAATCATTGAAAATTAATAATTTTCAACCAAATTTCCAAAAGAGATATATAATTGCTTTTATTATATTGATAATAAAAAAAAATAAAGTGTCCACCATAACACATTATTTTTATATCAAATAATCAAGTTTTATAACTTTAGAACAACAATTAATGGAAAAATGTGAAATAAAGAATATTGGTGGAGATTACATAGTCAAAATAAATTAAATAAGAGAGTGACTATGTCTTATGGGACGAGAAGAAACTCAAAAAAATTTCTATGATTTACGGATTTTGAAAAAACATCAAAAATTATTTTTAATAATTTTTTTAACTGCATAATTATCATTAAAATAATAATAATTATTAAACGGAGTCAAAAAATTAATTAAAAACCATAGAAAAATCAGAAATTAAATTCTAAGCACGCTGAAAAAAAAAACGTCGAAAAACGAACTCCCACGCGGCCACACGCGCCCCCACGCGCCGCCTGCGCGAGTGGGCTTTGCGGCTGGGAGTTGTCTTCTTCCTCCAGCCGGTTCTGTGAAACGGGTCACGCGACCCAGTTGTGCAGTTCGGGTCTGTAGGTGTTTTCCGGCCAAAAAATCGACGGACAACATCGGGAAATCAATGGGTTTCGATCGGATTGGAATTTCTAATTCATTTACACTACTAATTTCGAGTATTAATTGCTAAAAAACAATAAATCTAAAGAAAAGCTATTCAAAAATAAAGAACATAAAAAAAATTGATTTGGAATATCAATCTTAATCAAAATACAAAATTAATCATTTAAAAACATTCATAAACAATTAATAATGAGATATCTATAATCAATTTTATATTAAAAACAATAAAATCAAAATACACAATTATAATTTCACATTATAATCATATAAACCCTAAAACTTTAAAATTAAAATTCTCTTAATATACACAATGATTTCATGCATATAATATATCAATTGAAAGAGAATTTAACGATCAATAAAACTCCTAAAGTTTTAAGATTTATAAACAAAAAATTGCACATAAAATAATAACGAAATTGATATGAAATTATGGATAATTAACATATACAAATTAATTATACTAATTATAGGTTCTAAATCATATACAATAGGCTATCTGATACCACATGTTAGATAAATTAACAATTAACCCAAGATCTATTTGTATATAACATAGAACACAATAATAAGATATAATAATTAGGTATGTGTACCTGATTGATCCATAGCAATTATCTCTGATTGATCCACAACAGTTACTTCAATTCGATAGTGCAATACTATCAACTAAGTCTTCCTCCCTAGATCTCTAAATCAGAAGCAGTTTATTTTATCTGATTATCAAAAGGTATACAATTGTGATGAGACAATATGTATTTATAGAGTTAGGGAGGGGACTTAGCTACAAAACCCTAGTTGGCCGGGCTCGCTCATCAAAGGCTTCAGTCAACTAGAAAAGCCCACACTTCTGCTTCACCTAGACTTTACTCACAGATGCTAAGCCCATTAACAATTGATCACCAACAACATGGGCTAACACAGCAAAGAACTATCCAATCAACCCAAGTTTTAATAAAACCAATAAAATATAATGTAAGCCCAAATAAAAGTCTAACATGATAAATCTAGGAAACTTTATTCACATAGTCATGTTTACTTTCCAATGTGTTGACGGCACAATAAACAGGATCAAGTATGTGAAAAGGGTTTCAGATGAATTTATACATTATGTACATATAATCATGAAATAAATCATGTGAACCATGCAACATTAAATGTTATTTCTGATCTATATTAATAAGTAAATCTGATTATATTGAAATGAGTTTTATTTAGGGCATAAAACCCAACACATCGGTCATCGTAATCATTCCCCGTAGTATTACTAGCATCATAGGACAATACCGCCTCTTTTTCATCGTCGATAGTGACAATCGCCATATTCTCCGCTGCCTCCATTCACTGATAACTACTCAACGCCATGGACAACCGAACAAACTCAAATCCAAGAACCAGTAACTAACATGTGAATATATTTAGTTATTCTTAATGTGAATATATTTAGTTATTTTTAATGTTATATTAATGTTTAAAAGTTTTCTAAAAGAAAAAAAAAAGTTTAAAAGCTTATTGTTCAAGAATATTTTTTTTAAAAAAAATATATATTTTTTTAAAAATAAAAGACCCAATTTTAAAAGGGCTTTTTTTCATAAATGTACAACAAAAACAAAATAATTACAAAGAATGTTCAAAAAAAAATTATTTAAAAAATTTATACATTTTGAAAACTTATTACATAAAACCATACATTTTAATCATTAAATAATATAAATCATTAATGATTAAACTAATTACCATAAATAGATTAATGTAATTAATGTTTGTAATCTTATTTTATAATATTTTATGCTTATGTTTATTATATTAATATTTTAAAAATTATTAATAATAAAATATGTTTATTAAAATTCAAAATAAATAATTTCGTAAATTTAATTAAATAAATAATAAATAGTTTTATAAAAATAAAAAATTAAATATTTATTTATTAAAGAATAAATGTTTATTATCGATTTTAGTATGAATTATTATAATTTAATAAGTTTTTTTTTCAATAAAATACAATATAAAAATTATAAACATTAATGTATATAAATATAAATCAATGTTTAAAATTACTAAAAATAAACATGACACACATAGAGTGACATAATAAACATATGTGAATATTATTATTTTGTTTATTAAATTAGTATGTTTAATAAATAGAAAACAAAATAAACATATATATTCAAAGTATTTTATATTATTAGTATGTTTATTATAATTGTAAATATAAAAATAGACATAGCCAATTTATACTCTATACTAAAATAGATATATTTTCTTTCTATTATTTCTATATATTCATTATTTTCTAATAAGTTAGTTAACGAATTTTCTATTGAAATACAATTCTTACATCAAAAAATAAATAAACAAACATAACTTTATAAACTCCAAATATTATTTAATTAGAAAAAATAAACTAACACAAAAAACAAAAAAAAAATATGTATATTATTTATTTTCTAAAAAATTATTAAAAAATAAACATGACACACATAGAGTGATATAATAAACTATGTGAATATTATTATTTTGTTTATTAAATTAATATGTTTAATTAATAGAAAATAAAATAAACACATATATAGATACAAAATATTTTATATTATTGGTATGTTTATTATAATTCTAAACATAAAAATAGACATAGCTAATATTTATACTATACTAAAATAAATATATATTTTTTTTCTATTGTATGAATATGTTGATTATTTTCAAATAAGTTAGTGAACGAATTTATCTATTAAAAAATAATTCTTACATCAAAAATAAATAAACAAACATAACTTTATAAACTTCAAACATTATTTAATTAGAAAAAATAAAATATAAATTGTAGATAAGCATATATGCATATAATTTACCTAATGGACACAAAGTTATTTATGGAAAAAATCAATATTGAGAATCATATATTTTACAATAAATAAAAATTTGATAATATATCAACAAAATATAAACAAAAAAATTTGCATACATTTATAACACAAATAATAATAATAAAAAATACAAATCAAAAGAAAACACTTGTAAATAAATAAATAAAACTAATCTTCTTATTATAATTTTTATAAACATAAATGTTTAAAATTTGAGTATATTGTATTTGGATAATAGTTTTATAGGGAAGAATTAAATAGTGATTTAATCTAAATACAAACTTTCAATATTTGTAATAATGGTTGATTTTTAAAATTATTTAAAATTATATAAAAATATAAAATAATTATTAATATATCATCATTCAATAATTATAATAATGAGTGATAATAAATCAAATAATCAGATACTTACCATTTATATATTGTATAATAAATTGAAAATAATTTTCTTCATAATAGATAAAATGTATGATTATATTAAAAATAAATTATTATGGACATATATTATAATAAAATTATATAATGTATACATTAGTCTAAATTGCCCGTTCTAAAATTTTGTTATACATGTTATAACTTCATATATTGGCCGCAGCTTAGGATAAAATGGCTAGCTTATGCATTAACATCTATATATTTATATAACTTAATACTGAACTTAGCAAAACAAGCATTGAAAAAGACTTTTAATATATATATACATATATATAATAGCATTGAAAGGGACTTGAGGAAACAATGTAAGGTTTTTCATATATGAACGATAAGTTTTATATATTATATATATATTTATATATATAAGAAAAAAAATGTTGTCTAACTTGTTGGTTTTGTTTTTGGTCGTATTATATGTTACCTCTGAACTCTCCTTTTCAAAGAGACAAACTGAAACCAAAATTCATTATGAAATTAATTTGATCATATATACTATTTTTTATCTTTTGTAAGTATATATTTATTTATTATTGTGTTTAAAAGATAAATAATGTAACGGTGATGTATTTATGACACTTAAGAAATTGTTATATTACAAAATGATATCTTAGCAAAAAGAAAAACTACACCCATGTCTGTGTTATGTGATAAATAGATACAATTCATATAAAGTATAATTTTTATTAGGGTAATAATAATAGATACTAATTTAATTAAAGTTGATGATTTTTTTAATTTCATTATCTACATTAAATTCATTTACGAAATTCAATTTTAATTGAGGATAATAATATATTTTATTTTTTTGTTATTTTAAAAAAACCATAATACTTTGGGTAGTGGATTAGGTCTTGGATGGCTTAAAATGCAATGTTGGATAAGTTTGGTCCCGTCATGGATTAGGGCCTAAGGACTGAAAATAGCAGCCCATCTACGCATATGGACCACCAATTTTGTTTTCTCCAATTGCATCAACTTTTTGAACATGCATAGCATAATAAGTTTCGAAACGCCATACTAATCATGATTTTATTTACAGAAACTTTTATTAAATTTATGTTTTAATAAGTATTTTTTTCCATATTTTCTTTGCCTCTAAAACTATCAAAAATAAATAAACAAAAGAAAAACAAAAGACAAGGAAATCAATTTTTTTCAATGCAATTTTTATTTCCTTACTAACTTCCAAACACAGTCTTAATTTTACTATATATAATAAATATAAGAGTTAATATGTCTTTATTAAATAAACTTAAAAAATTAAGTTTGACAGATTTAAGATTACTTTTTACATATTTTATAACATAATAGATTATCATGAAAAATTTGAAAACAGAAGGAATGATTAATATTGAAGGTGATGAAGGTGAATCTGATAGCCAAGTTGACAATACATCACTATTATGATTCAATACATCTATAAGAAAAACACACCAAGTAAAGAAAAATAAAAATTGATGATGAGTCCTTTTCTGTCACATTATGTTGGGATAGCATTGGTAACCAATCATTTATTATTGTTTTTATTTTATTTAATTCTCAACTTCAATAGCATGCTAAAATGTTGTATTGCATTCCTTTGAGAAAAGGGTATGTATGTATGTAAGTGGGAAATTGATGAAGAAAGAGGTGGGTATGGTGAGGTGTGGGGCTCTCTAACACACCAAAATTATTAACCCACAAACAAAACAACAAGCGTGTTTGATCATACAATTCTAGACAGACACTATCATACACTTATATTTCAAAAATTCATAACATGGGCTCTTTTTTTTGTTATTGCAGGCTTTGATGTTTTAGTGCTTGTAATCATTTTGTTTTAATTTAATCATGTATTACAAATTTCATCATCTAATGGGCCTTAAAAGGGCCCATTAAAGCTTTTCTTAATATCTACAAACATATGATCGACTTAAAACTAATTAATGAGACTGACTTCCCTAATTTTGTTTTGTTATAGTTGCACCTCACTATTATTACAAGCCACTAAATCCAAAAAGGATTGGTATGAATGAAGTTTAGTGATGAAGATGAGGCACTCAACTAAAGCGTATTAGATTCTATGCACATAAACCAAGTTGTAATTACTGTAATTAAACAGGATTATATTAAGAATTAAATAAAAACTAGTTCGATATGATTTGTAGGGTGAGAGAAAAACAAAAAAAAAAAAGAAAAAGAAGAAGATAATGGAGTCCAAACGTGAGGGGACAAAAGGAACACAATCCAACACATAATTAGTAAAATTGATCAAAACAACGTGTTTTAAGGGATGAAAAGAGCTTTGGGCTTTGAACTTTTTCAACTTAGCCCAATGTTATTATTTAATTTAATTTTTATTTTAGAGTTTTTTTGAGTAAAGCGAATCTTTCCACACCCACTTCCCATTTCAATTTTCAACTATACACCCAAAACGACACAATAATAAAATACAACCCACTCTTTTTTGTTCTAACTTCTAAGCTCTTTCCCCATCTCTTACCAAATTTTCATGCTACTTTTCTAATATATACAAAAATTATATACAATACATTTATGTGAGTTTTCAACAACTACGAAGTTTGGGTCCACATATGCTAAATTTGGCCAAGTTCATCCACATGGGTGAGATTTGGGGAAAAACTATAGAAAGTAAATAAGTAATAGACGATAAAGTCATTAAAAGAAGTAAAAAAAAGTGACACCAACAAAAATATTTACCCTTTTTCATCTTTATAAACTCAAAAGACACTTCCTTTCCCTAACTAAGTTCACATGAAAAATACATTGACCGAAAAAAAAGAATACTTATGCCAAAAACGAACGTTTTAATACACAGTTCTCAGCTTTCTATAACCCAAAAGAAGATTCTGCTTCACTAATCTCTGTAATTTATTTATTTTGGGGTTACATTTTGTTCTTGATAAGAACAAATGCTGCCTAAATCATTGCCAATTTGAATTTCTTTTTTTTAAAAAAAAAAAAATTAATTTCAGCTTTCGAGTTTCCAAGTTCAAACATGCTAAAAATCTTGATAGCTAGACTTAACAGCCGAATTTACCAATATACCCTGGCAATCACATGACCTGCTTGTTACCCCGATTGAGACATTTTACTCCAAAGACTCGCGAAAGTAAATTAACTGCCGACGAAGCAGAAGGGCATTTTAGTAATTTCACGGTAAACAGGCCATCTTCTCTTCTATTATCTGTTAATAATACCCATAAACGATGAGAACAACATTGTGTCGCTTTCTTCGGCCGCGAAAGTGAATTGTGAAAGGAGGACTGATCCGTCATTTCGCTTTCTGATTCTCTAGGCCCCAATTTTATGGGTCCACTCCACTCCACAACAGTACTCTCGTCTCGGTGGTGGGTTAGAAAAATGGGGACCATCTCACTGAGCCCTCCTCCTCTTAGCCCCCCACCCGTACTAGGCTCAGAAATTTATCACTTTGCTGGAGGGTATAATAGTAATTTCATTACATGGGCCAATTAAGTAAGTAAGTAATAATAATCAACAATGATAGTTTTTCTCGTATAAAAGAAAAGATAAGATTAATGAGAGAGGAATAAACGGGCAAGCGGCGAGGTCTCTACTCGTGTGTGACCCTCTGTGTCAGTCAACTTTGCTTGACCAGCTTTATCCAAAGTAACCAAATTATTACTATTTAATAATAATTACTTATTATCATCATAATTTGTTTTCCTACTTTCTTTTTTTTTTTATTTACTTAAGCATAAAAGGTTTGGTTTCGAAGCAATGGGACCCAAACATTGTGATCCCATTTATTTGTCTCTTAATAATTCCATAGTAAAATGTGGGTCCCAAAAATTTCCCACTCAGAAGAATATTTTTCACCGTCTGATTATCATTAATAAAAAAAGTGAGAATTGTAGTACCAAAAGAGATATACTTTTCTTAAGAAAAAAATTGACACGTTTTATTGTGTTTTTGTCTTTCGCGTAATTATGTTACACAAAATTTAAATGAATGATATTGGTTGCTTCTTACAGTACACCTATCTTCGCGGTGCTGGTGGTGCGATTTTTGACTATTTTTTTAAATCAATTCACACGTACGGTTTTTCAAATTTCTCAAATCGCACCCGCACCGCGAAATTAAAAACCCGCAAAAAATAGTGCGGTGCGGTGCGATTTTTGTGGTTTATGCGGTTTGGACTATCACTAAATAATTAAACTATCACAAATACAACAAACTTTGAGCAAAACTTGTCAAAATACCATAAGGCTTGAAAATAAATATGAAAAATAATTAAGTGTCAACAATACAATAATTAGTAGACTTTAATTTTTTTTTTTGAAAGAATAGTAGACTTTAAGTTGAACATTTACATATTGGACCTAAATAAATATAAAAAGGGAAATTTACATGGTATACTAACTTTTGTCTTTTTTTTACAAAAATACTGCCAGGCAGTATTTTTTACTTTTTTACTGTATTTTTTAATAAGTTTCATACTGCAGTATACTGTGTTAAGTTTTCACTGGTGTTCTACTGGTGTTTTACTAGTGTTCTACTGTTGTTTTGAGTTATACTGCTTTGTGTTTTATTGGTGTTTTATAAAAACACAGTATTTTTGAAAAAAATTCCGTGTGACAATATTTTTGTAAAAGTTAACCCAAATTGCAGTATTTTTGTAAGTTTCCCAATAAAAATTAGTATTTTTATAATATGCGGTGCGGTGCAGTTTGAACCGCATATTAACAATTCAAAACCGCACCGCGCAGTTTAGGAAAAATTTAAACCGCATCGCAAAGAATTTCAAACCGCATTTTTTTTGCGGTGCGGGCGGTTTGAGCGGTTTGATGAATACCCCTACACCCATCTAAGCACATTGATGCAATTTTTTTTTATCTATTTTGGTATTCTGAAAAATTATAAATATAATCGTACACGTTATAAATAAATGATATAATTATTTAACATATGTTATGAAATTTTAAAAAATTTATAATAATTTACAAAAAAAAAATTAATATTCAAAGTATAATTTATTTCACACATAAAATCTATTCTATATAAAGTGTGCCTATATAACTAAATTCTTGGTTTATGAAAAATTCATGACTTTTTATTTATATTTAATAAAATAATAAAATAAAAATTTAATCTGATATTTAATATTTGAACTAATATTATTTATATATATACAATATTATATATTGTTCTCATGTGATATTATTTAAATCATAAATTTACTATCCTATTTTGAATTTAATTAAAAATCTAATTTCTAAATTTTCTCTATTACTATACTATTTTGAATTTAATTAACAACAATAAAATATATGTACGTATATTTTTCATTTTTTTAATATAAATTTTCTATATACATATATATTTATACAAAAAAAATAGAGATAAAAAATAGTAGTGAAGAGATCCAAAAAATTTCACATAAGCTTCAAACACACTCTAAAAAAAGTATCATTTATAATTCTATGTGTAACTAATTTATTTGTTTATTTGGATGATTTTAGTCTATATATCTCAAATTATACTTTTTAATTTTTATAATTCGGTTATAGCAAGTAAGAATATTTGGGTTGATGTAATCATAACAGTATATATATAGCTTTATTAGTTGAGCATGAATTGTCCATTTGATTTTGTTTTAAGTTTAGATTTTACAATTGTATTTGAATACTTAGCTATATATATATATATGTGGATCTTGAGTTTATCGGGTTAATTTGTTGAAAATATATGCTTACTGATTTGCTCAAAATAAATATACATAAACACATATATTTTGTTGAATCCAAATATACATAAACACATATATTTTGTTGAATCTATCATGGAGTGCTATGAGATTGATGAGAGGCTTCAAGAGAAGAATGATATTAAGATAAATTTGGAGAGCATTGCTTTGTTATAATATTATTTGGAAGCTATCATATTTCTTGTTTTTTATATTCTTTCTTTCATATGTCCAATTATATGACCGCTACCCTTATTCTTTATAATTTTATTATTACCGGCTCGAGTTAAGTGTCCATAGTAAGTGTGTAGCATTATTATTTTTTAAATATATTCCAAGCTAATCTCCATTCTCCTCTTCTCTTTCTGCAAATTTTAAATTTGACTTTTCACTATTGATTTTCAAATAACCCCACACACTTATTAAAATTAGTTTTTAAATCATTTTAAATTATATGATTATTTATTAAATATTTCTTAATTAAATTATAGAACACATAACATAAAATTAAATATACGTGCCTTGCACGTAACTTTCTTCTAGTAAAACAATATGCATGTAACAAATTGTTTGAAGTATGTCTTTAGGGAATTAATTTTTTTTTTTCAAAATTTTACAAAATATCTAAAATAATTACAATATATACATCTATTAAAAATATTAAACTAGTTGTTTCAAAAAAAAATTATTAAACTAGTTTATTTCTAATACTTGTGCATTGTGAAATATGTTTCTTGACGGTTTGACTGGGTAATTGAAATCCCATACAACACAACACAGTACACAACACCGAAAAGCCCAAAGATCAATATTACCACAAAATTATACTTTTCAAAGTGTTAATAAGAAAAGAACTATTGTGGAACATTTTGTACACCATATCACCATTATTTCGGGTAAAAAGAGTAATTATTTGAGAAGAGAATCCGAGGCTTAGTTAGAATTCCAAATTCTAGGGAAGAATAGATTTTTTATTTATTTAAATTAATAAAACAAGATGTCATTTATTTTTATTTTCTAAACAAAACTTAGGAAAGTGTATGATTAAAAAAAAAGTGTTTAGTGGGATCAAAGAAACGAAAATTGGGGTGGAGAATGACGTATTGAGAGAAAAATAGGAGACCACCACGTTTCAAAATATTATAAAAAAAATCAGTTACCAAGGAATATTCTTAAATCTTTTATCCATACTTCTATATTCATATATCTTACTCTTGTTTCGATTCAATGTCAATAGATTAATATCATTTATTTTTATTCGAGGTGCTTGACTTATTTGTATAATAAAAACAGAAAGCAATGCATTTATATTTACTGATTATAGGTATTTGTAAATGTGTATTTGTATGATGGGAGAAATAGAGATGAAGAAGTGTTTTAAGTTGAATTAAGAGAACAATTATAATTCAGACAAAATTTAATTTAAAACTTGCTAATATGTATCCTTCATTTAATTATTTATGTCATATATTAGTCAGTAAGTGTTGTCGAGTGAATTTCGCAACACCAACATGTATTATTTAATTAATATAAAAAGAGAATTTTCAGAGAAGTGACAAGTGCGAGTATTCGACCTAGAATGGCGAGTACTCGACTGGGAATGCAAGAACAATCAACAAAGCTGGGAAATATCAATAAGACAAAGAATTATAGTGGTTCAGTCAGATTGTGATCTGCTTAGTCCACTGTAGCAAAGGATTCGTAGGTGTCATTTTCATGGTGGATCACCCCTTTATATACAAAGTAGGTGTCCAATCGGTTACATAAGGATCACATTCATTGTTAATCCATTATTTACATATTGAATTGCAATAATTAAACCCAAACAACGTTAACATTAATAAATGAGTGACAGTTACTAAGTCCATCAACGTATGCGTCTTCCGCATCTGCGAGTTGACTGTTAATGTTCCGTTTGTTGAGCTCGCAAGGTTATTATTACGTTTGGACTGTCCGAGTCCTTAAACAATCGCCTCTTGTAGATCTCGCATATCGAGCTGATAGAACCTAGACATGCGAGCCTATAGCGGTTTATCAAGGCTATTGGGTCGTTGGGACCAGATCGCACCATAGAGAGTTGATCTCTATGCTTTCGCAGAAGTATAGGGAGGATACTCGCATATGTCCCGACATATGCGAGTTGGATCCATTCTCTCCTCGCGAATTACGCGATCCGACTTTGGTCGTACTCGCAAGACCTCGTTGGCTCTATCCTAGTGAGGATCAAATTTCGAGGAGCCCCTTATGGACATTTCAGCTTCCATTGGGAATCTGAATATACGTGTCCTTTAAATGGGAGTCTTGTCTCGAGTTTCTAGGTGAGAGAAATCTTACTATAACACATGCCCCTAGTTTCGCGACGTGACAGGAGCGGTCACTGAGGGAAACTATTACTCGAGAGACAGGTGAAAGGTTGTCACGAGGAGGTGACCTTTTGGTTGTCCCGTCGAGGGTTTCGAAAAATGACGGCTGTAATTATTACTTTTTATTGCATTTATGGTGCCACGTCACAAAACTCCTCGGTTTTTGTGTAGGCGTGGCCATCGTTGGCCGTTAGATTGGGCGACCTTAGGCATTCTGGTTGCCACGTGTCGTAATCCCAATAATTAAGGGATATGGGTATTTAAACCCTTTGATACGAATCAAAACTTCCATTTTTCCCTCTTGTTCTTAACTTCCTCCTTCCCTCCATTACAGAGACTTCAAAAACCCATTTCCAGATTTTCTACCACTCTTTCTACAATATTCTCAATCTCAGAAGTGATCGAGAGCAATCGCAGAAATCAGAACTAAAGGTTAGTTTTCAAGTCATTGCATTTTCGTTTTCTGTTTGGAGAAAAAATGCTTTACTTTCTGGGTTCGGGTATTTTAGAGGCTTTTTAGGAATGTATGTTTGTATGTGCTTATGAGGCTATGAGTTTTAGGTAAGAAACCTGGGTAAATTCATAGAATATGACCTGTAAAATGACATAACCGCACACAATACATAGGCACTGTTTTACGTCTTGAATACCCGCGGATATTCGGATGAACAACCTGAACATTCGCTGGTATTCAGATGAACAACTTGAATACTCGCGGATTGCCAAGATTTACTTTCATTTGACTGTTAGCTAGATCTTTTAGGATTTTTATATGTCGCGGGCTGAGTTGCGAGGGTATCAATCGTTGTTCCAAATGGTGGGTGTATCTCAGTATTCTAATGGTCATATATGCGATTATATGCCCCTCGAGATACTGAGGTACACCCAGCCATTTGCAATATGCGATGACACTCAAATGATCGTACTCTTTGGCTGATAGGTAGTCTCGGAACGGTGGGGGTCTCCCAGTAACTTCAGGGTTATGCTCGAAAACGCATACCCCTTGAGTCACTGGGAAACTCCCAGCCGTTTCTGGAGGTATACCGCTTGGCCCAGGATGCGTGAATTACTCGCCCAAGAAAGTTTTATCTCTTCTCGCATATTGAGGGGATGGTCAGTATTCGCAAGGAGGCTGACCATTCTATCAAGTGCGACTTTATAATCTAATGCGGGTGAGATCACTTACTTTGCTTTTCACACATCAATCACGCTGAAAAGATCTTCTATCTTTCAGATGAGCAATTTGTCGGATAGCCAATAGCTCGGCTCCGGAGGCCGTGCATTCGACGGTGAAGCTGACCAGGAGGAGGACAGTTTTCTCCCCACTTCGCTTTCCGAAGAGGAGGCCGCTCCAATAGAGCTAGGCCCGATGTCTTCTGTGGACATTGAAAAGATGGTGCAAGAACTCGCAGAACCTGGGACCATCAATATTCGAGACAACGAGTCCACGGTGTCGGCACGCGACTACCTTATACACTCGAGGCATGCTCCTGACATCGAGGTCGAGGAGATGGACGATGAATGGACGACTCCAGTTCGCGAGTTCGGTGAGGAAGAGGAGGAGGCGGAAGGAAGTGGGACAGATTCGGTCGACGATTCCCAGCTGAATGAGCCCTTCGCGTGTGAGGATTTAATCTCGAGAGTTTCCAAATCAGACTTCACCACCTTTGTGAGGTTAAATTTGCTGCGACTCGCGTTTCAGCGACCTAAGCCATCTCAGAGAGCGCATCTTCCGTTTACTAACCCTGCGATCATTCCCACAGAGGATGTGGTAGTCTCAATACCCATCCTTCGGTGTGGGGTATCGGTCCCCTTTCACCCCTTCATCGCAGCTATTCTCAGGCGATATGATGTATCGCCTTTTCAGCTAACTCCAAACAGCTACCGTACTGCCCTAGCCTTCTATGCGATGTACATGGAGTATGTCCATAGGGTTCCCTCAGTAGAAGAGTTCAGCTATTTCTACGACATAAAAAGCGTAGGTCTTCATAATGGCTTCTACTGCTTTAGCAAATGGGCGACTTCTGAAATCAACGGAGTTGAAGGAATGGTGTCGAACATGGGGGATTGGAAATCGAAGTGGTTTTATGTCTTTAAAGTCCCTGGGATTAGGACTGACTTTAATCGCAGACCTAGTATGTCGCGTATTTTTTAACTTAGACATTTTCTGCATTATTTTTGAGATCTTTTGCTTACTCGCTCTTTGTTGTTATCGCAGATAGACCAGTTCGACCGACCCTTGACGCGACTAGCAGAGAGACAGCTGAAATCTTCGGGAGCCTTCCAGTACAAGATCGCGACTGGCGATTACTGTGTACAACTGTGAAGTTGCGAGAACATCAGCTGATTCCTGAGAACGCAAGTCTTCAAAGGGAGCCAGTATACAAAGAACCATCCGAGAGGCAACAAGAGCGAATAGACAAACGCCTTTCTAAGCAAACTCCTCGACAAATTTCAGGTAATTCATCTCTTGTTATAAACTGATAGGTAGGGTTTGACTTATACTTATCTTTCATTTATCTTCGCAGATATGACTTTTCTGAAGTCTGCCCCTGTCCTGAAGATCAAACCGAAGGGTGGAACAACGACGACTTCGCCGGTTGTCGCCCAAAAGAGGAAGAGCGATGCGATGGCTACACTTGCCGCAGACTCTTCCAAGAAGCTGGCCAAGACCACACAGGACAAGGGGAAGAAAGTCATAATTGATCCACCTGTTCGAGCTCGCGACTTCCTAGCCATGCAAGAGAAGTTCTTGGCTGAGATTCCTTATGAGGATCTTGTTACGCGCTCTGCCGAGCTGGCCGCGCAGTCGATGACTCTGTTCATAAAAGCTGATGTTACTCCTTCGAAGGAAGCCGACTCGCTGAAGAGGCAAAATGCTCAGTTTCAGGAGAACATAAAAAAGCTGAAGCAAGAAGTGGCGAGGAGGGAGAAGGAGCTCGAGGAACTCAGCAAGGCCAAGGAGAAGGAGCTCGAAGAACTCAGCAAGGCGAAGGAGCAGGCGGAGCTTGAGGTCAAGAAATCGCAGGCGACGATCGTGGAGATGGCCCGCGATTTGGAGACTGAGAAAGAGAATGGGAAGAAGCAGTATGATCAGGCAGTGTCTGATTATATCTATACCACTCTTTCCAAAGTTCCAGATTTCGACTTTTCTCTTCTCGAACAGAAGCCGCTGAGATGGCTGAGGCTTTTCGTGCCATGTCACCTACTCAGACCCAAGGTGGGGGAGGGAACCTTCTTGATGAAGTCGAGGGTGCACAAGCTGAAGAAGTCGAGAACGAGGTCATCAGCAAAGTCGCGGATGAGACTGCTCCGGATGAGACTACTCCTGCTGCTCCAGATGCTTAGTTATCCTCTATATTATGTCGTTTTTTAATTTTAATTCTCTTTTTTTTATATGCGGTACAAGGGTACTCGCGCTTTTGTACTTGGACAAATTTCTTTTTATTTTGGACAGATTTATATCCTCGCGGGGATAACTATCCTTTAACATTTACGCAGTACATGGGTACTCGCGTTTTATATATATATTTGCGACTTCAATTACAGCTTGGTGTAATAAGTAGGAATATTTACAAAGCTGATAAAATTTTTGAAAATTTAACAAGTAATTTCATTCATATAATCAATAGTACATTCGGGCATATATACCCCCCTATACTTAGGATTTTTCCCTTTTGAATGAAAAATATCTGAGTATAAGTACAAGAGTGAACATAATCGAATAATGCGAGTACTATTGATAATAAAATTTCAAGCTCTCGCTATTCCATGCTCGTGGAATCGCAGTTCCATCGAGTGTTGCGAGTCGATACGTTGCATCACCAATTTTGTCTGCGATGAGGTATGGTCTTTCCCAATTATCCCCAAAGACCCCATGCGACGGGTTTTTGGTGTTTGGCATTACTCTTCTAAGGACCAAGTCTCCTGCTCGCAGGGCTTTTATTTTCACTTTGGAGTTAAAGTATCTTGCAGTTCGCTGTTGGTAAGCCGCATTTTTTAGGTGCGCTTTGTCACGCTTTTCCTCCAAAAGATCAAGGCAGAATAGCTGATTCTCGTTGTACTGCGAGATGTTGAAAATATCCCTTCGTAGGGAACCTGCCCCAACTTCAACTGGCAACATGGCCTCGCACCCGTAAGAAAGTGAGAAAGGTGTTTTGCCAGTTGTAGATCGAGGGGTCGTATTATAAGACCATAGGACTTGCGATAACTCGTCTGGCCAAGCTCCTTTGCAATCTTCTAGTTTCCCTTTTATGGTGTGTTTGATTATTTTATTAATGGCTTCAGTTTGTCCGTTACTCTGCGGGTAAGCAACTGCGGAAAAAGCCTTTTTAATCCCCAAATCGTCGCATAGCTGTCGCATCTCTTTACAGTCAAACTGTTTTCCACTGTCTGAAATGAGTTTATGCGGAATGCCAAAACGACAAATGATGGAGGTGTTGGGTTTTATGCCCTAAATAAAACTCATTTCAATATAATCAAATTTACTCATTAATATAGATCAGAAATAACATTTAATGTTGCATGGTTCACATGATTTATTTCATGATTATATGTACATAATGTATGAATTCATCTAAAACCCTTTTCACATACTTGATCCTGTTTATTGTGCCGTCAACACATTGGAAAGTAAACATGACTATGTGAATAAAGTTTCCTAGATTTATCAGACATAGGGTTTTACTGATATGATAATCTACAACAAGAGTTTACTTGCATTTGGAGAAATGCTATGTTCTTTCCAGAGCATTGGTTAAAGTAAAGCTCAGGTTGGATGCATGGAGTATGCATCGGAAGGGACCGATATTGAACTTTGACTTAGATTTATTAAACTTACCGTAATATCTATTCAAGTCAATATCGCCTAATTGATCCTAGATCAAATGATCTTAATCCTGATATGATTAGGCTCAATCTCGAGAGGCTATTCGTGTTCTTTGATTTGTTAGTTAAGCCTACTTTTAGGTCAGGGTGATACGTACATTTTGGGAACACGGTAGTGCAATTGAGTGGGAGCGCTAGCATAAACATGGAATCTATAGCTTCTATCTGGCGAATAGTAAGCAAAGGATGATCTCCTTCGAGCTTGACCAAACGAACATAAATGGTGGAGTACTCATTTCACATAAGCTGAAATATCATTTATACGGGGTCAAGTGTTTTAAGGAATAAATACATTGTAGGGTGTAACGGTAATCTAATCCCTTTACAGTGTAGATCATTCATATAGAGGATCATTGATCACATTAGCATTATAACAATGGATAACTAATGATGTGTCTATATGGTGGAACATATAGAGCATTCTATATACTGAGAGTGCAATTCTAAGTTCTATGCGTGGATTCAACGAAGAATTAATAAGTTAGTGAATTTTAGTGCTAAATTCTTGATCTACTTATTGGAAGCTCGGTTATATAGACCCATGGTCCCCGCACTAGTTGAGATAATATTGCTTGTAAGACTCATATAATTGGTTTTGATTAATCAATTATAATTCTCAAATTAGACTATGTCTATTTGTGAATTTTTCACTAAGTAAGGGCGAAATTGTAAAGAAAGAGTTTGTAGGGGCATATTTGTTAATTATGATACTTTGTATGATTCAATTAATAAATATGATAAATGACAATATTATTTAATAATTATTTATAGTTATTAAATAGTTAGAATTGACATTTAAATGGTTGAATTAGAAAATTGGCGTTTTTGAGAAAATCAGATGCAGAAAAGATAAAACTGCAAAATTGCAAAAAGTGAGGCCCAAATCCACTAAGCATGGCCAGCCACTTTTGTAGGCAATTTAAACTGATATTTTCATTATTTTAATGCTAAATAATTCAAACCTAACCCTAGTGGAATGCTATAAATAGATCGTGAAGGTTTCAGGAAAATTACACTTAAATTTTCTATTTTTCCTTCAGAGAAAAACCTGAGCCTTTCTCTCTCCCTATCTTTAGCTGCCACTTCTTCTTTTTCTTCCCTCTTGAATTTCGAAATTCTTAGTGTAAGAGTAGTGCCCACACACAGCAAGTGATACCTCAATCATAGTGAGGAAGATCGTGAAGAAAGACTTTCAGCAAGAAGGAGTTTCAGCATCAAAGATTCAGAGAAAGAGATCCAGGTTCAGATATTGATAATGCTCTGCTACAGAAAGGAATCAAGGGCTACATATCTGAACGGAAGGAGTCATTTAATTCCGCTGCACCCAATGTAAGGTTTCTTTAACTTTATATGTGTTTATTTCATCGTTTTAGAAAGTTCATATTTAGGGTGTTAATAAACATACTTGTGAGTAGATCTAAGATCCTGGTATATAGACAAACTCACGCAATTTCGTTGCTGTGATGGTTGCGAGTGCTTTGGCTTCGGCCCACTTTGTGAAGTAATCAGCTGCGACTACAGCATATTTGACTCCGCCTTTTCCTTTGGGTAACTCGCCGATTAAATCGATTCCCCATATTGCAAAGGGCCATGGACTTGTGATAGAATGGAGGTTACTCGGAGGCTGGTGGGTGTAAGTGGCTATTCGCTGAAATCTATCACACCTCTTTGCAAACGCGAGAGCATCTTGTCGCAATGTTGGCCAGTAATACCCTTGCCGCATAATTTTTAAAGCAAGGGAATTACCTCCGGTATGATTGCCACAAATCCCCTCGTGTACCTCACGAAGTATGTAACCACAGTCCTTTCCACTGATACATTTGAGAAGCAGTTGACTAAAACTTCTGCGATACAACCTTTTGTCATATATTACATAACGGGCTGCTCGCCGTCGCAATTTTCTCGCCTCTACTTTATCATCGGGTAAGAGCCCCTTCTCAAGATATGCGAGGATAGGAGTCATCCAGGTAATCTCCCAAACATCATCTATCTCCATGATTGCTTCTCGATTTATGGTTGGGTGAGCCAGTACGTCTACCGGAATCACATCGAGCAATTCGGCTTCTCTAGTTGAGGCCAAACGGGCCAATGCGTCTGCGTGGGCATTTTGAGCACGCGGTACTCGAGATACAACTACATTTTTGAACTTCTGCATTATTTCGCGAACGATGGCTAAGTATTTAACCAATCTTCCGCCTCTTGCTAGGTATTCTCCATTCACCTGGCATACCACGATTTGGGAGTCGCTAAAAGCCTGAAGATACTCGACTTTCATCTCAAGGGCAAGTTTTAATCCTGCGATTAAAGCCTCATACTTGGCTTCATTGTTAGATGCAGAAAATTCAAAACGTAAAGCAGCGTGTACCTTGAAATTATTGGGACTGATTAACAAGATCCCACTGCCAGAACCTTCGTTATTTGAGGCTCCATCGACGTACAATGTCCATGTTTCTTTGCCTGCTATAGCAATGTCACTTCTGTCCTCTACGACTGCCACCTCGGTGCTGGGGAATTTAAGTATAAAATCTGCCAAGGCTTGCCCCTTGATCGCAGTTCTCGGTTTATACTTGATGTCGAATTGACTCAACTCCATCGCCCATTTTAACAATCTCCCCGATGCTTCTGGTTTCGCTAAAACTTGTCTTAAGGGGAAGTTTGTCAAAACTTCAATGCTGTGAGCCTAGAAGTAGGGTCGCAATTTTCTTGAGGATATTATCAAGGCGAAAGCCAATTTCTCCATTTGGGGATAACGCGTCTCGGCATCCAGTAATCGCTTACTGACGTAATACACCGGGTATTGGCGTCCTTGGTCCTCGCGTATTAGTACTGAACTAATCGCATATTCTGAGACGGCCAAATAGATGGACAAAACTTCTCCGGACAATGGCTTCGATAAGATCGGAGGTTGCCCCAAATGCGTTTTTAAAGCTTGAAAGGCTTGCTCGCATTTTTCGTTCCAATGAAACCTTTTGTTGCCTTTCAAAATCTGAAAAAACTCCTTGCACTTATCAGAAGATCTGGATATAAAGCGGTTTAAAGTTGCGACTTTACCTGTGAGGCTTTGAACCTCCTTTGGCTTGGTCGGTGATGGCATCTCCACCAATGCCCTGATCTTCGCAGGATTGGCTTCTATTCCTCGCTGATTAACCATAAAACCAAGGAATTTCCCTGAGCCCACCCCAAAGACGCATTTCAACGGATTTAGACGCATCTTGTATCTTCGCAGTATGTCGAACATGGCCTGCAAGTGGGTAATATGATCCTTCGCATGTTGTGATTTTACGAGCATATCGTCAACATATACTTCCATTGTCTTTCCAATGAGATCTGCGAACATCATATTCACTAGCCTTTGATAAGTCGCACCTGCGTTTATTAAACCAAAAGGCATTACTTTGTAACAGTATAATCCTCGATCAGTAATGAACGAGGTATGCTCTTGGTCTGGTTCATACATCGGGATTTGATTGTATCCCGAGTATGCATCCATGAAGCTCAAAAGTTCGTGACCTGCAGTGGCATCGACAAGCTGGTCAATGCTAGGGAGAGGAAAGCAGTCTTTGGGACAGGCTTTGTTTAGATCTGTAAAGTCAACGCATGTGCGCCATGAGCCATTAGGCTTCGGCACAAGTACGGGGTTTGCTAACCAGTTGGGGTAAAATGACTCCCGTATAAAGCCGCAGGCAAGGAGGCGGTCGACTTCTTCTTTCAGCGCTTGATACCTCGCGGGGTCCATTTTGCGGCGCTTTTGTCGGACACCTCGCACTTCGGGGTCAATGTTCAAGCGATGACACATGACTTGCGGAGATATCCCGACCATATCTGAATGTTTCCAGGCAAAGACATCAAGATTTTGCTTTAAAAAGGTCGTTAATTGTTCTCGCAGCTGTAAATTTAATTTGGAACCAATTTTTAAAAACTTGTTATTATCTACAGGATCTATAGGTACCTCGATTGTGTCTTCCGCGGCTTGGGCTGCGGCGGTGTGATCGAGGACTCTTGGATCCAAGTCTGGTTCGTCTATGTGCGGTACCTCCTCGATCCTGAGGATCTCCTGGCGAGGAGGTGGTGCTTCCAAAAGGTAGATAACATTTACCGTCCTTTTTTCTGCGAATTTAACGGCTGCGTTATAACATTCTCGTGAGTCGGATTGGACTCCCCGCACCGAACCTACTCCAGCGGGAGTAGGGAACTTCATCGTCAGATGATAGATCGAGGTTATGATCTTCATCTCCTTCAGGATTGGTCGACCAATTACGGCGTTATACGCTGAGTATTGGTCGATTACTGCGAAGTCGGCCATTGACTTGGCTGTTACTGGGGCAGTTCCCAAAGTGATTGGGAGCTTAATCATTCCTTTAATTGCTATGACATCTCCCGAAAAGCCATAAATGCTTGATGTCATAGGTCGCAAATCCTTCTCTTGCAACCCCATTTGCTTGAAGGCTTGGAAATTCAGCAGATTCACTGAACTCCCATTGTCAACCAGTATACGATGGACATTGTCCCCACCAATATTGGTGACTATTACCAGTGCATCAGAATGCGGGTGATGGACCCATCTCGCATCGCTCTCCATAAAGATGATGTCGTCGCATTCTTTCTTAAAGAGCTTCTCGGGCCGTTCACCAAGATTATTCACATTGGTAAGCGGCTTCTCCTTGGCTTCTCTGGCATACCGTTCTTGTGATTTGCGAGAGTCGCCCGCGATGTGTGGTCCTCCGATTATAGTCAGGATATTGCGAGGTGTTTTGGAGCCACTCGCGTTCTGGTTTTCTCCTTTGTCATCCGCTTGGGGATGACTTTCCTCGCTCCTTTTATACTTGTCGAATTTCCCTCTCCGGATCAGCTCCTCTATTTCATCCTGCAAGACCCAACATTCTAGAGTAGTGTGACCAATGTCCTTGTGGTACTTACAGAATTTTTTATGATCCCTCCGGTCGCGATTCCCCCTGATGGGGGGCGGCTTCTTGAAGACTCCGTTCCTTTCTTCAATCGCATAGATATGGTCTCGAGGGACTGCGAGTTCAGTATAATTGACGAAGCGAGGTCCTCCCTTCCTTTTTGGCGAGGACTCCTTCTTTGGAGGAGACTTAGCCAGCTTCGGACTTCGCTGTCTTCGCGGGCTGCGTCTTCTTGGGCTTCGGCTCCTGAAATTCTTCCCTCGCGGACTGCGAGATCGTGAGCGCGGTATGGGTGACCGGCGTTTGTCCTTCCCCTTCTCTAACTCCGCTAGAGAGTTCTCAATTCTTTTATGAGGTTCGGCCATGGCGAAGAACTCTACCAAGGACTCGGGCCTTCGAGCTTGTAGTTCCTTCCAAAAGTCGGTCCTCGGCAAGATACCTGTTATCAACATACAAACAAGCGAAGACTCGGGGGCCTTCTCGACCTTTGTTACTTTTGCGTTAAAACGTTTGAAATAGTCTTGTAAAGACTCACCAGGTTCTTGTTTGATGTTGGCCAAAGTCGTATAGGGTGGTCTATACATCATTGTGGCCTGGAAATGCGTGAGGAATAGGTCGACGAAGGTTTCCCACGTCGATATTGATGCCTCAGGTAATTGGGTGAACCAATCATGAGCATTTTCCTCGAGTCCGCAAGAATGCGGCACTTCGCGAGTTGTGGTACCTGGTCTACTTCCATTATAGTATTAAATTTTTCTAAATAGTCTATCGGGTTAGAAGTACCTTTATACTTGAGGGATTCGGATAGACGAAACCCTTTCGGAAGTTGAGCCTGCCGCACCTCTGCAGTAAAAGGCGAGGTGCCATGCAGCTTATATATAGGCTTACGCTGCTGCTCGAGCATCTGTAAAGCTTGCAGAAGCATGCTTTGGTCGATTCCTCCTGTCGCAGGGGCTGGAGTCGCTGCGACTGCGGGGCTTGCAACTACTGCGACAAGGTTTTCTGGGATATTAATCCCAGTGGTCGCGATCGGCGCGATAGGCGGGTTATTATCTGCGTTGACACCCTGATCGTCTGCCTGGGGATCACGGAGTGCCTCGGTATTACGTGGGCCGCGGGAGCGTGCCCTAAAAACTGCATTGAGATGATCACGTAGATCACCTCGGTGTACTTGATAACGTCCTCCCTGTTGTGTCTGTACAGAGCCGGACCTTGTATACCTGCTCGGAGTGCGTCCATGCGATGACGAAGAGACTGACTCTGCGTCGTTGTCTCTCGATGGTCGACTGCGAGGATTACGGCGCTCAGGATCTTCGTCAATTTGTGCGCTCTAGTTTGGCAACCTTGCGGATTGATCTCTTGACATCAGATGGTTCAGGTCCAGAGCTTCAGGGTTAGTTCTTCGTTCCCTGCGTACACGGTTAGTATGACGTCTAGAAGTTGTTACCTGAGGGTTATCGTTGCGAATGGCGGGAACTCGAGGAGGGCGTCGAGCTCGACTCTGTCCATCTACTTCGGCTTGTAGTGCCCGCAGTTGATCTTGAATTGTTGCATATTGATCAGTGGTGAGCTGGATCATTCCCTCGGATACCACCGCCGGAGTGACGGGGGGAAAATGCATGGTTGCTGGTGGCGTGGACGTGTCCCCGACTTGAGGGCCAGTCGTTTCTGGGAATAGGTTGAGAGGTCTGATATTGCTCCTCCCTACTCCGCCGTTGATGACGTCCACAGGTGGCACTCCAGCTCCAGACAGTGGTACACTCATCATTCCAATATTGATAGACCCGTTGTTAGCTCCGTTAGCGTGATTTCCAGCCATGATGAATATTGTTCTTTGAAGTGAATGAAATCTTTAATCGAACTTCCCACAGACGGCGCCAAATGTTGTCGAGTGAATTTCGCAACACCAAAATGTATTATTTAATTAATATAAAAAGAGAATTTTCAGAGAAGTGACAAGTGCGAGTATTCGACCTAGAATGGCGAGTACTCGACTGGGAATGCAAGAACAATCAACAAAGCTGGGAAATATCAATAAGACAAAGAATTATAGTGGTTCAGTCAGATTGTGATCTGCTTAGTCCACTGTAGCAAAGGATTCGTAGGTGTCATTTTCATGGTGGATCACCCCTTTATATACAAAGTAGGTGTCCAATCGGTTACATAAGGATCACATTCATTGTTAATCCATTATTTACATATTGAATTGCAATAATTAAACCCAAACAACGTTAACATTAATAAATGAGTGACAGTTACTAAGTCCATCAACGTATGCGTCTTCCGCATCTGCGAGTTGACTGTTCATGTTCCGTTTGTTGAGCTTGCAAGGTTATTATTACATTTGGACTGTCCGAGTCCTTAAACAATCGCCTCTTGTAGATCTCGCATATCGAGCTGATAGAACCTAGACATGCGAGCCTATAGCAGTTTATCAAGGCTATTGGGTCGTTGGGACCAGATCGCACCATAGAGAGTTGATCTCTATGCTTTCGCAGAAGTATAGGGAGGATACTCGCATATGTCCCGACATATGCGAGTTGGATCCATTCTCTCCTCGCGAATTACGCGATCCGACTTTGGTCGTACTCGCAAGACCTCGTTGGCTCTATCCTAGCGAGGATCAAATTTCGAGGAGCCCCTTATGGACATTTCAGCTTCCATTGGGAATCTGAATATACGTGTCCTTTAAATGGGAGTCTTGTCTCGAGTTTCTAGGTGAGAGAAATCTTACTATAACAAGTAAGTAAGGGCAGGTTGATAAATTACATCAAACATAACATAAAAAGAATAAAAGCTTAATTAAATAAATGATATAATTTATCAAAAAAAAAAGTAAAGACAAGTTTGGTATAGAAAATTAGATTGAATTAATTTGAATTGGATTGAACTGCATTACATTATATTAGTACTCTTGTCTCGATTTTTTTAGGACATGTTTTACCACTAAAAGAAAGAATTGGGTAATGATGTGGCTACACGTGGTATATATGACCTAGGCCATTGACGTAATTAAGAGATTGTCGAAGCCAAAAGGCAAAGGTTACCTTTAGCTTCCTTAAGAAAAATATTGTGAAGGGTTGACAAGAGAAATGAAAGAATGTCATGTCCCGAACATTCTCCTTGAGAAAGTCGAAGGCCTTGTACAAGAAAGATAGGGATGACGTTTAGGGCAAAAGGGTTCATTTCCTCCTAGATGTGATTGGCGCCAAAAAGGTTGCAAAGCTTCTTAGAGATGTTTCTGATGTGTCAAAGGGGTATTGTAGACCACTCCCCTTCGTACATCTTATAAAGGTTGTGAGCGAAAACAGAAATAAATTGTGCATAATTTAGAACTTGATACAAGAGAATTATATGTGGTATTAGAGTTCTTTCAAACACTACTAATCTACGGGATCATGCCCAGAGAATAAAATCAATTAGTGAAGTCACAAAAATTATAAATACAAAGTTTAGACTCCCTCTAAAGCTTTGTCGTAATCCTTTGTAATTTACTTTACTAATCTGATTTCTGAACCACACCAACCAGTGAACTCCCTTCAGCTTTGATGTGAGTGTGTTCACTTCTTCTCAAAGTAAGTCTTGGACAAGTCTTCTCCCGAAGACTTCTTCTCTTGGTGAATGAAGCTCTTCACCCTATTCTAAGAACAATGAAAGTACAATAATACAAAGACTAGAAGAGATGAATTCGTTTGGCTACTCTCTAGGTCCTATTTACAGCACAAAGAAATCCTATAGACAGCCATAACACGTTTTTACAATTGTATGATACTTTCCTAAAATAAACCCTAATTTGCAATGACAAAATTGCACTCTACAGTGATAGCGCAGACATAATTAGCAAACTTTTCTTATAAAGTCAAAATGACGAATTTAACTTTATTTCATGCCATAAAAGGATTACTGTTGACCTCGCTTTTAACCAACGACAGTGAGTCAATTAATAAGCGATAAGAAATGAATTAAGACAGAGCAAAAAGCAGTAAGCAATAAAGAACACAAGATTTTAAAGAGGTTTTAGTTCGGTAATAACATACTCCCCTTAGGTTGTATTGACTTGAGAACAAAGAATACAATGTTTCCTCTCTCAAAGCTCTCACAATAAAATATCTCAGTATTTTTTCTTAGATCTCTCTAAAGCAATTCTTTCGGCCCCTTTTACAGTGAGAATAGATCACTATTTACAGGGCTAAATGCATGAGGGAAGGTTTTCCTTTTGCTTACAATATCTATAATTGGTAAGAATATACATTACATATTTAGAATACATGAAATGAGGGATTCAGACAGCTTGCCATATCCCTTTGATACGATCCCATGATTGTAGGGATTGTTTTTGTGTTGGGCTTCACGATATCAATCTTGAAGTAGTTAAGTCTTGATGCACTGCTCGGAGAAATGACTTCATTTGTTGTTCGCATCATCTGCCTTTGCTCTGCTCGGTCTGGCAGACTTTGTCCGTGCAGATGTATTACTCGAAGTCTATTCGAAACATTTCTATTGTCAAGTGCAGAGAATAACAGACACGTGTCACTAGTACGCATTGCCACGTCATGGTGTGAAAAAAAGGATAACAATTACAAAATCTTATAGATAATAGAAATACAAAAAAGTATCAATCACAATCAATTAAAAATAATTATACCATGAAAAATCATTTATTCACACTTTCCATGAAGAGAATTCCTTCTCTCTTAAGAAAATAGTTCTTAAAAATATACCAGCCATAAAGCGCAATATACTACAAGAAAAATAATATTTAATTCATATTAAATATTCACAATAAATTATATAATATTTTGACAACTAAATTGTTAAAAAAAGACTTTACAAGTTGAACCTTTACCTAAAGGTCTGACCCTTACAAAGAAAGGATGTACCTTGGGATACGCACTCTCACTCCCATTTTGACATTCCTTTTTTCCACGTAAAAAGTATTGCACTACTAAAAAATTGGTTTAACCAGATAGTTTTAACAGTCGGTTAAAATATTCTTGTTGGTTTCTATAATTGTTGCCTATTTTATCGTCCCAAAATAGGTAGAATAGGTGATTGTTCGAAACTATCGCCAATTTAGCATTCCCAGCAGTTGAAAACTATCATCTATGCTTGGGTATGGGTGGCAACAGTTATAAACTGTCACTTATACTATAGATCATATTAGCTTTCACCTACCACCCTAATTAGGCCCAACGGTAGGATGCATATTATTTAACATTCTCGCAACTTCATTTAAAGGGTAAAAGCTTATTTATTACATTCCTTAATTAAATGGGTTCTTGCTAATTAAGGCCCATGGGTGCATTTTCCTATAAATAGAGTAACAATCTCATTGTAAAAGGATCCCTAATTTCTCCTCTTAAGCCAAAACGCTACAAAAATTATGAGAAAATCACCATTATTGTGATCATAAAACAATCCCTAATAATATTAACTCGTGGACTAAAATTTGTTAATATCTAAACCACATTAAAATCTCTATTTATTTTCCATTAAGCTCTGGAATTTTTCTTTTTCTATATTGTATTTAAGTTATCCAAAATCTCAGTCAACAATTACTGTAGTATATTTGGTGTAGAACATGATTAAATGGTGTACAATATTTTTAAAAAAATTTATATGAAACAATCGATTTATTTGCTAATAAAAAAATTAATTTTAAATAATATTTAATAAAGCCAAATATTTTTAATGTTAAACTACATAACTTTCATTAAAAAATAAATAATTTTAGAAATCTATATATATATAAATTTGAGACATAAGGCGGTCACATAACACTTTAAAATCACTTCAAATTCATCTATTTATTCTCTCATTCATTCTCTTACTTTTTTTTAATTTTTTATTAAATTTATGAATATTGATTTTTTGATACATTTTTTCGTCAACTGATCTAAGAAGATCGTAAATGAGTAGATTAGACTCATACTATATTGGTCGTCAGATTGCAACCAGGTTTAATTAAATTAAAAAAATCACATACATAGTTTTTATAGTGGTCACGACCTTTGGCGATAATAGGTTAGTCCATTTGTTGTTTAATTAACTTAATATCAAACACACATCAGGGTTATGTTCCCAAAGTAGTGTTCTTGACTAAGTAAAATAATAAAAACGTCTTAATGGAGATTTTTTTAGATTTATCTCTGGATATAGTCTCCAAAGATATTTGGAAATAGAACTTAAACTATTTAGGTGAGTGATGGCTGGAGTTTCTCAGGAAACACAGGGACTAATCCGTATCTCAATAGTGCGGTTATCAAAAGGATTGAATACAAAAGAAGCAGTCCCCTTTCCTAGGTCTAGATCGTAACCTTATATGGGGCTAGGGTTGTCACTCCCCGGAGAATGGTTATAAATATTCTTCTATGCTCCTCATTTAAAATTAAATAATAATAAATAAATGACATAAAATAAATATCGTTTTGACTTGCAGAAGTGGTTAAGACTTTAAAAATCTTTTGGAAGCTTCTTCAAGAGACATGTTGATAATACACTATACGAAGTCTCATCCTTGGAAAAATACATAGTAGGCGACCACTAACACTAGAAAATATCAGTCGTCGTGTACTTCATTTGGCATTGCCACTTAGAGTTGCCTTCACAATGTGTTGGAAGTTGGTTGTCACTTGTAGGGTTTTAGGCTTCCAAAATGTCTAAGGAAACCTCATTTAATTGAGTCACATGAGCATTGACACTACTTTTGTTCAATGCTCGCATAAGCTTGCCATTCCCTCCCAAAACATCTTCCAAATGGACTTCTGTTATGTTTTATGGAACCACTGACAATGGAAGGAGTCATTGGCTGCATGAAATTCTCATTTCCTTCTTCCATACGACCACTGACTTTGGAAGGAGTCATTGGTCGCAATGTTCTTATTTCCTTGAAATTTGCAACAACTTACTCTAGGAAGAGTCATAAGTTGTATGTCATCTCCATTTTACCAATCATACGCAACCACTAACCAAGGGTTAGACCTCGCATATTTGAGCAAGGGATAAGCCTTTGAAAATATTTTGGAAGCTTCTTTAAGAGACATGCTTATAATACGTTGAATGAAGTCTTATCCTTGGCGAAATACATAGAAGGCAACCACTGACACTAGAAAATGTTAGTTGTTGTGTACTTCATCTTGTATTGACACTTGGAGTTGCCTTCATAATGTCTCAGGAGTTGGCTTGCACATGTAGGGTTTTAAGCTTCCAAAATTTCCAAGAAAATCTCATTTAATTGAGTCACACGAGCACTGACACTACTTTTGGTCAGTGCTCGCATAAGCTTGTCATTTCCCCTAAAACTATTAGGATTTTATGCCCTAAATAAAACCTATTTCAATATAATCTTATTTGTTATGAATAGAAGATTAGAAGTCATTTAAGTTAGCATGTGATTTTCATGATTATGGTTTAATATACAAATTTCTGATAAATCTAGAACATATTGATATTCACAATTACAATGATGTCATCACAGTGGAAGGTAATTGTGATTATATGTTTCAAAGCTTATGTCCTATGATTCATCGGTGCACTGGATTAACACTGATGTGACAATCAGCGATAAAGTTTACTTACACATTGGATAAGTGTTATGTCTTTTTCAGGGTATTAGTAAAGTATGCCAGTATCGAATGTATGGAGTATACATCAGACTGGACCGATATTGATCTTGGTAAAGATATCATAAACTTACCGTTGTATCTTTCTAAGTCAATATCACTTAGTTGATTTTAGATCAATAGATCTTAATCCTGATATGGTTAGGTTCGATCTCAACTGTGTTATTTGTGTTCTTAGAGTTGTTCATTAAAGCTGACCAATTGGACCGACCCAATACTTACATCTTGGGAACATGATAGTACAACTTAGGGGGAGTGCTAATCATATATACGAAATTTATAGCTTCTATCTAGACATAGAAGTGAAATGATGATTTCCTTTCAGCTTGGCTTAATAGAGATAAATGGAAGAGCTCTTACTTCAATAATTATATTAGTTGACTGAAATATTATTTATAGGAAGCTAAGTATTTTAAGAATAAAATATATTAAAGGATAGAATGGTAAATTTGTCCATACTCGATGTAAATCATCTATAGAAGATCTTTGATTATTTGGATTATAATAATGGATAATTAATAGAGTATATATATCTTGGAACATATAGAGTGTTCTATATAATTAAGAGTGCAATTCTGAATCTACAGTGGATTTGAGAGAAATTAATAAGTTAGAGAATTTACTTGATAAATTCTGTAACTACTTATTAGAAGCTTGATTATATAGGCTCATGGTCTCCACACTAGTTGAGATAATACTGCTTGTAGACTCAGTTAATTGGTTTTAATTAATCAATTATAATTCAAAATTAGACTATGTCTTATTTATAAATTTTCACTAAGCAAAGGCTTAATTGTGAGGAAAAGAGGTTTTAGGATTTATTTGTTAATTAAGAGACTTTGTAAGATCTAATTAATAAATAAGTTGAATGGAAATTTTATTTGATAATTAATTTTAGTTATTAAATAAATAGATTTGACATTTAAAAAGGTTTAAAATTAACATATGGCATTTGTGAAAGGAAAAAATGAATTATAAAATAAAATAACAAAATTGTAACTAGTAGGGTCCACACTAAATGGTCGACCACTTAAGATGATTTTAAGCCATTTATTTATCTTTTTTTAATCCATATAATTTAAACCTAACCCTAGAAGGAATCCTATAAATAGATAGTGATAGATTCTTAACTTGAAAACAACATAACATAAGCTCCTCAGTTTAATTTGTGAGATAAAAGAAAGAGTCTTCTCTCTCCCTTTCTCTTCTCTCTATTTTGAATTCATCTCCCTCTCTCTCTTCATTAATTTCGAAGCCTATAGTGATATAGTACATGCCCACTCAAATATTTAGGGATCCCTCTTAGACCTATCAAATGAAGACTTGAGGATTGCGGCTATATCATGAAAAAAAAATGAAACCTAGTCTTCACTCTTGGGCTAATAAGCACTTATCCTATGCTGGCCGAATTCAATTAATCCAATCCACATTGATTGGATTAAGGAATTATTGGATGAGAGTTTTTCTTTTACCCCAAAGTGTGATAAAAGAGATTGAGAAGTTATGCTAAGGTTTTCTTTGGGGTTTGAAAGAGAATTGTACTAGAATTCATTTGAAAAATTGGGAGAGGGTTTGTCTTCCTAAAGCTTATGGTGGCCTCGGGTTTAAGGATGGTACAAAATGGAATAAGGCTTCTCTTGCTAGATTCATTTGGGACTTAATGAATAAAAAAGACTTGTTGTGGGTTAAGTGGATCAATTCGGTCTATCTTAAAGGGAGAGATTTATGGTCTTATAACTTGAAGATGGACCCGAGTTGGTATTGGAGAAAGCTTTGTCGGTTGCGTACTGTCTACAATCAAGCTGATCGGATTGCTGCTAGCAATGGAGGAGAGTTTAAAGTCATTAAACTTTACAATGCTTCGCTATAGTAGATTGCCGATCTTGCTGATGGTGCAATCTGGTGTAGCTTAAACATTCTGAAGCATGCTATTTTGCTTTGGCAAACTGCTCATTCAAGGTTACTGACACGAGACATGTTAAGCCGGTTTAACATTCAAGTCACCAACATGAACTGTGTGGCTTGTGACTCTGAAACCGAGAGCCATCAACACATTTTTTTTTCTGTTGCAACATGTCTAACCAGGTGCTGAATGCGATCTTTCATTGGTTGTTTTTTGAAGGCCAGTCCAAGAATTTTGTTGGCTGGAAGTTGTGACTGTGCAATATCAGGTCGAGCTTGACTGACAGAATAAGGGTGCTAGTGTTGGCAGCCACGATCTATCATATTTAGAGGAATCGAAACAATTGTTTATTTTCTCACTATATAATACTGTCAATTGTATAGTGAACAAAATTAAAAAAAATATATGAAATATATACTTTACTTGATTAAAGATAAGAAAGGGACAAGAGTGGAGAAAAACTTACTTCAAAGATTGACTTGTAATTATTAATAGTGTATTCTTGTTGCTTCTCCTTGGAGAAGTTCATTGAGGTTGTAATTTGTTGGGTTGATTAATGAAATTCCTTTTTTCTTGATAAAAATAAAAAAAATAAGGGAAATGATTATTCAGTTAGGATAACCAAATTTCATTATATTTTATTTTCTCTATTAACTAAAATTTTATAATATTAAATTCATATTTGTTCACTTAAATAATTTTTTTTATTTTTGTTTAACTAAATTTATAGTTAACGAAGATTTTTTTTTCTGTCAAGCCTACCTGTCTTCTATGAACTTAGGTACGGCTTACTCAGGATTGTATTTTGCAACTACAATTTAATTTTTGTTACTACGATTAGTCTTGTTTTTGTGACATGATTTTGAGTGTTTTAATCTTATCTGTGTCACATGGTTTTATTTCGTTGTTGGTTTTTCTTTGTTCTTGGATGACTCACCATCAAATCATTGTTAGTGGTAGGTAATAATAAATTTCGTTGTTGGTTTATCTTACAAAATAATTGAGTGCTCCAAGCTACGAGGTTTAATGAACCTGCTGCAACAGTTTCTACTGTTATAGCTTCCGAGCGGTAGATGAAACATAATATATGTGTTCTTAAGGTTAATTGTGATGCTGTAACATTTTTTATTTGAATTTATTTTAATTATTTTTATTAAACGATCAGAGAATTAAGCACATTTGATTCGTTTTTTTAATTTTAATGTTAATCGTGTCTCCAATTGAGAAAATGTCTCGTTTAAATTGTAAATTATTATTTTAGTTAATTACAATTATTAAAATTTTACGATTTATTAAAAAAAAATATAATATTAGAATTTCTCACGTCATTCTTTTAAATATTCTTATTCTTCTTGTTGACCGAGGTTTTCGGCAACCAATAAAATAATAAGAGTTTAAAGAGCTGTAAGAAATTAAGAGAAGGATTTTTACGTGGTTGGGGCGTTAATGAGCCTTAGTCCACGAGTCTATATATTTATGAGTGTATTTAATACAGAGAATGTTCTTGGTGAGTATTTACTCTTCTTGCACTTAATACAGAGAATGTTCTCGACCCCCATTAATGAGCTTTGAGGGGGTATTTATAGTGTTTTTGTGGGGTGAATTCCAAAATCATAGTACATGTCTTTCTGTGACTATCAGTAAAGTTGGGTATTCCCAATGACTATACCATGGGTAATGCATGGTCAAATCCCTAGGTGCTGTAGGGATTTTATGAGGCTTGTCCTTATTCCTTTTTGACCGATGTGATTCTTCACAAAGTAGCCGTCGTTAGACTCTAGTGGTCATAGTCTCGTAGGTGCAGAGTGGGGGTTGTGTCGTCAGACTTTATTGCGTGTGGCAGTTCCAACACGCCTCCTCCCATGCGGCATTAAATGCGACATGACTGCTCAGAGGAAGCCTGACATCTCCCAGAGATGCTTTGATGCCACCTTGATCTCCAGGAGCATAGGAAACCTCGTATGCCTTCTCCGGGAGGCACGTCCGGGATAATGCCTTGCTTTATAAAGACTTAGCTATTAATTTGAATGTTAAGACCTTCGTGTCCACGTGTCCCTATCTGGTTGGTCCACGTATATTGGACAAAATCAGGGGCAACATTCACCCCCCAAGCCTTGTTTAATTTTGAAATGAACAAGGCTTGTTCAGATGCCTCCGGTTGGCTCCTCGGTTTCCTGGCACGTGCTTCGGGCGCGTGAAGGCGTATTTAATGATCATCATTACTGCAGCGATTCACTTTTTACAGGCGTCGATTCGTTTCTTGCACATTAATTGATACGACACATTAATGGGTGTCAGACGGACACTCAAGCGTTTCCACCGCCTTGATGACGAACCGATTTAGCCGTTGGATCTTGGGAATTCGAATCGTGTGCCTTCCCAACCGCACGATTGGTAGGTGATCGCGCTTGTTCCACATGCACTTTGGCATATAAAAGCCACCATTCTCCCTTCATTTGGTTACTTTCAGACTTTCACCAAATTTCTTCGAATTTTCCAGAGAGAAAGAAACCCTCAAACCAGAAAAATCTTCAAACACCATAGGTTTCTTATTGGCCTTCCTTCGCTATTGTCAGTCAACGTTTCACCGTCGATCAACAACAACACCAAGTTCTAAAGCTTTATGTAAGTTTTTCGCATCCCGTACTTTATTGTTCGTGTTCATTGCATGCTTCAGTGTTCATATGCTTTTTCTGGGTTTTACGTTTGAAGTTTCTGAGTAATACGTTAGATTCCTCTTTTCTGGTTTTTGCATTACTTTTATTTTGCGTACTATATATTTTTTCAAGGCCCATCTTTTCTTTACGTGATGACCTTCAAGGGTTCAGAGAGGACTTTGTCTTTCTCGATTTTTACCCTTTTTTCCTTTTCTTTTCTTTGCTTTTTCGTAATGTCACCATCTGTGAGATTCTTGCACCCGACTTTTGTCCAGGAAAACCTTCTAAGGCTTTCTTGTTGACAAACGTCCGGAGGGGGCCTATTTCCAGCAGTTAGGGGACCCCCATTCCCTTTTTTGACTTAGGGTTTGGTATGGGGCCTGAGTGCTGGAATTTTAAATCTTTTTTAGAACCAAAATGTCTACATCCGGTTCCAAATCTTCCAAGAAAGGAGGAAAGCGCCTGGCCACCCTGGAAGAGGTGATGAGAGGTCCCGTTGCCCAGGAGGGGTTTAAGCCTCGTGCCACGGGGTGGGAAGCGGCCGAGCTTCACTCTACCCTAACTTGCCCTCATCAACTGGAGCACATTGTGTTGGTGGCCGGCATCAAGCCCGCGACTTCTGAGACTTACCACCGGCCGCCCCGGGACACGGAGACGCCCAATCACAATTACGAAGGCTTCAGAGCTTGGAGCCAAACGCATTTGATGACCGGGGATATGCTTCCCCTTCAGGATTACTTCATTAATTTTCTTGTATTTGTCGGCCTTGCGCCATACCAACTTATTCCTCAAGCTTACCGCCTGCTTTCAGGCTTGTTTATTTTTTACTCTGCCCGGGGCTGGGGCTCTCCCAGTCCGGCAGAGATATTGTACTTTTCTGAACTTGTTTCTGTCCCCAAGAAGGGGGACAAACTTAAGGACGACTTTTATGGTTTCCGGGCCCACCCTTTGAATGAGGGCCCGGTCCCCTTCAACCAGCAAAAACACGTCAAGGAATATCGTCACCGCTTCTTCTTCTCCTCCGGGTTCCAGGCTGTGGAACATCTGGAGCTTCTCACGGAGTGGGTTAGGATCCCTCCTTATGAGCGGACTGCACCTACTCAGCTCTTCCTTCAATGGGCCAAGACCTTCGCCACATATGACAAGAAGGACCTTGACGTCGGGGGGTTGGTCACGACGGAGAATTGTCGGAAGGCCAAGCTGATCCTGGGGCACCAGTCGATGGAGGACTCCAACCTTTCCAAGGTTATCTGCCCGAACGTAAGGGCTCCGGTCGCGGAGAAGGTATTCCGGGATGGCATCATCGCCACAGCAGAAGATAAGTACCAGGAGTACCTCTTCCGAAAGGCCCAGGAGCAGGCTTACTCTAAGGCCCAGGCGGCTGCCGAGAGGCCCCTTCGTATTGGAAGCCCGGTGGAGAGGAGGGCTCCCAGACCAAGGCCTACTGTCCAGGTACCGAATATGGGGGCTCCCGATGCTAGCACTTCTTGTTTTGGTCAGTCCCCTTTAACGATACATTACGTCCCTCCTGTCCGTGAATATGCTAGCCTTAGGCCTATAGGGTTCGATGAACGTCTCCTTAGGTTTAGGATGCCCTCTACTCGGTGGGGGGATCACGCAAAGGAGTATTACTTCTCCAACTTAGGTGATTATTTAGGCCGGTCTCGGATGTGTTCGGGACCTTCGGTGCCCGTTCCCTTGGATCCTTCGGCGTATCTGTCTTATAACTGGTTCAGTCCCTCGGACAGCTATCTCGGGGATGATGCAGCCAGTGTTAAGATTCAGGACTTTGCTAGGGCCGAATTAGAGAGTCAGGGTAGGACTAGCTTGATTGCTTTTTAAGTGTTCACTGCTTTCACAGACATTCTAACACTTGGCTTTTTTCTCTTGTTGCAGCAGCTGACCCCATGGAGGCGATCCTGGCCACCCTTGCTGGAGCCCACAGTCCTGATGTTTCCCTTCCTCCTACTTCTTCCCAGATGGTCACCGCCGGGAAGGCTTCTTCCAGTGCCCCTCCAAACACTATTGACTTAGTGGATGAGGAGGAGGTACTTCTTGAGGAAGCTGAAGAAGGTGAAGAAGAGCAAGGGGCTCTTCCTGGGGAAGTTGAAGAAAGTGAAGAAGAGCAAGAGGTTGTTTTGGTGCGCAAGCGCAAAGGCAAGATGGTAGCAGAGGAGTCTTCTAAACGCCCGCAGAGAGTAAATACTTCGGCCCCGAGCCATGACTCCGGGATCCCTCCCGAGACGGAGGAGTTTACAGTGCCTCATGGCATTGTGCTGACTCCGGTCCCCAGAGATGAGGAGAGGCAAGAGCTTCGGATTGCCAAGTATAATTATGCCCTTGACGAGTACACCCGGGGGCACGCTGAGGTGGAGGCCTTGAAGAGGGTTTTGCGAGAGGAGGTGCAAAACTCTCTTAACGAGGAGAACTACCGAAATCCGTGGGATCTGAACATGGACCCCCTGACGGACTAGTTCAACCGTTTCCTTGGGCCCACCTTGGCCCTTTTTGCCTCCGAGATGACCAGTGAGTACGTCGCCCAGCTGACTCGGTGCGCGCCTAAGCGGTACGCTGCTTGTGCATCCTTGAACTCCGTCTACCAGGTTCAGGATCTCAGCCATGCCTTGGCTGCGGTAAGTACTTTGTGATTTATTTCTTTCCTCATTATTTTACTTAAGGCCTTCACTCACTCTTACTTCCTTTTCCAGATTACTGCAGAGGCCGGCCGCCTTTCCAAAACCATAATTAATCATGGCTTCGTCTTGTCCGAATTTGGGGGCATAGACGAGGTTGTGAAGATCCTGCAGGACTTGTCTGCTGAAAGGCGGGCGTTCCAGGAGGAGGCTGAGCGGAAGGAGGCTCTTGCTAAGTCCAAGTTCGAGGAAGAGGCTAAGCAAAGGGAAGCCCAGGCAGAGGCGATGATCCGAGAGGAGGTCCTTCGGAGGGATAGGCTGGAGGCGAAGCACCGGGAAGCGTTGAGGGCGGAGGGCAAAGCTACTGCCAAGGCAAAACGCGAGCTTCGGGAGGCCAGGGAGGCCTTGGACGAAATGGCCGCCAAGTTGAGGTCCTTAGAGGAATTGCACCAGGCGGATTTGGAGTCCAGGGCTAACTTAGCCGTGGAGATGAAGGAGCTCAAGGACTTTAAAGACCAAGCCTTGAAGAAGGCTAAGAAAGACGAGCTCCTCTCCCCTGTTTCCTGCAGCCGTTGTATTAAGCGCTTCGATGACGGTGTCTACATGGCCTGGTCGACGAATGGCCATAGTATCAAGCTTGACTTCTACCCCAAACCTGCGGAGATGATTGCCAAATTTCGGGAGAAGAAGAAGAAGCTTGACGCCATGCTTGAGGCGCGCATTGGTCCTCGCCTTCCTCCTCGCATTGATTAGGCCGTTCTGAATCCAGCTCATTTCAACCAAGCTTTTTCTTATCTTTTTTTTTTTATTATTTACAGCTATTTTGCTTTTGTTTAAGACAATCTTTATTTTAATAGCTGTTTTATTTTCTAAGGGGAGACAATGATTAAGGCCTGTCCCCGGGCCCTTTGTATATATTTTTTTTTACCTGTCCTCGGGGGCAGGATTTTTATATATATGATCTTTTTTTTTTCGATGCATATTCTTTCTTTTGGACCTGCCCTTAGGGTCAGGATATTTATACATATGATCTTTTTTGATGCATAATTTCTCTTTTTGGATCTACCATTTGGGTCAGGATATTTTACTTTTGGCCTGTTTTTCGTCTGTCCGTGTGGTATGCCTTAGTACCCCCTGAGTGGCATGAAAGTTTAGTTTTGAAGGCACTCAATTTTATTTAAAATACAGAGGTTGCATACACTTTAGACGGTACAAACCCTTTAACAAACAAAGCCTAAGTTATACATTTGGACTATTGGTCATATTTTTGGAGGTGATCAGCGTTCCAGGCCCTTGGCACAATGGTTCCATCCATCCTTTTTAGCTTATAAGTTCCGGAGCCGATTTGGTCCTCGATTTCATATGGCCCTTCCCAATTTGGCACAAGTACCCCCACACCGGGTTCTTGGGTGGCTGGGAAGACTCTTCTTAATTTGTCTAGCTTCAGGGTCCGATACACACCTTAAATAAGGCATGTTGAGTCCTCTTCGGTAGAGAATTTTATCCATCATTACATAACGATGAGCATGATACTGAATTTTTTTGGACAGTGCCCTTTCTTGGGCAACTCACCTTTTGTTATGTATTCTATGATGGGGACCATCTAGCTGGGTTCTTGCCCAACCTTTACTATGACCTCTTTTATTTTGATGCTTGGCTCTGCCAAGCGTTCCACGGGTACTACCCCCAGTCCTTCAATTTCACTGTCCGAAGCTAGCTTAGCCAGGCAGTCCGCGTGAGCGTTCTTTTCCCTGGGGATTCTTTCTACTTTATAGTCTGTGAACTCGTGGAGTAGTTCCCGGACTATCGTTACATACGCGGCCATTCTTTTGCCGCGCATTTGATACTCTCCCGATATCTGGTTCACGACCAGTTGGGAGTCGCTGTAGACTTCTACTCTTTTGGCCCCCACAGCCTTTACCAATCTCAGCCCTGCTATCAAGGCTTCATACTCGGCTTCGTTGTTTGAAGCTGAGAAGTCGAACCGTAGGGCTGCCTGGAGTCGAAGTTCGCTCGGGGAGATCATTGCAACCCCCGCTCTGGATCCATTTTCATTGGAGGCTCCGTCCACAAATACTTTCCATGTGGGGACTGATGGTACCGGCGCATTCGCGGTTGCCTCGGCTTCATTACATTCGGTGATGAAGTCTGCCAAGGCTTGTCCCTTTATGGAGATACGGGGTATGTAGTGCAAGTCGAATTGACTTAACTCCATCGCCCATTTGAGGAGCCTTCCGGGCGCCTCTGGCTTTTGCAGGACTTGCCGGAGTGGGTGATTGGTCAACACCTTGATTGGGTGCGCTTGGAAATACGGCCTTAATTTTCTTGAGGCCATTAGGAGGCAGAAAACTAGCTTTTCGATGATGGGGTACCGCGTCTCCGCCCTATCATGCGCTTGCTGACGTAGTACACGAGATGTTGAGTTTTCTCTTCTTCTCGGACTAAGGCAGCACTGACCGCGTGTTAGGAGATGACCAAGTATAGGAACAGGTCCTCTCCGAGAACGGGTTTTGACAGGAATGGAGGCTTGGCCATGTGTTCTTTCAATTTTTTGAATGCCTCCTCGCACTCGTCAGACCATTCAAATTTTTGGCACTTCTTCAAAATGTTGAAGAAGGGAATGCACTTGTTTGTAGACCGGGAGATAAAACGGCTCAGGGAAGCAACCTTTCTGGTTAGGCTTTGCATGTCTTTGTGCTTCTTGGGGGATGGTATGCTCAGGAGAGCTTGAATTTTTTCTGGGTTTGCCTCAATCCCTCTCTGGCTGACGATGAAGCCCAGGAACTTTCCTGATTTGACCCCAAAGGAGCATTTCTTAGGGCTGAGCTTCATTCCGTATCTCCGGACTACCTCAAAATATTCTTCTAAGTCATCCGCATGGCTATTGCACGCTTTAGACTTGACTAACATGTCATCTACGTACACCTCCATGTTTCGCCCCAAGAGGCCTTTGAACATCCGGTTGACCATTCTTTGATAGGTCGCGCCAGCGTTCTTCAGTTCGAAAGGCACGACTAAGTAGCAGTATACCCCGTTATCGGTCCTGAAGCTAGTGCACTCTTGGTCCGCCGTGTGCATCTTTATTTGGTTGTACCCGGCGTACGCGTCCATGAAGGACAGCAGCTTGAATCCGGAAGTGACATCTACCATCTGATCGATCCTGGGCAGAGGGAAATAGTCCTTTGGGCAAGCCTTGTTTAGATCAGTGAAGTCTATACAAACTCGCCAGGTTCCGTTAGGCTTCGGCACTAGGACCGGATTGGCTAGCCATTCCGGGTAGTAAACGTCGCGGATCATGCCATTTGTTAAAAGCTTATCCACCTCTTTCTCTAAGGCCTCGGCCTTTACTGAATCGAGGGGTTGTCGCTTTTGCTGGACCGGCGGCATGTCTGGGTTGACGTTGAGGACGTGGGTAATGACGTGGGGACTTATGCCAGTCATGTCCTCTTGGCACCATGCAAAAATGTCAATGGCGCCCTTCAGTGTCTTTATTATTTTTTCTTTTTCCTCCGGGTCTAGGCTCTTTCCTAGCCGGAGTACCTTGGTGGAGTCGAGGTCACACACTGATACCTCCTCGACGTCCTCCATTGGTTCTACGATTTTTTCGGACCCCACGCGGGGATCCAACTCATCTTCTTCAGCCATTTCTGGCTCAATGGTTTCCCGGACCATCAACACGGGTAGGTGGGTTGCAACGTTGTAGCATTGCCTCGCCTCCCCCTGATTTCCTCTCACAGTCCCTATCCCAGCTTCCTGGGTTGGGAACTTCACGCACAAGTGCCGTATTGATGTGACTGTGCCAAAGTCTACCAAGATCGGTCGGCCGAGGATCGCGTTGTATGCTGTCGGGCAGTCCACCACCACGAAAGTACAGTACTTGAACGTGCTCTGGGGGGTGTCCGGGCACAAGGTGACTGGAAGTCTCACTTTCCCCATTGGGATAAGTGTTGTTCCATTAAACCCTGTGAGTTGGGAACCACTGGGTGAGAGGTCTTGGTCCGTCAGGCCTATTGCAGTGAAGGCCTCCTTGAAAAGTAAATTCACGGAACTTCCGTTGTCGATCAGGACCCTGGCCACCACTTTATTGGCGATGGGAGTCCCTATGACCAACGGGTCATGGTGGGGAAAACGCACCGTCTTAGCGTCATCTTTCGTGAATGTGATGGGTTGATCCATCAGCCGGGGCCTTTGAGCTGGGAGTTGAGTAACTTCCCAAACCTCATTGTGTTTCACGGCCCCTGCATACCGCTTCAACTCTTTGCGGGTAGTTCCTCCGATATGGGGTCCTCCCGAGATCATGGCCACTCTCCCATTAGGCTTGGGTTGCAGACCGGGGATATGATGGGCGTCTCCGGGGGAAGCAACTGGAGCCAATACTCCTGTCGTACCCCTTGGTGTTCCCTGCGGCACAGCTCCAGCCGCCTGGCCCGGGTTGAGATGAGGCAATCGATTTTTGATCCACTCGTAGAGGTGTCCCAATCGGATTAAGTTTTCAATCTCATCTTTGAGATTTTTGCATTCATTGGTGTTGTGCCCAATGTCGTTATGGTACTCGCATCTCTTGTTGGGGTCCCTCCGGGAACTATCCTTGTACAGAGGAGGTGGTCTCCGGTAGTGTGTATTTTGCCTAGTAGCAAAGTACACACGTTCTTGGGAGTCCGTCAACTCCGTGTACTGGGTATATTGGGGAGTGTACCCCCTTTTTTGTCGCTTTTCCTCCGTCCGGGTGCTGCCCTTGGAGGACCTTTTACTCCTCGAACCTTGGGAAGGACCGGCCAAGCTGGCAGTCGGAGCGGAGTGCGAGGGGGCTTGTCCATTTATCCCCGAGGAATTTCCAAAATGGGACGACGCGGGGGCCAAGGCCTGGCCCTGGCTATATCCGGGAGTAGCGGAGAATTGTATGCCACTCATTGGTGGAGTTGCGGTCGGGACAGTACCCGACGGCTGGGCTCCGGGCACATACCCTGCTATCCCAGTGGGATAATATCCTCCATAGGCCACTATTTGGGCCTCTTCAAGATTGATGTATTTTTGGACTCTCTTCTGGAAGTCCTGAAGGTTTGCAGCTCCTTCCTGTTGCAGTTCGTTCCAGAATGGAGTTCCTGCACGGATGCCTGCCTGGAGAAGGGCAAGCTGTTGTCCGTCATCAACTTTCTTGCTCTTCGAGGCTTCCTCGCAGAACCTCTTTATATAATTCTTTAAGGTCTCCGTAGGCAGCTGCTTGATGTTAGTCAAGGCGCTGACCTCCAGAATAACCTTTCTTGCGGCGACAAACTGTCTCCGGAAGTTGGTCTGTAATTTATTCCAACAGCCCACGGATCCTGGTTCCAGTTTCTTGAACCACTCCTCCGCGGACCCACTTAGAGTAAGCAAGAAGCACAGACACTTAGCGTCATTGCTGACTCTCATGACCGTCATGACCCGGTTGACCCGTGACAGATGGTCGCTTGGATCGGAGTTCCCGGTATAAGCTGCCATTTCGGGCATCTTAAAATTCTTGGGGAGCTCCACTTCCAGGATGTGCTTGGCACACGGCTCCTGATCCTCAAAGTCTGAGTCAGAGTCGTCGCCTTTCTATCTTCGGGAGACTCGGGCGATATCTTTTTGGAGTATGGCAAGTTCCGCCATGATTCCTTCATTTAACGTTCCCGTGGAGACCGCGGGCCCGTATTTCTTTTGGTCAAGGTGATCCCGGAGGTCACCTTGATTCCCATTGATTTGATTTCTCAAATCAATGGGAGGACATTTCTGTCCTCTTCTTCCTCTACCCCCGGGCTCCTGGTGCACGGAAACGCTTTTTCGGTCCTTTCGATCCTGAGGGCCAAGACTCCCTTTTTGGAGTTTGCCCCTCTGCAGACTTTTCCCTTTCGAGAAATCTGGGCGGACCTTTCGCGGATCCTGCACTTTTTTCTTCTTCCCGGGGGTAGAAGTAGGGTTTTTCTTTTGGTTCCCTTCAGCGGGATACCTTATAGGGCTTGGTTCCCTAGATTTTTGCTGTTGGGTACTTGGCGAGGATTCCTCTGGTTCCTTTCCAAGTCCAGCAGATATGGCTTTGGGATGCACGTGGATGCCAGCTGCCTCCATGGCTTTTTGCATGGCCAACATTACCTCTTGCATCTTTTGGTTTTGTGCTTTTTGGGCTGCGATCTCAGCTTCATGATCGACAGCCTTTTGTCTTAAGAGCACTAATTTCGAGTAGCTACCGTCATCGTAGGCGTACTCATCGAGGTTTCCCTCGTAATCATCATCAGGAATTCCTTCTTCTTCCTCGGAACCCTCAGCTGCTCTTGAGGCCACGTCTTCCTCATTCGGGTCTTGAGCATCTTCAAGAGGGCGAGGTTGACGAGTGCTTCGAGTCTCTATTGGAAATTATTTTACCAGGATCTTAGATCTACTCACAAGTATGTTTATTAACATCCTAAATATGAACTTTCTAAAACGATAAATTAAACACATATAAAGTTAAGAAAACCTTACATTGATGCAGCGGAATTAATGTCTCCTTCCACTCAGATCTCTAACCCTTGATTCCTTTCTGTAGCAGAGTATAATCAAGATCTGAGCCCGAATGTCCTTCTTCTTCAAGTTTTGATCCTTCACAGTCTTCCAATCTATGATTGAGTTACTGCTTGCTGTGTGTGGGCACTTACTCTTTCACTAGGGTCACGAAAAAGATGAAGGAGAAAAGAGAGAGAGGGTTTCGGCCAAGGAATAGAAAGTGGGGAAGGCTCAGTTTTTCTGAAGAGAGAAATTTCTGTCAGATTACTAATGAAAGCATGTTTTGTGACTGAGCCATCACTTTCTATTTATAGGCAACTACTAGGTTTAGGTTAGGATTTATTTGGCATTAAAATAATGAAAATATTAATTTGAAAAATCAACTTAAGTGGCCGGCCATGGTGTGGTAATGGGCCTCACTTAATTTTGCAATTTTATCAAATTTTATCTCTATTTTCTCAAAAATGCCAATTTTCCAATTCTAACCTTTTAAATGCCAAAACTAATTATTTAATAACTAAAATACATTATTAAATAATATTGTCATTTAATTTAATTATTAATTAGACATATAAAGTCTATTAATAAATAAATAAACCTAGAAAACTCTTTTCTTTACAATTTCACCCCTGCTTAGTGAAAATTCATAAAATTAGACACAGTCTAACTTTAGAATTATAATTGATTAATCACGAATCAATTAATGAGTCTTACAAGCAGAATGTTCTCAACTAGAATGGGGACCATGGATCTATATGCTGAGCTTCCAATAAGTGAACCAAATTTACCAAGTAAATTCCTACTTATTAATTCTTCGTTGAATCCACTCTAACTTAGAATTGCACTCGTACTTATATAGAGCATATTGTATGTTCCACGATATCAATATACTATCTCATTTAACCATTGTTATAATCTTATTGTGATTTAAAGATCCTCTATATAGATGATTTACATCGAGATGGGATTTCTTTACCGTTCTCACCCCTCAATGTATTTTGCCCCTTAAAACACTTAGCTACCTGTAAATGGTGTTTAGTGATCTAATAATTAGTCACTTAAACAAGAGCTCATCCATTTACTTCTATTTGCTAAGCTCGAAGGGAATCATCACTTGACTTCTATACACCAGTAGAAGCTATAGATTCCATATTTATGTTCAGCACTCCCACTCAATCATACTATCATGTTCTCGAAATATACGTATCACCCTGACCCGAAAGTAGGCTTAACTAATAAATCTAAGAACATGAATAGCACTCCTGAGTTGAGCCTAACCATATCAGGATTTAGATTCTTTTAATCTTAAGATCAACTACTGATATTGACTTGGAAAGATATGTATAACGGTAAGTTTGTAATATCTTAACTTAGTTGCAATATCGGTCCAGTCCAATGTATACTCCATACATTCGAAACTAGTATACTTTACTAATGTCCTGGAAAGAACATAACACTTACTCCAAGTGTAAGTACACATCATCGCTGATTATCCCATTAGTGTAAATCCAATAACACTGATGAAACAGGGACCAAAACTTTTGATTCATATGATCACAATCACATTCCACTGTGTTGACGATACTGTAATTGTGAATAAACATATGATCTGGATTTAACTGATTTTGTGTGTATGAATGTAATAAACATATTTAACATATTAAACCATTAGCATGTAAAATTCATGCAAACATCAATCACTTCAAATTTCTTATATTGATAACTAATCAGATTGTAAAGAGTTTTATTTAGGGCATAAAACCCAATAGTCTCCACCATTGTTGTAATGTATTGTGTGTTTACAGAAGCTTTCTTCAGCTCTCAATGAAAGCACCAAAATGTTGACCGAGGTTTTCGGCAACCAATAAAATAATAAGAGTTTAAAGAGCTGTAAGAAATTAAGAGAAGAATTTTTACGTGGTTGGGGCGTTAATGAGCCTTAGTCCACGAGTCTGTATATTTATGAGTGTATTTAATACAGAGAATGTTCTTAGTGAGTATATACTCTTCTTGCACTTATGCAATCCAAAATTCTCGACCCCCATTAATGAGCTTTGAGGGGGTATTTATAGTGTTTTTGTGAGGTGATTCCCAGAATCATAGTACATGTCTTTCTGTGACTATCAGTAAAGTTGGGTATTCCCAATGAATATACCATGGGTAATGCATGGTCAAATCCCTAGGTGCTGTAAGGATTTTATGAGGATTGTCCTTATTGTTTTTTGACCGATGTGATTCTTCACAAAGTAGCCGTCGTTAGACTCTAGTGGTCATAGTCTCGTAGGTGCAGAGTGGGGGTTGTGTCGTCAGACTTTATTGCGTGTGGCAGTTCTAACACGCCTCCTCCCATGTGGCATTAAATGCGAGATGACTGCTCAGAGGAAGCCTGACATCTCCCGAAGATGCTTTGATGCCACCTTGATCTCCAGGAGCATAGGAAACCTCGTATGCCTTCTCCGGGAGGCACGTCCGGGACAATGCCTTTCTTTATAAAGACTTAGCTATTAATTTGAATGTTAAGACCTTCGTGTCCACGTATCCCTGTCTGGTTGGTCCACGTATATTGGGCAAAATCAGGGGCAACACTTCTTATTATTTTTTTAATGAAATCTGAATATTATTATTTACTCCCGCGTAAAAAAATAAAATTATTGCAAGTTTTTTTTATTAACTAAAATGGGTGATTCTACAATGCATCTCCTTAAAAGGGATGTACTGATGCACCCTTAACTTGTTTCAGCATCTAGAAGAATTTTTTAGTATAATTTTTTTTTCATATTCATGTACGTTATAGGTATTTAAGATATCCTACAAAATTTTGAAAAATTCGGAATAATTTACAATATAAAAAACAATGTTCAAACAGTCTATTTTACACTCGTATAAAATAAAATAGTCACGCGTGCAACACAGTGTTTGAATATAGTTTTCTAACGTATATGACCATGAGAAAAAATTTGACTAAAAAATTATTTCGGATGCTAAAACACATAGATGTACATTAATATATCTATTTTAAGGGAGTGCATTGTAAAATTTTCCAACTAAAATTATTGCAAGTTGTAAAGTAATAAAATGCACTTTTTTTTATTATCTAATTTTGTTTTTCTTTCTAGTCCCCCATTTCAAAGAGCAAGGCCAACAACAATAGTCCAGCCCCCAAAATAAAAGAAATAAATAAAAAATAGGCATTAGTTTAGCGAATTACAGCTCACCAAAAAATTAGATTTAAAAAATAGTAAAAATAATTTAAAAAAACAAAAACGATAATAAAAATCACACTTTCCCACCCTCCTTACTCAACTCTCACTCATCTTCTTCATCCTTTTCCATCTCATCTTCTTCTCTCTCTCCTCCTTCTCCTCCGGCGAATTTTCTGCCGGTACGGACGTCCCTAACTAGTCGCCGAGAAGAAAAATGCGACTCTTACTTCTCTTGGTTCTTCTTCTCCATATCTACTCCCACGATTCCATTGCTGCCCGCGTACCGGAGTACAAGGCTCTTCTCTCTTTTCGAGCCTCCATCTCCGACGACTCACAATCTCCTCTAGCCACTTGGAACGCCTCCACAAGTCACTGCACTTGGTATGGCGTCACGTGCGACTCTCGTCGTCATGTGACTGCCCTCGACTTATCGGGGCTTAACCTCTCCGGTACACTTTCGCCAGACCTCGCTCACCTCCGGTTTCTCTCTAATCTCTCTGTTGCTGCCAACCAGTTCTTTGGTTCGATTCCTCCCGAGATCTCAGTGGTTACTGGGTTAAGGCTTCTTAACTTGTCTAACAATGTCTTCAACGGGACTTTTCCTACTGAGCTCGCGCAGCTCAAGAACCTTCAGATTCTGGACCTTTATAACAATAATATGACCGGAGATTTGCCTCTCGACGTCGTTCAGCTTCCGAATCTTCGCCATTTGCATTTGGGAGGTAATTATTTCAGTGGTAGCATTCCGCGGGAGTATGGTCAGTGGGAGTTTCTCGAGTACTTGGCGGTTTCGGGCAATGAGCTCAGTGGCGCGATACCGCCGGAGATCGGAAACTTGACCAGTCTTAGGGAACTCTACATTGGCTATTACAATAGCTACGAAGGTGGTTTGCCCGCCGAGATCGGGAACTTATCTTCCTTGGTTCGTTTCGATGGGGCGAACTGTGGATTATCCGGCGAGATCCCACCAGAAGTGGGAAGGCTTCAAAATCTCGATACTCTATTTCTTCAGGTGAATGGCCTATCTGGGTCATTGACGACAGAGCTGGGAACCTTGAAGAGCTTGAAATCCATGGACTTGTCGAACAACATGCTTTCTGGCGAGATTCCACCGTCATTTGCGGACCTGAAGAACTTGACGCTGTTGAATCTCTTCCGAAACAAGCTCCACGGAGCCATTCCTGAGTTTATTGGAGAGTTGCCAGACCTTGAAGTTTTGCAGTTGTGGGAGAACAACTTCACAGGAAGTATTCCCCAAGGTCTGGGGAAGAACGGGAAGCTTCAGCTTCTCGACCTTTCGTCCAACAAGTTGACTGGAACTCTTCCTCCTTATATGTGCTCTGGGAACAAGCTTCAGACTCTGATTACCTTGGGAAATTTCCTCTTTGGTCCGATCCCTGAGTCCCTTGGTAGGTGTGAATCGTTGAGTCGGATAAGAATGGGCGAGAACTTTCTCAATGGGTCTATTCCGAAGGGGCTTTTAGGCTTGCCCAAGCTCACCCAGGTGGAGTTGCAGGACAACCTTCTCTCCGGGGACTTTCCTGAGACCCATACCGTCGCTGGTAGCCTGGGCCAAATCAGTCTCTCTAACAACCAGCTTTCTGGGTCTTTACCTCCCACCATCGGAAACTTCTCTGGCGTTCAGAAACTTCTTCTCGATGGCAACAAGTTTTCAGGTCGAATCCCACCTGAAATCGGGAGACTGCAGCAAGTTTCTAAGATAGATTTCAGTCATAACAAGTTCTCAGGTACAATTGCTCCACAGATTAGCCATTGTAAACTGTTGACATTTGTTGATCTTAGTAGAAATGAGCTTTCTGGTGAGATTCCTAACGAGATTACTGGTATGAGGATTCTAAATTATCTCAACCTTTCGAGAAATCATCTAGTTGGGAGTATCCCATCATCAATAGCCAGTATGCAAAGCTTAACATCGGTTGATTTTTCGTATAACAATCTCTCTGGTTTGGTTCCGGGAACTGGTCAATTTAGTTACTTCAACTACACTTCATTTGTTGGCAACCCTGATCTTTGTGGCCCATATTTGGGGGCTTGTAAAGATGGGATTGCTGATGGAACCCATCAACCTCATGTCAAAGGCTCACTCTCTTCCTCATTGAAGCTCCTTTTAGTCATTGGATTGCTTGTTTGTTCAATTGCTTTCGCAGTTGCTGCTATCATCAAGGCCCGGTCATTGAAGAAGGCGAGTGAGTCTCGGGCTTGGAAACTCACTGCGTTTCAGCGCCTAGATTTCACCGTTGATGACGTTTTGGATTGCTTAAAAGAAGACAACATCATAGGCAAAGGAGGAGCTGGGATAGTTTACAAAGGAGCTATGCCTAACGGAGATAATGTGGCCGTGAAAAGACTTCCAGCAATGAGCAGAGGGTCTTCCCACGACCATGGTTTCAATGCTGAGATTCAAACTCTTGGTAGAATTCGACACCGCCACATTGTTAGATTATTGGGATTTTGCTCAAATCATGAAACCAATCTTTTGGTTTACGAGTACATGCCAAATGGAAGCTTAGGTGAAGTTCTTCATGGCAAGAAGGGAGGTCACTTGCATTGGGATACAAGGTATAAGATCGCCATAGAAGCTGCTAAAGGTCTTTGCTATCTTCATCATGATTGCTCGCCGCTGATTGTCCACCGAGATGTCAAATCAAACAACATCCTTTTGGATACAAGTTTTGAAGCTCATGTCGCTGATTTTGGCCTTGCCAAGTTTCTCCAGGACTCGGGAACATCTGAGTGCATGTCTGCCATCGCTGGTTCCTACGGATATATTGCCCCTGGTATGATTGCCTTCCTCATTTTTTCTTTTAGTTCTGTTTTCTGTAACATGTACTTAATAATCAGTGCCTTCCAATTTTTAATTATGTTAAGGATCTTTAAAGCCAAAGACTGACTTTTGAGTTTTGACCGACTCACACATTGATTTAATGTAGATACTAGATAGCATTAATGTTGTTTCTGAATTTTCTTAGTCCTGTGCTGAAATTTGACTCTGGGGTTTTCGGAAATGAGGCTTTTCTATTCACTCAATTAATGATTTGAAACTGTTGTTTTGACATGAAAGTAAAATGGTGTAGTAGGCATGGTACTTTTGAAAGCAGAATTTCTTGACCAATTACCTACCAAATCATAGCATAATCAAGCACTGTTAATGTTTTTGGCTGAAGTGAAAATTTTAATTATTATGGTTTTGTTTGACTGCAGAATATGCATACACATTGAAGGTTGACGAAAAGAGTGATGTGTACAGCTTTGGTGTAGTCCTTTTAGAACTTGTTAGTGGTAGGAAACCTGTGGGAGAATTCGGAGATGGAGTGGACATAGTTCAATGGGTTAGAAAAATGACAGACTCAAACAAGGAAGGTGTACTCAAAATCCTTGATCCGAGGCTCCCTTCAGTTCCCATCCATGAAGTAATGCATGTTTTCTACGTAGCCATGCTCTGTGTTGAAGAACAAGCTGTTGAGCGCCCAACAATGAGAGAAGTTGTTCAAATTCTAACAGAGCTTCCAAAGGCACCTAGCTCGAAACAGGGAGACTCAACAACAACAACAACAACAACAACAACAATCCCAACAGAGTCTTCTTCCCCTCCTCCACCTCCACCTCCTTTTCCTCCTCATCGCTCTGCTGTTGGCGGTTACGAATCTTCATCTCCTACCAACACAACAAGAGACAATCAACAGCCGCCCCAATCACCACCGCCTGATCTTCTCAGTATTTGATGAAAAGGGATTAGAGTGTTTGTTCTATATATTCCATGGATGTCCTTAGTTTTTTCTTTTTTTTTTCTTAGTATCTGCTTTCTTTTAGTTTATTATATTATGGGGTTGGGGGGATATGTTTGCTCTAACTGTTAAGGTGTTAAATCTTTTCAAGCTTTCTTTTTTTGGGGTGGGTGTACAGTAGAATTGGTTGGGGTACTTTTTTTTACTTTGTTTAATTTTTCCTCGTGTAGTAATAGTACTCTGGCTCCTGGTTGCTGCTTCACCTTCTGGTTTCTGTTTATGGCTCAGGCCTTACTTGTAATGCAAAGACGAGTCTCAGTGAAAAGCATCAAAGGGAAAGAAGTCTTTTTAAGGAGTGGTTTTTTTTTTATGACTATTGAGAGGCAAAGTTTGAAAGAGACAAATGGCTTTGGGAGGGTATAGAAAACTGTGTTTGTGGGTGTTTATTATCAAGATACAGATAGAGTAGTTGCTTTCAATTACCGAGACTATTGGGTTTTCTCTGAATTTTCTCATTGATTCTGATTAACTCCTTGGCTGTGTGCACTATCATTATTCAGATTCAGTGGTCAGAACACTGTTTTAGTGCACAGCAAATAAATATAACTACAGCATATGAGTCAAACAAACACTGCCTGGTGTTTTCCTCCAAAAATAAGTTCAAATTCACATATTCAACTTTAAAAAACCATAGTCATAGTGTGATTTGTCTTGTTAAGTCTGGACCCACACAAAAGGTTTTTTGCTTGCATAAGGATACCCATTAGGTTCACATGCATTACAAATTGGTATAAAGTGATTTGGTCAAATTTCTAATTTTCTCTTATGGGGACAATAGGTGAGATTGTCTTTCTGGTTGTTCAACTTGTGAATCTCAACTAATATATTATATGAGCTAAGATTCAAAATCCACTATACCAAAAAAAAAAAAAAGCTCTTTTCAAAAAGTGACACAACTTTATAGCGCTTTTGCAAGCAATCTTTGATAATATGGCAAATAAGTTATTTTGATATATTTGTTTTATTGTTGAGTATTAGTAACATTATCTACCACTATTTATAGATATCAACTGCATTAAATTAAAATATTAAATTCTGGGCAACCCATTCCCAACTTGCACTGTTACAATATACATATATATATTTTTATTTTTTGAAAAGATGCCGTGACAAGGCCGGTGTCCTGTTTGGTAAAGTTTGTTGTATCCTCTATTTTCAATGATATATAATATATTTTACTGAATGAAATGAATAATGTTTAAGCTGTTGAGTTATGGACATATATCTATATATGCATATCTTCAGCTTTTTGGTAGTAAAGAGAGTTGGCTAAAATTGGGTAAAGCCTGAAGAAGTGATTGATAATTTCATGGAGTAAACAGAGTGAGATGGGTATTGTCCCATCATTGTAATTTGTAAGAGTGTGTGGACCTGAAAATGCCATATTTTTGGCTGTGCTTGATTGATGATTAGTCATTTACGAGTTAGATTGAACCACCTTTCAATATTAAATGGAGCTATACATTGAGCCAGGAATCTTCAATGCTTTTATTCACATACGTACCACCCCTACCAATACCAATTTTGAATGCCACCAAATCAATGTTTCAAACTTCACAATGAAATTAAATAATAATACTACATAAAATGAAAAACAAAAAAATCTCAGTAGTTTCCTCCTCTTATTATTTTAATGGAATTTCCAACCTATTAGCATGATTAAAAGGGAGTATAATAGTAAATTATATTTTTTCTTTAATAATTTTGAGGGAGGGTGTTAAATAGTTATTTAAGATTATTTTAGTCTTTTATTTTATTTTAATTTTTTAGGTTAGTTGCCTAAGATTTTTTTTTTTTTTTTAACTTTATAATTAAATGAAACCTTTATTTCTCAGCATTTCTTTTTATTTTTTCTCTTTCATAAATAATTATCATGGTTAAGTTCAAATTCATATTCATTTATGAATTGGTAAATATTAAATAGATAGCATAGCACCAAAAAAGCCATTCTCAAAATATTGACTTAATTTCCACCATCTGGTTCTGGTGGCTCATGTTGGCTTGGGATTGTAATATAAAATATGTTTATTTTAGAATCCAATTATAGACCAGTAGTGTTATGTGCAGTGTACACCACCAGTTTGGATTATAAAATCAAGACTGGAAAGATATTTAATGCCATTTTTTTCATAACAAGACAAATCTAATAAATTCTCATTGATTTCATTCCAAATAACTCCGTTATAGTGAGGTTGAAATTAAGTACAGTTTGAGATCATCAGCCTACGACGTGGTCAGCTTTTCATGTAATAAGGATATTATGTATAATTGTAAGATTATTGGTGTAGGTTAAAAGGAAAACGATGACCTAATACTTTACCTAACCACACTAACTAATTTAAACAAATTCCATCTCACTATCAAAACTTATATAAATATATTATATATTTTTATATAAAAAAATAAGAAAAAAGAAAAAAACAGAAAGAAATATATAAACGATAATTTCACAAAATTAAGTATCCTATGTATTAATGCTAATATTTTAATTTGCCAATGACATGTTAAAATTAATTGGCCTTTTTATGAAGGAAAAATCACACATACATTTACTTATACACATGTAATAAATTTACAATATTATTAATTAGTACTATTTCAATTCAAGTAGAATAGCATATCCCCTTAATAAAAAGAAAACTATAATAACATAGCGCACGTACGTAGTATTATTTTTAAAGGAATAATTACATAAAACATTACTTTTTGTGAAAATATTTACATTTTTACGTTTAAAAAATATTTTTTACATTTTTACGATTTTCCAAAAAATAACACGAAAACAACATAAAATCAACAAGAAAACTACATAAAAGTAACATGAAAATAACAACAAAAAATAATATACAGATAACAAAAAATCAACAATAAATTAACAAGATTACAACATAAAAAGACCGTATTTTCTGTAAATAAAATCAAAAAAATCGTAAAAATATTTAAAATTCTGTGAAACCGTATTTTTGTAATTTTTTTTTGTTGTTTTTATGTTTTTGTGAAATAATTCATTTTTTAAATTTACCACTCACCTCAATGAGTAATAATTAATAAATTGATAAATGAGATTAGTTTTTATTTAATCAGTAGTTGAATGTTAAATACGAAATAATAGTAAAAAAAGGAGTTGGTAGAGAAATCCTTTTTAAATACAAGACAATATTTCTTTAACATACTACAGCACACAAATTGTGTTAAGTAATTTTAGATGTCATGCTAAATTTAGAATATAAGCACACTCTTTTAGCATACATGAATTTTTACACTTGGTATCTTTTTTTGTCATTTTTTTACATTTTTATCTTTATTCGGTTATTTAAACATTTTTAAAAAAAATATTTTTCAATATTATATTTAAAAAGTTTGATAATTACACAAATACCTATGCATGCTTATGTCATAGGTTTTCTCCAATATTACACTCCATCTCTTCCACCTTCTTCTCTTTCATCTCCAATATTACATTCCATCTCTTCCACCTTCTTCTCTTTCATTCATTTTTTTTTTAATTTTTCTTTTATTTTCTGTTAGTTTTTTTTTTTTCCATAACCCACTATCATCCCATGTGAAGCCCTAACTCACGGATTTCAAACTCTCATCTATGCTACGATCCTAAAATGGGTTTGAAAGACATTGCAAAGAAGGGAATGGGTGATGCTGCAGAGCCATATGGTTCTAAAAAAAGATTTTTCCAGCTAAGATTGAATCTTGTAAGGCAAAGAGAACCAAATCTTCGAGATTTGTCAAGGATGTAAGTTGGGTTGTTTTTTGATTTTTTTTTAGTTTTTTTCTTGTTGTTTTGTTTTTCGTTTGCTGTTTTGTGTTTCAATTTTTTTTCTCCATAACGTTTTAGGTTCTCTCCGATTTTGACTTCGAGGATGAAGTTTCTGATTTGGAAGTGAAGCCTAAAGTTAAACCCAAGAGTTGTTTACCTTGAATTTTTTTTATTTTTTTAAGTTGAAATTTGTAATCAACCGTTATTTTTTATTTTATTTTTGTTCTCATTTTTGTTTTCTTAGTTTTTTTTTTTTTGGTTTTGTTACTGCTATTAAATAGTTTTTAGCATCATTTAACCAAACTACACTATTTTTCTTTTTGTCAGTTTGGGTTTTCTTATTAGTTGTTTTTAAGTTTTAAATGTATTTTTTTAGGGATTATTGTTGTTTTTGTTCTCATTTTTTGTACGAAGGTTTTAAGTTTTCATAACATTTTCTCTTTATTTTTAATTCGTTGTTTGATTGTTATTTTAGTGTTCTATTGGCCTTTTCTAAACAGTTGTTTTAATGTTTAGTTTTAGTAGTTTTAGTGTTGTTTAATTTTATTTCACAGTCAACAATTTTTTTAGTAATTTCATGTTTTGCAGATTGTTGTTAATATGTTTTTTCCCAGTTGTTCATCTTTTAGGCTGTTTATGTCTGGGTGTTTTTAAAATGTTATTTTGTGGTTGCTTTCTGGTTTTTTTTCTGAAAGCTTAGATGATGTTTGTTTTTTCATATTTTATGACCTTCAATTCTTTCTCTGATTCAATCATGGGTGAGTTTCAATGATTTCCAGATCTCCTTCTATTTGATTCTTCATCTCTGAACGTGATTTGCTTTTTTGACTGAATGTTGTTTTTGAGTTTTTTTTGTACAACAATGGAGGTTGGATGATTTTTTTTCTTTCTGTTTTTGTATTTGGATTTTCGGGATTTAAATTGTTTTCCCTTGAGATCTACATTTTTTTTAGATCTGATTTTCCTGATTTTGGAAGAAAAATGGTTGAGAATAGGTTGGGGGATTCGTCCGCTGGGTCACGAAGAAGGAGGGTTCCATTTTCCTTGGCTGGCATTTTTGTAATTTAACAACTTTTAGTTTCTATTTTTGTTTATTTCCCTTTTTGGGGTCATAAATGTAAACTTGTTCCATTTTTAATTTATTATAGAAAAAATCCCATTATTATAATAGCTTTTAATTCAGAGTTTACTTGCTTAAAAAAATGGGGAAATATCATTTTAGATCCCGTGTTTTACAAAAGTTACTAATTAAATTTTGTTAATTGACAAAATGAACCCTGTATTTTTTAAAACTGTACAAATAACTCTGAACTGATTTTTTATCAAAATAAAACTTAACAACAATCTGATCTAGAAGTGTTATGACAAAACTGGTTACATATTCTGTATCTGTTCGTGTTAAAATTTTCTTAAAATTAGTTATATTAAAAAATAAAATTATTAAAAATAGAGTTCACGGTCCATTTTGTTATTTAACAAAACAGAAAATCCAATTAATAACTTTTACAAAACACATAACCCAAAATAATATTTATCCTTAAAAAATCATCTATTCCAATATATATATATATATATATATATATATATGATCTGGAAGCAACAACACAAATCAATTAAAGTAATTCCAAAATTACCATTTGAAAACAAAAAATCCAAGGATCATTGCAAAATGATTTTGAACCCATTAAACTATAAGACCAAATAACCAAATGAAAGAGGACAAAATATCTTATATAAAAGGCAATAAACAACTAGTGATTAAAAAAGAAAAAGGTGAGTTTAGTGATCCTATAAAAATTAAATTATCGAGGTCCAGAGAAGTTCATTTTTTTATTTAAAAAAAAAAGAGAAAAAAAAACTCCCAAAATGACAAACAACTTTAATAAAAATCTATCAAAACATAGGACTCCATTTCTTGTTCAAGCAATTGATTGCCCATTTCTTCAGCTGCAAATAAACTGTATAATGTTCTATCACTATTATTTTTTATCGTTCATTCTTTTCCCTCTCATATACTCACTTTTCTTTTTCATTTTCACCATTTTTCACTTTTGTTTTTTGTCTTTTACTTACCTTTTTGCAATGATAAGACAAGAGAAGAGAGAATATAGTAAAATGCATGTTGAAATGTGCATGAAAATATTAAATTTCTTGTTTTACTTCCTTGTTTTTTCACTGGCAATATGAACTGTCTATGCATGGTCCCTTTTCCTTATCGTGTTTTATAAGATATATATAAGGTTTATATAATGCTGCATCCGTTAAATTTTTCATCTAAATATTCTTATTTTTGTAAAAAAATAATAATTCATTTAATATCTTCTTGGGTGAAGATAAATGTTTTGAAGGAGAGTACAAAATTATTTCATACAAGAAGGAAAAAAAAATTAAAATAAAGAGAGATTTCATACTCATACCAGACTCTATAAATAAATAAATATTTATATATATATTTCAACAGAAGGAAAAGGAACCGAATTGTAATAAGTATAAATTATATTTCAAAAGAATGTTCATTCAGTAATATAATTTGTGATTAAATTTATTATTTTTAGTTAAACTAAGGTTATTAATTATTATATTTGACATATGAAATTAATAAGTAAAAAACAAGAATGATTGAGAGGTTAAAATAATTATTATTGTTCATATTTTGTAATTATTTTTAAATATTTATATTTCTTAAGTTTTAAATCAAAATAAACCACCTTTTTAGTAATAATGTTATATTAAAAGAATTAAAAAAAAAAAATCAAGATACGAGTTCATTTCCTTTCAAATAATAATAAAAAAGGGAAAATCAACACTTTTAAACCATAATTAAATTTTGTAAATGAAAATAAGATTATTTAATTTAGAGAGTTTTAAGTAACTACATGTATTAGTAAGAAATTAATTTACAAAAAAAGAAAAAGAAAAAAAGAGTAATTAGTGACTAAAATGCTTTATATTTTCAAAATATTAGATGGTAGCAGTGACAAAATAAACGTATTTGATAAATTTGAAAATATTATGTAAGAAAAAGATTAAGTATAAAAGTACAATATTTTGAAAACATTAGACATATTTACCTAAAAAAATACAGCAGTACAACACTTCTAATAAAATGTAGTATTTTGACCGTAATTTACTAGAAAAGAAAAAGGTTTCAAATAGTCTTTACTCATTCTTTTTTTTTTTAAAAAAAAAATTTAGGACTTGAACTAGAACTTTCAACACACATGGACCCTCCTATGGCTACTTGAGCTAGCCTCAAGTAGTTTAATCTTGGCTAATTATGATTTTTACCCCCTAAACTTTAACATGTACTAAATTATATTCTTAAATTTTTTTAGCTGTTAAAAATTCCCCATGAACTATTGAAATTGTTAAATTTAAGGACTTTTGTCTAATTTCATTCAATTTTACTATTTCAGTGATTGTTTATGTAATAAACCATCCTCCCAGACTTTGATATCTACCAAATCATGTCTCTTGAACTTTAATATGTTCTAAATCATGCCTCCTGAACTTTCATCCATGTTAGACATTTTTTTTTTTATTAAAATTAGACAAAAGTCCTTAAATCCAATAATTTCAATAGTTCAGGAAGCATTTTTAACAACATTAAAAGTTCAGGGGGCATAATTTAGTACATGTCAAAATTCGAGGGATAAAAATATCAAAATTAAGTTGTGGTAGGAGTACATCGAGAGGAAGATATGATGACAGAAGAGACAATCTCACCCATTCACGCTCTTGTTGGGAAGTTGAGTGCTACTATTCTCACAAAAAAGGGACATATATGTTAGGCGGAATTGTGAAGACTTGACCAAACATCTTAAAGCAATGAGGAATCAAGAATACAAAGACATATCAGATTCCCCAAATATTGCTGGTGAAGGCTTTGGAAGTGACTCTGATGTTCTCTCTGTCATAGCTAATGAAGTTTTTTCAGACTCTTGAATTTTGGAATTTAGTTGTTCATTTCACATGTGCCCTTATAAGAAGTAGTTTGATACTTATAAGACATATGACGGTTGTACTATTTTGATGGGCAGTGATTCTAGCTCTAAAGTTGTTGGAATAAGAACTGTTAAGGTGAAGATGTTTGATGGTGTTGTGAGAACACTGACTGATGTGAGACATGTTCCAAAGTTAAAGAGGACCTTAATCTCTTTGAGAGATTTGGATACTCGTGGTTATGACTATTTTGCAAAAGATGGTGAACTAACTATCAAGAAAGGTGGCTTAGTAGTTGTGAGGGGTCGAAAAGAGCAAATTTTGTATAAATTAGTCAGAAAGACTATTTTAGGTGGAGCTGTGAAGGTGGAGTCAAGTCAACACTACAAAAAATCTTACTTTTAGTCACAACAAAACTTGTGACTAAAAGTGAAAAAGTTGTAACTGATTATAAATTATCATTCTCACGTTGTGACTAAAAAGTCCGTGGCGAAAAGTATTAGTCACAAAAATTACAATTTGTTGTGACTAAATGTATTTTTAGTCACAATACTTGTGACTAAAATCAAATTAGTGACAATTTGTGTCTAAATAATATGTTTAGTCACAAGTTACTTTTTTGTTGTGACTAAAAGTCACATTTAGCCACAAAAGTTTTTTTGTTGTGACTAAAAAGTTATCACTAAAAGTGGTATTTTTGTAGTGCAAAAAATGCATCCAGTTAGAGTGAAGGAATGCAACAAGATGGAGAAGACTCCAATTTCAATTAGAGATTGATTGAAGAAAGAAGGCATGAATGAAAGACTGAAGAATGTAAAGACAAGTGCTCAAATGAAGTTCAGTGAGAGAATGAGCTCGATGCATATATCCTCTTATTGATGCTTTGAGTTGCGTATTTAGGGAATTTGAGTCAAGGTGAAGATTGTTAGATATTTGACTCAAACTAATTTTGGGTAATCATTAAATAATTGTATGACAAAAAAAATCTTGCTGACCAAGTTTTGAAGAGTCTTCTTTAGGAAGCTTTGAAATGTCTTGGTGCCCAAGTTTATTCTTCCTATAAATATGTGTTTTGTGTGTGAGAAGAAGAGTGAGTTATGAAAAGAAAAGTGAGTGTGAGTTTGTAGTGTAGTGAGAGTGTGGAAGAAGAAAATGGTGTATTGAGATTTTGGTGGAGAGATTAAGATAGTGAGTGTGTAATTTTGAGTTATAAGTGAAATATATCTCTTTTTGTGGATTTGGTAACGAGTAATTTTTTTTTTTGCTTTGTTTCCTTATTATTTCGATGCACTTGAGGTTTATTATTTTCTCCCTTGGTAATTGCATGGATTACATTAAGACAATCACTCTCCATGCAATCAATCTTCCACCCATTATTGTAACACCATTTGAGAGTGTTGGGCCCCGCTCTTCTACCTTGTCGGGCCGCTACCTCACCTTTGACTCCCACATTAGTATGATATTGTCCGCTTTGGGCCTAAGCCCTCACGATTTTATTTTTGGGCACCTTCCCAAAAGGCCTCATACTAATGGAGTAGTGTCCATCCTTATATACCCATAATTCTTCCCATTCCTAGCCAATGTGGGACTTTGGTTGCATTCCCAACAATCCTCCCCTCAAACATAGGACCACATACTCGTGGCCTCCCCTCCAGCGAAACTACCTTATGCCACCACTATCACCAAGGGAACTCGTTGCCTGACCATCACCTTTGTCAGGAAGACTTTCGACACAGGTCCTAACATCAATTGCTCCATCTTGTACCACCGTAATCATCAACGGGACATGCCACCTGATTACCTCAATATCAGATTGACTTTCGAATCAAGACACCATTAGATCTTCAATTGCGAGGTCATCACGTTGAGGGTATCTTCTAGACATCGCAAATGCATCCCACTATCCCATCGCTTGAACCTTTGGCTCTGATACCACTTGTTGGGCCCCGCTCTTCCACCTTGTTGGGCCGCTACCTCACCTTGACTCTCACATTAGTATGATACTGTCCGCTTTGGGTCTAAGCCCTCACGATTTTATTTTTGGGCACCTTCCCAAAAGGCCTCATACTAATGGAGTAGTGTCCATCCTTATATAGCCATAATTCTTCCCATTCCTAGCCAATGTGGGATTTTGGTTGCATTCCCGACAATCCTCCCCTCAAACATAGGACCACATACTCGTGGCCTCCCTCCAGCGAAACTACCTTATGCCGCCACTATCACCAAGGGAACTCGCCGCCTGACCATCACCTTTGTCAGTAAGACTTTTGACACAAGTCCTAACATCGATTGCTCCATCTTGTACCACCATAATCATCAACGGGACACGCCACCTGATTACCTCAATATCAAATAGACTTTCGAATCAAGACACCATATAGATCTTCAATTGCGAGGTCATCACATTGAGGGTATCTTCCAGACATCGCAAATGCATCCCACTATCCCAGCGCTTGAACCTTTGGCTCTGATACCACTTGTTGGGCCCCGCTCTTCCACCTTGTCGGGCCGTTACCTCACCTTGACTCCCACATTAGTATGATATTGTTCGCTTTGGGCCTAAGCCCTCGCAATTTTATTTTTGGGCACCTTCCCAAAAGGCCTCATACTAATGGAGTAGCGTCTATCCTTATATACCCATAATTCTTCCCATTCCTAGCCAATGTGGGACTTTGGTTGCATTCCCAATAGAGAGCTTCAAGACAAGCATATAATTCAGCTGAATATGGAGAGAAGCTTCCCGCCATCAACTTTGTGAAGACCCGAACCACTCGACTCTCAGCGTCTCGAATCACCACCCTCAACCCAATAGCACAACTGTCCAAACTAACATCACCATCCATATTAAGCTTAAAGAAACCTTGATTAGAAGGCTTCTAAGGTTAGGACGTAGCATGTCACAGGTGATGGATCCCCAGCCTTCTCGCCACACTTCCATGACCACCATTAACCTCTTCGCTTCAAGATATACTCAAAGTGAGTGAACTTTCTCGATAGAGTAAGATCACCCCTTTAACGACCTCTTGAATCTCAAAGAGAATGACACTCATCTTCTCCTTAACAACCAAAGGATTATTAACGTGATCCCAAAACTTTCTTTTATTTCACTCATGCTAAATCAACCACATCATCATAAAATATGCCTCATGATCTGAAGAGATATTAATACGCATTGTAAGCCCCAAGTTCTTGTCTAACCTATCTTTTTCTTATTTAGATTAATTTTATCTTGATTTAAGCTTGAATATAAAAAGAACAAAATCAGAGATTCAACACCAAAATTTTACAAGCTTCACCTGCCCTAGAAACTCATTCTAGGCGGCTAGTGCTTGGGTTCCCCGAACCAGGGTAATAACTTTCACTATATTCAAAGATGTATCTTACAAAACCAACAATATTGTAAACAATACACTCTTTTACAAAATACAGTGAATCTATACCCATACCAACCAAGACCCTTGATTGGAGATACAAGATCCCCTTGTGTGAATGATGAGCTCTCTTCAACACTTCTTCAATCTGAACTCCCTTCAGATCTGATGATGAAGATGATACTGAAATCCCTTCAGTCTGAACTCAACATCTTCAAGCTCTGATCTGCAACTATGGAGTAATACCTCCAAGCTCAAAGATCACCTGCCATGGAACATAAAGAAGAAACAAGAAGAAAGAAACGTAATCCCTAATCTCCGATCAAAAAGTTCGTCAACATAATACCCAGAAATTGTATTTATGCCCAGTTAAACCAAGAAACCCGAATTAGACAGCTGTTACCATCTGAACAATTAAAACCTAAAATATCTTTGCTGACGTGGACTAACACTAACAGTACGAACTCCAGACAAAATACTACGAGTCCCAGACGCAACTGGAATGCAACTGGACATAATTTTTCACTACAAAAAATAATGGTTCTTACAATCTCCCCCTTGACAAATTATGGTCAATGACAACAATACCAGTGCAAAACAAAGCAACCATCAAAATATAACAGAGTCTAAACAAACATAATAGCACAAAGGATAAGTATTTCTCCCACTTCATTGAGCATAATCCATGTCAATAATATTGTCCAAAACAAAATTCTCCCCCTAAGAAAATAAGAAGTTTAACAAAGAGCTCCCCCTGAATGGCGATAGAAAATGCAACATAGACTCCTCATTGTAAAGAAATTCCAAAGTATCTATTACAACATTAAAGAAGAAAGTCAAACCATCTCACAACATGACCTAAAACATATGGATATTAGATATAAAAAAATGAGAGATTGACCAAGCAAAATAATCAAATCACCACGATATTACGAATGATGCAACAAATGAGATTTATTTTTATTTCAATCAAAAACATGCCAAATGATATATCTCAAGAATTAACATGTTCAACTTGTAAAGAGGAAACACAATGAGTGGCCTAATCAATTAACAAGTGAGCAATGATCATTTGAGCAAAGAACAAATTCATTCAACTTCACAATGAGCCATACTTAATAAAAATATGAGACAACTTCTTCCAATCCACATATTCACACACACTTGAGAAAGACAATAAACAAGGAATTTTTTTTACAAGATTTTGAACCAAGATTTTTCTTCGGTGTGTGCTAGTGACCTCAAGTGAGAACATTGGCTCACTCTCACAATTTTTTTTATTAAGCTGCCCATTTTTATTTTGCCTTTTCTATCATTCACACAAGGGGATCTTGTGTCTCCAATCAAGGGTCTTGGTTGGTATGGGTATAGATTCATTGTATTTTGTAAAAGAGTGTTTTGTTTACAATATTGTTGGTTTTGTAAGATACATCTTTGAATATAGTGAAAGTTATTATCCTGGTTCGGGGAACCCAAGCACTAGCCACCTAGAATGAGTTTCTAGGGCAGGTGAAGCTTGTAAAATGCTGGTGTTGAATCTTTGATTTTGTTCTTTTTATATTCAAGCTTAAATCAAGATAAAATCAATCTAAATATGAAAAAGATAGGTTAGACAAGAACTTGGGGCTTACACGCATGATTTCAAAGATTACCTTTTCAAGGTGATCCTTACCCTAATATATGTCTCGAATATTTTTTGGGGCATTGGCGACAGGCTCTTGAGGACACTCTTTAGTTAGGACTTAGGAAAAAATTATAGTTCTCACAAACTAGCATCAAATTAAGATTAAGTTTTCATTTTAGGAAATTTTTACTATTTAGTTTTTCAAGTGCTAATAAAACATTTAGGGAATTTGGTATAGTAGACATGATTGTAATAAATAAAGATAACATATGAATACACTTGAATATATATATAAATATCATTTTAGAATTACTATAAATGTGATGCATGAGCGCTTACAATTAAAATACATAAAATAATGTTTAAATTATTTCACTACAAAAAATCTTACTTTTAGTCACAACAGTGAAAAAATTGTGACTAATTATAAATCATGATTCCTATGTTGTGACTAAAAGGTCCGTGGATAAAAGTATTAGTCACAAAATTATAATTTGTTGTAACTAAATGTATTTTTAGTCTCAATACTTGTTGTGTTTGGTACAACTGTGCTATGGGAAAAAGCAGCTGTAGCTGTGCTGTGAGAAAAAGCAGCTGTAGCAAAACTGTAGAAAAAAGCTGAGCTGAGTGTTTGGTAAATTATAAATTTTAAAGTACTGTGAGTTGTTAAGATCTATTATAATGATAATGATAATGTTATAATTTAGTTTATTATAACCACAAATATGTAAAAACTTATTTTATATAATATTTTATTTTTTTTAAATATTTTTTTTTTCAAATATAAATTTTTATGAATTTGATAAAAAATAATTTATAGTATTTGTTTATTATGTTTTATCAATTGTAAAAAAAAAAAAAATAGAAACTCATGTATATAAGAAAAATTCTAGGTTGATGTTGCTTGTTAATATTAAAATAAAATATAATTTATTTTTTTAATAAAATAAGAGATTTAATAATTATTTATTTTATTATAATTAGTTTATTTTAATTTTTTAATATGTAATAAATAAGTAAATATGATTTTAGTACAAAAAAAATTATTATAGTCTTTTAATAAAAACAACTTTTTTTAAAAGTTGGGTTGGAGCAGTTTTGGCTTTAGCTGTAGCTTCTCTAACAATTCTTCAAAAAGCTGCTTTTGACGGTTTGCCAAACACATTTTTTTTCACAGCTTTTTCAAAAGCTGTGCCAAACGGACCTTAAAACTAAATTAGTAACAACTTGTAACTAAATATTATGTTTTAGTCACAAGTAACATTTTGTTGTGACTAAAAGTCACATTTAGTCACAAAATTATGTTGTGACTAAAAAGTTGTCACTAAAAGTAACAGTTTTTTGTAGTGTTTTATGATAAAACTGTTTGACAATTGATCACTACCTTAGGATAGGTGAAGTTAATTTTATTGAGCCTAGGAGACTATTCTCATCTGTATAATTTGAAACCTAATTATCTCATATTTCCTTTCAAAATATAAAGTACCGCTATTTGGTCAAATTAACAATTAACTACATGTAACTTTAATTGCACTTTGTGAGTAGCCCATTATTTTACATCACTTCCTCCTATCTTAGTCAATCTTGTGTCTATTTATACTTATAGGTATCTCGCTAATCTAGCGAGATAGTATTAGTCAAATTTTGGCGTCAATATAGTTTAGTAATTATTTTAGTAATTATAAAAAAACAAAATGTGAAAAAGTAGAGCACAATTTTGAGTCTGTATAAGTAAACGGGTCAGTCGAATAAAGTACAACACGAATCCAAACGCAGTAGATTCGACTCATATTTTCTTTTATGTCATGGCACGATAAAATTCATAATTTTTTATAGTACGATACGATTTATATTATAGCATGACACATATTTTGATCAGTACTAATACGGTATTGTGTAGTATTGTGTTGGATGATACTATTAAACATCATTGGAGCTAATTCTTTTTTTAGAACATGAAAATAAGACTGGCCAGAATACAGATAGCCCTCCACTAGTACTGACACCGATGTCAACAAAAAGCCAAAATCAACTCCTTTTTTTTATTTGTTGAGAAAAAAATCACCAAAGTTCATGGAAAATTAATTCCAGTTGAAAGTAACGCCAAGAACATGTCTCTATCGATGAGAGAGAGAAAGAAAGATCTGGAAGACATATTAAATATATAATTGATGAGAAAATTATGATGTATGTTATAGAACAGAAAAATATTGGTCATTGCAATAAAGGCTATTGTAAAAGAAAAAAAGAACTAAGTGTCCGCAAACGTAGGTAATTTCAACTTGCTTTTATACTTTGTACCATGCATATATATTATACACACATTAATGTATATGACACCCCACATGAAATCTCTAATTTAATGTTGTGTTGTGTTGTCTTGTTCTTGTTTCTTTGACTTCATTCATTGTTTTTGGAACAATGATCAAAACCCCATCTGTCATTAAGAAATTTACAATTTATTATGTGAATAATTGAAACTTGGGATTCTTCTTTTGAATTCCAACATAATATAGATGGACCAGACCTATATATTAATATGTAGTAATCATGAAATTATTTAAGCAATTAAACAAATCTTAAAATCTCACTTATTACTTTATTATAAACAATTAAAAAAATGAATATATAGATTCCTCTTTTCTACCCTTCAATCTATCGATATCTGTTGTTGTTGATGATGTATTACATCCTCTAAATAAAACTTCCAATAATTCATATTGAATATTTGGAATTATTTTGTGTTGTGAAAAGATAAAAACGTACTTGACTTTTCCTTGGAAAGTTTGATAAGGAAAAACATGAAAAGGAGACATAATAGTCCAAAAAAATTGAAAATTATTTCCAACAACAACAAAAAAAAATGAACAGTTAAAAGGAAAAGAGAGATGGAATGGGGCTTAATTGGGATTGATATGCACCCACTGGCCAGTACTCCACTACTCACGACGACCACAACAAACTATGCTTTTTAAATTATTGCTTTTGCTTCTCTTGTAATTGTATTTATTTGTAACCTCTTCTTTTTCTTAAAAAAAAAATCTTGAATTTTTCTCAGAAAATATACATTAACATTATTTCCATTTCTTGATATTGACATGTCATTTACATAGTGTACCATTATTTCTCAACACATCTAAATCTATTGCGATATGCATGTATGATATTGTTTCCTCCATTATTATTTAAGGCTTCTTTTTCTTTTTTGGTTCCTAGCTAGTAAAATTAATTAATTACATATGCACTTCTAAAATTTTAATTTATAGCTAGATATTGACATTTGATGTAGTAATATTATACTTATAATTTGACAAAACTGTCATGTTGATGAAATATCAAAATGATAAATCAATTTTAGAAACAGTATTTAAATCTCCAAATGAATATTGTATTTCAAAGTAGAAGTCTCTATTATTATGATATTATTGCAAATAAATCTGCCAATAGATTGTTTTTTGAACAACCAGATAATTTTAATTTTTTACAAAAAAATCTCAAACATAGAAATTGTTTTAGACCGATTGTTGAAGTGTGAAGCTGTCTTGAAGAGCTATTGGTGCTCTAAATTGATATGAAGGGAATTCACATCTCGGATGTTGAAGGGATTCAAAGAGTGAGCTTGAGGGGATCTTGAGCTGTGAATCAATGGAGTTAATTCAAAGGTTTCAAGGGATTTGAAACTAGGGTTCTTAAAATGGATACTCAAGATTAATTTTAGGATAAATTGTAAATCCTATCAATTTGTAATATTGGTTTATTTTTATTTTGAGGTGGATAAAATGAATGTAAAAACAACTTTCTTTTATCACATTACTACGAAACCCCTCCTTTTAAGTCCATCAAAATTGGACTTAATAAGTCATTCTAATCTATTTTGTGTTGGACATAATATCCAGGTGACATAAAAAAAGTATTTTTCAAGTCCAATATTATTGGACTAGAAAAATGTTTCTAGTCCAACAAAATTGGACGTGAAAGTGGGACTAATGTTTAAAGTCCACCTTTGTTGGACTTGAAATGCAATAATCTCTATTTTTTTTTAAAAAAATAAATAATATTTAATATTTAATAATTTCCATAATTATTTTCCAATTGTATATAAATTATATAAAATAATTATACATAAATCAATAAATATATAAAATATTTTCAATTATTACCATTCTTTAACCTTATTATTAAAAAATAATAACAATTACATAAAAAAATATATACATAATACAGAAATTTAAATTAAAAATAAATTAAGATTACATAAATACAAACATTGGACAATAAATTAAATTACTCAAAATACAAAAATAATAAACAAAAAACCTTACACAAATTACTTTATAACAAAATAAACCACTGATAAAAACTACAAACCACCACAACAACAAGAACCAAACAAAAAAACACTGCCAGACCAAAAAATAATGAACCACAACAACAGAACTTTGAACCACTGCCAACAGCGACCTTGGCGACGCAAGGAGAGAGAGAGACAAGCAGGACAAATGGGAGGCTGAGAGGTTGACTATGGAGATGGTGGTGGTCTCGGATGGACCTAGGTGGCGCTGGTGACAGAATGATAGATAGAGAGTTAGAGATTGGGCGAAACATAGGGACAAATGGACGGAGAGACGGACGGACGGAGAGATGTCGGAAAGAGATTGATGGGATGACAGAGAGAGTGATGCCGGAGAGCGCACCTAGTTTTTTACTCCGGCGCCGGAGCCGCACCTACAGAAGAAAGAGAGAATGTGAAAAGACTCGGTTTGACCGAGTCAAATGTACTTTTATATATATAAAATAATAATAAAATAATATATATATGTATGTAAAAAAAAAAAAAATAAATAAAATTATTTTGAATATATACAGAGCATCTCGTCCCCCTCACTCTCTATCTATATTTCTCATTTTCTCTCTCTTTAAAATACCAAAAATAAAAACCCATAAACCTCCATAACCACCACACTCCGGCGACCCACCTCCGGCCACCGCCCGACCCAACGCGCCGGACAAATCGAAAGCCCAAGTGCCGGCGACCTCACCCCCCAAGCGGCGCCGCTCCTCTCGCCGCCGTTGACTCGGGATCGCGAGTCAAAGTTTGGGATTTCAAACTTTGAACGGATTTTCCGGTCACCTCCGGCGTCCGTTTGACGAATCGTCTTCACCACTAAACTCAGCTTGTCGAGGAGAACAACCTACACTAAACCATTTTTCCCAGTTCACAACTTTTTCCGGTGACATTTTTGTAGCTCCGCCCCTTTCCGGCGACTTTCCGGTGACCTCGTGTACCGTTTTGACAAACGGTTGGCATGAGTGTGATCTACTCGTCGAGGTGGTCATTTTGATATATACTACTCCTATTTTCGGCGACATTTCCGGTACACCAATTTTTACCGCCATCGATTGTTAATGTGCACCGCTTAGGTGAGGTTTCGGAATCCCAAATTTTAAATACAGTCATATTATATGTCGTTGGACTCGGTTTTGAATGTAGAATGCGATGATGATAATTATTTAATCATTTGATGGTATAGGTGAGAGTAATATGTAAGTTTGGACTAAACAATTGGAGCTCGGGACTTGAGAGCTTAAGATCGTCTTTTGGAAAAAGTTTAATGACTCGGAGAGGTAGGGACTCAACTTGATTTTTGGACTTGATTTTTATATGCGTTGTATAACATTAGACATATTCTAATTTTTATGATTTACAAAATTGTTTGAAAAATTGAAAACTTAATCTGCATATTTTCTGGACTGTTCTGGGGCACCGAGTGCCAAATATATTTTTGTGTGCAAATATTTATGCAGGTTATGATTTTTGGGTTTATTCAAAATACAGCTGTTATGCTGCCGAATTTTCTAGAAAATGAACAGGAATATGTTCTTTTGTTATGCTTATTATTTGCCTGCTTTGGTTATATTGATGAGAGCCATGTTGATCATGTTCGATGCATATTGTTGTTTCACGACCTAGTCTCTGTGTCATCATAGGTAGATCAGGTGTGCACTCACCTGTAGGTGAAAGACCTAGAATCTGTACAGGGAGTGAATTAAATCTGAGCCCCGATATTTATGGTGCATATCAGATGCGACTATCCGGTTTTGGATGTCGTTTTCTATGATTTGGTATTGAGAGCTAGGGGTCTAGTGGACGGTGTGATATGCATTTGACGTTTGATTTGTGATTATTTGTGGTCTCTCTATTTTATTTGTACATATTGATACTGTTGATGAGACATTTTATTTTTATAAAGCTAACCATGCAGGAATTTTATTAAACCAAGGGTCCTTTGATATTAGTTGTTTTCCTACTGGGCTTTATAAGCTCACCCCCTATTTTCTCCCATTCCAGGAACTCATTTTGATGCTAGTGGATGAGGATGGTACCGTTGGGAAAGGAATGTCGTTATTAGTTTAGTCATATTTTACTCTTTCACCTTCTAATGAGACTGATTTTGTATTTAAGAACCAATGGATGGTCTGGATGACTTAAATTAGCTATGTACTAGTTAGAAATGAGAAATGATGGATGCTAGGTTTTATTTTGGTATTTTATTGACTTATTAGATCTATCTATTTGGTGATTACATAACTGTGGGGATATTACTGTTCTCTTATATTGATGAGTGGTCCTGATTTTTATTACTAATATATTTTTATTAATATAGGAGTTAATCCATTCTTTTAAATTAGTATTTTGTAATATAAATAAAAGGATCATTTATAAGCTTTATTTTCCTACAAGGGTCAAAGTGTGACCTTTGACCACCCAAGTTATGGATATTACACATCTGCCACAGCCTAGGGCTCGGGTCGTGAAAAATGGTATCAGAGCGCCAGGTTTAATTACCTCGGAGTGTGTCACCAAATAGTTTAGAATTATTTTAAATAATAATAGTAATAAATATCTTGGTATTTATATGTATAAGGCATATTTATATTATTAGCATCCAATCCTCACTAACTAATTAGCTTTTGGTTCTCAGACCTAAGAAAATGCCTCTAAAAGGAAAGAAGACAAGGAGAACGGTTGGAGAAGACGCCCCTCAAGCTAATGTCCAACCTCCACAAGCTGAATTCCCTATGAACGCCCTTCTCGAAGCCTTAAGAGCTATTCCCGCTCAACAAATGGATCCTGCCGCTCGACAAAGTCATCATTTTCAGATCTTTCATCGGATCCAAGTGCCTGAGTTTGAGGGTGGACAAGATCCCATGGTAGCTGAAAGGTGGTTGAGGCAAATAAAGAAAAATTTCAACACAATAGGAACACCTGAGGAATATCAAGTTACTTTTGCTGTGTCCAAGTTAGAGGGTGGTGCAGCAGATTGGTGGGAGACCTTGTCCAGGACAATGGAAACTGATGGGATGACTTGGCGAGAATTCGAGGAAGTTTTCAGGGAACAATATTTTAGTCCATGTCACAGGAGGGCTCTTATTGGAGTATTTAATGGTCTAAGACAAGGGGATATGACTGTGAATGAATTTTACATGAAGTTTGTAGAGCTATCCTCTTATGCATATCCTGGTGTTGTTGATCAACCTTTGGTGATTGAACAGTTCATGCGTCGTTTGAGGCCTGCGATACGTGGTCCAATAGCCCCTTTGACCTTTAACAACTTGACTGAGTGTGTGACAGCAGCCTTGCGAACTGAGGCTCATGTAGAAGGGAATGAGAAGAAGAACACAAGCAGAGGAAGAGGAAATGACCGAAAGATGACCAAGAAGAATCAAGGACAGTGGTCCCAAGGACAACAATTTAGTGGGGGTAGAACTAGTAGTGGTTCATCTGGAAAGACTCGTAGTGGACCATACGGGTGTTTCAGTTGTGGTCAACAAGGTCACAAGAAGAAAGATTGCCCGCAACGACAACAAAGATTTCAAGCATCTCATGGAGGACCCATAGGGAGCTATGTAGAGTCTACTCCTTTTCATGGACAGCCCAGGACAAACCAGTCTCAGTCTTCATCCTATGGTTTCACACCCCAATCGGGCCAGCAATCTCAGTATCAACATCAGTTCAGGCCACAAGGTTCAGGGTTCAACATGGGGTACTCACAAGGTTTCCAAACTCCTGCTCCTAGTGGGGGTCAAAGAGGGTACAATCAAGGTGGAGGGTCTGGTGCAAGTACAAGCTACCCTAGTCAGGGAAGGGGCAAGGCAAAAGCAAAGTCATCCGCTCAAGCCTACGCTCTTGGGGTTGATGATGTGCAGGGCGGTGCTGACCAGGGAGTTGTCGATGGTATGGTTCTTATCTCACACTCTTGGGCTCATGTGTTATTTGATACGGGTGCATCGCATTCCTTTATATCTTTGATGTTTGCTAGTATGTTGGGTTTGAGTTGGGAAACTTTTAGTCCTGCATTGCATTTGAGTGTACCTATGGGGGGACACGGTGAGGTATCCACCATATGTAGGTCGGTTTGTATTGTGTTCGAGGGACACAAGTTATCTGGAAACTTATTAGTGTTGCCTATGGGGCAATTTAATGTAATTCTTGGTATGGATTGGTTGTCTAAATACCAAGCTATTGTGGATTGCTCACGTAAAAGAGTGACTCTTTTAACCCCTAGTGGTGATTTCATTGTTTATCGAACCAACATGAGTGCAGTGAGACAAAATCCTATCTTAAGGGCATGTTTAGGTGGAAAGAGAAACTTAGAGTGTTATGGGAATCTGTTTGCGATCGATGATGAGTCTAGGAATTTAGACGAGTTCCCTTGGATATCAGTGGTTAGTGGTTTTCCGGATGTGTTTCCAGAGGATTTACCAGGGTTACCACCTGATAGGGAGATCGAGTTTTGCATTGATTTGATTCCCGGAGCTCAACCAGTTTCTATTGCACCTTATCGCATGGCACCTGCAGAGTTGGTTGAATTGAAAAAACAATTAGGGGAGTTAATGGATAAGGGCTACATCAGACATAGTACTTCTCCATGGGGAGCTCCAGTCTTGTTTGCCAAGAAAGCTGATGGGACTTTGCGACTTTGTGTCGACTATAGAAAGTTGAATCAGATGACAATTAAAAACAAATATCCTTTACCGAGGATTGATGAACTATTTGATCAACTTGGTGGTTCAAAGTTCTTTTCAAAGATTGATCTGAGGTCAGGCTACCATCAATTGAGGATTAGGGAAGAAGATATCCCTAAGACTGCTTTCAGGACACGGTATGGACACTTTGAGTTTTTGGTAATGCCATTTGGGTTAACGAATGCACCTGCTGCATTTATGGATCTTACGAATAGAGTCTTTAGACCTTTCTTGGATAAGTTTGTGGTGGTATTTATTGATGACATCTTGGTGTATTCTAAGACATGTGAGGATCATGCTGAACACTTGACAATAGTATTACAGACATTGAGAGATCATCAATTATACGCTAAGAAAGAGAAGTGTGAATTTTGGATGACTGAAGTCAAGTTCTTGGGCCATGTAATTTCTCAAGATGGTATCACCGTTGATCCTGCAAAGATAGACTCTATTCTACAGTGGGAAAGACCAAAGAATGTCACTGAAGTTCGAAGTTTTCTTGGGTTGGCAGGCTACTACCGTCGCTTTGTAGAGAATTTCTCACGAATCGCTATGCCTTTGACGAAGTTAACAAGAAAAGAAGTAAAGTTTATGTGGGATGATAGTTGCGAAGAAGCTTTTAGAGAATTGAAGGAAAGATTAACTTCGGCGCCTGTTCTCACTGTTCCTAATAGTGAGGAACCATATGTGGTATTCACTGATGCTTCAGGTACTGGATTAGGAGGTGTCCTCATGCAAAACGGCAAGGTGGTTGCCTATGCTTCTCGACAATTGAAACCACATGAGAAGAATTACCCTACGCATGACCTAGAACTTGCTGCGGTAATCTTTGTCTTGAAAATTTGGAGATGTTATTTATATGGCGTAAAGTTTGAGTTATACTCAGATCATAAGAGCTTGAAGTATCTTTTTACTCAAAGGGACTTGAACTTGAGGCAAAGAAGATGGGTTGAGTATATGGAAGACTATGATTTCACCTTGCAGTATCATCCCGGGAAAGCTAATGTAGTAGCTGATGCACTAAGTAGAAAGCCTCATAGTACTTTGGCATGTTTGGCTCTTGAGGACTGGAAAAGGACAATCACAATGGGTGATTATAACTTGCAATACTATGAAGGGGAAGAAGTAGCCTGTATCTCTAACTTAGTGGCTACACCAGTACTACTTCAACAAGTTAAGCAACGTCAGTGGCAAGATGATAAATTAAGACTTATTTGGAACCGAATCCAGGATGGTGAGCAACTAGATGGGTGGACAGTTAATGGTGAAGGGTACCTATACCATATGGGAAGACTAGTTGTTGCAGATATCCCTGAACTTAGGGAGACCATTTTGATTGAGGCCCATAGATCCAAATTCGCTGTACATCCTGGAAGTACAAAGATGTACCAAGATTTAAAGAGACAATATTGGTGGGAAGGAATGAAAAGAGATGTGGCCAGCTTTGTAGCTAAGTGTATAGTATGTCAGCAAGTAAAGGCTGAGCATCAGAGACCCTCAGGTTTACTTCAGCCTTTGCCTATACCAGAATGGAAGTGGGACAAGATTACCATGGACTTTGTTACTGGGTTGCCATTGACACCTTTGAAGCATGACGCTGTTTGGGTTATTGTTGATCGTTTGACTAAGTCTGCTCATTTTATTCCAATCAGGAAGGATTACAAGCTTACCAAGCTAGCTCGACTTTTTATGTAGACAATATAGTTCGACTACATGGAGTGCCTTCAAGCATTGTTTCTGTAAAGTCTTTTTTTGGCAAGTTAGGTGACAAAATAATTTTTCCTTTTTATGGTAAGATTGCTATGCATTCATTTTCGAAATCTTACCTCTTTTATTCGGGTATAAGTTGCCATTTTCCTTGTTTCGAAAGTTGCACTTTCAGCTGAACTTTCCTTTGTTGAAAACTTCTCAAAAGAGAAGGAATTCTCTTTTGGAAAGTTGTCCTTTTAAGGGAAACTTTGATTATTGCCTTTTCCTTATTAATTTCGATTGTATCTTGATACAATCAGAATATCTAATCTGTTTTTGGCAGGAATCAAGCTTTGAAAGAAGATCGGACCCGATTTTAGTAAGTTTCCCGTTTCTGGGCAGATCTGCTTCGTCAGCAACCGAATCTGTTGTAGCAGATCATGTTTGTTTTTGGAAAGTTTTTGTACAGCTGCTAATTCGAACTTGTGGTTGCCTCTTTGGTTTCTATGATCTATAAATAGAGCCTAGAGAGCAACCATTCGAATTACCTCTTCGATTATTCATTTTCTACATTTATCTTTTGAGAGAAGAGAGTCTTTCTTTGTTTTGTGAGAGCCTAGTTGTTCATCTAGGTTCTAGTTGTTCTATTTCTGTTCTTACTCTATCCTAGAGGTTGTGAAGAACTACTTGACTGAACAAGAGATTGGTCTTCGGGAGAAGACTTGATAAAGCCTTACTTCGGGAGGAAGTAAGCACTTGGTCTTCGGGAGAAGACTTGTTGAAGCCTTACTTCGGGAGGAAGTAAGCACTTGGTCTTCGGGAGAAGACTTGTTGAAGCCTTACTTCGGGAGGAAGTAAGCACTCACACTTCAAAGACGAAGGGAGTTCGGGCTTGAAGGTGTTTCAAGAAGTCAGATTCATAAAGTGGATTACAAAGGATTGCGGCAATACTTTAGAGGGAGTCTAAACTTGTTTAAGTCAATTGTCTTTGTAATTTTGATACTTTATTAATTGATTTCATTCTCTGGGCGTGGCCCCGTGGACTAGGAGTGTTCGTGAGAACACTGATACCACGTATAAATCTCTTGTGTCAAGTTATTTATTGTTACGCAAATATTTTATATTACGCTGTTCATTTTCTTTGTAGCAGAATTACTTTCTGCTTCTGCAGACGCATACTGTTTTATATTTTCTTATATATAATTGACATTTGCAAAAACACGGTTTTTCAATTGGTATCAGAGCGGGACACTAAACTCTTAGTGTGGTCCTATAACGTTTTTGTTAGAATGTCATTTTTTGCAGAAGGAAGTTCTATTTCTAGACCACCATTGCTTAATGACTCTAACTATCCTTACTGGAAAGTTAGAATGAGAGCCTTCATCAAATCTCAAGATGAGAAGGCGTGGAGAATGGTTCTATCAGGTTGGTCTCCTCCAGTTGAGACAGATTCTTCAGGTAATACTATTATAAAATCTGAACTGGAATGGTCTATTGAAGATGATAAACTATCTGCCTACAATAGCAAAGCCTTGCATGCTATCTTTAATGGTGTAGGTGAGGGTTACATTAAACTTATATCATCTTGTGTTTCTGCTAAGGAAGCTTGGGAGATTCTTCAAACTCAGTTTGAAGGAACTTCTGATGTGAAAAGATCTAGATTTATCATGCTTCAAACTAAATTTGATGAGCTTAGAATGTCTGATAATGAAACTTTAACTGAATTCTATGAAAAATTATATGACATTGCTAATGAATATTTTGCTCTTGGAGAAAAGCTTGATGACTCTGTTCTTGTGAGAAAAATTGTTAGAGTTCTTCCAGAGAGGTTTGATACGAAACTTTTGGCAATGGAGGAAGCTAAAGATTTTAGCACTATGAAAGTGGAAGAATTGATGGGTTCCTTACGTACTTTTGAATTAAATCAACAGATTAAACAAAAGGACAAACCCAAATCCATTGCTGATAAAGGTAAAAGTATTGCTTTGAAAGTTGCTGATAATGAAAATTCTGATAGTGAATGTGATGATGAGATTGCTTTATTAACTAAGAATTTTCAGAAATATATGAAAAAGATGGGAAATAAAAAGAATATTTCGAAAGGTTCAAAAGGTAATACTTTCATTAAACCATCTGTCTCTAACAAAAAGGGAATTCAGTGCAGGGAATGTGAAGGTTTTGGGCATATTCAATCCGAGTGTGCAAACACTTTGAAAAAGAATAAGAAAAGTTTCAATGTCACTTGGAGTGATGATGAAACCGAAAGTGATGAAGATATTGCGAAAATGTTGCCCTAACCTCTCGTTATGACTAATGTGTTGTGTGATTCACGGGTGAAAGATAGATTGGTATGTACGAATAATACCACCAAACAAGAGGAATCAGATTCAGATGAGTCTGAAATCTGTGAAGAATCTCTTGCTGAATCATACAAAGTCATGTATGAAAAATGGATTCAGGTTGCTTCTGAAAATAGAGAGTTGAATAAATTGAATAAAAAATTGTCTCATCAGATTGAAATGTGTGAGTTGAAAATAAAAGAATATGAGACAAGTGTTTGTGATAAAGATGAAAAAATCTCTCTATTGAAGAAGGAACTCGAAAACTTTAAGAAAAATGTTCAAATGCTTAATCCTGGATCTTCTATTTTTGAAAAAGCTCGGAATGCGTGTCGAGAGGTTTTGCAGGCCTTGGTTCTAATGGAATGGAAAGTTCTGGAGTCACGAAGTTTGTAAAATCAAGTGTTCCAACGAATCACCATGAGGCCACAAACTCTGCCGTATCAATTTCACAGCCTGGGGCAGCAAGAACGACTTCGATGCCGCAAAATCTCCGGGATTTTCGAAAAGGTAAGATCTCAGGTAAAAAGATTTGTTCCCATTTGTCATTTCTGTGGTAGAAAAGGACATATCAGACCTAAATGTTTCACATTAAATAACCTGTTTAAAACAAATTATTTTGATAATTTGAAAAAATCTCAAAAGAAACATAAAGGTTTGAAACAAATATGGGTGGAAAAGAAGTGTCTAGCTGGTTTTTCTGATAAAGCGCATCTCAAATGTGGTATTTTGACGGTGGTTGCTCTAGACACATGACGGGTGACAAGGATTTTTGACTAACATACGGCCTATGCAATGTGGAGAAGTCACTTTTGGTAATGGCTTATCAGGAAAAGTTGTTGGTATGGGAACTCTAAATTTTGAAGGGTTACCTAAACTGAAAAATGTGATGTTAGTTGAAGGACTGAGGGCTAATTTACTTAGCATCAGTCAAATGCGTGATCAAGGGTTTCTTTGTTTCTTTTGATAGTGATCATTGTTATGTTATGAATGATGACAATGAATGTATCTTGCAAGGATTTCGATCCAATGATAACTGTTACACTCTAACCCCTGTGTTTACTTGTCACTCAGCTATCAACAACACCACAGATCTGTGGCATGCCAAGCTTGGGCATATTAATTTTAAAAACCTGAAAAAACTGTCAAATGCAGGTATTGTTCGAGGTCTTCCCAAGCTTGGTAAGGAAAGTGAAGGTAAGTGTGAACCGTGTCAACTTGGGAAACAATTAAAAATCACTCACAAGCCTGTGTCTGATATCAATACCTCAAAGGTATTGGAATTGCTTCACATGGATCTTATGGGTCCAATCCAAGTTGAAAGTTTGAATGGTAAACGATATATCTTTGTGTGTGTTGATGATTTCTCTCGTTTTACTTGGGTAGATTTCTTAAGAGAAAAATCTGACACGTTTGATGCCTTTAAAACTCTGTGTCTGAGATTAAGAGTTGAGAAAGGTTGTAATATTGGGAAAATTGTTCGAATTCGAAGTGATCATGGTAAGGAGTTTGAAAATTCTGTGTATGATGATTTTTGCAAGTCTACAGGTATAACTCATGAATTTTCCGCTCCCAAAACTCCTCAACAAAATGGAGTTGTTGAGAGGAAGAATCGAACTTTGCAGGAAATGGCAAGAGTGATGTTAAATAGCAAGAAGTTGACAAAGCGATTATGGGCTGAAGCTATTAACACAGCTTGCTACATAATAAACAGAGTGTTTATTCGTCCAGGTACCTCAAAAACATCTTATGAAATCTGGAAAGGTAAGCGCCCCAATGTAAGTCATTTTCATGTTTTTGGATGTGTGTGTTATGTCTATAGAGATCGTGAGCATATTGGTAAATTTGATGCTAAAAGTGATGTTGGTGTGTTTATTGGATATTCCTTAAACAGTAGAGCTTATCGTGTGTATAACATGAGAACTCAAACTGTTTTGGAATCAGCTAATGTGGTTGTTGATGATTTTAGAGATTTTTCAGAGTTTTCCACAGAAGCCAAGATAGATAGTCTCATGGATATTCCTCCAAAAGTTGTAACAACAGATCCTGATGCAGCAGAACCCATTGCTGATGCTGCAAATGACGAATCTGCTGCTGCAACTGAAACTGGAGAACCAGAACCGTCTATCTTGACTCATCCAAACATCATCACTGACTCTATTCAGAAAGAACCAAGCACCGAGTCAAACGAATCATCCAAAAGATCTCATCCTTGGAAATCTGAAGAAAGCATGGTAACTCGCAGAAGGTATATTAATTTAATCAGCTTTCTTTGCTTTGTTTCTCAATATGAACCGAAAAATGTGAAGGAAGCCATGACCTTTGAGGAATGGCTCAATGCAATGCAAGAGGAACTCAACCAATTTGTTCGCAACAAGGTATGGATTTTGGTTCGAAGACCAAAAGGTATAAATGTTATTGGAACAAAGTGGTTGTTTAAAAATAAAAGTGATGAGTTCGGTACAATTGTGAGAAACAAGGCTCGTTTGGTGGCTCAAGGGTACACACAGGTAGAAGGTATTGATTTTGATGAAACTTTTGCTCCTGTTGCAAGATTAGAATCAATACGTTTACTTTTATGTATTGCTTGTATTCTCAATATTAAATTGTTTCAAATGGATGTGAAATACGCTTTCCTTAATGGTATTTTGAATGAGGAAGTTTATGTTGAGCAACCAAAAGGATTCGAAGATCCTCAATTTCCAGACCATGTATACAAACTTGAAAAAGCTTTGTATGGACTGAAACAAGCTCCTCGAGCTTGGTATGAAAGGTTGACTCAATTTTTACTTTCTCATGGCTATCACAGAGGTAGTGTGGATAAAACTCTTTTCATCAAACATATAAAATCTGATTTTATCATTGCTCAAATTTATGTTGATGATATAGTTTTTGGGTCTACATCTAACCATGAAGTGCAGGTATTTGTTGATCAAATGAAAAGTGAATTTGAAATGAGCATGGTTGGTGAGCTTAATTTCTTTCTTGGTCTTCAAGTGAGACAAATGGAAGGAGGTACATTTGTATCTCAAAGCAAGTATGCTAAGAACCTTGTCAAGAAATTTGGCCTTGAATCGGCTAAGCAGGTAAGTACTCCTATGAGCACCACACTGAAATTAACAAAAGATGAGAATGGAGTAAAGGTAGACACTACACTCTATCGTAGCATGATTGGAAGTCTTTTGTATTTAACTGCTAGTCGCCCTGATATATGTTACAGTGTGGGAGTGTGTGCTAGATATCAAAGTGATCCTATGGAATCTCATGTATCAGCTGTAAAAAGGATTATTAGATATGTTAATAGCACTCCTGATTATGGAATTTGGTACTCGAAAGATACCAATTCAAATCTTGCTTGTTTTAGTGATGCAGATTGGGCAGGAAATGCTGATGATCGAAAGAGCACAAGTGGAGGGTGTTTCTTCCTTGGGAATAATCTAGTATCTTGGCATAGCAAGAAACGAATTCCATCTCCTTATCCACTGCCGAAGCTGAGTACATAGCTGCTGGCCGTTGTTGCACTCAACTATTGTGGTTGAAACAAATGTTGATTGATTATGGGTTTGATTTGGGTGTTTTGACTATTTTTTGTGACAATACTAGTGCCATAAATATTTCCAAAAATCCTGTTCAACACTCTAGAACAAAGCACATTGATATAAGACACCACTTTATTAGGGAACTTGTTGAAAATAAATCATTGCAATTAGAATATGTTGATACTGAAAAACAATTAGCTGATATTTTCACAAAGGCCCTAGATGCAAGTCGCTTTGACTCCCTCAGAAAGTCTTTGGGAGTTTGCATTGTTTAATTTTATCTGTTCATCATTCGTGTACAATAGTGTTGTGTGATTCTTCTCTAGCTCTAATTCTTCTATCATTGTTTTTGACAAATCTTGTTTATGCTCTTGGAATATAATTAGTTAGGATCTCTGTCTGATCATACTTTGTGATGTTGTTTTAAAAGATTCATGTTACTCTTTATTTGTGTACGCAGGATTAATAAATGTTCTTATACAGAGTTGAGCAATTTTTGTTTCATGCTTGTCAGGCCCCTTGCTGGAATAGAGCTACCCATACTGAAGTGTGAAAGCCATCTGATGAGTAAGCTGGAACATTGTAATTAGCAACTATGATGAGGATGCACTACCATAGAAAAGGGCTACCTTCAGTATGGTGTGAAAGCATCCAGTTGCGGGATCAATTTGAAAAAGGCGAAAATGAAAAATCATGCCAAGGACAATGATCCTATTTTCACTGCACACACTTATGTCTGATAAGTGTGTTCAACTCTGTAAGTCTCCTCTATTAAAATTAATAATCCTGGTTCACAATTCTCAGTAACATGCATATCTTTTTCTTCAACATCAATTAAGTATGATCATCTCATGAGATTCTAATTAGTTATTTTCCTTGAAAGCATAACATGTAATCTACTTTGTCAATTGTCAATGATATTTGACTTCTCTGCTTGATTCGAATCACATATACTCACTGTACACATTTTTTTTAGTTTCGGCTGTATTTTAAAATAAAAAAAAAAAAAAAAAAAAAAAGGAGGGAGGCGTGTGACTTGCTTCATGGGTCAAGGAAAATCTTGTGCATAAATGGTAAGTATCAACATTCATTCTTTCTTTGATTTATTATGATATTTTTCCAAGTAAAGATTAATCTTTATATGGTAATGTGTCTTTATTCTTGAAAGATTGCTTTATTTTTGGAAAAATTTGTTGGCATTTCTAGTTTCCTTTTATTTTTTTTTTTTTAAAAAAAAAAAAAAAAACAAAAAAAAAAAAAAAAAGGGAAAGGGGAAAGGAGTTGAGAAGTGGGCGGTTTCCTCTTTTGGTTCATGGGCTGGCGGTTTCTCTTTGAATTTTCAAAATTGGTTTCCTTTTTCTTGTTTTGATTTCAAGGTTATATAAACCAAATTTTGTCACTTATTTCACCACCTACCCGAACCCCCTTTCTTGTTTCTCTGTCAAACACTATTCATCTTCTCTTTCAGTTTCAAAATGGTGAGAACCAAGAATCTAGGGCACTCAAAAAAATTAGAAGAAACCGTCCCAACTCCTTCTAGTGCACCCCCTGCTGCCTCAGTTCCTCCTCCTGCTGTTGCAAAGCCTGGAGATTCATCGCTTCCCCAGCGTGAATCTCAAGCCGTGAAGTCAAAACGTCCACCCAAGCAAGTTGCTCGCAAATCTGTAAGGCCCTATCGCACCTGGACTTCGTCGTCTGAATCCTCGAAGGAATCTCCTCCTCCATTGGCTGTTCCTCCTCCTGCTGCATCAATGGCTGGCACCACTCCAACAGGCCCTTCCACTCGAACTCGAGCCAGCAAGCCTCGGCTGAGAAAGAACTTCAAGCCTCTCAATCTCGAGAGAAGTACGCTCCTCCAGCCAAGAAGAAACTCAAGACCAATCCTCCCTCGGCTTCCTCGAGTTCCAGTTCAGAAGAAGAGGATCCAATGGAAGTCTCTTCAGACAAATCAGTTTCTCTGCATACTGAGAAGGACAGTGAGGACACAGAACTCGAGCCAGAGCCTCCTCGTTCAAAAGCGCTTCGCAAAGCAAAGGCCTCCGCCGTCGCCAAAGGCAAGCAGCCCATGGAAGATCCTCCATCTGGTAATATTCCTTCCTCTATCTCTGGCTGTCCAACTTTTTACTATCGAGACAATGAGCGTGACTGGAATCTTTATGCAACTCGTAAGTTTGAAAGTGAGAGGAATTATGATTTGCATGCCCATCGTGTATATGGTATTGTGAAGTTCATTCAATTTCATCAATGGGAACACACTCTTACTGGTTTTATTGGTTACATTGCTAACATTGTTAAAGAGTTTTATGCTAATCTTACTGATGATTTCCTTGATGAGAACTCTAGACTGTATAGAAGAGTGTATGTTAGAGGTCACTGGTTCTCATTTTCTGAAAAGGACATTGCTCAGGCTCTGCAATTGCCTGAGAATGTCTCCAATGCTGTGATGTCCATGGATCGTGACTTGATGCACTCTGAACTCACTGGAGCTCGTTCAGAATTGAAACCAGGGGAGAGTCTTCGAATTACTCACCTCACTTTTGCTCATGCTTCCCTTATGCGGTTTGCACTAAGCAATTGGGTTCCAAATTCGAACAAGACCGTGGTGTCTCAAGAAGTGGCTACTCTCCTATACCGCATCACCTCTGGAACTTCCATTGATCTAGCCTCTCATATTCTCAACCAGATTGTCTCCTTTCGAAGAGGTAAAAAGCCAACCTTCAAACTTGTATTTCCAAATCTCATCTATAAGGTTTTATCTTCCCAGAAGAATGTGGCCCAAGAACATGAAACTCTTGAGCCTCCCATCACTGGTCCCACTTTCCAACCTTCTGAATACTTTGATGGTGGGTTCCAAAAACGGCCAAAGGCTAGTGCTGCTGCTGCTTCTGCTGGTGCAAGTTCAGGCTCTGCTGCTGCAGAGCTCCTGGAAGTCAAGTCTGAACTTCAGAATGTGTACACTCGCCTTGAAGCAATGGCTGATGTCCAGCTTGACATGTCCAGGCAACTGACCACCTTGATTAAACTCTCCAAAAATTAAAGTGTTTAGTTTGTTTCTTTTTACTTAAACTTTGGTATATTTTTGTTCTTTGTTTACTTTGGCACTCCGATAAACAAAAAGGGGGAGAGATATTTATTTTTTGATTTTTTGCCCAACTCTGGACCCTCTTTTTCAGGGGGAGTTGTGGTTTGTTAGTACTTGTGAACTTAATGTTCCTTTTATTTAAAGTTAGCATGCTCTTTGTTTTTATTGTGATATTCGATTGTGTTGCTCAGGGGGAGAAGTATTTTTTGCTCTTGCTAACTTTGCATTGCAGGTACTTTATGGTAAAAATTATTTTGTTCATCTAAAGTGCCAAAGGGGGAGATTGTAAAGTCTTTTTTTGGCAAGTTAGGTGACAAAATAATTTTTCCTTTTTATGGTAAGATTGCTATGCATTCATTTTCGAAATCTTACCTCTTTTATTCGGGTATAAGTTGCCATTTTCCTTGTTTGGAAAGTTGCACTTTCAGCTGAACTTTCCTTTGTTGAAAACTTCTCAAAAGAGAAGGAATTCTCTTTTGGAAAGTTGTCCTTTTAAGGGAAACTTTGATTATTGCCTTTTCCTTATTAATTTCGATTGTATCTTGATACAATCAGAATATCTAATCTGTTTTTGGCAGGAATCAAGCTTTGAAAGAAGATCGGACCCGATTTTAGTAAGTTTCCCGTTTCTGGGCAGATCTGCTTCGTCAGCAACCGAATCTGTTGTAGCAGATCATGTTTGTTTTTGGAAAGTTTTTGTACAGCTGCTAATTCGAACTTGTGGTTGCCTCTTTGGTTTCTATGATCTATAAATAGAGCCTAGAGAGCAACCATTCGAATTACCTCTTCGATTATTCATTTTCTACATTTATCTTTTGAGAGAAGAGAGTCTTTCTTTGTTTTGTGAGAGCCTAGTTGTTCATCTAGGTTCTAGTTGTTCTATTTCTGTTCTTACTCTATCCTAGAGGTTGTGAAGAACTACTTGACTGAACAAGAGATTGGTCTTCGGGAGAAGACTTGATAAAGCCTTACTTCGGGAGGAAGTAAGCACTTGGTCTTCGGGAGAAGACTTGTTGAAGCCTTACTTCGGGAGGAAGTAAGCACTTGGTCTTCGGGAGAAGACTTGTTGAAGCCTTACTTCGGGAGGAAGTAAGCACTCACACTTCAAAGACGAAGGGAGTTCGGGCTTGAAGGTGTTTCAAGAAGTCAGATTCATAAAGTGGATTACAAAGGATTGCGGCAATACTTTAGAGGGAGTCTAAACTTGTTTAAGTCAATTGTCTTTGTAATTTTGATACTTTATTAATTGATTTCATTCTCTGGGCGTGGCCCCGTGGACTAGGAGTGTTCGTGAGAACACTGATACCACGTATAAATCTCTTGTGTCAAGTTATTTATTGTTCTGCAAATATTTTATATTCTGCCTGTTCATTTTTGCTGTAGCAGAATTACTTTCTGCTGCTGCAAACGCTTACAGTTTTTATATTTTCTTATATATAACTGACATTTGCAAAAACACGGTTTTTCAGTTTCTGATAGAGATCCTCGATTTACATCAAGGTTTTGAAAGGCCTTGCAGCAAGCCTTAGGGACCGAACTTCACTTGAGTACTGCCCATCATCCACAGACAGATGGACAGTCTGAGAGGACCATACAGACTTTGGAAGACATGCTTCGCTCTTGTGTTTTGGATTTTGGAGGTAGTTGGGGAGAACACTTGTCACTGGTGGAATTCACATACAACAACAGCTACCAAGCTAGTATAGGCATGGCTCCTTATGAGGCCTTATATGGGAGACCATGCAGATCGCAATTGTGTTGGGCAGAATCAGATGAGCATGTCACCATTGGACCCCAGATTATCACTAGTACCACTGAAAAGATTAAGGGAATCCAAGAAAGACTTAAGGTTGTTCAGAGTCGTCAAAAAAGCTATGCCGATCTCCATCGACGGGAAGTTGAGTTTAATGTTGGTGATTATGTCTTCTTGAAAGTTACTCCTATGCGTGGCGTAACGAGATTTGGAGTGAAGGGTAAGCTAGCCCCGAGGTATATTGGACCTTTTGAGGTTATCGAGAGGATTGGGGAGGTCTCTTATCGATTAAACTTACCAGGACAGTTGGGACATGTTCATAATGTGTTCCATGTGTCTATGTTGAGGAAGTATACTCCAGATCCGTCACATGTTATTGAGTATGAGGCTATCCCTCTTCAGGAAGATGTGACTTATGAAGAGCAACCTGTCAAAATCTTGGCAAGAGAGCTAAAAGTGTTAAGGAACAGAGAGATTCCAGTAGTCAAGGTCTTACGGAGGAACCACAGAGAAGACGAGGCTACTTGGGAGATAGAGTCCGAGATGTATATGAAGTATCCTCATTTGTTTAATTTTCAACTTGAGGTTGTACTTTAATATTTCGGGACGAAATTTCTTTAAGGAGGGGAGAATGAAAAGACTCGGTTTGACCGAGTCAAATGTACTTTTATATATATATAAAATAATAATAAAATAATATATATATGTATGTAAAAAAAAAAAATTATTTTGAATATATACAGAGCATCTCGTCCCCCTCACTCTCTATCTATATTTCTCATTTTCTCTCTCTTTAAAATACCAAAAATAAAAACCCATAAACCTCCATAATCACCACACTCCGGCGACCCACCTCCGGCCACCGCCCGACCCAACGCGCCGGACAAATCGAAAGCCCAAGTGCCGGCGACCTCACCCCCCAAGCGGCGCCGCTCCTCTCGCCGCCGTTGACTCGGGATCGCGAGTCAAAGTTTGGGATTTCAAACTTTGAACGGATTTTTCTGTCACCTCCGGCGTCCGTTTGACGAATCGTCTTCACCACTAAACTCAGCTTGTCGAGGAGAACAACCTACACTAAACCATTTTTCCCGGTTCACAACTTTTTCCGGTGACATTTTTGTAGCTCCGCCCCTTTCCGGCGACTTTCCGGTGACCTCGTGTACCGTTTTGACAAACGGTTGGCATGAGTGTGATCTACTCGTCGAGGTGGTCATTTTGATATATACTACTCCTATTTTCGGCGACATTTCCGGTACACCAATTTTTACCGCCACCGATTGTTAATGTGCACCGCTTAGGTGAGGTTTCGGAATCCCAAATTTTAAATACAGTCATATTATATGTCGTTGGACTCGGTTTTGAATGTAGAATGCGATGATGATAATTATTTAATCATTTGATGGTATAGGTGAGAGTAATATGTAAGTTTGGACTAAACAATTGGAGCTCGGGACTTGAGAGCTTAAGATCGTCTTTTGGAAAAAGTTTAATGACTCGGAGAGGTAGGGACTCAACTTGATTTTTGGACTTGATTTTTATATGCGTTGTATAACATTAGACATATTCTAATTTTTATGATTTACAAAATTGTTTGAAAAATTGAAAACTTAATCTACATATTTTCTGGACTGTTCTGGGGCACCGAGTGCCAAATATATTTTTGTGTGCAAATATTTATGCAGGTTATGATTTTTGGGTTTATTCAAAATACAAATTTTGTTATCTTCTTAGAATTTTCTAGAAAATGAACGGGAATATGTTCTTTTGTTATGCTTATTATTTGCTGCTTTGGTTATATTGATGAGAGCCATGTTGATCATGTTCGATGCATATTGTTGTTTCACGACCTAGTCTCTGTGTCATCATAGGTAGATCAGGTGTGCACTCACCTGTAGGTGAAAGACCTAGAATCTGTACAGGGAGTGAATTAAATCTGAGCCCCGATATTTATGGTGCATATCAGATGCGACTACCCGGTTTTGGATGTCGTTTTCTATGATTTGGTATTGAGAGCTAGGGGTCTAGTGGACGGTGTGATATGCATTTGACGTTTGATTTGTGATTATTTGTGGTCTCTCTATTTTATTTGTACATATTGATACTGTTGATGAGACATTTTATTTTTATAAAGCTAACCATGCAGGAATTTTATTAAACCAAGGGTCCTTTGATATTAGTTGTTTTCCTACTGGGCTTTATAAGCTCACCCCCTATTTTCTCCCATTCCAGGAACTCATTTTGATGCTAGTGGATGAGGATGGTACCGTTGGGAAAGGAATGTCGTTATTAGTTTAGTCATATTTTACTCTTTCACCTTCTAATGAGACTGATTTTGTATTTAAGAACCAATGGATGGTCTGGATGACTTAAATTAGCTATGTACTAGTTAGAAATGAGAAATGATGGATGCTAGGTATTATTTTGGTATTTTATTGACTTATTAGATCTATCTATTTGGTGATTACATAACTGTGGGGATATTACTGTTCTCTTATATTGATGAGTGGTCCTGATTTTTATTACTAATATATTTTTATTAATATAGGAGTTAATCCATTCTTTTAAATTAGTATTTTGTAATATAAATAAAAGGATCATTTATAAGCTTTATTTTCCTACAAGGGTGAAAGTGTGACCTTTGACCACCCAAGTTATGGATATTACACATCTGCCACAGCCTAGGGCTCGGGTCGTGACAGAATGATTTGGTGAGTGAGAGAAAAGGATGGTTGGGTAGGATTTTTATTTTAGGGCTAGAGTTTAGAAAGAGAGAAAGAGATATATTTATATGTAATAAATATTGTAATAATAAGTAATAGGGTAATTCTACAATGTACCCCTTTAAAAGTGATGTACTGATGCACCCTTGACTTGTTTCGGTATCCTGAAGAATTTTTTAGTCTAATTTTTTTTATTCATGTACGTTATAGCTGTATAAGATAACCTACAAAATTTTGAGAAATTCAAAATAATTTACAATATAGAAAACAATGTTCAAACAGTCTATTTTACACACGTATAAAAAAAATAGTCACGCGTGTAACACACTGTTTGAACGTATTTTTCGGCGTGTTAAACTTTTCTAAATTTCTTAAAATTTTACAGGATGTCCTAAATAACTATAACGTACATGACCATGAGAAAAAATTTGACTAAAAAATTATTTCGGATGCTAAAAGAGATAAGGGTGCATCAATATATTCATTTTAAGGGGGTGCATTGTAATATTTATAAAAGTGTGTAATGAGTTGTTTTTTTTATTTTTTATTTTTTTATTTTTTAAAAGAATAAAAGCTGATAATTTTTTTAATGGATGACATGTCCAACATAGCTGGGCTAGACATTTGTATTCTTGGATTTCAAATATATATATTTATAACGTCTATTATTATTTTTTTGTTCAAAATTGTTAGATATGATAATTTTTTTTTCTAGTCCATCAATATTGGACTAAAAAACTCTCCAAAAAAATTTCATGTCCAACACCATTTTTGTTAGACTAGAAAAAGGGACATAAAAAGGATTATTTGTAGTAGTGTGAGTTACTGGAAAAAATAATTCACATGAGTTTACGAGAAGGTTATGACACATGTGATCCTAACAATGTATACTTACTTGAAAAGTCATTGATGGTCTTAAGCAAGCACCTAGATAAATAAATTCATGATTATAATTGGTTTTACTAGCTAAGAGTAATTATGATACTCATTTATTATTACAGTAATTAAGTTTATCTATTGGTTTATGTAGATTTCATTTTAATAATAGGAAAGTTAAGACAAGAAATAGACAACATTAAAAGAAAGTTTAGTTTGAGTTTAAAATGAAAAATTTAGGCCTAGGAATTATTAGAATTGATAATATCAAACAGAAGCCTAAAAGCATATTTTTATTTTAGAAAAATTACTTCCAAGAGATTATAAACAAGTTTAGTATGGGCATTGGTAAACCAGACTATACACTTTTGTCCTTGTTAACCTGAAAACTTTTCCTGATAACGTGGACATCAATATTTGACACGTAGCAAGAAGGATGATGTCACGAAGTTGAGTAGACCCGAATCATAGCAGTCGACCTAAGAGGAAACCCTAGCCCTGCACTCAGGTTGACTTCAGGAGCTCTGGGATAGAAGTTCGGACTTAAGAACTTGAATCAACCTCACTATCTTTCAATATTCTATACCATGAAGACATGGAGCAACATAATCCAAGCCCCAGGAGATGAAATTACTCAAACCTGCAACCTGGAGGTGCCCAGGTTAACATTCTCACCTAGGGTTTTAGTTTCTGGGACCGTCTTAGTGTAAAAGGATCAAAACTAGCATTGGGACATCAACTAGACGTACCACAAACATATTTGAGGCATCAGAATAGAATCAGAGCATAACGACTGTAATTTGAATAAACTCAAATATCATAACCTGTAGAAACAACTTTGGACAGTGTGTCCAAGTATGAGACACAGCTGACACTGGAGTTTATTATTGGTGGCAGGCAATCAAACTACTCTGTCAAAACAGGAGTAAAATAGGAATAACCATAAGCAATGAAATTGCTAAAATTGGTAGGTGAGTTACCTCTGCCAAAAGATGGATTGCCAGGACCTGTGTTGTTGTGGAATCGACTGAAATGTTGTGGTTGTTTGTATCCTCCTCTACCATAGTTGGCTAGATTGGCTTTAAGATCAGGATCAGGTTCCACTGTAGCAACATTAGCACTCAGATCAACTTCACGATCTGTCTTCTCAATTCTAGATTCTGATGCCAACAGAAGTGCTTCAATCTCTGCTATAAAGTATTGCTCAAGCCTTGTATTAGTGGATATGACAAAGGTGTCATATTCACTTAGCAATCCTTTGAAGATCGCACGAACATGATCCCTTAGAGAAAGAGTATCACCAACCGATGCAAGCAGATCCAAAGTTTCTTAACTTTGAGAAGATATTCATTAAGGGATAAAGAACCTTTCTTGAGATTTTTGGAGCTTCGTTTGAAACTCAAGGATCTTGGCAGAGACCTGTAGAGTGAAGTAATTTTCTAAGGTAGACCAAAATTGACTAGCAGATTCACATCCTACCATGCGAGTTAAAAGGCTTGCAGTCATCGATGACAGAAGCCACGACACCAACAGATGATCTTGAGCCCCCAATCAAGATAAGCAATATTGTAGTTTATCCTGGCACGATCTTCATCAGTAAGGTACTTCAATGGATGATCTGATGAAGTGATGTAGTCAATTCCCTCAAATTGCAGCTAAAACTTGTTGTTTCCACAACAAGAAGTTATGATCATTCAACTTGATGGAAAGGCTGTGATTGAAGTAAATTGGAGTCGAGTCCTCAGGATCCTTCCTTTGAGGATGTTGAAGACTCTGTGTCTGGTTCGAGGATTCTTGAAGAGCTTGTTGCGAGTTATCTCCAGTAGCAAATCTTTTCCCATTGCCCATTAATGGCGGAAATTCAAGCTTTGATACCATGTTAACTTTCCTAGACATTGTAGCAGAAGAGAAAACGAAAGGAAGAGAAAGAAAGAGAAAATAGAGGAAGAAAAAAATACGGAAAGAGTGAATTGTTATTCAATGAAACAAAGAGTACCATACAAGCTTATATAGGCAGCCAATACACAAGCTGAAAACAGAAAGAGAGGAAGAAGAAAATCAGTTAAAACAATATCAAACTAACTGATAAACTAACTAACATCTATAACAGAATTAACTGAATTGGTACCCTTAATAAGGATTAAGAGAAAAGATTGAAAAAAAATCAAATCTACTACCACAGCCACCAGAACATTCAGATTAAAAAAAATTAAAAAAAAATAAAAAGTAAGAACTGTAAGAGGGAGACTAGATCTGGACGAATAGAGACGAAAAATTCAGAGCTCCTTGTTCGTGAGTCACTCGTGGTGGAGAACGTTCAAATCGAAAAGGTTTCAGGCTCCTGATTTTCATCGACGATAAGGCATGTCTCTGATTTGCCATTAAACCCGATGATGACTGAAGAGATTGAGACAGAGAGAGAAAGGGAAAGTCATATGAGAGAGGGAAAGAAGACGAGGAAGAGGGTGCGGGGTTGGGAGGGGTTACGAGTATCATGGTGGCCAAAGGCAGGCTAGGCCATCAGTGGCCAGAGGTGGCCGACTGTGTAGTGAGCTTTGTTAGAATCTGGAAAGGAGAAAGAGTGAGATGCATATATTTATTTTTAAAGTAATTATTAATATTTAAATAGTTAAAATTATATGGACCAATATAAATACACCATGTCTACATTTATATACACATGGATCATCCATGTTGGCAGTTAGGGGTGTTCATGAAATATTTAATCTAATTATCCACACGATTCAATCTAATCCAATTCACAAAGTACGGATATTCACACTTACGCAGATTAGATTGGATTGGAAAATTTAAAATTCGTACTTATGCGGATTGGATGTTGATTGCAATGTAAAAGTAATTGATCCAATCCAATCCACACATATATGTACATATTTTTTTAAAAAAATTATATATACAATTAATATTTTAATGTAAAAAATACTAATTTAAAAATCTAGTACAAATATATTTAAAAACATAGTAAGTTAAATATATATATTCCATTCTTATTTATAAAAAAAATAACATAATCTAAAACAAAATGAAATATTTTTTTATACATAATACATAAAACAATAATAATTTTCTTTATTTTATTGTTATTTATGTGAAAAAAATATTTTTTAATAAATATTAAATAATTATTAAAAAGTAATCAATTCAAAATAATCGATTCAATCCACACTTTTGCAGATTGGATTAAATTGGAATTATGTTACTCTGCTGATTGTATTAGATCCAAAATATAAAACCTGCACTTAGTATGGACCGAATGCACTATGAGCAAAATAGTTGGTTTGGATCGAATAAACACCCAATTAATAGCAATTAATAGAGCTAAACCAACATAACACCAAAAACCAAAAGGGACCTATAGTTTGAAAGGATTTTACTCTTAAAATTTTAGTCAAAAGGTTAATCGTACTAAATATAAAAGTATAAATAGTTTAGCTGCAAATTATCTTTTTAAAAGAGTAAATGATTTTTAATATTTCTTATTAAAATTTAAATTTCTTAAAATTAAATATTAAACTACATGACTATAACACGTTCACTCGTGCTTCTTAATTTTTCATTGAATTCAAAGAAAAGCAATTAATTTATGGGATGGAATAATATCTTATGATGATCAAGGGAAAGAGGTACTGATATTGATATATATCAAATTAGCTAAGTTAGTCAATATTACCCCACTTCTCTACTGAAAGACCATTGGCTCATGTTTATATATATATATATATAATGAATGTGTATATAGTATATGTTCATTATATATAATAATGGAGAGACAAAGGGAGACATATGATAATGATATGAAGTGATGTTGGAAAAAGCAAAAGGCAATACAACGTGACTATACATTATATACTACTCTTCTTCTCTACCTTTCATGCTATTATTATCTCGTAAGAAGGCTACTTTTGAAAATTCAATCCAACAAAGTAGAGCAGACACACAGTAGAACAACAAAGCTGTAAAGCAGCCAACCAAAAAACAAGTCCCTAGCTATACTCTATAATATTACTACCAAACAGCATAAATTTAAATTAATATTCTTTAAAATGCCAAAAAGATTATTCAGTAACTCCAATATATATATATTCTTGCCATATAGTACCCCCTTTATTACGACCTTTTTAACTTTGAAGTAAATATTTAAGAAATTTGAACAGCTGGCTTAAGGTAATTGTATTGTTAAAAAACGTTCGTGTGCAAACTTCAAATTAAGAGGATATCTTATCTATGATATAATTATTATCACATTAATTGTACTGTAAGTTTTTTTTTTTTATATATATATATATCTACTTATGAGCTATTGAGCTATATTATAATCTTGAACGGATGAACATGGATTCCATTATCACATGCACACCCACTAAAGCATTAATAAAAATATTCTTATTTTTATAACCTACTTAAAAGTTAGGACTTTGATATAAATTAAAACTTTACTATTGATAAAGGAAAGATCACGACCAAATATTAATAAATATCAGTGGGTTGTCTATATATGTACATTAATTATCAAAAGGTAGCAACAATAGTAGCCGAGTGTCGTTTTTAGGCTTACTAACTTATATATATCTATATATATATATATATATATATACTAGCAAAAAGTTACGTGCGAAGCACGTATATTAAATTTTATGCTAGTTTTTTTTATGTTATTTGAAAATGATACAATTAAAAATTAAAGAAAAAATATTATTAGTTATTAGGTGAGATTATTATTATGTGTATAGGAAAAAATCACAAATTAATTAATCTTATAATCTTAACTTTAATCAAATAGGGTTCTAGATATATGAACAATAAATAATCACGTAAAAATAAAAAATAATTATTTGAATAAAGAATTCAGTATACATAGTTATATATATATGAATCTCATTAATCAAAAATAATTATTCAATATATGAACAATAATGTGTCACGCTATATGTTTCCCAATAAAGAAATTCACCTCCTCATAGTCAAAAATAAATAATACATGTAATACAGATCTTTGTAATAGAGTACCTAAAAGAAACAAAACTTCAGTTACCATAATCGAAAAAGGGTTAAGTGAACTAAATAATGACTTAGAAGATCTAAATTACAAAATGAAAATAACATATCTATATGAGTATGATTTTTTTGCTATATGAGCATGATTGATCTAAGAGAAAATAGATAAACCTATAAACATATAAATATACTTAATATTAATTTTGACAAAGAAACAATTCAATTATAAACAATTCTAAATATCAGCTTGACAATTTCAACACACTAATTACTCATAAATAACCAAAATGTATACATCATGATAATTTTATTTTATTTGATATCAAATGATAGAGATTATTGAGGTTTTAGCCATGGAAAACACACTATGATCAAAATGTAATGCTTATTAATTGTATATTTCAAAGAAACCTAAATTTCTATGAATGTCCCTAATAAGATTTAAACAATAAAGTTGTAAATTAAAAAAAAAAAAAGTAGCAAAATTTCAGTTAATATAAGAAATAGAACAAATTGAAGATTTATACAATACTGGAATTTGAACTCTTAGAGGTCATTAGCGAAGGGGCGAAACTCGTTAGATCCCCTAGTAGAACACTATCTTAATGGTCTCAACACAAAAATTGTAGAAATCAAAATATGAATAAATTAGCATCATCAACAAAAAAAAAAAAATTAAAGGGAAAAGACTTAATAATTATGTGACAAATAATTATTAATTGAATTAAAAAGTTAAGATTATTCCTTAATCAATATATGAACAATAATTTGAATTAATCTTATAATCTTAACTTTAATCAAATAGAGTTTATAAAAGAGGCATAAATAATCCTATTTTTTTTAATTTAATGGAATTTATTTTATTTTTATTTTATTATATATAAATAAAAAGTGACTCATGAATTTCTCACAAACTATTTTATTTTTAATAATAAACTATTTTATTTTTAATATAAATAAAAAGTCACCCATGAATTTCTCAAAAACTAAGAATTCGATTATATTATTCCTTAATCAATATATGAACAATAATTTGAATTAATCTTATAATCTTAACTTTAATCAAATAGAGTTTATAAAAGAGGCATAAATAATCCTATTTTTTTTAATTTAATGGAATTTATTTTATTTTTATTTTATTATATATAAATAAAAAGTGACTCATGAATTTCTCACAAACTATTTTATTTTTAATAATAAACTATTTTATTTTTAATATAAATAAAAAGTCACCCATGAATTTCTCAAAAACTAAGAATTCGATTATATTATTCCTTAATCAATATATGAACAATAATTTGAATTAATCTTATAATCTTAACTTTAATCAAATAGAGTTTATAAAAGAGGCATAAATAATCCTATTTTTTTTAATTTAATGGAATTTATTTTATTTTTATTTTATTATATATAAATAAAAAGTGACTCATGAATTTCTCACAAACTATTTTATTTTTAATAATAAACTATTTTATTTTTAATATAAATAAAAAGTCACCCATGAATTTCTCAAAAACTAAGAATTCGGTTATATAGGCACACTATGAATTTCTCAAAAACTAAGAATTCGGTTATATAGGCACACTTTATATAGAATAGATATAGGCATCCTACAAATTTTTAGTAATGGAATAAAACTCTTCATAAGAAAATTAAGTTCAAAATAGTTTACTTAGTTTATTATATGCATAAGTGCATACACAATTAAATATCTAAATTTTATTTTTCCCACCATAAATTATTCGAAACTGGTCGAATGTCACTATCATATATAAAATGACCTATAAGATATTCAAATGGTAAAAAAAAAAAAAAAAAAAAAAAAAACTAATAAGAATCAAAGAAGTGCTTGCTTGCTACCACACAATTTTCCCATGCACAATCAAATTAAAGGCCAGTGCCTTTTTTTCTATGAAAGGAAAATGACACCCCTAATAGAAAAAAATTATATATGCATTTTTTGTGTTCGCTTCTTTTATGCAAAAAGAACATGTCTCATACAGTATAGCTAACTCATTATTAATTCTACATGTATATATTGTAATTATTATTATAATTTATATATAATTATAGAAATGACAGCTTGGTAAATGTTTGAAACGAACAAAGTCAGAAACAGAGGCTGGCGGGGTCTTAATTTGATCACCTTTATATATATTATATATATAACTTTTTAATGAACGTGTATTTTGCGGGGCCTTGTTTTCATTGATGATTGTTTAACGGATATTTGTTATAGTGTATTATTTAATGTCTGATAATAATGGTGTTGTACGTTTAGTGGCTATAATATATATGACACTAATTGATTTGGAGTAAAAATGCTATGTACAGTTGATCATGAAATAATGTTCATTATCATGATCATGATGATGAGTAGAAGTAGCATTCTATATTACATCGTATATATGCAATATCATATCAATTAGGCTTCTTTATTTATTTATTTATTTTTTTTTTTGAAGCCAACAAAACGACCACTCGCGATCGGGGGCACACGTGTTGCATGCATGGCAAAATGGTCCTACATATTACGTCTCACTACCCATTATTAATTATAAAATATATATAATGCCTTGTTGATTGTACTATTTATGCATCATCATTAGTAATTATAAACTTTCTCATATACTTCTTTATTTAAGATTCATGAAAATTTTGGTTCCAATATACTTGCAGTTGCACAGGTAATTTGATGGGATTTTTTTAATTTTAGGTTAAAATTACTCCCAAAAAAAAACATTTATACTATCCTTAAGAAAAATAAACATTTATACTTTTACTAATTATAAAAATAATATTTATAAAGTTTCTTTTTTACAAAAATACAATGGAGAGATAAATACCAAGTATAAAAGGAGAGAGTGACCATAGGCGTATTACGTGAGTTTTAAACATACTGTGCAGCTCGTTGCTAATCAACGAGGTTTATGGAAAAGCGTGATTAATTAAAATTTTACTTTTTAATTAAACTTATAAAACAATATTACAAAAGACTCGGGATCCCGATTATAAAATCATTTACAAAAAGATTTAACTGATTAACTGTTACAAAAATAAAAGTCGTCTAACGACCAGTTACAAAAATCAGCCACCATTTGTCCCGATGATCGTACGCTCCAGGCCTAACCGCCCCGACATGTACAACCTTCATAAGCTCGCTCACGGTCCATCAGCTTTAGCCTTGCCTTTACCTACACATAATGTAGAACTGTGAGTCGACAGACTCAGTAAGAAAAGCATAATAATACTCATACATAATACTAACTGCCGTGTCCAACACGATACTGAGTCCCGCTACGGCCATGTCCAACATGGTACTGAGCCACTACTGCCATGTCCAACATGGTACTGAGTTCTGAACGTTCATAGGGACGGTACTATTGACACGTAACAACCTGATCGGTCGAACCGGTCATACTCATCTTGGTCATACTCGGCTGTACCGACGTGTTACTATATCCTCCTGATCGGTCGAACCGGTCATACTCCGGCTGCTGGTCATACTCCAGCCTGTACCGACGGGATACGTCAATAGCACAGAACCACCAACCAAGTGTCAGCCTGATCGGTCAAACCGGTCATACTCCGGCGTCTGGTCATACTCCAAATTTCGTACCGACGTGACAGGGTTGGATGGTTCGAAGCCAACATACAACTAATGTAATCTAATAGGCTTCCTACATGCACGCTAAACATGTAATCTACATATGCATACTGTTATACTAATCTTCCCTGGATTCCGATTTCGGTGTGCTTGGCCAACCCGTAGGCCGAAGCCGAGCTGACGGCGGATCGGCTCCTAAACCATAAAAATCACAACGCTATAAGTGACACGCTAAATCACTTCCCGGGGACTAAAACTAGGAACTAAAAGTTTCCCTATCGATAAAAAGCATGGCAATACCCCTAAAAACATAAAAACGAGGAAAACACGGGTTCTGAAAAATTCCCCAACCGGTAGACCGGTTGCCCAACCGGAATTCCGGTTCTGGGAAATTCAGGACCCTCATCCGAATTCCGGATGCACAACCGAATTCCGGTTCCTCGCGGCAGAACATCAAATTCTCATAACTTGCACAATTCAACCCCAAATCTCCTCAAACTTTCCGGACACATGCTCTATACCTTCCCTAGAACATTTCTAAGGCCTCAAACTAACCCAGAAATCACAGAAGCAAAAATCACCATTGGAGCTCAAGCTTTGAGTTCTAAACTCAAACTTGAGCAACTCCAACTAACAAGCAATTAAACCAACTTAATTCTACATAAACAAGCTTAGAATGACCTCTGGAAACTCAAGCAAACATCCTCAACATCACAGCAACAAAATATAACATTTTCTCTCAAAAATCACATATTTTACATAGAAACTTAAAGCTTTGCACAACCTATCTAACATGCTTTCAAAACAGCTCATTTAACTTCAATTAACATGCTTTAAACCACATAATTTAACAACAAAATCACAGCAGCAACAGCAACCAAAAATCATGCATGCATCACCATTTTCATCATTTTTTTCCAATAAATTAAAGAGAGAAAGATAGAGATCACATACCACAAACAAGAGTTCACAATTATAGGTTGAATCAAGCTTGAATTTTGAAGAAAAACCCAGCCTTTGCACCCCAAGTACCCAGCCGAAATAGAGAGGAAAAGAGAGAGAGAGAGTTGGAAAAATTCTATTTTCTACACTTAGTGATTTTTTTGTAAAAGGCATAAATGAAATCAAAGCCACTATTAATAGATCATTTCAGCCATAAAACACTTAAATAAATATTTATTTTTCAAATAATAAACTCACATAAGACAAAACACTAATGGGGCAAAAAGACCATTTTGCCCCTCCACCATAAAATCACATAAATCGCGCTAAAGGGGTATTTTTGGGGAAATTCTAAATTCCCGGTCATTCCCGACATTCCCAATGTCTAAAACCCGTCCCCAAACTACTAACATACTAAGTTGTGATTTCTACTGAGCCAAACGCCGAGTTCCAAAATACCGGGCACCGGAATTACAAAATAGGCAAGCTACTGAATAACATAAATAACAGTATAATAAATTATTTAAATAGCTATAAATAATTTCATAATTAATCATAAACAACTGCTAATTTCCAAATTAACTAAGCGGGCTTTACATATAACGTGGAATTAGAATCGCTAACTTGCATTCGGATTTTTTTTTATTACTAACTAAAATCATAAACACAACACACAAACAACATTAATACATGCTTGAACAACTAAATTACAATAAACAAACAAAAGGATAACAACTCCCATCAAAATATAGCGTCAAACTTAAAATAAAAATTTAAAACAACAAAAATAAATTTCTTAAATATATTGTCACAAATCAAATTAATTTAAAATATTAATCTTTTGGATACATAAATAAATAATGTGGGATTAAAATTGAACAACACACAAACAGTCTTAATACATACTTAAACAACTATATAACAACAAACAAACAACATGATAACAACTCCTCTTTAATATGCAAATTTAGACATCATCCTCAATTGGTTTCCACTAACAATTACCCACTCTTTTGCTTCATATAATCAAACATAAAATGAAGTCTATATAGTCATTAGTCCTTGGAGCTACCCAAGCTTTCTCTTTTTTTATTTTTTATTTTTTTAAAAAAAACCTTCTCTATCTCAAACACATTCCTTATTGATTGAAATACTTCAAACACAATCAAGTTTACAGTTCTCATTAATCAATGACTCACATCATTTAACCTCATCTAACACACTGAAAAGTACAACACCCAATTCAACATTCTCACATATCTCCATATAAACACACCAAATATTCCTAGAGTCGTAAAAGGAACACCTTTTTGAGACATTTCATCGAACACCTACTGAGCATGCTCAAAATAACCAGCAAAAACTAAAGTAGCTAATAAAGAGTTACATATTTTGGGTCTAAATCTAACAGAGCTATAAATAGAATAATGGAGAGTAACTTTTGGGGTTTTTACTTGCTTGAGGAAAGTATCAATGGCATTGAATTGGGGGGAACAAGAAAGAGATTTGAGGATTGATTGGTAAGTTATGAAAGTGTGGCTGAAACCTGGTTGTTGGGCTGCCCAGTTGAAGAATCCAAGTGCAAGTGAGTGGTGAGGAAGAAGAAAGGGGTCGATGACTCAGGCATTGATGGGGTGAGTGAGTTGCGACAACGAAGTCGATGCAATGTGTTCTTGAGGGAAGGACTCCATGAACGAGTTGGGTTTGTGTAGTTGGAAGCGGCGATTGGAGCTTGACTTATCCGACTTGCGAACTCAGTTGCCGAACCGCCACCCTTCATCAGCAATCGGAGACAAAGAAGAAGAAACGAAAATGAGAGAAACCAAATGGTGAATGTAGTATTTTTGTAATTATAATACTTTTTGAGATTTAAAAAAGTAAAAGTAGTATTGTAAAAATGTTTAATAAATTGATAAGCATTAAAAATGTAAAAAAGTAATTGAATTTGATACCTAGTGTAAAAATTCCTAATTTGATTTCATATTTTTTAGAAAATTGCATGGATAATTTAGTTTTTTTAAAAAAAATATATATATTCTAAACATATACGTACTTTTCAAATGATTAATTGAATCGCCAACAAATAATGATGTCATTGATGAGTAAAGGGTATTTTTGGAATACCTGAATGAAGCAATCTCGAAGTTTATTCCACCTATTATTTCATTTGACAAATTATTTGTTGCACCTTAATTTTTGTGAAATTTTTATTGCAACGTGTCACACCGTAATAGACCTTGTACCTTTTTTTTGTATTCAATTCTCTATATAAATGAATCAATAGCACTCATGCTCGTTGAGTTGGGTTTTTAATTTTTGTACTTTTCTCAAAATTAAACTTAGTATCAAAGCTTTTAAAGGCTAACGCCAATGGCAACCGAAGGCACTCATGATGCCACAATTAATCACACCAGGAAAGACTAATTCATAAAACTCTTCAACATGCTCCAGTGCTCAGCCAAGTTCATCCATCCCTGCATCACCTCCGGTGACTCCTTTCAATAACACATTGAGTCAACCATTTTCACTCAAGTTAGATAAAAATAACTATTCACTATGGAAAATTATAGTTTTCACTATAATCAAGGAACATAAACTTGAAGGCTTCTTCACTAGACAGAGGATGTGTCCACCTGAAACACTCACAGTTCCCACAACTAGTGAGAAAGGAAATGTTGGCATAGTATAGTTGACAAACCCAGAGTATGAGCCATGGATTGTACACGACCAACTGCTAATGGGTTGGCTTATGGTTCAATGACTGAAGGAATTGGATCTGAGGTGATGGGTTACAAATCTGCTGCAACAGTACTCTGGGAGCTCTATGGAGCTCACTCCAGAGAAAATATGGATGAACTTCGAACAAAACTATAGACTACTCGCAAGGGAGATAGATCTATGGCTTGATACCTCAACAAAAAAGAATGTGGGAAGATACACTGGCTATTGCAAAAGAACCGTATCCAGAAAAATTGGTCAGAGGTAATATACTTTCTGGTTTAGATGCCGAGTACTTATCCATTATTATTCCACTTGAAGCTTGTGCAGAGCTGTCCTAGCAAAAGCTTCAAAGTACCTTTCTTAGTTATGACAACAGACTTGAGAGACTCAGGTCTTTATCACCCACCAATAAGATGCTCAACATTCCTTCAGCTACTCTGGCTTAAAACCTTTTGGATTTGGCAATAGAAGAGGTTTTCAAGGAAGATGTTCTTGCACAAACAACAACAATAACTCTGGTCGTGGCTACACACCTCAAGAATCTTCTCCAATAGGAGGAAGTAGATATAGAGACAGAGGAAGAGGTGGCAGAAACAACTCCAAACAAACCTGCCAAGTCTGTGAAAAGTATTGGCACTCTACAACGATCTACTATAATCAATATTATGAAGCTTTTATGGGCCAACCTCCCTCGTCTGATTACAATCTCAATCAGGAAAGACAATCTTAGATGTCAGGTCTTGTGGTCGCTCCCTAAACTCTAATTGATGACAGTTGGTATGCAGATAGTGGAGCTACAAACCACCTAACTCCAAATCCAGAACAGCTGAAAAATAAGAATATGGTGGTAAGGAGCATATGACAATTGGTGATGGTACTAAACTCTCCATTAAAAATTTTAGAAATATTGTTCTAAATATTCCAAATTTAAGTGCTTAGTATTGAAAGATTTTCTACATGTACCATCTATTACTAAAAATCTGATAAGTGTTTCAAGTTTAACTTATGATAATGATGTATATTTTGAATTTTTCTATGATTTATTCTATTTGAAGGATCAAACAACAGGGAAGGCGGTGCTGCGAGGAACACTTAAAGATGGACTATATCAATTTTTCTCTTGTGTTACAGATAAATCTTACCAAAACATAACCAAGTTCTTCTTTGGTTCAGTCACCAAGTTTAAATCTCAGCCTTCCATTTTCTTAAAGGATACCTAGCATAGACACTCAGGTCATCTCTCTATTGTTGTTTTACATCAAGTTTTAAAGCTTTCAAATGTAAAACATCATGTTAATGAAAAATACTCTTTCTGTGATGATTGTCGATTTAGAAAATCTCACACACTGTCTTTTAAAAATTCTGACAGTCGTGCTTTACATGTTTTAAATTTAATCTACATTGACTTATGGGGGCCCTGCCCTAGTTGCATCTCACACAAACTTTAGAATGTATTTCCCTTTTTAGATAATTATAGTAGGTTTACTTGGCTATTTCCACTAAAGCAAAAATCAGATGCTCTAGCTGCATTTATTTAGTTCAAAAACTTAGTAAAAAATCAATTCGATAGGAAGATTAAAAAATAAAGAGTTGATTGAGGAGCAGAATTTTAAGCTTCAACTGATTTAGTTGTTGCTAATGGAATATCTTTTCATCATTCATGTTCCCATACCTCTGAACAAAATGGACGAGCTGAACAAAAACATCGACACATTGTTGAAATGGGACTTACATTGCTTTCACAAGCTCAAATACCACTCAAATACTAGTATGATGCATATCGGATCTCAATATATCTCATAAAAAAGTTGCCTACTATTATTTTAAAGGGAAATCACCTTTTGAAGTTCTATATTTCAAAGTGCCTAGTTATAAATTTCTAAAGGTGATTGGAGCATCATCTTTCCCTTGCTTAAGACCATATAAAACTCATAAATTCTAATATCATTCAGTCAAGTGTCTTAATCTAGGTTATAGTTAAGTGCACGAAGGCTATAAGTGTCTTAGTCTTCGGGGAAGAATTTTATTTCAAGAAATGTTACTTTTAATGAATCTAAATTCCCTTGCCATTCTAGCTTTTTTAATAACTATCAAAATGAAAAACTTGTCACTGTCCCTGCACCTCACTCTTGGCTTCAACTTCCTACTACAACTCACTAATCAAATTCATCAGAGTGTTCCTCATCAACTCTTGCAACACCATCATCTCCATCCTCACCAAATAAGACTATAACTTTTACCTCCTCTTTTGCTTGTTCTCACATTCCTTTTCCTACTTATGATACTTTAGACAATGTCTCAGCGCAATTGTTTCTTGTTCCCAGTCCTATGCATGATTCTGCTCCACCAACTCTTGTAGCACCTTCACATCCTATGATCACCGGGGCCAAGGCGGACATATTAAAATCCAAATCCTACCTTGGTCACAAAAATTTCAGACAGATTGATCATCTACTAGCTTCAGTGGTTGCTGCCCTTCAACATGAGGGGTGGAGTCCAGCTATGTCCGATGAAAACTATGCTCTAAAAAAAGACATGGTCTCTTGTTTCTAAGTCGAACATCGATAATGTAGTTGGTTATAAGTGGATTTTCAGAGAAAAAAACAATACTGATGGAAGCTTTTAGAGATTTAAAACTCGACTGGTAGTTAAGGGCTTTCATTATAGACCTAGTGTAGACTTTGGTGAGACATGTAGTCTAGTAGTGAAGGCTGCAACAATCAAAGTTGTTCTTACCTTAG